>NW_024467119.1:13330000-14580000 GCF_017591425.1 Ochotona curzoniae
TTCCTAGATTTCTCATATCTTGATGTGTAAATTCAGCTTTTTTCTGCGTATGTTTTAGCCAAACTCTATGAAAAATAGATTAAAGCGAAACTTGGAATGACCAAGAAGGTACCCTAAATTGTTTTTCAACTTCTGCCAAAGCATTTTGAAATATACATTATGCCTTTAAAATTTTAAAGAAAGAAGAGAGTTTTAAATGTATAAAACAAAGGGCTTTGCCTTTGCAAACATTCAGTCTTTTTATATTTACAACAAATGTACAGAAAAATAGAATAGGCAAATTGCATTTTTTTGGTAAAAAGAGTAGAAAAATTTTGTTAAACAATAAAAAGAATTCTAGGTTATAGCATTCCATTTAAGTACATTTTTAGGGAATATTCTGTGGTGTCAAGCTTTAGCTCAATGGTCATGACATGGGATCGGGGTTGTGCCACAGCCTGCAGAGATGCTGTCTGAAGCACCAGCACAGTGTATGGGAAATCGTTCATGTTCTCTTTGTTCCAGTTTCAACACAGTTCTGTACTAATAACCCTGGAAAAGCAACGGAAAATGATCAACATGTTTCTTTTCCTGCCACCTATGTAGGTCTGAGACCTGTATGAAGCTCCTGGCTGTTGGCATAGTATCAAAGAATAGAATCCCTACAAATAAAGGCTGCAATATTTGTTTGTTTAAATGATGGTTAAAAGCAGATATTGGGCAGAGCAGTGGTGCACATGGAGAACATGGCAGCTCATTTAGGTCCTTCAGGTTATATATGATACCATAGCAGAGAATGGAGAACAGAGCACATGGACAGTTACCTTAGCTGAACAATGACAGCAAATATCTGGGCGGTTGGAGGCTATAAGGGTGATGTCAGAAAATGGACACTGGAAGGGATTCCTCATCCATGGATAGCGAGATCAACAGCATTTCAAAATTTAGCACATCCACGTGGGCATAACCTTTGGAATTTGCACGGTTGTGACCCTGGGTTGATGCTGGGCGGCCATTCCCCAACCTCAGGTACTGGGATGGTATGGAGGCTTTGTATGACCTATCCCCTTATCTCTCCCCTCCGCCCAGAAATGGGAAGAAAAATAGAAACCTTGGAAACAATGATCACACCCAGTTCTCCCTAAACCTAGATCCTTCCCTCCCTGATGGAATATGTAAACATCATCTAAAATAAAAATATTTTAAAAATGCTGCTTGAGACACCTGCATCCCACATCGTAGTACTTGAGTTCAAATACTGCATACTTTTCCTTACAGCTCCCTGTTAATTCACACCTTAGGCAGCAGTGATGATGGCTCACATAGCTGGGTTTCTGCAAGACAACAGGAAACCTAGATTGAGTGTTTGTACTTTGCTCCAACCATTGTTTCTCTCATGTCTTACTATAGTAAATAAAGGGTTTTAGATCTTAGCTGAGATCCTTTGTCTGCTATGAGCTTATTTCTAAGGAGGCAAAGTTAACGTAAGGACAAGTTTCCCAATATTTTTTTTTCTTGAAGAGGCTTTCTGTTCTTCTAGGGAGCCATTTTCACTTTGTCAAAACAAGAAAGAGTTGGTTGTAGACGCATGGGTTTATTTCTGGGGTTTCTGATTTGTTCCCTCAGTCCACATAACTATTTTTGTGTCATTACCTGGATGTCATAATTATCCTACAATAAATCCTGAAATCAGACACTGTGATGCCTTCAAATGTGTTTTACTGTTTAGAATTGCTTTAGCTCCTCAGTGTTTTCCTGGGTTTCCTTATGAATTTTGAGATTATTTTTCTACATAAGAGAACATCTGTGATAATTTAATTTGATTGCACTGCATTTGTAAATTGCTATGGGTAGAAGGGACATTTTGCTGACATTAATTCTTGGGCTTTTTATACATGCAGGATTTTTTTCATGTCATCTATTTATTTCATTGATTTTTATAGTTTTCATGTCCATGCTTGAATTTTTCCAAAGACATTTGTATTTTGTGTGTTTATTCTGAATTAGACCGAACTCACAAGTTCTGTCTTAATCATGACATTTTTGTTTTGTTTTGTACAAATGCTATTCATTGCTGTGTGTTGAATTTATACCTGCAGCTTTGCCAAACTGTCTTATTAAAGCAGCCTGGCGGATATAAGCCTTTGTGTGTAAGGACAACCAAAGAAAACGAGAAGAAAAACAAACTTAGGTGCAATGGAATGAAGAAAATCGTTAGGGATGCAGGACCCGACCTCCACTCTGTCTCTAATAGCTTAGGTTATCATTGCCTGTCCTTTATAAATTGGAATTAGCTGAATTGGAGCAATAGAGCTAGGGCCATCAGGCCATGATCTCTGGGCTAAAAGAGTTCCTGGTTTCTGCGAGAGAAAAGGAGCTTAACGGAAAGTATTGTTCAGAGAGGTGTATTTATGGCAATTCCAAATCCAAAACTCCCCTCATAGATTTTATTAGAAAAGGAAAGAGGGAGAGAAGAACTGGGGACTGATGTCAAAAAAATCCCAGTCTAAACACACACTAGGGTCTCAGCTCTTTAATGAGATACCTGCCTGGTCTATAAGCTGTAGGGATTTCTCTTTTCACTTCCCCATTATATATGCTGAAACTACTTTCTTGTCTGCTCTTTTATCGGCCACGTTCTTTGTCATCAATATAACAAGTTCCTGGAGTTCAAACCAATGACAATGCATGAATTTCAGTGATGTGTTTCTGGAGTTGAAAGAATAAGTTAGAGTGGGAATGGTGAAACTATGGAGAAAGAAAAGAGTCCCTCCAGTAACTTGGACCACTGTGTGAACCAGAAAACCTGCTTGCTGAGCTAGAAAGCAAATGTGATATTAAAAGTCACATGAAGAATTCCATTGGCTAGTCAGTATAACAGCAGTTCTGTTGCGGAGTCAGCTGGAAAGACAGCTGGATGGAGTTCTGTGACCCATCTCCAGAGTGTGCTGAAGTCAACAGCCCCAACTCCCCCTCTCTTCGACAGGCCTCAAGATAGAATTTTTTTTCTAACCTGTGAGTCACAACGAAATGGGCTGAATTGGAATTCAGAAGGCAGGATGAGCTCAGGATACCAAACGCTCTTTCCTTTAGGGACCTTGTACAAACTTAACAAAGGGTAGCAAAAAAATCCCAGATCTCTTCCTTTTAGCATCTTTTTCCTGCAAAAGAAGCCTGTTTGGTGCCTGCCTTCTCAGGATATCATGCTGTTCTTCCCAGCTCTCTGTTTCTTTCAATAAACCTGTTTAATTTAATGACCTTCTTGGTGTGTTTTGCTTTCACCTCTAATTACCATTCAGTGCAAAGCTTGGATGCACTTGGGGCAGGGCCAGCGGAGGGGTGTGAAGTTGGAGGGACTGGAGGTCTCCAGTGAAGGCCACTTTGTGGTGAGACCCCAAAGTCCCTGATGAAACCTGACAGCTGAGTCCTTACTTTTTTTCTTGACCAGCTATTTCTGTGAGAAGAAAATGAATGCTTTTGTCTCTCCCCAGCATCTTAATGGATGGCAACAAAATTCAAAACCCTATATTCACATTTCTGCTGGGATATATCCTTAAAAGAGACTTTCTGCTTTTATATTTTTTTTCAAATTATTCCTAATCCTCAGAGGAAGATATTTAACCAGGAAAAAAGCGTGTGTGTGTGTGTGTGTGTGTGTGTGTGTGTGTGTGTGTGTTTTGGGGAGTGGGAGGTATAGGGGCTAGTCTTGGATGTTTTACTCAGCCTCAAAATACATCCTCATCTCAGATCATTTCCCATATGATAGCTGAAAAATCCATTATCAGTTTATGAAGCTAAACTCCCACTGTTTGTGTAAGAGTCCAAAGGTTTAAACTCAACTCTCCCATTCTGCCACCCTCCCCTGGCCTAACTCCAGAGGTTTCTCATTGAACTGTATGGTAGCTGAAGTCACCCCTTTGCTGATTAGGAGGAATTAACTCAATACTTCTCATGCCAATTTTATTTAGCTGTAAGTAGATATTGAGTCTTAAGTGATGTTTTATTTTGTAGCTTAAAGCAATCACTACTTGAGGAAATCCCCTGTGCAACCTATCAAACACTTTGCATTTGGGTTCAAGAGGTTCAGTCAAAATGAAAAAGGGATAATCAGCGCTAACCTTGTACAATCTTCATGTTGTATTTTACAAATGTGAAAACACTTTGGTTTATGATTTGTCTCTTAAACATATTTCAGAAAAATAATGATCAATGTGGTCTGTGGAACAAATATAAAAGCACACTCTACAGGATTATTTTTTGATAAAAGATGATTTGAGAATGATTTGTGCACATTTCTAATATCTTAGCCTCTTAAGTCATCTATCTGAAATCATTACACATAAATTCATTAAAGGTAACAATGGTAAGCATCTCTAAATGATAACTTAGGCGCTCTTAGCAAATTAATTTTATTTAAAATTTTAATTTTAGCTAGTTTTTAAGAGATACAGTTTGTAGTCATAATTCCAAGAATTTAATAATATTCCTTTATAAAAAATTTTAATTTGGGGATTCTTAAAAGATTATTTCAGATTCAGATTTAGAGAATTTATTACTAGGCAAAGGAAGAAAAGGCAAAGAGGTGTAAGCATGAGAATGTGTTCATTAAATTAAAAGATAAAACAAATATAATACTTGGAAAAAGGAAGGATAATGTTCATAAAATGTGTTTTGTCCTAATGTAAAGAGACTCTACTTATTCTAGATTGGAAACAGAAAAAAAAAAAAAAGACAAAACTCGTAAAGGTTTAAATGAGTCTCAAAAGATGTGAGCCATGTATACCAGGAGTGAGAGATTTCAAAGGAGTCTTTCAATAAAAATTTGTGCATGATAAAATTAAACATTAATGTCAAAAATATAGTGATGTAAGATTCAAATCTGATCCTCTGACAAAGCAGCCAGGTTTTGATGTAAGTTATTTTTCCTTCCAGGTTTAATGTAAGATCAAAATGTTAAAAAAAAGAAAAAATTAACACAAATTCCAATAATTATAAAAGTCTGATGATATTGTTGTGTTATCAGTCATGATGATTACCTTGATTAAGAGGAAAAAAGTCCCTTGATAGTCAAGTGTTCATAGAAATCTTTTGGGTGCTTTCTAAAATGTGATGTAAAATAAAACATGAGTGGCTCTTCTTGTCAATTAATGAGTTTTAGATTACAATCATGTCTATTTAAAATCTTCCAGAATCCACAATATTTTGGTATAAGCTAAAAATGTTTACAGTCAGATTTATGTAAAAGGATTTTACAAATATTCTTTTTATTATTATTCATATATTTCTTTGGACAATCATATACTACGTTTTTCTGAAGTGAACACAATTATGTTTTTTTTCTGATAAAGATTCTCACTTGATGAAATAAATTCCTGGAAATGCCATGAAAGGGCAAGCCTATTTAAATGTTCTTAAATACAGTTTTTTATATGTTCTTAAATACAGGTTTTCTGGCAGTGTGAAGCCCAATTGGCTCTAGGTAGAGCTGCCTCAAGGGCACTTCTATAGCTCTTGTTACTAAGTGTAGCTAAGATGGACCACTGACACCAGGTTCTCAAACACTTCTCTCTCTTTCCTGGACTCACACTGACAACCAGGTCAAATTTAACTGGACAAAGACGGAAGGGTGAAAGTTAGCTACAAGATGGTTGATCAACAATGCGCTCAGGAAAGGATCTGAATCAGGACAAAATAAAAGTCAAGGTGTTACGGGTTGCCAATCCCAAACAAAATTAAATACAACCCAGAGATTGTCTGCTTTTTATGCATGGCTGCCTGATAATTGCCCTTATTAAAACAGTTCCCTAAAGTACTCTCAATGTTTTTACCACTATTCAAGGACAACATTAATTGGGGATATTGAGCATCTGGTAACAAAGCAGCCTTAAACATTTTGAATATAAAAAAGGAAAAAACATCCTAAACTATCTGACAAAAGTAACAGCTAATATAATGGCCACAGTCTTTCTTGCCTCAGCATGGGGCACTTTTGAACTGCTAAGTAAACACTTTAAAATATTCAGCTAATATGTCAACAGCTTTGGACACGTAGAAAGTTAAAAGCTATGAATGAGAGAGGTCTACTGACAGCTGCTATCAAGGCAGCTAAAAAAATAAGTTGGTTAATTATTCCCTGTGAGCTAACAAACAAAATGATGTCAGATATCTCACTTCCTCTTTGTCTATTTATGATCCCTGTTTGACTTATTTTCACACAGTTCTCTGAGTTCCTGTCTCTACACCATGTGGCTGAAATGTTAGGTATTTTTTGATTCTCATCATCTTGATTGTTTTACGTTGACTTGCTTGCCTTCCTCAAATCTCTGTAAAATAGCACTTTGCAAAGTCCTGGCCTTGAGATCTAGGAGGCTGAGGTGTTTTGGCAGAGCTGCCTGCCTACCGAGGATGCTGCACAGAAACTTGACAGGTTCAAACTGTGCAGCTCACCCCTGTTCTGCCAAGAACTCTCCGCCCTCCCCGTCCTGCCATGGGTTCTCATCTCTCCCTGACCCACAAAGTCCCTGATTTGTGGTTCCCTCTGATGAAGCCCCCTTTACTGAAGAAGCCTCCCCGTTAGAGAAGCCCCCAACTCCCAACTCCTTTCCCGTTGTTCTAACAATCCCTTTGTTCCTCGCAATGAACACTAGATTGTCTTTAGTTGTTCATTTGTCTCATACATCGTGGCTTCCAGAGCAGGTTCCCACAGTTCAGATCACAGCTTGTCATTTGCCAAGTGTAAATGACAATCTTTCCAATTTGCATTTCTTATATTTCTTTTTCTTTCCTGATGATTCTGGCTAAAATTCTTAAAGCTTCCTTGAACGTACTGCAAGGTATCTTCATTTCATGATACACCTGCCTCCATTATACAATTCCTCTAGATGAATGCAAGTATATACATGGTTACCTATATGTCTTTTGATCTTGTATGCATCTCTACTTCCAAATAAAAGATGGACTCCTAATGAAACTGTTAAACATATCTTGGCAATAGGATGTTGGACTTTCTGCCATTGTCTATACCTATAGTGTAATGATACACTTACATAACAGAACGATGGACTTGTAACTATTATTGAAGGAATATACTATTGTAATCATATAGGGGACATCAGTGCGGGGAGGATAAACAGAGAGCGTGGACCCAAGGAAATGTATTATAAAAAAATTAAATTAAAAAATCAAAATATATGTAATTAAGAAAAACTACATTGAGCAGTAATGGCGTCAACGAACCTTGTTCTTTCTGATTCTAGATCTTGGTGGAAAGTCTAACAGCATTTCCCAACATTTCCTGCTTTCCATATGACACTGAATATGAGCTTATGAATCTATTTTGTTGATTAGGTTTAGATGTCCTCTATAATGAATTTGCTTAAAGATTTTATTGTAAAAAGATGCCATGCATTTTTAAAATGCTTTCTTTGCATCTGTTGAGTTAGTCATGTATTTTTTTATTCTTTTCTAATGTGATGCATCCCAGTTACTGGTTTGTGTATGTTGAATCACCTCTGCATTCCAGGGATAAATCTGACATGGTCCAGATGGATGATCTTTTTAATGCATCAGGGTGTTCAATAAGCTGATGTTTTTGCTGAGTATTTTTGCATACATATTCATCAGGGATACTCTTCAATAGTTCCCTTCAATTGATTCCTTTTCTGACATTGGAATTAGGAAGCTGCTGTCCTCATACAAGAAGTTTGGGATAACACCTTCTTTTCAATAATTTTGAATGGTTTAAGAAGAGTTGGGGTCTGTTATATTTGAAGATTCAATCTGTGGTCATTATTACTCAATTTAGGTTTTCTCTGCCATTTTGTCTCAATTTTGATAGATTGCATGTATTCCGAAATTTGTTCATTTCTAGATTCTCAATTTTTTTTTCTTTTTCTTTTTCTTTTTTTTTTTTTTTTTACTTACAGCTCTTTGCAGCAATCCCTGGTCATTTTTTTTTTTTAAATTTCTGGATTTTCTGTTGTTAACAATTTTTTCATCTCTGGTTTTATTTATTTGGGTCGTCTCCCTTTTTTGGTAACTGAGTCAGTAGTTTGTCAAATTTGATCATTTATTTAAAAAGTCAGCTCTTCATTTCAGTGATATTTTGCATTGCTCTCAACTTTACTTTTGTTGGTTTTGTTTCCAAACATTTTATTTCTTTCCTGCTACTAATTTCAGGCTTGGTATGTTCTTGTTTTTCTAGCTCCTTCATTTGCATAGACAGATCATTTATTTGGTGGCTTTATAATTTCTTTAATGTACTCTGTAATTGCTATAAAATTCTCTTAACAGTGCTTAGTCTGCATCAAATGAATATTAATACTCTGTTATTAATTTTGAGAATTTTAAATTTTTTTTATCACTTTAATAATAGACTGTTCATTCAGAGATATGTTTGTCAGTCTTTGTGTCTGCATATATATAAAATTTCTCACGTTGTTATTTCCACCTTTCTTCCACTGTGGTCAGAAAAGACACACGATGCAATTTCAGTTCTGTTTGTGATTGAAACTTGTTTTATGGATTGGTGTGCGTTTCATCCTAGAGAAAATTCCATGTACTCATGAAAATAATGTGTATCCTGCAACTGTGGAATGAAACGTTCTGTAGATATCAATACACTTGTTCAATAATGCAGATTACCCCTGCTCTTTGTTGTTTTCTTATCTAGTTTATCTGTCCATTGATAAAATTAGTGTGTTGAAGTATTCCCATTAGACTCATTAGCATTTGTTTTTAAATAGCTGGATGCCATAGCCACATCTTCCTGCTTAATTGATTCCTTATTGGGGATTTCTCTGCACAACCATCCAAAAAAAAAATGTTCTGTACCTAAACTGATGACACATGTCTTGCTAGAATTATAAGCCAGTTCTGACCATCCAAAAAAAAGTTAGTTCAGCAAAATCATGCTTCAACACTATAAACAGCTAAATACTAAAAAATAAAAATAGACAAGACAGCTGAATAGTAAGCTATAGCCATTTTGAGGTGTATGGAATCCAGTTGAATATAAACCAAAAATTGAAATGTCTATGAAGAAGTCAGAGGATGTAGTTAAGAACCAGCATTTTCCTACTAACAAATTGTTAATCAATACCATGTTAATTAATGCCATAAGGATGGAAATGGTTGTTGATGTTATGTTGGGGCTTTTAATTGGTTGGGATGATACTTTGTTGGCTTTGCCTTCAGACCAGAGATGGTCTCACCAAGAAATCGTTGCACCCACTAGGATAATAAGACGCTGGACTGTATGCTTGGTAAATACTTCCAATGAAAGAACCTCAACTGAATTTGAACTGTGGTAATGCAGCAAGGTGGAGAAATCCACCATGGGGAGAGGGTTTGGGGAGGGGTAGGGGGAATCCCAGTGCCCATAACACTGTGTCACATAATGCAATGTAATCAATAAAAACAAAATAAAATATATAAATAAATAAAGTACATGGGCTTGACCCCCCCCAAAAGAATTATCTAAAGACCCTCTTCGTCTCTTTCAAGAGATTTTGCCTTACAGTCCATATACTGGTTATAAGGATGTCCATTTCTGCTTTTCTTTTCTTTTCTTTACCACTTGTATGAAATAACATTTCCTGCCTTCTCACCTTCATACATGCATCTTTATAGATGAAATATAGTTCATTCAGTGAGCAGATAGATGTGCCTTGCTTTTAATTCACCCAGGCAATCTGTGTCTTAACCATAAAATTAGTAGAATAAAAATATATTCAAGGTTTAATTGATACACAGTGAATTGGTCTTGCAATTTTTCTGCAAACAACTCTGCTAGTGTTTTGAATATTTGTGATTTTGCTGGGAATTTGTCTTTCATAATGCTGATTATTTTTCTTTTTCTGTGTGAAACACGTTTTTATGTATCATTTTTAATGCTATCTCCATGATGACATAGACTTTCAGGTTTCTGCCTGCAGTGCAATTTCCTTATTTCATCATAATTTATAAATGATAGCTTTGTGGGGTGCAGTATTCTAGGCTGACCGTTTTTCCCCCTTTAGGACTTGTGTTGTATTTCTACATTCTCTCCTAACTTATAGGTATTTTGATGAGTAATCTGCTACCAATCTAATCGGATCCATTTAACGATAACCAAGCATTTCTCTGCTGCATATTATAAGGCAAGTTTAGGATACTACAGCTTGCATACCTCTAGTGGACTTTTGTCTTAGAAATTGAGTCCCATTGACTATCTTCCTTAGAGAGTTGGTGGGGGAGAGGCTGCACAGTAACTGTTGTGAAGGGAAGGCATGATCTTCTCCTTTCCACTTGAAAATGTCAGACTGCTTTCCAAGGTTGAATACCCATCAACCTCTGTGTGTCAGGTGGCTGACACCAGGGTGGAGTGACTGCATGACTGATGAGACTCACAAAGCACTGAATGAATCCTCTGCACTTGATGAATGTGGGATCCTCACATTTTGTAGAAAGGGAAGGAAAAATGAAAAGGTTGTGTTTGGTCGTTGGATAACCAAGGGTCCAGCTCCAGAAGCTCAGAACTCCCTGCCTGCTGGTGAGGATCATCGTGGAGGGCTCTGTGCTCACCCTGTGGAGTGTTATTACCTTTGTGTGGTTTGTGCACCCAAGTGTTTGGGGTGTCAGGCACCATGCAGTTGAATCACCTAGCATAGACTTGAGTCTCTGGATGTACCACTTCTCCCCAGGATGGTAGAAGACATTTGCCACACCCAATTTGCATGTCACTCTGAACTCTTGCGCCATCCACAATTGGGGACCAAGGCCTTCAACACATACATACTTCTGGTTCTTCATTCAAGACTCAGGCATCCCAATACCCTTAATGGCACATTTACAAGATGGAATTCAGGGATACCAAATGGTGTTTTCCTGCTGTAAAAATTGACATAGAAAAAAAAAAGAAATGTGAGTGAGGAAGACAATATGATTTCCCAAGAGAATGTGTTAATATCAAATTGGAAAGCATATTGATAAAATGCCTTAGAAGGAATTCCAAAAGAATGATTGTAAGATCACTGACAATCATAGGAAAGCATTTATGTGCGGTAAAGAGACGTGTGCCTGACATGAATGGAAATATAAGTTGGTAGGTGGAAATGTGCAAAAATGGAATTATTAGAAATGAATAATGTAATATGTCCAATCAAATAGAATGGAAATCCTTCACAACAGGCTCAGTGAGGCACAAAGACAAGAATCTCAGACATAAATGGAGAAGAAGAGAAGCAGGAGGAAATTCTATTCAAGATCAATTGAATGACGTCAAAGAACTAAGCAAACATGTCATAGGTTTTCCTGATGAAATGAAAAATCAGAATGACTTAGAAGGGTTGTTTGGTGAAATAAAGCAGAAATGTTTTTTTTTAATTTGGAGAAAGATAGGGAAATCCAAGTATCGGAAAGATATAGAACCCCAAATATACATTATTGAATAATGTATATTATTCCATATACTGCAACAGGACATACTATGTCAGTTTCAAGAGTCAAACATTTCAATTATAGAGTACTCAATACTCTGATAAACCAAGTCATGTTCCTGAGAATTAAGAAATAAAAGGAATAAAATATTTTTATCTTTAACATTTTAAATTTGAAAATTATTTACGTGTGAATATAATCATATTTCAGGTTTATAAATTACCCTATGTGTAGTCCTAGTGATTACACCCAGTCATCAATAACAAAAGAAAAATAACTTTTATTATACAATATAGAAAAATTGATCTTAAATATTGTGCTCCCATTATGTGTGCAGACACTTTATCTTTCATTCTAATGAAATTAACTCTGATTTCAGCAAATATGTTTTTATGATGAAAGAAAATGACACTAACTTTTATTAAGATCATTTAGCATGTCTCCAAAATTGTATTTTTTTTTTTTTAAAGATTTATTTTTATTATTTTTTCATTGGAAAGGCGGATATACAGAGAGGAGAGACAGAGAGGAAGATCTTCCATCCGATGATTCACTCCCCAAGTGAGCGCAACGGGTCGATACTACGCCGATCCGAAGCCAGGAGCCTCTTCCGGGTCTCCCACGCGGGTGCAGGTTCCCAAAGCTTTGGGCCGTCCTCGACTGCTTTCCCAGGCCACAAGCAGGGAGCTGGAAGGGAAGCGGGGCTGCCGGGATTAGAACCGGCGCCCATATGGGATCCCGGGCGTGCAAGGCGAGGACTTAACCACTTGCGCCACCGCGCCGGGCCCCCAAAATTGTATTTTTGACTTAAGACTCTAATAATAAATTCAAACATCATTTTCGGGTTTTCATTTGCCTAACATTTCTTGATTTCAGACATTGGGTAGAAACTTACTACCATGTATTAAAAAGATGTTTCAAAGAATAATTTGTTGAAAACAGTGTTGCTTAAGTTGTTTTCTTTTTCTCTTGAAAATTTCATTGATTTTATTTGAATATCAAACAGAGGGAAGGGGAAAGAGAGGGAAGAGAATGCTCTATCCACTTGCTTACTCCCCAAGAAAGCCGCAACAGAGCTAGACTGGTCTGAAGCTGGAGTCAGGAGAATTCTGCTGGCTATCCAATATGGGTTCAGAGTCTCCGTTCTCTGATGCTTTCCTAGGTCATAAATAGCAAGCTGGCTCAGAAGCGGAGACCCAGCAACCATATGGGAAACAGACACTGCAGGAGGACAATCAAACTGCAAAGCACCACTTAAATTATTTTCTACCAATGCTTGCAATGACATTTCTATGCCTTCCTCTGTTGTCTGAGAGAATTTCAAGAAAAAAAAAAAATCTAACCACAGAATTTAGAAGCTGAGTGAGTTTTGGTTCCTTTCTTCTGCACTTCCAGAGAGTGCTACATGGAACACATACTTCCAACAATGAAATAATGAATTTCTTCATCATGATTTACTTTTTAATTTGTATTTATGTCCTTAGAGCTCAGGGGTACAATGAAAAAATTAAGCAAAGACCTTATTACTTTTCCTATTATCAGTCAGTATTTCAGCAACCACCAAGTGATTTGAAAATACGATTCCTTTGTGTAGAATGTGGCTGAATCCATTCCACAAAACAAACAAACAAACAACAACAACAACAAAAACCACACGGAGGAACTGGTTTAAATGAGTACAACAAACCCAAAGAGAGAGAAACTTTACTGTTGGATTTGAACTATATAACTATCAAACTTTAAAACTTTGGAATTGATTTAATGTTTTGCTAAATGCAAGTCATCCTATTCATTCAACAGTTATAAATAGTTCTTTATTCAGAAGTTTTATATACATATTTATATATAATACAATATATTATTAATATATATAATTTATATATAATATAACATACTGTATTAATATATGCTAATATATTAATATATTCTATGTATATAATTATCAATACATTATTAATATATCAATAATTAATAGCATTAATGATTAATTAATATTATTAATAAATAATACATTAAAACAATTAATAATTATATATCAGTAGTATGTGTTATAGATTATATGTTATATATTAATATATTATTAATATATTAATATATTATATATTATTAATATATTGCATTAATATATTAGCATATATTGATACAATATGTTATATTATATATAAATTATATATATATATATATACAGAAATTTGTGATCTCAGCCAGTCAGGAGTCATTTGTTTACTCACCATGCTTTACTAAAAACCATGGATTTTATATTGGAAAAAATGTCCATAGGGTCTAAAATCACACACATTCCTTTGTCAAGTGCCTCTTCAATTTTGACAAGCACTTTTTACTGTTGAATGAGTGCCTGATGATAACTCACTTATAAAATTTTCTTTTGTTATCATTTGTACCTTTTGAGCAAAGATTGTAGATGAATTATTAATGAAAATTAAAGCGATTTGTTTCTAGAAAATAAGCGTCAGTTGTATAGAAGTCTAATTTACCTGTAGTTCTCAAGTGCTTGGCCACTTGATTGAAGAAATTTCAAAATAAATCAAGAAAATAGAATCTGTTATCAGCATCACTTATTAAAGATGTTGACATAATAACCTCTTGCTCACTAAGTCCCCCCTTACTGAATGTACCTTCTGAGAACAAAATAATTGAATAGAATTTAAAGGGACACAAATAAGTTTCATAATCAAGTGTTTCTTTTGTTATTCCTTAGAGTCACCTGGAACCCCCTACTGCTGGTCTTCTTCCTTAACCCCTGCCCTTTCCAAGTCTCTTCATTACCAGTGCCTTTGTATCATTTATAAGCACTCAGATTCAACAGTTTCAGGCTTTCATAAAGAAATATGTCACAAACATCCAGGTACATGTTTTTGTGTGAACAATGTGTTAATTTGTCCAGGAGAAATAAACAGAAAGGAAATTGTTAAGGCTTATGATAGCAGCATACTTAGTTTTATTGTTGTTGTTTTTTGTTTGTTTGTTTTAAGAAATGGCCAAAAACAGCATTTTATGTCATTTTTCTCCTTTAGGAAATTTGGTATGTTTGAAGTATGTTCCAGGGTTTTAGTTATGTTTTAGGTAATGATTTTGAAAATCTTTGTTTTCGTTTGCTTGATTTCTCAATATTTTCTCCATATATCTCTCTACATGTTTTTCAAGTGTTTTCTTTGTTGTTTGAGTTTTGAGAGTTTAATATAGAAAGTAGGTACTAGTTGTTACTAGCTATTCTTGTCTGCAAAAATAATCTCACAGACTGTAGTTTTCACTTTATTATTTCAGCCACTTACAGAATCTTTGAGAGTAAAATTAATTTTGATGAAGTCCAATTTGGCACTGACTCAAAAAAATATTTCCCTAATTAAGATAATTTTTTTTCTATTTTATAAACTGTTTTAAAATATTTATTTTTATAGCAAAGTCAGATGTGCAGGGAGGAGGAGAGACAGAAAGGAAGAACTTCCATCCGATGAATCATTCCCGAGTGGCTGTAATAGTCAGAGCTGAGCTGATCCGAAGCCAGAAGCCAGGTACCAAGAGATTCCTCTGGGTCTTCCATGCGGGTGCAGGGTGCTAAGGCTTTCGGCCATCTTTGACTGCTTTCCCAGGCCACAAGCAGGGAGCTGGACGGGAAGCGGGGCCGCTAGGACATAAACCAGCATGAATATGAGATCCTGGTGTGTTCAAGGCAAAGACTTTAGCCACTAGTCCACTGTGCCAGACCCTGAACTGTTTTATACTGGGCCTGATGTGGGTGCTGGTTCAAGTCCTGACTAGTCCCCTTCTGATTCAGCTCCCTGATTATGGTCTGGGAAAGCCAGAGATGTCGCAAGGCCTTGGGCCTCTGCATCTACATGGAAGACCGCAAGAAGTCCCTGCCTTCGGACCAGCTCGTTTCCATTTGATCATGTGAGGAATGCACTAGTGGATGGAAGATCCTCTCCCCTCCACCTGTCTCCTGTAACTCTTTCAAATAAACATAACTATTAAAATGTATTTACTATTTAAATATCAGCAAATGTCACATATTTATGTCATGTACGCACTAATTGTGCAATAGGCTTTTTGGTCTTTATCTAGTTGGATGAATACTATTTGTGCAAACTTCATTTTTCCCCGTTTTTTTATGCAACTTTGCAAAGACCCACATGGGTATATTTGTTTGCTTCTGTTTCCGGATTCTCTACTTTGTTCCTCTGTTCTATGCTTGTGTTCCTTTGCTAATGTCTGACAAGCTCACTATTTGACACACCTTGAAATTACACTGGTTGATTTCTCCCACTTCAACTACTATAGTCTGTTCTATTCATGCAAATTTTAAAGTAATCCATATCTGTTGACAAAAATCTAACTGCTGTTTAGTGACTGTGCTAAACACGGATAGCTACCTGCTGGAGAATTCACAACTCTGTGTTCAGTCTTCTTGTCCATAGACATGAATGTGTCTCTCCACTTAGGTAGACCCTTAAATTTTCTTTTCTGGCATGTGAGTCTTTTAACATTTTTCATGTAGATGGGACTGTGAGGTAATTTGCACATAACTTTTTCTCACTTTCTCATCAATAGAGCAGTAATTTCCTCTTCTTGCATTGTTTGAATACGGATGTCAGCCCTGAATTAATAATGTTGAAAGTAAACATTTTTTTCCTAGCTCATTAGCTGAAGAGGCGAAAAATTCAGTTTTTAACCATTAAGGTCAATGGCAAAAGTAAATTTTTAATTAAATTTATTATTTTACACTTTTATACATTTTGCTGTATTTACTTGAAATGCAGATATATATTAATAAGTACATGCTATTTGTTCTAAACATACTTATTAATATCGTGAGGTGATGTGGTTGGTCCTGTGGGGAAAGGAGACTATATCCTCATTTACATGGTATGTTCAATGAAGCAATATTTATAACTAAATATTAAATAATGTGACATACACAGAACTTTCATACTGTCTAAAATACTAAAACACACAATTGAAAAGCAGCTTGATATTTGTCCTTCTCAGACTGGTTTAACTCAATTGACATGATGAGTTTTGGCCATTTTGTTGTACATAAATCTTTATAGAAACTTTTTATCAGGGATGAATCCGAGAGGTTTTATTAATAGCAATTGTTGAATTTCATTAACTGCATTTTCTATGTGTCCAATAAGCAATTCCATTCTTTTACTTATACGTTTGAATTATGTCTATTGGATTCTGAATAGTGAAATTGACTTATACCTCTGAAATATCTCTCAATTTGACTAGCAGTACAAAATTATTATATTTTGCAATATTTTGTTGAAAAGTATCTAAATTTTTACTAAATATGGATCTGCAAGGGGGTTTGGCCTACTTTATAAAGGTTTTCAGTCACAGTAATGCTAGTATAAAATGAATGAAGTGAAATAATTCCTTGCTTTACCTTCTGAAACGATTCCATGGGAATGACTTTCCTCTGTTTGAACATCTACGAAATCAACTGAACCTGGAGATTTATTTATTTCTTCTCATGTTCTTAATTTACATAATTAATTTTCTTATATTCAGTGAGTTGTGTTACTTTGTGATTTTGAAGGAATCATTGGATCTCATCTCAGTAAAGCTAATGTGCACAGTGTTCACAATAATTCATACTGCGTTTTTGACACATGTGGAGTCTTAATGCTGTTGCCTCATTTGTTTCATTATTTGTCTTCTCATTTTGTTCTTCCATGGTCTTAGGAGAGATTTTGCAAATTTTATCCTTCCTAATCAAAGAAGCACTTTTTGCATTATTTGTACATTTTCAATGTTATGAGTTCTTATATCTTATTTTCTTTACTTGTGTAGGTTTGGTTATTTTGAATTGGCAATTTAGATTATATATTTGCAATTTTCCTTTCTTTTAGGAGTCTCTTCCATGGTTAATATTTTGGATTGCATTGATATTCAAGTACTGAATCTGTCTTTCATCTTTGTAAGAAAAATAAATAAGTATACCACTATTCTCCTTGTCAGTGCTGTCCTAATTCTACCAAGGTTGGTATGTTGTATTGTCATTGTTGTTTGTTTCAATGTTTTTCTCTTGAGATAGCCTCCTTAAACTACAAAATTTTTAAACATGAGTTGTTAATTTCTATTTATGTAGATATGTTTGTGATATCATTCTGCTGTGACTGTCTGATTTGAGTGTATTTTAGTTTAAGCATATCCTCTATGTTTGTTTTGCATTTTACATTAGTTAACATTGCCTTATGGACCAGTATGTGATCAGACTTGATGATACGTGCCCCGACGGCACACGAATAGATGGTGCATTTCCTCGTTGGTGGGTGACATGCTTTGTAAATTTTAACTAGACTTTGTAGGTTAATGTTAGTTTTTTTCATTTTTCTAGAGCTTTATTGTTTTTCTGTCTAGTCTCATCCATCACTAAGAAACGGATGCTGATGTCTCGAGCTGTAATTGTGAATTGATCTATTTCTCCTTTTAGATCTTTCGGTAGTCATTTGACATAAGTTTTAGCTCTACCTATTGGATAAGTGTCAGTTTGTTTATATCTTCTTGGAGGACTTTTCCTGTTGTAGTTTAAAGACTGTCTTTATTAATTTCTCTAATTCGAAGCAGACATCATGTGATGCTAACATAGCCATATTTGTTTTATTTCATAACTATCTTCGCAATCTATGTTTTCCTACTGTTAAATCCAGTGTATCAATGTTTTAATATTTATGTTTCTTTTCTAGTATGCAGCATATGGTAGATTTGTTTTTCAACTTTTTCTATCATTCTTTAGCTAATATATTAAGCCATTCATATTAAAACATATGAGTCACATTACATGTAATTTTCTTCTTTTCTGTTCTCTGCTCTTTGTTTTTCTATTTCTGTTCATTTTTGGGTTACCTCTTTTAAAATAATTTTTCATTGATTTATACCATTGAACAGTGCATTGTTTTGTGTTGTGTTTTTACTGATTGTTACAGTTATTATAGCATGCATAACTTGTCTCACTCTGTTACTTGGAATTAAATGTAGAAAACTTACCTGCTTCAACCTTCCAACCTTCTGATTTATAGTGTATCTATCACAAATGGTCTGTGTACAGTTAGAAGCACATGAGACAATATTATAGCTTTTGCTTTAAACACCAAATACAAAAATAGCCAAAACAATTCAAGAGGATAAGGAAAATGTGTTGCATTTACCTGTGAATTTTAGTTTTTATGTTACTTCCTCCCTTCCTAATTTTGGTGATTCTCTCCTCAGCATTCCCCAGTTTATTTTCTCTGGATGTAAAATTCTGGATGGACAATCCTGCTCTTGCAGTACCTAAGGTACGTTGTGCAGCCCTCTCCAGTCTCTGTGCTTTAGGATGAGAAATCCGCTCTCATTGGAACTATTCTCCCAACGATAGAGTGAGTTTTCTCTCTTGCTGCTTTTTAAAGATATTTTGTTCAGGATTTAGGATGTCGCTACATTTTCTCTTCAGATGGATGACTTTGATTTTACTCAGCTTGATGTTTTTTGTGGTTCAGTCTGATTTTGAATCTGTAACATTCTGTATTTTGTCAACAATGATAAATATTTCAGTCATTCCATTTTTTGAATTTTTTATAGCAATAATTGTTTTTCCCTTGATTTATATGATTACAGTGACACAAATGGCCAAGTTTTTCATTTTCTTGAACTTTTGCCTGATCTCCTTTTTGTCCTGGCCATATTTTTTAAGATTCGGTATTTCTCTAGCTGTACATTTAAGATCACCGACTCTTCATATCCAATTGATGATATCACATGAGTGTAGTCAGAGGGGGAATTGCTCTGGTACAGGCAAGTGTTAGTTAAAATAACAACTCTCAATGTGGTTTCCAGCTCAACTTACTAGAATGAACCTCTTTAATTATTTTCATCTTTTTTTTTTTTTTTACATCACCTTGTTTGGAAGTAGTGATGTCAGAGTTCACAAAAATAAAAGGAAGGTGACCAACAAAGGAATAAAATTGTAGCCATAGATAGTGCACTTTCCAAGCCACATGTTACGCTAACTTGGGATTTTAGTTCTAATTGGATGATAATCCTGTTTTGATGAAGTCTAATAAAAAAACTGCAGACAAGAACCAAATACATTGTGAACTATAACTTCTATTCTTTTGGTATAAATCCTAACAACTTCAAACTTCGTATGATCATCAAAAATTTTTAAATGACTAAAGCTTAGTCTTTAAACCTTGTTGATTCTTTAATAATCGAAACCTAATTTGCCCTCTCTGCCAATCATCTCCTAAACTGTGGGTGCAGGATTGTCTTTTTTTTTTTCTTTTGTTCAGCTCAGTGTTTTCTTAGGTTAAACTTTCCTTTCAAGGTACAAGCAGCTGAATCTCTATCTTAGATCAATCCATGGTCACTAACCTGTTATTGTGCATTTTTTAATTCAGTTGAGATAAAAAAAAAACTATGAAGACATGCAAGTTTTGAAAGGTGTAGCCTAAAGCAAAAGATACAGATGTTTTAAGTAAATCAAATTGTTGTGCCATTCTCAAAATAGCACCAGTAGCATAAAATTCATGTTAGTAGGAGATATTGGAAAAATAATTTGATATGCCTAAATTTCTTTCATTCCAGTCACAGTCGCTTCGAATATTTTTAAAATTTTTCTTAGAAGAGCACATGACATAGTGTCTGGTAGATTTCCCCCCTTGTACTCCAAATTACTGTCTCTTTTACACTGTCTTCAGTTGGCAAGTCCATATTGCTCCCCACTCACTAAAGAGATTTCTGTTGTGCTAGCTCTTGCCCTTTCATTGGGACTCCGAGGACAGTATCAGTCAAGAGTCAACCACATTTGACATGATGTACTGCTAAATGAACAAACTGAGCAACAGAACAAGAAAGATTATAGAATAGTTTCTTTTCATGGCAAATTGGAAGCTACATTAGGAAACTTTCAATGGTTTTGTAATAAAATTCTGAGAACACATTTTAGAGGCTCTTAAATTTGATCATATAATGCCTAATGCAATTGTTAGCAGATTTTCCACCTATAACCAAACTTCTTTAGAACAAATTTTCCTACAATACTAAATATAATTTGCATTTATTTACTCAACAGCAGAATCTGCCTAAGTAGCCTGCTTTTCATTTTTGCTTGACTAATAAAACATCCCCCAACCAAGAAGGATATCAAAGTTATTACATATATACATACATATACATATACATAAATTTATTTGTTATATACATATGTAATTTATTATTTGTATTGTGTGTGAATATTATATACTCACTTGGAATAATTTGGGAGTTGGGAAACACTCATCTGAGGTTTACTAATTTTTTGAGTAGAAAAGAAATTTAATTCAAATGATTTCAGAATACTGACTTTCAGCATACAACCAGTTTCTTAAAACTGCCATATTAAACACTCTGAAGTTTGTCCTTTTGACCTAATCTATTGCGGTGAATGCTCATGATAATTTTCTAACTACCTTGGTGGCCCTCAGGAATTAATTTTTATTTTCCTCCTAGTTCATCTCTTTAATCTTCCTAAATGCCATTTGGTAGCTGCAAGACACAGCTGCTATCTTCCCAAGTCTCCATATCTTGATATGGCTGCACACCCTTATCTCCTCCATGTACATAAGGAGATTTGCAGCTTCCATGGTTATTATCTCAGCCCACCCTGCACAAGGCAGAATGAGGCAGGAATCTCTAGAGAAAAACCCATTGCTGGGCCATCTGTTCCTATGGAACAGTTTAAAATGTTATTTGCATTTACTATATCCCATAGGAAACTACAGTTAAATTCCCTGTTGGGCAAACTTGTGACATAGATATTTGCACTACATTATTTAGTCCAACTATTTTTTTAAGGTGATAATATAACACCTATTTACCCAATTGGGAATATAGTTAAAACTCCTTACCCCCATGCCAATGTATTATCTTCATGAATGGATGTTAATTTGAAAATAAAAAAAAAATCTCAACAACAATCACAAAGCTACACTTGAATCAGTGGGCAACATCACACATGTTCACTGGTGTGGCACATCTCAAACCAAGAAATCTACGCCCAGGCAACTTCTTGCCTTTTAAATAAAAAGTCAGCAAAAGTAACAAATCTTTGGAAATGATTTTAGTACTTTTTCTCATTCATCAATAAAATATGCACCACCTCTAAAGTTAAGAACTGGAAATTTATGCTAACTTTGTTCCCTTTTTCCAAGAACGCTTTGAATGACTTCCAGGTGGTTGTTGCACGTGAACCACGCAGAAACTGTTGCCTTGTTCCTTGTAAGGCATTCTGATTCTACTTGAAGTAACAAACACCAACCCTGGAATAAATTGTAACCATTCATGGATAACTACATTTGAGATATCTGCTAGCCCATTTAAAGAGTGGACGAAATGACAGACTACGCTGAAACCGTTCTTGCTGGTATGTTGTTACAAGCTGATTATTCAACAACCAAAAATAAGTTCAGTTTTGGGATGTCTTATATGTATAATTGATGCCTGTCTTTAACTTCCTCTGAAATATTGCTTTTTGCCAGTCTTACAGTCTTTAATGTAATCTTATTGCCAATTATTTTTATCACTACAAAGAAATCCCCAAATCATTGTCTTGTCATGAGAGAGTATTATTATCTTTCTTTTTTCAGTTGAGAAAATGAGATTTCCTGGAAGGCAGCAAATATTTGGGATCAAGTATTTGGGCCAGATAGGTGTGGATTTGCTGGCTCCTGGCTTCAAGTTGTTCTAGTACTGGTGTGATTGGGATGTGGACTAGGATCTCTTTCTCTCTCTCTGTCTCTCTATCTCTCTCTTTCACATCCTGTGAGGGAGCAGGTATGTTTCAGGTACTTGGGTCCCTCACAGCAATGAGACATCAGCCTAGCTAACATAGGCAATCTTTCTCACCCTTAGACATTTGCATGAAAATCATAATCTGTCAATCAAAACTTATGCAGACCATCAATGCAGTGTGGCATGAGGAAGTGCGGGAGACAATTAAAAAAGACTGAAACTGCATTATAGTTGTTTAGATGGAACTCAAGAATGAAATGACACAGATATGTGCAGCTAAGGAAGGATTTGTTTTTAAAAAAATAAGTTAAAGTTTGTTTGAGAATTTAACCAGAAAGTTATGACCTGAGCTGGGGAACATGCTAATCTTAAAACCCATTTATGATAAATGAGAGTCATGGGCCCAGCCTGGTAGCCTCACCTTGCACACGCTGGGATTCCATATGGTTGTTGGTTCTAATCACGGCCACCCAATTTCCCATCCAGCTTCCGGCTTGTGGCCTGGAAAAGCAGTAAAGGAATGTCCAAAGCCTCAGGACCCTGCGTCTGTGTGGGATACCCAGAAGAGGTTAGAGGCTCCTGGATTCGGATCAGCTCAGCTTTGGCCAATGCAGTCGCTTGGGGAGTAAATCATCGAATAGAAGATCTTCCTCTGTCTATTCTCCTCTCTGTATGTCTGACTTTCCAATAAAAATAAATAAGTCTTAAAAAAAAAGAAATGAGAGTCATGTAAATGTTTTCCAGTTCTTTCAGAAATTCACAAGGCAGTAAAAAGAGATTGTATTGCCTTGGGTGTAACATAGCAGTGAAAACCTGATGATCATTCTGGAAGAATTGATCTTTGGATTGGAGAAGAATAATAAGCAAACCAAAATCAGTCTTAGGCTTGTGTAAGCAGAGAATTCCATGTACATGGATATCTGGTGCATGGTCATGGAGGCGGGTATTTCCTATAGACAATGGTGTCTTCTTATATAAATGGATTCCGGTGCTGTGGCGATGTAGCACAGTCATTTTCCACTGAATCCCAGCACCATATCAAGATCCTTCAGTATCTGAGACTGAAAAAGAAAGTAATGGAAAAAGTCTTAAACATATAGTTAAGTACATGGTATGGAAAAGACAGTAGCTGGTATTCAAATCAGCATGCCGTCAGCATTCTGATGCGATACATTGATAGTGCAAGCAGTAGATTAGCTCACTCTTCATCAATGCAGGCCCATAGCTGCATCTTTTGAAAGATATCTCTATATATCTATCTCTATATTGATATTTAGATTTTTTTTTGCCTGCATTACTTCTAAAGGAAAAACACATAATTCACATTTCCCCCCTCCTTTTTCCTTCCCTATCTTCAAGATTTCATCTTTTACTCTACAAGTTGGACTGTGCCTTTCCTGGGCCTCTGTTCCTTGGTGTCAGCTTTCTTGAGATTCATTGAGTTTAGAGTTTTAGGTTGTGATCGTCACCGAATTTTGAAAACATGTCATCATTATGCATCTTTGTTTTTCTGACGTATATTCCCCCTCTGGTCTCAAATCATGTGTTTGTGAACCTTGCGTACGTGTTCTCACAGGTCATTAAGTTGCCATCCATTTTCATTAATTCGTCTTATTTTGGTCTCACTTTGGCAAATATACTAATTTCTAACAATCATATCTGAAATTCTCTGATCCTTATTCTGCTATCTCCAATTTGCTTGCAGCCCTACCCAATGAATTCTTATTTTTAAATATAACACATCAAACATACCTCACATGTATTCATGATAGGGTGACTGACATGGCAAAAAATAGCCCCCAGGTGTTATTTGCTATGACTAGGATTTCAGCCTTGGGGTCACTGATCTATTTGGCTGCGTGATGACAAGGATTATGTCTTGAAGGGTGGAGTATTGAACCTCTGCTGTGGTCTTTGCATATCCTGTGCTAACAGTTCCCTTCTTTGTATTGTGACAACCGAAAACATGGTTGTTAAGGACAATGGTGCAATAAAATATTTTTCTTGGATTATTTCTATTCCTAGCAGTATTTTGGAGAACCTGTTGGGTCTCCTGAAACTAAATAAACTTAATCACAGTTGGAATTCACAAATAGGTAAAGGTACATGTTCAAATTACATATTTAAGGAAGTAACTTAACTATATAGCATGAGGCAATTACTCTGAAATTGACTTCCCGTATTATCTTCAGCATGGGGTTAGAAAGCATCTTATTTGCATTTTTACACTGCAATCAATTTCAAATATGTCAAACTGAAAAGTCTTGCTAACTATAGGTGTGCATTAAATTCTGAACACTTTTCTTCATAATCTGTCTTTGAAAATTTCATGCAAAGGGATGGGCTGGCTGTCCAAACGCGACACTTGACCTTCTATCCCCTGCTGTGCTTGCAGGCACACTGTGCAACCTGAGGCTACGTCCAGGTGGCTCTGTGGGCAATCTGTAACAGGAAGCCACTTTTCATCACTTATGCCTTTATCTACATGCAGTAGGTATGTGTGCAATTCCGTTACCTCCAATTTTAGTCAGTCTCACCATTACAGACTTTCATATGGTTTTGTTAGCTGGGAAGCAACATTAGCTGCCTTTTTCAATTAAATGCATATCTGATAATTTGTATATATGTTGTTTTATAATAGGTGTTGGCTATTGAGAGTGTTGTATTAATCATGGGAAGAATTAGGAATTCATTTTATGTGGTTTAAGTTATATGATTTTAGATAAGGCAAAGGGACAGACAAAATAGAGAATTAGTTTCCTTTATGCCTGTACTCTTACAATCCAGCCAATATTTCATTTTATATTTTTCTTCTTTTTACTGAAAGTATGTTTGGAAATTACATGGAAGCACATGTATTTGTGTGGTATGTGAATTATTTCACTATAAAATTGCTACAAAAATTGAAAGTACTAAGGTTTCCAAATTCTTCAAGAGCTATAAACAAAATGGTTTCTATAACTGACAACTTGTCATCTGTTTGAAGCATACATTATTGACAAAGGGTTTAAAGACAATTGAAGATGGAAAAGATGTGCTTTAGATATTTTGATTAAAGATTTCAGGATTTTGGAACTGGGCATACTTTACTAACAGAATTCAAATGTCTGAAGTTGTATTCAGGGATGTACTAACCTTTCCGTTTGATCCTCTGCCTCTGTTTGGGAATGTGTGTTCTTTTCCCAGTAGTGCCGTCCCAGCACTGAAAGGCAGTTTTCGCTGCACATTTACTTGTGTTAACAGCATCTCTTAAGTAGAGTTGATTTTGCAGAGAATCTGTTTATCTAGCATTAGCACATGATAAACCAGACGTGTAATAATAATGCATAAATTGTAAATGGATAGTGCATCACTGAATATTTGAACATGTCTCAAAGCAGTGGGGCAATTTGATCCCTATAATCCAGTTTAGTTTCCTTCTTTTTCCCTGAGAGAAAAGGGCATGGTTATCTAGGATTTATTTCATCCGCAATTTTCACATGACAAAATTTGCTTTTAAGTTTAAAATGATGTTGTTTCAGTCCCTGGAGTCTGAATGTGATGAGAGTTGGAAAAGCAGACAGAACTGCAAACGTCTAATCTTGGCATGGCATTTGCTTTCTATTTTTTAGTATGCACTGGTGGGATATTACTGACTGTTAAAACCTTGGAAAAATCACTAGTGTGTAGAGTCAATTTCTTTTGTGCAGAGGGAAGTGAATTTGAAGTCCAGTAACATTTATCTGTTTTTAAAAGGACTGCTTATAAGATGTTTTTTTTTTAATTCTTTTTACCATTGAATGTTTTCTTTGACAGTCTGTAGCCTGAACAACATGAAATTTTCAGCCCTGAAGTTGCAGATGTGCTATTTCTACCCAGTAAAGGACAGGTTCTCCTTTGTCCTTTGTGAAAATAAATGCAAGTCAGAAAATTCATGAAAAATAGGTTTAAGACATGATTTTATTTTGCTGTAAAATCATTTTGAAATGAATGACTAGTTGTTTCACAACATGCATGACCCAGAAATGTTTCAAAGGGTCCCACTATGTCACAACGTAATCAACACTCAAGAGTGACCCCTGAGAAAAAGCCACTTTCAGTCTCCGTGATCCTTCCAACTTCTCCTTTTACGAACAGATTATCTGAAGGCAAGACCGCTCTGGAGGGGACTTATCTAAAATGTAGATACTTAAATATTTCCCAGACATATTTTATGTGAAAAATATGTCAGAAGTGTATTTATAATATTTTACAGTAAAATAATTGATCCATATCTAGTGTTCACAGTCATTTAAAAATGAATAACACAAAGAGGCGGAACACACAACTTCTTTAAGAATTTTCTGGGAATCGAGTAACTTGCAAAATCAGCCTTACTCTTTGCTATGAATGTCTGTGACACATACTTACTGGTAAGAAAGGATATTAAACCCTAAGTAATATTCACTTGCAGTGAACTTTAAAATCCCCTTCAGATCTTATTTATGGAACGCTTCAGAAATGCATGATTATTACTGGAAATGAAGATGTTCAAGGCGAAATGTTGGCGAGGCTAGGAAGCCTAACCTTTCTGGACACACTCACCCAGGAACATGTTGTCAAAATATTTTCTGCTCCAAGTTATAGCTTCACGTAATTGTCCTTGAGTGTTTCACTTTGTTTTTCCTATTAGCTGAAAAAAAGTTATTCTGAATCTGTTAAACAGTGTAAATGAAAATCCATTTTAAAAAAACTAAGAAATGAAATCAATATGCCAAAATTGGAAAAAAAAAATTCTAGTACGTAATAAGCAGATGTGTACAGAGATATATTCAATGATGGAATTTTTCAACTTAATTTATTATGAATTTTATTGTGTTTATCTTCTTTCAAAGGCAGAAATCACAGAAAAAGAGAACTTCTATCTGCAGGTTTACTCATTTGAAATTTGAGCTTACAGCATCCATATGTAAAACTGCTATTATTTGTTTTTGTACTTTTGTTTTTATTTATTTGAAAGGAAGAGAGAGAGAGAGAGAGGGAGAGAAAGAGGATCTTTTCCATCAGCTAATGCAACATCCCCAAAGTCTACCACAGCCATGGCTATCCCTGGCCACAGTCAGAAGGTGCGAACTCCTTTAGGTCTCCCCTAAGGATGGCAAGAACTCAGACCATGGAGCCATCTCCTGGTCCCACCAGGAACCTTCAGCCCTAGGAGAAGCAGGGAGTCAGAGGTGGGACTTCATCTCAGAAACCCTGAGAGGGATGCAGATTTCCCAGAGTGGCTTAACTCGCTGCAGCACAGCACTCTACTGAGGGTGAATGAAGCTAAAAGCAACAGTAACTTAGTAGGAAATGGGAAAACTTTATTCCAAGCCCTATTATTTGATTCTAGTGCATCTTATCTCAACCAACATGGTACACGTTTCATCAACAGTCATATCTCATATTTGGAGTACAATTTTAATCCATAGTCATTATAACTTTTACATTTTTTTTCAGAGCCAATTAGGCTCATGTTTTCTGAAGATCTGAAAAAAATTGCATTTAACATGTTAAGGGACTGTTTGAACTCATGAGCGCTGTACACGGATGTGTTCTGAGGGATTACTGTGCAATCCGGAACGTGTTTAGGAGACATGGGAAGGCTTCACACACAAAGTCCTGACACTGGGAAAAGGTCAGTCATCCACATTTCCAACTTTATTTCAAATACTAGATAATTTCTCAATATATTAAGTAGTTAACAAATAAATGTACATATATATACAGATGAATTTTAATTTTTTCAGTGCATGTTGGTGGTATGAAAGAAAGGACCTCTGCTAAAAATGTAATGATTTAGAAAGAGTATTGTAATAGAAACAAATACAGTCAAACAAAAAACCTGGTTAGGGAAAGCATTTCTAAGTATATGACCAGTGAAATAATAATAAACTTAATCCACAGAATGTGTATATAAACCAAGACAAAATGCACTAAAATATCAAGAGGAAACAGATTCTGAAAACGAAGAGCAGACACAACAACATTCGTTTACACCAACACAAAGTTCACAAAACCACAGAACTGTTAGTTTGACATAAAAGTGGCCCAAACGATGAGCTCTGAAATTGGAAAGGATTCAGATTCTCTCAACATCATGGTAACTAAGTTCATTTCAATAAGTTCCTGTAGGAACATAACTACATTCACCAATATCCCCACAGATGCTTAGTTACCATGATGTTTCGATGCTTTGATTTCTGTTTTGTTTCTTTGAACTTGTTTGTGTTACTGTTTTTTTTTTTCAACTTTCTTATGCACTTGTACGCATTTCCCTTGCGTTCTCTCTGTTCTTCCTGCTGTTTTCCTCTTCCTATTTTACTTGTATTTGCCTATTGTTCTATCTTAAAGATTTCAAGTAAGGAATCATGGGAAATTACCATAGTTATAAGATACGAAACATATTTGCAGAACATGAGAAATTAGGTTAAATATGAAAAAAATTTAAGGTAATTCTGAGTAAGGAAAGTTTGCCTTACATATTCCTAAAATGCAATTAAGTTTGAAGACAAGCATTTTTGATATATTAATATACTAATTCATTTGTAGGGCAAGCATTAGGATGCCGCATCCTGTATGGAATGCCTGGACTTGATTTTCAGCTGCAGACTCCAGCTTCTTGCCAGTGCAGGCCATGGAAGGTAGTGAAGATGGATTTAGCCACTGGATTTCCATCATCCTAGTGGAAGACATGCATGGCATTGTAAATTTCTAACTGTTACCCAGCCCCCATGTGTGGGAATACAGGCACTAAACCAGTAAACGGCAGTTCGCTCGCTCGCTCGCTCACTGCTCTTTTTTCTCCTTTTCCATCTCTTTTCATCCCTCTCAACTTGAGAAATACGTTTTAAAACTCTTTATTAAAATTATTGTTACAAAAAGAGGAGATGCACTGAACCAATCTTGACATGGAAAAACTCAGCTTAGATCTCACCCATTTTTGAAGTTGTATAATATGACAGCCTAGATGGTTGGGGATAACTGAAACTGGAAAAAAAAAGGTCATTAAATGAGGCTATTTCAAAAAAGAATATAGTTTAGAGCAGAGACCAGATTAAGAATGCTCCTTTGGTCAGAACCTGTGGAAGAGTCACACACAATATGGCATTTTTGCTTATATGAATAAAACTGGGGTTGTTAAAGTGGATCAAATCTGAAAAAATATTTACTTCAAGGATGAGTTAAGAAAAGCAAAAAGATTAGATTTATGATTATGTGCAATCCAAAGGGAAAGAGGACTATAACATATTTCTTTATAAGTGAATATACATACATGATGCCATGAGTAATGTCAAAATTATCTGAAATACATTTGATGAAATGGATGTAAGTATTCTAAATTTTGTTATAAGGCAATGTCAGCCATGTGAAAGATTGCCTTTTTTCTTTTTATTTCATGTGACAGTATTATCAAGCGTATTTGTGTTAGTGCTTTCTATTTCCTAAAAAAGAAAAAAAAATGATGTGTGACTCTGGTGTGTGGAATGGACTACCTTGCAATTGCAGTGGTCTCCACCAGTTGACGAGCTAAGATATTCAGCAGTCTTAACACTGTAGACATGGAAAACAGAATACCAAAATTGTGTTCCAATTGAAAATAATCCTACATCTCACAGTGTCGATTCATTCTTGATGCTTATTTTCAAATGCCTTTGAGAAACGGCCTTGTGGAGTGCTTTCATTACTAGTTTCCCCCTCATCCCACGACAGCAATCACAACATTTGTGGTGCCTCTCCTGACTCTTCCAAAGTGGGGAGAAAGACACTGGATCAAGCAATATATCGGGGAAGAGGTCTACCAATTCTGCAGAAACTGTAAAATCAGGCTCAACACAAAATTGGAAGCTGTGAAATGCAGAGTCAGAGATAGTCAGTGGCTTTGCTAGTCACTTTGATTTCAGGATCAACAGATTGTTTTGCACAAACACTAGAAGATGTTGCAAAGGTACATTTGGAAAGATTTCGTTCCTATGATCAGATGGAATTCTCACAGGGGAGAAAAGAATATAGGAAAGAACAGGAACCCCATTTTTTATTGCAAGGTGGTAAAGAATGAGTGTAATTTAAAATAGAATATAAAGACCCTTCTCACAGAAAAGAAGTAAAAGCTGTTGGATCCAAAGAGTGTATGTAGGTATTTCCAACTATGAAATCATTTAATGGAGGTCAAAGGCAAAGACAGAAATTGAAGAAACATCAGGAAATAGAAATACTGACTCTTGAAGTCTACTCCTTAAGCCTTGGCAGATATTCTGGACATAAGATTTAATTTATTGTATTCCTCCTGGGTGTTTCCACTTGCTTCTAGGAACTCAGGTGTCATGGCTGTGCTATTCGTGCCCACACATAGAATGGATAGTTCAGCATTGCACAGAGTGAGGTTAATAGATGTCATTGCAGTGGATAGGCAGTAAAGGACCAGAAACAGTATAGATGCCATCTGCATTGCAACTCACAGTCAGACTCCTGGTCAGTCTCCTTGTTGGGAAACCTCAAAATGTTACAAATCCTCACATATGGTGCCTAGGAATAAAAGTGGCATTGTGTTGGTTTTGGAAGTCTAGATTCGTGCTCTAGAAGGATCACTGGCCTTGGAGAAGGAGAACATTCTCAGCAGGAAAAGAAAAAGAAAAAGAAACAAGCAGGCTTCAAGGTCCATTGCTCATTCCAAGCTCCTGTGTTCTTGTGCCAGTTAGCTCAGCCGGGAAGCTGAGCGGTGACAGATTGCGGAGGAGAAGGTCTCTGCCCTCCCAGCTCACAGGCGCAGAAGCACTGATAGGCCTACAGGTTTTCTTGCTGAAGAATGTGGCAGGGCCTTGATACCGGATGTGATCAAACAAACTTTGAGAGGAGTGGTGGGAGACTGATCCAAGGAAAAGACTAAAACACTGGCTTCTGTAAGGCGGAAACCTCAGCATTACAGTGTACAAACAGCCTGTGACTGCAGAATCCCAAGGACAGTGTCTGACTTCAAGGATCATGCCATCTCACCATCAACTTTCCTTCTGTACCTGGTCTCTGCCCATCCCTCCCAGTATACCATGAGATGAAAAAAGCACATCCCTTTATAAATTAACACATTCTAAAAATCTAGGGGGATTTGGTTGTTGTTTTGTAGTTGAAATGAGGGTGAGCACCACTTGAATGGATATATTTCCTGCATAGATTAAGTTCACTGTAATGAACTGATGTTAGGTTGTTCACGTTAACCAATGAGTGAATCTTATGAATAAGTATTAACCAAAACACAAAATATTAAATAAATTATATGTATTCTTGGTACATAGGAGTTACTGAGTATATAGGTTTTGCAGATTAGCTACCATGAATTCTTTTTAAAGATTTATTTTATTTTTATTGGAAAGTCAGATATACACTAAGGAGGAGAGACAGAGAGATAGATCTTCCATCCGATGATTCACTCCCTAAGTGAGCGCAATGGCAGGTGCTATGCCGATCCGAAGCCAGGATCCAGGAACTTCTTCCGGGTCTCCCACAGGGGTGTAGGGTCCCAAGGTTTGGGCTGTCCTTGACTGATCTCCCAGGCCACAAGCAGGGAACTGGATGGGAAGTGGAGCTGCCAGTATTAGAACCAGTGCTCATATGGGATCCAGTGTGTTCACGGCGAGGACTTTAGCCGCTAGGCCACGCTGCCAGGCCCACTACCATGAATTCTATCCATTTCACTAAAATTATTCATTTCTGATCATATTCACACTCCCTCATACGTAGTCTTTGGTAAATATACCTCCAACATTTTCTTAATAGAGGCAATTTCAGGAGGTTGATATATTTTGAAAAGTCCTTATTAAAAGCACTCTTTTCACTTATTGTGGATGCTTATTTAGTGCGGCTTTGGTGAAACTGAATAAAAGGCATTCAGTGGTTTCCCCCTCATCTTAAGGGGTGCCTTTCTAAAGCTGCTTACTGTGCTTTTAAAGCAGACAAATGCAAAAATAATGACTGTTGGCTTAGGTGAAATTGTGTTTATACAGGCTATGTGAAAGTTCAGTTGCCGGAAGGCAAACATGTATTGCCAATTCTCTTCAGATTCAGATTCAAATAACGGTTTTGCAGCACCGCTTCCAGACCGGATCTAATGCCAAGGCTTTTATAAACATTTTGGTATTAAAATCCTCTGAAAACTCTATGTGGCAAATATTATACCCCTTTTATTGATAAGAGAACTGATATTTAAAGTGGCACTTTCTAAGAAAAAAAAAGCAATAAAAGTGATAAATCCAGGATTTGAGTTTTTCTGACTTGTGATTAGAAATCTTATGCTATTTTAATAGTCATTAATGCTCTCTTTCTATCGTTTTTATTCTCTTTCAGGACACATTTGAAAATCCAGCTTTATTTGCAGTACTCTTGTGTGGGACTCTCTTTCCTTGCTATTGAAACCCCTTCAAATTTAACAGGTCGAGATTTTATAGTTCTATTTCAAAATAAAGGCCCAAACACACCCATAGGAGATGCTTTACTTCTAGGTTGAACTGGTTATCAGATATGCTTCTCCTTTTTATGTTTTTGTTGTTGTTGATTTTGGAGAATGACACCAAATTAATGAATTGCCTTTCAAATTCCCTCTTGAAAATGTGCTTACAGCTATGGACGTTTGGCCCAGGTGTGCTAGCAAAGTTAATTAGCAGTCTGCACATTAGACACATTTCTCATAAGGCTACATATCCAATGCAAATTTCCAAGTGCCTAATGTTCATTTGGATGTGTACTGTGATTGCAGCTTCTCAGAGGACAAAGCTACAGAGCTGGGAGCTTATGAGCTCTGACAGAGCTTTCTTGTAGACTCAGGAGAAAACCCAGGGAGGTGAGCTGGTGAAATCTTACACTGATTCCTTTGGAATTGATTCTTGCTGCGTTCGCCGAGAAGAAGCACGTCCTGCATAGTAATAATCGCATCGCTACAACAGGACTTTCATTTTGTCTGAATTCTGTGTGCAATGTTCAGTATATGTTTATCTGCATCCTTGCCTGTTACAAGGTAAACTCTGTCACATAAAATGATAGTTTTATGTGTGAAATACGACTAATACTCCTGTTTACCATCCAATGATTATACCTTAGCTTTGAAAATTCCTGTGATTTTTGTAATATAGCTTGTTTTGCACTTATTTGTAACAAATTGAGAGGGACACAAGAGTCTCTTCAGACAGATGGAAATCAAAATAACATTATTCTTACTGAAACAGCCAGTGGAAATAAAGTACTCTAGGGGCAAAATGGACCTGATGTTTGAATTAGGTTAGAATTAGATCGTCACAGGCAACAGCAGACGGTCTCAGACTGAGGCTGTCAGGAGGAAGTCTCTGTTCTCATAGGAAAGTGAAGAATGAATTCCATTTGCAGATAAAAGTTCCCACAAGCAGAATCATAGCAAGGTTTGGTCACGTGCATTTAGTTTTTCTGAACTCAACAACCGGCATAACTTGTTATCATTTTAAAATATGAAATTCTTTGTCCTGTATTAGAATAGTATCTTGCTTTATTAGGACAAAGCAAGCCTCTAGAATGTTTTAGTAGATTATTTTGAATATTGAGCAGGTTCTCCCCACCGCCCCCCTATGGGTGATGACCTTTTTTTTTCTAACAGTTAACATGTACCTTGGTTGGAACTTACTTTACAAGTGGAAGTGCTTGGAACTTAATCCTGGCTCAGCTTGCGATACCAATTCCCTGTTTAAGTGCACTTTGAAGGACAAAGTCACTCAAGTGGTTGGGTTCCTGTAACCTATGTGTGACATCTTGGTTGAGTTCTTGGCTCTGCGTTTTAGGCTGGTTGTTGCAATTATTTAGGAATAAACTGCTGAGTACATTTATCTGCCTTTCTAACAGAGTAAATAAATCTAAATATTTTTAAAGTACTTATGTTTAAAGACAAGTTTTAATCACATCTATTTTCTCTGGTTTGTGGTCCCAAAAGCATAAAATACAGTGTGCATGAGTGAAATTGACATCTTGAGATCTGGTTGTTCATAGCTCTTGTCCATACTCTTGCAGAACAGTGGATTTCCCACTTATTACATGTTGAACCCTCTATTTGTTGGAGGATTATAAAGCAGACTGAATGTATGCCATTGCAAAAATTAAAATAATAATAATAAAAAGGAAGAAGTAGGGTGAGAAGTTGGGAGTGAAGGAAGATGAAATCACCATCCTCTTAAAACTGAATACGTGAGTTTGCTAAAATTGCAGGAAATAAAATCAGCCATAAATAGCAATTGTATATGGACATGTAAATGAATGGAACAGAATGTTAATGTCAGAAATCAAACCATAGATCTAAAGAGGAAATCAGTGGGCATGACTGCCCATCACTGGGACACAAGGTAGTGGCCCCATGTCACCACGAGAAGCCGTCAGGAGACCGGGCCTTTGGGATTCTCCCCTGCCCGTGGAAACCACTTGCCCATGGGTTTTCACTCCACCATGACCATGTGACCCAAGTAGGGATGTGCCCCTGTGACTTGTTAGAGAGGAGAGAGAGAAAGCAACTAACAAAGGATGACGCTCCGGGAACTACAAAGAGATCCAGAATCTCAACAGGAGTAAAATTAACAATCAGGCAAGAATTGGGCAAAAGACATAAAAACTGACAGTATAAGATGATGAAATTCAAATGACCAATAGACAAATGCAAAGATACTCAGGCTCACTAGTTACCATGGAGATGTTATGAAAAACCTTAACTTTTTACATCACTCCAGTTACAATGTTTATTCCACAGAAATCAGAAATAAATGCTGGTGAAGGATGTGCAGAAAAAGCTACACAAATCCATTTTTGGGGGGAATGTAAATTAGTACAACCATCATGGAAGAGAAAATATAGAGTCCTCAGAGATCTGAAAATAAATCTACCATTTGACCCAGTCATGCCATTCCTGGGAATTTATTCAAATAAAATGAAATCAACACATGATAGAGTTATCTGTATTCACATCTTTATAGTGATTCAAGTCAAAGTAGGTAAGATATGAAGTCAGCATATATTTCCATCAACTGATTTAATAAGCTAAAGGTAGTGTATATATATATATTAAAAAGCCATTCAGCCATAAATAACTATCTTTTGCAACAAAATGATGTAAGTTGAAACCACTATGGTTAGTGAAATAAACTATTCCCCAAAAAGAAAAATATTGCTGTCATCCATGATCTTTGGTAACTAATTCACTGAATATATAAAATACGATTCAAATGAGCAAAATTGACATTTTTTTTAAAGATTTATTTTATTTTTATTGGAAAGGCAGATATACAGAGAGGAGAGACAGAGAGGAAGATCCTCCGTCCGATGATTCACTCCCCAAGTGAGCGCAACGGTTGATGCTATGCCGATCCGAAGCCAGGAGACTCTTCCGGGTCTCCCACGCGGGTGCAGGGTCCCAAAGCCTTGGGCCGTCCTCGACTGCTTTCCCAGGCCACAGGCAGGGAGCTGGCTGGGAAGAGGGGCCGCCGGGATTAGAACCGGCGCCCATATGGGATCCCGGGCGTGCAAGGCGAGGACCTTAACCACTGCGCCACCGTGCCGGGCCCAAAATTGACATTTTAAAGTAAGATTATTGCTTATAACCTTTGTCTATGTTCTTGAAAAAAAAGTGTTTTCTGTTATCTACTTGCTGAGTTTTTATCTAATGGAGTGTAAAACTTGAGACTGTGAATTAAACTAAAAAATTTGTCATTGTAATAGTTGAAAAAAAAAAGAAAGCAAATAAAGGATGAGGGTCTGTGATGAACACAGCCATGAGGTACGGTACGATGGGAAGTATGGATGCACTGCTAAATCTTTGTTATAAATACATGAATGTGTTCTCTTTATACAAATGAAATAAATTAAAATAAAAACTATATGCATGAAATACACTGTTTCCTTTATAGAAATTATTTCCTATATATAAATCAAATGAAAATGAGTTTTTTATTGCATCTTTTTCCCACACATTTAAAGAGTGAATATAATCTATATGTAGGTCAATCGAACATGCTGAAGCTTTGTAATAACTTAGGAATAGCTCTATCAAACTACAACTGTCTGCTTCAGAAAGTTCCAAGGGACTTAGAATTTGTGACACACACAAGAAAAATCACCTGTGTATTTTAGTTGTGGTGGCATCCTAGATATTCTCACATATTAGTTTCTGCTTGATATTGTTAGAAACTTCCACAAATTTAGTGTTTTAATACATTAACATTTGCTATCCCATAGGTATACTGACCTGATGTACAATGTGGACTTCACTGGGTTAAAAATTTAAGTTTGCTCAGGTTCTGTTTCCTGGGGAAACAGCACAGAAGAAGCCCTCCCATTGCATCAGAAGCCATTGGAACCACCTGCATCTCTTTATTCTTTCTCCACCTTCAAAACTGGAACTGTTCTAGTTTGTGATCTTCGCCTCCCTCTACCAGGGTTGGGGATCATCTGGCCCATCAGCTGTGTAAGACCTGTAAAACATCTGATCTGGCCATGCCAAGAAAACGGCAGGCAGCCTTTAAATTCAGTACACCTACAGCAGGTTACTTTTTAACGCACACTGCACAGAAGGACGGATCATAAGCCTCCTCTGTGATAATCTCTCATGTGAGTTCCCTATGAGAACTTGAACTCACCTGGTAAGTGTAATACTCTTGCCATCCAAACCCTTCAGTCTAGGCTCATGTGCAAAGGACCTTTGCCTCGATGAAGCCTTTGCTACAAGTTATCAGTGATTTAATCATAGGGGACATAAGTCTGTTTACAAAATGCAATATGTTTAGATATTCAGTCAACACTTCTGGAAAGACTACCAAAATAATTTAAGCTCGTCTGCACGTAGTATCATACACATGATGGGTCTATATTAAAGAGAGGCTTTAACTTCTTTTCACATACTGATGTTGCATTTAGAATACTGTATGTTTCCCCATCAGGTCAGTTGGAGTTTTATATAGGAGGCATTAGTTAGGGAGTATTTGGCTTTTGTGCTCTGCAATCGTGCCATTAATTAAATATTAGATAAAATGTACTTCTTTCTGTAAATTGTTCTTCGTATTTGAAGTCTTCTGGGGAAGGCTTCATTTTCCCCCACAGGGCCTTCTAATTGTGCCCTCACGGGGTAGCAGCTACAAGGCACTTCTCGGGAGTGAAATTCCTGTGTAAAGGTCCTATAGGGTTACCACCTGAATAGTCTGATCACTGCCCATAAGCTCCCATCTCTCACTACCATTTCCTTGAGATTTAGACTTCAACATACAAATTTGGGAGGAACACACATAGCCATATTCTTGCAGGCTTTCCTCAGAGTCTGAATACATTTCCTAAGATGAATGGAGAGGAGAAAGCTAAGCAAAGCACAAAGCAAGAAATTGTTTTAAAAAGTGAAGGAATGCAATGGATTAGACAGCACCATCCCGCCACTCATGATCAAATCTACAGCTGTTTCTTCCAGGTGGAAACACACCAACATGGTCTAAAGTTTGATTCTCTCCACAATAATTTTTGTGTGAAATTTAACGGAATTATGAAATCTGAAGAAATAGAAATCAAACAAAATAATAGTGTGTCTCTGGGATTGAAAGTTTTCAGGGTTGCACATCTGACATTTTCTTTTCTGCTTCATGACTTGCTGGCGGAAAGCAGAAGCTCACCGGAGCAGCATTCCTTAGCAACTCAGTTCCTTGTTTTGGTCTCTGCCTTCATCAGGACTTAGTTAACAGCGTTTACATGAGCCACCGAGGCTCCTGAACCTCTTCAAACAGAGGCAAAACCTGCCCTGGACAGTAATCCAGAAAGCATGTCTTAAAGATGGAACATTGTTCTGTCTGCACTCTTTCCCAGTCATCCATTAAAATGTCTGTTCCTGGAAACTTTTGTTCTTGGTATTGTAGTTGTAGCCTATCATGTCTGCACAGGTGGAAGAGTTTACCCGAAATGAGCCTGTGGACCTTTCAAGGTTTCTAACATTTTTGGTGCAAAGCACATTTTCATTTGTCACAATCTAGAATGTGGAAATACCCTTGAAGTGAACCAATGTCAAATGAGGCAGTCAGCCTGGTATTAGCAAAACATTCTATTTTCCATCAATCAAATATATGAAAGTTAGGAAGCTTGATGGACTGAACCTATATTCCTGTGTGACAGTGGATTTTGTCCATTGACAACCTTCACAAATCAGAGCCATTAAATTGTATGTATGATGTATCATATATGATATATAAAATATGATGTATAATATACAATATAATATACAATAATGATATATCTTATATATGTGTATCTGTATTCATGTGCATCTGTTTTCACTGTAAAGCAAAATCCCCAGCTGGGGAAAGGAAACAGCCCCCTGATGATGCTTTGGGGACTCCGATGTGGGGAAGAGCATTCCAAGATGTTATTTGAGTGGTTTTGATAGTTCAGAGACATTGCCAGCTTCATTGTATCACGAGAAAATATTTCCAAGGTCTACTGGCCAATCAGATCCGCCTTATATGTCCACAAGCCCAGAAACATGCTGCAAAATTTGGCCAAGAGAGTGGTCCAAGCTGTTCAGCTTTCCATCCTTCGACAAGGTATTTAATATCCTTTGGCAGCTTGGATGGACTTGCTGTGAAGTTCCTCAGGTGCCTATAAGTATGCTGCCTATTGCACAGGTATTACCCAACTGAGGAAGCCCAGTCTCCTGCACTCACTCACACATGCACTCTAAGTTCATACCACGGGCACTGTGATTTTCCTTGTAACTGTGGTTTCTGTCAAATCATCTAGTTGGGGAGTCCCCCATGAAATCTTACCTGGAGTGACTTCACTCTTGACTCTTACATGTGCCAGTCAGTGCAGAGTCAGGTTTGGTTTGTTAATTACATCCGTCAACACACATACCCGTGGATGCTGCTGCCTGAACAAAGATGCCCCTAACTCCCTAACTCCAACTCTCACATGAACTGACAGGTGCAGTGGCCTAGCTCAGCCCAGCCTCCAAGGCTGTCTTCATGAACACCAGCAGGTGATCCAGCCTAGTGAGACAGACCCACAATAACACCATCAGGCCTGCCCCTAACCCTGGTTTTGCTTGTGCTAACATGTGCTGCAGCCCAGTCCAGTCAGTCCCTCATCCCATTGGGATCTTATGCACACCCATGAGTGTTGTAGCTTATCTCAGCCTTACCTGACCCCACACTCAGCTCACATGCATGCCAACAAGTCCTGCAGCCTTGTCCAGCATGCCTGCCCCCAGCTCTGGTCTCCTGATCACAAGTGGAATCTGTTGCCTAGCAGGAGAATGCCCACAGTTCTGCTACCAGGCTTTCTCCCAGCCCTGGATCTTGAACTGCCAGGAAAACTATTGTCCAGTCTGACATGACTCATCCAGTTCCGGCACTTGTCAGTGGATGCTACAACCTAGCCTCACCTGGCCTACCCCAGCTTTCATGCTCACCAGCAGAATCAGCAGTCCAGCAAGGGAGTCCCCAAAGTACAAGTATCCGGTCCATTCCAAGTCCTGCTCTTACATGTTTTAGTGGGTGTTGTGGCCCAGTCTGAGAAGGTTCGGCCCTAGTCTGGGCAGTTACCATCAGGTGCTAGAGCCTGGCTCAGCCCCAAATCCAGCTCTTTACTATGGATGCTGTAGCCTAGCCCAGCCTCGTGTACCCGTAGCCTTCAGGTGAACCAGTAGGAGTTACAGACCAACCTGGCCTGGCCTGCACTCTTCTGACTCTCATGCATGCCAATGTGTGTTGTGTACTGGCCCTACCCAACCCACTGCTAGATTCAGCTCACACATTCGCCATTGAGTACTGTAGCCCAGCTGGCTTGGCCTGCCCATAGCTCACGTGCTTACCAACAGGAGCTTCCTCCTAACAGAGGACTTCACAAAGTCCCCCTACCAGTTGCAAGTAACTTACATTGTGCTCATTTCATTTCCTCTGGATGTATTTGCAGTCGTGTGAAAACTGAGTTGCGTGGTAGGTCTAGTTTTGTTTTCTGAAAAAGTCCCTTACTGATTTGCATAATGGTGCACCAATTTGTATTCCACCATCAGTTATTAGGGTCACATACCCATAGGTGCCATAGTTTTGCCCAGCCCAGTTCTCCCCAGCTCTGGCTCTCATGCTTGCAAGTGGGAGCTACAGCTTAGCCGGGGACATCCCCAGAGTTCCCTTTCCAGCCCCAGATCTTGCTCATACTGACAGATGCTTCAACCCAGCCTGGCATGGCTGACCCATCATCTTAGCTTCTGTTAGCAGGTGTTACAGCCTAGCCCAACTGGGCATGGCCCACATCTTGCCCTGGCTCTTATCATTCCAATGGATGCTGTGGCTTGGCTTGGCAAAGCATGCTCCCAGATGTGGTCCACATAAAAGCTGACAAGTGCTACAGCCCTGCTTGCTCTGGCCTGCTCCAGCCTTGGTATTGTGGGAGCTGTGATTTAGCAGATATGTTCCCAAGTTCCCCTTTCAGGCCTGCTCATAGCCCACAGCCCTCATTCCTGGCCCTTGCTTATGTGCCAGCTAGTGCTGCACCCTGCTCCTAACCAGTTCCCTCTGCACTCTAACTCCTCATGCTAGTATCAGGTGAGTTTTGTGGTCCTGTCTGGTTTAGCCACTCACAACTGCCAGTTCTCTGTGCCAACCAGAAAATGCTGCAGTCCCACAGATATGAGCTCACAAGTTCGCTATGAATCATCCCCCAAATCTGGTTCTTTCACATTCTGGTGGGTGTTGCAATCCAGCCTGCTGCAACCCACTCCCTCCTCCAACATTCATGGGCAGAGACTGTGGTCTAACCCAGCAAGACATGTTCCTTAGCCCCAGCTTCTGCATGTGTTATCTGCAGTGGGAAATGCTGTTTAGCCCAGCTCAGGTCTTTGAGTTTCCCTCACTAAAAACTGTGTCTCAGCTCTCTGGACTACATGTGAGCACAGTGCCCAGTCTGTGGAAGATCACAGAAGTCACCCCTCCCCTCTCAAACATGCCCTCCGCTGTTCCCTCTCCAATTTATCCCCAGACTCCTAGGCAATAAGCTGCTCCTCTGTTTCACCCAATATGGGACCCAAATGGCATGCCCGAGTCTAGCATTTGCTACCTTCTCCACATATCTTTAAAAAAAAAATAGACAACTCTGTTGGCATAATGGCATAGTTAACACAAATTTAGCATTAACTAGCCCACAGTGCCACCAGCTACTGGTTGCTTTTCTCCCAGTAGTGTAACCTTTGCCTAGGTACAGGGCAACTTAAGACTTTATTTTTTAAGCTTTATTTATTTTTATTGGAAAGGCAGATTTACAGAGAGGAGGAGAGACAGAGAAAGAGCTTCCATCCACTGATTCACTTTCCAAGTTGCTGCAAATGCCAGAGCTGAGCCAATCTGAAGCAGCCAGGACATTGTTCCAGGTCTCCCTTGCAGATGCAGTGTCCCAAGGCTTTGAGCCATACTTCACTGCTCTCCCAAACCACAATCAGCAAGCCAAATGGAAGGGGGAGCAGCCAGAACATGAACATGCACTCACATGAGATCCCAGAGCATACAAGGTGAGGATTTATCCACTTAGTCATCATGTTGGACCCACTTAAGACTTTTAAAAAGGTTTTAGTGGGCCCAGCCTGGCAGCCTACTGGCTAAAGTCCTCACCGGGATCCCATATGGGTATCAGTTCTAATCTTGTTAGCCCCACTTCAAATCCAGCTCCCTGCTTGTGGCCTGGAAAAGCAGTCGAGAATGACTCAAAGCTTGTGGACCCTTCACCTTCATGGGAGACCTGGAGGAGGCTCTGGGCTTTGGATCGGCTCAATTCCAGCCATTGTGGCCACTTGGGGAGTGAATCAACAGATGGAAGATGTTTCTCTCTGTCTCTCCTTCTCTCAGGGTATTTGATTTTTTAATAAAAATTTTTTAAATCTTCAAAAAATATAAAAATAAAAAGATATTTGTCACCCTGTTTTTCTATCAATTCTGAAAATCTTTGACTTTGGAGTGAATAAAGGTGCCATTAGTTCATGAGCTCAATCAAACTGTACATTTACATTGAAAGATACCAGTGAAGTTATAAAATTAAGAAGAATGACATAAAATAGTGATTAAAATGGAGTCTAACTTAATTTTTCTAAGATAATTGGCAATCCATTTTAAGTAATTTTATTCTTATAGAATTTATTAATACATTATATTCTCAGGGTCACAGAAAATGCATGATAATTATTGTAAAACAATTCTCTTCAATTCTCATGTTAATGTCCTGTGAATACAAAAAGAATAGATTAAACATAGCGCATAGAATTCTATGAATGTCATATTTCCTTCCCTGCCTCTCTCTCCATTTCTTTCATTTAGATTTGCAGGAGTATGACAGAGAAAATGACATTCCCCCGTGTTCATCATCACCTGCTTCCAATACTATGACCCAGAATAACCAGTGCATGCTTCGTATCCAAGAAATTAGTATTATTACAGTCCTGAAGGACACATTTTATAAGAATTTCACCAGTCTTCCCATTTGTCTTCCCTTTTTGGTTGTTAAATCCAATCTAAGATACAATATTGCAATTTTTCAGTTTCTCCAATCTGATGATTACTTTATATTTTTTTCTTATTTACTATCCGGTCAGTTTGGAAGTGTCCTAGGTAGATATTTTAAAGGAAGTCTTTCAACAGGGTTAGTCTGGTGTCCTTCATTCTAGGATTAGTGTGATAAATTTGGAGATAATGTGTACCCACGGAGCTGAAGTGCCATTTATTGCCGTCATAGCAGGGAGTGCATGGTATCAACATGGCTTATTACTGCCGATATCAAGCTTGAACATCCAGCTTAGGTCATGGTTTCTAGAACCCACTGTAAAAACATCTCTGATTCTTTCTTTACGTACACTCAGAGCTGAACGTAAAACACTACTCACAACTCGAGAAGTGTGTCAATAATTTAGATGCCACCTAGTAAAAGAGAAGGGTACCTTGTTTTAAATACTTTGTTTGGGATTAGTTGGCCCTTTTCCAATGCTTTGACTCAATACTTTAACATTAGTACGATGTCACATGCTTACACTCTTACCTACCCCTCTGGGAAAAAGCTTATAAATTAGAGCATGCTTGGCAAGCTGTGTCTTTCTCTTTTTTTTTCTGAAATGTCAGTTAATAATCAGTTCAGATTTTTTTAATCCAAGAAATAAGTAATATCAAACAAAAGTTCTATTCAAAATGTTAATATTTTTCACATTTCCACACATATAACTCTCCTTAGCTTGTTGATCACATACTAGGTGGCCAAATTTTGTTCACAGATTAATTAGCTAACCACTGAAACAGTACAGTATTTGTGTACGATTTTTAATAGATACAAATTCAAAATACTATTTTCCATAGTTAGTTCAGATTTTTATTTTCAATAAGAAAGTATACTATACTGTGAGATATTTATCTTAAATGTTAAGTATAAAGTTAACTTTCAAGGTTTTTATTACAGACAAGAGACCATTTAACAGTAAATCCATCCCACAGTGAAATAAACACTGAACATTAACCTGTGTTTGTCAGCATATTTGTTCCTCACTACTGAGGTTGAGCAAAACAAACAGCCTCTCAGAAGCAGAACTGCTCCTTCCATATGTATAATCACACCAGAATGTAGTCCTCTGTAATGGGTTACATTGTTTTTTTAGCAAAAGATCCTTCAAGTTTAAGCATAGCATCTCCATAAAAGCATCGAAGAGAATGGTAGTTTCCAAGAGCTGGTACGAGGGGAGAGTAGGAATGCACTGCTCAAGGAGTGTGCGATGTCACCTAAGCAAGATAAGAAAGCTGCATACCCGTGCCACTATTTAACAACACTGCATTGTACTTCAAACACTTTACTTAAAGAGACTGTGCATTGGGACCGCTATTTAAAGGGCCAATCAAGATGCTTGCATCCTACACAGGAGTAAACTATGCCTGCCCAGTTCTGACTCTCGATTATAGCTTCATACTAATGCAGTCACTGGAAGCAGTGATGCTAACCCACCACCTGCTCAAGACCAACTGAAAGGACTACACTGAATCCCCAGTCTCTGACCTGGACCAGTCCCAGTTACACAGGCATTTGGAGACTAAATCAGTAAATTGGAGCTCTCCATCTGTTTGATTCTCAAATAAATAAGTGAATAAATAATTTTAAGAATGTGTTTTGAGATGTTCTCATGTAATGCCTTCTTGTAATATAAAAATAAAATTTAAAAATACATATTTGTGTCACCTATTTCTTGGTGTACAAATAGGGCATTTTCTTTACCTAGTCATTAGTTGATGGACATCCATAGTGATTCTAGAACTTTGCAAGAATTAAATCCTATCATTTTTAATAAAATGAATGCAACTGGAGATCATTATGCTGAGTGCAATAAGCCAGAGCCAGAAAATCAAACGTCCACTTATTTGTAAAAGTTAATGTATAGAGTAAAAGCTGTGTAGGGGCTATATTATTTGGTAGTTATAAATATTGTTTCACTGAATCTTACAACATGAATTATCATGAATTCCCCACTCTAATATTTAATATCTTTAACTTAAAGGGAAAAAAAAGTATGCATGTGTACGTATTTGATATATATATTTGAAGTGAATATAGAAAATGGTAAATACAGTAAGAAATAAAACACATATTTTTTATCTTTTATTTTATTATTCCATGATACAGTTCTATAGGTTCTGGAATGTCCCTTCCCCTGTCCCCAAATCCCGGCACCCCACTATTTTCCCCCATGTCATTACATATCACTCAATGAAAAATCTCGATACACTTGAAAATATCATTACAGTAGTGCAAAAAGAATTAAGGTGGAAAAAATCATTTTGCATATAATTCTTATGTCTGGGTAAAAAAAAAGCAGATAAAATATTTGGAGATTATGAGAAATGATCACATTTCACACTGTGATGTGAAACATCCTAGGAAACCTGTGAAGAATTTTTTTATCCTTGATGACTACTACAAAGTTGCTATGATGGTTTTTACTGCTTGATCAGGCTTTGCTGCATGGCACAGGTGACCTTTAGATAGAAAAATCATGTGGGGCCCCCTAACGTTATTTCAGGAGCCCATTAGAGCAAAAGGCTTTCCCAGGTCAATTACGCAACTTGGCATTCTGAAGGCTGGGAAGAATTCAATGAACTATTGCCATCTTGATAATTGGCTGGATCTAGTAATAAGAGATGAATACAAGGCAATTAGTTCTGCCAACCATCAGAATGAGCTAGGAAGTGGATTTTATCCAGCTATCCCATGGGGGTACCCAGTACAATAAACATGTTTACTTCATTCTTGTGATACTTTCAGCAGGGAATCACACCCGATTACATGTCAATTCTGCCATATATATTGGCATTATTTCCTTTGCAGAAATATAAAACCAGGACAGGCATTTGATCTACCTAGTAATTAAGCTACCAGTTGGGATGTCTTCATCCCACATTGCAGTTTGACTCCACGCTCTAAGCTGATTCCAACAATCTGATAATGTGCATCCTAGAAGGCTCAGTTTTTAGGGTCCTTTCCACCCAAGGAAGAACCAGGATTGAATTTCCAGTTCCAAGTTTTGTCCTGGTTCAGTCCTGGTTGTTACAGGCCTTAAATCAGCAAACAGGATATTTAGCTGTTGATTTTTCGTTCAGCATCTGAAAAAGTACATAAGCCTAAAATAAAAGTAAATACAAAACTAATATATACATGAAAAAGTAGCAATCCACAGTAATTTCAATGCTTAAGGCAATTTACCAGTTGTTCTGTAAATCTTAAAATGTGATGAAAATTAGAGGTTTTTCTTCTTAGAAAGTGATAAACCTTAAGATCTGAATGTGAATGGATCTAGGCATATTTTTAATCGTATTTGTATTTTCATGCCAACTTTTTTCAAGAATTATTTATACTTTCTAGAACCCCACGAAATAGTATGGTAATTAGTATTTCAAAGGCAGTCATCTCAATTCTCAATTCTTCCTGGCCTGCATGTTTGATTACTATGAATTCTTTATTCCTGACTCATCCACAGTATAGTCTGTTTTCTCTTCCCAAGAATCTGAACTGGTATTGTAACATATTTCATCAGTGCAATATGGCTAGTGAGGTTCTGAGTATCATGGCTTTTGTTTTGGTTTTAGATGAACCCAACAGCTTAAGTCAGAATTTCTTAGGGAGAAGGGCAGTTTCTTCAATAAATGGTTTGGGGTAAATCATATCCCAGAATGCACAAAATTGAAATAAGATTCCCTGTCACACCCTATACAAAAAACAACTCACAGCGGATAAGGGATATAAATCTAAAACATGAAAGAATCAAATTACTAGAGAAAAACACAGGGAAAACATGGCAATATATTAGCAGAAGCAAAGAATTCTTGGATAAGAAAATAAAAGTCAAAATAAACCAACAGGATTATGCCAAGCTAAGGAAATTCTGCACATCAAAGGAAACACAAAACAAGGGGCAATGGACAGAATGGGGAAAATATTTAAATACTGTATCTGAACATTGACATCATTCTGTTATCTGATAATCTATGATAATATTCCGTTTATGTAAAGAGCTCAGCAAACTCAAAAAGTATAAAATAAGCAACGTTGTTAAGAAATGGGCTAGGTATATAAACATGAATTTTTCAACACTAGGTCATTTATTTGAAAGTCAGTAAGAGAAAGAATCTGTTGGCTTATCAATGGTGGCAGCTGTGCCAGATGGAAGCTTGGAACCTGGAGCATCTTCCATTTCTCCCACATGGGAGAAGGGCCCCAAGCCCTTGAGCTTTTTACCACTGTTTTCTGCGGTGTATTGGCAGAAAGCTGAATCACAAGTGGGTTTACCAGGACAAGAATTTCAGGGTGTCTGAGATAACATAGCAGGACGTTACTCAACATACTGTTCCACAACACTGGCTCCAGGCATTTTCTAAAGGATGAGATAGAAATCGCCAACCGACACGGGAAAAAATGCTCAGGTTGACTAGTCATGAAGTAACTGCTAGCAGTAACCACAGTGAGGTTTTGCCTCACCCCAGTTAGAATGACTATCATACAGAAATCATAAAGCAGTAAATGCTGGTGAGGCTGTGAAGGAATAAAGGTCCCCTCATTTGCTGTTGATGGAGATATGTTAGTACAACCAGCCTTCTTGGAGATAGGATGGAGATTCCTCTACAGTCTAAGCAAAGGACACCTACAATATAGCCCAGCCATTCCACTCCTGCGAGTTTATCCACAGGAGATGAAAACAACACACGAGTTACTTGAACTTCCGTGGTTATAGCAGTTCATTTTACAGCAGCTAAGATATGAAATCAATTCAGATGTCCATTAACTGATGATTGCGTAAATAAATTGTGGTATATGGATATCATGAAACACTCCTCAATCACAAAAAATAATAAAACCCTATCTTTCACAATAAAATGGATGCAGCAGATGACCACATTCCTCAGTGATATAAACTGCTCTCCAAAAGACAGCTGTCATATGCTTTCACTGACGTGTAGTAACTTATATACAGAATGTATACAACTAAATTATATTGGAGCAAAATTTACATTTTTGAGATTACTATTTATAGTCCTTATCTATACTCTTGAAGCACAGTACTTTTACCACTTACTAAATTTCCCATTTAGCATTATGTGCGTATGATTATGGAGTAACCTGGAAGTATATCATAATAGGGAAGAGCTTTTTGGAACAGCTCAGACTCCAAAATAGCCAGGCCAAACAGAGAAGATCCATCCTGGGAATCTGTCTCCCTACATCAGAACTGTGGATGAATCACTTCTCTTTTTATGTTGAGACACTAAAGTTTGATGTGTATGAACATCAGTGGCTATAAACTCCGCTTTACTCCTTGTTACTGTCATGAATTATATATGCTCCTGTGGCTGGGCCTTTTATTACTGCGCTATAACTCATCCCCACTTAACAAATAGAGAATAAGTCTCCCTTTCTTCACTCTATTTTCTCCCTCTTCTCCAATGCACACTGGATGATAGTCACTGGTATACCATATTTAAAGGCAGAAAAACGATTCTCCTGATTCCATACTTCCTTCCAACAAGTGTGCTCTCTTGCACTCTCTCTCTCTCTCTCTCTCTCTCTCTCTCTCTCTCTCTCTCTCTCTTTCTCTCTCCTCCCCCTCCTCCTCCCTCCCTCCCTCTCTCTGTTATCCAGCAATAGGTTGGTGTATCTATATGTGTGTTGGATACAACTAATGTCATGTCTGTCTTGAATCCGGTCCATTCATACTTTCTTCTGTTTTTCTCTCAAAATGTTTCTAAGATTGCCAATGTTGATTACTCCCCCAAACTATTATGACTTACCATTGGAACCAAACTATGGTATTTACACAGAGATGACCCACTGTTTCTGCTTTTTAATGTACTAAATATTTCTGTTTTTCCTCATCTCAGTATCTTTTACGTGCTTCCTCTCTTTTTCCCATGTAAATCTGAGATGTTAAAGGTAGGGATAACATCTAATATACAAATACCCAGCATTAATCCAATAGCTATATCTTTAATATTTTGATCAAAACAAATAGTTTTCTTCCCAGATCAGTTCTCAAGATTGTTGTAACTCCCTTAATGCTGATTCTGTTCTTATGTCTACGTCTGGTTTTCTTATAATTAAATTGCTCTGAAAAACCCATGAAACTGACTTTTTACTTTCTTGCTGCTCAAGCCACCGTACTCCTCTGGACTGTTATCCAGTTTGCTTGCTACTAAGCCTCTACTCCTTTATGTGACTCCTCAATGTCTACTAACTATACAACATTCACAATTATTTTTTAAATAAAAACAAACTCTTCAGTTGTGTCCATTTTTATGCAAACTGCACAATTTCATTTGTATAGTCAAATAACATGTACAAAATATGTGCACATACCTTATGTTTATAAAGTATATTTTCTTTGCCCATTCAGGTGAGGGTAAACACCTTGGTTGATTTTGTATTTTGGCTATTTTAAAGGGTTTTATTACTTATGGTGGCTCAGGTTTGCTCTGGTAAAATATGTGCATGCCTCTTGGGTATATTTGCAGTGGTGAGATTCCTTAATCACACAGCAAGTATGCTCCTAGCTTTTACAGAAATCTCTGTGCTTCTTTTCCCACAGTGGGTAGACTAGTTTGCGTTTACCTGATGACAATGATACTGAGCATCTCTAGTTAGATACCATAGTTTTTGTCTGTTGAGGTACTTTGTTTATTTTGTGGCAGGACTTTTGTATTTTTTGAATAGCTCACATATTCTGAACTTACCATTTGTTGAACTTTGATTTTTTGAAGGAAAGCCGGAGGGAAAATGGGAGGAAACTAAGAAGGAGGGAAGTGAGGAGAAAGGAAAAGAACCATCGCATTTCTAAATTTGTGTTATGTACTACATGAAATTTGTCCTCTTTGTACCAGCATCATACTGATATGAAAATCGATGGGAAAATGAACAAAATCGTCTACAGAATTTCAACATCAAATACTAAAGCAAAATTGCTCCCCAATTCAATAAAAATTTCTTCCTTCATATACTCTTCTCTTAAGAACTCATCAACTTTTTTTTTCACTCAGAAAAAGCAAAAGGCTTATGATGGCTTCCACGACTCACTCAGGTATGTCATCACTCCTGCGAGAGCCTACAGTTTGTAGCTTAGTCTACTCTGGGCAAGTTGACCTCATGCTGGTCCAGCCAACATGTTGACTCCAGGTTGGTGCAACCAAGTATCTCCTACTCCCTTTCCCTGGCTTACCTTTCCAGACAGCAGAAACTACCATCCAGCAATGCCTATGCATTCTAATAATTGAACTCTATCAATTAGAATGGCACCTCTATAAAGCTAGGAATTTGGGTCTTATTCTGACCCATGCTGAGTCTCTAGGAAAGCATGAGATGAACAACAACAGAGTGGTAAATTTACCAGAATGAAGGATACTCAAAGGGAAAAATAAAAAGGCAATGAAATTGCAGATGACATTTCCTATTATATTGAAGATTTCAGCACCGTGATAAAGAAAAGCACTCCTGTGATAGCTCTTTCCTAGCACTTTTCCTTAGTTTACATTGAAAATGGTCATGAGTCATCATATTCATGACTGTTATTTTTCATTCGTTTTGCCTCTATGATTGTATTTTGTAATTTGCAGTGATGTTTAAACAAAATATGAATTTGCGACTAAATATGTGATCAACATTCCAAATTAAGTTGTCATTTTTAAGATTAAAAAAACATAATACCTCAATAAAGTGTTTGTAGAATTTCATGATGATTTTACCCTAGAATTTTAGACAAGTGGATTATTTCAAGTGAGGTAACAATGAAAGAAATATTGTAAAATAAAAAAAAAAATGTTTAACTGTAGACTGTGGATTCCCATACCAGTGGCAGCCAAGGGAAGCTGTTGGCCTATGGGTGCAGGTTTGCAGGGGGCTAAGGGATAGCAAAAGTGGGAGCATGCAGGGACATGGGGGCTCAGGTCCAAGGAGACAGAGCAAGCATGGGGATTTCTCCAGGTACTTTTTCCTGAAAGGGGTGGGGAAATAGGAAGTGAGAGCCACAGGTCAACATGCTAAGCTGGTGGGCAGGTGAACTGGCCTTGGGGAACTTTGAGTGGGCCTGAATTTTGGGTGTGTGGAGGGATATGGTCCCAGATAGTTGCCACAAGCTAAAAGGCTAGCCTGCGGAACCCACGAGCTCCAGGGTCCAAGGACTATGACTGAACAGAGAAAGGGACAGAGGGGGGAGGGGGAGGATACATCACTGAGGGTATATTGCAGGTGATAAATAACCTCGGAAGAACTGCCAATGACAAGGCCGCTGTACTTGCAGGTAAACAAGGGGCTTGACACTGGGTGATGTGGAGTGGAGAGGCCAGAGAACACTTACAGGTCAGACGGATGCATCAGTGCACATGGAAGATCTGCGTTTGGCTAGTTAGCATGGACCACAGATGACCACCACTCACTGGTGCACACTACAGCTAGGGCTGGGTGTCTGTCTAGCAGGGCTAGATATGCATTGGAACTGGAACAAGGTCAAGGACAGTGGACAAGGACAGACAACAGACCTTAGAAAGAATTTTGCATAACTGGTGTAACAACTTCTTAGAACAATCAAGGTCATTCAGACAATGCCCTTGGAACATACTTTAGCACAGCGAGGCCTCAAAAAACAGGCTTTTCTTGTGTGTTGATTTATGACACAAACAAGTGGCGTACTTTCACTTCCAATTCCTCAGGGTGGATGCAGGAAGGGAAACTGAAATTTATCTAAACTTATCTAACCCATCTCCCCCAGGCCCACTCCAGCTTTCTCTATCTTATTCGAAATCAGAGACCCACCCCTCATCTTTAATATAAATATTAAAATAATTTTTTAAAAACGTAGCCCATGGCCTGCATGATGACCTAGCAAGTTAATCCTCCTCCTGTGGTGCTACCATCCCATGTAGGCACCCATTCCTATCCCAGCAACTCCACTTCCAATAGAACTTCTTGCCAATGGCCTGGGAAAGCAACAGCAGTTGGCCCAGGAACTTGGACCCCTGCATATATGTGTGGGACCTGGAAGAAGTTTCTGGCTGCTGATGTCAAATCTACTCAACTCTATCTACTTTACCCATTTGGAGAATAAACTATCAGATGAAAAATCTCCATCTCTCCCTTTTTCTCCCTGTAACTTTGATTTTCAAATGAAAGGAAAAAATCTTAAAAAAAAAATGTACGCCATCCCTAGTGATATTTAGGCATATAATTGGACATTCTAGCTTCTTGTGCACAAAATGTCTGTTTGGAAATGTTTTAGGTTAATTTTAAAGTTATAAGCAAGCAATTACACTAAAAGTAATATTGATGAATATTTTTGGGCTATTTTGATGAGTTGCAGTTCTTTACCGATTTATAATACTGAATAGATGATGATATAGAATTCCAACTTTTATAATAAAGACTGGTCAATTTTGCGAGGGGTGAGCAAACAGCATCTGGAATCTCAAGTTTGAAAATATTTCTCAAATGACATGTTATTGTATATTGAAAAATTTTGTTCCTCTGACAAGAAAACCACAGTTTATGTGAACACACATTAAGAGGGAGAAAAATGGTTTCCTTGGCAACTCTTCTTGCAACACATGAACCTAAATGTCCATGAGGTAGAATTTGTGATTAAGATTGGAAAGCTCTTCTACTTGTGTGTTAGCAAACTGACAGAAAAAAAAAATAATAAAACCTGAATTTGAGACTTTGGAGGGAAAATAAATGTGGTCCTTAGGATAAAAAGTACATCATTTACTTTCTCATCATAGCCCTCACCCAGAAAAATACTAACCAGATGAATATTCAGTAAAAGCATTTACTGAACAGAATATCATCCAGACCTAGCCAGCTCTTCGCTAATTGCATGGGAAAAGTAGAAGAAGATGGCCCAAGTGTCCTGGCTTCTGACTTTGTCCTGATACATCACTGGGCCCTGTGGATGCAGGTTTTCTCTCCCCATCCCAATCTTTCAGAATAAATTTTCAAAATCTTTAAACAAAAGAAAGGACCCATTGGCAACTCTCTGTGCCAGTGACCTAAGCAATTCCTTGGTTGGGTTTGTAGTTATCACCCTGTTGGTATTCGAAAATGTCACTGAATATATTGCACTGAGTAAGTCATGCTTGGGGTGATTAAATTATTCCAGGCAAGAATAGCCTCCAGAGAAAAATAATGGGTATCTTGCTAATAAAGTCAGCAGGTGGCCAATGTGATTAAATGGAATCGTAATAATCTATTCGTATCCTAAACAAGTAAGTTAAATTTGTCTGGTGATACACATAATGGAATAATGTTTTATGAAGCTTGTAGGAGAAATTATTAAATTGAAAAAAATTTAAATATAAAGCTAGGCAAAACATATTGGGGCTCAAAGTCATAAACTGTTCTGATATCACAGATAAAAGTGAGAATCATAAAAATTGTGCATCATTGCCCAATGGTATGATTGCTATTGCAGTTTTTGCATTTTATATTATCTCAATGAATTCAGTGCAAATTACATTTTTCATAATCATGTAAATAATTTCAACATAAAAAAACACAAGAATTTGTGAAATGCCAGTGATTTTCATACTTTCTAATATCATAATCTTTCAACTATGGGGAATCAATTTGCCTGATAATTCAAAGGGACAAACACAAACCACATTATTTAAAAATATTTTTAATGATCCCTTGTGTAGTTGTAATACTTTTTATTTAAACTACATGATTGTTTGATACTTCAGCTCTTTTAAACGTGCGTAGTGCAATTTTTTTTTAGAAAGCTTGTCACATAATCACTTGGAATTTGAATTATCATTTGTATTTTGCTTTCTCAAAGTCATTCTCATGACAGCTTATACTAGAGCATCAGGCCTATTTTGTAAGGCATCATCTGAATAGTTGATGGGACAGACACACATAATAGTAGCTTACAGAGAGCTTTTTTCCCCTTTGACTCAGAATCTCTTAATATACACATTCTTCTAAAAGTGCTTTATAGTAATTATTCCCACCCTATTTTTCTGAGTGCTGCCACCTAATAATTTTGAAATTAAAGTTAGTTGAATTTTCCCTGTGCCACTTCAAGTCCTTCTTAGTCTCTTGAATTCTTATATCACAAAACTTTAATATGATGGAACTGAAGATTATTGACATTAGCAATGCTTTATAATGATGTTTTATTGATGTGTTCCCCTCAATGACAGTCAACAGAGCCAAACTGAAAGCTGTTTTATGATAGAACACAGCAGAAACTGCAACTGCACTTAGCAATATGTTTAAAGTTTTCTAAGGTACTTACAATAATAGAAAATAGAGTTTAAACTATATAACTATTCATATTGAGAAAATGAAGTGATAGATATAGATGGTAGAAAATACAGTCTAAATCTGTTGTGACACAAAATTGTGGCATGTGAACATTGTAGATGCAGAAAGAAGCAACCAGCAATCAAACAAGTGCTAATCAACTACGTCACATTTTCTTTTTAGCTTGAACCTAACGGCTTAGTGCAACAATCTTTTGCTGTTTTCTCATGTGTACGCCTTAGTGATGCTTCATCCATTCTAGATCTAACTTTGTTGCTTTTGTCTTAGCTAACGTATGCATCTGTGGTTTCCAGGAAATTCAACACTTGCTCCAGTTTTAGTGGAAGATCCCCATGCTGTTATCTGTATTCTATGCTTTTTCATCTTTTCCTTGAGATCTCAAGGCTAGCGCAATGTGACCTTAATTGACTGTTGTCAAGAACGAGCTAGCCTAGTCATACAAATGTTTATTCAGGCAGCTTGTGCTCTAAACATGAGAATCTGATTTCCTTGTCCTTTGAAACAATGCAACTTAAAAAAAAATACTTCTTATTCTCTGTTTCATAATTTTCTTCCCTCTTTCCTCTTCTTCCTCCCTCCATTGTCCCCTGGGGTTTGCAGTAAAATAGCTTACCAGGTATAGTCTTGACTTCAACTTTCTATAACTTTAAGCTGCATGCCCCACCAGCAAACCAGGTGAGCAGTACCTGGAATTCCAGCTATTTCACTTTCTTTCTTCTTCCTCTAGGTCTCCCACATGGGTGCAGGGTCCCAAGGCTTTGGGCCGTCCTCGACTGCTTTCTCAGGCCACAAGCAGGGAGCTGGATGGGAAGTGGAGTTGCCAGGATTAGAACCGGCACCCACATGGGATCCAGTATGTTCAGGGTGAGGACTTTAGCTACTAGGCCATACCACCGGACCCTAGCTATTTCATGTTCAATCCTGGATGGACATCTGACCTCCTGGCTTTGATATGGCCCAGTCCTGGCATTGGCAGTCATTTGGGCAGTGAAAGCTGATGCAAGATCTCTTTCTCAATTGATCTCTGTAGCTCTGCTTTTCTAGCAAATAAAATAATAAATCCTCTTTTGAAAAGGGCATAACAAAGTATCTCAAACTAATTCTAGAACCAAAATATTTTTAAATGGTAATAATAATTAAAAAATAAAAACGGTTGCAAGAGTTTCTGGAGAATGTGATACAAATTTGATTTTAGTGCTTAATCAATCTTTTTCTGCCTCAGTGAGTTTAAAAACACAACTTGTTTTTACTACAATTAAGAAAAGCAAAATACTGTTCCTACCATTTGCTTAGTTACTGCGGCTCATTTGAATATTGAATATGTAGTAGGGAGGAAATGAAAGAACTGAAGATCTGTCTCAATTTTTGTTTTACCTTTTCTTAATATAATTTTCTGATTTGATGACATAAAAATTTTGAATAAAGCAATTATTTATTGCAAAAAGCAATCGCTGCATCCATTTGCCTACAATGAATCCAAAAAGTGAGGTTTGATTCAATATATATATATTTTTAAATCAGTCTTATTTACTCTGATAAATGTATTATCTTGCCAAACATTTAAGTCAGTTGGTGTTTTTTATGAACAATTTACCTATGCCCTAGCCATATAAAAACTAAACACACTCTTCCTCAAATAAATGTAATGAAATATAAAGATCAGCTGTTGTGATACATTTAATGCTATTTTGTTTCTATTGCATCAAAAACAATGAGAGGAAAACAGAATCATAAACACAGCAAGACTTTTAATCCTTAACAAGTTTGTATTTCATTTTAATGATGAAAAACTTTATGCAATCAACAGATGACAAATGTCTTGTGGGCACTTCTAGAAGCACAGTTTATAAAGAAGAGAAGAGATACTCTTTTTGCTCTGATGAAGAGATGTTTTGATAGGAGAAGCAGACTTCAAATAAGTATTCATATAAATTATGCCGTAACTGAAAGTCGGCTAGGAGTTTACTTAGGAAATTATGAAAACACCCTACAGAAGCTCTTTCCTGAGTGAAAAGAGAACATGGAAAATTTCCCAGAGAAGGTGATGTTATTCTGTGGATATCAGTCTTGAGCTGCAATAACTCAGGTGAGTTAACTTTAAGGGAAAGGAGAGGGAAGATAGCACTTAGAAAACACCTTGAGATTCCAGGCACAATGGCTCAGCGCTAAATCCTCACTCTGCACGTGCCAGGATCCCATATGGGAACTGGTTCATGTCCCAGCTGCTTTCTCACCTACCTGCTATGAAAGTAGCTGAGGATGGCTCAAGTGCGTGGGCACCTACACTTACATGGGAGACCAGGAAGAAGCTCCTGGATCCTGGCTTTATATCAGCTCCTGCCATTGCAGCCACTCGGGGAGTGAACCAGTGAATGGAAGATCTTTCTCTCAGGCTTTCCTTCTTTCTGTAAACATGCTTTTCCAGTAAAAATAAATAAATCTTTAAAAATTCTATACTAAAACATCTGCCCCAAAGAGATTTCTGAGCCACTCTTAAACATAAAAATTAATAGTGGATCAATCTATATTATTGACATTTTCTAACATTGACTATAATGTGTGTTTTGTCTCTAAAAAAAAGTCATGAAAAAAAAACATTTAGCAATATTTCCACTGTAGTAAGTATTTATCTGTGAAACAGAAAATGTTCAAGGTCACTGGCCCTTCATGACAAATATCTATGGAACAACAATATTATTTCTTTTGACTTGGAGGCTGGATTTTCAGTCTTTCTGGATAGCCAAGAAAAACAACAGAGTCCATGATTCTTATTTCTTAAAACAAATCACTAAGATCTAGAACTAACCGGGCACAGACATACCACAAATGATTAAACCAGCACTGAATATGTTAGAGCCTTTCTGGATGTCCACTTCACAAAATTCTCCAGCGCTGGGTACCTAATTCAAAGATAGTTTAAATGGTGATGAGTGGAATGAGGGAGAATTGAGATGGTATAATCTCACCGAATTAAGCCTTTTAAACCATGGTAAGATTTGGTCATTACCCAAGGAAAATTTCAATGCCTGTGACGTGACATGCATAATTTAATTTAGAGTTATGTTTCCTGTACCTGATGTATACCTAGTTTTCTTCATGTACACTTCTGTATTCCCAACACCTGGAAAAGTATCTGAAAAACTACCCACTTTCAATAAATATGTATGGAATAACTATAGTACATCAAATTTTTCTCCAGGAATTTTAGACAATTCTTTCTACATGATTTTATCTCCTATTTCAAATAATGTTGCAAGCTAACCTGTTACAGTTTGTCTATTTGAACCATGTCAATCATCCTAGATCTACGTGTTCTCATATTTCATCTTCTTTGAATCAGTTTTCCAAACTTGGCTCAATCAAAATGGGTTTGATGAAGGGATAACACTTTAGGAATATGTCTTCTATGACAGGCACTGTGGTGAGCGGGCCAGAGAGCAGCAACCCTATCAGAGTGCTTTGGATCAAGTCCCAACTCCGCTTCTGGTCCAGATTCTTGTAAATGCACTTGGAAGTCATCTGTCTTTGTTCTACCTCCTAGGCAGACACAGATGAAGTTCCTTGCCCCTGGGTTCATATTGGAACAACCCCAGCTGTTACAAGTATTGTGAATGAACCAGGAGTTGGAAAAAAATCTCTCTCCATCTCACCTCTCTTTTTGAGATAAAAAAATTTTAATTTTGCCTGGAGGTAAAAGGCTTAATACTTCACTGAATAAGAAGTTTCACAAATGAAAAGCTGAAGGACCCTAGCTTAGTTGGAATATAAATACTATAAATAATAATCAAATGGAAAAAAATGATCATTTCACCCATTAACAGTAAATTTTAAAGTGATCGCAATTTGTTAAAACCATGCTAGTGTAATATTTTAAGCCTTTGTGTGACAAAGACATAAAATTTAAGATAGCTATATTTGCAGCAATATTGATACACGTAGGCATTTAATTCATTTTTCTTACTTTGCTCTGTTCATCTTGTTAAATTGTAGCTCATACATATAAGGGAGCACATGCAACATTTGTCTTTCTGGACTTGGCTGATTTAACTCAGCAAGATGTCCTCCACCTGCACCCATTTTGCTGCACATCGTAGAAGTCCATCATTTTGGTAGCTGAAAAATAGCCCATTGGTCATATATACTTTGTTTGTTTTACCTGTCTGATAGTGGTCAGCTTGGTTGATTCCAAATTCGGCCAGCATTGAACAGTGCTGCTATAACCATGGTGGTGCAAATATCTGTTTGATTCATTGTCTTCAAGTTTTTTAGGTATAAACCCAATAGTGGGACTGCAGGACCAAATGACAACTCTGCTTCTAATATTAATGAAATCTCTACACCGTTTTCAACCATGACTATATTCATTTACATTTCCAACAAAACATTCCCCTTTCTCCACATCCTTGCCATGAAGTAACATCTCTTTGCCGTCTTCTTTTGTTTCCCGAATAATGAGCTATCTTGGACATTTTTCATATATTAAAGGACCTGAGAATTGTCTATCGAAGTCTTTTGCTCATTTATCAACAGGACTATTTCATGGTGTGGAGTGTTTAATTTGATAATATATGTGGAATATTAATCTTTTGTCTGATAGGGATTTTATTTATATGTTTCCCTTTTCTGTGAAATGTTTCCTCACCCTGTTGATTTTACTTTGCTTTGCAAAAGTTTCTGAGTTTTATGTAATGATACCTCTATATCGTTGCTTTTGATTCTCATGCATTGAAAGTCTTATCTAAGGAGTTATTCCCTCCATCAACGTCTTGGAGTGTTTCATCTACATTTTGCCCTAGCAGTGTCGTAATCTAGGGGTTTAAGTTAGATCTTTGATCCATCTTGGTTTTTGTATACTGTGAGATTTTTTACACATCCAGGCTTTCCATCTCCACATGTTCACTGGATTATCCCCCACTCCACGGTATAATTCATCCTAAAATAGTTTCAAAATGCAGTTGAGAAGAATGTACATTCTGTGGCCATTGGGTGAAATATTCTGCAAATATCTGTTAGGTGCACTTAATTGATCACATTTAAACCCTGATGTAGCTTTATTAATTTGCTGTCTGCATGATCTGTCCATTGATGAGAGTGGAGTATTATCTGTCTGTTTACATTTGTACCAGATTCTCAGATGATCTCATATAATTTCAGGAATATAAAGGCTGCCCATTTAGAGACTAAGTGCTATGTAAGGTATGGTAAAGGGGAACAAATTATATAATGGATAACGTATGAGGGTTAGATTAAAGAAATAAGTTCCTAGTACTAGGCAGCATACTGCAATGACTAACATTCACATTAGCCTAATGTATTTTCTGAGCAAATAGAAAAGAGAAGTTCCAATACCAAATGGGGAAAACATTAATTACCCCAATTTAAATGATACACATTGAAAACATGTACTAAAATATCACAGAATATCCTATAAATACAAATATTAGTACTAAGAAATTAAATACTCAATAAAATATTTTAAAATTTTCCAAATAAACTGCATTTTAACTCATGTAATGGGATTATTTATTAAGATAAAATTATTATGTGTGGTAGTTTTGAAGTGTGAAAAATAATGAAGGAGTTTAGCCATATTTTAAGGAAAGAATTTGATCTATTTTAATTATTTGGGAAGCAGAGAGAAAGAGAAAGACAAACTTCTTTTCTACTGTTTCACTTCCAAAATGCTTGCCAATATCTTGGGCAGGACCATGTGGAAACCTGGAGCTAAGGACTTATTCCAGGTTTCTGATGTGGGTGGTAGTGGCCCAAACATTTATGTCATCATTTGCTGCCTCCCAGGCTGCATATAAACAAGAATTTGGAATTGAGACTAAAGCCAGGAGTAAAACCCAAATCATCTTCTGACGGAATGTGGGTACCCCCACCAGTGTGGCAGCTACTGTACCGAAGACCCACCCATGGACTTGTTCGCATTCATTTACTCTAATGCAGCTATTTTGAGGACATAAAAATGTAGTGTGATGCCTAGAAAACCAGGGCCATAATCTAAATGGAAAACAGATGTTCAGTAATTGCATCCAATTGACTATGACGACAATGACAACAGTGGTGCCTTGCATTTTCCCTCATCTGGATATACTTACTTCAACTGCTGGACAGAACAGACCCTGAGACAAAACTACTGAACATGAATTGCATTCCTTATTAGCTAATATAGATGTGCACAAGTTACAGGCAATAGCATAAAGGAATATGTTAACAGAACCTATACTTTTAAATTCAACGTTTAAATCCAACTTAGCAACAATTCCATTCATGTTTACCTTGCAACCTTAATAATGTGGAACTCTAGCTAAGTAAAAAAAAAAGTTTCAGCAAAGTGACTAATGCTCTTCAAAAGTGAAAAATTAAGTTGATAGATTTTTTTGATAGATTTTTCATTTGAAAGAAATGGGGTTTGAATTTTTTTTGAAGAAGTGTAAGAAGTGTAAAACAGATGATTTTTTTTTCCAGGAACAGACCGCATGTAGCATGCGCACACCAGGAGTATCCTTACACTACTTGTATTGATTTTTGAGTTTTGGATGATAAGAATCTGAGATGAGGTGAAGTTTATTGTTGCACTTCCCTGATGACTAGTGATTCTTCGCATCTTTCTTTGTGTGTTGCTGTCCTGCAGTGATGGACTTGGTGCGCGGAGCCGATAATAACACGTGTGCACTCTGACTGAGGGTCGAAAGCTGAGGTTTATTAGGGGCATCAGACTTTATACACGGAGGAGGTATTGAGCTGATCAACAAAACCTATCAACTGTTTCTACACTTTTGTTTGGAACTCTTTTGCTTTGTATATCCCACCAAGTGTTTTCATTCGCATGCTGTCCACTCAGCTGTTCTCATAAAAATGATATCCAATCAGTTGTACAAAAGGTATCCATTCGGTTGTTAGCATACAAATATTACCCAATCGATTGTAATCCTGAGCTCCCTGACCTATGGTCACAGTGTCCTTCTGCATATGTGTCTGTTGACTGTATTTCATCCTCTGAAAATCGCCTGATCAAGTAATTTCACCAAGTTCTGGAACACCATCTACTCTTGAATGCATTACTAACAAGGACCAGGCTTTGTGTGTGTCTTGGTATTGCTGTGGAATCATTTATTTGAGGCTGTTTCAGAAAGCACAGAGGATGTGTATATATTTTTGAGTAGGCTAACTCATGTGTACACAAATATACCCATCATTTGTAATTTTTCATCTATTTCTCTATTATTTTTCTGTGTCTAGTTACCTAAGATACTGAACCAGCTGTCATATACACTTACAGCTAAAACTGAGTTCAGATTTATACATTCATCTCCAATCCAGTGCCACACACCTTCTTTTAGCATTTTCCCTTTGCTTCTGTTATGTTGGTCCTCAAATAGTGAGGAATTTGGCTTCTACTTATACACAGGAAAAGTGATTTGGGGATTTTTAGCAAGCAATCTATGAAAAACAACGTTATGAGTTAGAACACAGAATTGTGTACAGCCCCATGCAGTCTTTATGTAATCTTGCAGTTTGTATTCATTGTCAAGTTTGCTTAGGTCAGCATCTTTACCCTCATCCTCTTCATCAGGTTACGTCAAAACTCACAGTGCTTTTCTAGCATAAAATTCCCTGTTCTCCTTTTTTAATGGTTACAACTTGCATTCACTAATGTTAATGATTTTTAAGATCTGTGGAATTTTAAATTATATGGTGCATTCATGTGCCACAGAAATATCAAACATATCAAAAATGTTCCTTGTGTGTCACTCATTCAACTATTCCCATCACCACCCTGAACTTGTCAACTCCAGGAAGCTGCTGAATATTTTTAGTCTCTAGTCTTATCCAGAATGACACATCGATCACACATTATTTACTTCTTCATTTAACCATTATATGCTTAAGATTCACTCTTACCTTTTGTCACTTGATAACCTATTATTTATTTATTTGTTATTATTGAAAGGTCAGATATACAGAGAGGAGAGACAGACAGGAAGATCTTCCATCCAATGATTCATTCCCCAAGCAGCAATAGCTGAAGCCAAGCCAATCCAAAGCCTGGAGCTCCTCCAGGTCTCCCACATGGGTACAGGGTCCCAAGGCTTTGGGTCGTCTTTGACCACTTTTGCAGGTCACAAGCAGAGAGCTGTATGGGAAGCAGGGCTGCTGGGACAATAACCAGTGTCCATATGGGATACTGGCGTGTGAAAGGCAAGGATGTTAGCCACTAGGTTACCACACTGGGCTCACCCATTACTTTTTAAATAATGAGTGATATTCCATTGAATGGATTGACCACATCTTTCTGTTTTCATTGTTGTTGCTATTGTTTTTAACAACTTCCCGGTTGAATAGCTTCTTGGTTACTTCCAGCGTGCTGCAGTTATAAATGAAGTTATTATAGATATTATCATGAGGTATTTAATACAGTCATTTTAAATTAATTGGATAAGTTTTTATGCATAATGTGTTTTCTTGACTTTATCTGGTTTTGACATCTTACAAAATGATTTGGAAAATTTTTCTTCTATATTTTAAAAACTGTATGATGTTGCTATTATGACAGTATTAGAATTCACCAGCAAAGCAGATTGGATCTTGTGTTTTGCAGAGGTTTGGGGCTTGCACTTTACTTCATTTTGTGTAAACGTGGGTTTATTTCCTTTTTTTCTCCTTCAGTGAGTTTTGGTAGAGTGTGTTTAAATAGTTGGCTCATTTACAGAAACGTAACATGTTTTCATACACAAAAATGTTATTCAATACCCTCTGGCCATTCAGTAACACATTGTTTAATTTCCATTTATTTCTTAATGGTTTGTTGTTTTCCTTATTGATTTCTAGCTTTTCTTTCCTTTGTGTTCTGAGAAGATATATGGCATGATTTTAATCACTTTAAACATGCTGAGGCTTAATTTGTGGCCTAAAAATGGTCTATCATAGAAAACCCTCCATGTGCTTACTGAAAGAGGAATATTTTGCCGATCTTCTGTAAATATCTGCTAGGTCACTTTGCTCAATAATATGGCTTAATTCTGACAAAGCTTTGTCAGTTTCTTTCCTGGATTCCTTTTGATGCAAGTATGGTCTTAAAGTCACTCACTGTTACTGCATTAGAGTCTACCTCTCCTATGTCTGAAAGTTATTGCTATATAGAGCTGGGAGGTCTTGTGTTTCATAGATATGTATATTTTATTGTTATATTTTCCTCCTGAATAAATCCAGTTTATCAAATAATGTTCTTAGTTATCTTTTTAATTTTTTTTTTTTGCTTTAGAGTTTGCTTTGTATGATAAACTGTTAGCTATTTCTGCCTGGATTTGATGTTCATTTGCTTAATATGTATATTTCAACCCTTCAGTTTCAGTATGTGAACATCTTTATGATGTAAGCAGTATATAGTGAGTAGGGTCTTATTTTTTACACATTAATCTAACCTAAATCTTCTGCCTAAGGAATTTAATCAACTTATATCCAAGATTAGTATTCATAGATAGCAGCTAATATCTCTCTTTGCTGATCATTTACTGATAGTACCTACCCATAGTGAATTCAGCAGTGTTACATGTTTTCATGATTTTCTAATGCAGAATTCCTTTCAGAATATTTCTGAAGACTGGCATAGTGGTGGTGAATTCTCTCAATGTTTGGCTTATCTGGAGAAATACTTTAATTCTTTTGCACTTCTAATATAATATTCTTAGATTTTTTTTTTTTCTTTTTAGATCTTGAACATGGCATCCCTATAAGAATTCTGGTGAGGAGTCTAATGTCACTCCTATTGCTTTTCATTTATCTGTAATTTCACTATTTTCTGTCTTTAGAATTCTCTCATGGACTCTTGCATTTGAGCATTTGCCAACAATCTGCATTGGAGACGATCTTTTTGGTCAAGTTGGCTTGGAGGGTTCTTTGCTTTCAGTATCTGAATACTCATGTGTCATTTAAGATCTGTGAAGTCTTCAGCTATTATTTCATTAATTAGATACTCAGCGCCCTTTTCTTGTCTTCTCATTCAGTAATCCCTATAATATGATATTGTTTAATTATATTCCATATTTATTATTTAACTTTATATTTAAAATTTTTAATGTTCACCAGATTCAACATTGCTATAATTCTAATATAATAACATCCCCCTTCTTTCTCTCCTCCCTTAATTTCTCCAATCCAGTACCTTTCCTTTTCTTCCTTCCTTCTTGGAACATCATTTTTCTATAAGAAATAATGAAATTTTACCTTTTGCAACAGAAAGGATACAACTGGAGGACGTAATATACAATGAAACAAGCCAGACATGGGAAAAATAGGTATTGTATGTTCTCCCTTTTCTATAGGACCTGAAACTTATATATATATATAAATACTTATATAAGTACGTTTAAACATATATATATGTACTGTACATACATGAAGTGATCATCTTTGCTTTAGTTGCTACTTGTAGCCCTTGCCTATTATCCAGGTAACCTGCAATGTTTTGGGTTTTTACTTCTTAAATTCCTTATTTGAAAAAAACACATATAGCCTAAAATATATATAGTATGTAAAATATCTATCATATATATTTCAAGATTCATGTATTTATTTGAAAGGAAAATTAAAAATAGGGAGAGAAAGAGATAGAAAGAGAGAAAGAAAGAAGACAAGGAAGAGATCTTATATCTACTGTTTCCAAATTGCTACATCTGCTGGAGCTGCACCAGTGAGAAGCCAGAAGCCTGGAGCATCTTCTGGGTATCCCATGTGAGTAAGCCATCTTCTGTTGGTTTCCCAGCACATTTATAGGGAGCATGGCTGTCAAGACAACTCCTGCTGGTATCCCATGAGAGCACAGGTTGGAGTCCCAGATGTTCCATTCCAATCCAGCTCCCTATGCAAAAGTCAGGTGTATATATAGAGGAGGAGAGACAGAGAGGAAGATTTTCTATCTGATCACCGCAGGTCTCACACGCAGGTGTTGGGGTCTCAGGCTTTGGACCATCCTCAACTGCTTTCCCAGGCCACAAACAAAGAGCTGGATGGGAAGCGAGGCTGCCAGGATTAGAACCGGCACCCATATGGTATCCCAGCAAAGGTGAGGACTTTAGCCGATAGGCCACCATGTTGGGCCTCTTTTCGAATTTCTTAAAAATCAGAAATCGTGAATTGGAAAAAAGAGTGGAGGTCAATGGGCCTCAGCTGGTTCATGTTGATATGGCTACAAATTTAAATTATTTCATATCTATTGTAGTGATAAGGACAGGGGACTTGACTTCTCTCTCAAGTTGCTGATGTTTCTTCCCTGTTGTTTTCTCATTTCCCTTTGTATTAGTCCTTGAAAACAAAACAAAACAAAAACAAACAAACAAACAAACTGTGACTTGGAAACTTATGTTTCTCATGTAACACCAGAGGCTTGTTTCCCTGGTAGGCTGTGGGAACAGAGAGCCCACTTCAGTCATCGGGTCACTGTCATTTCCACGGCCCGGTGTGGTCTAAGAATTTCTCTCCTGTTAGTCATTTTCTTGGCTGCAGGAAACGTCCTTGATGTCCTTCTTCCTGTTGACCATTTTCTTTGGATGATACAAATCTGGAACAACCTGTAGTGGTGCAGGCATGAAAAGTTTCACAATTCTCTTGTTGACTCTTAGCCAGTTAGAGAAAAGCATCGGGAGGGGAGGGGTTGATTTCTTGGTGGCAGGCCAAGGACCCTTGAGAAAGTTGTTTCCGGTCCTGATCGTGAGGTTCTTGAAGAGAGAAGGTGAATCCCACCTATGGTAATAGGCGACCACAGCCTTCCTTGGGGGTCTCACATACAAGATCTCCTGCGCTGGAACCCCAGCCATTCAACACCAGGATTTAGGTTTGCTTGCTAGTTTCTGATTTCCTACAGTTTCTGTTCATGGTAAACAATTCTCAAAATGTATACCACAAGCTCTTCAACTCTCTCCAAATTTCAGAGTGTCAGTCTGCCCTGCGACCTCAATTTTCTGAAGGACCCAAGAAATGTTATTGATTCTCAGTCCGTGTGTTCTTCATGTAGCACAGGACTGAGGCGTTCTAACCTCTCTATTTTAGGCAGCTAAACTGAAACTGCCTGTGCATTCATTTTCTGGAAAATATATGTGTAGATGTGAGCCGATAAGACAGGCTTCACTGAAGAATCCTAACCAGTCATTATTCTAGCCTTTCCACCACTACAGGAAGGTTATGCGGCTGGAGGGTGGGTAAATGTAACAGTGACAGACCAAGAGTGGCCGGGATCCAGGCACTGAGCCTTTTCAGCAAGATTCTCAATGCTGTGGGATGCTCTGACCAGAGCGGTGATGCTGTATGGACGCAATAGTGCAGAACCCGGTGCTGAGAAACAGTGAGCCAGCATTCAGTGTAACAGGAATCACTATTTTTTTTTTTATTTTTTTAAAGATTTATTTTTATTATTTTTTCATTGGAAAGGCGGATATACAGAGAGGAGAGACAGAGAGGAAGATCTTCCGTCCGATGATTCACTCCCCAAGTGAGCGCAACGGGCCGATACTATGCCGATCCGAAGCCAGGAGCCTCTTCCGGGTCTCCCACAGAGGTGCAGGGTCCCAAAGCTTTGGGCCGTCCTCGACTGCTTTCCCAGGCCACAGGCAGGGAGCTGGAAGGGAAGCAGGGCTGCCGGGATTAGAACCGGCGCCCATATGGGATCCCAGGCGTGCAAGGCGAGGACTTAACCACTTGCGCCACCGCGCCGGGCCCGAGGAATCACTATTTTTACAAAAGGCTTTTAAATCCAGATTTAAATCTCCTCTTTTCTGAAAATGTACATTAAAGCAAAAGTACAAATGATAAAAATACAGGATTTGCAAGCAGAAAAGAGGGGGATAGCTTTTGCTCATTTCATAGCATTATGTATAATGCTATAAATAAGTAAATAAATGTTTCATATGTGCTATTACAAGAATTAACACTGCTATGTATATTACACATAGAATCCATAAGAAATTCTAAGCATTTTAAGAAGAGACTACGTAGCATGTTGAGTGAAATTATGTTGACTCCTATATACTTAAAAATCTCACATGTTGAAATGTGTGAAGTTTTCAAATTTGTATGAGCAGTATTTCTTCAGGGATCTACTAAATACCTGAATAATTTTGGTAAAAAATTGAGACACTTGAAACCACAGTGTGCTACAAACTACTTATATAAGTGTTCTCTTTATTTCTTCCAGTTGAAAATCCTCTGGGATTGAATCAAAACCCGTTATTATTGGAGAAAGCTATTTTCAATAACTTCTGAAAACATTACACGCTAGCAATATCTCTGACAATTGATTTGTTTGATTTTCAAACAAAGAAAATAAGAAACAATTTGAGGCAATATTTCTATGACAATGAAACACTAAAAATGATTTCGAAACTGTGAATATATGGTCATAATTACTAAGAAAGTAAGACTATAAATGTATTTAAGTGTATTATGCAGCGTTGTCTGCTGAGAAAACATAAATGAACAAAAATTATGATGAATAATCTCCTGATATGAGGAATATCACACCTGGACAATATTTTAAGAATGTTCTCTGAATCATATGGAAAAATGCCATAGACTTAGAATTCTGCAGAGAAAATACAATTGGATGATGGACTTACATTTATTTTTTCCTGCTACAAATATTTTGCGTCAGGCAAACTAATTTTTATCGTTTGCTGATCCATATCTACTATTGAAATCTTAATGAACCAACCTTCTCTTTTCCCTCATTTTGGTTTAACTCTCACGACTACTTTGAGATGGGCAGGAAGAATCCTCAATGGTGCTACACAATACGTAGCTATTGCCCCTTCCACTCAATTCCCTGACTTCATAATAACATCTGATTTGGATATTTTATCTGTGCTACTTAGATAACAATTCTTCAGACTAAGAATGACATTACTCAACAAATGCACAATACTGACATATTGTTTCTGGAAACTCAATTTTAATCAAAAGATGGTCGGTCAATTTTGTTGCATTGTTTTCAACTAATTGTGTTCCTCTTGGGTCATGAAAATCATGATTTCAGGAAAGAAGTTCTTGTAGAGACACAAAATAGAGGAATCTCATCTTGGAAATTCTAGCACAGAAGAAATGGAAACTTCTGGAAGGGGAATCCCAGAGGTCACCCAGACTTAATGGAGTTGTGAATTGAGATAAACTTGTCGTTCCCTTGAGTTTTATACTTCATCTTGACTTTGTTATTGCGGCCTTGGCAGTAGAGTGGTGTTTAGAACAAGTATACCTGATTCTATACAGACCAAAAAGAAAATTTTTGAAATCACAGTTCCAGCTATTAATTAGCATAATAACATATAATAAAAATAATAAAGCACAAAAATAACTAAATAATTTAGGTGTTAGTATTTTTTGCTTGTTTTGAGGGTTGTTTTGTTTTATTTTTTTGGAACTGAGTTATGTTAATTATCCCTTCTATTAGGATATATGTCTTCTTGTTATAATTTTGGAAAGCAGAAAAAATTTTCTTCAAATTAGTCAAAGATGACACTGAAGAGAAACTTACCTCAGATTTTGCATACAATTCTGGGTGAATGTGTGTGTTTTACTTCTTTATCCATTCTGAGTAAAATTTTTTAAAAATGAGATTATCCCATGATGTTATCTGCAATCTTCAGGAGTGACCTGGAGGACATGAATTTATGAAGGCTACAGAATTTGTGAACCCAGAAAACACTGTTACGTAAAGTAGAACGTAGGCTGAATAAACAGAGAACAGAATGCTCAACTGACGTGTCTATGCATCTGTTTTAAATCCGGTCTTTGCTTAGCAGTCCTGCATATGCAGTGTGGGGGGGGGGGGAATGTGTTTTTAATGGACATTGACTGCTATTGTTCTGGGGCTAGTTTGCATCAAATCTAACTTTCAGCAACCTATTTCCTATCAGAGCTAACTGTTTTGCAGCCCATTTATGATGATTGTATTGGCAGGATTTTAGTTGAAATTTTTACATACTCAAGGGCAGAGGTTTGCTATTTCTTCTTCTTTTTTTTCCTTCCTCTGGAGTGCCTTTAAACTAAGGTAGAAAATGTTATAGCTTGAAGAGAACTAATGAGAGAGTCATTTAGGGCTTGAGTGACCAGCAGCGACATCAAAATAGCTGGTAGTCTTCCACGGACTTGGAACACAGAGGAGTTGAGTCTTTACAAATACTTGCCTTGAAATACTAAACGTTTTATAGAATTATGGCTAACAAGCACTTAAAATTTAATAATCAGAAGAGGCATTGCCAAATTAATCATGAAAGTAGGACTATGCTAGACATAATTTTACACCCACTGCCATAGGCATCGCATAACAAGCTAATTCAGATCCTTGAGGAAAAGCAGTAAGGTTCAACAACAAGGCTGAAAATAGTTCATGTGATCTGATTTTAATACAACATGTGTATGCATGCCTTTCCATAGGAAGTATACAGACTTATTATTTTGAACTGTTGGCAGAATGCGTTTTTTAATTTCATCTTTTTTGATTTTGTTTGTGTAGTAGAAATGAAAGGCACCAATCATTTTGTGATTGGAGATATTTTTGTCCCAATATCTCAATTCCTATCCAATCTACTAATAAGCTTTAAGGATTTTTTGTCTCCCGAAAAAAGAGGAGAAACATTTGTATAGACAGAATAAGAAAATAGAATTAATTTATTTTTGGCTTTGTTGTTGGTTTTTCTATTGGTAATATTTTTATTTATTTGAAAAGATAGAGACTGAGAAAATGTCTCTCTGCTAAATTATATCACAAATAACTATGATGGCAAGGATGGAGCTGAGGTGGGAGACAGGGGGCAGAAGTTCAATCCTGGTTTGCCCTGACAGTGACGTGAACTCAGTTACCTGGTCCATAACCGTGGCCTTTCATGTCTGCTTACCAGAAGGAAGCTGGAGCTGAGAACTGACCCTAGGAAGTGGACCGAATCATGTAGCCACTTTCACTGCTCAGATAAATAAATTCCCATGATTTGTTTATTTATTTATTTATTTTAAAGATTTATTTCTTTTTATTCCAAAGTCAGATACGCACAGAGAGGAGGAGAGACAGAGAGGATGATCTTCCATCCAAGGACTCACTCCCCAACTGACCGCAACAGCTGGTGCTGTGCCAATCCAAAGCCAGGAGCCAGGAGCCTCTTCTGGATCTCCCATGTGAGTGCAGAGTCCCAATGCTTTGGGACATCCTTGACTGCTTTCCCAGGCCACAAGCAGGGAGCTGGATGGGAAGCAGAGCTGCCGGGACACAAACCGGTGTCAGTATGGGATCCCAGCACGCTCATGGCGAGGACTTTAGCTGCTAGGCTACCACACCAGGCCCCCACATTTTATTTTTTAATAGCTTCTGTTTCACAAAACAAATGATCTAAGTGTGATTAGAGAAAAATGAAACACTTCATGCTAAATATTGTTTAGAAGAGACATTGAGACCACCACATTGTTTTTTTCAAAATGTAATTGAGCAAAATTATAGTTTTAAATCTGTCTGCCAGTTCTCTGTGTATTTCTCCATGCAATTATCATGATATAACTGTGTGTCTCAGTCTACACAGCACTGTACTAGAAAGTGTCCAGATTTCTCAGGGATTAGAAGGAACCCTAATGACTAATTGTTGAAATATTTCTGAATTAGAAAATACCACAAGTGAGAAAGATAAAATCATTTCACAAAAATGCTCTATTCTTGAAATTAGCCATAAAATACACAGTTTATAAGAAAAATGCCTACTTCTTAACTAATCCTTAGCTTAAAAGACAAAGCCTACATTTATTTTAACGGGTGTGCATTTACAATGCACCATTTTCTGAGAATCACAGTACCACTATGTGCCCATAATACAGGAATAGTCAATAATTTCTCATATGTTGAACACAGCAAAGCAAATTGTATTCACAGGAAACAAAAACAGCTTTACAAACTCCATGGTGAAAGGCACTTCATGGAATTGTTTGTCCTTGCTCAAATTCAATCTCAGTTATGACCCTGAGAGATGATTAGCAAATTCAAACTTTTTAATTAGCATTTTGCATAATTCATTGAAATTATAATGCAGTGATGCATATGATTGTCAAGGTGCAGATGTGTTAATATGCAGCTATAATTTTCTCATCTAAATACCTCTTTTAGGTATAATTTCTAGCTTTTTGCAATTCTATTGTTTATGACCTATTATTGTTCATTTTTTAAAAATGAGTTCAGAAGTGGATTTTGAAGTCAGTTTGTGTGGTTTAGGAAGAAAGCATCTAAAACTAATATTAAAGCTTGTTTATTGTATTATATTTAACACTATTATAGTTAAAATAATTTTTAAATGTATAAAGTGCAGTCGTCACTAAATTATTGTCCAGTTTTGCCAAATAGAAGTTATAACCTCAAATATTAGATTAATTTTTTATTTGCACAGAAATTAAAGGGACACAATAAAATGATTGTTCAGTACAAAATGCTCTGGTGACATTGGTACAAAGCAAAAACACAAGTTTAATGAAATTAGCCCTGCTATTTAAAGAGAATTAGAAAGAAAGGAAATAACTTGACATATTTGTGAATGAGCTTCTGAAAGTTTACCTAGAATTATATTTCTTTTCATGGAAAAGTAGTACTTCTGGCCACAATTTACTGATGTCTCAGTGGGCAGATCTGCTTCAATTCCCAAATGAATAAGACAAAGGACATAAAATGCAGAATGCGACTGCCCAGAAGTGCAGGATGCACCATGTCTTTCATCAAAAGGTGCTCATGACTCTGTGCTTCGTTCTGTTCGCCAGACAGGCTGTCGGAAAGAGGGGCCTGTTCCCAAATGAAGTGTGAGGACTCACAAACCAGGATTCCTGCCTATTGGTCCTGTTCTCAAATGAGGTAAGCTGCCGGGAACTGAGCACCCACACACGGAGGGCTCCTGTCTTTGCCAACATGGATTTTAGTGCTATTGGTGCTGAGAACATTGGCCAGCCAAGCTGTTATTACTGCACACATGTGCAGCAAGGCCAAATCACATTTGTAGGGAGCAGCGGGGTGGAATGAATGTTAGTGTTTCGGGGAAATGCTTCCTTAGAACATAATTTAAAAAACACTTCCCTCGTTTCCAAAACCTGCCGTACAGACTTCTTATTACATACGTGGTGGTATAGAAAGACCCATGTGTTGCCTTTGGCATGGCCTCCGTGCATCCTTAGCAGGTAATCCCTCGCAGCAGCTTTATAGGATCTGGCTCTAGGTAGCTCATAAAGCAAAGTGAGGCGTTGCACTCGCGGCAGTGCTCATGAGCTGAGATTGGCTCACACCGAGTTCCACTGCTGTACATCCAGGCAGCATTACAGCGTGTCTCATGATTCTCTCGTGCTCAGACATTATTTCTGGTACTTTACGTACAAATGGCTCTGTACAACACTGAAGTAGTGGTCAGCTTTGCTTGATAATATCTACATTAATTAGAAATTTGTAAGATTGATGCTTCTGAATGTTCCCCACATCGCAAACATTTGGAAGTCATCACGTTATAAATAATGTGGCACTTCATTTTCAGAGTCAAAAGGTTGATAAAAAACATGTCTCTTACTAAGGCCTTACGTTTTAAACACACAATCTTAAACTGCCTAATAAACTTTTAAAATTGAAATCTTTGTATCATCTCATTGCACTCACTGTTTTTGAATTCATTAGATAATTTTTGTCTTTTAGAAATAACAAAGATATGGTGATGGCTAATTTTAGATGTCGATCTGATTGGGTGGAAGGGTACCTAGACATGAGCAAAGCACTGTGTCTTGTCTGTTTCCAAATGGGACTGATGGACGGAGGTGCATCTTTTCCCACTGCCCTTGAACTCAGTAATCTAGACTTTCTAACCCTTGGGATCTGCTCACTCCGATGGCCTCAAACTGGGCCTTAAGCTTTACAGAGTTCTATCAGTTTATGCAGCTAGCTGGGTTTTGGGTTAGTGCAGAACCTTTCCTGGCCTGGACTCTAGCTTACTGAAGGTCTGTAACATGGTTTCTAAGCCTCGGTAATACTGTGAACCAAATCTCCTAATTGAATTTCCGTCCCATAATATGTCTTCTATCTTTCTATCTACCTATCTATATCATTTATCAATCATCCGTGATCTAGCTACCGTTAGTTTAAGTATTTACCATTTATCTTTGACATTATCTATCTTTCATCGTCATCATGTTCCTCTAATCGTTGTTTATCCTATTTGCTCTCTCTGGAGGGGAGACATAATAAAGTTATACCATCGTAGCAATGCCATTGTACGTCAAAGAGTTCTTGCCAAATATTCTAATGAAATCATCAACCCAACTATTTATGAGAGCCTACGGTAATCTTTTCCTGGTTCAGGTTGCCAGGAAGCTGTCAACGGGAAGGAGGTGCTTTGGAAGACACGTTGGTAAAAAGGAACTGTGAGTATACAGTAAACGGTGCTCTCCAGTACTTCCTTGACTGATGCTCTTCTCCAGCATCACCATTCACCTGGTGTTTCAATCCACTGAATTGCTTTATTGCTCTGTTTCTCAGAAAGCAAAAATCACAAACTCTTGTAAGGAGGAATCCACATATACATGAGTTTATGGTAAGTCTGGGACGTAACAAAGCGAATTACACAAGTATTTTACGGAAGGAAGAACTTCTTAAAGAGAGCCATGCCAAGAAGCAGAGGAACCAAATCACAGGTGGCAGTAATAGGGAGATTATTCATGGAAAGCTGGAATTGCAAAGCTTGCCCCAGCACCACCCACTAAAAGCAAGTAGCAGGCGAGAACAGGTGCCTGTTAGTCAATGGCAGTGACTATCAGTCACAGAAACTTTCATGTTTTAAAAATAAAAAGTTCTTGACAGATTTGCAAGAAAATAATACTTTAGGGTAGACATATACTTGAAAGACTTCAAGTTTTACTTGAAAAGCTTTGTGGAACAATACATTAAATGATACGTTTATTTTGGCACAAAAATTGTGATAGGCACACATTTTTTGTTCGTTGTGCTTTCTGTGATTTTTTTCAAAAATGTTCTGCTTTTTAAGATGTTTAAGGAAATGACATTTTGGGTGAGAATTAGTTGACATGGACTGCAGGAAAATGAGAACTTATTAACAATTACTGATAATAGGCAAAGGCATACATGTATATCATGAATGCACTAGAAGTCAAAAAGAGGCAGCAGAAAGGTACGCAGAAATAGTGATTGGCACATTTTGAGAATTCTTGAATATATGCATTTGCACTTAAAGGAAACACATTGGGTGAAAAGCCTGATAAAGCAAAAACAAATCAATCTACGTCTAAAAATTAATTCCCAACATGTTTTGAATGGATTGATATACAAAGCAAGTTACTGCCCAAAGTGAAATACTTTTGGTTTCCCATGTTATTTTGAAAATTTTACATTGAATTATTATTATTCTGTAATGCTTTTTTGAAAGACAAGTGTTAACAATCTTCTTTCTAATCAGATATTACTCTTGATTAGTATTTATTCTTTTCATAATTAACTTAGTATATTTTTGCACAACAACCTCTCCCAGTAATTTGGTTTGTTATTTATTCAAGTTAATGTGCTTCAGGTATAGTTAAAATAATTTTACTTTATAGTCAGCACTTAATAAGGCTTATTGGCCTAGTTTGTCAATTTCTGCACTTGTATGCAATTTTCTGTTATTGTCCACTTTTTCCTTGCTAAAATCAATCCCTTAATCATGTTACTTGTTTGTAATTTTGGGAGTTATACCACAAACTAAGAGTTCTTTTATACAGGAACACATTTTTAAAAAGATTTACTTATTTTTATTGCAAAGTCAGATATACAAAGAGGAGGAGAGACAGAGAGGAAGATCTTCCATCCAATGATTCACTCACCAAGTGACCACAACAGCTGGAGCTATGCTGATCCGAAGCCAGGAGCCAGGAGCCTGTTATGGGTCTCCTGCACGGGTGCAGGCCACCACAATGGGGCCCAAATCCATAGTTTTAATAAATCCACAGTTTATCTTTTATATCTTAAAATTTCATGGAGATGTCTGGCTACGTTTATCTTGATTTAATTTACCTCACATTTGGGAGCTCATTTGGTCAGAGGTCACCTATTTTTTCTAATTTATAAAATTTAGATTACTATCAGACTTTAAGATTTATTTTCTTTTTATTGGGAAGTCAGATATACAAAGAGGAAGAGAGACAGAGAGGCACACCTTCCCTCCAGCTGATTCACTTCTCAAGAGGCCACAACGGCTGGAACCAAGCCAGTAGGAAGCCAGGAGTCATGAGCCCCCTTGGGGTCTACCATGCGGTTGCAGGGTCTCAAGGTTTTGTACCGTGCTCAACTGATTTTTCAGGCCACAAGCAGGGAGCAGGATGGGAAGTTGGACAACTGAGAGTAGAACCGGTGCCTTTATGGGATCCCACTGCATGCAAGGCAGGGACTTTAGCTGCTAGACTACTGTGCCAGGCTCTAGACTTCAATCTTTAATGTTTCAACTGTTGCTTTCTCTAATTTATTCACTCTCTGTTTGATCCACGTGTGGTTCTCAGAATTTGTAATATCTAATTTGTTTTATTTTATATACATTTCAGATTATTTCACCTTTTATTTTGTTGTTTATTTTTTAAAGTCATGCAATCCAGCATTTATAAACAGCTGTTTCCACTTTGTTCCTTTTCCATAATATTATTGTTTTTAAAGGTGGCTGAGTCTTGCCAGTTTGATAAAATCATTGATCTTATTTTAAGTGATTTTCAAAAAATGGATTTCCATCTGTTTATGGACCATGTTGAATCTCTTAATTCCTCCATGTTTCTGAGTCACTTGTACACTTGCATTTGTAAAGTTTGCTCTTGTTTTCTTCCCTTTATTCTCCCATTCCCAACTCCTGTATTAGGCTATGGCTGTTCCATTACTTCATGATCACTTAAACTGATATCCACGCCTTTCGTCTCACAAGATGTGTTGAGCTATTTTTGCACAGTCAATCATCAATCAGCAAGTGGATGGCTTTGCCTGATTGGACAATAAATCCATACTGTTATCTGTATATTGTATCTCTTTGGAAACTGTGCCAATCTGGTGAGTTAAAAGCAGCACCTCTGGTCCCTGCAGCACTAGCATCAGATATAGGCACTGGTTCAAATTCCAGCTGTTCCACTCCCAGTCCAGCTCCCTGCTAATGGCAGGGAGTTACAAAAGCAGTTAGAAATGGCCTAAGTTCTTGGGCCCCTGCTACCTATGAGGGAGACGTAGATTAAGCTCCTGGTTTTGGCTGCCCCGGCCTTGACTGTTGTGGCCATTTGAGGTGTCAAACAGCAGATAAGTTTTGTCTGTCTCTACCTCTCTTTCTATGTAATTTAGCATTTCAAATATATACTAAAATAATTCATAAAATAGCAACAACTGCACTTCTGTTATTTCTTTGATTTCTTATGAGGCCAGTTAAGTGGAGTATGCATTTATTTAACTATTATGTTAATTTTATATTATGATGTATCTACTCTTCACTAGATAACTAATGATAAGTACTACTTTGGCCATAATAAATAAAACGTTTCAGGTTAATAATTAACATCCTAAAATAATTACCACGTGCAAGGTAAACTAACAAATTCCAACTCCAAGATAAATGAAATTCCAAGTTTTTTGTTTTGTTTTTTGTTTTTGTTTGTTTTTATGCAGTGCATAAGGATGGCTTATTCAAGCTTGGCATATCTGAGATTAGGTTCTTGGTGGAGAGCAGGAAGCCAGCTGACCCACCAGTAGGCCAGCTGGGACCAACACCGCTTACTGGAGTGCAGCCTAGAACAGCACATTCACAGGGTTTTTTATAGAGGCAATCCACAATAGCTTGAAAAGGGGGCAATTCATAATAGTCTGCTAGGTGAGGGGAAATACCACACATTCCCAACCTACCTTGGCTGGATAGCCCAAGCCTCCAGCAATTAAGGTAACCACTGGCTTCATTACTTGGGGCCACCTGTGAGATAACCAGACTTAGGCGGGCTTTTGATTAATCAGAATTGGAGCCCATCATTGCTAAAGGTCACAGAGGTTGCTTGGCCTGAAAGCTCACATAGTTTCTTAGTGGCAATGAGCCATGGACCGATGGCAGGGGCTTTGATCCTGCGGTTCCTCATTCCCGGCTCTTTTTAGACCTGGCTCCCAGGTCTCTGCTTCCAGGATAGAGGTGGTACTGGGATCTCAGAGTCATCACTTTAACTGTACTACTGCATTCCTTAATAAAGGTAAGTGATCTATTAAGAATGCAAGGTCCAAAAGTTAATATGATTACTAGAATAATCAAGGAGTCTAGTAGGGTAGAGATTAAAATAGTAAGCCAGGGGGATGTATCCAACCAGGAATAAAACACCCTTTCGTCTGTTCTCGGCCTCTTTTTCTCTTTTTGTGCTTTGGCCATTGATTCTTCACTACCCCTGAATTTTAAAGCAATTGTAACAAATATGTTTTGCTGTTATTATTGGACACACAAAACAAAATTTATCTGACATTTATTTGAAAGAATATAAATAAGAATGACAGCGCTTTAGCAATGATAATCAGTCATAGAATGTTTACATGTTATTTAAATAGATGGAATACCCTGAGCATGGCATCAACCATAAAATAGTGCAATTATGGATGCTCCTATGTAAATAACAAAAACTCCTATGTGTAAAATAGCCACAAATAAGATAAAATTGGTTTTCCACAACAAGGTGAAAATTCAACAGAATCGTTATGCTGTTTTCATAACTCATTTAAGCAATGCTGGTATGAAAGCAATATGTAATATTCATTGTTACACTGAAAGAACAATTTTCATGCAATATTGGTCAGAAGAAAATTGGAATCTTGCGTGGGTATATTCCTACTAATATGGCCACCTAGCAATTTCACATTTAGGTTTTTGTTCTTCCAGTAATAATTACAATTGGAAAAAATAATGACACATCCTAGATATGCCTGAGATGATTTTACCCTCCTAAAATTGTTGGATTTTTCCTTTTTGTATTAATGTCAAAATTATTTGGTGTGCTGTAAATACTTAGAAAGAACTGTCTTTATAGATAGTGTTTTGCTAACTTAAGTTTTTACTTCAAATTGAGCATTTCAGCTGAAGGTTACATGAACCAGAAGCATATCGTCTCACTCTTCAATACTCTATTTTACCATGATTTATAATAAAGATTAGTGCCACATATTTTTATCTGTATACACATTTAAAATGAGAATATGTATTCCTTGGTATATTTCTGTTTAGTGTTTTATCTTCAAAGTCATACATGCAGTAATTTTATGTGTCTTTCATTTTCATTGTTTCAGAATATTCCATACACAAACATTTGAAAGCTCTCCATTCATAATACGATAAATGAACATTCTAATGGAATCTACTTTTAGGTTATCACAATTAAATGCTGTAGTATATTTTGTCATATATCAGGTGTCTTCAAAACTGCATAGAAATTTTGTTTCTCGTATTTGAGCGGCACAGTGAGAAAGAGGAAGGACTTTGACCTGCTGGTTAACCTCCAATGCACATAACAGACAGGATTGGGCTCTGCTGAATCTGAAAGCCAGGAATTCAATCTAGATTTCCCATTTGGGTAGCTGGTCTGAATTACGTGAGGATTTACATCCACCTCTCAGCTGAGCACCAATGAGAAGTGGAATTCAAACACAGGCATGTAGCACTCAAGTGACATCTAATCCACTAGACCAAAACCTGCCCTTCATTTTATCATCAAAGTCTATTCTTTACTGGCTTTCTATGTGCCTGAACATATATATATTATACATATATAATTCTCGGTATAGGAGTTGGCTTCAAACATTGGACATGAACATAGCACACATTGGATTAAAATGTATTGTGACATATAAATTGATATTCATACTTGTCTTCCTATTCATCAATAGTACTTGCAATTTGTTAGACTACCAGCAAGAAGGAATGTATGGATCAAGGGGGCGATGATCAGATCCACGTGTATTTGCTGCATGTTGTATTTTTATTCCTAGAATAGGGCAAATAATATATCTGTGAAAACTTGTTTTTCTTACTATCTTATAAATATAATCCATTTTGTTTATATTTTAGTCAGTGATCTTATGTACTTCATTTTAATTCTAAGAAATTAATATTTGTATTTTTGCATGGCAAATTTTGGGATATTTAACATTTATACTTAATTACTTTCTTTGGAAACCTCATTATTCTTATCACTTTTCTTTAACATGCTATTCTATGACTTGAATAGGAACTGTGACAATGGGCACCTGTTCCTGATATGAGAAATCATATAGGAACTAATCATTAAACACAATGTTTATTTGATGTTTTTGTCATTACACTAAGGAATATGGGAGCTGGATGGGAAGCGGGTTTGCTGGGTTTAGAACAAGCGCCCATATGGAATCCCAGCACACCAAGGCAAGGACTTTATACGGGCCCTGCTCAGTGTTTCTACAACAAAGAATCTGTTGTAAAATACCATCTCAATATTTCAAATCAAGAAGATAATTATTTCCTTTAGCTAGAAATGTGATATATGATGTTTATTTATAAATGTTTATAAAACATTTATATTACCCCAAAAAGCTGTTGAACTTATTTGGACAATAAGAGGCTGGACTCTATGCTTGGTGTATGCTTGCAATCAAAGAATCTCAATTAAACTTGAACTGTGGTTAAGCAACAAGGTGCAGAAATCCACCATGGGGGGAGGGTTAGGGAAAGGGTAGGGGGAATCCCAGTACCTATAAAACTGTGTCACATAATACAATGTAATTAATAAAAAAAAGCATAAATCAGAAAAAATAAAAGCACAATATTTTAGTCATAAAAATTTATATTAACAGAAAATACCTAATTTGGTTGTACAAATATAGTTTTATGTTAGTCTAGCTAAAATTACTTGGTTTAAAAATGTTTGATGCTGTATTTATGCAAAGGATTGTCCAGAAATGTTTCTTATGATCTCTGTGAGAGACTTAAGGTCAAGTTCTCATCAGCTTTTCAAAAAGCGTTGAAAAACATTTGATATCACCTCATTTTCTATTTGCTGAAAGAATTTATAAGGAGCTGAATACATTTCTGTAGTAACTGCTTGAAAGAATTTAATGTTAAGACCATCTGGTGCTTGCGAAACATTTAAAGAAAGCTATTTAATAATTCATTTATTTTCCTTGAAATAAATAATATTTGTGTTATCTTTTACTTCTTATAGCAGCTTAAAATTTTTCCTAAAGTGTACATTTTTAACTAAGCTGCTAATTTTATTAGAGAACTCTAAGTAATAGCACTAGAATTTTTAATTCTGAAACATCCGTATTCATGTGTCAGAGTTCCGGTTGATATCAATGTCTCATATTAAAATAATCAGGGGGCAGGGAGGCATTGCGACGGCCCTGTGAAGCTGTCCTTTTCAATGTCTGCGTCTCACCTGGGAGTTGGTTCAAGTCTCCTCTGCTCCACTTTTGATCCAGCTCCCTGCAAGCGGTCAGGGAAACGGAGTGGAAGATGACTCCAGTGTTTGAGTCCTGCACCCAGAAGGAGGACCTAAAACAAGTTCCTGGCTCCTGGTTTCTGGCTATCTGGAGAATGAACCAGTGGTTCGATCTTTGGATTATATTTTTAGATTGTGTATATGAACAAGGGAAATGTGCATTGGTATCACGGTCACATAACAATGAAGGTTTGTGTTTCAGGGATTATCATACATGTGAGGGGACCCTGAAATCCAACATGTTAGTGAATTCCTTGACAATTGGCGAAAAATTAATCTCAACTTACCTAACTTCAAAATGATAATGCTTGTGATACCTACTCATATCTACCCCACCACATGCTGACAAATAACTTTTCAAGTTCTTGAAATTTTCATCTGAAAATGTTTTAAATATGTAATTATAACTGACCGTCTTTATTTTGTTAAAAAAAATTCTCTTTGCCATTCAAATATGATGTCTTGTAATTTCTGTTGTGTTGGTACAAGTTTCTGTCGTGCTCTTTCCAAGCTAACGCTGCTCTGTTCTCTGTGCTGTCTGTGCAGCGTCGTCCTGGAAGATACGCGGCCAACACACCTCGCCCGTCTCTGATACGGGCCTTGCTGTGAGTCTTGGGTTCATTGGCTCGCTCAGTGTTTACTTCCTCGTTGTACAGCGCTTTGAAGTGGCTTTTCCCTGGACACAAAATGTGTTTATAAGCACATACATCTTCATATGTGTTGATTTCCAAATACCTGCAAATATTTCTAACGTTTCAGTATATGAAAGCTACATATTGACAAGCCAGGGTTCCAACTGATATTGATTAAATCTCATCTGTAGTCTTCTCTTTTATGGTTTTGTAGTTACGGGGCCAAGGTTGTCATGTACTAGATTAAGCTGGTTCTCGTGATGCTAGAGTCTGGCTGTGGCACTTTCCATTCAGTTCCCTACCAATGCACCTGGGGAAGCAGAAGTTGGCCCAAGAGCTTGTCCTCCTTCCATTTCTGTGGTAGAACAAGATGAAGCTCTTAGTCCCTGGTTTTGCCTGAACACTTCCCAAGTTCTGGGCATTTCAGTCATTTAAAGTGAACCAATGGATGGAGCAACTCTCTCATCTCTCTCTTTCTCTCTCTCATCACTCTTCCTCTGTCTCAACTTCTCCGTAACTCTGGCTTGCACATAAATAAATAAGTATTTTTTAAAAGATTTTTTGTTAGCCCCAACTGTTAGCTACTACATTGCACAGCTCTCAGAGTTGAATAATTGCCTCTGATCATTTGTGACAAATTACTTCAGGAAAAATTCTGTTCTCGGTGGGAATGTCTGCATGAGATTGAATAAATATGACTTTTCCCGTAGGAATATAGGGAGAATAATTACATGGGTTAAGTGTTGACAACCCTAGGAGGACTTCCCACCCTGTTTTGACTCACCAATTGCTGGCAGGGCCTGTTGTCTTAATTCTGGTATTATGGGTTTGTTTTTTTTTTTTTTTTTGAGCTTCCTTTGGGTTGGGAACAAGGAGATGCAGAAAGAGCAAGTTAACTACACACTACCAGTCTCACTGTGCTTAAGGAGAACCTGCTATTTTTCTTATATAAATGTTTCCAGATTGGTACCAAGCAATGGTTAACATCCAGGGACCTAACAAAGTTGAGACAGTATGATCATGTGTTTTACGGAGAAGGCATTAATTTTTTTTTTTTTTTGCTGACATGATCACAGAAGTAGATTTTTTTAAGATGTTCATTTGGAATGTTGGTTTGTACTTAATGTCCTATTAGTGTATTTGTTTGAGTTTTGGTTTCAGAGAGGGATTTTGTAGACCTGGTACTCTACCTTAAATTCTTACAAAATTCACATGTGAAAAAAAAAATTAAACCTTTAAGCCACAATTGTATTTTTAAAAAGAGCATGCCTATTCAGGTGGTCTTTTTTTTTCTCACACTGTGCATATGTAAGAACTTTACTATAATGTATTTGCATTTCTTCTATCCCAGATTTTGCATTTTTTATACTATACATCTCATATGGATATATAATATAAATAACAAAAATATAAATAGTTACATATAAATACACATATATAAGATAAACCAGACATTATGTTGGTAAAATCTCTATTAATTTTTAAGTCTTAGGCATACATGATATGAAACTTACACAGTTACCCATACTCTCAACATTTCTGGCACTAACATTCCTTTTTTGCTCACTGATATTCTTTCTGTATAAATAAATTTTTAATCCTTCTTCCAGTTAACCTGTGGTTTGTGAGTAAAAAGTCATTGTTTCTCTTTTTATTTTTTTAACAGACTCACAGGGGGAGAAATCTAGAGCAATCTTTCATTGCTTTAAAAAACGTTTTAGTTGGCATTTCATTGACATTTTTTCCCCTCTGTTAAGCGATTTACTAACTTCTCTATTTTCATTCCTCTCTGTTTAAAGGATTTTATTTTCCTTTTGCTGTTAAGATTTTCTTATTATCAGTGGCTTTGAACAATTTGATTATGAGATGTGGCAGTACCATTTTCTTTAGGTTTTTATGATCATGTTTATTTGTTTTCGACCTATGGATTTAGAATCTTGAGGATTTGGGAGTATTTTCCTATAGATGTTTCCCAAGGATCATGTTCCCTGAAGAACTTCAGTGATAAGTGTGTTTGATAGTTTTAAGATGACCTATAACTCAATCAAGTATAGGATATTAAGCCACTGTTACAGTATCATACAACTGAGTGTCAATTCAAGTCTCAGTTGCATGACTTGACTCTCCTCCCTGTTCATGTCCTGGGGAAAGCAGCAAAAGGCAGCCCTTCGGCGCCGGCCATCCATGTGGGCAATCTGGATGAAGTGACAGAGTCCTGGTTGCAGCCTGGCCCACCTCCGGCCAGTGTGGGCATTTGAGGAAAGAATCCGCAGAAGAAAGCTTTGTTTCATTGGCTTTCTCTATCTCTGTCCCTCTCTTTGTAACCCTGCCCACTTAGTCTTCCAAATAAAACAAACAGATCCTTCAAGTAATGTCTCAAGCTTATTATATTCTTTTCTTTAATTATTTTCCTCAATCTGTTCTTAAGGATGGATGATTTCTATTTCTATTGCTTCCACTTAATACTATATACTCCTGCAATGACTAATCTCCTAGCAATGTGATTGGCCTATCATGTTACAATGGGAAATTCACACCCAGAGAATGGAAGTAAGCAGAAAGTGAGTTCAAGGTAGTTAATTAGCTCAAGGACCGAGAAGTAGAAGGAACTGGAGAATTGTATCTTAAAAGTCACTGTTACAAGTATGGGACTTCTTTAAAGCTTAGGTTTTAAAATAAGTTTTGTGATATAGTAGAGCAAAAAAAAAAAAAGGAACCATTAGACTAACAGAAAATTTAATACATAGAAAATCATTTTGTGTGATAACATGTCTATCATTGAGATTTTTCAACTTAAATCTGCTAAGAGAGCCAATGTCAAGGCTTTGTACTACATCAACTCTTACTTTACGTTTCTAATTTCTTTTTATACTCTTCATATAAGAATGTAAAACTACTTTGAGATAATTACTAATTCACATGTGATTGGAACAAATAATGAAGATATAACTTTCTCTTCATATTTCCTCAAAGTTTTGAATTTAGAAAATTATAGCAAAAAGTCACACCCAAGATAGTGACACTGAAATAATCCAAGTCTTATTTACATATTCCGTTTCGTTAGTTGTACTCACCTATGTGTGTGGATGTGTGTCTATCACGTCCTCCAATTTATCTTATGTGTAAATACACCCTCCAGGATCAACATTAAAGAGAATTTTCATCAAAGCTATGTTCTCCCAATATTCTCTCATGTGTAACCACTAGCTTCTCCTTCCTGCCTGACAACTCCCCTAGTGCCTGAAATCACCAATGCTTTCTTTATTGCTATAATTTCAGATTTAAAAAAAAAAAGGTCATACTTAAAAGGAGTCATACTCAGGATAATACTTCAAGTGCTGTTGGGATTACCAGCTGAGATTTCTAGAATGTCCTGTCCATTCCAATATGTGAAAGACGTTAGGAAAGGTAGAGGATTGGCCATCTTATCTCCTCATGTGTCAGGCTCCATGGACTTCAGCTTTGCCTTTGCATCTGTTGCAGTGATTCTTTCCAAGAAGTTTACAGTAGTAAGTGGGAGGAGATGATAACAATGGGGCAAATACATTTTTGTCAGAGCTAAACTCCCCATTTAAAATGTGATAACCATTAACAAGTTTTAAACTATTTGTCTTCCAATGAATGCAAAATGCTTATATTCACTATTAAAATATGGTGGATTTTCTACAACTTTCCTACTTAAATTATAAGTTTTATGAAACATAATTATGAAATTGTCTGTTCTCATTCTTACTATGCTTTCTAAGTAATGATTTATTTTTTGTTTTTTAAGAAAATTACCAATTTTTGTCAAATTAGCCCCAGATTCATTTTATCATTAAGCCTACTTTCTTTCTTGCAGAATTGTAAGTTCATCAAAATACAAAAACAGAATTGTACAGGTACATAAGTCATCTCTTAGTAATTAAAGGTATATTTGATTTCTAAGAGATAGGGGTAGTCTCCATAGTTACAGAAACCACATAATCACATAGAGATGAAACCAGTTCACCTTTTTTTTAAAAGACTTATTTTATTTTTATTGGAAAGTCAGACACAAGAGAGGAGGAAAGACAGAGAGGAAGATCTTCCGTCCAATGATTTACTCCCCAAGCTGCTGCAAGAGCTGGAGCTGTGCCAATCTGAAGCCAGGAGCCTGGAGCTGCCATGGGATCTCCCACATGGGTGCAGAGTTCCAAGGCCTTGGGCCGTCCTTCACTGCTTTACCAGGGCATAAGCAGGGAGCTGGATGGTAAGCAGGGCCACAGGGATTAGAGCTGGCACTCATATTGGATGTTGGCATGGGCAAGGTGACTTTGGCCACTAGGATACCATACCAGGTCTACGAGTTCAGCTTTCATAACACAATAGCAGTGAAAAGCAGGATGTATTTCTAAGAGTGTAAATGAGATCACATTTCAGGGGGCTGCACTGAGTTATGAGGAGTTATGAGGAAGCAGATTATCACAAGAATGATGATTCCAAAATTCCTAAGCCCAAAATCAGAAGCAATCACTTTACCCCATGACACCATAATGCCAGCTCCGACAAATTTTTATTATCTTTTTTAAAATTATATTTTTGATAATCTTTACATAGTTAATTTGGGTAAAAAGATTCAATGGCTATAGGAAAGTGGGTAAGACTATTTCCATATTGTTTCCTTCATGTTTAAAGGGGGGTGTTAAGGGAGAAGGCCCACCCAATTTCCCACCCTCCCCAGGTCCCACATATAGGGTATGCTCTGAGGTTCTTGCTCAAGTGGTTTTGATAGTTCACCAGTTATGAATCGCTACCAATCTTGCCACTCCAAACACTATGAGGTCTTTGAAGAATCCACTGATTGACATAGTCCATCATAGAGTCTCGGTTTGCACAAATTTTTAACAGTCAATTTCACCACCCGAAATTGTACTGCTTAGACAAAGTATTGTCACCTTCCATAATGCTAATAGCAAGTATCATAATGGAAGATTCAAGCAAGAGACAGTGACTGCAAGATATACACTGAATGGCAGTCCTTTCCTATTTCATACCTCTCAATTTTTATAAAACGAGAATTGGTCTCTTCTTAGAGGTGGAACTCAGAGCAATGTGCAAGAACTTTAAGGCCTTTCTAGTGTTCTTTGCATCAGCTTATTCAGTCTCCCAGTATTCTTTTTTTTTAAAGATTTATTTATTTATTTTGAAAAGTCAGATATAAAGAGAGGAGAGACAGAGAGGAAGATCTTCCATGCGATGATTCAATCCCCAAGTGACTGCAACAGCCAGTGCTGCGCCAATCCGAAGCCAGGAGCCAGGAACTTCCTCCAGGTCTCCCATGTGGGTGCAGGATCCTAAGGCTTTGGGGTGTCCTTGACTGCTTTCCCAGGCCACAAGCAGGGAGCTGGATGGGACATGGAGCTGCCGGTATTAGAACCAGCGCTCATATGGGATCCAAGCACATTCAAGGCAAGGCCTATTCGCTAGGCCACTGCTGGGACCAAGTCTCCCAGTATTCTTCAGAGGTGACTTTATGTTTGAATGCCCCAATATTTTTCAATATTTATGAGAAAATTTGAAACTAACTAATGTCTTCAATAATGAATCTCTCAAGTGATAAATCTCAATATTAACTATACATGTAAAGTAGAATAACTGAAATGTTAATTTTGATGAATTTATAAATTAGATAAAATATTTGAGTTTTGACTTCTTCTGGTTGTGTGATTGATATAAATGCTGTGTGCACATAGGGAGGGAAAGCACATTGATTTATGGCAAGAGGCCAGGAGTAAGATGGCAGGATTCAGAAAGAGTTTAGCTTCTATCCTTCACCTCAAGTCACAAAAGATTTCCTGCAATGATTATGCTGTCAGTCATCTTATCAACCAATAACGAATTTCACCCCTGGTGGGGAGAGGTAAGGTGGGCTTCACAATGATAACGTATATAGTATCTATATGGAGCAGCTGGATAGAAACATCTACACTGAACGCTAAAGGTCTAGTTAAAAATGAGTGAATAAGCAAATGGATATAGAATAATCATGGGAAGAACTTTCTTGAAGTAAGATTTGTGTAGGAATACTGGCATGAACAGTTAGCCAAGCAAACACCAAAATGATAAAAGGAGAATTATCAATGGAAAAGAAATATGGTGTACATATTCTTACTGTTACTTCTCCAAGAAGAGCAGGAAATAATTTAATGAACACAAATGACATCTGGAAATATTTCCTTTCCTTTGTTAAATCACATTTCCTTTGTGATTCTGAAAGAGAAATTGAAACTAAAGTTTTATATCTGTTTTATATTTATGTTTTACTACATTAGGTGCAGTCTCTTTCTCACTTGGGAGATTTACATAACAGTAAAAATGTATACATATTTACACATTTGTACTTTTATATATTAATTTAATTTGTAGCTAGAATAATGATGGAAAATATTGCTTAACAAAAACATGTGTAACAATTATTTATGGGGAAAATTGTTCTGAAAAACCATCTAGAAGTGTCATTTTCATTATGGATTAAAAAGATGTGTTGTCTATAGAATGAATATCTTTTCGAAGCTTTGTGGAAGTAAATGACAACCTATTTGGACAGCATTAATTTGGTTAACGAGAAGTGCATAAATACGTAGATAAGTAGATAAGTTTTAATGCACATCATCTATTGCATATTTGTAAAGAAACGTTTTTAAGTGTAGACCAGCAAAACAGGATCATCAAAATATTGTTTCAAAAGCTCATAGCTAGTTTTAGAATGTTTATCTTTTTTTCTTTTTTCCCATTTAGACCATAAGTGGATATGGTGAATCTTTCTTGGCAATGAAAGAGCAAATCATAATGTAAATTCCCCAGCATTCTCTAAGGGAACAAGTCAGGTTTCTTATGTATGCAAATAGAATTACTTCCTGGAGATTAAAAAAGCAGAAAGAAGAAGGGAAGACCGCATGTAATATTTGTGAAAACTTCATTTCCTAGACTAGGCGTTCTCAGTTTTTCCCAGAAGAAGCTATTACCCATTTACTTTAAATTCAAATATATATCGCTCAAAATTATAAAGCTTTTGGCACTTTGTCAAGGTAAAAATTCAAGTATCCAAACTAACTTTTAAAAATATCAGATGTTAGTATCTTAATGGGCATGTGTTTCTTGGTGTATATATACCGTGTGTGTGTGTCTGTGTGTGTGTGTATGTGTGTGTGTGTGTGTATTCTTATGGCGTTTACACCAGGATTGAGCATTCAGTTTTGCACTTACAAAGTCATTTAAGGTATCAGAAAAGTGCCTGCAAGAGCTGGGTTCAGTATCCTGCCTGGTTTCTGATTCCAGCTACCTGGAGTGATCACAGGAGTGATGGTCCAGCAGGTGACACCCTCCTACACAGTTGAGAGGAATGGACTGCATGCCCTGCTCCCTGCTTTCATCCCAGGCCCTGGTCCTGCTGAGGACTGGAGAATGAACTAGAGAGTGGGGCTATCTCACTCTGACTCTCAAATACTCATTTTTTAAAATAAAATTATTACTTCTTACATGTGTATATTCTTTAAATTCTGCCACAAGGACAAGACTCTTATCCTCTTTTTCATATATCTCACACAATCACATATCATGAAGAGTGATCAGTTTTTTCTTGTTACATTTTAATGTAGTATGTTCTGTCATGTCAGATATCCACCGTGGATCTTTTTGGCTGTATGGCTCAGTTCCAGTTTCTGCAGTGAAAATAGCCAGTCTGATATTAATTTCACTGGATGTTCCTTCACCTTATCCCCTAGGAAGATCTGGTTTAGCCTACTCACGTAAAATGTATCACTTACTAAAATTTGAGGGGAGGGATACATGGGGAAAATCCAGAAACAAGCCTTTTTTGTAGTACAATTTTCACCTTGTCATTAGTAAATATGAAGTCATTGGTTTCCAATGAGCGCTGAAAGCAAACTTACTTGGAGCAAATTGCTGTGAGAGGTTGGTGACTCAACTTTAAGTGAATGGTGCATTCTGTATGCAAAGACAATTTTTACAGTCCTGCGAGAGAGAAAAAGAAGTCTCCCCATTCAGGAAACGACACATTCAAAACCTGTGTATAACCTGCTGGTATAGATAAACGAGTATTACTTATATGCTAGCAGACACCTCAATAGGTGAGATGTGTTATAGTCAAGGTGTTTATCATACGTAATTACCAAGTAGGAGTAGTGTTATGTGGCCTTGACAAGCATGGATCTGTATCCAGATTTATGTTCTTGTAGATTTCTAAGCTGAGCTTCTTACGTCGTAAACCAGCAGAAGCATATGGACTGCCCTCCAGAGTCCAATAGCATGATGCAGGATTTTACACAGGTGAACATTTTCTTAGCAAAACCACTGATATACAAACGGATGAAGACAAAATCACACAATTGACCAGAAACAACTGCATACATTTAAGATATACATGGCCTATATCAAAACCAACAAGTATAATGCTTATGGAAAGTGGAGAGAGAGAGAGAGAGAGCTCCTAATTCACAAATGAGGCTGAATTTAGTACAAATGATACACAGATTCTAAAGCCACACCTTAATAGGTGAGTAACTTTGAACACATTTCTTTCATTTTCTCTTCCAAAACATGTGAACAGTGACAGTACTGCTTATAGGGTTGCAATGAAGATCATGTGTAGTGATGATTAAACAGTAAAAAGAAAGTCTAAGAATTCATGACTTGATCAAGCTTTTTCAGGGACTGTGTGTAGCAAAGTATAAAGCAGATGAGCTCTTCAATGGTCTTACGCTACATATGAGATCATTCTAATATTCAGTGACTTATAGCAAAAACAGTTTGGGAGTGACATCATGGCATTGTAGACTCAGCTTTACCAGCAGGGTTAGAATCTCATATGGGTACTGGTTCAGGTCCTGGCTGCTCCATATCTGATCCAGCTCCCTCCTTCTGGTGTGGGAAAGCAGCAGTGGATGGACCAACTTCTTGGGCCCCTGAACTCCTGTAGGAGACTAGGAAGAAGATTCCGGGCCCCAGGCTTCAAACCAGCTTGGCTTTGGCTGTTGCAGCCATTTGGGAAATGAGCCATGGGCTGGGTAGAAATTCTCTCTCCGTTCTCTTTCTCGCTTAACTAGGCTTTTAAAATAAAAATAAAATCAGTTTTAAAAAGAACAATTTATTATTCCCAGTTATTCTACTGGTTATTCTGGTTCAGCTGGGCTGGCTTTGCAATCGCCTTTCCCCGGCAGGGCAATTGGGTAAAGCTGAGCTAGAATATGTGAAATCCCATGGCTTTTCTTCTTGCTATCTTTTGCCCAGAACTGCTTCAGAGCATCTTCACCACTGAGGGTTATAGTGCAAGCCTGCAGGTGCGAGGCTGTATCACACCTTCCCTGCCTGACATTCAGTTACGTCCCCTGGACCACTTGTAAACACACAGGCAACACAGTGTGGGGCTGTATAAGTATATGTATTTTGAACAGTGGTGTGCATTTTGAAGGTCATCAAGAAAACAATAATCTTTGTCCAAAATGATCTGAAAATAATTTTTGAAATTTACTCTTATGTTATTCACTTTGATAAGGAAAAGATGCAAAATGTATAATAACCATGTATGGGAGTATATTGGTAAAATCAGAGAATATGTGCATTGTGTGTGCACATGTGCATTAACAGGCCTGGATCTCTAAGCATTTCCTTTCTTGCTCATTTCATATTAAATGAATTCAAGTATTATCACCCTTGTTTATTCAATAAACAATATGTGTAATATAACACATTTATTCATTCATCAACTGCTAGATACTTGAATAAGCTGTATTTTTCAGTTATAAATAAATTTATATATATATATATGTATGTTTCCTTTCTGTTGAGCATATACTTAGCAATATAATTCTCAGATATATGGTAACATTTTGGAAATAGTCAAACTGCTCAAAGCAGTTGCACCATTTTACTTTCCCATAGCCAGTGGGTGAATCTCCCGATTTAGACACATATTGATCAACATTTGGCATCCAAACACAAATCCCTTTCAGTCTATCCAAATGCCAGCACAACATTGTAATAATTAGCATGACTTTGCAGTAACGTTTTATTGCTAATGGGAAACTTCCAAAACTTCTTTTAATGTTTCTTCTCCCTCCTTTTAAAGATTAATTTTATTTTTATTGCAAAGTCAGACATGCAGAGATGAAGAGACAGAGAGGAAGATCTCCTGTCCATTGAATCACTCCCCAAGTGGCTGCAATGGCCAGAGCTGAGCTGATCCAAAGCCAGGAGCCAGGAGCCTCTTCCGGGTATCCCACGCGGGTGCAGGGTCCCAAGGCTTTGGGCTGTCCTCCACTGCTTTCCCAGGCCACAAGCAGGGAGCTGGATGGTAAGCAGGCCGCTGGTATTAGAACTGGCACCCATATGGAATCCCGACTCCTTCAAGGCAAGGACTTTAGCCACTAGACTACTGTGCCGGGCCCATATGTTTCTTCCCTTAAATTCTATTTTTTTTTTCTTTTAAATTTTTATTTCCCATGATACAGTTCCATAGGCTTTTTTAAAATTTGGAGACCCATATTTCATGTCATCTTATTTCACCTGCCATTTTTGTGTGTGTTGTACTGATTAGTCACTATGACAGCCAGGAGGTTCTAGAGGAGAGCAGAACACACGACGGATTACCTTAGACACAGGTCCTGGTTGAGGTGCTGGCCTTGCCAACCACAGGCTGCATCGTCATGGCACCACTCTCACTGGTCTGTCCTGGTCCTTTTCTGGCTGCTGATAACTTTTTTTCCCACTGACCTCCAAAACATCTTAAGAAAAAACTTTGCCTCCGGAGGTGACAGCTTTTGGCAAACTGCTAACCTTGCATACAAATCACCTTAGAAGCATCTTGACCTCAAAATGCTCCATTGTTCCTGTTAGGACTGACTACACTATAGCACTGGTCCCTCTGAGTTTCTTTTTAAGCTCATCTTCCACCAATGATTGCCAGCCTACCTTTCACAATTTTCAGAGTTCCAGGTCTGCTATATTTGAAGTTTATTATGGTGCTATACAAAGGAAATAGTAATTGCATATTAAAATAATCACCAAGATTTGGCCATTATTCTAGAAAAAAATCACTTCTCAGATTTTTGTAATCATTGATTATTTGCAGAGCTCTGCTCTGATTTTGGGATTTCCTGCCCATGTTCGCAAGTATTGATAAAAGCAAAGATATCTTTAGTCAGATGCTCTGGAAGCTATGCATCCTGAAAATTTTTTTCTGGCTTTATTATTTAAACAAGCATACTAGTATAAAGAGAACAGATATTATGCACTTCACAGATAAAAATTCTTAAAAGTCAAGCATACTTGCCATTCTTTTTTATTTCATTCTTGTTGTTTCAGTTCTCTTTAGAAGTAGGCTATGCCCCTTAACAGAAAGACCCTTTTTTACAGTGTCGTCTTTCGCATTTGACCACTCCTCCAATCTATTACTTCTCATTTCCAGAAGTAATATTTAATGTCTCTCTGTGTAAGTCTTTCCTTATTTGAATGCCTGTATGTGAGCACACTTTTATTTAAATATTTCCCTCTCATTTCAATGGAGAGATAAGGAATATAATTACACATAGAATTTGTTTGTATACAGACTTCATACAGATTCACAATTTATCATCTTTAATTTACAAGATCCATAAATATACAGATTAATAATGAGTATAATCCTAATATTTAATAGATATCAATCTACAGGTGCTATATTTGGAAGAGTGTTGTATGAGGCTTTTTTCTTATTCATGGACACTTTAACCACAAAAATACTCATGTTCAGTTTTATTTGCTTTTAGGAATTTAAACACTAAAGGGATAATTATTAGAAAATTTTTAGAAAGAAAAGGGATAATTATTTGGAAGCAGCTTGCTTTGTTGCATGAGGAGAAAATTTGTAGTCAGTGTCAGTATCCGTGATGCCAGAAATTTGTACATTACTGAAGGCAATGAGTATTTAAGATGTACTATATAAACTTTACTTCTCCTGCATAATTCTAAGTAAGTTTAAAATAAAGAATTGCCATGTGTATTCACGAAAGAATGATATTATGTTATTAAAATCAAGAAGTAGCCAATTCATTTCTATTTAAGAATATTAAGGCATGTTGAAATGGGAGGTAAAAGCAGATGAAACTGTCTGCCACCAATGATGTATAAAATATTGACTTGATAGCAAATAAAACTTTTCCTTATGAGCTTCCAATACCTTTTAATTTTTTTAAGATTTATTTCTTTTTATTGGAAAGGCATATACACAGAGAGGAGGAGAGACAGAGAGGAAGATCTTCTATGCAATGATTCACTCCCTAAGCGGCCAGTGCTGAGCCAATCCGATGCCAGGAGCCAGGAGCCTCTTCTGGGTCTCCTACGCGGGTGCAGGGTCCCAAAGCTTTGGGCTGTCCTCCACTGCTTTGCCAGGCCACAAGCAGGGAGCTGGATGGGTAACGGGGCTGCTAGGATTAGAACCAGTGCCCATATGGGATCCCAGCACATTCAAGGCAAGGACTTTAATAACTATGTTATCACGCCGGGCCCCCAATACCTTTTAACTACACAGCATTGCAGCTATTTCGTGCCTCCTTTGTATTTCTTGTGCTTCTGCAAACTGTATTGCCTTTGCAGGAAAAAAAGCCTTGAGATGGTTATTGAGATTGGATACTGAATTAGGTGCACTCATTTACTCAACAACTGCCTTTTTGAAGTGGGAGGACTGTGAAATAACTCAACGATGAAAGTGTCGTCAAGGAATGTACAGAACCCTGGACCATGGCCCTCTTGTGCTTCGAGAACAAGGATGAGGATGCGACTTCTCATTTTGTAAAAAAAAAAAAAGCCTCCTGGCTGGAGCACATATATGTAGCACACTGGAAAACAGATTTGTTCAGCATAACTATTAAATCAGTCAATGACATTTCTCACCTGGCCAACACACAGGATGGTACAAACTATGAAATCAACTGATCTCAGTAAGCAGCTGAATATGAAATCCCCAGAATGATTCTGTATGTCTGGCAGCAGTTAGCCTAGAACATCTTTCTGTAAAAAGGAGGGATTCAGTATGCGTTAGAAAAAGTATTGAAAAAAAAACAAACCAGAAAGTCCATCCAAAGTCATTTCATACACTTTCCCTTCTACAAAACTTTGTAAGAACCCCAAATACATACATACATACATATATATATATATATATATATATATATATATTTGAAATACTCAAGTTGTAACAAATGTGCAATCTGGCTCAAATCCGATAGCTTCTCTGACTACAGTCTGGAAGACACATAACTTCTGCACAGCAAAGCTTTCTTTGCCAACTCACCTTGACGTATCAGAAATTACAAAGAGTGGAATGGTGGCACAGTCCTCTTTTTCCTCATTACTTTTTCTTATTCCTGGAAATAAACATTGTAAATGCTGTAAGATCTATGGCTTGAGAAACCTGTTTATTCCTTGTCTAAGTTTAACAAATCTTCAACTTTCATTTATTCACCCATCTTATGTTCTCTCCTGTTGTGGAGTTTAAGGTCCATGAGCATGAAGACTAATCTGCTTTGTTCACTCTTCTGCTGTGAATGTCTAGTCATAAATCAGGGTGCCTCATTTGAATCTCTGCGCAACTTCCAATTACAATTTTCTGCTAATGCATATCACAGGAATGCAGAAGATAATTCTCCAGGGTGTGAGTCCCTGCCATTCGAATGGAAGAGCGACATGCATTTCCTGACTCCTGGCTTTGCCCTGGTCGAGCCCAGCTAATGCAAGCATTTGAGGGTGAATCAGTGGATCGAAGATCTTACTTTCTGTCTCTGTTTCCTTATGGCTTTTGAACTTTCTTTTTTTGCTGCTGTTGCTTGAGACAGATTTTATCCATTTGAAATGCATGGTGACGATAGACAAGAAGAGAGATAAATAGAGAAAGGCATTTTTCATTTGACATCACAGTAGCTGCAATGGCCAGAGTGGAGCCAGGAGCCCAGAACTCGCCTGAGTATGCTAGGGCCATCTTCTGGGGACACTTTCAAGAGTATCAGTAGGGAGTTGGATTGGAGGAAATCAACTGGGACCCTGAGGTCCAATATGGGTTGCCTACATTTCATGGGGCAGCTTAACTTAATCTACTACAGTAACAGTCACTCTGACTTTCAAATGGAATGGCAATAAACAAGTAGATTAAAAAAAGAAGAAGAAGGAAAAACAAAGTAAAAAACTGTAAGCTAGCACTGGAAATATCCTAGAATCTGAAGTTATACTCATTTGTTACACACACACACACACACACACACGTTGAAGATGCTAGTCGTGCCCCAGTATTCAGAAGGTCAGATTCAGAAAGATTTAGTAAATGAAAAATCTAATACAGAAACCATTGATAAGTTGATAAACAGTAGGTGGAACCACGACAAACTGCAAGACATCCTGAACCAAACAATAGTAAATGTAAATGGTAAATGCATTGTTAGCTGTGACCACAATGTGGTTTTCCGAATGTTTTGTTTTCTGTCTGTGTTTACTCCCCTAACCCCAGAAGAGGAATTGGCATGAAGTCTGTGTCTAAAGTAGGCCTGTGTTTTATTTATGAAATAACTGTGGTTTGCATCTGGCTACTATTTTTACTTAATGCATTTACCATAACGCTCCCAAATCTGACAACTGTTTTGATGACAGAGTTGTACTGATCTGGCTCACATATTAACAGCTGTTTTTATGGAATATTAGATAGGATTTTCTCATACTGCAAAGCGATAGGTAAACTTTTGCTTAAAAGCAAGCAGAATGACGTGATTAATTGAAGAATGGAGGAAGGAAAGGATATGCCCAAGCAGGGATAGTTCAGGCTTCTTGGAAGAGCTTCACACAAAATGTCAAATTGCCCATGGACGTAACTATGGCTTAACCAATAATAAAGTTATAGGGGCTGGTCACAAGATCTTACCCTGCACTGCTGCTATATCTAGGTTTGCGGTCATTCACTGGAGGTTTGATTGGGTGTGCTTGTCTGCAATTGTCCTTAGGTGAATAAACAGAGGTGGGTGCCAAATCGCTTTCCCCTGTTTACAAGGATATTATTTCAGCATTTTAACATGTCTGCCTCTGCTTTATATTCACTTCAGACTTATCCGTGTCCATATTCAGTATCCGAGTAGATGCTTCATATTTGTTCCTTAGTTCCTGGTTTTTTGAGCACAGTGTCTATCTAGAATCAATATTCAAAGATTATTTTAGAAAAGATATTTTGTAACAGAGAGAAAAATAATGGCAAATAACACTGAGAATTATGTAAGATATTATCTGTGCTGTCTTTCCTGGAGAGAGTAATTATGGATCATTTTGTTTTTGTAGTCTGGCACATTGTGAAGCTATATTATCAGTTGAAAAAGCCCACATTACAGAAAGCTTAACAAAAAGTCCAAAAATTAGGAAAAAAAAATCTCTTAGTTTTTGTCACAGGAATATATTTTATTTCTGAGTTAGCCATATAAAATGGCTGTGAAAATTGTGAAAGTCTTAAAAATGATATAAATAATTTTAAAATGAAGAACCAGAAATTAATCACTGATGTCATTCTGTTTGGAAATAATTCTGACTATGACACAGTGACTAAATTTAATTATGATGCGATGATTATCCAAGATGAATGATTCAAGGTAATATAGTTCTTTAAAGTCAGATGCAAAAAATGTGAGATAATTGGAAATCAAACCCAGTTGTTTCAAAATTTGTTATCAAACTTGCCAGCTATTCTCCATAGTTACATGCAATAGAATTGGACACTGTACCATCTAACACGGAAGGACTGATAACGAAACCCAATTGCTAAAGTTTATCATCTAAACATACCAATAATATTTAAGTACATATATTGTATAAGCAAAACATATAATCTAGCTGGTAAGAATTTATGTAGATGCCTATATCAGCATTTTAATATGTTTGCCTACTGCTATTCACCCAAGTAGTACTTTCATTTGTATAATGAATGCAGCATAGCAATTTATTTCTCTAATATGTTGACTTACTTTTGCATGACTTACAGAGAGTGAACCCTGTTGCTGTGTAATACGTCCTGTGACAGGAAGGATTTGTCCTGGTTGATTTGTGTCTAAGTGTCTGTATTTGAACTGCAATCGTCAGCACTGTTTCCAAGAAAGAGGCCAACCAGTGCTGAGCGTCTAAAGCTCATCGCCTACAAATTAGTGAAGCAGCAATGTATCAGAAATATGTTAACAACTATCTCTGGATGCCAGAGTTTTAGAGGAGATTTTACATTTATTTCAGACAAATATTTGGTGTTGTAATTGCTGTCATTTTTTAGAATACATGTAAAATAACTAAAACAAGGAATCCAAAACAGAGCTAAAGAAAAAAAATGACTTGCATTTAAAGAAATTGTATTTAAACCACACTAAAAAAATTTCATTTGTTCATTTTTCTCATTTAATTTGGAGGTATGTGGTATGAGGCACTGCAATTACTTACTGTTTTTACGGAGGCTGTGTTGTTTGTCAAATCCCTTCCCATCACATTGGTAAGGGCATAGATTTTGAAGTTGACAGTGCAGTTAAATTGCTATTTCATTTGTTTTATAATGAAGCATTTATAGTTGCATCAGTATTTAAGAAATTAAAATATGAATTCTGGACAAGAAAAGTTTTTCTCCAATCTCTTTTCCAACTTTAATGACTATAAATATAGAGGAGCCGATCTTGTTTTCGCTTGGACATTAGAGAGATGCATTCAATACAGTATAATTATAAGTTTAATAAGGTCAGCTGAGTGTGAACTACTACACAAAATGTAAAGTCCCTGAGGCAAAAGACATCTTGTATAGAAATGTTCATTACTACCTTATTGAGAATGTTTGAGCTTGCAGTTTACTAACATGTGCAATAATCAATGGTTTTTATAAGTTGTGTGTAATTTGATTAGCCCCAGAAGCCACACTAAAATGCACAATAAGCTATCTTACTAGATGTGTTGCCTTTTCAAGCCTGTCTGCTGAGCTGTACGAGAAAGCATGTGCAGGATTGCGTATCTGCTTCTGCTTGCAGTACTGCTTTGTTTCTGTATCAGGACACAAACGTTAGTAATTAGTGCTAGGTCACAGGCCATTTAACCCGAATGAGCAGAACTCAACTCCACTACACTGCATTCATATAATAGCTCTCTTGACCTCCACCTTCAAGAAAGGTGTTCTCTCATCACCAGAGGAAACACGGGGAAGAAAGACAGAACCTTCCCTTTTCTTTATAAAGCTACAAAATGTGCTTTTACATCAAGCTGTATTAATGAGGGAAGAAAATGTGAGATTGTTTCTATTTATCAAACCCACATTATAGTAAGGGATCGCATGAATGTACACTTGGGTGGTTTGTATCACAAACTGAATTCTACAATAATATTTTGCCTTTTCTTTTATGAATAGAACCTTCCAACATAAAATAAACATCTAAAATTGCTTCTTCTCTCAACATGCAGGCAGGGAAACAATTTTCTGAAGTTAATAACATTTCTGCTAAGGCTGTGGGGAAATAATGCAAAACTGAACTGCGTAGTACGGGAGTCTGCTAAACAAACAAACAAAAAAAACTTTTTGGAACTTCTATTAGTTTTTTTTTGTTTTGTTTTGTTTTGTTCTATGAGATGCAAAGTACTTTCAAAGAGTAACTGTTTGTTATAGCCTGGATGTTTAAGCTGTCACCAACTCTTACATGTACGATACTCAAGTAAGAAAACAGTCTCTCAAATATACTTCTTTTTAACTTTTTAGAAATATATGTAAGTCCTGCTATTCTTAATGTATGTTTTAAAAGAAATGATGAAAAAAATAATTGACAGGTATAGCTTTTCATAAAGATGTAAGTTCTCCAAATTATAATTTGATACTTATTATAATATCGGGATGGATATAATATACTCCTTTTTCTACCTTAACAAAGAAGAGGTTCTTTGAATAAAACATGATGTAGCATTGTAATGTCTTTAGGACAACAGCATGTGTATCTGAAATCATCTTGCTCTTCATTTTCTCAGATTTGACAGGACTCACAATGTAGCAAAGACAGCCACCTTGCTAAGTCTAGCACCTTTTATTGGTTGGATGGAGCAAGAGGACTCACTCTTGCATCACTGGCTTAAGGCAGATGACAGGATACTTTTCTTGAAGGACCACAGATTAAGTAGTCCAGGCTTTGTGCACCATATGCTCTTGCAGCAGCTACTCAACCCTTCTGCTACGGTGTGAAAGCAGGCATGCATGATGTGCAAACAAAGAATGTGGCTGTTCCCAATTAGACCTCACTTAAAATCACCGAAATTAAAATCTCATATTAAGTCTCAAGTCTTTGGAAAAGTTTTCTAACTTACAGATCTTTCCTAGACGAGCATTGGTGCAGTCGTGGCTTGAGGGAAATAGTTTGCTGATCTTTTCACATCTTGTGGCCCTGGCTACAACGGTTGCTTAATCTTCAGGCTTTTAAGTTTTGGCCCTCTGATCTTCAACTTACACATGCAACCACAAACCTTGATAGATATTTAAGCCTTTCCTGATTTCTAAATGACATCTCTCACTCTTTCTTCATCATCATCATCTTTCCTTTTATAGAGTTCCCTTAGCCAAATAAACAAACCTACATGATTACACAGGTTATTACCAGGTTCTAGTCATTCACCCAACAATTATTCCTATCTATTTTTACCTAGTTTATCTCCTCCTATTTTATCCTCCTCCTAGTTTATCTCCTCCTTATTCTAGATATAATTAAAGGAACAATAATAGAAACACTGAATAAATCATACATATTGTAAAGGTAAGGAAAGAGAAAGGGATGAAAATACGGTTGTTTCAAAAATGTGTAAGTGTTGTATATTATCATTAAAGCAGTAGATAATTGTGGATCCCAATGACAACACACAGAGACAGATGTTGAGAGAAGTTCGGGTTATAATAGCATGTATGAAGACAAAATTAATTTGTTCCCCATAATAGATGCTTACCGAATCCCTTAGTTTCTCCATCCCCATCTCTGCATGGATGTGCATTCTTGTATGTTTTACTTGTTGCAGCCAAGTGAGCAAGTAGGTCACTTATGCTATAGTCACGTGTTACCAACTGAAGACAGCACACATGGTCCAGCTTTTAGCATTTTTTAGTTTCTAATGTGATCTCAGTGTTCTCAGCAACTTAATATAAAATGAAAAAAAGGAGGCTTTCTGTGGGTTACAATACATGTGCAAGAGAGATGCTATGTGCTCTGTTTGGAAACAGTGCAGGGGCCTATGATAAGGCTAGGTTTGTTTTTTCAACCTAATACATCACAATGAATAAGTGTTTTATCATATTCACTGCATGAAACAATTACATAGATCTATGCAGTATAAAACACACTCCCAAACTACATCAAAATATATTTCTCTTATTGGTAATTACTGAAATATCGGTTCTCTAATTCATTGCATGTCAAAATCAAATCACTCAGTGAAATGTAATGGTACAAAACAGACACTAAGAAAAAACATAATAAAATGCTTTCTAATAATAGGTTTAAATGTAACGCATTTCCTCAGAAATGATCAGTCATACATTGATTGTGATTGAACAGCTAAATTTACTTAAAATCATAATTTATTATAGACATCTACTAGTACAAGTGTGACACACAAAAAAATAAGATAAATGTTCCTTTAATATGCAACTCTTGGAAGAACTTTATTTAACTTACTACACTTATCTGAGCAGAGAAAAAGAGACAGATAGTTCTTGTGCTTGTTCACTCCTAAAACGTCTACAATATCAGGCTCTGGGGCCAAAGCCAAGAGTCAAGAATGCAATCCAGATGGCCCTGGCACAGTAGCCCAGTGGCTAAGAGTTTGCCTTGCATGTGTCAGCATCCCGTATGGGTGCTGGTTCTAACCCCAGTGATCCCATTCCCCATCCAGCTCCCTGCTTGTGGACTGGGACAGCAGTCAAGGACGGCCCAAATCCTTGGGACCCTGCACTCACGTGGGAGACTGGGAAGAAGCTCTGGGCTCCTCACTTTGGATCAGCTCAGCTCCAGCCATTGAGGTTACATGGGGAGTAAATCAGCAGACAGATGATCTTTCTCTCTGTCTCTCCTCCTCTCTGTTTATCTGACTTTCCAATAAAATAAACAAATCTTTTTTAAAAAAACGCAATCCAGGTCTCCCACATGGTGAGAGGTGCATAGGTGGCAGGAATTCAACCACTCCAGGCTCGCTTCTGCCTCCCGGGACACCTGTACTGAGGAGCTGGCATCAAAGCCAGTAATCAAACGCAGGTACTCTGGGGTGAAGCGCAAGCCTGTAACTGTTAGACTAAACGTCTGCTAGTCTTACTCAATGAGAGGATGCAGAGATCAGGGGCATTTCAAAACAAAAGCAAATAAGAGTTACAAAGGTTCCACAGTTTGATAAAGATAAAATGAATGTTGTTCAATTCTCCTTTTTTTTTTTTCCAGAAAACACCAACAGAAGAAAGTAGGACCGAAACACATAAGCAAATTGGTTCCGGAAATAATCCTGATAGTAATAAGGATAATATTCATGACCATACACATGTATAATTGGGGCGTAACTTTATTTTGTATTTTGATAAACTAATAATGATGTTCTCTAACGTATTCATATATGTCTGCTCTGCCTGAAGGGGTTGGATAGAATTCTTCCCAGAACGTGGTAGGATGGTGCGGCTGATGACACTACACAGGAGAGAGTGTTCATGTACACTGTGGGACTTCACAGGAGAGAGTAAGACAAGCCTTGTGAGCTCGTCTGCACAGAACATGAAAAAGTGGGGAAGAGAATCTTGGGTTGGGGCTGTTCTTGTGCTGGGGATGTGGCAGGGTTAAAACTCCTGTGCATAGTCAGGGTCTTTCAAGGTTCTGGATTTCTCGTTAGTAACAGACAGGGGAGCATCTAGTTAGACTCATTTTTGTCTTTTTCTGGTCATGAGCAGAACAAGGTAGTGTCCTGTGTGAGGCTTCAACGATGTTGGGGACCCGCTGTGTGGCATGGTGAGTAAAGTTGCCACCTGTGACACTGGCACCCCAAATGGGTACTGGTTCAAATCCCAGTTGTTGTACTTTTAGCTCCCTGCTAATTTGGTATGATAGCAGAAGCTGGCCAAAATCCTTGGATCTCTGCACTCAAGTGAAAATTTTTGATCCTGGCTTCAGCTTGGCCCAAGACTAGTGCCTTGCAGAGTGAACCAGTGAAGGGAAGAGCTCTCTAACTCTTTTTTCAAATAAATATCTTGCTAAAAAAAAAAAAAGCCAGATATCACCAACCATCAGAGAATGCAGTTAGGGTCTGGATAACAATTTTTCTATGTAATTCATAAATTAAAATTATATAATTTTTGTAAATGTTTTTGATGATCTTATCAGTTATAAGTATCACAATGGAAATCACTTTTTTCAAGTGAATAGAACAACAAATTTTATATGGTTCTTAATATACTTAGGCACTCTGCTTTTGCCTTTACTATACTACTCATGACTAGCTAAAAGTTCATTAAGATTTACATCTAATGAGCACCGTAATCATCCCTCTTAGCTAAACCAGCTTTCATGTGTTACATTTTCATTCTCTGTATATTCTCACATTATGACAACTTAATAGATTACTAATTTGCTTGAACGTAGAAAGGAAAAAAATATTCAGAAGTTTCCCTGTACTTTTAAACAAATATTTATTGACTTAGATTTTAGCCAAAGTGATGATAAAAATTAATGATGATTTTGTGGCAAATTAGAATGCAGTCATGTGTTGAATAGACATTTTGGACATAACAGGCTACAGATACCAAGTTGTTCCCTACGAGTTGGATCAGCTGGCAAGATTTCAGCCATCTTTGTGCGGCTATACTTTATGGTCTGGCATTATCCTAATGACAAAATTGCCTAACACTACATTTCTCAGATTTTATCCCTGTCAGCAAGCAACACATAAGTAAATTAAAAGGAAAAAGGCTATCCCCAAGACATATTTCTTTTTATTTTTGTTATTATTCATATTTAAAAAGTATACTCTTCAGCCTGGCACACTGGCTCAATTACCTAATTACCCGCCTTCCAAGCACAGGGATCCATTATGGGAACCAGTTCATGTCCTGGCTGCTCTTCTTCCATCCAGCTCCCTACTTATGGCCTGGGAAAGCAACAGAGAATGTCTCAAAGCCTAGGCACATTGCATCCTTATGAGTGACCTGGAAGAATTCCCTGGTTCCTGCCTGTGCATATGCTTAACTCCAGTGGCTCTGGTCATTTGCGGGTGTAAATCAGTACTTAGAGGATCTCTCTGTTTGTCGCTCCTTCTCAGCTATAGATGTGCCATTCGGATGAAAATAAACAAATCTTTAAAAATGCTTATTCTCAATTACTTTTCATTTCTACAAGAAACCACATTCACGCATTCCAAAACCTTAACAGATGTCCTTTGTAGCATTTTGCCCTTAATAAACACAAAACATTGGAATATAGAAATGAGACAGATAGAAATGAGAACACTGAAACTCAAACTGTAATCTAGTATTCTTCAAACATGTTGTCTCCTTAGAGGGATATGTGAAACAGAAAATAAGTCACTTAATTAATTAATATTAATTGATAATATGCTTTTAAATGATTGTTGCTTTCAACTGTGTAGTTAGAAACGATAAAATGGAGCTAGTTTGTGGATTCGGTGTTCCCTTTCAGCCCTATGATACTGCTTTCTCCATAGGATGCCTACCAATCAGTGTAGTGAATCACAGGGAGTGAGAGGTCACTACAAGCCGCTCTATTGTCTCCACGGCTTCCCAGGGTCTGTGGATCTCAGGTGCTCTTCTGCTTCTGCATGTTCTTTCCTGTTTCCTGGAACATGTCCCCTCTGCCTCACCTTGGCTCATTATTCTTCATCAGTTTAATCCTGCCATCACCCTATACCCATCTTGCTTCTCTCCATCTTCATCACTATAACAAATGCCCATTCTGTTTTCTTGTACAAACATCATGACAGATTTATAAAATGTTTATTTTGAAGCTTTCATGACAATCATATAGCAGTTTTAGAATTTTGAGTTTAAAACTACCCAAGAAGAGAGAGTCAATTTTAGAGCCAGCATTTGTTACAGAAGTTAAGACACAATTTACAGCTCCAGTATCCTATATCAGAATGCCCATTGTTGGTTCCAGCGTCCTACTTAGGTGCTTCCTGGGAGACGGCACCAGATGGTTAAAGTATTTGTGTCCCTGGCACCAAGACTGGAAGGCTGAGACTAATTTCTGCATCTTTATCTGTGGCCTGGTTCAGCCCTCCTTCTTTATATCCCTCCCTCACACTCACTCTTCCTCCTTCACTCCATCTGTCTCAGCATTTCCAATAAAAAGTAAAATTAATTAATTAATATGACTAAATTGCATTATCCTGTTGAGGTTAACATGGTATTAGCCATGCCTTGTAACACTGTTTTAAATAAATGCACCATGTCTGGTAACCTATCAAAGTCACTACCAAGTTATTACCAGTGTTGATAGTACATATTAACAGAGAGGTTATGAAAAATAAGCATCTTACATAGACTGCATTCTTCCATCAGTTTTTGTAATTTAGATGTTGGTATAAGCTACTCTAGAAAAACATTAAAACAAACATTAAATACAAAGTATAAAATTAAGTTAATAAAGTCTGGTCTATCATGGAGGTACATGAATTGCCTGTTTGTTTTCTTTACTTTGCCATGAATTCAATTTGCTCTTTGGACATGGTGATGAATCATTAGAGATAAGATGTAACATCTCCATCCCATTTTTAATTTCCATAAGTTTAACTATTTTATATTTCATAGACTATAATGTAGTTCATCAGTAAGCAATAGCTAATCAAGTTGCTGCTAGCTTTAGTACATTTCTTCATTGCTGAGAAATGAATGATTCATTAGCAAGTCATAAAATATGAATTGGCTTAAAATTAGACCAAGAACTAATTCTTAAAGACAATTTTTAAATTTATGCATAATTTTCTTCAGATACTTGAAGTCACCATTCATGAATATGTGGTTGCTGTGAGTTTGTACCTAATGCTCACACTAACCAGCAAGGCAGATAGCATTGTCCAGTCACTCAGCAGAAAGGCAGGAGTTCAGAAAGGTTAGTCCTGCACATTTCAGCATTTCCGATAAAAAGTAAAATTAATTAATTAATACGACTGAATTGCATTATCCTGTTGAGCTTAACATGATACTAGCCATGCCTTGAAACACTGTTTTAAAGAAATGCACCATGTCTGGTAACCTATCAAAGTTACTACCAAGTTATTACCAGTGTTGATAATACATATTAACAGAGAGGTTATGAAAAATAAGCATCTTGGGCCCGGCGTGGTGGCACAAGTGGTTAAGGTCCTCGCCTTGCACTCCCGGGATCCCATATGGGCGCCGGTTCTATCCCGGCAGCCCCACTTCCCTTCCAGCTCCCTGCCTGTGGCCCAGGAAAGCAGTCCAGGACGGCCCAAAACTTTGGGACCCTGCACCCGCGTGGGAGACCCAGAAGAGGCTCCTGGCTTCGGATCGGCATAGTACCGGCCCGTTGCGCTCACTTGGGGAGTGAATCATTGGACGGAAGATCTTCCTCTCTGTCTCTCCTCTCTGTATATCCGCCTTTCCAATAAAAAAATAATAAAAATAAATCTTTTTAAAAAAAAAAGAAAAATAAGCATCTTACATAGACTGCATTCTTCCATCAGAGGTGGAGAGCAGTGAGCCAGGAACTGGGGCTACAGAGTTCTTGGTGGAAATCCAGCATAAGAACCCAGACCTGGAACTCACTGGAGGGATTGACACAACTGGCTGAAAGCAAAGAGCTGGGTACCAACTGCAATAAGTAAAGTCGAACTGTAGACCTGTGGGTGACACAGCTTAGAAAATTGCCCGAAGAAGAAGACTCTGCTAACCAGAAGTACAATGACCAAGAGCAAAAGAAGAGACAAAGGCACAGTGAATATGAAAACTCCCCTGCAAAGGAGCAAAACCCTATGGCAACCTCAGAGTTCACTGAGGAAGACATTGAGAAAATGGGGGACACAGAATTCAGAAAACTCATTATAAAGCTTCTGATCAACAATGAGAAGCACATATAAGAATCCAAAGAATTTAAGGAAGCAGTAAAGCAAATCAAGGCTGATATATCAGAAATTAAGAACATAGTAGAGCAAATTAAAAGTACAATGGAGAGTCTCCAAAGTGAATGAAGCAAGCAGAACAAAGAATCTCAGAAATGGAAGATATTTCCTGTCATCGGGAGAAGCAAACAAAAAGCTGGAAGCAGAGCTGGATCAGGCCAAAAAAAGGATTCAAGAATTGAGAGACACTATTAAGGGGCCTAATATAAAATAAATCTTTAGAAATAAATCCATTGGTTTTCCATTTATAATGCTGCAAGTATGGGACACATTCTGGGACTTCTGCCTTGTTGTATAAAATATCTTCAAATTTACTTCCATTGCTATATTTCTAAATTTTTGTAATTGTTCTTTTTGCTATGCAATTTTTAAAATAACATTGGGTGAAATTTTATGATTTTAATGAAGTATTTTTCCCAGTTATATTTTTATTTCCGCTTGTATAATAGACAAGAATAATCTCCGTATTTGGGAAATACGTATTGCACAATGGGATTTTGTTTTTAGTTAAATAATACTTATTAACCCTATTATGAAGTCAAACATTCTTTCAAAGCTGAAGAAGGATTGTCATAAATAACTCAAATGGGGTTTCTTGTTACATAGCTTCTGCCTAGTTGCGGAGGATGGGAAGCATCATAGTAATAATCAATTAAAATTCATGCTACTGGGCTGGTATGATGGTACAGGCTAATTCTCACCCTCTAACTATGACATGATATATTGGTGCTAATCCATGTTCCAGAAGCTCCACTTCCAATCCAGCTCCCTGCTGATGACCTCAGAAAGCAATGAAAAAGACAAAATGGGCACAGGTGGTTGGGTCCTTTTCTCACCTCTGAGACCTGGAGGAAGCTCCTAGTCCAACTTTGGAACACTGTAGCTCTAGCTTTTCTGGGCCTTTTGGGAAGTGAACTGGCAGATGAAAGAGTGTGTGTGTGTGTGTGTGTGTGTGTGTGTGTGTGTGTGTGTGTGTTTCCACCTCTCTCTTTAATTCTTTGAAGTAATATTAATGCTACTAAGAACAGAAACTGGTCTTGGGGGAGGCACAATGGAGTAAGGCATTCTACTGCTTTGAGGAGCTCATAGTGCACATTGAACCAGAGCATCTTTGCTGAAATCACACAACACAACACCTCATATTCTCTTACTGATAGTTACACTACAAACATTATTTTATCCGTATTGACAAAAAGTGAAAAAAAAGTGTTTTGCTTCTTGCATTGGTGTCGCTTACAGCTATGAAGAGATTTCTTTCTTTAAAAATATTTCATTTGAAGGCTTAGTTATTTATTTGAAAGGTAGAGTTACAGAAGAAGAGACAGAAACACACAGACAGATGGAAAGAGATACCTCCTGCTCAATGATTCATACTCCAAATGGCTTTAATAATAACCAGGGCTGTGCCAAGCCCTGGCTAGGAGTTTGGAAATCCAGTACTCTTCTACTTGTGTTCAGGGGCCTAACACTTGAGTAATCTTGTTGATAGCCCAGGCACACCAGCAGCGGGTGAACAGAAAGTACAGCAGCAAATGCTCAAACTGGTGCTCATATGCAATGCTGTTTTGCTAGAGCAGAGCTTAACCCGCAGCGCCAAAATGCACGTCCTGAACAGCTCTATTCTTGAATGAATGCTACCTGTGGATCCTGACCGTACTGTGTTTGCACTCGGGATGTTATGATAGTGCTTTTCAACCAGTCACTGGAGTATCTCAGCTCCGAGTTAATTCCTGATGTTTCGATAAATTCAATAGCTCATTTCTTATTTAGCAGGAGGAATTTTATACTGATTTTCATTATAATTTATAAATATTTACTTACGTGAGAAACATACAGACAGAGATAAAACTATCAAGCATATGCGGAGCATGAGAGAGAGTTCAATTGCCAGATGCCTAGATAGGCAAAGCTGAATCAAGCTGAACCTGGGGGCCTGGGTTTCAGTCTGGTCTCGTATACAAGTGGCAGAGACATTACCACTTGAATCATCGTCTACTGCCATCTCAGGGTACATTTTAGGAAGGAGCTGGAGGAAACAGAGCAGGCACTCAGACCCAAGATGTGGTGTCCCAAGATCTTAACCACTCAACGCAAGTAACATTCCATTGTCTTCCACTGACATCAATTTAGAAATCAGATTTTGAAAACCAAAATTTCCTTTCAAATGTATAGAATGTTATCTAAACATTTATTGCAGTCTATTCTAGTCCAATCTATTTATTTTTATGTAAGTTGACTTGCTTCCTAAAATCCCACAGTCCTGGTAAAGTTGACTTACGTTAGTTGTTAAATATTACTAACAAAGTGAGAAAATTGGTAGTTTGCAAGTACACTGAACTTGGGAAGTGTGAATAGATAGATTTTTGTACTGGTGTTTGATTTTGATACTGGAACTTTCATATATCCCATCCTTCAACTTTGACCTCAGGGACCTATTTGCTTCACCTTCCTCTTGCTGATTTAAACAATGTTGGTGCCCATTATTCGATTCTTCCCTCCGAATTTGCCCTTCCACGCTTTGCATAGAACTCCTTGGTTCACAATTCTGGAGACTGTTATTTCCTACACGTCCTTGTCTCCTAGTTCACTGTTACGCCTCCCAATGAAAGCTAGTGATGCAGGCTAGATAGAAGTCAGAGGGAAAGAAATAAGACTTCCTCCTGACCTTTAGTTTCAGAGATGATTAGGTGGCTTTCTGCCACCACAATGAAATATCTAAAACAAGCTGTTAATGAAAGGTGGCAATTCACTTCAGCTCAGAGTTTTGGAATACAGAACCCAAGACCATTTGACTCCCAACTGTTCATCCATCTGGTAAGACATGGGGGTGGCCATGGCAAGGGAACCATCAGGAGAAGCCAGAGCCCAACTCAACTTTTGTAACTAACCTTCTGAGGACTCCCCGTGGGCCTTCCAAAGCACCCTAGTTGGGTTCAACTTCCACCCTTCTTCCTACCATGAATATATAAAACTGAGGTTTGACATTCAAACACCAGCATGAATATGGATATAGTGTTCAAACTATAGCAGTGTCCTTCAACTCTAGCTGCAGCTTCCAGATCATTTGAGGTTTGCTTGAACTTAAAGTTATAGCTGTGTTCTCAGAAATTCACGCATAAAACCCCTCCCACAAAGCCTCCTTTCTTATTAGAAAATGTTAACTGTGTCCATTTTATTCTTACATACCTAACTTCCAAAATTCTTGGCAAAATTTTATCCACATGTTTATCTGGTTCAGATAGAGTCCAGCTTGGCTCATGGACCAACTCTAACAAATTGATGCTCTAAGTTCCTGGCTTCTAGTTGCTACATTCTTCCCTCTGTTTAATAGCTGTTAATTTCTGAGTATCGTCTTTATTCCCTTTATGTTTGAAGGAATCTCTACTACCTAGGCAAACATTTTTTTTTCATATCAAATGATTAAACTTTAACAATGGGACTGTTTGTCCTAATTAAACTTAGCTGATAATATGACATCCTTTCATCATGCTTTACCCAGCTTAGGATCTTGAGTAACATTTACTTGTCTCCGAATAATACAATGTGCATCAAAACAAAGCTCACTTAACTTTAAATTAAAACTCTTTACTTTAAATTTAAAATAAATATTTTATTTTAAAACAGTGAACACCGAGTAACTGAAGCAAAGGAGATAGATGCAGGCTAAATATTTTTGAGAACATTTTTTACATTTAAAAAAAAATCTATTTTTGAAAATTGCAAAAGGGCGCCACCTCCAGGCCAGAATCGTCAGATTCTTAACCAGTGCCTAACAAATGAGAGCTTGAAGAATGCAGTAATGATGTTACTGCTTCCCATTCTTTTTCAAATGTTCTGGGGACTAAATAATTCTCTCTCTCTTTCTTGCATCCTGCAGATCACTCAGCCAATCCCTTCTTATTACAACAGAAAAGAGTTTAGTGTGTCCCGTGGACAAAGATCACTTGGGACAAGCTGGACTCTATCTGAACCCAGGCACATGTGCATAAAATTTTGCCAAGAATTTAGGAAGTTATGCATTTAAGAATAAAGTGAACATAGTCAACATTTTCTAATAAAAAAATAATACTGTGCATTTCTTTTCTGCAATGCTCATTTCTTAAATCTCCATTTCTTGGGAAAACGACCAAATCCTAAATGTGATAAACCATATCAAACTATGTTTTATGACTTAAGATGAAAACCAAACTTTTTCAAACTTCATGGGACTTCGGATGCATCTTGCTTTCTTTTAAAATAATTACTTGTGAAACTTTTTCAACCTAGAGAAAAGTAAGAATAAAGTTGTGCCAGGCACCAAGACTGGGTTTGATTTCAAGATGGCTATTGCATAAAAATATTTTTTGAAATGTGTTAGTTTAATTTTGTTTTAGTTCCAAGGGAGTTAATCATCAATGAAAAGATTATAACTAGAAGAGTACGGAAGTGGATAAATAAAGCTATTTGTTGATCCAATTTTTCTCGTGGGAGTGCAGCTGATTTCAATGTTACTTTAGCAAAAATTTGTAGAGAAAACTCAGCCAAATCAGAGGAAGCCTATTAACCTGAGCTTTGCTGCTTATTATACCTGAGCAGAGCATCAGTACCCACCAGCAGCGAGGCACTGACAATTTGGGGATGTATTACATCATAAAGGCCCAAACATAGAGATTTTGCATCTTAATTCATTAGGACATGGAGATTTCTCCTTAGTGCAATTGAGGTTCTGTTTTAAAATATGAATTTTAAGGGCATTCTTATGAATCCTGGAACATCTTAAACTTAACACAGAGATTTCATGTATTGGACAAATGAGTGAACAGTAGAACATTTAAAATTCCTATAATAGTTTACTGTGGTATGTAGCTGAAATACAGACAGCAGTCTACCCTTTCAAACCCTGAGCCTGCCCTATACAAACGGAGTATATTTAGTAGTTCATTATATTTTCCTCTTACAGATATAGATATAGATGATGCATATATGCTGCATATGTAAACATGTATGTACATATATTCATCTACAAGAACTATATAATGCACACAAGCATAAAGAGAAGCAATGATACATTGCAGTATGCATCTCTACTCATGAATAACAGATGTATTCCCAATGAAACTATTATATATATCTTGACAATAGAATGCAATCCTTTTTACCATTGTCTATACCTACAATGTCAGGATATGCTCAAATAGCAGAGTGATGCACTTGTGACTATTGTTCAAGGACTACATTATTGTGATGATATACGGGAAGTCTGTGTGGAGAACAGGGGCAATGCGGATGGTGGGAGAAAAATTCCCTGAACCTATAGAATTGTACATTGCGATCAATACAATGATGATATTTCTGTGCTATAGTGACTTTGTAGTGATTATGCTTTAAACATCAATAATATATACTTGCTAAATTTTAATTAATTAATTGAAAATGGAAGGGCAATAGAGAGAGGTGGAGAGAAAGAAAGAACTTGCATGCCCTGGTTCACTTCTCACTTGATTGCAACAGGCAGGGTTGGGCTGGGCTAAAATTCAAAGGAAGGAACTCACTGTCAGTCTTCTACAGCACAGGAGTCCAAGCATTTGGCCATTACTTTTCCTAGTGCATAAGAAGAGAGAATAGGTCAGAACCAGCACTCCAACATGGGATCACATTATTGCAAAGAGTGGCTCAACCCTGTACCACAACATTGGCTGCTGTAATGTATTTTAATGATTAGCATCTGTATAAGCTGGATTTAAAATGCCTCAAAGAATTAAAATAGAAGTGGAATAGTATGAGAAATAATTCCAAAAATAAGTTTTTAATATTAGCAGAGGTGTCAGAATATATGAAAGATGTTTTCTTTTTATATAAGAATATAAGTAGAAATATTTATACTGGACTATTTTTACTTTAAATGAAAATAGAAATATATTTCTATTGTTATAACAATTAAAATAAAAATGAGAAACAGAGGTGGATGTTTTGGGATGACAGACTAATCTGCCACTTTGGATGCCTCCATCCTTTGTAGGAATGCCAATTCAAGTCCCATATATTCCACTTCTGATACAATTTCTTGCTAACATATCCTGAGGCAGTAGATGATGAACCAAGAACTTGGGGTACTGTCACCCATGTAGGAGACCAAGAAGGAATTCTGGATTCCAGACTCTAGCCTGACCTACCTCTGACTGCTGGGGCCATTTAAGAAGTTTATCAGCAATTGCAAGCTCTCTCCTCTCTCTCTCTCTCTCTCTCTCTTTCTCCATTCCTCACTTTCTCTTGCACCCTAAAGTAAATCTCACCAGCAGTATGATGATATTTGAATGTAGGATGTCTGTGTGAAGTATCACAGTGCTTGTGCAGAGGTCTTGTCAATGGGACCAACTTCCTTAGGAAAGATCCCAGAGAGCTGCCTGGATTCCTTTCATCAAGTAAGGGTCCAGGAAAAAAGGTAACCCTCTGTATCAGTAAACAGCCGCCCCCCCCCCCCAATAGCAATGGAATGTATCAGTGCCTTGATCTTATTTCCCAACCTCCAGAACGGTAAGGAAGATTTGTGTGTTATTTAAAAGCTAAGTAGTCAACAATGTTTTGTTGTAGCAGTTCAAATGGATGAAGACAAAACATAGAATGTAATTTTAAAGATGAAATTCTCTCCTAGAGGAGGAAAATATGACAGAGAAGTGGTTTTTGAACCCATATGATAAAAAATGACTAGAATTTAATGCACACACATAACAAGTAGTCAGTAATAAGAGGTAATGGTGACTATCAATTTAGTATCAGAAATTCAAATAGAAGTTACAGTTCCTTTAATTAGTTGGAAATCAAAAAGACTTAATGTCCATAACAAAGATATATTATAATTCATGTATTATAAATATAAATCCAATTATTAAATTGCCAAGTGAATAATGTGACAATCAATACTGCCTTTCCCATTAACCTCACACCTACTCTTACTCAAACAGTTCCCAAACGATCATAGTATGGACACCAAAGAACCTGGTAAACACTGACTTAAGACATAAAATAAGAAAGAAAGTAAGCAATGCCCATTTAAGGAAATACAATTACTTCATCAACAGCAAAAGTAGCTAAATAAGCCTGAAACTTTGAACAGCTTTGGCGTGCTGATGCAGACTAGCTGCTTAGTCATCTCCGAGCTATAGACAGGCCCAGACAGCACCATTCCTCATGCAGATGAAAAGGCCATGTGTTCTCCCTCGCTTGTCATTTTGGCTTGCTCAGCTCTGAGAGGGAAGAGACTGATGTAGCCTCTGGAAAAGAACATAAGTAAAGGAATTAGATTAAATCTAAGCCCCCTGCCTCACCCCTCAACATAAACAAACAATGTTAAGTGACTTGTGTGGTGGTGTAGGTAGATAATTTTACCAAAATCTTAAAGAATCATCTAATAATTGCCAGGTGTAAAATTCAAAAGGAAGAGAACTTGCTGTTTATAATTTTATCTTCACTTTGTGCCCAAATCACCACATACCATGATATAGTAAATAATGAAATGTCAAAGCAGATTCAATTTCTAAGATATCAAGCCAATTTATCAATGAGTGCTTACAATATTCCTTCCTTCCTTCCCAATCCTTAACAAATATTCAATTACACTTCAGAGAGTAGAGCAAGTTGTGATAGGTGCATGCCAGAACACAAACTCATTCATACTTGTCTATTCCTTTATGTCTTTGAGACCAGCTGACGTGGTATCTACTGATCTCCACTTCCAATGGCAAATAAAAGAGGTGGCCGCACCTCTAATCTTGCCAGCACCAGCATCCTTGGAGCACAGTCAGTGAGAAAAGCATCATATTTACTCGAAATTCCTATTTTGTCAGTTAAAATTCATGCCTCTAATTCTCTCACTGGATCGCTGCTTTGTTGAGAAGTGGCATCATTTACAATCCTGACAGCAAGGGATTGGGGTGCCAAGAACTGCAAATGCGTTGTCATCCAACTTTAGTGATGGACTATGAATTCAAAGAATAGTGCAGCATATTTCCAATGAGGAAAAATCTCTTAAATGGAAAATAACAATGACAAAAATATAAGAATATGATCATAGTTAACTTGCTTTAGGGCTTCTGATTCTCTAACCTCTCATCTCATATATTTTGTGCTCTCATTGTTTCACCAAACAGTATTTTAAATGTTTAGATTCATTCAACTCCAGTAACTATTTTTGCAAAATCCATTACCTCAACAGAAGCCTTCAAATATAGAATCACTATTTTTTGTTGCCTGAATTTAGTACTTTCCCAGTGGCAATTTTTTCTAAAGATTTCTTTAAAAAACAAATATTGGTAATCTAAGAGAAGGTTTTGAGTGCTTATAAATAGAAAGCAAGTATATCCTGAAAAACTACACATAGACACAATTAATGCACTAATCCATAGATCCCTAAAAATGGACAGATGGAAATATGAATTGTACACAATATTTCCATATGATTAAAGGGATAGGTGTCATTCTGCTTCTATCTTCACCTTCTCTCTTCACAATAATTAGACAGTGAGAAAGAATTACTGACTATGAGTTAGTTCTTCAGGCATGAGGTCTCCAGTGTGCCACTGCAAACCCCTATTTTCTGTAGACTCCCGTCCTTCCAGACAAATGCAGGATTTCTGTTGGTGACAAGAAATGATCCATTTGTTCCAGCTGCCCAGAGTTTCCTAGATCAGAGATTCTGGCTTTCCTTATTTTTGATATGGATTTGTAAGGATGCAATATTGTGTGAAACAGTGGCAGGCAGCATCAAGCTAGATCCTGATATGTCTGTTTCTACTGGCAAAATACAAAAATACCATAATAAATGATCATTACCCTTTGGATTAGCATCTTTTGGGAAGGTAGACCTTCTAGAATATTTATGAAATTAACCCCATGAATTCAATTCCTTCCTACCACTATAACAAAATAATTGAGGGGGCTCACTTGTAAAGGAAGTGGCGTATCTGGTGTGCAATTTTGAACTTTGCAGACTAATAGGATGGGTTTCACTGATTTAAACTTCAAGGGTGGCACAATGGCTAGCAGAATGCTAAGGAGGCAACAAGGAACCTATGTGTGGCCAGCTTCGAGGGATATGATAGTCATTTGGGGTGTGAACTTGTGAACAGTAGAGCTCTTGCTCCATCTCTCTGTCTTCATTTAAAATATATAAGTATACTTTTAAGTAAAACATAAAATTTAAACCTTAAAATTAGACACTCATTTTAACTGCCACCATTAGCAAGTTCACATATGTCTAACAGTAATTTGTCAATTGAAATCTGTAAGTATTCCTGAAAGGAGATTATGTAATCTTAATGGCTAAGAAATGGTAGATGCATTATTCTTTCAAAAGAGGAACATTTCAAGACAATGCAATTAATAGGCTACAGATGTCCTTAAGATGGTTAAATATATTTTTTTGGAAATAATTAAATAGTAAATTTGACAATCATTTGCACTGTAATGAGAATGCATTTAAAAAAGAGCCACTCATTTCTTGTCTTAAAGAGATAATGGGAGAAGTTAACTTTCCTGACTTTTCCTTGATAAGTCAATGGTTTGCTACCAAGCAGATACTTTCAGTAAGAGTGAAGACACTTAAACTGTCATTTCAACAAGAAAGGAGGCATTTTCATATTGAAGGGAGAAAGTAATGGCAGTGTGAAAATGAGATGCTTGGAAATTACTGTATCACCACTCTAATTTTGATGCCAAAACAAGTGTCCCTAGTCTTAAAACTAGTGAGATGATATTTCATAACTGAAAGGTATAAATGAGCATTTTCAGATGATCTTATCTTATTCAGCTACAATATAAAGTGCAACATCTAGTTTGGAAAAATTGCTCAATACAGGGAAAATTCAAATTTATTATTTGTGTTTCAAAAAAATCTATAAACAATGTATTAATGAAAACAAAGCAAACAAACAAAAAAAGAAATAAAAAACTGGCCAACAATGGCCATTGCTGGGCCAGGCAAAAGCCAGGAACTGGACATGGAACTACATCTAAGTCTCTAATAGGGTGACAGAAACTCAGCCATCACCTGTAACCTCTCAGTACGCATTAGCCAGAAGTATGCATCAGCAGGAAGCTGGAATTAGGAGGAGAGCTAGGAATCAAATGCAAGCAATTGAAGGCTCAATGGAGCATGCGAGTATTTCATGCCCTCTATTTCTTTATTGGTTTTCAAAGAAATTTCACACCAAACATGTTGTAGTCATAAAAACAAATATTAGAAAATCATACATTGACTTTTTTTAGAGAAAGAGCCCTCTATTTGTGTGTCATCACTTGGTAACCCAAAAATTATGAAGTAATCGGTCATCTATACTCAGTGAAAAACATGAATAATCATCTTATCTTAAGAAATTCATAACATAGTTAAATATTTAGGTTATATATCACCTCTTTAACTCCTCATAATTAAGATATTTTACGATAAGTGCAATCTATTAGATTGTGTGTTAATTTGATTTCTTGAAGTTAAATGTATTTGGATAACAAAGTGAAACATTCTCACTAGTAATTCCATAATCCAAAAGCCTGGAACATTGCTGGAATAAATATATGAGAAACCATAGAAACAACAAGATGTATAGGAATTCCTTGTCAGTGGAACATTTGTAACAATTCATTTGTTACATTGACTGAGTTCTTTCTAAAATCCTGGATGACCATTTGGAAACCTTCACCTTTTGAAGATAGCCTGCAGTGGCTCTTCAGAGCAAGATTGTGTATTTCATGAGTTCTTTAATTGTGGATGTAATTTTCAAGATCTGTTGTTCATGTAAAGTTCTTGCTTACCCAAGTGATTGTCTTAAATTACTATTTCAGAAATTTTTACTAAGTTTGTTGTTCTCTCTTAATATGCCCCATATTATGTGTTTTAGATCTAGACAGTAAAATCTGGTGTACACATTGTGGCAGGAATTTTCTAACAAGTTTCCTTCCCTATGTCATCCAACTTTTCAGAGTAGATACCAGAGTATTTCCAAATATGAACTCCATAATTAAATCTCAAAATAATACCGCAAACACTGAACATTACGATCAAATTCCTACTTGATCAGATTCTTGTTCCTCAGCCTCTGATGAGCCAACTGCCTGTACACAAGTCCATTAACAAGGAAACACTTCTAGCCATGCACTTTCTTCTGCTGAAACAAATCAATATCACTGGATTCACCCTGCACCAGCACCAGGTGACTCCACGCTTCCACACAGGTAGTTGCTTCTGCTGTGAGTGATCAACACTCAATGACTGACATCTCCTAGCTTTTTCCTAGAAACAAGTACCTTGCCAAATTGAAATGAGTCTTTCTTCCCTTACTCTCCAATTATTCTTAACCCCTTCTCTGTACTTTCATTGAGCTTATATTAATGATTACTAGCTCATTGAATACATATTGAAATTACATTATTGGGACCAGTTCAGTGGCAAGTCACACTAATCCTCAGCCTGCAGTGCCAGCATCCTATATAGGTCCAGTTTCAAGTCCTGGGTTCTCAACTTCCCTATGCAATTCTCAGTTTATGGCTTGTGAAAGCAGAAGACAGCGGCTCAAGGCCTTTGGCGCAAGCTCCCACATAGGAGCCACAAAGGCAGCTCGTGGCTACTGACTTTGAGTTAGTTCAGCTCTGGCCATTGCAGTCTCTTGAGTAGTGAGCCAGCAATAGAACATCTCTCGCTTTCTCTCTCTGTGTAACTCTTTCAGGTTAAAAAGAAACAAGAATGCCTAGGCAAGATCTGAGTCCAGAAATCTTAAAATGTGTGCATCTTTTAATTCTCCCACAAATGGAATATTGAAACCTTTTGTACAGAGATATGTTGTTTGTGCTCCATAACTTCTAATATTTACTATCCCCTCATAAGTCCCATTTCCTGTCCTTTCTGCTCGTTGCCTTTTAGGAGAAAAGTACATCCTTCTTCATCACCAAAATAACACATGAACATTCTTTGGTTTTGGACATATGAAGAAAATGTAGAGGGGTAGCTCTTTCCCCTCGAACATGAGGCCAATTTTAGCTTCACCCTAAAGATCTGCAGAATGATGAAAAAAATACTGCTAAGAGATAGAGTTAGTTGTCGCTGGAAGTGCTTGAGCTATGAAGAATGTTTGACACTACAATCTATGTTTATTATTAATCTGATGTTGTACAGATGGATATTAATTTTTCTTTGTATCCCAAGTATAAAATTCCACTGATTTATTTATATATGACTTCCTTATCATCAATAACTCCATTAAGGATTAACTTGCATTTTTAAATTTTTGTTTTCATTAGACCTAATCTGAATCTAGTTCTTTGGAGAGTATAAGACCAATGTTTAAGAAATGCTTAAGGAAATGAATGCTGGCTCACCCACAAAGTTTATGGATTGAAAAGTAGGCAGTTTTGCTGAAGAAATAGAATGAAATCAAGTGTGAAGGGACTTGACAATGAGATCTCAGTAATTATGAAGTATACTTACTGCAGTAACCAAGGGAGCTATCCACAGTTCTGAAAAATCAAAGGAAAAAAAAATCTGTTTTTTTTTCTTTTTAAGCAGATTTACCTACACATCTATCACGCTGCACCCTAAAATGTTCATTGTCTTTCATTTAAAAAGCTTGAGTTACTGACAATTTTCCCATTTATCATAAAGTATTCATTTCATACTTGTTTTATTTTAATTGTGTATTTGCCATCAAAGAACAACCTCTCCCTTTGAATGAATGAAGGGAAAATGTATTATGACAATTTTGGCCAGCAAAGGATTAGGTCATACAGAGAATATTCTTGCTAAAATATGGATTTCATAACCGAAAGACATCAGCTCTTTCAGGAAAGATAATTTGTTTACTTCATAACATTTGACAGTTGATTCTGATATCTCATTATACCCTGAGGAGCAACTAGATGCTTATCAATCAAATTATAGGAATGGAAATATGATGATGGTTTGAGAAACCCTATCTATTCCAACAATTGCTGCTATATTTTAGAGATACTATGGAGAAATTACAACAATGTCATATTTTTGAATAATTTCATTAAGCACTTAATGGGCATTATCTCATTCAATCATCTTAAAAATCCTGTGGGTGAATTTGTTGCAGCAAGCAATGATGACAGAAAGTTTTATGTATCATTCCCAGGTTTATATAGTGAAGAAATATAGAGACAGGACTCATTTAAACTCCTAGACTGTGTAGAACCAATCTGTCACACTGCCTCCCTCAAGTTAAGCACCTTCAGGAGAGTATTTCATTCAGTTTTAGGTGCATGGCTAAGAGGGTGAAGGGTGCAGTAGACATGAGTAGTTAAACTGCTTGTGCTGTGTAAGTGTGAGTGATAAAATGAAAAGAGAATGACAGAAGAAAGACACTGAGAATTTAAAAGAAGATAATGAGGAAGAAGGAAGAGGGGAAAGAGAAGGAGGGAGAAGGGGAGGAACAGAAAGTGCGGGAGAGAAGAAAGCAGAAGGAGGAGGAACGCATGGAAATAATTACAAAATAAATAAAAAGTTACTTTTTATTTTGTTTCTGCAAAAACCACTTCAGCTTACAGCTTATGTGTGTTTATAATGCAATAGACTCTTAATAAACTGTTTGAAATTGAGCTATTTCCCCCATGTCTCACATACTGGTGCTCTTTCTTCAAATAGAAAAAAACAGTTTTTGGCTAGTAAATATTTGACTTCAATAATGTATTGGCCACAAGACTAAAGCTTGTCATCTTGGAGTTATAGTCCTGGCTCAGCTACATATTTGTAAAAAGCCAATCATTTATAATGCTTTGGTTTCATAAAAATTTGAAGATTATATTAATTTGCCTCTTACAACATTGTATTTCTACTACAAGAAGATTCTCTTTAGAAGCGTGGTGCAGATTGATTTCATAGAAATTCCTTGTTTAGGTCTGTACTTTTTAGTTCTAACAGGACTTCATTTACCGTTTTTGACCTTCCCCATTTTTCACAAAGGATTGGTAAGAAAAATCATTAATAATGATGATGTATTTCTGAATTTTTACACCAAGTCACTATAATTCAAATCTTTTAGTAAGCTTTACCAATAGTTCTGTCTTCTCTATAAATCAGAAATATCTCAAGGGCATAATCATTGACTAATCAATCTGTATTTTCATAGCACATAAATAAACTTGATGTAGCCTACAGATGTTTATTAGCTAATAGAAAAGAAAAACAAGGCCTGAGATTTAGAGCATGGAACCCTTATCTGAAAAACATAGTTCACCTTTCTCATTAGTCTAAATAAAGATCTGGAACAAACTGCTTAGCAAAGCAAAAAAGGCTTCTGCAGCTTGAAGTTTTGGAGACTGAAAGTTGGAATAAGATGGTGCCAGCTCTGGCACAAATCTTATGGGGATGGATGGTACAGCACTGCAAAGGAATACACGACGAGCCAGAGACGGAGGGTCGGGCTACACTCAGGCTTCTAACAACTCAGTGAGAATTTAAGCAGTCACCTTCCTAGGTAGAACATACTGCCACTGACACACACACCTCCTGTTAGGTCATGCCTGCCAACTGCTCTACCACACTCAAGTTCTTCACTCTAGGGGACAAGCCCATTATCACATGGGCTGGGCCTTTGGAGAAAATGCAGCTTCCAAGCCCACCCCCTATTTCTATGGGAAACTTGTTCAAAAAAGGAGTTAATTTCTGGTTCCCTTTTTTAAAATCACAATCTAAAACTCACCATTACATTTCCATTGGTCCTTCTGTGTTTTGAATGTGTGAGTAATGATGGTGCAGAGCGTGTCCAGCATCACGGCCTCACATGGTTTGTATGCATGGTGTCGATGCCATCTGAGATGATCAGGCAGCTGTTCCTCCTTAAAAAATACCTGCGGTTGGCAGTAATTGCATCTCAGGGCCTGTGGTGTGAGTCACTTGTAGATTTAACATACTGTTCATGAACACTCTATTGATTTGTAGGTCATGTGTTTTTTTTTTTTTAAATTCCTTTCCCTTTCCATGCAAATATTAGTATTTGCCAGATTTGCTTCATTTCTTGATATGTGCATGGACTGATTCTTATTGTCATACAAGGGCATATTCAAGAACATGGAAGTGGATGACTTATTTTATAAGTTGAAAAAAGCCCTTTCTTGCTCCCATTTATACACACTTGAGTTTGTGAGAATATGATATATATTATGTCTAACATATGATGCCATATCTGATGTTTAATACAATAATTATATGTCCATATCATAGCTGCATGTTTACCTTCTGTCCTTTTCAGTGGAGTCTTCCATTAGTCTGTTTAATACCCTCATTTTCTTTGTGAAATATGCACATTAGAAAAACAATGCCACAGATCAAGCAGCAATTTGTACCTAACCCTCAAAAAAGAATATCAAAATAAATTCCTTCAAAGGTTCAAGAAGTGCTTTATAAATGTACAAAGCTAGTGGCAAGTAAACAATTGAGTACCGTGTTTGTTTTACTGCCTTTCATTATTATTTAATATGCATCCAAATCCTAACATTATTTGAAGAATTATAATAATGCAATTTTATCTCTATAATACGTATTATATAATTACAAAGCAATCTTCTGCAATGTTTGAAAAAGGAGATCAACTTTCTCAAAATATGTTTGAACTTTCCCAAAACAAAGCAATAATGTATTTAAATATATTTGAAATGAGACTTACCACAGAATATTGTTTATCTATTCTTTAAGAAAAACTCACCAAAATGCATAATGGGCAAGATTCAAAATAAATAACATTTAAATATGTTGGTTATGCTGTTCTTACAAAAGTGTTTATGTTTATGAGAGGAAAATGCAGTAACAGAAAAAATGGAAAGGGAGAACTGCCACCAGCTGGTTCAAGTCTGCAGATGCCTGCAACAGCGACTGCTGGACCTGGGTGAAGCCAGGATCTAGGGCCTTTACCAGGTCTCCCACATGGTTGGCAGGAGCTAAACAAGGGAGTTGTTGCTTCTCTCTTCCAGGGTGTTTATTAGCAGGAAACTGGAAGTGGAAGTGGATCCAGGACTCAACTCGAGGCTCTTGGATGGCATGCAGGATCCTAACCATGGCCTTAACAACCAGACTGAAAACCTGTGCACCAGCACCATTTTTTAAAAATTTAGCCAGGCACTAAGCTTTAAGTCTGCCATTAGCTGTTGCTGAATAAAACTCTGTTGCAGAATGGCATTTACGTAAAAATAAGACTTTGCTGGTTGGGCGAGGAGCAGCACAATGTCTAAATCCTTATCTTGTAAGGGCCGAGATCCCATACAGGTGTGGGTTCATGTTCCAGCTGCTGCACTTCCCATCCAGCTCCCTGTTTGTGGCCTGGGATAGCAGTAGAGGATGACCCAAAGCCTTGGGACCCTGCACCCATATGGGAGACTCAAAAGAAGCTCCTGGCTTCTGGCTTCACATTAGCTCAGTGCAGTGGTTGTGTCCATTTGAACAATGAACCAGCAGATGACAGATCTTTCTTTCTGTCTTTCCTTCTCTGTAAATCTGATCTTCCTTTCCAATAAAAATGAAATAAATCTTTAAAAAAGAAATACAATTTGGGCCCGGCGCGGTGGCGCAAGTGGTTAGCGTCCTCGCCTTGCACGCCTGGGATCCCATATGGGTGCCGGTTCTATCCCGGCAGCCCCGCTTCCCTTCCAGCTCCCTGCCTGTAGCCCGGGAGGGCAGTTGAAGACGGCCCAAAGCTTTGGGACCCTGCACCTGTGTGGGAGACCCAGAAGAGGCTCCTGGCTTCGGATCGGCATAGCATCGGCCGTTGTGCTCACTTGGGGAGTGAATCATCAGACGGAAGATCTTCCTCTCTGTCTCTCCTCTCTGTATATCCGCCTTTCCAATAAAAAAAAATAATAATAAAAACAAATCTTTTAAAAAAAGAAATACAATTGATAAAATAAAAGCAAAGTTATTATTTTCAGGAGGAAATATGAAGCCCTCATTTGAAAAGGCCATGGCATATATTAATGTGATCTTGAGTCTCAGTGCCTTCACTGTCCTCCTGTGTAAGAAAGACTCTGTGTTCCTAATTAATAGGTGCACTAAGAGAGAGCTAAGAGCTCATACTGATTTATTTCCTTTTTTGTCATGATATAACATGGCAAAGCAGTTGAATGCACACAGGCTACATATGAAATCAAATCATGGGAAGGGTAACCCTCTTCAATTCTTACCATGTTGCTGATATCTATCTATCTATCTATCTATCTATTTTTTTCTATCCTATTGCTATTTTTAGTTCTGGGATATTTTTCATGTATCAGCAGAACGTATGTATCAAGAGCATACAATGAAGCCTAAAGATATTTTTTTTATTCAGTAACAGATATCTAAAACCATTTGGTATATTTTATAAATGAGTTCCTATAGAAAATAAGATTTCATTAGTTAGGAAGAAAAATTGACACAATGGTAGTACGCTAACAATAGCTGAATCAGTGATGCATTATTTGTTTTACAGGAAGTGCTATAAAAATATAGAAGTAAGTAGCATAACCATCTATTATTCTTCCCTTGAGCAAAGCAGACTAAGTATCTTTCAACATATTTCAATGCTTTGGCACATAATACATTTACCTGGCACATTTCAGCTCAAAAGCAATACCTGTTTTCTGCCCCCACTTTGTTATAACATCGAGAGAAAAAACAAAATAATTATCAATCCATTCATGCTTTCCGTATCACCTATGGGGTATAAAAGTATATAAATCTTCGATTATGTAGAGAAAATTAAGAAGTATGAAAGCATCGTGAGTATAATTAATATTTGTACTCATAGAAGAAAACAACACAGTTACTCCAGAGCCATTACAAGACTTAACATTCCTACAATATTCCACTGTACAGACGAGTAAATAAGGGATAGAAAATGGATTTAGCATACCCAAATCCATGACAGTGAACTTAAAGGAGAAAATTGAAAATATTTTATGCATAAAATAATTATAATTCTCAAGAATGACTTCTGTATATTCATATAATTTATGTCAGGTAATGTTCTCGGCAAAACTCTAAAACTTTCGCCATGTGGCACTTAAGACCGATCACATAATTCATTAGAAACAATACATGCTTAAAGGAAAATCACAAGAGAGAACCCAAGTGAAAACTTAAAAGTGAAAAAAAAATGCAAAGTTGAAGATATTTTAGAAATGACTCGAGAGGGAGAGAGAGAGAGACAGAGAATTCTGTTCATTTGCTCCTCAAATGTTCATAGCAGTTGAGAAAGGGCCAGGACAATGACAGATATCAAAATCCCTGTCCAAGTTTCATACGTAGGTTGCAGGGATCCTACTAATTGAACTAACTCTTGTTACCCCCCAAGGTGCACCTTAGTAGGGCATTCCAACACGGGATGCAGACATGCCAAGCAGTGTCTTAATCACTCTACCTAATACCCACCTCCCATAATGTACGCTTAAGTTCTTGCTTCACTTTTTGGCTACCTAATAAGTTAAAAAATAAAATTCCATGATTGACATATTGTCTTTCAAACTCAATAAAAATGTAAGTTACAGTAAGTTATAAGCTTGTATTTTTGTTCTCACTGGTTTGATGTTACTGGTTAAAAAGCACTTAGGTTTAACATACAGTGAGCAAATATTCAGTAAGGATACAATGAATTAATCAGGCCGCCATCTGTGAAACATCCATGATTTTCATTGTTGGTATTCCATCAACAATGACATGTCCATTTCTCCAAGCAGCTGGACCTTGTCCATTTTCATCTAATCACAAGTACAACTTCCTGCTGTGCTCCTTGAGTACCACTGTCTTTTACTAATCTAAACTCTTCAATTTAGGCAGAGAGTATACTAAAATGCATGTGTGATTGTTCCCTACATGGGGCATGTTCCGAGGGCTCCATTCAAGTGGTTTTCAAAGTTCAACAGTTCTGAATTGCTGCTAATCTCGCCATTCCAAGCAGGATGAAATCACGCCAGAATCCACTGGCTGACATTGTCCACCTTAGAGTCCATTTGCCTAGATTGTCACTGCCAACACTTGGCTGAGTAGTTGATCGATTTCTTCTGTCCTCCATCCTCTGTTCTGGTCTCGGGCATTCTCTGTAGGTTCTAATGTCCTGTTGTATCCTCCATGTGCATCTGGATATGCTGCCCACTGCTCTGTCTGAGCACTGAGGATGCCCAGCTCTAACATAAACATTCCAGGGTCAGACCATGGATCCTGCAATTCTCTCCTTGGTTGAAGTTTCAGAAGTTCAGTTAGGGGATTCCCCCAAAAAAACGGATCTGGGGCAATCCCAGACCTGATTCTTGTGTGTGCTTGCTGATATAGGGCCCCGCACAAGTCTGTCTCCCCAGTCAGCCTATGCACACACTGGTGGTTGTAATTGCTGGGTCAGTTCTGTCTCCAGCCCTGTCCTCCATGCAAACTAATGGATATTGTCTAGCCCAATCCTGTCCAACACACACTTGGTCATGTAAACCAGTGCTGCAGCCCAGCTGAGGCTACTCCAAATTACTCCCACCAGGCCTACCCTCTGCCCTGGTTCCATGCTTGCCATTATGAACAGCAGACTGGTCCAGTCTGTCCCACAAGTGGCTGGGAATAGGCCTGGCTGGCGAACTAATGGGATGCCCAGGCTGGGTTGTGGTTCCCACTGGTGAACTCTAGGGCCTTATTGGGTTCTGTGGTCTAGACTGGATATGGCTGCAGTCTTGCTTGGCATGGCTGTGGGCTGGGTCTGAGTTGTGCCAGACTGGGCTGGACTCCAGTACCCACTGGAGCTGCTGAGAACCAGGGTGGGTGTAGGATGGGCTGTGCTAGGTCTCTGTCCCTAGTGAGCCGTATGTGAGCTGTGTCTGGGTGTGGACCAGGCTTAGCTGGGCTGTAGCACCCAATAATAAAACCAGAAAGGATAGGGGCTGGTCAGGAAAGGTCACAGTTCCTGCTAGGACAGAAGATGGGCTAAAGGGCTGCCCATGTATTCAACTGTCTGCACGAGATCTAGCATTAAGAGAAGTTCTGATGAAGAAGCTTGGCAACTGCTCTGTTGGAACTAAATTCCTGCAGGTAAGTGCAAGTACTAAGACAGGTAGCATTCCAGAACAGGCCAGGGAATGCTATCCAGCGGCATATGTTTGGCTCAGATCTGGGGTGAGCCAGGTTAGGCCAGTTCACTGTCAAGTCCATGAACCAGAAAGGTGTGTGGGTCAGGTCACTTGGGCTGCAATACCAGCCAGCTTAAATTAGAGTTGGGACTGGAGGCTGTCTGGGCTGGGCTGGGCTAGCTTGTAACCCCCACCAGTGTGAGCTGGAACTGGGAACAGTGCTGGCTACAGCCCCCATTGGCAAATGCCAAAGTGAAACAGACCATGCCAGAAAGGGCCACAGCACTCAACCAGTGAGACTGCAGGGTAGGGAATGAACACAGTGGGGGGGTTTCAAGGAGCTCCTCTCCTGGACCTCTACTCCCACCCATGAGTGTGAGAGCTGGGACTGAGGGCAGACCAGGCTGGGCAGGGCTACAACACCTGTTGGCCTCTTGTGAGCTGGATCAGAGGAAAGTCAGCCTGAGCTGACTGTTCCTACTGGTGCATCCGTAAGCAGAGTGGGTGTGGATTGGTTGGGCTTTACCACAGCATCATCTGGTAGAGGCTGGCAAAGAGGTGAAGCTCTGTCAAAATAAACTGCAGAACCAGCTGGAGAGTCCAAAATCCAGGAGTGGAAGTGGGTCCAGTAGGGAAATAGTGGGCACCTCCCTTGTGGGTTACCACTCCAACTGGTGAGCATGAGAACCAGGACTGGGGCAGGCATGGCTAGAGAGAGAGTGACACCCATCGGCAGGTGTGCTGGCAGGATAGTGGGGCTGGTTGGGTTGAACTAGGCTTCAATGCCCATTGATATGTATGAAGGCTGAAAAATATGTTTAAAAATTATGCATTGATTTTTTAAAATACTGCATCACAATGAACTTATCTTTTAACTTCATTTTCCTACAAACTTCCCCAAGTCCCATCATATGTTCACTCTCCTTCACTTTTCTCTCCTATTGGGCCCATTATTTCTCTCAGGAAAGTGTTATCTAACCCTAGAATTGTGGCTTGTAACGTTGTACAGAAGTCCAATTTTTCTTTCATAGCATGTATACCAGTTTGTAAATATATGCTTTTTAAAGTTTTATTATTTTTATTTTTATTGTAAAGTCAGATCTACAGAGATGAGGAGAAACAAAGAGGAAGATCTTTCATCCATTGATTCACTTAAGCAGCCGCAATGGCCAGAGCTATGCCAATCCAAAGCCTAAAGTCCGGAGCCTCTTCTGGGTCTCCCATGTGGATGCAGGGTTCCAAGGCTTTGGCCCATCCTCACCTACTTTCCCAGGTCACAAGCAGGGAGCTGGATGAGAAGTGGGGCTGCTGGGATGAGAACTGGTGCCCAGCATGTGCAAGGCGAGGACTTTAGCTGCTAGGCTACTGTGCTGGACCCATATATCCTTAACAGTTTAATACAGTCTATCTCCTGAACTGGGATCTATGCATGATGAGAATGTAAATAATTTCTACTTTGTTCACCATTCTGTCCCTGGCATACTTCACAAAATAGTTGCTCAAAATAAAACAGAAAAACACATGAACAAAGACTAAGCATTCTGGATTCCTTCCAAACAGAGTGATTGATATCCAGGAAAATGTGCCATAATTAAGAGTAGTATTCTTTGAAAAGAAGGAATATTCAGCTGAGTCAGTACTTTTGATGATGGCTGCATGTTTATTTAGATGCAAAATTTGAAATACTCTGATTAGAAGAGCATCTGAAAGAAACCAGTAGGTAAAATTTGTGAAACTTTTCTAAGATTACACATAAAGAATATATGTATCACTAGTGCATTGTTGAGGACGTATGTATTTTTTTCCTTTTTCATTATGCTTGACATTCCTGAGGCTGAGTTTTGTTACAGTCCATTAGACTACTGCTACATGCTGGCATGATGAGATCACACTGAGATGCATAACACAAAATGTTTAGCATGAACAATGGAAATTGCAACGTTACACAGAAAATGTGTTGTGAAGATTGTTTCAACTTCATCTTGATGCTTGGTGCTTGTAAGCAGGTAGCTTGTTGTGATGGAGTGAGATGGAATCGGTGCCCAATCACTGCAGAAAGTTGTAATGATGTATGAAATGAAACATCCCGGCCCACCCAGTGCAAAGAGAATGTGGATCCTCTTTTGCAATCACTGTTGCGCTATTTTATCTAAAATATCATTCAACTGCAAAGAATGTAAAGCCCCTGCAAGAGCCAAAAGTTGCGGTCTATTAAAGAAAGTGAGAAAGAGAAAGAGAGAGAGAGAGAGAGAGAGAGAGAGAGGACGAGAGGACTCTGGGGAATTCAGAAAAAATCCTGTTACAAGTGCAGTTGTTTTTTTTTTTTTAAGATTTAAAATTTTTTATTGGAAAGATGGATATACATACAGAAGGAGAGACAGAGAGAAAGATTTTGCATCCACTGGTTCACTCCCAAAGTGGCCATAATTGCTGGAGCTGAGCTGATCTGAAGCCAGAAGCTAGGAGCCTCTTCTGGGTCTCCCACATGCATGCAGGGTCCCAAGGTTTTGGACCATCTTCCTCTGCTTTCCCAGGCCACAAGCAGGGAGTTGGTTGGGAAGAAGAAAAGCCAGGACATGAACCAGTTCCCATAATGGATCTCAGTGGATGCAAAGTGAGGATTTATTCACTAGGCTAGTAATTTGTTTCCAGTACGTATATGGGAGCAGAATAAATCAGAGGGAGAAGTGGAGAGAGGGTACATCCTACTATACTGCTGTAACAAATACACTGACCCAGAAAGTTCTACCTATGAACCCCTTTGAGAAAAAGTTTGAAAGAGACAAAGGCACAAATCATTTGACCATTAGGCACAGTAATGAAAATTACGGAGAGGAGACAGGGTAGTGCTAGGATTGTTTGAGAACACCAATGACAGCCAAGAGTGAATGCCAAGTGCTTACAAAGAGGTTGGGAACAGTGGCCACAGTGTGAATGTAAGGAGCCAGCTCATGTAAAAAGTTATAGGACATTGTAAAATCTTCATTTTAAAGTAGGAAGTCATGGTAAGATTTAGAGGCAAAGAGAGACACAGGACAATTTGTAGTGGGACATTCTGGCCCCTTTTCAAAAAGATAGAGATAAGTTAGGAATTAATCCTTGGATTCAGGTGAGACAGAATGATCTCTCTTCCATGAGATGATAGCAACAGAGGAGGCAAGAGACTAGAAAACCTAAAACATCTGAAAAAATGAAATTAACCAGAAACTACTCCAAATGAGTAATTTAACTACAAGGAAAGCATCCTGGGGGTTTACTAATTCAAGGGGTGGTTAATCAAAGGATGCTTACAATGTGGTTTTAAACTAATGACAAAAGAAACTGTAAACAATTATGAAATTTAGTTACAAGGACTAGCAGGTTTTGCCACCTGCAGTATTGTGAAGGTAACATAGTGTTGCCTAGGTATCTGATTCTGGGAGGATACGACAAGCACAAAAGGGAGTGGGAAGAGTCTAGATTAAGCTTCGTGTTCTTACATTCTATCAGTATAAACTCACATAATAAACAAAGAAAAAGACACTGCTATAAGCACACCCATGTTTCCTGACAGTGTTTTCCTCCCCTCCAAGAGGGCAGAGAAACTACGAGATCTAGATGTTGATATTTAAATACTACTTGCCACTAACACTGAAGAAGTGAGGGGAAATCCTTCCAGGGCTGGGAAATAAAGAGCAAGTTTTAGGGACAGACTTTCGGTTTAGCAGTTACCATGCAGTCCAAGATACCAGAATCCCACTGCAGAATGTCTGGTCTTGGTTCCTGGTTGTGTCTTCTGATTCTATACTGAGAGGCAATAGGGTTCACTCAAGTTACTGAGATAATCACACACACACACACACACACACACACACACACACACACACACACACACGACCCACGCTGCACTGCTAGCTCCTGAATTTGGTCCTGACCAAATTCCCAGCTTTTATGGGGATCTGGAAGTGAACTGACAGACAGGAACATATCCATCATTTTTTTTTCTCTCTCAAATAAATGAATGAAATTTAAGAACAAGTATGGGAGGACTGACAGGAACAAGTCAATTTTAAGAGGTTCTAAGTCCCCAAATTTGTTTAAAAACACATTAAATAATCATTGCAAACTTTGTAATCCATAGAAAGATAATCTATTAGTCCATCATAATCCAAAAATAAACTTAATCAGCTAATTAATGGAAAAAATGAAAAAATCACTTCCTTAAATTTCCAACTAATTAACCAATAAATGCAGAAGACAGGATGTCATTAATTCATCACCATTTGCAAACATCAGGGTTATAATTGATTCACTCAGGAATCATTGATAGAAACTAAAAATAGTAAGCGAAAATTTGATGAGGAACAGGATGTTCATGGAGTATCAAACTCTCTTTCAATTACTCATTAATTGCAAAGGAGAAAAAGAGGAACTTCCCACTGGAGTAAGCTGACAGGCTCCATGTTACACAGTGGGCACAGTTCACAACACAGGAAATGAGTCAAGTTGAAAATGCATACCTCGTTGTGCTGTGCTTTGGTAGGATCACAGCCTCTCTTGTATGGGAAACGTGTCAAAAACAAATAAATCTCAATAAGAAACAGAGAAAAAACCTATCAGACAGAATAAGGTTGGGTCCTGGATTGAAGGAGACTAAAGCACCCTGGTAAGGAAATTAAGCAAAACTTTCCCTGATTTTAGGAAAGGCATTGCCATTGTGTTAAAACAGCATTATCCTTTGGAAACACACGCTGAAATCCTTAGTATGAAAAGCACAATGTCTGCAACTTAGTATAAAAAGTTCATATAAAGATTCCCCTGCTGAGAGGGACGCAGACGGAGAGTACTGTAAGGAAGTGACCACGCGACTCACCTGCTGAGGGGCACACAGATTGAGAGTACAGTAAGGAAGTGAACATGTGAAAAAGGATTTGCAAGTTTTAAGTACTATTCTTGCATCATCTATAAAGTTAGAAGTCAAAATAAAGATGATTAAAGTCTTATTGAATTTTAATTTGGCAGAGAAGATATTTAACTTCTGTAATATTGTACTTCCCATTGTAGGAACTGTGGAGTCACTGCTTCTGCTCCCCTTTTAGAAAATGGATTGCCACCCTGAGGGTGTGGATTGGTCTGTAGGCATGCAGCTGCCCTCGGTGCCTACTCGGCAGTTCCCCAAAGAAGGCCAGAGAGCTCAGCACACCAATGAAGACCCGGCTGCAGCATCCGTGGCTCAGGCCACCTAATGGGTAGGTATGACCACTGAATGGTCTTAAGCTGATCTTCCATTCAGTCTCTAGGGCAGACATGGGAATGAAGTTGATGGAAAATAAACACCAGTTTCTAAAGAGAAAAATAAATGCCATTGTCACTCAGTAAAGTTTTAGAATTTTCCAGATGATGACATTGTTCAAACCTTATGAAATTACTTTCTAGCAGCATTTAATTGTTACTGAGCTTAGAATTGATTTTTTTTTAAATCAAAACATGCTTTATGAATGCCAATATGGAATAACAGATTAAGGCACTGCTTGCAAGGCCAGCATCCTCTATGGGGCATGGATATTGCCCTGGCTGCTCCAATTCCCATCCATTTCCCAGCTAACACACCTAGGGAAGCAGTTAAGGATGGCCCAATTATTGGACCCTTTACACATCCAGGAGAATTAGATGAAATTCTGCTCTAGGACTGAGGACTCTCTGTATAACTTTGCCTTTCAAACAAAAATAAATAAACTTCAGAAAAGAAATTTACCATAATGTTTATACATTCTTCTTACATATGAAGCTTTTCAAAGATTCATGGTGGAGGCAGACGTCATACTCCCTCTTAGAATGCATGCTTGCCTTCTTGGAGCAAAAATTTTGAGTCCTAGCACTTCCACTTCTGAGCCAGTCTTCCTCAATAGCATCCTGGATTGCATTAGCTAAGGACTCAAGTGTTTTTTGCCTTTGCCTCCCACACAGGAGACCTAGATGAAGTGCTAGGCTTCTAACTTCAGCCTGGTGCCAGCCTGAGGACTGGGGCGACTGGGGAACACACTCAGCAGATGGGGGGACCTCTTTCCCCTTCTCTGTCCCACATTCTCTGTTTCTCTCTCTCTCTCTCTCTGCTTCGTAAAACCTTTATCCCCTCTAGTATCTGCAGTGGTTCACATAGCCAGCCTTCCATACACTACATGATTGCTAAGAATCCTTTCCTTGCATATTTGACTGGCTGATTGTTATGGTTAATGGTGCATTAAGCCTGTGATTACAAAGTACATTGAAATTAAGTTAATGAACATTTTACAGGAAGAAGAGAAAGGGTATATTGAGGGAAGGAGGGGAGAGTGGCTATCTGCCTAAAATTGTATCTATGACATTAACTCTGCCCTCTATATATTAATCAAATAAAAAGCGTAAAATATAAAGGCTTACAGTTTCATTTTTGCTTGCTTGTTTATTCAACGAGTATATAATTTTAAATATTTGATGTCTAGAGGGTTCAAATCAATTAATCTGAGTAGACAGATTAAATAACTAGTCCCTTTAGCTATATTATGAGACATCTGTTAGAGGAACTTGATCCATTCACTTATTGGAAGTGCCTAATTTATTAAAAGGAAGAAGGAGCAGAAACACAGGCCAAAATATAGACAAATACAAATATTTATCTTTTTTCCTCATAATTTGTTTTTTTCCATAATTTTCAAAACTATTGATTTATAGTATGTATAGCAAGAAATTAATATCAATTAAAAATAAATGCTTTTGTAGACTCTGAGCCCAATTATAGGCACCACACAAATTAAGAACAAAATGTTATTAGTACTAAGAGTATTCATTATTCCTTCCTTTCATCTGCTTTATGTTAGCATGAGAAAGAAGAATATATTATCACTTACATGGTATGATTTAGTGAAGTAACATTTCTAACTAGATACCGAATGATATGACATCCATATGATTTTATACTTTCTGTACTTCCTTCCTTAACTCAATGAAAGAATGGTCTTTGTCTTTACGAATCTGGCTTAGTCCACTTAGCGTAATGATGCAGAAGTTCACTCACTTCCTTACCAATGTCAAGACGTCATGGCTGAGTGATTATTTTTTTAAGATGATCATTTTTTAAAAAATATTAAATTCCTTGCTTGAAAATTAGAGTTATAGAGAGAGCAGGATAGACAGGGAGACCGAGCAGCAAGCCTTTGCCCATTGATTCATGCCCGGTAGTTGCAACAGCCTGGGCTGGACCAGGCCAAACCCTGGGGATTCATTCTGGTCTCTCCAAAGGATGAAGCAACCCAAGAACTTGGCCCATTTTAGGCTGATTTCCCAGGACATTAGTAAAAAGCCGGGTTAGAAACGAATCAGCATGGATGCAAACCAGCGCCCAGATAGAATGTCTGCATTAAAGGCAGTGGCTTATCCAGCTGTGTCACAACACTGTTCCCACATGGCTGCATATTGATTTAACTTTGTATTGTTGCAAGATGTTAGGTTACGCTTTAAATATTATTATCTCACTTAATATGTAAACCCAATTAAATTACTGAAATCATTGAAATCTTCCACATTTGGGAAAGATCAAGGACTAGAAAGGATGTGTAGATTGCCTTCTTTCACATGGCTGACAAGCCCCAGAATGGGAGCCCACAGCCTGTTTTCTACAAGATCAAAGTCTGTATTAAAACTGACATGTTATGACCAGTTGGCATTATGTTATTGTTTTTTCTGATACCTTGGAATTTCACACAAAATGTCATCCTTGACTTTATGCTGTAAAATTGTCGAGTTGAAGAATGTCTTCTTTAACAATATATTTGAGTAGGCAGCCGTATTAAATAAGTCTGCTAATTGTCTGTCACTTTCAGACTTAATGTCTGTGATTTAATTATAAAATTAGTTTATTAGGGCTGCAATTTGTTATTATTTGAGAGGAACAGATAGATGATGCTTACCCTGCTAAATGTTTTTGTCTCTGGGCTTAAGATAATTACATACAGAAGTAAATAAAGAAACAGGAGACAGATCAGAAAATCCAGTAGTCCGGCAGAGAAAAAAGCTACAGCTTAAGAAAAAAATATGAGCTGCAGAAAACATGCATCAACCTATGATATGTTAACAAAACATACTTTTACAAAGAACAAACAGTATGTTCTCTCAAGGAAAGTTGCAACTGGACTTTCAGGTTAACATGGGTTCAATAAGTTTGTAAAAACTATATTAGAATATAAAGAATAGAAGCACATGTAGATATGCTACTTCATGACTGTATTCAATTGTTTTTCATGCATTGTATACTCTGAGGAATAAGAAACTAGAGTGGATTAAATACATGCACTTATTCGGGTGACGGATCCACACAAGCTCTGATATTATGACTTTGTATATAATAGTTTCAAAGTATAGATCTATCATAGATTCTTAGCAAGGAAGCGAGAGCCCCATATGTTGAATAAATTGCATTAAATTATTAAAAGGGCATTAGAAGTGGGAATTGCAGTTCAGTCCCCTTTAGGGAGGCCCTCGTTCCATTTTAGAGTCGTTGATCTGAGGATTGCCTCCTCCACTTTCAATCTAGGTTCCTGATGACAAATCTCTCTGTTGCCTTGCCTGTCAAGGGGATGCAAAGAAATAACCTTTTCTTTTTTGAAAAGTATGTTGATTTCAAAATACAAACCTGGGGGAAAAGGCAGCCAACCTGGAATTATTAACAATAGTAATGCTAACAAAATAATAGTTTCTATGCCATAAACAAAATTTTATTAATTTCAAAAAAAAAGAATTAGTGATATTAATTTTAGGCAATTTTGTGTGAAAGTGACAAAGGGATTTCACATAAATATAATACCGAAGTAAATCACCATCACTCATTTTCTCTGCTTTCCACCACATTCTTGAAAATCATTCAAACCCTGCCAACTCTCAGGTTAATGGGTCTCTCCCCTTTTCTTGTGGAATTCCAGGCAAGTGTAACCCACGTATGTTGTTCAGCAGGACACATAGAGAGAGACATGAGCTGTCTTGGGGTGTGCTTCTGGGATCACACAAACCAGGAGGCACTAACATCAAGTACACTGCAGCAGCCAGGGCCACAACTCCGACAAGAGCCTCCTGTCAACGTCCATGCCTGGGCCAAGTGTGTGGTTGGCACTGTGGTGAAGGACATCATCGTTGCCTTTAAGCACTCACAGATGCTGAGTGTCACTTTTCTTTCTTCCTGTTCTTGTATTTTTTCTCCGTGAGTCTTACTGCTTTTTCTCCCCATATGGGCCACCACTTGTTGCCACTGCCCAGCAGCGGTGACACTAAAAATGACTAGGCATGCTCTTGAGGGTCCGGGAAAGCTGGAACTGCAACCAGACCCCTTATTGCCAAAAGCTGCTGCGTTTAAATCCTTATCTCCTCTGCTCCTGTCCCTATTGGTCTAAGATTTCCTCCCCGCTTCTTCGGCCGGCCCTCTTTCCGCCACCCTTCCTCCCGTTCTTCTTCTAGTACTTTCCCTGGCTCCTTTCCGCCACTCTTCTTCCTGCCCCCCAGTCTTCCTTGTCTGTCTTCATCTGTCTATCCTAGTCATCGTCCTGTCTGTCTGTCCTAGTCTGTCCGTGGTCACCGTCTGCCTAGCTTTTACTGGCTACTTTTATATCATTCTCCACCAATCACTTCTCCCCGTGGGTCCAGTAATAATGACATAATCACAGAAAGGGAATTAGCCTATCCCTGTGACTTCCTGTTTACCTGCTGGCGGGACCAACTCCACCTCCTGGCCCTGGGCCAGCTGCCATCTTACAATGGCCCTTCCAAATCCCAGGAGCGGCTTTAGCACCCCGCTCCCCACAGGTGAGAGATTAACAAAGGTGGCAGTCCGTCTTTAGAGGTTCCAGATTCCTCCTAGCTGTCTCCTCCTTTCAGTAGCTGTCATCCTTCCTTATTGCCTGTTAGGCTTCCAGTGAGTCCCAACAACAGAGGCAGAAACATAACATCTACAGTTTCATTGAGCTTATTAATTTTCAAATCTTAAAACAACAAAATACTGTCCCATTTATACTGTTACATTAATCATAGTGTAATCACTATACTTGTGTGGATTATTATAGATGTTCGTTATCAATCATTTGAAAAATGCATATACATCTTAAATACCTGTGTATTCTGAGCTGCTCATAATTCATCTGAACCTCTTAATGATGCCTCTTTAAATTCTCTTCCTTGATACTGTTGTGATTCTTTCCATACTGTACTCAGTTTTTCTCATGGAAAATGTGATTCTGCTTACGCATTGCATTACATGCTCATTCTGAGTGTTTCCTCAAACATCTGGCACTGTGTGATTTTGTGGTTGAAGGTGGAGGTCAGTTACTCCTCCCTAATCGAGACTACTATTTTTTCCATACCATATGGTAAAAGAAGAGTCTGTCTCCTGGTGGAATGTGGGGTATACCTTCAATATCTCCCTTTCCTATTAGCAAGGATTTTCCAGTCACACCTGAAATCCTGGGGGCAGTGTTTCCGCTACTTCAAGGAGAGACAGGCAATGCTACGCAAGGTGGTCCACCAAGTTATCCCAGTTACTTCTTCATATCACTCCCTTGACATTTACCACAGCCCCTTGTCCTGAACTTTTTCCCATGTGGTCTTGCCTTTGCTGTAGTCTCCAGTGCCTGATGCGTACCAGATGCCTTCTAAATGCTCCTGGAATTGAACTGGATGCTTTCTATAGAGCCTGGCTGAGCATACAACAAAGTCATTACTGAAAAGGTTTCTAATTTCAGAGAGGATTTAAATGGCAGATTTCTCAGTGCCCTCTCACTGGTTTAAGCCTGTGGTTTGAATCACATGCTATTTATGGTTGGGTATTGTTTTCAACTGCCAAGTTGCAGTCACCACTTTAAATCTCTGATAATTAAACAAAAGAAAAAGAACATAAATAAGGGACTGCACCCCAGAATGTTTCATTATTAATGTTCAAAGACTAAACTAGAAATCCACTACTATAACCCCAAGGTGTGATTAATTTAGCAAACTAGGAGTTTTGATTAAAAAGGAATGAAATGTCTGACACATAGACTATTTATCAGTTATTATGATATTAAAACACTCTAATCATTGTGGGGCTTAAATTAAGACTTCACCACCTGTCACTTCATTTTCCCTCTTTGGATTTGCTGGTGTTTTATAGGATTATTATCTATAAATGTGTGTGTGTGAGAGAGAGTGGCACATAGTCCCTTTGATCTTTGAAGAGATATCATATCTTAATAATGTTTTTTTCACGAGCCATGTTCCTTATTTCTGTACATTTCATGATAGATGTGGAAATTTGCAGAGGGTTTGTATTTCCTGAGTTTGCTAACCATTCTCTACATTCAGGTGTCATTATAATATCTGAAAGATCCTCCAAACATTCATGGATAATGACTATTATGAAAAATATGCATGATTTCAAAAAATGTATGCTACAAATAAATGTGTCTCTATTTTATTTTCCATAAACTTTTAACAATAACCTCATATATTCTTTAGCTAGGAAGTAATCAACATTATGCATTTTCTCTGCTTTCCACCTAACTGATGACTCACTCTTGAAAATCATTCAAACCCTGCCAACTCTCAGGTTAATGGGTCTCTCCCCTTTTCTTGTGGAATTCCAGGCAAGTGTGACCCACGTATGTTGTTCAGCAGGACACATAGAGACATGAGCTGTCTTGGGGTGTGCTTCTGGGATCACACAAACCAGGAGGCACTAACATCAAGTACACTGCAGCAGCCAGGGCCACAACTCCTACAAGAGTCCCTCTGTCAACGTCCATGCCTGGGCCAAGTGTGTGGTTGGCACCGTGGTGAAGGACATCATTATCTTTCAAAATGTAATATTTGTTTTACTGTGAAGTTGATTTTGGTAGACTAAAATATCACAGTAAAATTTATGTAATGCCATTAATTTCAATGATATCCCTATTGAAAAACCACAAGAAATATAAAAACAGTCAATAATGATTTATAGAAATAGAGAAGCAAGGCCCGACATGATAACATGTTGGCTAAAGTTCTTGCTTTGAACCGCTTGGGATCTGAATGGGCGCTGGTTCTTGTCCCGGCGGATATGTCCTCATTCAGCTCCCTGTTGTGGCCTGGGAAAGCAGTCAAGGATGGACCAAAGCCTTGGGACTCTGCACCAACGTGAGAGACCCAGTAGAGGCTCCTGGATTCAGATTTGTTCATCTCCAGCCATTGCAGCCACTTGGGGAATAAACCATCAGATGGAAGATCTTCCTCTTTCCTTCTTTCTGTATGTCTGCCTTTCTAATAAAAATAAATAACTTTAAAAAAAAAGTCAGTCAGTGAGATTAGCTCCTTTTGATTAGTTTAAATCTGTACCGTATACTAAATATTTTAAATGAAAACATAAATCATATGACATAATCATAAATTTATAAAATTTTTATGTATGAAAGTGTTTTCCATATTTTAACATTTTCTTAAAGAATTCATTGTCTATCCCACTTGGAGAATTAATTACACTTCTATATCCTTGTTTTCTCATGTATGAATTTATTATCCCCGTCCACCCCCTTGCTATCCTTTCTCAAGATGGATCATAACCAGGCTTCCATCCTAGTTCCAGAGCAATTTTGGAAAACACAGCCTAGGTGATATGATTGACTCACTTTCTGTGTCTCTGTTTTATTTCTAGGCCATTTTAAAAATCAGAAAGGGCAACACATATTACCTCTAGAAGCACAGTTATCTAGTTCTTAGCCCTTCTTTGAAACTTGATCCACAGATTAAAAGATGAGTTCACATACTGACTTTAAAGAAGCCAAAAAAAGCAGTGGGATCCAGGAATACAAACAGTTCAGAAAGAAAAGTAAACACCCCCAAGCCTCTGATCCTAATTCCAAATTGTTTCAAATCCCCCAATGAAAGCCCAATTAAACAAACAAGTGGAAGACCAACAAAATGAACACATAGTCACTCACAAATGAATATCAGAGATGGAAATGGTTTCTAAATCTATTCCTAAACCCACACAATGGTCACATTAGTTGTATGAAGAGTGACAATTATGATAGTACATCAAAAACTAGGATTTATTAGTGCCCCACTGCAATGTATTGGACACATTTAATATTATTATTTTCTGTTCAATTTAGTGTTCAAGCTTTTACAAACACTCCATGAGGTAGGTACTGTCATAGCCCCTACTTTGTAGCATTTGTAGCTTTTTTTCTTTTCTTTTCTTTTTTTTTTTTTTTGCTTTTGGTGAATAAATTAATCAAGATGCATTAAATAGTAAATAGAATAGTTTAGACAATTATAGCCAAATACAGACTCTTATTTGGTACTAAAAAGTGTATACTTTTGAGTTTTACCAGCTGACTTACAGCCAGCCTATTCTCAAATATGTGTTCAAAATGACTACTAATCTGAAATCATACCATGACGTGATAATCCTAGGCCAAGTTCAAGGGGAAAGATTCTTTCTGGAAACAGAGCTCGACCCTTGTGTTTCCTGTTTATACCCCTATTCAGATTTTAAGAGATGGCCCCAGAAGCTGATGAAAGCAAAGCCTTAGACATACCAAATGTCTAAAAGAAATTCAGTGTATGTACTTATCTTTCCTTGATGTTCAACTTTCTCAAATATGAGCATAACTGAGTTCTAGTTTGATCTGTAAATATATAAGGTAAGCAATTAAGATGTGTAGTGCTGTGACTAATAGTTATGTTATCGGAACTGAAGACACACTAGTGAGGTTTCTACTTATGAGTGACAGAGTATAATATCAGTTACTTCACTTGCCTTTGCTAACTCTCCTTCAAGCCAGTGGTGTAATCCAGTGGCTATTGTATTTTCTCTTTTAATTTTCACAAGAGTCAGGGCTTCAGACAGATAAAGAGAAAAAAAAGAAACTTAAAGAATTTATATAATTAAATTGAAAACTGCACCCCCACAGAGGCACACACTTTCCCTCCCCCGATGTCTATTCAGATTACACTGCCCAATCATTGTCTTAGTAGAATTCCTACACAATGCTCATCAGTGCTTGACTCCCTTCAGTCTTAGTCGTTTTTTCAGCGATGCTGACAGAGCTTAAACACCGCAATCCCAAACAGCTATCTAAGACTTCATAGCTCCTGGTTCCAGTTTAGGACACAAAATAGGGGGAAAAGTACTTGATGTGGACTTGTTGAATTTTTCTGTTTACTCAATGAAAATCAGGGATGAAGTCAAGAATAAGAAGAGCTTTGCCATGCAACTGAGCAGGAATTTAAATTCAAGAAGGCTGTTGCTAATTCATGTTGATTTAATGCACAGAAATGATAGAATTCAAAAGGTAGTGTGGGAATGGGGTAATACAGGTCATGTTCATAAAGATGAGTTCCTTCAGATGCCTATGTTCAAAGCAGCCACAAAGCATAACTACAGCAATCGTGGATTTTGTTTTTAGCTGTTTTGATGTGCTTTGCGTGTTTGTTTTTGTTAGTATTATCATTTTTTTTGGCTAAGGATCTGTGTTTCAGGAAAGGGGACATGAATAGCTTCAAAACAAGTTCGTTGTTATGACCGGAAATACCTTTAGAATGAAAAGAAAGTATGGTCACTTTCTGTGTGTGATTCCAACAAAAGAAACAACTGTGGCAGACAGAATTAAGCATGATAGTAGCAACGGAAAAGTGGGGATAGGATGACAGACACAAAAACAAAAAAATGAGCAAATTACTCTGGCTGTCATTTGAAGCATTATGTGAGTGTGCAAAGTGGAAAAAGTAGTTGAGGTGGAGAGCATTAATGTTTTGAGTTGTGTCCTCAATCCAGGCATGGCAGCATATATGGCTTTGTAAACATCACTTTTAGTTCCCCGTGGAACAGAAATGAGGAGATGATAGTGCTATTGTCTCATTCTTATTTTTATCATCTTATTATTTCACCTCTCATGAAGCATCATTTCTCTTCTCTGGGATACTCTGAAGGAAAATAATGAGAGATCACAGCCATGCTTGTTTACTGAGGCAGTTGCAAATAGCTGTAAAAAATGTCTTCATCATAATTATTTAGAATGAAAGGTATCGCGTGAAAGTCTGTGGGTCTTGAGACTGACAGCATGTATTCCCTCACGGAATGATCACTCAATTCTTTTAAGTAATAAGGAGCGATAGTGTAAAGATTTGTTCCATTTGCTCCAACATTCATTTGATTTGTACCTTGCTTAAATATAATAAATACAATAAATATTCTGCAAGTTGGTTGGGAAATTGATTTCTTATGCTGAAAACAGGATCAAAGCATGCAATAAAGACTCATTGCTGGCATGAGAGCGAGAAACAGGCTCATAGAGATGAGCATCTGTGGAAGGCTTTTATGAGATAAATGTCTCCCTTTACATGATTCACAATGTTGCTGCTAAACAGAAATCTATTTTCCCAACTGCCAATACAGCTGTGATAGTCTATGTGGGATTCCGACTGGAAACAGAAATGGAAGGGAGATACCAGAGAGAATGTAAATGGACACTGCAGCCCACAACTGTTCCAGAACATTTTAGAGACGACTGAGATCCATGAGCATCTTTTCTTGGTGTCCAGTGGATCCGCACAAGGACGACTGCATTTGAACCATGCTCTCACGCTTAAATGGACATTTTGGAAACATATAAAAAGAACTTCTGGGTTTTCTTCCTGGCTCAAAAGGGAAATACTTGTTTGAAGTACTTATCACAATGCTTATACAACACAGTTATTTTTTTGTCCTAAAAATTAGGAATGCATTTTATAATGTTTGTGTTCCAAAATATATTTTATTCATAATAACTATGCAGCAAATAAGGGCTGAACAGAAATGTCTGCTGTTGCAAGGGATTATCATAAGGATTTGGTGGGGAATTTTTTCCTCATCTCCAAGTGTGAGTTTTTTGTTCTTATTCTTCACAGCAGCTCTCATCTGGTTAACAACAAAGATTGGTAAATAGATGATAGGTGGATAGATAGAAAAATAGGTAAGAAAACTGTCAAAAGAAAAAAAAAACAGCAACAATAAAAACATTTTCTGCAGAAATTTCCAGATTTTAATGAGCTATTCCTGTGATTAGTTTAAGTCAGCGATCATACACAAAGGGAAAATAGGAAGTTCTGATTGAGACTGTGTGCTCTGACTTTTAGCAATTACAAAGGTTCCTTAAGATTTCCCCTTATTTGTCCTTAATTATACTTATCCCATTCTTCACAGGCAGAATCCCAGCACACGTTTTTGAATGATGTGCTCTATTACTTGGCTAGCTAATAATTCAGTTTTAAGTAAGCTACTTGAGTTACATTTTTTCCACAGATTGTTTCATATGATGTATTGTACTTCATGTCCTTTTCCTAATATGATCTTGTTTTTTTTTTTTTATTTCTTCTAGGTAGTGGTGATATCTTCTTTTCCTTGGTTTATACACACCCACACGAGTCATACCAGGCAATTCTCACCAAATGATGAAATGAGATGATGCTTATCTCAGATAAGTGCTCTGTAAATCTCCTAATAATTTATGCCAGGCTTTTAGCTACAACTCCCATGAGTTTTATTTATAGAAAATGGACTTTTATACAACTTCTTAAATTTCTGTCCAATTCAAATAGCTCTAGCTATAATCTTTGATTAAAGTAAATGGATTCTCTCAATCCATAAATTTTAAAAACCCTGGTCTTCATTTCATTTTATTTTATTTTATTTTTTGCTCTTTGTGTATATACTTGCTTGCTCATTTCAAAAATGTCTGCTGTTTTTAAGGTTGTTATTATTGCAAAAACTGTGTTGCTTATTATTTTCTATACTATTATTAGTACTATAATATTGCAAATAAGTTACTTGAAGTCACACTGTAATGAATGGTTGTTAGGTCATTGACAATAAACATTTATCAGTTTGGAGGGAGCAAAATGTACTACATGAAGTATAAGGACATCTTTTGTCACTTTGTTGAGCTTTTTTACATTGACACCTCGGGTTCCTCCTGGGAAATATTTGCATTTTCGATGTTTTGTCACTATAATTCACCAATGATGTAACTTCACAAAATGTAGCCCTTTGTAGTGATATTTTCTATATGAACTTTGAATAAACAGGTGCATTTAAAGGGAGCCTTGAATAAAGAAAAGTAGATTTTTTAGTTGATTTATTTATCTTTATTGAAAGGCACATACATAGAGAAAGAAAGACAGAGAGAAAGGTACTGCATCAGCTGGATCGCTCCCCAAATGGCCACAGTAGCCAGAGCTGAGCTGATCTAAGCTAGGAACCAGGAGTCCTCCTGGTCTGCTACAAGGAGTGCAGGGTCCCAGGATTTTGAGCCATCCTCTAATGTTTTCCCAGGTCACAAGCAGGGACTTGAATGGGAAGTGGAACAGCTGGAACACCAACCAATGGCCATATGAGCTCCCTATGGTGCTTGCAAAGGGATGATTAAGCAACTGAGCCAAAGCACTGGGCAAAAAAGTAGATTCATATATATCCTGTTGTTGACTTGCTTTGATTGTTAGTTCTGCTGAAAAGTTCAGCTATAACTTTCAGCAAATTTTGAATGTAATTAGGCTTTGTAAAAGTGTTCTTCACTAAAATGAAAGAGAAAAAGTCTCTCAGTTGCCACTGCCAATGCTTCTTTTATGTGTGATTCCCTTTTGTACTTTCTATACCACAGCCAAAACATGTAATTCATTCACAGATTACGCTGGGAGTTTGCTCTCTGAAAGATCATTTCTCCAGGTCCCTGAAGGCAGTATCATTTAATTTACAGTATTGCTTTATTGTAGATCTATGGTTAAGGAATTCTGGCAATTAAAAAAATACACATATAGTTAAGAATTTAAAATTACATTAGTTATCAATATTCAAGGTTAATTAGACAACTAATAACTCCTCCACATGCTAGATCAGATGGAAACAAGCAATCTCATACAATTTTATCAATATTCTAATATGCCCAATATCAAATAAAAGGTAAAAATATAATCAAATGTAGGAGACAGCCCTGTTCAGATCTGACAACAAATGGGATATTTGAAAAATCGAAGTGAGAACATCACAATAAGACAATGTGAATGAAATCATGAGGCAATTTAAAAACTAAACCTCATTAAGTTTTAGGTAATGCAAACCAGCAGCTTTGGTTGAACAAGAAAATAGTGTCAGCACTTAGACCTTTGTATCAGTAGAGTTATAATGAATACACTAACAATTAATAAAAGGATTTTCTCATCTTAAAGATAATCCATTAGTCAGAATTGTGGCATAGTGCATTAAGCCTGTGTCCACTAACAACACCCCCTCCCCTAAGGGTCCCAGTTTGAACCCAGGGCATAACACATTACATCCAAGCAACTGCTAGTGTGCCTGAGCAGGCGAGAGAGGATGGCCTAGATCCTCCCCTGTACCCACAAGGGAGCATAGGGTGTAGCTCCAGCATCCTGCCTTTGGCCTGACACAGCCCTTTGCGGCAATTTGGAGAGTGAGCCAGTAGGTGAAGGGTTTCTCTGTTTCTCTGTTTCTCTAACTCTGGTATAATAGATAATGAGTATTTTCTAAATTTTCAAAGATCTTGTTTATTGATTACAGCGATTATATCGGTGTATGTGTTCTACATTCCTTGTAAACTAGGATGCATATATAATGGTTGTTGCAAAATATGTGTTAGTTAATCAAACCCAGAGTAAAAATGGAAAACTACATCTAACTTGAGAGATTAGTATGGGAATTAATAAGTAGATTGTTAACATTTTTATGTCGCATGTTAAAAAACAACATGCTTGCATTTATTAAAACAATTTTACTTGAAATGTTTCAAGGTTCAATCACATTTCTGTTGCTTCTTTTTTATATTCTTTTTATTTTTATCTCTCATGATATGGGCCCAGGGATTTCTCCTTCTATCTTCCTCAATTACCCTCCCCCTGCACTGTTTCTTCCTATAATATTACAATAATATAGTCCCTCCACAACAGTCACAAGTCCATCATTCTGTGCTATTAAGTGCATCTGATATTGTAGATACAGACATTGGTAGAAAATCCAGCATCCTATTGTCAAGATACATTTAACAGTTTGCTTGGGGATCCATCTTTTATTTAGGAGTGGAGGTGCATATTGCATTGTTGTTTCTCTCTCAGTGTGGTGGTCTTCCTTATACAATTCCCCTAGATGAATATATACATATATATACATATTACACATATCTATACTTGTTTCCCTATATATTTGCTATGCTGTATTTTCCATGAAGGTCACCTTATACCAGAGATCAGAGGTAACATATGGTATTTTTCCTTTGAGTATTGATTTATTTCCCTGAGCATTATGGACTCTAGTTGGGACTTTATTTTTTTTGGAAATGGTAGAATTTACTTCATTTTAATGACTGAGTAGTATTCCATAGAATAGATATGTATAGAAATTTCTTTCTCTATTGCTCTTTCAATGAACATCTGTGTTTGCTTGTTCGTCTTTGGTATTGTAGATTGTGATGCTATGATTATAGGAGAGCAGGCCACTTTCTCATACGAAGATTCCATTTCCTTTGGATGTATTCCTAAAAATGGGGTAGCTGGGTCATATGGTAGATCAACTTGCAGTTGTTTTAGCACTCTACATACTGACTTCCATAATGGATATCTACCCTACTTCATCATAAATAAATTGTGTCTTTAAAAAGACAACTGGTTCATGTACAAATTAATTCAAGTATGAATTAATTCAAGTTGACCTCTCTGGGGTGTCTCTGGGCTTTGTTAGGTGGGTCCAGGTCTGGGCCCACCCATAGCTCGCCCTGTGCTTGAGCTGGGGAGGCGACTGGGAAGGGACAGGTCCTTGAGTCTGGGGATTTAAACTTCCAGCAGCCGCCTGGCTGCAGGAGCCTCCAGGACGGGTCGTCTCATGCCTGGTTCACTCACGCCAGCCACCACATGCACATGGTGAGCTGCTCCCGGGCGGCCAGTGCTAGGCACTGCCTGCTGGCTGCCCGGCCAGGGAGCACTGGGATTTTGGTTCTTTGATTTGCAGCTTAGGTAGCTCAATGCTGAACCCACAGTGCTTTGGGGCTGTGAATCAATCCTAAAGATTCCCAATGACAGTAAATCTTCCTCTGAAGAACCTGTAATTACTTAATAATGCTGAGCACCAAACACCAGTTCATCCAAAAGCTAAGACTCTGGGCATGTCCAGCATGTCCCCATTACCTGGCATAATGATGGATCAGCAGAGGGGTCACAGTAGGCAGGGCCATGACATTAACTAGCATTTGAGAACCATATCCAGGGGTAGACTCTGTGTGTGGGGGGGGCCACACCCTGTGGAAATTCTAACCCCACTGTATGGCTTATGAGTGGGGATGGTGACAGTCTAAGCTAGGTGAGAACAAGGAGCTTACCATCAACCACAGATAAAGGAACCCTCAACAGTCTGGACAGATCAAGGCAGTGGCACCTGAATGTCCATCCAGAATAGGGTGTGGGGTGGGCTGGGCTGCTAGGTTCACCAACTCATGCTAGACCAAAAGGAAGTCCAGACTGCACCGGACACTGACCTAAAACCCAACAGCATGTGTGAAAATTCGGTCTGGGAGGGGATAGAGGGAAGAAGCATGGGAAATTCCCCTGGTGAGCCATAGCTCCCACTGGTGAACAGGAGGTCCAGACCTGGGGGTCGGACAAGCTGGGCAAAGTAGGTCCAATTGTTTGTCAGTGTATAGAAAGGTGATGGATCAGGGGCCTCGGGCAGTACTGTGCAAAACTTAGCCCACAAGTTAAAATAGAAACCAGGATGGACCACAAGACATGCCCAGTGAAGTTCTTGTACCAATTGGTCTGTGTGAGCCAAGGACGATGAGCCACAGTGTCTAAGGCAAGCATTGCAACATGTGACGGGCTGTGCTGAGCTGAGCCAGAGCAACCACTGGCACGCTTAACACTGGCTGGGAATAGGCCCGGTTGGGGAGCTGGGGGGAGACTCTGACTGGGAAGAGGTTCCCACCAAGGGGCACATAGGCTGGAATGGGGCTGCGTTCTGGTCGGGATACAGTTGTAACCTCCCTTGGCACAAGTGTGGACTGGGACTTAGCGCACCGGGCCGGGACAGACTGCAACACCTTCTGGTGTTCTGGAGGACCAGGGTAGATGTGGGACGGACTAGGCTGGGTTTCAACCCTAACTGAGTCAAATATGTGCTATATGTGGGTATGGACGAGCTGTGGCTGGGCTGAAACATCCAACAGCAAGAACCAGAATGGGTTGAAGGCCAGTTAAGAAAAGCCACTGTTCCTGCTAGGACAGGAGGTGAACTGAGTAGCGCTGGCCCATGGCATCAGGAGGGGTTCTGATGGAGGAGCCTGAGCAACTCCTCTGACAGGTCACGAATCCTACAAATAAGTGCAAGAAGCATGGAAGGAAACAACCCAAAAGAGGTTATGGAAAGTGTCCCACTGGCATACGTTTGGCATGGGTTGGGGGCGGACCAGGCTGAATCAGTCCACGTTATCCACTGGCAAATCCAAACGCTGGAACAGAGTGTGGGTCCAACCAGGTTTGGTTGCGACAAAAGCAGTACACAACACAGAATGCCATGGTGAGGCTGCTTGTGCCAGATATGACTGCAGCACCCAACCAGCACACATGACAACCAGGAACGGAGGGGCAAAGCCAACAGGGGAATAAGGGGTGGTTCCCTTGTTGGATAACTACTCCCACTGGAGAGCATGAGCTGGGATGGGGATAGATCAGACTAGGCAGGGCTGCAGCACCTGTGCGCCTCATGTGGACCAGATCAGGGAAGAGCCAGGATGGGCGGACTATTCCTACTGGTGCTAACAAAACTAGAGTGGGTTAGAGCTGTTGGGGCTTAACCATAGCAGAAGCTGGCACTAGGGGCTAATACTGTCAAGTTAAACCACAGGGCCACCTCGAGAGAGCATAATCCGGGAGTGAGAGAGACCTGGAAGGGCAATAGTGGGCTCCTCCCTCTTGGGTTACCACTCCCATGGAAGGGCACAAAATAACTAGGATAGGGGCTGGAGTGGCTAGACAGAGGCACTCAACAACATCCGTGAGGGCTGGATAGTTGGGCTGGTTGGATGGAACTAAGTAAGCTCCAATACCCTTAGACATTTACGAGAGCCAAATGGGATATGGGGCAGACTGAACTAGTCTGCTACACATACTCACAAACCAGGGTAGGGGGCGGGCCTGGTGGAGATTATTGTGGGTTGCTCTGACTGGGCTGCAGCTCCTACTGGTTTGTGTGATGGCCGAGTATGTGATGGGAAGAACCAGGATGGATTGCAACACCCATTGGTTCCAGTGGAAGTCGGGGCTGAAGACGGAACCAACCCAGCAATTGCAACCACCAGCTGATCGGGAAGATGGACTGTGCCAGGTCCTGTGCTTGCTAGTGCATATAAGAATCTGGTCTGGGAACACCTCAAAATTTCTTTGGGGATCCTCTCAATCGAAATGGCAGACTCAGAACCTTAACCAAGAAAAGACAGAGGACAGAACAGGTCAATCAACCACCTCAGCTATATGTTGGCAGCAAAACACTGCACAAATTGAGACTCTATGATGGACTATTTCAATCAGTAGATTCTTCAACAGCCTCATCATGCCTGGCGTGGCAAGATTGGCAGTGATGCATAACTGGTGAACTACCGGGACCACTTGGGCAAGGATCTCAGAGCATGCCCCACATCCGGACCTGGGGTGGGTGGGAGACTGGGTGGGGCTTCTCCTCAATATTCCCTTTAGCCCTGCAACTTTTCACCCTAATCAACAATGTAAAGATTGCCAAGATGTGATAAAAAAAATAAAGTAAGTGAAAAGAAAAACCTAAAAACTTTCTTATACCAATTTAAGTGGCATCTGTAGCCATTGATAAAAGTTAAAAAAAAAAAAGAAAAAGAAAGAGGAAAAATGAAGCCAAACCCAGCCTAGCGCCTAGCAAAATGATAGCAAAATGACTATAAACTAAAAATGCCATAGAAAAAGCTCAATGGTTGTATTGTGAGGAATAATACAGACCCATGTAAGTCATTTCAATTAACAAAATAAGTTTTTTAAAAAATCATAAGAGGACACAAATATAAATTCCAATTGACTTGGTTGAAGCTATGTAAAATCTATGCACTCTGTTGATTTCATGTATTCACTGAAATGGGCAGAGTGACTGACTAGCAGAGAAACCATCATTTCTGGCAGGTATTGGCACACCTGTTAGTACACTTCTTGGATAACTGCATCCCATGTCAGAGTCACTGGTTCTAGTTCTGGCTCCTGCATTTGTGATCCAGCTTCCTACTAGTGTCTTCCTTGTAAGGCAGCAGCTGATGGCTCACCCATGGGGATACCTGGGTGCTGATCTCTTGCCTCCCTCTGGCTTAGATCTGTCTGCTGTGGACACTTGAACAGTGAACCAGTGCATGGCACACCTGTCTTTGTCAGTCTGTGGCTCTGTTTTCAAATGCAATAAAAATAAATACGTGAACCAAATGTTTTTTAAAGCTAAAACCATTCTTTCACTGACAGTGTGCAACACAAAGAAGAACTGAAGCTCAGATTAGCCCTTGAGCCGACCATTATAAACTGAATAAATGAGGGCTGAACACTACCTTGCAGCACTCTCTTAATATCCCTGCACTGTTTTATTTTTTCAAAAGGCAAAAATAAAGTCTTTCATTTTACAGGAGATTTACTGAGTTTGTAATATCTTGGTCACTCATTCCTTACCAGTACCTTTAATGTTACTCCGCTTTAATGAACTCTGCTTGTTTTCTCAGTCAATCCTTCTTTGTACTCTAACGTTAGCAGCACTAGGACTACACTGTTGCAGAGCGCTAGTGAGCATCTCTCCCTCTATCGCTATTCTCTATTTTGTTGTGTTCAGTAATCTACAAAAAATGCAGTGTAAACCATAAATAGGAAATTAATTTATAACTTTAAAATGTCTAGTAGACTCATTAAAAGGAATTTAAAGTAGATTAAATAACACACAACTATATGTTAATTCCAGTTGATGCACAATATAATCTTGTCAATATGTAATTAATTTTATATTAATTATAAATATATATAGATTACAATATAAAATATGTAATTATTTTATATTGCTTTGCTCATATATATTTTTTCATAATCCAATGCATGTTTCACAGTTATTAGGCATTTGAATAAATGTAAGCTTACATAAATTGTCCCATACTTTCTTGTGTCAAGGAGGTACATAGCTGACAATGGCATTATGGATGAAATTTTCAGGACATTTACTTGGGTCATCATTTAAGAACAAAAACAGCTACTGTATCAAAGAACAAAAATAATGTTTCATTGCAGTATTTTGGACATATGCTTAAAGAAAAATAGAGATCATCAGAAAATCATATAATTATCCTCTGAAAACACAGTATAGTAAGTGCTTCTTGACTGTGTGATTAACAGTGGGGATATCCAGTGCAGTTCCATTCCACAACTATTTATTGGATTCTTATGGGGTGTGATTATCAATACATTATGTAAATATTTGTTGATGGCCTACTATGGAAAGTGACATTTCTGTTATCAAAATTTAAGCAACGAACGAAAGAGGAAGATTTGATTTCCAGTGAACAGCTTTGGAATACTGAAATTGTTATGCTAGAGGAAAATGAGAGATCATCACAACATGCACAGGGCTTGCTCTCTAACCAATGAAACTAACTAGAAGCATTTCAGGACACTTTGAAAATGCCATAGTGACACTACAAGTGCGTGAAAAGACTGAAACGAGAAGTCAGCTAGAAAATAAAAGGTGTGTCAAAAGATTTTTTTAGGTGGGTCGATTGGTAGGCAGAAAATTCTGATAAAATGACATATATTAAATGAGAGGTGAATCATGTGAATATTTGAAGAAAGGACTTTCTAATGTTACAGAAATACAAATGCAACTAACATGGAAAAAATACATTCCTCCCTCCCAATTTCTTACATACCTACATAAGTATGTATTTTTGAAAAAAAAGGGGGCAAAGATAATGAAGACATTAGCAGATTTCAAAAAGAAAATTTGATAGTGACAAACAGCCATCACACAGTTGCACAATGGTAATGATTAGAGTTTGTGAGATTGCTTTTTTCTGGATAAGATGCTAACGACTAGAGCATCATGAGGAAAATATATGGTCTTATACTTGAAAAAGAAAACGAAAACAAATGGGTGGAAATATTGGATACAGGGAAATTTGCTAACAGACTAACAGTTGTCCTTATTCATGGGATGGCTGTTTCTCTCAGGGTGGCAATATTTGGGATACATTTGCAAGGTAGAAAAACAAGGTATATAATAGTGGACTTGAAATGAAATCTTGAGTTTCAAAGAAAAGTGAATTGCTGAAGAGACATTTCAAGCAGTAATGCACAACTGTAAAATACAAAGGAATGAAGCACCATGGATTAAGAATTGCGCATGGAGCCAAAGCAGCTCCAGTTAGACTGAATTCCTTGTCATCGTGAAAAGCTGAGGGATGGGCCTGACATAGACTTCACAAGGTCAAGAAGAAGTTGTAACATCACTTGACGACCCTAAGTGCACAGGAGTGGAGTCTGAAACAGTCCAGAAGACAATGATGCAATGTTTCACATACTTTCCTCACACCAGATCTTACTGAAAAAGCAGCTGCAAACAAACCAAAAACCTCAGGAAATCCTGGATACTTTTAGAGTAACAGAATCCTGATCTTACCTTAGTTGTATGCAAAATAATAACACAAACATACACACAAACCTGTCTCACGATATGTGTATATGTGTAAGAACATTTCAAAAAATTATGAAGAAATTCCAATGTCTATTAAGTATAAAAAATCGTGAAGTCCCTGAATGATTTTTTTTTCCATAATATACATTTTTCATTGATGTTTTTGGTGCCCTGGTGTACAGATGGCTATTCTTCACAGAAAACCAGTTTGCGACTTGTTCATGAGTTCTACAGCAGACTGAATATTTGGATGTGATCGCTTAAGCTTTTATGTAATATGAGCTGCCTATTACAAACAGGGTATTATATGGCCCACAAAGCTATAAATTTGAGCATGCACTACAGCTCTCTAGAGAATGAAATACAATATGTAGAGTGAACCAGGTTTGAGTAAATCTTAAAAGGCACAACTAAGTGAAACACTGACTCATTCACATGGGCCTCTATTCCTTCAATATTGGCCATTTGTCACTGAACTGAAACATAAAGTCTCTGGAGAAAAATTATCTCTAACAAAGTAGACTATATAATGACAGAGAGAGATTTAGTATAAAATCTGAATCAATTGAGTCTAATTATCAAGAGAACACAAGCAGATATGATTTTATAGGCCCATGGTGGAAGGGGATGTCTGAGCAGCCCGTTGGCAGCATTTAGCCCGATGGCATAATTGATGGAATAGCTGCAGACACAATAAGACCATTTATGACCCACGCCCTAGAGAATAGGTATTTGTGCTATGATTTCAAGTGAAAAGTCATGGTCAGGTTTCTGGATAGTCCTTACACATCTAAAATATTCACATTCTCCAAATCCAATCATAAGCATTATTAGGAATCTAATTTTTTTTTCGCATCATTCTGCAATGTGGTGAGTTTTGATTCACATTCATGGAAATGATGACTTCACTCTTGATTCAGTGTAAATAGAAAATTCCTTGGGCGCACAGCTACCAAATTTAATTAATATGGGAAGAATTGCCAAAAAAGGTAAAAGAAAAATCCTGTAGTGTATGTTGTACAGCACATATAAAATGTACAGACTGGGAAGATTTGTTTTGGGATCCTGAGAACTGTAACAGAAGCTCTTGTCCAACATTTCTCACCACTCTCTTTGGCAGGAAAGCGTTAAATGTATCATATTACCAAAAGATAATATTCTAAATAGTTCTTGATATTATCATTCTTTAGCCAAGTGCTACTCCTCATTATAAGACTTCCTTTGAGCATTCTCCAGGAATTCTGAAGATCTACAAAAGAGAGAAAAACAAAGGAGAGGAGAAAAAAGAGAGGGAGCTGCAGATAGAGGGGAAAGACAGGAAGAGAGAACTCCATAGTCAGTGTAATTTAATGTTGCTTTTCTTGAATTACATTTCCAGCTTTCTTTTTATCAAATTTGATATGGTGGAATACAGTTTTATTTTCTGCCTACATAGAAAATTTCTTCTAATTTATAAGTTTGCATTTCTAGAATGCATGAAAACAAAGCACAGATGAAAATTAAAGGGAAGATGTTGTCGGTACAGAAATACCATCTATTCATGCAGCCATCTGTTGTGAATGATTCAATTGAGCTGTGGTAACATAGGGAATCTCAATGTAAGAAAGTGTAAATTACTCCAAAAAAGAAGCATAACAAACTTTTTTTTACTTTGTGTTTTCAACTTCATACATAATTTGACAGATTGAGGAATAAAGACATATTGCATTTCTTAGGCATTTTTCATCTGATTTATATATTCTTTTTGTTCAGTTGCAGTCCATTGACTAACATCATTTTTATTTGTTAAGGGATCTATTCCTATTAGTATTTTCTACATTCATAATTAATGAAGTTAAAAATTAATTGAAACTTGTTAGTTGAAATTTTTAACATAAAGGGCCTTAAGGTACAGTACATTGTTACTTTCTGACAAAGCAAATCTGTTGCTTTTTTTTTTAGCTGTTTATAACCTTTGCAATTAGAAGAATACTCATATTTTAAATATTTAAGAGAAGTTTTTGAAACACACTAGAGTAGGAATAGAGGATCTAGGTTACAGGATTGGAACCTTTCATGCAATTAACTTAAAGTCTACATACCCACAATTCCTAATAAATACATTGAAAACTATGTAAGCTTTATTATTTGGCATTTTTCAACCATAAATTTGCAATGACTGTATTTATGTGTTTCACTTTTGGTGATACTCCAAGAATGCAGACTTCCAGAGAAAAATTATAGCAAGGCATTAAATAAAATTAACATTAAAAGATCAACAAGTTTATCGGTACAAATTTCTAGTTAGTTTTGTTGTTATAACCTCAAGTACATTATGGATATTGTTAGGAAAAGAACTTACTTTCATGATTGCCACTGCTGAAACAATAGATATCAGTTGTTACATACAAAAATCCATAAATCTAAAATATCTCCATGCTGAATTATTCCTATTTGAGAAATGTTACATATTGAGATAATTAAAGTTAAATCGGTGGCATTGGACATGTTAAGGGTATTAAATTCAATTCATATTTGGGGATTAAAGTCAAATATCTCCAAAATATTCTTTTTAAAACAATAAGGAAAGTTATTCTTTAGGATTTTCAAATTGATAGGCCTATATCAGGTACTGGGCCCATTGTGTTGACAGTGATGACACCTTTGTTGTCCAGGCCCACACAACTAATGTCTACTCATTTCCTCCACATATTTCTTGTTTGTTCCGCTGTTGTTGGGTTTCTAGAGCATGATGTATACCTTGGCTATTAGTTCCCTGACACTTGTGTCATGTGTAAAGATTTTTCTCCCCTTCTCTTGGTTGCTTCTTCATTTTGTTGCCACAGAGTAGCTTTCTGCTTTGACGTAGGTCCATGTTTTCTCTTTGGCGTAACTACCTGTGTTTTTGCTGATTTTTCTGGGAAGCTTTTACCTTTGCCTATAACTTGCAGCATGCTTTCTGTGTTTTTCATCTAATAGTGCGATGGTTTCTGGGTATGGATTTAGGTCCTTCATCCATTTAGACTCAAACTTTGTATATAGTAAAAGGTAAGGCCGTGTTTCTTCCTTCCGCATGTGGCTAGCCAACTGTCTCAGCAATGTCTGTTGAAGAAAACAACCTTTTCCCCTGAGATATTTTTTATTCTCTTGTTGAAGATTAGTTAGCTACACATGAGTGGTTTCTCTTTCTTGGGTTTCTAATATGTTCCATTGATGATCTCCGCTATTTTTCTAACAGAGCCAGGCGTTTTTATTTTTGTTAAAGATTTATTTTTATTATTTTTTTATTGGAAAGGCAGATATACAGAGAGGAGAGACAGAGAGGAAGATCTTCCATCCCATGATTCACTCCCCAAGTGAGCACAACGGCCAATGCTATGTCAGCCCGAAGCCAGGAGCCTCTTCCGGGTCTCCCACACGGGTGCAGGGTCCCAAAGCTTTGGGCCGTCATCGACTGCTTTCCCGGGCCTCAGGCAGGGAGCTGGATGGGAAGTGGGGCTGCCGGGATTAGAACCGGCGTGCATATGGGATCCCGGGTGTGCAAGGCGAGGATCTTAACCACTGTGCCACCGTGCCGGGCCCCCATATTAGTTTTTTGAAGCTCCTGGATCTAAGTCTATATTTTTATTGTTACAGAAAAAGTTGTAGTTTTCTCATTCATAAACATCCCTACATTGACAATATTTTAATATTGGCGCTGTGACAAGTTGCCTTTTTCAAAGATGTATTTAAAATATTACAGTCATATATATGTGTGTATATAAATAGAGAGAGAGAGAGAGAGGAGGAAGAGGAGGAGAGACAAAGAGGAAGAGCTTTCATCTGATGATTCACTCCCCAAGAAGCTGCAACAGGTGGAGAAGAGCCAATCTGAAGCCAGGAGCCAGGAGCCTCCTTCCAGGTCTCCCACGCGGGTGCAGGATCCCAAGGCTTTGAGCTATCCTCAAATACATTCCCAGACCATAGAAGTAGAACCAGTGCCCATATGGGATCCCAGCAGGCTGAAGGTGAGAAGTTTAGCCTCTAGGCCACCACAACAACGGGTCCAATGTCAAATTATCTTTTTTTTTTTTTCCTAGTGTGGCTTTAGCAGTGGAAAGGTAATTCATATTCATAGTGAAGAAAAACTACATGATTTGAAGTATCTATTTTATCTATTCAGTGATTTCACTATTCTTACTTCTATTTTTAAAATCTAAACCAGTTAGAAGACTAGTTAGTTGATTACAAATTAATGTGAAATAATACATGTGTACAAATGATTAAGAAAATGCATAAAAATCAATGATGACAGTTACAAGAACAAATGGGGAAATTACTCCAATTCCCCAAATAAATGAAAGTTTTGAAAACAGGTGACCTTGGCAAGGAAAGAAACAATAGTTCAACGGGGTAGAATTTTATCAGGCAGGATACAGAAGACAGAAAAGCATTCTATCACTAGAGCGGCTATGCTGATCTCAACTTAGAGTGGACTCAAATAATGTTTGCCAGGTATCATTCTCAAAACTAAATTTAAAATAGATTACTAACAACATACTGATGAAAAAATTAAGCAGTATATATTCAACATTTCCAAAGAAATTTACACAAAAGTCAGAAGTGTTTTAAATTAAAATTCATTTAATGTAAAACAATTGATAAAACGGGATTTGAACCTATGTGTGTTTGTAATCTGATAGACTGAGAGATAGATGTGTTTACTGTATCAATTCAAGGGATAGATTTGGGTATTATATATCTGAACAATTAAAAAGAACCAACTTAAAAAAATATTACAGGGCCTGGCGTGATAGCATAGCAGTTAAAGTCCTCGCCTTGCACATACTAGGATCCCAAATGGTCCCTGGTTCTAATCCTGGCAGCTCTGCTTCCCATCCAGCTCCCTGCCTGTGGCCTGGGAGTGCAGTTGAGTACAGAAGGCCCAAGGCCTTGGAATGCTGCACCCACGTGCGAGACTTGGAAGAGGCTCCTGGCTTCCGATTGGCTCAGCTTCAGCTGTTGTGGCTGCTTAGGGAGTGAACCATCGGACGGAAGATCTTCCTCTTGGTCTCTCCTCCTCTCTGTATATCCACCTTTCCAATAAAAATAAATAAATCTCAAAGTTTAAAAAAATGTTACAAATAATTTCTGCAGCTACATGTTAGTCATTTAGCAGCATGTTATTTAACTGTGGTGTTATCAATTTCTTTTTTCTCCCCGATGTTGATTTTGTATTGTGACTTTTCATTTGAGGGGATGTACAGTAGCTGTGAAATGGAGACTAACATCCAGATATGAGGATACAATGTAGTATGCATTTCTACTTCCAGACAAAGATGGACTTACAATGAAACTGTTTACTCTATCTTGACAATAGGATGCTGGACTCTCTGCCATTGTCCATGCCCTCAATGATGGACATATGACTGTGTAAGAAGAACTGTTCTGTAGTAATGATATAGAGGAACTGTGAGGGGGAGGGAATTGGGCCTGGGATAAGGGAGATACCAGGAGCCTATGGAACTATATCATAAAATGATAATAATAATAATAATAATAAATGTAAATGTAAAATGTGAGAAAAAAATCAGGTAATTTAGGAAATTACATATTTTAGGATAATTAACATATAAAACATGTTGTATCCCACAATACATAATAACCATTTATGTTGCATAATAGAAATTTTGGTCTTATTTTTTGATAGCAAAAAAAAAAATTGATACAAACGTAGGCATAAGAAAAATAAGCTAAGAACAGATTGTGTTTTGGCTCCAAAAGGAAATTCAGCTACATCTCAGGGAACTCTCCTTTCAAGCCCCTGGCAAGAGGGACGGCAGACAAGTGGTTATCCTCAGCTCAGACAAGAAAACTGCGTCATCAAAGTAACAAGGAAAAATTAATCACCCTTGCCTCTTGAGGTGGAGGACATAACAGACCAACCTATGATGCCTCTAGGAAAATCCCGACGGGCAACTGACTCAAAAAGAAAAGGGAGGGTTATTTTCTGCTGGGAAGATTTAACCTACCTCCTTGAAATTTTCAGGGCAAAGCAAAGAAAGTAACGGCCTTTTGTAGATAAAATTCAAATCATCTATAGATGATGGCTGATGGAAGGAAAATTAAAATTAATCCCAAGACCCAGAAATGAAAGAAAAGCTGAAGAACAGGAAAGGAGTCAGAATTGTGGCATAATGGATTGAGTTATCCTTGCAGTGCCAGCAGCCCCATATGAGCGCCAGCTCCTGTCCTGGATGCTACACTTGTGATCCTATCTCCTACACTTATCGACCTAGAAAAGCAAGAGAAGGTGTTCCAAGTTCTTGTGTCCCTGCATGCACAAAGGGAGACCCCGGTGAAACTCCTGGCTCCTGTCTTGGGTTTGGCCCAGACTTGTGACCATATGAGGCATGAATCTACAGAAGGTAAATTATTCTCTCTGCCTCTGTCACTCCCTTTCTGCAATTCTGCCTTTCAAACAAAACAAAAGAACAACAAAAGTCAAAAATAAAAGGAAAAAAATTGCATCATTTAACTCAAGGAATTATGTGGAAAAATTGTTTCAGAGTTTTAAAAATTCTCCCTTAAGAGAAAAAGGGAAATTTCAGCTCCCAAGATCTGAAAGCTCAATGATAACTCCCAAAGCCTAAATGAGGAAAGCACTTTGATAGCCTTTTGTTTGTTTCTTCCTCATTTGATTACCAGTCCTGGAAAAGTCAGAAACGGAGGTGACTGGGACTAAAAGGAAAGAAACAGAAAATGAGAAAGAGTTCACAACAGATTGGTTGACTTAGCCATTAATTTGGGTGAATTTTAGGAAACTGAAAACAAATGGAAAAAATTAGAGGTAATAGGTGGTTTTCATCTCCTGGTGAATGAAAATGCAATTCATGGGCATAATTGAGTTTTTCGAAAAAAAAATATAAATTAGATAAAAACAAAGGGAAATCGAGATTTTGCTTAAAAGCAGTCTTTTTAGTGGCTGATACAAAATATTTTTTTTTCATATTCATGGCAGTCAATCACTTAAAGATTAACATTTTTTTAACATGTGCCTCTATGTTAGTTTCATTCACTAATGAAATTAACTAACAAAGATATCACTTTTTATTTGCCTAGTATTTTTTAGTTATCTAAGAAAATATAATTATACAGGCATAGTCGTGGATTAAACTTACACACTAACGCGTATGAAATTTCTGTAAAACAAATACGTACGTCACTGGAGATAAGCACTTTGTTGATTTCTAAAGAAACGCAGTCACCACCTCTATTTCTAATAGAGATGTTGCAGTTATTTCATAAACAAGATCACAAACATGATCAAGCCTTCTGTGTTCACACAACCATCTCAAGGACATAATTTATTTCCAGAAACAACCATATGAAAATAATAGCACAGCACATCATCAATACCATCCCCAGCCCAGAGGCTCCAGCTCTGAAATTGAGTTTTCCAGCTGCTCACTTGAAAATTCATAGGATATAAAAGAGGAGGAAATTTTGAAGATCTTAAACATGGTAATCTCCTAGCGGTGCTTTTTTCTTTGTCACTTTGCTATATAGTAGACTCATATCTAGCATTCAAGATCTTGCAGCTACATTCCATTATCAAAGACATATTTGTTAAAACATGCATATAAAAGGATTTGTAATTGAAGCACTGCTTTGATATATTTAATAGGACGTAAAACTGCCATCCTATTTTAATAGGCAATGTTTTATGTGCATTAGCAGTAATATAATAATGCCTTTTCCGTGTGCTCTTGCCATTAGCACTTTTCCCCTCCCTTTCTTTTAGTTAATCTTAAAACTTTAATGTAATCCAAACACATTAACATCTTTTCTCTCCCCTCACTGTTCTTCAACAGAAGAGAGCTTTGCAATGAACTTTCTGTAATTGAAGGATAGTCACTGCCCAACTCGGTCAGCAATACTTTATGCCAGTTGTGCCTGCCCACTGATTCAAATAGATTCTTTCTAGACGTAGAAATGCTTATGGCCTCTGAACTGATAGGAGTACGGCAGTATAGATCAAAATGAACTACAATGCAGAAAATAGACAGGGAGTAGATTTAACGCATTTAAAAGAAACCACATTTTATTATATGCTGTTAGACCAAGTCATATCTGAGGGTACTAAATTACAATGACAAGGCTATGGGTCCACTAGCATTTATTTCATAATAAAGGAAGAATCATCAGGATTATTGAAAAATTTCATTCATGTCAACTCATGCTTTTGTTTTATATGAGTCATGTATTATATTTAATTTTGTCTGAAAATTCAAACTGTACTATTTTGCCACATTATACTTTGGGCATCTTTATGTGGTTGTCCCTGAAAAATATGACAACCCACAAATATTTCAGGAAAATGTAATCAAGGGATCCGAAATGAGCTTACCAAATTCTGAAGTAGCTTCTTCAGCACTCTAGTTGACAATGCACAAGCAAGTTCCACAAAGACGCTATTGAACAAAAAATATCCAGCATTTACATAGCAGGTGAACTGCATATCACTTAATGGTCTTTGACACTGAGTTTAAAAACACATCTCAAATATTAGATTGTTATGTTCTTTCATAAGCAATCTGGTACTTGCTCAATTATTCTGTGACAGATAAAATAGTGGTATTGAAATAAAAGACAAGCAGGGTAGCTTCCCTTCTGATTGCACTGTTGCATGAGTGAGAAATTAGTACTTCAATACACTGTCAATTATTATGGAACACTCCATGAAGATTCCTCAGAAAAACTGAAGATTAGTTTACTATATGAGTCAGCCATCTCTGTTCTAGAAATATATTCCAAAGAAATGAAATTGGCATATGAAAGAATTATCTGTACTGCCATGTACAACTCAAAGTAGCTCAGATATGAAATCAACCCTGATATTGTTCAAGTGATGACAGTTTTAATAAAGTGTGGCATAACAGACATACATACACACATACATACCCAAAAAAAGAGCATGCTACTCAGCAAAAAAACTGTGAAATTCTGTCTTTAGCAATCAGCTGATGTAACTAGCGACCACTGTAGTTAGTGAAATAAGTCAGTCTCCTCAAAACAAATGCTTTCCCTGATTTATGGTAATTAATATAGAGTACAAAGATTTTTATGTGTAATATTAACATTTTTAGATTTTGACTATTTCTGGTCCTTCTCCAGCCCTTTTAGGAACCGTGGCATCTCTACTAACTACAGGCTACATTATTGGATGAAGGATTAAACTTAAAATTATAAAGAAACCTGACATGATATCATTGTAAAAAGTAAAATAAAGGTAAGAAAACATGAATAGGGAAGGTAGAAGTGAGGAGAAGCATCACATGGCAGGAAGAGTCAGTATGCTCTTAAACTATATATGAAACACAAAAATGTTGTTGAAAAACTTGAAAGAGAAAAAGGGAAAGAAGCAAGGTTTGACAGGGGAAGAAAGGAAGCAAAGATGAGTATCTTATGAAGTACTTAATTTGTTCTATCCTTATAGTAATAAAAATATTTAAATGTGCTGACCAAAAACTTTGAAATAAATTGGAAAAATCTAATTGAATTTTAAAATATCTATAAAGATGCTTAGTGTTATAACTTACTAGATAAATTCAAATTAGAATTCTATCAGACAATATTACCTACCCACCAGAATGAGTAAATTTAATAAAACTAATGATATCAAGTGTTCGAATAATTATAGACTAAATGAAAATCTCAAATTACTGAAAGGAGAGAAATGGTTTTGATAATTGAAAAGTGCTTGACAGTTTCTTACAGACAGGATATAATATAAAGATGATTTAGCAGCTTTCTTACTACATATTTATATAGTAAAAATGAATCAGATGCTCACTCAAACATATACATATATGAAAAGTAAAGCTACTTGATCCAATATAGATGAAATATTAAACTAAATGGCTGTCAACTAGTGATCTGGCTATTAAAATATATTTTTAGAAGAATAAATAGCACTCATCAATGAAAAGAAACAAAAGAGCAATGGATGCAGACTACCCCAGTAAGTTTTGAGAACTTTAGGAAAAATGCATGGCTTCAGACACAAAAACCTAGGTACTAAATGCTTCCCTATATGGCACCCTATTAGGCAGAATCACAGTAACAGAAATCAGCCCAATGCTAGTCAGAGTGAAACTTTGGAAGAAGGGAGCCAACCGACCAGAAAATGGCAATATGGAACTGTTTTTAGTGTAGCAAATATCCTGTGTTATGATTCTAGACACTGTGAAATTCTAGACACTCATTGAGTTCTGAGAGTGAAGTGGGTGAATCTTGTATGCAAATTATATCACAAGAAAGCAAGCAGGGAAAATTGTCATATACGAGCATAAGCTAATGCAATTTTCCAGAGAAAAGTACAAAGTCCATGAAATCCACAGAATGGATACAACATGGTTTCTTTGCCTATTCCTTGTTTGATGGGCATCTGGGTGGTTCCCATGTCTTTACTATTGTAGGTTGTATTGCTATGCATATGTGGAATAATACGCAGTCATTGCAAAGAATGAAATTCTACAATCTCCAGCAAAATGGTCCCAACTAGAAACATTGTGCCCAGTGAAGGAAGTCAATTCTGAAAGGACAAATATCAAATATCATATGTTCTCTCTGATAAAAGTCAATTGTCATGCTAAATACAAGATCCATATACATGTATGTATATATGTGTATATGTATATATGTATATATGTGTGTATAGATTATATACATATATGTATATAAGTGTGCATGTATATGTATATATACACATATACATGTATATTTATGTATATACAAAGACAGGATATAATACAAAGATGACTCAGCAGCTCTCTTACTACATATTTATATAGTAAAAATCAATCAGATGCTTACTCAAATATATACATATATGAAAAGTAAAGCTACTTTATCCAATATAGATGAAACCTATATATGTATATATGAACATATATACATGCATGTACACACATATACGTACACACACATGCATGTACATATATTCATCCAGAGGAAGTGCATAATAAAGCTGTCATTCTAAGAAGTGAAGATGCATTACAGTATACATCTATACTCTCAAATAAGAGATGGAGTCCAATGAAACTTAAATATATTTTGACAATAGTATGGTGGATTTTCTACCGTTGTCTACAATACCTACATTATCAGAATATACTTAAATAGTAGAATGATGGATTTCTGGGTGTTTGTTCTGAAGGACTACATATTGTAACACTATAGGAGAAATCAGCAGTGGGAGGGAACGGGGGTGGGTTGGAGGGAAAACTCCCTTGAGCCTATGGAACTGTGTCATAAAAACTAGTTGGAAAAAAACACATGAAATCCAAACCATTCAGTTTACTTAATAAACTTAGCTTAAAAAAAAAAAAAAACGGCTGGAGGTATCAACCTTTCCAAAGAGAAAATTCAACTTTTTGCAAGTTGTGAAAACTCAATCATTCGCAGCATCTTTTCCGGAAAACTGCCAAATGTCCTTCTTCATGGAGTTGGACTTCCGATTCTCCTGTGTCCAGTGTGACCCAAAGATTACCAGCCTTGGCTGTGGACTTCCTCCTTGGGACTCAGGGTCTTCAGGCTGAAAGACAGCTGCTCTCCCTCTGCCCTGTCAACCCGGTCTCCAGCAGTCTGGTTTTCTTAATATTCCATTTGTCAATTAATCTATATTAAAGTATTAGTGACTCTTGCCAGTTAAATATGTCTCAAAGGGCCACTTAACCTTCACTGTTGTATCTTAAGTTACATTTATATAATACATTAAGGGTTATAAAATGCTTTCATAAGAATTACTTCATTTGATTCTCACAACCTGGTGAAGTAGGCGGCAGACCATATGATCCTCTTTATTGCACAAATGATACATCAGAGGCTTCTAAAATACTGAAAGAGCTTTTGCTACAGCAATATTGTAGTTTGCCTAAATAGATACTTCATTGATTATCAGGGACCCTTTTTAAGGGATGATATTAGGGGCAACTTCTCACATGTATATAGATCCCATTTGGTAGAAAATCATGCAGTCTTTTCTACTTAAGCTTGTTTGGATAGCAGATACATATTCCTTGAAAGTCTTTATGTCGAAGGTCTAAATAGCAGATATTAACATAAATTTTGGAAAAAACTGATACATTTATACTAAAAGATTTCAGAGTATGATTTTTCTTTTCCACTTCTTAGAGTCTCATTATCACAAGAGTAAGAACTCCTGGGATGTCTCCAAGCCTTAGCAGTTTAGAAACTCTATAATATCTTTCAAGCCATCAGACTATGCTAATTTTATGGCTGTGCTAATTTCCTAAGTGACAGACATTATGAAACTGCTGAAAAGAATAAACTGTGATTAGAACAACAATGATTTTGATGGAAAAAAAGGTCATGGGGCTGCATAAATAGCACAGTGCAAGTGGAGTGATGCCAGAAGTGAAGATGCCTGACATGAGGATGGATGACCATGCCAGGGCCAGACTACAGAAGGCAGGCGTTCTGCTTCCGGTCCTCCAGTGCCCTGCATCATCACCACTCTAACAAAGGCAACAGTCATCTGACACACTAATCCAGCACTCATCTGTAAAAGATCAAGTTAACCTGCAAACCACTAGAGTGTCAATGCATGCTTGGATTAGTCCGCAAATTTTAGTCACAGGACCGTGTTGGAGATTCAGAGCTCCTTAAATCATTACATTAGGGTTTGATTCAATGTTTAAATATGCAAAAGACATTTAAAAACTATTGCTCAGTAACTCTTAGCACTTTTTTTCTTATTGATTTTTTTTAGGCAGAAACAATATATATTGTCATATCTGCTTTGCAGGTCTGAGGTTTACATTTTCAACAAAAACAACAAAAACTTCTGTCCAGGCTTCTCCATCCACATCTTGAAATGTGAGAGGTTAATCAAGTTTTTTGTGATTGAATGCAACAACCTTCTCTTTAGACTTATCTATCTTTGGTTTCCCTAACACAGTGATCACCTTGAGTCTTGATTTTTTTTTTTTAATATGGAACACTTCACGAATTTGCATGTCATCCTTGTACAGGGGCCATGCTAATCTTCTCTGTATTGTTCCAGTTTTAGTATATGTGCTGCTGAAGCGAGCATGGGTCTTGATACTTTCTCCTCACATTTTTATTTTGCAAACGATTGCTTTCTAGACGACCCCTGCCTCTTTGCAAATGGTTGTCTGGCTGTCTTTTCTTGTGCTTCCCTCCTCCTCAGTGAGCAAAGTAAATCCAAGGTTGAAAAATGTATTCCTCACTCTCCAGGATATGTGGCCATCACCTACTGTTTTCCGTTCCTGGAATTTATTTTTCTGAAAGTGTTGCCTAATTGTGTTTTGTGGATAGCTGCATATTGGGTGTCAACAAATCAATGGTATTTTCTAATTCCATTCCAACACCTCACCTAAAATTTACTGTGTGTATGTGTGTCTCAGTATGAATGTCATTCCAATTACTTCAATGTTTTTAATATATACATACATATTTATCCATATATAAATATTTCATAGATAAATATGTAACATATAAATATTTTCTATATTAAATATTTAATATAATATAGACTATGAATATATATTTAACATATAATATAAATAAACATTATATGCAAATATGTAGTATATGTACACATAGGTGTAATGCATATATATTTTCAATTGCTTTAATATTTATGTTGATATATATGACATGTGTGGGAGATGATGTGTGTGTGTATATATAAAATGGAGTGGATTATTTTCCGTATTATCCTTACCTATAAATAATTTCTTACGTGGTCATACTTTTTTAAAACTCAAAGCTTTGCTCTCATCTTTTAATTTGTTACATTTATTTATTTATTTGGCACATTCCACAAATTTGGTTTCTTCCATATCCACTGAATCTTACAGTCTTTCATTTTGATAATGAGCTTTTTCTCTTCACATTATATAAAAGAAACAAACAACTCTATTCAGTTAGTGTTGTCCAGAGCTTGCACTGGAGTCATTTGAAGCATGCATTTCCTCCGTCAGTGTAGTACATGGGCATTTTCAATACACAAGCTGTCACTTATGGGGCTGCAGATAGAGCACACCCACTCTGGTTATGTAATACACTGCAGCATTTCGCACATTCCTTTCCTAAACCTTTTGCTCTTGCAAAACTTCACCACCCAGAGAAGTTGTGAATACTTTTGATTTCTCAATTTGTTTGACTTGTTTATGGTTCTGTCCTTTAAGTCTTTAACATTAACTCTGTATTTCCTTTCTTTCCTGTACATGTTGTAAATGCCACATTCATATTAAAGCTTTTATATGTTGTCCTAACACAGACCTTATCCCTTTGTGGTTGCCAGTTTTGATAACTTTTGAATTACCTTTACCTATCAGCTTATGCATGGTTCATCTTGAGGCAGTTCTGGGCATAAATTAATTTCTCCGCTATGTTTAAGCAGTTCATAAAAATGGATGAATTTGGGCCCGGCACGGTGGCGCAAGTGGTTAAGGTCCTCGCCTTGCATGCCCGGGATCCCATATGGGCACCGGTTCTAATCCCGGCAGCCCTGCTTCCCTTCCAGCTTCCTGCCTGTGGCCTGGGAAAGCAGTCGAGAATGGCCCAAAGCTTTGGGACCCTGCACCCGCGTGGGAGCCCCAGAAGAGGCTCCTGGCTTCGGATCGGCATAGCATTGGCCGTTGTGCTCACTTGGGGAGTGAATCATCGGACGATCTTCCTCTCTGGCTCTCCTCTCTGTATATCTGCCTTTCCAATAAAAAAAAAATAATAAAAATAAATCTTTTTAAAAAATGGATGAATTTGAAAGAGCTTCATGCCATTACCAAAAAATTAAGTTCTCTCTCTCTCTATATATATATATACACACACACACACACAACACACACACACACACACATATATATATGTTACTGAATTTGCTTCATATTGAGATGAGAATAAATAAACATAACATTCAGATAAACTGCCTAGGAAGAATCAAATTTAAAGTTTTTTTCAGAATTTCTTTTGTGATTCTTGTTGATGTATAAAGATGTGGTAGTTGCAAAGAAATGAGGATGTCAATGAAAGCATACTTGGAAAATTCAAGTGAAAGACAAAATATATCACACCATTTTGTGGCTAATCTGAAAAGGTTAAAAAAGAAAAAGGTCAAAATGTGAGACAGGCATTTGGTCTAGTGGTTAAGACATTAATTTGAACCCCTACATCCCATATTTGTTTACCAGGGTCTAATACAAAATATAATTTACAATTCCATTTAGGATTCCACTTCCTGCTCTTGTGTACCCAGGAAAGCAGCAGAGAATATGTCGAGTAGCTTGGTTTCCACCATCCAGCGGGGAGACCCACGCTGAGTTCTCAGGTCCCGTCCTCAACCTAGCCCAGCACCAGTGGTTGTGCACAATTTTGCAATGAAACTCAGAAACACAAAATCTGTCAATCATAGTCCCTCAAATTTCCATCTCCCTAAATGTCACAATGTTTTACTTTAAAAAAGTTTTGCCAGATAAACCAAAATTATTTATATTTAGATCCTCTGTGGTATCTTGGTACATATTTACATTCTGTGATATCATATCATGGTACATACATTTGTATCCTCAAACAGTATTTCTTTATGGTAAAATTCTTTCTTGGGTTTCCTTGTTTTATTTTCTTTTACACAGCAAGATATTCAGTAAATTACCAATGTCATTCTACTGTGTACTAGAAAAATCTTAAAGCATCAAATATGTGGCATTTATTTTATTTTTTGATGATAACGGTTTGCATTTCTGAGATGTACAGAGAGAATTCTGAAGCTGAGACTGTAGGATCTTGGTGTTGTAGAGAGATGGAAGGAACAATTCACACACATAAAATGAGGAATAGTCAGGACAAGAACACATCCATTTGCTCATCTATCTTCTATCTGACTTCTTAAACATTTCAAAAGCTACTGACTATTTTACTTTCCTTACAACAAACTTTATAGAATTCAGAGAACACATTAGAAAGAAGTTTCTTAACTAAGGAGATAAAATAATTTAGACATCAAAAGGAAGGTAAAATAAAGATATTCCAATTGCTGACTATGTTAATTATCTTGAGTTAGCCATTGCACAATATGTGCATATATCAAAACATCAATTGTGCCATGTAATAATATGCAGTTTTCTTTTTTATATGAATAATAGAAAAGACATCACAACAGAAAAGAAAGTCACAATAGCTGTTTGAAACCCCAGAAAATGACAAATTATCCAACAAAACCCCTTTGCATATTGTTGTAGATGATTTTACATTAATTGTGAAGCACTAAAAATGAATACATAGTCAAAATTATGTGATAATCAAAGGATAACATATTATGAAAAACTATGGGATTATATATACACTTTCTAAAAGCATAAATGATGCCAATACATATGACACAGAGGGAAAAAAATGGAAAGAGAAGTTGAGAACACATTCAGAAAGCTGATGCATAGAAACTACAAAAAGAACAGGAAGACAGAGGGTTAATTTCAGCAGCCCAACATTTTAATAGTAGGAGATCTCAAAAGAGAAAGCAAATAAAATAGTAGGAGAGAAGTTACCAAAGAAGTACATCATTCTGAAGGACAGAAATACAACATGTTTTCAAGATTAACTGTGCCTGCTAAGTGCTCAGTTTAATGAATTTTAAAAACTCTCATGCTGAGACAAAGTGTAATGAAATTTAGTAGCACTGAAAATGTGAAGACAAAGAATCTTAAAAGGTCTTCCAGAGAAGGAAAACTAGCCCACATTTTCCAAATGTATTGAGCATTAACTGGCTTCAGGTTCTTGAGGTGTATACATTGCTAATGGGTGAGAGACAGCTTTCAGTGGAATACCATCTAGAATTAACTTCTAAGAAAAAATGCTGTTCCCTGTCTAAAAGCCTGAAATTATGATAATTATAGCAGTAATATGGAGTACTTCAACATTTCTAGCATGCATATGTCCTTTATAATATGCAAAACCTATCCCCACATCTTAGAAGGGGTAGTAAGATAAAAGAGTCACAGCATATTAAAGAAATAAAATCAAAATGTTGCTTATACTTGCAAGCTAAAATACTAATCCAATATGATTGTCCCATTGGCTCTTGCACCACAGCAAATCACTTCAATCTCTGTGATGTAAAATAACCACTTTGTTGGGCCTATAGTTTTTATGGATGACTCATTATAATAAATAAATAAATGAATAAATAAACATTTTAAAGAGGGACAAAGAGGACTCCTTGTCTCTGTGCTATACAATCTGAGGTTGGAAGACCTAGTAGATGGAAGCTGGTATTACCACCAGGAGTTTTACTCACATATCTAGTGTTCAGTATTGCCGTAAAGCTTGGGAATCGGACAAAAGCTATGGTAAACAATCTACTCCAGTTTTCTCTGTGTAGTTGGGGCTTCCTCGCAGCCTGTTTACTCTGTAACAAGAGCAAATGCACCAAAGCAACAGATGCTGCATTGGCTTATCTCAACTGATTTGTGATCTGAGTGAAATTTCTTCTGATTTAGTCACAATCACATTGAACCTCGAGGACAGGAAACAGATACCGTTTATTAACAACAGCAATGATCAAATTATACGATTGTGAACTTTCATAGGTGTGAAATTTTAGGCACTTCTTTCAAATAAGGTTGATTGCTTGGCAAAGGTTTTTCTCTCAATTCTTATTCTCTTTCATAGTCAGACTATTTAAACGATGATTAGCATGACAAAAGCTAATGGGAAAAAGATACAGACAGCTTGGAAACAGTCATCATACCCACTTCTCCCCAACCCTCGATTCTTCCCACCCTAGTTGACTATTTAAACATCACCTAAAAATAATTTTTAAAAAGAATAACAATTGCTGCTATAGATCGTGAAGCAATTTGAATATGCACAAGTCATCTGCAGTAATTCATGTAAGAAACTAAAGATTAAACCTAAGTACTGATTGTGTGCAAAACACTCTCATAGGCAAAAAAGAGAATTTTGAACAAGGTAGAACAACTCTACTTTCTCCATTTACACTCAATTGGAGGGTCAGTATCAATAGAAATAGTAATGAAAATGATTAGTTTAATAAGAGCATGTGCTATGTTAGCAAGAATGGGAGATACTATGAGAAAGCAAAAAGAAAACACAGAATGTATTGAAAACAATTAGTGTTAATACGGTTGTCAGGAATACTGATAATCCCTATCAGTATTCACAATGGAATAACTTCTCCACTAAGACATGTAAGTCATTGGCAAAGCTTTAAAATAACTAAAAGAACATAGGAAATTAGAAAGCTTACATTTAAAAAAGGAGACTGAAGGTGTTAAAGATAGCTACCAGGGAAGACACACTTTTTCACTTGGAGAAATTGATACAGTCTCTAATGAGGCTCATGGATCTTCTCACCCAAGAGGCAGAATTTATTATCATTCATCTCCATGTTGTGCCCTAGTGAATTTTCTAAGAAGTGATATGCCTTGGGGAGCCATGCCTCATGTATTTATCTACCTATCTATCCATCCCAGCTTATTACTTCTGTAGTCCTTTTTCAAGGGTTATCTTGTTGATGACATTTTTTAGATAAGTTCTCCTCAAGTCTTCTCTGATGCCATCATTCTACTTGAGCATATCCAGGAAGGAAATTAGTAATATGCTTACAGACAGACAGAATGCTGGAGTAACAGTACAGATTGAAGAAAATAACTGGTACACTCAGGGAATGGCAATGGCTGACTAGTACAGATTTATGTAATCCTAAGAACTGTTAAAATTGAATGAGATAAATATCCAATGAGACTCCAACAAGCAATGACAAAATAATGCTTTTTGTTTTAAAGAAAAAAAGTCTTACTTATTGTTGAGTATACATTGCAGGGAATTTGAAAGAAGGAGCAGGGTTAGCAGAGAAGTAGTAGGGGATTGTGGTGTGTAGAATAGGAATTTACACAAGTGGCAGCAGTAATACCAAATTTTGTATAATGTTGTGAGGAAAATAAGCAGAAGGTTTGTTGCAACAATGAATGCAGAAATGGGAAAGCAGGGAAAATGTAAATGCAATCTCGAGTTTTTTTAGTACTAGCAATGAGTGATATTATGGTTGTCATTTCCAATGCTGGAAAAGGTTGAAGAAGAATGTCTAAATTTTCTAACCTGTGCTTTGTAGAACTTTTTAAAAATTGAAATGCCTATTCCAAATAGACATAGCAAATGTATATTTAAGCATACTATTTAGGACTGCAGATGTGGAGTTATACCTAAGAACTTTATCAACTAGGTGTGTTATTTAAAAGTAAGTAGAATCATGTATTAAGCGGAGTGAATGTGGAACACTGAAAATGCATTCCAAGCTATTCCAATTCCCGGAGATCAGTGCAAGGAAGGAGACTTAGAAAGAACATTAGACTGAATAGAAGAAGCATATTCTATCCAGGAGGCCAAGCAGACAATGCATTTCAAAAGTAGTCCAGCATTGAGGAATACTTAACAAAGAATACAGTAAGACGTTTTCCATCATGTTTAGTAATGCAGAAAGGCCATTAAAAATTAGCCACCACGTTCCCAACTCTAAAAATTATGTAAGGCTATACTACACAGGAAAATGTAGAATAATAATCCATATAATGAAAAAAAGGTAAAAAAAATCTGTGTTAAGTTGTGCAAACAAAATCCAAAGCAATAACAACAAAAATATTTATGGAAAAATGATAGGATTATGTCATTGCCTTTCAGCAACAACCATGAACAGAAATGATCTAAACCATCCAATCAAAAGCAGATTGATTGACAGATTAAAAAGAAACATCTCTTTCCTGAGTACACATTAAAAACACACATCTCAACAAACATACACACAAACTGAAAGTTAAAGGGCTAAAACAAACAGATACTTTCTGCCAATGGAAAAGAAAAAAAAAAAACAAGCAAACCCAGCTACTGTAACAGGAACAAAGCAGACTTTAAAACAAAAACAATTAAAAGATACAAAGAAGGGCATTACTTAAAGGTTAAAGGATCAATTCAACCAAAAGAAGTGACTTTAGTAAACATTTGTGCACCCAATGTCAGGACACCTGCCTATTTAAAACAACTGTTAATGAATCCAAAGGGACACACAGACTCTGATATAATAGGGGATATCAACACACTATTTTCATAATGAACAGATTGGTTAGACAGAAAAATCAACAAATAAATGACAGTTTATCTGTATCAAATGAATTAATGATATCTACAGAACATTTCATTCCACAATTGCAGAATATCCACTCTTTTAATCAGTTCATGAAGCCTACTTTTAGGTAGAAACAATTAGGCAAGCATCATAAAGCAAACATCAGCAAATAATAAAATAATAATAATTGAAATGATACCATGTACATGTTGGACCACCATGGAATGGAGTTAGAAATCAACATTTCATGAAAATCTAGAAGATGATCCAGAAGATAAAGATGATAGCACAATATATCATAGCTTACAGGATACAGCAAAAGCAGGGAAATAAAGGGAAAATTAATGCCTAAATCAAGAAATCAGAAAAGAATCACATAAATGATTGATCAAAGCATCTCAAGAACCTAGACAAATAACAACAGATCAAACATAAAAATAGAAAAGAGGAAATATTAAAAATGAAGAAAAAATTTAAAATATTTAAATAAATAACATCAGTGAATTGCAGAGCTGGTTTTGAAAATAAAATAAACAATTGATACATCATTAGCACTACTAACTTAAAAAAAGGTAGAATTAAATCAATAAATCAGAGATGAAAAGAAAATATAATAATGGGTACCACAGATACACAAATAATCAGCAGAAATTACTGCAAACTGCTATATCCCAACAAATTGGAAACACTTTGAAGAAACTGATAGGTTTCTAATACATATACCATTCACCTAAAGTGAGTCATGGTGACATGGAAAACCTAAACAGACAATGGAATTGACAATAAAGACACTCCAGTGATGGAAAACTTAGGACTAAATGACTTCACTGCTAAATTTTATCAAACTTTTCAAGAACTATTTCCAATTCTTTTGAAATTGCTCAAAAAATTAATCCTCCCAAAGTCCACCTATGTGACCAGCATCACATTAGTTTCAAGACCAGAAAAGAAAACAACTGTAGACCAACATATCTGAAGAGCATGGATGCAGAAACCCTCTACCAAATACTGGATAATTGAATCCAACAACATATCAGAAAGATCATTCTCCTGGACCAAGTGGGATTTATTACTGGTGTGCAGGGATGATTCAATGTACACAAATCAATAAATGTGATACATCCCATTAATAAGCTGAAGAATAAAAACCACACAATTATCTCAATAGATAGAACATAAATAATAAAATACAGCATCATTTTATGATAAAAAACTTAGCATTATTTCAAGATAAAAACCTTACGTGAATTAAATATAAAAAGTCTTCAATATAATCAGGTCAATGTAAGACAAATCAATAGACAGATTCATATTGATTGAGAGAAATTTAGGCATTTACACTAAGCTATGGAATGAGTCAACGACACCTTTGTTCAACACTGCTATTCTATACAGCCCTTAGGAATGTTTACAGAATCCTTAGGCAAAAATAAAGGAATCAATATTATACAAATTAGAAAAGAGGGAATTAAAATATTCCTGTTTGAAGATGACATGGTTCTCTATATAAGGGAAGAAAATGATCCTATGGAAACTACTGGAACTCAGAATTCAGTAGTGTTGCAGGACATACACTCAACGCATAAAGCAATAGCCTCTTTTTTTGCAAATACAACATTCCCATGACAGGAAAGAATTTGTACACAATATCTGCAAAAACCTAAGACATCCTCAGAATAAATGTGACAAAGGCTGTGAGGTATCTCTACCATGAAAATACCAAAATAGTAAAGAAAAAGTGGAAGACACCAAAACATGGGAAAATCTTTCATGTTTGTGGATTGGTAGGAGTAATATCAAAATGTCCATTATACCTAGAGAAATTTACAGATTCAATGTGATTCCAATAAAAATACATATGACATGTTCTGATTTAGAAAAAAAGATGACAAATTAAAATAGAATTGTAATATATCTCAAATAGCGAAAGCAATCTTAACAAAAAATCATAGCTGGAGTCATAAGAATTTCAGACTTCAAGAATAACTATACGTAGTTATAATCGAAATAGCCTGGCACGAGCTTGAAACAGACATGAAGGTCAGTGAAACAGAACAGAAATCTCAGAAATGAATCTACACATCAATGGCCAAGTAATTTTTGAAAAGCAAACTAACATTAATCCAAGTAGAAAGGACACTTTCTTAGTGTACAGAAGAATAAAACAACATCCCTAGCTTATGCCTTTATACAGAAACAAACTTAAAATGCAACAGGCTCTAAATCTTCATTCTGATTCCATCAAACTACTGAAGGAAAGCTTCAGAAGTCTGCGAGACATGACCGTAGGCAAATACACATAGGCAATTAAACACAAATAAATAAATGGATGTGAGGGATGGCAGCATGGGGGCAGATCAAGCTAATCCTCCACTTGTGGCACTGATTCCTGACATGGGTTCTGGTTCAAGTCCTAGCTTTTCCATTTTCAATGCAGTTCCCTGATTATGATCAGGGATTATCAGGTCTCTACCACAATTTAAGCTGAAGCTTCTGGTTGCTGTAGAGCCAAGAACACCACAGCATACGTGCAACTGTCAGGGAGTTAACACCAACTACACCCTCATCAGAAAATCCTGCTCCTTCTTTGTGAAAGAAACATTTGGCAAGGAAGACTGAATACAGGTGTAAGAAAGGTAACAAAAGCCCCAAACTCACAAGATCCAGACAGAAGTTTTCTGGTCAATTTTGTAATCTGCTCGGAGTCTGGTAGATACCACTGGCCAGTCCCCATTGTCCATTTGGTAAGAGCACACCCAGAGTAAAATGGTGGAACACTAGTCTGGGTTTAAGGCTCAACTTTGGCTTATAGACTAAGAAATCACCCTCGGGGAAGCTGCCCCACTGGGCTCAAACAATACTCTAAACACAAGCCTGAAATAAGTTGCAAAATGAAGTGACAAAGAAAAGCACAGCTGGGGAAAAATGGTCAAGGTCAATTTTGAAATCTGGAAGCAACATTTTGAACAAAATAAATCATGCAATGGGATGATATTCACATAATAAATTGTAGCTTACAGCAGCATATTATAGAATGTTTCTTGTCAGATCAGCTTTTCCATCTCCACACATCTGAAGGATGACACTTATTTATGTGTGGACTGATCGAAACACCTTGTGGGCAGAGAAGATAAGTTTTAAAATCATTTAAAACTTGCAACTTCTCCACACACTTTTTCAAAATTAGCTTTCTACTGAACTAACTTTCTTTCTTTCTTTCTTTCTTTCTTTCTTTCTTTCTTTCTTTCTTTCTTTCTTTCTTTCTTTCTTTCTCTTTCTCTCTCTCTCTCTCTCTCTCTCTCTCTCTCTCTCTCTCTCTCTGTCTCTCTCTCTCCCTCCCTCCCTCCCTTCCTTCCTTCTTTCTTTCATCAGGTTAGGTAGAAATCCTAGTGTAAAAAATTAGTGAGGAAATTGGGGCCAGTTTAATGTATACTGCCTCATTTGCTGATTTCACTTTCTCTTGCTTTCCTTCAAAATGTGATGCTATTTTAAAATCAGATGTGAAGATACAATGCAGTGTGCATTGCTGCTTCAAAATCAAAGAAGGACTCCCAGTGAAAAATGTTAAGTATGTCTTGACAATAGAATGCTGGGCTCTCTGCCATTGACCATACCTATAATGCCAGGATACACTTACATAGAAGAATAATGAATTTAGAACTGTTTATGGAAGACTGCTGTTGTAATAATATAGGTGAAATCATTTGGGGGAGCAGATTTGGGGAAGGGGAGAGGGAAATCTCAGAGCTTATGAACAGTACCATAAAATAAATTTTTTTTAAGAAAAACAGATCTGACAGTTACAATGATTTGACTTATTTTTAACTCAATATATTACTTATTATTTATGAGAAAATGTATCTTAATTTACAGTATAGTCATAGGTTTTCATGCTCTAATAAACAGAGTTCAGTATAGGAAAGTTCTAAAAGCTGTCATCAATTGCAAGCTTTTTTAACATTCCACACACACAGTAAATTTTAAAACACTCACAATTACTAAAATTATACTAGTTTATCATTCTTAATGTTTTTGACAAAGATTTAAAACAAAGTCTGAAAAAACACTACATTCACAGCAAAATCAATGTATGCAGGCTGTTTTGGTTTTGTTTATGTTTTTAAGTTCAGTTATAATTAAATAATGATTTATATTCACAATTAGTATTGTATTAATGTTTTATTTTTATGGCTTAGAAGTCAGTGAAATATTTTCCTTAAGACTTCAAATTATCAGCATAAAGGTTCAAGTTTAAAGTGTGTGCAAGTTTATATCATTTACCTGCTGATTTGCCTTTGATAAAATCATCTTTCTTGTCACCATTTTTCTAAAAATTTGCATACATTCCATCAACTACATGAGTACTTCAACTAAATATCTGAAGTTTTTTCTCCTCAAATCATCTTTCTTTAGGTTTTACTGAATCCTACACCTATCTTTTTAATTTTTAAAATGTTTAATTTATCTAAACTGAACATTTTACATATTACAAAAAACACATATTTAGGAATATATTGATTCTTTACACCATACTCTCCTTCCTGGCTACATTCCTAACCCATTCTCCCCTCTCTTCCTTCTTTTGTTTCTATTTTATGACATACATTTGGTTTATTTTGCAACCACAATCTTAACACTTTATTAGGTAAAGAATTAAGCAGCAAGAAGAAAAACCCTGCTATTCCTCAAGAGTACAGAGAAAGACTTAGACAACAATCAGTTCTCAAGATGTTGGTCTTACTCATGTGCATCGCATTTTGTCTATCTGTGCATCAGTTATCAAAGACAGGGGAAAGCAGACTTGTCTTTTTGCAACTGCTTATTTCACTAAGCATAATGTTTTCTGTTTACATTCTACATTTTTTATAACACAATGCTTCTTTATTATGACTGTTTTCCACTGTGTGTATATAATAAACAAACACTCAGGATATTTGTTGTTTGGGTTTGTTTTATTTTCTTCAGTCAATAGTTGATGGGCATTCATGTTTGATTTCCTATCTTAGCTTTTCTGAACTGCGCTGCTACAGAGATGCAAGTACAGACAATACTTTCATATGCCTGCTATGTTTTGTTCAGGTACACACCCAGGAATGGAATGCCTGGGTCATATGGTAGACTCATGAAACAAAGTTTTTCTTCCTTTTTTACTCGTGAAATTGTAGAACAGACTCTTTTCATTTTCCAAATTATTATTTTTGTATGATTTACTTATTTTCTTCAAAACAACCTTCTTTTGCTTTTTAAGTCTAACTTCAGAGGACTTGTTTTCTATTCTACTTGTAATAAAGATATTTTAATAACTGAAATATGCTTAGGAGGAGATTCATTTCAAGGCTTTCCAATTTCCATTACAAATAAAGGGCAATGTAAATTTGGCCATAGATCCCATGAGTAGGCAGAATAAAATCAAACAGCTAGAATTACCGCGAGAGTCTTGCATTCATTTCAAAATATACAGAGAAGCTTATTTTTCACTTACACATACAGCTTAATATATTTGAATATTTGACAACTTGATACAATTTTAGTTGATCTCAATGTTATCTTTTAAAACAAAATGTCTCAGTCAATTAGAACTCTTTATATAATGGTCAAAAAGTATTCAGGTGGGACATTTGAGCATTGGTTAAGACCACTGCTGGGTAAAAGACATGGGAATCCATTAAGTGATAGGGGATAGATTTTGATTTTGGAAGAAGTAAGTCATGATTCCCATAACATTGATATAGCTAGAACATCTCTGATTGGATCAGGGCAACATAGAGGTGCTATGAATGGGGATTTGGCAGTGTTTTCCCAAAATCATTCAGGACATGTGCAGAGAAGGGTAAATTCACTGGAAAAGCAATGGAGACATTGTTTTCAAAGAGGAACCAACAACCCATGACCTGCCAATGATACTAAATACAGACTGGGAACTGACTCCTCCCTCCAGAACAATCAGCTACACACCCATCTGTAAATTACTTCCAAGACTGTATGTTTGGATAGAGATATAAGTGATATCTAGGACCAATGTGCTAGCCTAGTGGCTACAATCCCCTTGCATGTGCCGGGATCACATATGGCACCAGTTCATATCCCAGATGATCCACTTCCCATCCAGGTTCCTGATTGTGGCCTGGGAGAGCAGTTGAGGACATCCCAAAGTCTTGGGATCCTGCACTCGTGTGGGAGACACAGAACAGGCTCCTGGCTCACAGCTTCAGATCAGCTCATTTTGGGCCCTTGCAGCCACTTGGGGTGTGAACAAGCAAATGGAAGACATTTGTCTCTCCTTCTCTCTGTGGGTCTGCCTTTCCAATAAAAATAAATAAACCTTTTTTTAAAATGAGTGATTTTGTATCTCAATTGTAATGTAATAATTTCATGTTCATGCACTAGACAGCAATGTCCTATCTAGTGATATGCCAAACACCAGTGTTCATATGAGCTTCCTCAGGATCTTTGAACAATCACACATTGATAAACAGGGAGTTTCCTTACAGACATTCTTTCTGCTCCAAATACAAAATAGATTGACACAAAAATAAACAAAAGACACTTCCGCCTCTAAGAAGAGTCATAGTTAACATCCTTTTTGGCAGCATTTTAAAGATTAAAATTCAATCAGTAACTTTTAGATGAGTATTCAATGTTTTTCATATGGAAGCATTAGAAACATTTGAAGGCAATGTTTTCAATGAACCTGGTTGTAAAATTTTGAAACTTGTTTGTTTACCAACTTTGTGAATTATATGCATATGGAAAGTTACTTCTAATGACTCAGAAAAGCAAATCTGAACCCACTTCTTCTTCAATTCAATACTTGGATAGTCATAATAAGAGAGGCCGGTTTAAGTTCATTTTGTACTTTGAACTATTTAAATTTATTCCTCATCAAAATGTTACATTTTCAGTAGAACATACCAAAATACAATAAAATAAAATCTGGGCTCTTTCCACTGAAGCCAAGAATGAAGAAATTCATCTTGGTCTCCTACACAGTTAGCAGGACTCCAACTATTCAACATCCTCTGTTGCTTTCCCAGGAGCATTATCAGGGAACTAGACAGGAAATAGAAATGTTGGCACATGAATTGATGGTCTGATATGGAATGTAAATATCATGAACTGAAGCTTAACCCACTATACCACAAAATCACCCACGAGGAATTCTGTTATAATATGTAAAGTAAATTTTAGACAGGAGTAAATTCTGAATAATGGTATTAGTATTAGAAATATTGTCCTTTGGAATTTAAAATATGAAATACATTGAAAATATTCTGAGAATTAAAAAGTACATAATAATGACTTGGTAGAGAAAACTTGAAGATATAAAATCTTAGCAAAATTTATACACACGCACAAGCACATAAATATATTTTAAGCTTGAGTCGGTTAGAGAGGAGTTGTCTGTTGATTTGCTCTTCATATTCTCACCATGGAAGGCAGGAACTCAACCCAGTTGTCCCATGTGGGTGGTAGAAACCCAGCTCTGTGAGCCATCATCTACTCCATTTCAGAGTGCATATCCAACTCAGCCATATTGTCATATGGGATTTGGTATCCCGGCGGTGTCCCAACTATCAGACCTCATGCTTGTTAAATCTTGATACTTAGATACTTAAAAAGACAACAAATTCCAAAACCTTAGATATAGATACTCTGAAATAGAATAATAAAGGTAAGCAAGATACAGTAACATATAAAATGAAACGTTTGTACTTCCAATGTTGTCAGAGAGGCTAGGAAAAGAAAACAGTAGCCAGTGCTACAAAGTCTTATGTAACGAATCTCTCAGTTGCTGTGTCCTTCTGTATACAAAGCCATGAGCTACAGCTTTCTGTTGCCAACAGAAACAAGAGATTACTGTTTAAAAAGACACTTAAAATACACAAAGCACCAAGTTTAACTGAGATTTTCTGTTCTAAGGTTCAGGTTGTTTAGGCAGTGTTTAGTCTCTATAATGAAGTACCTGAGGCCTGATAGGGGAAAATAGAAAGATGATTTATATTAGCTCACAGTTGTGGAGGCTGACAATCCGACATCAGTTGAGCCTGATAGATTGGACCTCTAGTGACGGCCTTCTTGCTGGCCAAATCTGGGATGGTACAGGCAAGACAAGAGACATGCTGTGTCCCCATCTGCCTCTCCAACCCCAGGAGTCTAACATGGTGGCTCTACTCTAACAACCTAAACCAGTCACATATCTTCCCAAAGACCCCATCTCTAAATACATGAAAGAATGAAATTCCTACCAAGTTAGCACCTTGAACTAGTCAGACTTTAGCACTGAAACTCCTGAGTGAATTGAAGACCAAATTCAAATTCAAACCATAGTACAGGCTGATCACAAAAGACCACCTTGTCTTTGCCCATCCCAGTCGGAAACCTCACTACCTTTCCCCAGTACCCATTTTTCACCTGTTTCTATAGCACTTCGGGAGGTCTTGCACTTTGAGGGCTTCTGCATTAATAATTTTTTTCCTTAGTGCTGTAGCCAGAATAAAATCCCCTTAATTGTTCAGCTCATGCTGTCTTTCATAGCACGGAATTCTTATTGTAAGAGTCCAGCACATACTGGCTTAATATGCAGTCAGTTCTTAGAATGATGAATTTCTGGTTCTGGATCTTTTGATTATGGGCTCTGCTGCCTTGAATATGATGCTAAAATTTGCTAAGCCCCCAAGTCTCCATATTTGTGTCTAATCACATCATTTCCCATTTCAAAATCATGAGCTCCCACCCCAGTAAGTGGTTCCTAGAGCCCCGCCACCCCTCACCCTGTGCCCCCTCTCCTCTTTTTCTCCCGTTTTCTACCCCTTTTCCAGGACCACAATCACTTTTTCCCCCCATTTCAGGAACTCATGAAGGTGTTTCCCATACATCCTCATCCCTGTGTATTCCCAATACCTCCATGGCTAGCTCCTTGCATTCATGTTTCTGATATCAAGTCTCCTTTCCCAAAACTTTTTCCTGAAATGCCTGTCCTGACACTGCTTCTCTTCCTCACCTTCAACTTTCTTGCTGTATTACAGCATCTCTACATCTATATTCTAATCACTTCTTGCCTCTGCTTGCTCATGAGAGTGGATGTCTCAAAGGGGGCAATCTACATAATTTATGGGGTTCAGTGAAAAATGAAAATGTGAGGCTCCTTGTTCAATACAAAGATGATTAGAATAAAACTTTTCTTTCTTTTCCTTCCTCTGAAATTTTCATAGTGCTTTTTATTTGCTATTCAATATCATTTAAATAAAGAATTATTTTAATTTTAAATTATTACTATGAAGTTGAACATTTTCTTTTACTAGTCAATGTCATTTTAACTAAAATGTGACAGCATTTACTCAAGCGAAAACCATAGAAATTCAGTTTCTGCCACCAGAACAAACTATACACAAAAGTAACTTCACTCTTCCAACCTGGATTCCTAATGCAAGCACTTTCTACCAATAATCTCAATCATGGGCTTAGCAATGGGATGGGAAGGGAACTGTTAATTTAATTATCTCCCTCATCCTTCCATGGAATCATTTCCTGTAGAAGTTTCTGGCATTTTCCAGAAATTATTTATTATAATATATACGTATAATATGCTTTGCTCGTCGAGTGTGTGTGTGTGTGTGTGTGTGTGTGTGTGTGTGTGTGCTTCCCACTGAATAGTGATGCCTCACAGGGCTCACCAGAACTTACCAGAATGAATGCTCTGCTCATGGAGATTCACAAATGTCATCAGTGAGTGTGAAGGGGAAACTGTCAGTAAGCCTGCCGAGGGCCGGGCGCAATAGCATAGTGGTTAAGGTCCTTGCCTTGCATGCCTGGATTCCATATGGGCCCTGGTTCTAATCCTGGTAGCTCCATTTCCCAAAGCCTTGGGACCCTGCACCCACATGGGAGACGTGAAAGAGGCTCCATTGCGCTCACTTGGAGAGTGAACCATTGGAAGGAAGATCTTCCTCTCTGTCTCTCCTCCTCTCTGTATATCCGCCTTTCCAATAAAAAAATAATAATAACATAAACCTGCCGAATGCGCCCCTTCTATTCATGATCAACACCTAGCACCAGGCTTCGAAAGCTCAAAGACAAAAACTTAAACTTCAATATGACAAACAGAGCATTAACCCGGAGACAAGTTCTTTCCACATGCCTATGAAGCCTACTGGCCCCCTTAGTTAAAGAAACAGTTTATTTCCATACTTGCGATGGTAAGAATAAGGCCTGACAATGCAGAAAACGAAGAAATACTTTTGGATAAATGAATGCATGCACATGTATGTAGAGAATTATATGCCACTTGATTTCCTAGCAAAATGTGTAAAACTTAGAAAGTATTGTTTTACAAAGGGCATTGTAATCATTATTTCATGCTTGATAACTTCAGAGTTAAAAATTTATTTTTGGAAAACAAACAATACCTTGAGACAAAATTTTTTTGTGACTCCTCTCTAATCATAGGATTAGTTGATGTGAATCAACTGGGGAAAATTTCAAGTGAATGAATTTCACTTCCTGCTTATTTGTCTAGTAAATGTTTTAATAAAATATGCAATTGAATTTAACAGTTAAAAAATACTTTGGGGTTAAGCACTGAATAATTATCTAAATGTGCATTGTACCAAATTACCATGAATAATTCTTGCAATTTGCGTACATTTTATGTCTGATAAGTTCCAGAATTTCTATATCATTATGCATTCTTAAGCCTTTGACTAAGTATAAGTAGCTCATTGTGCAGGCCATCCATCAACTCTGTCCCCTGATGGCTTTCCTTCGGAGTTATGTTGCAAATCTCCTCCTTTCATGGAATTTTCCCAAGGATTAAAGTACTAGAGCAGTTAATGGTAGCATTGGATGGGGAGCAATTAGACTGACATCTTCAATTTTTAAATAGTTCAAGAACTGAGCTTTCTTTTATAAGTTCAACTCACAGATGATAAAGTTAAATATCTCAATCTCCCTGGTCACGTGATTTTCTAGAATTGTCAAAGTAAGCAATATCTGAAAATTTGGCTTACTAAAAGTTTCATGGCCCTACGCGGTAACCTAGTGGCTAAAGTCCTTGCCTTGCACGCGCCAGGATCCCATATGGCCGCCAATTCTAATCCTAGAACCCTGCTTCCCATCCAGCTCCCTGCTTGTAGCCTGGGAAAGTAGTTGAGGATGGTCCAAACCCTTGGGACCCTGCACGTGCGTGAGAGACCTGGAGCAGGCTCCTGCTCCTGGCTTCGGATTGGTTAAGCTGTGGCTGTTGTGGCCACTTGGAAAGTGAACCAACTGCTGGAAGATTTTCCTCTCTGTCTCCTTCTCTCTGTATATTTGACTTCGCAATAAAAAAATAAAAAATTTAAAAAAATTTTAAATAAATCTTTAAAAAAATAGTTTCATAACATTATCATTAAGAAGAGTAGTTGAAATAGAAAGGAATCTAGAAGACATACAATTTTAGCTGTATTAACATGATCGATTAGAGATACATGTAATTTAACTCTTATTTCAAGACAGAGTGCATTAATAATCAATGGATATATTTAGTTTTCAGATCTTTTTGTATAATAAAGAGCATACATTTAGTAAACAACTCGAAGAGCTGCTCTTAAAGAAATTCTGCACATAAGCACTCCACGAATGCTTTATTTCCTTATATTTTGCCATTGTAAGGAAAGACAGGCAAAATGCTTTCATTGGGGAAATATGCAGTGAAGTTAAATATTCTAATCTCTCTTATCAGATAATTTTCTAAAATGATATTGAGTTAAGCTAAATTTAAGAAGCTGATCTATTAAGTTTCACAATGTGACCATTGATAAGAGTAATTGAACTAAGAAGGTTCTTTTCACATTCATTACTGTTAGTCGTGTAAGTTTAGATAGAACAACCTGGATTTCATGTGCTTCCATTGATGGGCACCAATTAGCAGACATATATGTCCTAATCACAGAGAAAATATTTGCAAACTCAGAAATTACTCAAGGTGCTCAAAATGCTCCATTACCTCACCTCCTTTGTAACGTATGGCAGTATTTCCTGTTGGTTCACGAAGAGCATCAAAAAGCCCTCTTGCCTTTTGCTAGCGGAACTCAACTCAGACTGTGATCTGGGGTCCTTGCAACTCCCCTGAAGATTTTCTTGCCTGTTTAGCATCATCCCTTGCAATCTTCATTGGATGAGATTTACAGGAAGCAATGACTAAGAAATGTGGTATTATAGTCTTGGAAGACATTTTCATGGAGAACAGATTATCTTGTATGTTGGAAAGGTTAGGAAGATCTTCCCAAATGCACAGCTGCAGAGTCATACTCCAGTAAAAGAAACAGTGTGGAATGTCATGTAGATGTTCTGACACTGCAACTGAACCACACCGGATCACCAACACAAAACAGGCAAGGTACCGGGTAAATGCAATGCCAAAGGAATGGGGTAACAGGAACTCAAAATCACACAGCAACTGCCTCTCTGGGGACATTGCTCTGTACGGGACCAAGTGGTCAAACTCCATAGTTCTTCAAAATAAACTGGAGTATGGGTGTTGTCCTGATTCTCACTTTTAAGTATACAACATTTTCAAAATTACATAAAGAGCTGAGCCAACAACCAACAACTTCACTATGCCAAATTTGCTTTATGTTCTAGTTTCTTTTAGGAAAAGGATATTTAAGGCATTGAGTGATAGAAAGAGAAATGCATTTAATGGGGAAAGTCAGTGATTTCTAATTCTAATTTTGTCATTTGAGGCAACAGAATTAATGTATCCACATCTCGATTGAACCGTCTATGTTCCAGGTGACTACCACATCTGATCACTTTCTTGATTTTGACACTGTGTACGTCATGATGTTTCTAGAGAGTAAAATGTGATTAAAATTTAATTATGAGTTACAAGAGAGTCTTTATGATAAAAGTTAAGTTTGCAGACATAGATCCTAAGTAGTTTATAAAATCCATAGAGTTTGACCTGCTGCAGTAGCCTGGTGGCTAAAGCCTTCACTTTGCATGTGCACAGATCCCATATGGGCACTGGTTCCTGCTCCGACTGCTCTACTTCCCATACAGCTCCCTCCTTGTGGTCTGGGAAAGTAGTCAATGATGGCACAAAGCCTACACCGGTATGGGAAATGTGGAAGAAGCTCCTAGCTTCTAGCTTTGGATCAGCTCAACTCTAGTAATTGCAGCCACTTGGGGAGTGAAACAACCATCAGAAGATCTTCTCTTTGTCTCTGTAAATCTGCCTTTCCAATAAAAATAAAATAAATCTTTTAAAAAAAAATCCATAGGTTGCTTTACTACCGAGTGAATATAAAAGTACCATTTGTTTCATAGTGTAGTTCCAAGGCTACAAGAAAATCACTCATTATATTTTTCTTCACTGTTTGTGTTAAGCATATGCTAAGTGTCTGGGTCTACCTACAGGAAGTGCCACAAAATGTGGTCTAACCACGTTCCTACCCGGATAGAAAAGACAGACCCTTCCTGACAAAGACTCAAGTGGAAGAAAGACCAAACAAAAAATCCTTCCTTAAATATTGCCTATTATCTTGAGGAAGAATAATGCTCACGTTATGCTGATGCTGCTGTATTGTTAATTAGGAATACAGAGTCTTCCTTTGCACGCATAATGAATATTCTTTTTCATGCTCTACTTATCTGTTCCTGAAAATTACTAAATTAATTACTTCAAATCTGAGTTCACGCCAGCTTTTAACCTTTCAGGTTTCTGCACTCTTTGGAATTTAAATTTTGCAGTCCTGTTTTCAATATTAACTGTATAAATTAAAACCATGCAATAATGAATGAGATTTCAAACAGAATCCTACTGTAAATACAGGAACATTCAAAAATTTGGCCTAGGGTTTAAGAATTGAGTCTCATAGCGGAGTGCCTGAGCTCAAGGCCTGACTTCTCCCTATTACAACATCTAGCTGACACAAGAAGGGACAGCAGTGTGGCTCAAGTAACTGGGTTCTTGTCAGAAATGTAGGAGATACAGATTAAGTTCTGTGGTCCTAATCTCAGCCTAGCCACGTTCCCTGGTATTGCAATCATTTAGGAACTGAAGCAGAAGATGGAAAAAACCTTATTTTTTCTCTCTGTCATTTTGTCATTCAAACAAACCAATGATAAATAATTGTGAAAGTTTAATTATCAAAGTAGTTATGATATTTCTTGGCCTTAGTGATACTACATATGAGTTTAAAACAAGCACTTAGTGGTAAGATATCTATCTTCTATTAGCAGAAAATTAGCATGAATCCAATGCACTAATATGAAGATACAAAACCAAATACAGTTAACTACTTTTAGCTTGGATGTTAAAATATGTGAAAAATATGGAAATTAAAATATTAGAGTTTTTGTTGGGTGAAAATATCAACAGGAAATTTCTGCTAGTTTACTAGAGCTTCCAAATAAATATACCAAAGATGGAGTGATTTTAACCACACTAGTTCATTTCTCATACTCCTATGGGCCTCAAAGTACTAAATCATGGAGTTAGCATTCTTGCTTTCTACTGAATTCTCACCCTTGACTTACAAATGACTGTCTTCCCACTGCGTCCTCACAAAGTCTTTCCTCCATGCATAAACATTCCCAGAGTCTTTTTTCTTCCTGTAAGACATCAATCCTTTCAGATATGTCTCCCAGCTTTGACCTCCTGTAATCTCAATAACCCTTTCAAAGTCCTCTGTATAAATAGAGTAAACACTCAAGTTAGGACTTTGAAATACAAATCTTGAGAGTGCACAATTCAGCTTATAATATCTTGTCCAAAAAGTCAAGCAATACATCCAGAATATTTCAGTTAATAACTTGAATTGTTACTTTCCAAGCAAATGCAAGAAGGATTAAAAAGTTAATGAAAAACATGCTTTAAGAAAAAATTATGCATGGATTTCCAGTATGTTTTTGTCACCAAAGTAAACTTGTCTCTTGATTCAATTTTCCACCAACTTCCCGAAATCCTGTCATATTTTGAGGTAACCTATACATGGAGCTGTGAATAGTGTGTGTGTGTGTGTGTGTGTGTGTGTGTGTGTGTGTGTGTGCATATATTCCACATAAAGAGGTTTCAAAGAGGGATCGCATATACAGTTGTAGCCTAGGTACATAGCAGGTTTTAATTACCTTGGTTTGTGTTAATACAGACATTTTATGATGTTGATACAACCATCAAACCACCTAAATATGCAGCTTATCAAAATGTATTCCAGCATTATGTGATACATGACTCTGTGTGTGTGTCTACTGACTCTCAATGATTTCATTTATACTTCAGAGCAAATCTTCTAGTTGTATGATTTGGAAGTGTTTTAGACAAGGGCAGAATATGGCATCTCAATTGCTCAACTGTAAAATTCTGTGTTTGATTTGCATAACCCTGCTCTGATGGAAAATTTAAATGTGTCACTCAAGTTTTATTACGGTGCTAAATATCTAGAAGAAGCTAATTATGAAGGAGCAATGTTTATGTGGACTCTGGCTTTGTTGGTTCACAGGTGAAGAATGAGTGAGCTAGTGAGCCCCATTGGTTCAGCCAGCTAGTATGGCCAGGCAATGACAATGACTGAGTATGTGTGGGGTTTATATGTAGATAGCACACAACAAACCAGGAATCGGAGACCTCTTGGTCCCAACCTGAGGTTTTATACTTAGCCTCCTTGTGAGAACTACCCTTTATGGGCATGTCCAAGTGACCACTTCATAACCAGACCAAGGTTCTGACCCCCCAACATTGTCAGCATGAGCTTCTGGGATCAAACATTTTCATGAGATCAGGAGAACTGTATCCTACTCAGAGCACTGGGGAAGTTGCTTCTATAAAAGATGTTACATGCAATGAAATGTGTTGTCAAGTGAACAGAGTTTCACAATGAGTGAAACTTGAAGACAAAAAGTTAAATGAATAAGCCATACACAAAATGATAGTGTATGGTATCATTTACATGATGTATCTGGAAGTAAAATTCACAGAGACATAAAAAAGCAGTGGTAGTTGCAATGAGGTAGAGGAAGGAGAAAATGGGAATCATTGTCTAATGCATGTGGATGTTCTGTTTGGAGGATTAGTAACTGCTGATGACAGATGATGGCAAAGTAAGTACAACAGTGTTAATATGGTTGTTGCTATTAAATCATATGCTTTAAAATTTCAAAATGGCAGACAGATTTTGTTACAATAAAAAATTCTCAAAAATAGATATTCTAATATATAGTTTTAAAACAACTTTGTCATTGACACAGGAAGGCAGTATCTTGAAATGAAATCATTAATATACATGAGAATATATAATAGCAAAATGAATCATTTCTCTCTTGATATACACTATTCGTTTAGCATTTCTATTTTGTGTTTTTATTGATCAGGGTAGGAGTCCTACAAACTATCCAATATTGTTTTAGTCTATTTCAGAAAAAATACTCATACAACAGATTCTAGACTCTCTGAGCTAGAAACAAACCCTCAAAATGAAGTAACATTTAAAACTGAAGGACAAAATACATGTGTGTTTTCCTACGAGTGAGTACATCATGTTAATGTGTATGTAACCATTGTGTGTGTGTGCACACATTCATATATATTTATAGGTGTGAATATGTGAATATATGTATGCATCTGCATGTGTGTATATGTAAGTTTATCTGTGTTTAGCTGAAGTCCATAAAGTTATAAGGTCATTATCCTAGGAAAACAAGAGCCTCTTGTTGCTATGTCTTCTGTTTCATATCTCTACAAACAGTAGTATATTTACCATGCACCATGGGGAAATTGAATAGGTAAATAATAAAATAATGTTCTCAGCTTTACAGTCATCATGAATGCTCCCAGGAAAACGTCCCTTTTAACAGGAATTCCAGCCCTGCTCTACCATGTTCACAAAACTGGTTAAAATAAAGAAGCATTCTTATTTGATAAAAATAATTCTTTCATCTGGGTGCTAAAACATAATAAAGGGAAATTCACTTGTCATTTTTTTCCTTAATGAAATAGTAAAACAGACAATAAACCAGAGATAATCTACCTGGATTTGAGGAAAGGCTTTGTTCTTTGGCATAAAGCTTGTTGATCAACGAGGACAACGCAAGAGCAGAGGGCAGACACAGAGACCTGTAGCAAGTAGCCTTCCGTGTGCAGCAAGACAATGAGAATCAAAGGATTAAAGAACAAGCAGACAACTCCTTCTCTTAAAAAAACTGCAGAGTGGCTTGCAGACACCTTATTAACTTTGCAAAGTAATACCAGACTGAGAGAAACTTTCCCAGAAGACAGTCACCAAATGATCATATAAAATCACATAATGGATACACACACACACACACATATGGTTTTAAATTTAAGTAGCTTTCCCTAGTTGTTTATAATTTAGAAATTTTATAAAGTCCTTTAAATTGAAAAATGTATCTTTTTTGCAGCATAACGCTTTAAACTTGGGGTGAGTCATTTATGTTTCGGTTGACTTGGGCAGAAGATGCCCAGATAATTTTTAAAATATTATTGCTTGATGTATCCGTATGGTGTTTTCAGGAAAGTTTAGCATCTGAAGTGGAACACTAAGGAATGAAGCTGACTAGGTGGGTGGATGCAAAGAGAAGAAGGTGAAGAGAAGCTGGATTGTCTGTCCACACGCATGCCAGACAGACACCTCACTGTCCTCTTCGACTCTGACTCATAGCATGTAGCTCTTTGCTTTCAATCTTCTGTCTGGGACTGGAATGTATACCTCATCAGCTTTCCTTGACCTCCAGCTTGCAGGGAACAGAGAATCTCAGAATAAAACCCGTTCAGAATGTGCAACATCATGTTCTACTGCAGAACTTTTATTAACATATCACCAGAATAACCAGGAAACTCTACTTCAGAACGGCCGAACATCAAAATAACTCATTATTCCGCCAAACATCCTAGATGTAGCATAAATTCCTAGACATGATTGGTTCAGCAAACTAGTAGTATCAACATGGATCAAGATCATTTTTTTCTTTCCACATCACCCCAGTTCAATCATCCTCATATTTCTTTCTAAAATGATTTTCACTCAGGGTTGTCTAGTGTCTAAAATGGTTTGTGAGTAATAGTAAGGTTCAAGTTATTAATAGTTTAATTGTAAAATTACACTTTTTTACTAAGAATAGGGGACTATTGTTGGGGACTAGAATGATAGCCTAGTGGCTAAGGTCCTCACCTTGCATTCATTGGGATTCCATGTGGGTGCTTGTTCGTGTCCTGGCTACTCTACTTCCCATCCAGATCTCTGCTTGTGGCCTTGGAAGACAGCAGAAGATGGGCCAAAGCCTTGGGACCCTGCACCCAAGTGGGAGACCTCTCAGAAGCTCCTGGCTTTGGAACGCTCAGCTCCAGCCATTGTGGTCACTTGGAGAGTGAACCAGTGGATGGATCATGTTCTTTTCTGCCTCTCCTCCTCTGTGTTTATCTGACTTTGCAATAAAAATCAGTAGGTCTTTTAAAAAAGAATAGGAATATTGTCAATGTGCCTAAAATATCTAAACCTAAGTCTTGATGGACAGACTGGGTTACATATCAATTCCTAAAGTAGCAACTTAAAAAGAAAATGCAGGTTCATTTGACTGCCAATAACTACTAGGCAGGACATGAATACTTGGAAGTCAAGAACTGACACCAAAGGAGATATTTCACATAATTTTAGGAATTTCACAATACTTACTAGCAAATTCCAAATAGTATCACATATCATATAAATATCTCTAATCATTCTGTAAGTACAAGTTTCGGATTAACAGCTTGAAGCTGCTGTTACATTTAGTTTCTGAATTGCATATCTTTTGTATTTTATGCATAAGGGATTAGTCATTTGTGTTTTCTTTTCTCATAGAGAACTAAAACACTCTAATCTCTCAATTACTTATTTATGTGTCCTATATGTTCACAATTTCCACACCTAAATCATGTATTTATTATTTTAGTATTCTGTAATCAGGCCTTCAATCTTCAGCAGCTACTTGCTGACTTGCTAAGCATTGCGTAGCCTACTGAAATTTTGCCTTTGCTCTCATCTTGTTTTTAATATAACACTAATCATTTCTACTTTTCCTTTATTATATTTACTTCTGCAGTAATTCGAAAGAATGATGCCCAGATAATAACAATTTAAGTCTGGAAATGTTATATTTTAAGAAACACTCTGCAGGTACATACCAAGAAAAAAAGCACTTCAAAATGGGAATATAAAGAAGTTTGCTAAATTAAAATGCTTTATTTTGGTACTTTTCTTCATTATTCTTATGCAGACACACGATATTCAATCCTTTACAGAAATGAAGTTCATTGTGTCTGGTATTTACACATCCAGTTCTGGTCAACGATTACCAAGAAAAATTGCCTTTTGTTTCAGTTAGCTCTCCACTCCCCTATGCTTCTGTAATATATCTCCTCATTTTGTACTAATGTATGCTTCTAGAGAGACAAGCAACACTGGGTTTAAACAAGTAGAAAGCAGTAGATTAGCCTCAAAAGTCCCAGATTTCATCATAGGCTCTGAGTCTGCTATTTATGTGATTATTGTAAGGCTAGTAAATTTCTTATCCAATCTTTTTGTGTGAAGTTGCTGTAGGAAGTGCTGGTATTACATTTTAAAGCTGTGCATTAACCTAAGGATTTATAAATCTCACTGAATTTAAAATCGAGACTCATGGAGCTAACAATCCTGCTGACAACCAAGAAAGTATAGTGCAGGTAATCCCAGGGTGAGAAGTTGATCCTAATTGTCCTTTCAGAAGTGTCTGCCTTGTTGCACAAGTTAGAAAAGCCTGGGACCACATGATATGTGCTGAAGATAGAGAAAAGCAAGCAGAACTGGGGAGACTATTTGTTGCTACTGAAAAATCTAAACTCCACCAGGCAGCCAGAACTCCATCAGCAACCAGGTAGGAAGGGACTTTCACTGGGAGCTTGGGAGGTGAACCCAGACAAAGAACTGTCCATCCTGCTAGTCTGTTTGATTTGACCAGGAGCAGAGACAGAGCAGCAGAACCCAGATGGGCAATGTGAGAACAGGGTGGATTTCATAACCCAGCCAGCTACCTAGAACCAAACTGGACACCATTTTGCCTAAGGAACCAAAGGCAAGGGAAAAGACTGAGCGTACACTGAGCTGGAAGTGAACTCATTTCTGACTCAGTGAACTGTATCCATCTGCCATTCTACAGGTTCCACCTACAACAGGTCTGGGTAGTCCTCAGAGCTGTCAGCAGATTAAGAATTCTAGTAGTGGTACATCAAGTTTTGTACACTGTGCTGGGGACAACAGTGAACTGCACATGGGCTGAGCTCGCGAGAACTCACTGAGTTCTGTGGATTGCACTGGTCCCACAGGAAAATAATACAGACTGTGGCATCGTATCAGTTAAAATAGGTCCGTGTGGCACCCAGACCTAATGTCCAACAAGTTCCAACAAGATCAGTGCCACCAACAACCTAGTTATATAGGACACTTGGTGTCTCCCTAATACTGGGATGTGCTCCAAAAAGAAGCGGGAGAAAGGCTGTACAGATAATTGTGCAGCCTCAGCACGGTATCACAAGATGAGAATATTGGTGAGTCAGGAGTTGAGGCTATGGATTTCTTTGTCGAAATCTAACATAAGAACCAGACTGGAAATCGCTAGACAGAGAGGCAAAATTGACTGCAAGCAAAGAGTTGTGTACCAACTGCAAAAAGTAAAATCAAACTGTAGACCTGTGGGTGACACAGCATAGAAACCTGCCCCAATGAGAAGACTCTGTTAACCAGATGAACAATGACCAAGAGCAAAAGAAGAGACAGAGGCACAATGAATATTACTGAAAATTCCCCTGCAAAGGAGCAAAACCCTATGCCAACCTCAGAGTTAACTGAGGAAGACATCAAGGAATTGGGGGACACAGAACTCAGACAACTCATTTTAAAGTTTCTGATCAACAATGAGAAGCACATACAAGAGTTCAAAGAATTTAAGGAATATTTTACACAAGCAATGGCAGCAATATGCAAGTCAAGACTGATATATCAGAAATTAAGAACACAATAGAACAAGTTTAAAGTACAGTGGAGAGTCTCCAAAATAGAATGAAGCAAGCAGAAGAAAGAATCTCAGGATTGGAAAATATTTCCTGTCACCAGGGGGAAGCAAACAAAAAGCTGGATCAGGCCAAAAAAAGTATTCCAGAATTGAAAGACACTATTAAGAGGCCTAATATAACAGTTATGGGAGTCCCAGAAGGTGCAGAAAGAGAAACTGGTTTTACAAATATATTTGATGAAATAATCAAGGAAAATTTCCCTAATCTAAAGAAAGAATTGAGAACCAACATCCAGGAGGGTCACAGAACTCCCAAAAGCTTTGATCAAAAGCGATCTTCACCAAGACACGTGATAATCAAGCTCTCCTAAATTGAACATAAGGAAAAGATCTATGGAGGCTATCATATCTAGTACCATGTTATTTAACTTCATGGCATTGTAAATTTCTATTTTTCTTCCTATTGTAGATTTTGTATTATGACTTTTCATTTGAGGGGATGTACAGTAGCAACATCTTTTAACTCAATTTTCCATAACATTTGGGAGTACAATTATATCTAGAGAGAGGCATTTTGAAAAACATAGTTAAGGCTAAACCATGATGTAACAGTGGTGCCTAAAGCAGGAAGCCTGGCATCCGTGTAAGAGGGGGAGACACAGGGAGTGTGATCACTGAGAGCAGGCAGAGGGGAGGTCAGAGAGAAGGCCGCCACCTGTAGGCAGGCACAGAGGCCTGGGGGGAAAACAAACTTGCCCAACAGCTATCCAATGTTCACAACCAACAGAAAATAGCTGATAACGTCACCGAGTCTGGGATATTCTCTTTCAGTTGTCTGGGTAGACTAACACAGCAATATAATAATCTTGCAACATTCACAAATTTTGACTTTAAAAAACTGGAGATTTTCAAAGATGCTCTGAAAATAAAGTTTAGATTTCTTGAAATTATTCTTTATTAGTGAAACTGGTATTTATAATAATTATGACTAATATCTTATAAAAGAACATAGTATGTATAAAAACATCTTAAATAAATATTCTTATATTTACAGCATCCTTCTAGGTTCAAGCAAAAGCATGTTTGCTCTAATTTTATGTTATTTTGTTTTATATTTATTTCTACTTAATTTGAAAAACAGACGTTTAGAGAGAAGGACAGACACACACACACACACACACACACACACACACACACACACACACACACACACACACATCTTCCATGAGTTGCTTCTCTCCCCAGCTGAAAGTAATGGTTAGGGTTGGGCCAGGTCAAAGCCAGAAACTAGGAACTTCTTAAGGATTTCCCATGTGAGTGCAGAGACACAAGGAATTTGGCCATCCTCCACTGCTTCCCCTGGCACATTATCAGGGAGTTAAATTGGAAGTAGGACTGTCAGAACCCATCCTGGGGCCCATATTGGTTGCCAACATCAAAAGTGGCAGCTTCACCCACTGTACTACATGCTGGCCCCTGCATTGTTATTTTTATATAACGAACCTCAGAATACTTTAGCACCATCTTGCCAAGCTGGTCATTATTTTTATGAGAGAAATCAGAGTACAGAGAATGAAGTGATTCATTAGCACCAGAGTTAAACCCTGGTAAATCGGAACTTACAACAGTTCTCCTCTATCTATTTTGTAGGAACTAAGCAGTCTGCGTTGTCCTTTGTAGATACAAAATAGTGAGAAGAGGAGCCTGGTGTGATAGACGGCTGACCAATGTCCTTGCCTTGCATGAACCGGGATCCCATATGGGAGGTGGATCACATCCCAGATGCTCCACTTCCCATTCAGTTACCTGCTTGTGGCCTGGGAAGGCAATAGAGGCCTTATTCTATCACCAGATGGAGAACCATTCTCATCACCCTCCCTTACTCCAAGCAATAGATTTTCTTTGTAAAATGTCAAACTGAACTGTAAACATAGCAGTAATGCCTTCCATCACAATGGATAAATGCAGACATTTACTTGGCTTCATGAATCAAAGTATAAATTTATTTTAAAAAAAGCTACGTTTTTATGCAGATTAAGCATTCCTCATCCAACTTAAAGCTACATCATTAGAATCGTGTGGTCTCCATGATGACCACAACAAGCAAGGAGATACATAGCAGAATTACTGTGGCCTACACATCATCCTTCCTCTTTTAATTGACAAATTACTGCAGCTGAGCTGGCAGGTGCCCGTGGAGTCCAGTGGAGTATGGGCTGCTATAAACTAAATTATGTTTTCCTGAAGATTATACATGCATCTCATAAGCATCAATAGGACTGCACAAGGGGACTTCAAAAATATTTTATAAATGAAGATTTTAAAAATTGGGGGCCCGGGCTGTGGTGCAAGACATAAACTACAGCGATGCCATATGAGTGCTGGTTCGCACCTCAGCTGCTCCACTTCTAATGGAGCTCGCTAACACTGTGCCTGGAGAAGCAGTGGAGGATGACCAAATTCCTGGACCCCTAAACCCACAGGGGCAACTGGGAGGACGTACTTGGATCCCAGCCTCTGCCTTGCCAAACCCTGACTGTTGGGGTAATTTAGGAAATGAGCCAACAAATGTCTTTGTGTAACTATGTCTTTCAATAAATAAAATAATATCTTTGAGAGATTTATTTATTTTTATTGGAAAGTCAGATCTACATAGAAGAGGAGAGACAAAGAGGAAGACATCTGTCCAATGATCCACTCCCCAAGTGACACAATGGCCAAAGCTTAACTGATCTGAAGCCAGGAGCCAGGAGTTTCCTCTGGGTCTCCCATGCTCATGAAGGATCCTCTATTGCTTTCCTAGGCCACAAGCAGGAAACTGGTTAGGAAGTGGGGCTGCCAGGACATGAACTGGCACACATATGGGATCCCAGCACGTGCAAGGCAAGGACTACTGCATGGGGCACTAAACAAAATATTTTTTTAAAGATAAGTTTGAGACCAATATTGAACTATCCCATAACAGAAAGTTGGTTCTAGTTCAAGCCTTTCCGTTTCGCATTTGCCTCTGTGCTAATGCACATAAGGAGGCAGAGGAGGATGACAGCCAGGTGTCTGGGTCCCTGGACCAGCAGGAAGATACAGATGGAGTCGCAGGCTCCTGGCTTTGTCCTAGTATAGTCCCAGCCATTGCAGACTTTTGGTAATGGGCCAGTGCATGGAAGATCTCTCCCTCCCTCGCTCTTTCTCTCCCTCTTCCTCTGTTGCAGTGCCTTCTAAATAAATAAGGCCATTAAAAAACCAAAAGGCATTTGGCAAAGGCTTAACACTGTGAATATTTAAAGAACTCAAACAACTGAACAAAACAGGCATTTCTATTTGCATAGGAAACCAATGTAAATAGGGAAATCTCAAAAAAATACAAAGCTGACAAAATGTTTACAAAAACTGCTCAGCATCACAAGTCATCTGGTAAATTAAAAAATGAAACAAAACAAACAACAACAACGAAATGCACAGTAAGTTATACCTCACCCCTATCAAAATGGCTATCATTAGAATCGAGAGAGAGAGAGAGAGAGAGAGAGTAAAGAAAAGGAAAGGAAAGAAAAGAAAAGAAAGCTTGCAATACTGTGTGGAAAGACTAGTATTTATATACTTTTAGTGGGAATATAAGTTATTGCAGCCTTTGCGGAAAACAGTGTGGAGATTTTTGAAAAAATAGACAATATATGATCCAGCCATCCCACATATGTACCCAGAAGACATGGACACATTTCAAAGAGATACCTGCTCACTGTTTTTATAGCAGTATTGTTCACAATAGCCAGAATGTGAAATCAATCAAGTGCCCATTAACAAATGAATAAAGAAACTGATACACACACACAAGCACACACTAGCATTATTGAGCCATAAAAAAACAATAAAATTCTACTATTTCCAGCAATATGGTTGGAACTGGAGGACATAATATTAAAAGTAATTTCTCAAACTAAGAATGACAAAATCCATATGTTTTATCTTATATGTGGGAGATAAATTTCAAAAAAGAAACCCCTGAGTGTTTCAATTACACTATAAAAATAGATAACTGTGCTGTCAAATTTTGGTTTTTGTTTATAGGAATTTTGGGAGTGAACCAGTGGGCGGAAATTTCCAATCCTTTCTCTCTCATTCTGCCTCTGCTTTTCCCTCTGTAACACCAACCTTCAAACTAGAATAAAATTAATCTTTTAAGGTAAATAAATAAGTAAATAAACATATAAATAGCAAGTTTACATTGGTACAATTTTTGAAATTCATGCATAGTCTTTTAATAATACACATTTTTCAAAAGTGTTTAAAGGCTGTTAGGAAACAATACCTAAAAAAGTTATTACATGAATTTAAGGGTTAACAGTTTATCTTGAAACTATAGAATTCATGCTCATATAAGCAACATCAGAGACACTTTCCTCTCTTTCTACATTTAAGTGCACAAACAGGAAGACATCTGAGCCACAATGAATTGGCGGCTCTTTGCAAGTAAGGAGTCTGAAGCTCACCTGGCCTAGTGTTGCATTGCACTAGGTTAATAGCCACCCTCAATATAATTATTCTATAGGGACTAGTTTAAATCCCAGCTGCTCTACTTCTGATCCAACTCCTTTCTAATACACATGGGAAAGCGGTAGAGGACAGCTAACGTACTTGGGCCACTGTCATCCATAGGAAAGACCCGTAGGCAGTACTAAGCTCTGGTTTTAACCTGGCCAAGTGCCAGTTATTGAAGACTTCAGGGAATGAAGCAGCAAATCAAACATTCTCTCTCTCTCTCTTTCTCTCTCTCTCTTATGTGTGTGTGTGTGTGTGCGCGCCCCACCGTCTGCCCTCCTTTTATGTAACTCTGCCTTTTGGCTTTTCAAGAAGCCAATCTTGCAGGAATTGGTCCTGGACTTCTTACTCTTGAGAACTAGGAGAAGTAAATTTCTTGTAAAACCACTCAGCCTATGCTTCTGCTGCAGCAGTCTGAGCAGACTGAGGCACAGGAGAAATTAAGACTTCATAGATTTGCTCTTTTTTCTCTTTGTTTAGCTATTACTGCTTTCACTACTATTTTACTTTTTAATTTCCTTCTCTGTATCAAAATCAAATGTAACACATGTAAATTCTCTGCTCAAAGGTGAATCTGACATAGACCGATACATTCTGGTATTCACATCACACAGATGTGACTTTGAGTCAGGAGAGCCAGGGTAGTTTGGAGGTATAGGGTTCAGGATTTTATATCAGCTCAGCGCCATTTGGATGTTTACAGCATCAATCACAGAACATAAAGTTATCAACTCAAAAATTAGCCCACTGCTGCTTTATTGTATTTTGAATCCCTCCTGCAGTTGCCTTAGCCAAAATGACTTTGTGGACTCTATGTAGTGCCCAAGGGCCAGATGCTCCTGCATTTGCTTTCCAGTTCTACCACCTTCAACTTGAATGGCCTTGGAAAAACCCTCTTGGTGCACCAGCTCGCTTACTATGATATGAATAATAATTTCCCCAAGTCACTTATTTGGCATGCTGAAAAATGAGTTAACATTTAAATTGCATATAGCCACGTCTGAAATGAAATGCATGCTATTTAGGTTAGTTAACGAAATAAAAAATAAATAATGACCTTGTCAAAGGAAATTAGAGGCGGAAGACTCCATTATAGTTGTAAAAGTAGAAAAGCAACTTAATTTCTGATATTAGAATCTAATTGCCTTGCTTTTTAATTTTACACTTTTGAACAATTATGACACCTTAGAGAACAGGGAAGTCCCCTGGCACACCCTACTTACAAAGGTGTTGACAGCTAAATATATTTGAGGGATATGCTGTGTTAGGGTTGATGATAAAGAAGTTAATCAGAAAAGCATAGCTATTTCCAAAATCATTTCAACCTAGACCCCTCTAGCAAGACATCTGAACATCTTGAGAAGTTGACAAGATTAGAATGTATTCTCAGAACACGGACATAGCAAAGATCTTAGGATGCGTTGGGAAACAATAAAACATGTCTGAGGTTAACTAAAACGACCTGCAGTAGCCAGAAAGTTCTGAGCTGGAAACCACGATGTCTATGTCATGAGAATACATGAAGATGCTATAGGAACACCTCAGCCAACAGCCAGGGTCGAGCAGTTTCATCCCAGGGTTTCCTATAACTGGAGCAAATAGTCAGAAGTTAGGACAGGCATAAAGATGACTTGGTACAGACTTGGAAGGAAGCTTGACTTTAAACACTTCCTGCCTAAAGTGAATGCTGGCCCCAGGAACGGGACAGAGCTTTAAATTCCCATCAATCAGAGCTGCAAGAATCAGATAGGATCATGCTCTTTGTGGTTCTTATTATGTACATCCAACACTGATGTTATAAAAATGGACAGGATAAGACATGAGCAGATAAACATAACTTAAAATAAAAGTTTGTGACTCCTGAAATTAGAATCTTCATGTCACACAGCATTATTTCTCCTGTTTTATAAACAACTAAGTAAAAAAAACACACACACACTTTCTTCGTACAAGAGACAAACACTGTGGGAACAATTTTACCCTTACTTTCCTGTACCCTCTTCTGAGAAGAATGAGTTCAACTATGAGAACATCTAATAGATCTTATATCAGCAACAAAGTTTAACATTAAAGGGACTTCTTTGACATGAAAAATTTAAGTGTTTTATGATGACATTAGTCATCTGTTGACTTCGGAACATGAGTACAAACACAATTCAGTTACTCATTGATATATTTTAATGGTCAAGATGACATACAAGTTAATTTATAAGTATTTAGTTATTTGTATGATAAAGTGATAGAAATACAAATCTTTTATTTGATGGATCCCATTGCCAGTGATCACATCAGCCCAGGATGGATCACAACCGTGCACCTGAAATTCAGACCCAGTCTCCAACATGGGTGGCAGGGCTCATCATGTGTTTCCTCCCAGGGTATGCACTGGTTCAGAGTTGGAAACAGAGTCAAGATTCCTATCTAGGCACTCCAGTTGGCATCTAACATAACATGCAGCACCCAAAACACTCCTCTAAATGCCCATTCCCTATGTTTATAAAAGTAAAAACAGTCATGTGTTTTAAATTCATCATACACATACAGGCAATAGTCAAATCAGAAACAAAGAAAAGGAGAAATGAAATAAATGTGGTGTTATTGGGAAGTGACATACTATTCCCTAGACGTGTGAAGTTTCTTGGAATTTCAGACGACAGTAGCACCAACTGGAAACTTACCTCTTAAAAAAGAGTTGTTTATGATATGAAAAATGCTAAGTACTATTTGGGACCCCCAAAACATTTCCTTGAAATATGTATGCATATTGTGCAGCTTAATGGGCCTAATTGAAGAGTTTAATAAATTTGGATCATGTAGCAGTAATTGAAAAAGTGATTGATATGGCTAATATTATGGTTAAAGTAGTAAGATCTAAAAGCAGCTAATTCCTTGGATATCGTGGGAGGTTGTGAGTTAGTATGATGGTGTTTGTGTCAGTGCAAAGCCAAGCATATTGGTACAATGTGAAGAGTTAAGTGTTTTATCCCAAAGAGTTAATGCTAAGGGCAAACATATCAGATGTTCAGTGGAACACTCTTTTTCTTTTTGAAGCAGTTGTAGTTTTGAGTTAGATAAAATGGAGGCCTATCATAGGAATAACAACCAAATCAGATTTCCTGAGCTGTGTTTTGTGAGATATATCTCACTAAATAACATTTAGTAGAGCATATATAAAAACATAGCCAACACATATCATATGCCATCAACACAGCAACATCTGTAGAGTAAACCAACCTGTTATGTTCTGTTTCCCTGTTAATAAGTTCCACTCACAAGTCTGACCTGGACAGGTTTTCAACAATTCCAGCTGAAATCAAACACCAGGCCAACACTTGTGCATAGTGGGTTAATAGTTTGTGAATATTGAACTCAGTCTGTCACATGAGTACCCACTAGAGTTTCAGCTACTCCCCTTCTGATTCGGATTCTTGCTAACATTTGATCAGTTTTATAAAATCAGTTTTATCTTCACAAAACAAGCTTCAGCCACCATCAAAACAAGGTCACGCATGTAGCCCAAAGAAAGTGCATCATGTATGACAAATTTTAGAATGAAAAAAATACATTGTCTCATGCTGGAACTGCCACATTGATTGCCAAAACACTGTTGCCACTGCATTTCACTTGGGCACTATGTGTAGCTACACAGACAACTGAGAACACACAGCTGTCTTTGGATAAGGAGCAACTCTGTAACGCTGTATAAAAACTCATACAAGCAATTATGATTTTGATTGATTGATATTTTAGTTTTGATTAAAAGGCTGACAACTAAAGATACTGGTGTCTGTACAGCTTTTTAAATCTCACATGTTGACTTACACATATGTCTTCAGAAAAGGAAGCATGCAATTAACCTGAAAATAAGACAGTATATACTAAATGCATTTTGCATAATCTGCTAGAATATTGAAAGTATATGTACTTTCTGATAACTCCTCCCTCCCAGATACACTTATTTGTTCCATTTCTATCTCTTCTACTACTAAGACAGTGAGATTTTGAGCGAGGCAAGGCTCTTGAGCCCACAGATATTGGGTTCCAATCACTCACCATTTACAAAGAGAAGAGTTTTGTTCCAGAAAGAAGACAGTTTCATTCCATGAAAAAGCATTGGAATCCTGGTGCTGTATAATTGGGATATGTGATGTAATGCAACCAGACTGAGAAATTGCCTTCAGGTATAAAGACAGGAATGACGTATACAAGCCCCTAGAATGGTGGCAGATGATTTTTCACTCTTTTACTCTCCTCACAGTGAGTGCTGTAGTCTGGGGGAATGTTGAAGAACCCTTGCTGACAGGAGAGCTCCAAAGCAGGGAAGAGTCAGCTACACAATAAACAGCCTACCAAATGCTAAATTACAATTCCCAGGCTGGCTGTGAACACTGTCACCTTGCATCTGCTGGGATCCTATATCGGTCCCACTCCATATCCTGGCTTCTCTACTTTTCCACCCAACTCCCCTCTTGTGGCCTGGAGAAACAGTCAAGGACAGCTCAAAGTCTTGACACCCTGCACTCACCGGGAGACCCAGAAAAAGCTTCTCACTCCTGTCTTCAGATTGGCTCAGCTCTGGCAATTATAGCCAGTTGGGGAGTGAACCAGCAGATGGGCAGTCTTTCTGCCTTTCCTTCTCTCTGTATATCTGTATTTCTAATCAAAAACTAAAACAAATCTAACAAAACATATAATTCCTTATTCACATGTTAGTGGGGGATTCAGGATAATTTAAACTTGCTTGAAAATATTAACACAGCCTCAACAGTCCCCATTCCTCACTAGTACAATACACAGAACAGGCACCATGACCTGTGTGGTAAGTCCAATGTGCAGAACAGAGGAATTCCTAGCGACCACAGCGGATGCAGACACCTGGTACAGGGATGACAGGAATCTGAATATCCGTATAACACAATCTCCACAGAGCTTTAGAACAAGTTCCATGTGAAAAGAAGAAAATAAGCAAAACGAACAAAAAATGCATGTAAGCACCAGAAAATTGATGGTAATCTTATTTGTTAAGTATTTGGTCATATGGTAAAACTGTGTTTCAAGACAAAGTGCACTCCAATAAAGAACCCAACTCAGTAACTTCCACTTGAATGAAGTGTCTCATGACAGCAAGCTCAACATTGCTCTTGAATGACGTAATGAAATATGCCATGAGTTAAGTCTCTCCAAACTACTGCTTTGATGACACAGAAACTTCTCAAAATCACACTCACTCAGCTTGAACAATATCCTGTGTTGCATTCATGTGGCAATCATCTTAAGTTAAAGATGTGTTAGCAGGACTTACTACTCGTGTGTGTGTGTGTGCGTGTGTGTACAAGATTACATTGCATGCCATAAACAAAAAAGGGAAAAAATTTAATTCTATATTACATTCATTTCCAATTAGACCACCACTAATGTGCATGCAACTAGTTGGTTTTAAGACAGGCAATGTAGCCCAGTGAGTTAAACTGTTGTTTCTGAAACCAGCATCCCATATGAAATTGTTAGTTTTTGTTCTTGTGCTTTCCATCCACCTTCCTGCTAACATGCCTGGGCAGGCACAGAAATGATGCCTAATGGCTTAGGTTCCTGCCACCAATGTAAAGGCCCCAGAGGAGCTATGAGCTATTAGCTATGAGCCCAATCTGACTATTCTGGGCACTTGGGGAGTGAACAAGGAAACGGAAGATATCTTTCTCTCTGACCCCTCTGTCTTAGCACTCTACATTCCATGACTTCAGAGAGGGTTGCACTGCACAAGGGAGTACAGATGTATCAATACACACTGTAGCATTCCCTGGAGAGTGCTAGTTTTACCTTTTCAAAACTGAGTGCTTCATTCAAATCACCTTTCAGTCTCTAAAAGCACCTTCACATCCCCTGAAGGCATCTGTAGTTCATTTGACAGACATGACATTTTGCAACAAAGAAAACATATATGAAGGGTAGTTATATAGTTGGTAATTTTTTTTACTGTAAATTCATCAATCAAATATTTCTTTAGATACATCCCTGAAAACATGAGGAAAGACTGGTTCTGCAAAGTATCTGGTTTTAGGTCTGGATAAGACAGAAAGGATCCGGTGGTCATAAATCTGGGAACACAATTTATTGAATACATTTTTCAAGTCATTGTGGTGAGACAGACTGAATTGGAATGGCTCTATGTGCATGTCTGTTTCATTCCACTTTATGTGAGAAGGTCTTGCCCTGGATTGAATCCAAATTGACAGAAGAGCTACCAGAAGAGTGATAAATTTTAATACATCTGTAGGCTGATAGTGATTAATGGGCCCATCTCAAACTCTTCGAGAAGTTTGAGATTTAAAGTGTCTCACTGCTCCTAAGTAGATTTCTCAGACTGTTAATGGATGTTTCTGCAAGGAAAAGCACCAACACTAAAAGGACACCATGCTCTAAGCTGACTGGTGATATAACTTGTGAATATACAAGCAATTCATTTGTCTTTTACTTGAAATTTCAGTCAGTATGAATAACAGTTTAACATGAGAGTGTTATTAAGACTACAGTTTGATAGGTTCAGTAACAATTATAGTGACTTCATCAGGGTTTGAGAGCTTTCCTACATACTTCTAGTGATCTTCATGGCAAGGATCCTGATTTATCAATATTTACATCTTGAAACTCCTCCTTAAATTATTTAAGTTTCACTTATATGACTGTTCTGAAAGTTAACTCAGAATTACAAGGAATTTTTCCAATCTTTTAGTTGGATTTTTCCATAGTTTCTCAAGTTCCTTTGAATAGTATTTTTTATCACATTTATAATGCAATCGTACCATCTTTCATTTAAAAACTGGAATCTAGGCACCAGTTTCGTGGCAGAACAGGCTAACGTGGTGCTGGGGACTCAGTTTCTTCCCTACCTCCAATCCATTTCTTTACTAACTTGCCTAAGAAGGCAGCAAAAGACGGCCCAATGATTTGGGCCCCAGCTACTCAGTTAGTATACTAGCACGGGGTCCCTGGATTCTGGCTTCAGCCTGGTCCAGGTCTGGCTGTCACAGCTATTTCGGAGTGCATTAGTTGCTGGAGGATTCTCCTCTGTGTCTGCCCCTCTCCCTGTCACTCTGCCTTTCAATACACACATACATACTCTCTCTCTCTCACTCACTCGCTCTCTCTCTTTCTCTCTCTCACACACACACATTAGGAAGCTCAGGGCATTTCTCTTATTTCCCTTTGAATCCAGGCAGTCGTATAACTTCCATAACCAATAATTTGATCTACAAGTGCTGCTGAAATTAAGTCAATAAAAGTACTGTATCTTCTTTCTCTCTCTGAGTAATTGGACTTTAATTCAATCATCTGTTTGAAGGCACTTCTAACCTCATAAAATATAAAGATAGCATAAAGATAGATGCTCCCACACCCAGCTTTGGTCAGGCTGCTAGATCAGCTGTAAGATTCGGGAGGTATTGGACAATCAGATTATTGAAGTCACGAGTGTGTAGACTTTCTAATAACAAAATGCCAAAGCCCCTTGATTCTAAGGTCTTGGTGTAATACATCCATTATTGTGAATTTAGTTTAAAATGATTGAACATTTCCTCAGGCCACATAATACTAGTATTTCAAATATTTTTGAATTTGTTATATTCACTTTCATGGAAAAACTAAGTCACATCAAAAGATTCACCTGTATTTTCTCCATTTGTTTCTTAAAATACTGTACTACTTTGATTTTTTTTATCCTTCTCTCTTTTTTTCTAACAGTTTTGGAAGCTGAAAGGCAAAATAGCACAGGGCACACACTGGCCCAAGTACAGGGTAGCTGTACAGGTGTGCCTTGGACAAAGGGCCACAGGGCACCAGATCCTGGGAGGGCGTGAGTGGGGTCAAGTGCTGGCTTCTGAAACAACATTATTGTGAAAATTACTAAGTGTTCATAAGGAATACTCTAATCCCATCCATGGCAGTGCCCTCCACAAGGCCTGAGCATCTTCAATTATCCCCCATCTATAATAGTTTTCCCAGCCCCTCAACACCACCATCCTGGAGACTGAGAGAACATGCACACCATCCAAGACTAATCAGGCCCCCAAGGGTCCACAGCCATCCCCAAGAGAAACCTGTGCTCAGTCCATTCCAATTGTCTTACCTGTTCTAACACTTGAAATTCCATGTCCAATTTCTCTTCTGAGACTCCAGACTAACTCTTGGCAAAATACAAATTACATTTCAAGATACAATATGAGGTAGACCTCTGCTTGGATTATCACAAGGGCACCCTGGAACTTGCTGAGAGTCCCCGAAATCATCTTTTAATGCCAAGAAAACTTTGCTTATATTCACACACATCCTTTTCCCCAGAGGAATGTAATCCTGTTTTGTTTTCTGGCTATTCCATGACTTTGTAAGCCTTTCTGCTAGGTTTCATTTTATCCCTAAATCTCATTGTCATTCTGATTAAAAGTGGCAGCTAATACCCAGCCTGCAGCCTAGATGTTAGATTGACCAGCATTCTTAAACTCAGTTTTTGTGGAGCCTGAAGCCATTATCACTGTCATCTGGATATTTCGTCACAGTATAATAAGAGTGTCCTTTAGGTCAGTTTCCAACAGAATCTTCATTTCCATCTGGATTTCGAAGCAACATGACACTTACTGCCCCTGCTCTGCCACTGTTCTCCCTGTGACCTGTTCATTTCTAAAGCATCCCAACTGTTCCTTGACCTATTAGATCATAATGATTTGATCTTTCATAGTCACCATTAATGCTCACTTATATTGCAGGATTTGTCTAGCCTCCTCTTCTTAGTTTTTTCAACCTCTGTCAGAAATTCAGTTTCACATCTGCTTTTCATTAGCATCACGGTGTACTTAAGAGAACTTGTGAAGATGGATGAACTTGGTGCACAGTTCGGTCTGCCACGGATCCTAACAAAGGTCCAACGGCAGACGACATGACCATCTATGTCAGGAAGACCAATATCACAAACCAGGAAGCAGAGAATGTGAATGGGGTCAAGTCTTTATAACAATCCTCTTGTGAGAAATACAAGACCCCTTGTGGGGTCCTACAAGACATACTTCAATCCCTTCCAAGGACAGCAGTCTCAAAAAGTCCTAAGAAGCTTCTATCATCCTGTGCTCTTCAAGATCCCACCACCTGCCAATATCAACATCATGGTGACTAGGCCCCTAAAACATACGCTCTCAAGGGACATCTAACAATATCCAAACCATACCACTTCTTAAGTCACGGATTTCCTATTCTTTCTATGTTTACTTTTTTCCCTAGAAAAATTCACCTTTTTTCATCACTTTCATTCTTTTTCCCTGATTTGAAGCTAATAGTTCACAATGAGATTGATATACTTCTTCTGTTCTGGCAAACCTTGACAGGACGTATTTTAGAATATCGAATATCCCTATAAAAGTAAAAATTCAGATGAGCAGCTTATATGTAATGTGATGATAATGATTTAATAAGACATAAATAGTGGCTAAATTATTTTAGTTTTCTGCTGGCAGAATTATCCTTGAGTGCAGTGTTATAAAGACATCAATAATGCTATTCATATTCACAATATAGCATTAGTAACTACAATGATGAAAAATAGATTTAAGGCTTTGTGTGGTGGTATATCATATTAAACCACTGACCGCCAACTTCTACTGCTCCTCCTCTGTTCAATTTCCCTGCTAATGTTCCATGGAAAGAAACAGAATATAGACCAAGTACTTGGGCCTTTAGACCCACAAAGGGGACCTGACTACTGGATGAGAAATGACCACACTAGGTCCCAGGCCACTGAAGCCATCTATGGAGTGAGCAAGCAGATGGAAAATAGCTCGCTCTGTGTGTGTGTGTGTGTGTGTGTGTGTGTGTGTGTGTGTGTGTGTGATTCTCTAACTCTGCCTTTCCAATACATAAATATTTTATAAAAGGAAAGTTTGGAACTGAGCACAATAGCTCATTTGGCTACATTCTTACATTGCAAGTGCCAGGATCATATGGAGGCACTGTTTCTTCTAAAAGCTGCTTCACTTCCCATCCAGTTCCCTGTTTGTGGCTTTGTAAGGCAGTGGAAGATGACCAAAGCCTTGGAACTCTGCACCTCTGTGCATGGCCCAGAGGAGGATCCTGCCTCCTGGCTTTGGACAGACCCAGCTGCAGCTGTTGTGGACATCGGGGCAGTGAACCAGAAGATGGAATAACTTTGTTTCTCCTTCTCTCTGTAAACTCTGCCTTTCCAATAAATAATAAATCCTTTTTAAAAGAAAAAAACAAATTAAATTTGATTGTTGTTATAATATTAGTACGGCTATCTCATGATGTAGTCCAAATATGAAAAAAATATAATGATAGATGAAAAATATTCCTACCAATGTAATGGGAAAGCTGTTGATAATGGCCTAAGCACTTGGGTACCTGCCAGTCTACTGAAAGACCTGATCGGAGTTCCTGGCTCCTGGCTTCAGCCTGGTCTAGCCATGATTGTTATACTCATTTGAGAAGTGAACCAGAAGATGCAGAATCAATCTGTCCCTAATCTCCCCAACTTCCTCGTCATTTGAACAGGTAATAAAAATGATTGGGAAAATATCTCACTTTATTCAGATATTAGTCTATTTCTATATGTATCACTCACAATATGGGATGATTTATTCCCCTTAGACACAGAATGAGAAATAAAGATGGTCTTTAATAATTTCCATGCTGGGAAAAGCATGAATTTGAACTTTAATCTGTAACTTATAAATTAATACCTATCCACAATTCTTAAAACCCCAAGACACACAGCAAAAATTTTACTTACCACCACCACCATTTTTACATACTTATATCCCCCCATATATAAATTTAACTCACCATCCAAACCATATTAAACATACTTTTATTCAAAACCTACAAAACTCAATAATCCAAACACAATCCTCCCAAACCACACTAAAAAATTACCTTTTAACCAAAACCAATACCCTCCATAACAACCCCAATCAAAAAATACACATCCAAAAAAAATTACTTCACCACACCATACAATCCACAATCTACTACAAATCAACCATTACAATCCCAACATATCCACCTTCCATTTATACATATCAACACCCTAAATCACACACACACGCCAAATCCTAAACAAATCCTTCACTTATCACCCACCTCAAAATCATCCTAAACCTATAAATCTTAACTCACATAAATCCAATCCCCCATACTCACCCTCAAACACCCCAACAATTCCAATCACCAAACAACTATACCACATCTCTCACAAATTAACCCAATACTAATATAAATCCAACCACATAAACTAACCACCCAAAATACATAATACACAACAATACCCCAATAAAATATACCAAACATCATACTTTTCAACTTTTACATATAACATCCAAACAAATACACCTAACCACTACCCAACCACACCCACTTCCCCCACCCACAACTAAACAATCACCATAATCCGTCACTTCTCTTTACTCACCCCCCAAAACCATACAATACGTCTTTAAAAATATAATGTGAGGTGTTCAAATTGTGGCTTTAAATTGTAAGCAGATATAGCTAGTAACTGTCATACATAATAATCTTTGAGGATTCGTTTCACTTGGCATTTTAGCAAAGAAAGTAAAGAAACTCAGAAAGGAGTACTGACATGAACTTCTGTTAAGTTAAATGGAATACAGTATCGCAACAAAAGGCTGATAGGCAATGTTTCATTAAGCATGAACATTATTAGTGTTTTCATAGTTTAAAATCACCACTCTTTTTATAATACAGTACCATTTACTGCTTTATGCTACCCTCCAAACTTGTTTTATATTTTGCCTTTCCAATGTTTTCTTTATCTTTCGTTTATTGTCTTTCATCTAAAAGTATCATATTGAGGAAGAGGAATCAACAGTGGAGAAAGGATGAGTTGTATTACTAAAATAATTTACTTCCCATTCTATATTTGTATCTGCTGGTTATTACAGCATTATTAGTCATTATGGGAATTCATAACATTCAATAGACTGATAACCATAGCCTAGATCTCATATCGTTTCTCATTAAATTTTGAATTTACATTATTAAATCAGATAAAAAGACCATGTTACAATAACATTATATAAAAAAATTACGGTCTGTTGTTTACGGAAAATGATTGAGGGAGCATCAAAAATATCACTTCCGATGCCACAGCCAGCTACAGCATTCCCTTCCATATTTAGCTGAAACTGTATCCATATGTCATATAATTTCAAAATGGTTTAAGGAAGATAAATAACAAATGCTTTTGTTATTGACAAAATACATATGGAAATATTAAAAAAACTTATTGACACCTAATAAAATGCAACATTTAAAAATAATAACTATGACAAGCATTTTGGTTATAATGATTAGTTTTTGAGTGAATGTCATTTGCTATTTATTTTTACCTATCTAAGTGATGTAATTTTGCTGTTGCCTGTCTCAGATATGTAATGTGGAACTGTCTGCTTATCTGGCATGCTTGAGCCCTCACTAGGCACTGCCCTATCTGTTTAAGGTAACTTTTAGATGTCATTTATTTGATATGAATTTTTCAGATATCCAATATGAAGCTGTCTCTCAGCTGTTCTTGAGCAAATCAATATTTATATTAACATGAGATTGTATAAATAACTAATTAGTAAGATGACAGATTTACATCCTCTAAGAAAAAAAGAAAGTTCACAAAAGCGTGGCAGCCATGTTGTATCTTTAAGTTTCAAATAAGCTAAGAGATGTAATTTTTAGGTTGCAAAAGAAAAAAAATAATAATAATACTTGAGTTTACTAAAGACAGATGTGTATAGAATGTCATCCTTGGGTTCCAACCACAACTACCAACTGCCATTACCTTCACTCCGGACTGAGTCCCGATTGTCTCCCATGTGAGTTAGTATGATAGTCGGCTAGTCCCTGTCCTCTCCGCATTCCTACCTCAACACAATTGGCGGAAGAAAACTGAGAAAGTATCACCCAGTCACACTGATCTCTTACAGGCTCTGTTGCATGCAACTAAAAGTTTATTTTTTTACCGGCCAGAAATATCTGCCAGAATTCCCATGCCCCAACCTGCCCACTCAATTCAACAACTACCCTAGTCTATTTTGTGTCTCTGCATTCAACCCATCTTCTCCACCTTGTGAACTTTATGACACTTCCTCAAACTCATTGGTTGTGCATGTTTGTGCCCCACCCACACTATTTAAGCATCCACTCTAGATATCACCATGACTATTATTTCCTCTGAGGACATGCTGAAAAATCTCTCTTTTGAGATAGGCCTGATCAGCTCTTTAAATTTGCTTCTCCTCAAAACTCCTGATTCTGTTACTTAGATAAAGATATTATTTTTAGTCATCACACCTATCAACTTCTAATATACTATCTGATATTTTTTTCATCTTGACTTTTATTTACTGTCTATCTCCCACTTTCAAACCTAAACCACCGAAACCATATGGATGGACATTTTGTTTGTTTTTCACTGATGCCCTCTAGCTTTTTAGAACAATTTTTCAAGTGAATAATTAATATTGAGATGATTATGTGAATGAATCAAGTTTATATCAGCATTGTTTCTGCTTCAGAATAAAACAGTACGTTTTAACTTTTACAAAAACTTTTAACAATAATTAGAGCAGAGGAGGTTTTAATGTAGACACAGAAATTTGAGAACAGTCAATCATTATTTTGAGAGTCAGACAGTAATTACCTATTTCCAATCGTTTTCATTAGAATGTTTTGTTGTTGTTGTTGTTTAGATTGTGGACAATCATCTAATCCAGTATGATTTTTAAAGATTTATTTATTTTTAGTGGAAAATTGTATATACAGAGAGAAGGAAATAGAGGAAAAGATCTTCTATTGGCCAGGTCGCTCCCCAAATGGCCACAGTGGCCGAAGCCAAGCCCATCCAAAGCCTGGAGCCAAGAACTTCTTATAGGTTTCCCATATAGAGGCAGAGTCTCAAGACTTTGGGCCATCCTCCATTGCCTTCCCAGGCCAAAAACAGGAACCTTGATGTAAAAGAAGCAGCTGGGCCAAAAACTGATACCCTTATGGGAACCCAGTACATGCGATGGGAGAATCAGCCCATTGAGTCATTGTGCTAACCCCAGTATGATTCTTAATTATAGAATACCAGTACTGGACAAGGGTAGACATTATATTAGATCACATATCAATGCTTTGTAATTTTAAAAATGAATAGATAACTGACTTAGAAGACCAAGAGCAAAAACCAACTTCGCAACATTTAATTACTTCAGGAAAAGATACAAATTGATGATATTGATACCAGTAAATTTTCAGAAATTAGAAGCACATACTAAATGCACTAGTTAGGGGAGCAGTGAATGAGGGAGCAAAACTATGGAATGTTTTGACATTAATCTTTTAGCACCCATTTTATTCCTTTTAACAGTAATTTGCTTGTGCCTGCTCAATGACATCTGCTGCACTGGAGAATAAGATTAGAGGGTGAGTTCACTAGAGAAATCCAGGAATAGTCTTGGGGAAGTGTTGGAAAGCTGGTCAAATGTGAGCGAAGTAAAACTTCAGCCAAAGGTGAAACCAGTGCTTTCTTCCATCACACTCAGTCCCTGCAGATGAGAGTCTTGGTTTTGCTCCTAAACAGGAGATCCTTCCCACAAAACAGATGTTTATATGAAAAAATAATATCAAGCACAGACCTTCTAGTCCCCTGGCTAAACAATCGATTCACCAATAGCACCCCTAAAATAGAATGCTTAGTCAAGGTTTATATACCTTTGGGAATCTAAAAACTCTCCAATAGGTAAGAAACATTTTTTAATATAAATGATAGACTAAAATAAACAGACAAATATGAAGAGATTAGAAAAATCAGAAAGCAAAATAAGTTTTTTTTTAAAAAAAAGATTTACTTATGTATTTGAAAGGCAGAGGGAAAGACACACACAGACTGGCAAACCCGGATTGAGCTTCCAGCCAGTGCGTCACACTTCAGCTAGTCGACAAGAATCAGGTTAGGGCCAAAGCCAGGAACTATGAAATCCATGGTCAGTGGGAGTAACACAAGTAATGAGGTCATTCTCTGTTGCTCTCCCACACACATTAGCAAAATGTTGGACCTAAGGCTGAGTCACCAGGAACCAAGTGGGCGATCCAGTATGAGATGCCACAGCCATAAGCAGCACTCTAACCCAGCACTGCATAATCCAGGTTCCAAAAACCTACTTAGAACGCTATGATTTATACCTTTAGTTTGAATGCTAATACAATGTTAGTTGGATTTGAAAAGGCAACTTGGTCTTAGAAGGTCTCAAAATATTTTTCTACCATACAATCTTTTTCAGAAAGCAACTAGAAAACATATTACAGTCACGGAAGAGGGAAATCAGAGAAGGGGGGACACAACTCCCAAGTCAGAAAATTCCACAAAAGTGACCAGAGATACAAAGTTTTAGTGAATTTCTAGGTTGGTGATTGTGAAGCAGGAACCAGCAACTTTGTGTCGGCTCATAAGGTACAGTTTGAAAGCAGCTTCATGGATATTTTAAGAATATGCAGAAAAATTCACATATGAATCGTAAGCAAATCAAGCAGCCAAAACATGGTGCATTCTTTTGCCATTTCAGGTTAATCACTCCAGGGTTCGGGTCTGTCAGTCTTTTCCATCATTCTGCTTTTTCCTATATTCTATCTATTGGGGATAAGGAGATCCAAAAATAGCATTGTGCTACATTGAATTTATCTACAACTAAATTAGTTCAACAATTAAGATACAAAAACTGAAACAAAAATTCACAAAGAGACGTCTTGGTTGAGGTGTGCTGGTAAATGTGCTTTTTCATACTGTCTACAAAATTATACCTATTTATCATTCCAGTAATAGATAGTTTGGGGCTGCTGCGGATAGCCACTTATCTTAGTGAAACTTCTTTAAAAAAAAAAAAAGAAACAATATGTTCTGTTGGAGGACAATGGGTTTCATGATGAAGAGAAACAGAGAAAGAAAGAAATATTTAAATAACAAATTCATAGGTAAAGACATTCTCTCCACTTTCTTTGGGAAGAAAGGGAAAGACAAGAGCCCAGCTAATAATATAGTTTTAGTTTCATTGGTTTAGTAGTACAATGAGATTTCTTCTCATTGAAATCATAGGTGTGTGGGAAAGAGAAAACTCCCAGAATGCTGGTTGGCACACTGGGTTTGACACTGCAAGTTAATCCAAGTAGAGATCATGGAAGGGCTTCCTCCATTCTCCCAGTGCTCCTCAATAACACATCTGCTCTTTTCTCTTTCTAACCTTCCTGGACGCTATTTTAGGGAGTTGAGTTATTATTCATTGAAGGTTTTCTCTACTATATGTTGCATTATAAGTTTAAAATGTAACATATAATACTGCTGAATATGTTGTATCAAGATTGAAATAAAACTATAAAGATAATTAATCATAAAAGCAACATGTGACTTTGTCAAGTCTGAATAATAATTCCACTCCAGTATGTATTTCCAGGGGAATAAAGTAAGTTCACAGATTAAATAACTTGATTCACAATGGTTGCTGTCTCTTAGATGCATAATGCCATCTGAGCAGCTGAGGTGGTATCTCATGTGGTTATCAGTTACATTTCCCTAGTGAAATTGAGTATTTCTTCACACAGTTAACTGTTCTTCATTTGTGGGTCTTCTTTGCAAAAATGCCTATTTGAGAAGAGTATTTGATTAGGTTATTGTGGTTTGTGACTATTGAGTTGTATGGGTCACATATTTTCAAGATGAACCCTTTATCAGATATTTCAACTGCAAATGTTAAATTTATTTTATGCACCATCTTTTCAGTCTGTTGATTGCTTGCTTTGTTGAGCAAAGATTTTTAATTACATGGTTTGTTGTTGTTGTTGTTGTTGTTGTTGTTAACTGTCTTTTCTTGTCTGTAACATCTACTAAATCATTGCCAAGACCAAAGTCATGAAGATTTTCCTCATTTTCTTATGTGATTTCTGCAATTTGGGGTTCTGTGTTTAACTTTGTAATCCATTTCAACTTTGTGCTCATTGCAAAATAAAGATGCAAATTTATTGTTCTGCATGTAGCTATCTGGTTTTCCTAATGCTGTTTGTTGATGACACCATCCCTTATACTTGGCAACCTTGTTAAAGATTAATTATGTGCTTATGAAAATTTAATTCTAGGTTCTCTATTCTGTTCTGTTTGTCTTCTATATTAGTTCTAATGAGGTAACATTGTTTTGTTAGTTTTTTTGCATTATAGCTTTATATACTTTAAAAACTGGAAGGCTGAGGCACCCAGTTATGTTTTTAATTCTCATGATTGAATTGACTGTTACATGGTCTTTATGATTCTATATGCACTTGGTAGTTGCTTTACTATGCCTATAAAAATATATTGTTGATACCATAATAATGTATGAATCTGTAGAAACCTTGAATAACATGAACATTTTTATAATACTAAGTCTTTTAACATATAAACAAGCATCCTCCTTTTTGTGCCCTCTTCAATTTCTTCTGTCAATGCTTTATAGCTTTTATTATAGAAGATTTTTACCTTAGGTTGATTTTGAAGAATTGTATTTATTTTGTGATATAATAAAATGAAATTTTTTTCCTAATACTATTTTGACAGAGTTCATGGTTAGTACGTAGAAACAACTGATGTTTGACATAGTGGAGAAATTCAAAGCCTTACTCATTCTCAGTGGGGAAGCAACATGTTACAGTTACTATAGAAACAAGTATGGAGATTCTCCCAAAAAATCAAAACAGAAATCCCATATGATTCCAAAATCTTACTTCTAGCTATATATCCAAAGATCTGAAAGATCTAACAGCATTTTAAAAAATATATTCTTTTTGTATTTGGAAGGGAAGGGGTGTGTGTATGTATGTGTGTGTGAGAGAGAGAGAAAGAGAGAGAGAGAGAGAGAGAGATTCTATCTGTTGGTTCAATCCCAGTTGGTTGCAATGGGTAGGTCTGGGCTGGGCCAGACTAAAGATATGTTTGCAAAACTCCAATGACTATCAGGGGCTCAAACATCCAGACAATCTTCTGCTGCATTCCAAAACACATTAGAAGGGAGATGGATCACAGACACAGCTGCCAGGGCTCAAACCAGTACCTCCATGGGATGCCAGTATCATAGGTAGTGGCTTAACTCTTATGCCACAATGCCAGCATCAGAAATCAACAATTTTACATGTATTTCAGCATTGTTTTTTGCAAAAGCCAAGAATCAGAAACAATATAAATGTCTCCTGCAGATGAAGGGATAGTCAAACTGTGATATATATACATATAAATAGAATATCCAGTGTTAAAGAGAATAACATGATAAAATTTGAGGGTAATATGCTAAATGAAATGTATTAATCATAAACAGAGTGCAATGCAGATGTCAGTGACTTGATGGTGGGATCTTGGTGTTACTAATTGGTGAGTGTGAACTTGTACTTAAGCCAGAAATGTAAGCCTTAGAATGTGGAATTCACCATTGCACATACTGTCAGCAGCATGGCATTGTAAACACAAGCATATGGAAACAATGTCATTTTATTCCACAATGAAGTTTTTTAAAGTTGTTCAAAATATTTAAAAATTAACTTTCCCCATATAAAAAAGTCAAATTTTAAATCCAAAAGGAAAGCAATGTTATTCACTGCTTGTGAAGCCAGCACCACGTATGAACACTGGCTTGAGTCCCAGCTATTTCATTTTTTATCCAGCTCTCACTGAATGGGCCTGAGAGAACAGTGGAAGAAGGCCCAAAGATTTGGGTACTTGCCACATGTGCAGAAAACCAGAATAAAAGTTTTGGCTGCTGTCTTTGGATTGATATAACCCTAGCCACTATACCCATTTCAGAAGTGATCTGTCTTTTCCACTCTCCCTATATGCACTGCTTTGGCTTCAAAGTAAATAAATAAAATATATTTCAAGTTTTGCAAGACAAAGTAAATAAATACCAAAAGGATATCTGTTCTCAGGGGTTTTCCTGGCAGCAGGCCCTGAGACTACCAAGGGGGTGAGGCAGTGTTGTTCTGCAGACATAAGAACCACCGGATAAAGTCTGGTCAAGTATGTTTGTTTATTGTAATGCAAGCACAAGCTTACATAGACTAAGCCCACCCACACAACAAAGTCACTGTAATCAGCTAGAAGACATATCTAGCCCTTTAGACCCTTCAATCATGTCGTAAGTCACATGCAACACTCAAGGCTTGCAGGTAAGCTCTGGGCAGCAAGCAGCAGTCCAGGGGCAGTCTCCCACAATCTGCTTCAAATTATTTTATTTATATAACTTGAAGAAATCAATATATTTCACAATACAGCTTTAGTTCAATGATAGCCTTTAATTACTGTATATTAAAGTTAAAAAATAACTAGAAATTATTGTCCTGTGTCTTATTCTGATCAGTCATAATTGAAGCACTCTTGATGAGCCTAAAACAAACTTGAAAGTCATTCTAGTGTTCCAATGCCATTAGATTTCAATGTCTATCATAAACATGATAAAAAAGAATAATGCTACAGCCTTTTGATAGCAATTTTTCTTATGTGAATAACAGCTACCTTGAGCTCTTCATGGTGCTTTTGCCCCCTTAGGTAATACAGCAGTGTCAATAGAAACTCACAGTAGTACAGTTGGGTGGACCAGATGTCAAACATGAGTTCCTTATCTCTCATAGCTTTCTGCATTTCCAGGCAGAGCTTGGGTTGAAGGCACAACACTTCAAGCCTGCATCTTTACATGGTGCTTTCCCTGAATGTCTTCCTGTCAGCTTTCTGCCATGTGTCTCTGAACTCCAATCTTCCATTTATTAGAACAACTATTTGCTGCTTTAGGCTTATTCTAAACATCATTTGAAGTTGAATACCTCTATAGAGAATTATTTACAAACTCATACTCTGAGGTTACGGACTTGAGCATACTATTTTGTGAGGTGACATAGTTCATCCGTAACACCTCCCACAAAACAATGCTGAACTATCTCAGGCTTCCTCTCCTTCTTAAATCTGAACCCTGGAGCCAGGAACATAGTGCATGTCCACCACGCTGGCTTACTTTCTAACACAGGAACACGCATCAAGTTGGCATAGTGATTTTGGGACAAGGTGATCCAAAAGTTCACATGCAAAACTAAATTCATGGAGGCAGTGTTGCACAGTAAATCAACGCCTCATCTGAGTGCCAGTTTAGGTCTTAGCTACCTTATTTCCAAGTCTAGTCCCTGTGGATGTACTTAGGAAAGTAGCAACAGGTGGCCCAAGTGTTTAGCCTCCTATCACCCATGTGGGAGAACTAGAATGAGCTCCTGGCTTCAGCCTGGACCCGGGCCAAACATTGGGGCCATTTGGGGAGTATACCAGCAGATAAAAGATGTCTCTTTCTCTCGGTGAATCTACCTTTCAAATAAATAAGTAAAATTTTAAAAATTAATAAAAATAAAATTAAAATACCCAAATATAATGAAAACCAACAGATTGGGATAAAAATCTGCCCCTGATATCATCATTGTTATATGAAATGTTATTTACTTCTCTGCTTCTTGGCATCCCTCTAACTCACACTATGATTGTGGGATAATTGTCTTCTTTACCCCTGTAATTCCAGATACATTATATTCTTAGTAACTAGTTGTCAGCTATTGGATAAACCTTTAATATCTGAATAATGGAATGTTGGCTGCATTTTCAAAATGGGCTTCATAGATTTCAGTATTTTTATCTTATTACTGAACACATAGTTAAATTATGGATATGTGCATACATAAAGAGGTCTTCAAAATAAAAATCCATTAACCTCCAATGTGTCACATCATTGCATATTAAGTATTTATTACTCAAAGGATACCAAAGCAGATCATGTAATTGTGGTTTGTTCTCAAGCATAGACTCAGATAAGGGCATACCAGGACATGCTTTAATCTTCCAAAATATTTTTTTAAAGAGATGAAATGCAAGAATAAATTTTTGTCCTTTTTGCTAGCATCCATACATTCTACAGAAAGATGTCAATGTATGCTGATAGCAACATTGATTTTGAAGTCAGAAGCCTTTCCTAAATGATTTTGTTATTAATACATTGACAACAAACACACCTAACTTCACTAATCTCATCTTGCACAGATAAAACAGGAATAGCAAGATAAGCAGATACTCTCAGATTTTCTGAGACTCTGATAAAGTGAATTATACAAAAATGTTTCATTCACACCATACAAATGAAAGTTATTATTACACCAGAAAAGTCTTTGGAAAAATACTCACATTACTGCATTTTTTTAAAAGAAATGACAGTGTTCAAAGTTCAAATGATTTAGAAACTTTCCCATTACTATGATACATATTTCATAGGGAAACCTTATTCGCCAGCACAAATAAAAGCTTAGTTGTAACATAAAATTGTTCAGACCTAAAAGTTGTATCAATGAAGTCTTCATATACTTAAAATCTTTCAAATATAAAAACAAATTATTGGGGCCCAGCATGGAAACCTAGGGACTATAGTCCTCACCTTGCAAGCCCATGATTCCATAAGGGCACCAGTTCTAATCCCCGCATTCCCCACTTCTCATCCAGCTCTCTGCTTGTGGCCTGGCAAAGCAGTCAATGGACAGCACAAAGCCTTGGGACTTTGCACCCATGTGGAGACCCGCAAGAGGCTTTGGGCTCTTGGCTTCAGATTGGCACAGCTCTGGCCTTGGGGCCACTTGAGGAGTGAATCAATAGATGGAAGATCTTTCTTTCTGTTTCTCCTCCTGTCTGTATATCTGCCTTTCCAATAACAATAAATAAAATAAAGTATGGCTGTCAAAAACAGTCAGATGACTCAAAATTGCAAAGTAACACATTTTCCAAACCTCAATCATTATTGAGAAACTGATGTTCTAACAGCCTCTCAACATTAGCAAAGGAAACCCAAACACAATAGGAAAAACCTCTTAAAATACTAACAAAAAATGGAAAATACACTTTCATTTATATATACTTAGAGAATACTTCAAGAATTAGAATGAGGCAGGAAAATATCTCCCCAAAATACAGTTAGTAACGAAGAGATGCTGTGAAAGTAAATTACAAAGGGGGTGAAAACATATTTAAGGTGAAAATTTAGGGGTACCACAGGAAAAGTAGAAAGAAAATATGCAAGAAACAAGTAGGTTCACGGGGAAATTATATGAAAAACACCTATGTTTTGAAAGATGAGAAGTGGCACAGGAAATGTCATGACAAACAACTAGAGTCTTAGAAAAAAGAATCTCAGATATATCAGTAGTAACAAGAAATGAAATGATGCACACAACCTGATCTTAAAAAACATCACAGTGTAAAAAGGCTGGCCCTTATTATTTTTCACAAAAATCTAATGCTACAGCCAAGCTTTCACACAAATGTGTGTGTGTGTGTTTTCATAATATAAATGTATTCATTTTAAAGGCAGAGAACAGAGAGACTGCACAACAGCACGCCATACGTTAGGCACCTGAAACACAATCTGGGACTCCCAAGAACTGGATCCATCACCATCGCCTCCAGTGTTGAGCATTGGTAAGAAATTGGAATCAGAAGAGGAACCAGGACCCAAACCAGTGCACTGGGAAGAGGGGAGGCTGTCCCAAGCATCATCTTGACTGTCATGCCAAGTATTTGTCCAAAGTCTTTATGTTTTTAATCATGTATTGCTCAAGTTGGAACATTTCTCTCCATCACTTTATTCTATTACATGCTACCGTTTTAAGATCTATCTGAAATTTCATCTCCTCTGTTGAAATATTCTGTCGTCTGATGTCACTAAACCAAGAGTATGTTTTTTAAAGAATCTGTTTTTTGTTTTTAATCTTTTTTTATTATTATTATTTTATGATACAGTTCTGTAGACCTTTGGAATTTCCTCTATCCCCTCCCCAATTCCCCACCACTTAGTTCCCCTATGTCATTACTAAAGTGTAGTTCCTCATACACAGTCATATGTTCATCATTGTGGGCATGGACAATAGCAGAGAGCCCATCATTCTACTGTCCTGTAATAAACAGTTTCTTTGGGAGTCCATTTGTAGTATGGAAGTAGAGATGCACACTGCATTATATCCTGACATCTGGATATGTTACTCTCCATGTCGCAGCTACTGTACATTCCCTTCAGTGAAAAGACACAATACAAAATCAACAATAAGACGCTGAACTTTATGCTAGGCATGTGTTTGCAAGCAATGAATCTCAACTGAACTTGAACTATGGTTATGCAACAAGGTGGAGGAATCCACCATGGGGGGAGGGGTATGGGAGGGGTGGGGGAACCCCCAGCGCCTATAAAACTGTACTAGATAATACAATGTAAGCAACAATAAAAAAAAAATCAACAATAGGAAGAAAAATAGAAATTTACAATGCCATGAAGCTAAATAATATGGTACTAGATATGATAGTCTCCATTACACAGCTACTATACAACCCCTTAAATGAAAAACCACAAAACAAAATCAACATTAGGAAGAAAAAAGAAATTAACACCACCATGAATTTAAATAACATGCTGCTGATTGATTAATGTGTCATTGAAGAACTGAATAAGAAAATCAAGGACTTGCTTGAAGAAAATGATACTACTACTGTATGATCTGTGAGTCATTCAAGAATTTAATCAGAAGGCAACAAAAATATCAAAATCCATGAGATCCATTTTCCACTGATTTTTGTTGGTGAAATGTGTCTCCTGTAGGCAACAAATAGATGGGTTTTGTTTTTTAATCCAGTGTACCTATCTATGATGTTTGATTGAGCTTAAGCCATTTACATTCAGGGTTAATATATATGGGTGGTAATTTGGTCCTGTCATTTTATCAATGGGTTGTTCATTGGTTTAGTCTTCTGCTGTCCTTTCACTGGAATGTTGTTCACATTTGCCTTTGGTTTTGTTCATGTGTTATTCCTCTTCTCTGTCAAGAGAACATCTTGAAGTAACATTTGTAGGGCAGGTTTGGAAGAAGAAAATTCTTTTAACTTTTTTTACTGTGGAAGAATTTTATTTCATTTTCAAAGACAAAAGAAAGCTTTGCTGGATATGTTATCCTGGGCCGACAATTTTTTTCTTTTAAAATCTGGAATATGTCACTCCATTCCCTTCTTGCCTGTAGTTTCCTGTGAGAGGTCTTCTGTGGGTTTAATTGGCATTCCTTTATATGTCAATTGATTTTTTTTTTCATGTGCACATTTAAGGATCTTTTCCTTATGTTCAATTTAAGAGAGCTTGATTATTATGTGTCTTGGTGAAGATCACTTTTGCTCAAAGTTGCTGGGAGTTCTGTGCGCCTCCTGGATGTTGTTTCCCAATTCTTTCTCCAGATTAGGGAAATTTCCCCTTATTTCACTCAATACACCTTTCATCCAAGTATCTCTTTCCGCGCCTTCTGGGAATCCCATAACTGTTATATTAGGCTTCTTAATAGTGTCTTTCAATTCTGGAATACTTTTTTTTTTGCCTGCTCCAGCTCTGTTTCCAGCTTTTTGTTTGTTTCCCCCTGGTGACAGAACATATCTTCCAATTCTGAGATTCTTCTGCTTGTTTCATTCTACTTTGGAGACTCTCCACTGTATTTTTAATTTGCTCCACTGTGTTCTTTGTTTCTGATATATCAGCATTCGTTTGATTCATTTCCAGTGTGACATATTCCTTGAATTCCTTGAATGCCTGCTTTACATTCTTGTTGTTGATAAGTTTTATAACAAGTGTTTTGAATTCTATATCTCCCATTTTCTTGATGTTCTCTTCAGTTAACTCGGAGGTTGGCAAAGGGTTTTGCTCCTTTGCAGGGCAGACTTCAGTAGTATTCATTGTGCCTCTGTCTCTTCTTTTCTCTTGATCATTGTACGTCTGGCTAGCAAAATCTTCTCCTTGGGGCAGGTTTCTAAGCTGTGTCACCCACAGGTCTACATTTCAATTTTACTTACTGAAGTTGTTACACTGCTCTTTGTTTGTAGCCAGTTGTGCCACTCTGTCTAGCGAGTTCCAGGTCTGGGTTCTTACATTAGATTTCCACCATGGCTCAATGGCTAAATAGTCACCTTGCAAGTACAAGATACCATATAGGTATTGTTTCATGTCTCAGCTGCTCCACTTCCCATAAAGCTACCTCCTTGTGACCTGGGAAAATATTGGAAGATGGCCAAAACTCATGGGATTCTACACCTTCATGGGAGACCCAGGAAAAGCTCCTTGCTTCAGCTTGGTTGAACTAGTTCAGCTGTAGCAGCCACTTGGAGAGTGAACTAGTAGATGGAAGATCTTTTCCTCTGTCTTTCATTCTCTGTGTAAATCTGCCTTTCCAATAAAAATAAACAGGTCTTAAAAAAACTGAGGTATGTTGCTGTAGATGGAAAGATATATGCATTTACTTTATATTACTAGACTATAACATGGAATAATCTTTTTCTTCTTTCATCTACTTGAAGATGGGCTTTGGTTATTTTTCACAATTATTGTAATAATTGTATATGGCTATATGCCAATATTTGTTTGATTTAAGTTGCCTTGCATAGTTTCTGAACTTTGGATACAAATCAAGAAGACTAAGAGGTAGAGATGATAAGTTCAAAAATCAGGAGCAAGATGCACTGATTGTTATTGTTATTATTTAGGTAAAATTTGAGAAATGACTGTACAGCAGGAAACTTTACCCTTTGTTGCTGGGAGTCATTTGTGATTATATCAAAGATTGCCACCTGCAGTAGAAAATTGTTTCCTCTGCCAAGGTGCCAGATTAGACAGATCACATCTTTCAATACCAAACATCTGCTGAGACAATGCTGAGTATGTTATGAGTCCTACTGTTGGCTGCCTTTCTCAGAGTATTCATTTAAAGTGTTCATGGTGCCAATTAGCCTATAAAACATGTAGTGGATTTTCAATACATTCAGAACCCTACAATGATAATCACTATGGGTAAACGAAAGGCTATAGATAGTTTACAATCTATATTCATCTCTAAGAATTATGTATAATCTAAGGCTAGAATCAGCTTCCAACATAAAACAGATGTGACCTTGTCCCTGAAGAACTCATAGAACAGGCAGTTTCAAATAAGAAGCCAAATAAAGCGCTGAATCAGAAACTAATCTAACATTTCTCCAATGCAGTGGTTCCTTCAGCCATACATTATTACCAAAGTTCTGCTTTAAACAAATAATCTAAAAGGTTAGAGTGGCAATTATTAAGGCTTCTTTATATCATCTTTCTGTTAAGACCTATCCACAGCTTACCCCTCCAAACATTTAATAACTTGGCTCCTTAAAAAAAAAAAATCATTTTTTTAAGCTCCACTCCATAATTTGTTCACATAGTTGTATAGCTCTTTTGTTTTCACTTAACTCTTCAAATCTGAAGATGCTGCTGGAACTATACCACACATACCCTGCTTGTTTACAAACAGCTAACAGATTCTTCATCAGATGCAAGATTCATGAGCAATCAAAAGTCACTTTGGAGTTTATCCCCTGAGGCATATTTTATAATGATGACATAAAAAGTCTTAGAAATACCCACAAAAATTCTACTCAATCCCCACAAAAAGAAATAAGAACCACAAGATTATTTAAATCCAAAGGATCCATACCCTTTCAACAGCAAAAGCCTGTAGTGGAGTTGGAGTTCAGAGGAAGGCAGCTAATAAAGCTTGGCATCAATGTTTGTTGGACTTTTGCTGGTAGTAGTTGTGGCAAGAGATACTGACAAAACAAAGAAGCAGAAACTAGAGTGTGGCTGTGTAAGAACTGGCAAAGTTTTCTGACGTCATGGTTTGCCATTAAAAAGAAAAACGAAGTGACACTGAGACCCCCAAACCTTGTTTTCTGATTAAAGGCTCAACATACATTATGATTTCCACAGACCTGTAAATTTAGCAAGCTTTCAAGCTCTTTATCTCATTGAATTTCATAGTTTCATATTCTTATACATACATTTAAAGGTAGTGTTTTGTATAGCAAGATTCCAAAATCTACCTTCCGGAAAGCACTGTCATCAGTAGTTTCTTTCAACACATGTCTACTATTTGCAGAGTTGTTTACTTTTTCTAAGTTTTGTGGTGCACTTTTCCACATTACAAATTATTCTGTCAGTATAAATATCGAGTGAATTTCTGATAGTTTCATTGTATTTTGTGAGACAGAAAAACTCTCAGAGTGTAGCTGAAAAAATATGTGTTGACTTGGATGTATGTCTGGATGTATAATACTGTTCATTTTATTCTTTCTGAAAGTGTTATGTTTTCTTCTACAGAAAAGAGACTGGCATTCTTATTTAATTTTTAATATTGGCCACCATGATAACATCCTATTAAATATTTGATTAAAAACACAAGACATTATCTAAAACTTGGCACCAACTTGGTTCAGCAAAGCATCTGCCTAGAAAAACAACACTGGAAGTTCTGAACATAACACACAGCGTGTCCAAGAAGATAAGCCAGACAGTCTGCATCTTCGATGACGTCACTGTGCTCTTCTCCAAGGATGCTCTGCCCTTTTCGACAGGGAACCTCGGAGCCTTTGCTACCTTATGCCACTAGACCAGTCTGGCACGTTTCCAACAATCCTGTCTCAGTGACAGAGCCTAGGGAAGCTAATTAACAAAATAACTACTCAATAATACTTCTTAGCCATTGGACACCAAAATGAAGATTTTTTTAAACGGTTTTGAATGCACTTTTCACAAGCCTGTCACATATTTGCAATATAATTAACAAAACTTAAATGAGAAAAATGATCATGCTCTATGGATAAATGTGATTTTTCGTAAAAATCGGCATCCTTTTTATTCCCCCCCTGGCATCACTTTTGCCTGAAGACCCACCATTGTTCAATGATGAGGCTTCATCATTTGGATATGGCAGAGTTAGTGACTTGAGCCCTTGTTTTAAGCACAAATTATAGGATACCAATTTTACTGCTTCTTGTAAGTACTCTTTCTCTGTTTCACTGCTACAAATATATAGATAAATCAGTCAATATAATCAACATTAAGCTGAGATGATTCTTTTGCTACCGTACCCTTTTCTGTTGGTAGAAAACCGAACACAATTACCTTTAGATTTACCCATTAAAAATAGTCTAAATATTTTACTTGCTAATTTTCCCTTACAAAACTGTTAAGCCTTACCATAACGAATCAAAAAAATCAAATATAAGAATATAAATGTTTTGCATTGATTGGCAAGAAGAAAGATTACATACAGAAAAAAGCCATGAGCGAGTCAGAAAAGGAAGGTACAATGAAATTTTAGAAATCTTAAAAATATAATGAAATCATTTTAACAAATGTCTTGAGGCTGTGTCCATGTGCTGAGATTACACTTTTTGAGAGATTTCACAGTGGCAGCTTCTGTAAATTTAGTGACAGACACAGGCATAAACATATAAAACACTGACATACATTGAAGGAAAAATTAGCCTAATTGCATAAAGATAAATAGCCACAGAATAAAGTAGCACTTCTTTTATATACAATAAATCTTACACTCCAGGACATTTTTAGGTGCTTCACATACAACATGATCAGAGACACTGAGTACCAAATAAGCCCTGTTTCTCATGAAACAGGCATTTTTTCCTCCTTGAGAATTTAATCATTTTGCCAATAAACTTGGGGAAAAAAATGATTGTTTACAGAGTGATCTACACATTTTTAAAGCAAATTATTTTGTGCAGAAAGCAGGTAGTAGTAATTGACTATCATGAGTGTCTAATTAGCCATGAACTTCACAGTATTTTATGTAGTTCAACATGCTCTGGGTATCAACTAAATCACATTTGCTACAAGGTGATGGAATTATATGGTATGACAAATGTATTCAGCATGCTTTTATGTGTAATGCTACTTAACTGTGCCCAGAAACAAAAAATTTCTATAGACAAGGATTGAAAGAATCATTCCTAATGACAATTTGAGAGGTATTTAAAAATGTATTGATCCTCAACATCTTTATATAAAATGCTTTCCATAACCCAGACTCCTTAGATACAGAAAAAATTGTTTTTTTTTAATTTATTGTTTTTGATACAATTTAGTTGGCGGTGGGCTCTCTCTTCCTCCTCCCCCTAATTCCTTCCCCTCTCCTCTGTTCTCCCCTCTAGGTTCATAATGTGTGTCCATCGTGAATTTTCTCAAGTCCATCATGTTTCCACTGCAGTGTCTCCCAGCCATGTGGGAGAACAACTTTTCATTGTAGGTTAATTCTTGTATCCTGGAGCGCTAATGTAGGTACAGTGAGGAGTGGGCCTTTGTTGTTTAGGAGCCATACCAACAACAGCTTAAAGTTGGTTTTAATAAAAAGAAAAGAAACATACTATAATTATTAGCACTTTTTGTCTAGGAGAGTGAATAAACTTAGCAACCTCAAACTATACTAAACCAAATATCAGTTAAATCCAGTGCATTGCCCTTTAATAAATACTAGGTTGAGGAGCTTATATCTTTACTCATTCCAGAATTTAAAGAAACAGATACTGCTTCAGTGTTCAATTGTTGAACAACTCTTAGAAAATGCAATCCATTTCTGACCCAAGTACTCTCTGTGGTTTAACCTCAAAAGAATGGTTGATTTTCATCTATACAGACCAAAATAGAAATACAAATAATTAAGTTACTAGCTTAGATTGCATACATACTCTGTGAAGTTATTATGAATTTTAAAACTGCAAAAAAAAATGAGGCTTTAGCCTATAACACTTCTTCTAGAAAAGAGGCTTGTATAAATAAATTGTCAAGGACCAATTCACAAGGAAAAACACTGTAATGATACAAAAGCAAAGAAAATAACAGAACGATGTTGTTGATGATGATGATGATGATGAATAAAAATGCCCCAAGGTTGAGAACATTATGAAAGAAAAATCCTCATGGAATGAGGGAGAGAATCTTAATCATTGCAGCAAGCAGACAAGTCAGCTGGTGAGATTCATGTTCAGAGCTGGTCATGTGATGGGACAAGGAACATTATTCTAGAAGCAACAGTGGAAATGAGAGGGCACCAGGTTCCCATTGCAGGGGTCCTGAAAAACAGCGAATAACAAAACACATAAATAAACTAACTAAACACATCTCTCGAAAAGGCTTAAGACAACCAGAAAAGAACTCTGGTTCAAGGAAGAAAGTATAGGAAATTTCAAAAATTAAAAATAGATACATTACTACTGGCAACTGTATCTTCCTAAGAGCAAACTGAAAGAGTTTCAGAAGAGGTAGCATCAGTCTGGCACAGTGTCTGAGGATCAGTCTATAGGATGAGAAATGCTTGGGAGAGCTGGTGTCTCGCGGCAGCCAACATAACTAAGGGGAGAGACAACTGTTTGTCCTGATGGCCACAATACAGACTGTGACCAGGACGGCAAAAGGAGGTCTGCAAACAGGTATCTGACCATAGAGACATTTCTAACCCTTGGTGACATCAGCCGATGTATAACGGATTATGACAGTTTGGTTATTAGATATCTTTCAGGTCTCTGGTGAAATTTGCTTAGTGGCATTAGTTCCTCTTCTATTAAGTTTGAGTCTTCTTCAACAGCAGGTGATCCTTCTACTAGGTCTTTCAAAGGGACAGTGTTTAATAGAAAGACATTGCATGACTCTTGCAACTCTCTCCAGGAGGAAATAGATAGCCATTTCCTAGAAATTAAACTGAGGGGACAGACAGGTACACACACACACACACACACACACACACACACACACCCCTAAAGAGAATGGCAGGTGATTAACCAAGCGGTTTGGATGATTACACTGTACCCAACAGCCAGGCTCCCCTTTCCAGCTTTAAACTATTGCACAGCAGGAGGCAGTGGTGAAGGCTGAAATAAATGGGTTCTTGCTTTTCAAGTGGGAATCCTGGCTTGAATTCCTGGCTCTGGCTTCAGTCTGGCTCTGTGTTTAAGTAGTGAACTAAGAGGTTGTAACTGATTTCTGCCTGACTCTCTCTTCTCAAACAGTTAAATAAACACATATTTAAATGTAGGGAGAGGGGCTGGACACTTTGCCTAGCAGGTTAGACACTGCCTGGGATGGCACACCCATATTGGCTTGCCCAGTTTCAAGCCCCAACTTCACTCCTGACTCCATCTTCTCACTCGTGGGAAGCAACAGGTGGCTGGCTCAAATGGTTGTATTTCTGCTTCCCACCAGAGAGCTGGCCTAAGACCCCCAGATCCTGGCTTTGTTGCAGCCCTGATTTTTTGGGACATTTGGAGAGCAATTCAGAAAACGGTGTGCACTTTCTCCTTCCCTCTCTCTCTGTTTCCCTGTCCCTGTGTCTCTTTCTCATTTTCTCAAGGATTTGAAGATAAGATTTAGCTATTATCCACAACTGTTGCATTGTATCCATATATATTTATATGCCATTATTTGTTTGATACTCTTGAAATAAATTCCTCCTCTGAGATAAAATGAAATTATTATTTTTATAAAAATTCAGGGGAAAATCACATATTTTTTGGACATTTAATGTTGATTTAGTCAATAAAAAGGAATTTGGGTACTTTTATCAATCTGTTCTCTTCTCTCATACATCATTCTCAAATTAAGAAGTAGTTTCTCTTCTTGTTCATAATAGAGGGTCTTGACCTCACTGCTTGCATGCCCTATATTTCTTCATTTTATTTGTAATAGCAATTTATAGATTTGACATTTTACATTACACCAAGTTCTCTATCAGCTCAGAATAAAGAAGATAATCAGTATATAACCTACTCCACTTCTCAAAGTATCATGGTAATTTCAATTGAATAAATGTTTTTAAATTTCAAAACATTGCTTTCTCAACACATCATCTTTTAACAGTGGAGAAAGTTTCAATTACATTGTTGCATACCGCATTAAGTGACTAAGCATCACTGAAGATGTTACCAATGAACTGTCTCATGAGAGGAGTAGATGTATTAGTAGACATTGGACCTATTAGACTGCTCACCACTTCATCCGCTGTCTTTCTTTCCTATCAAAAGGCAATTTGTTCTGCTGATATTTAAGTAATCACGCTAGTGCCCGCTTCACTGCCATCACAGGTACTCCCACGAGATGAGAGCCAACATAAATTATCAGCAAGACATGGAATTGGAATCCTGCCAGGATTCTTTTCTTTTCATTTAAAATCTCCACGAATATACTTGTATCTCATGGGTTAAAAGTTTTTTTCTCAAACCAAATTGTGTTCAAACCCCACTTTGGCCACAAGTTAGCTGGATAAGCTTAGACAAGATTTTTAACCTCTTCATCCAATCAGTTTCTTCATGCAAAAAGCGGAGATAATAATTTATATACCCCAGAATTTTTAAATGAGGGTTGAAATGGAAATATACCAATGCGCAGAAAAAAATGCCTGGACACACACACACACACACACACACACACACACACACACACAGAGTATCTTGGCTGTGAAGTTTTAGCTTTGTTTATTGACACTAATTTCAACAGCTTGTTATGTCATCAACATTAACATATACAGTAACTCAGCAAATATTTTTGAGTGTCTATATGACACTACTAATTAATGAAGAAATATACTTACTTTCAATAAGTTTATGGTAAGGTAAGGGACATAGTAAGCAGTTGAAATTATGAATTTAAGAGGTAGATGCACAGACATAAAACCCTGTGAGCAGAAATCCTCTTTCATCTTTGTTTCATACAGAGATAATTATAGAGAGAACTTCCCTCTGCTGGTTCACACTCCAAATGAGTACAATAGCTCAAGCTGGACCAACCTGAAGTCTGGAGCCTGGAGCTTCTTCTTGGTCTCCCACATGGTTCAAGTGCCAAGCACTTGGGCTGTCTTCCACCCCTGTCTCAGGCATATCAGCAGTAACCTCAATTGAAAATGGAGCAGCCAGGACTTGAACCTGTGCCCATATAGATGCCAGCATAACAAGCACTGTTTCAACACACTACCTGATTGTATCAGTCCCTCAGTTTCTGTTAAAAAAAATCAACACTCATTTTTCCCTAAATACTGTAAGAGAAACATCATTAGATAATTATTGTGATTTTAGGTTTTTATGGAACTTGCTTTTGATTTCATGAAAGTCTATACTATTGAAATGTTCTTTTCTTCAATTCCAAAATTGTTCTTGGTTATCAAACACATGTTGAATGAACAAATGACTCTTTCATTTGTCTTAGCAGCCTTGTGTGGGCGACGCTGACGTCAGCAGTTACCTTGATTCCCTCTTTGACAATGAATCTAACTGAACTAATGCAGTTATTGCATCTGGAGCACACAGGGCACTCCTAAGGCACTAGCCACATTCTGAAGAGCTAAATCGTGTCTATTATTATTACTGCTTTAGGAAAGATAGGGAACAGTGGAATGAGAAGGAAAAAGGAAAGTGTAACACTCCTCACCCAAGTGGACGTTATTGTAATACAATATTAAAGCAACATGTTTAAATAGTAATGGATGATTTTGTATGATATAACTAGAATTTCATTAAAAACACACATATTAATTCTTAAAAGCCATTGGCCGAACATTAATTAAAAAAAATTGTGGGGCCAGTATCATAATTGTACTGGCTCATTTTTTTCCAAAACCAGGATCCCATATGAGCACTGGTTCATGTCCCATCTGCTTCATTTTCCATACAGCTCCCTGTTTATGGCCTTGGAGAGCAGTGCAATATGGCCCATTTGAAACAGGTCACAAAGGCTAGGCCTGGCACAGACCAAAACATGGAGTCAGAGTATCCTTCCGATTGCTCCCATATCTGTGCAGGGGCCCGAACAATTGGCCCACCTTCCACTGCTTTCCCAGATTCATTATCATAGGAAAAGCTATAGGAACAGCTTGCATTCTAAGGGGCAACAATATGGGATGCCTGCATCCCAACTGGTAACGTTACATGCTATGTTACAATGCCAACCATAACAAATTTTTAGCAAAAAGAAATTGTTCAGTGATGGCATTTACATATCATTATGGATGTTTTCTTGAATTAAGAAATCATGCTATGACCACGACTTTTCTGTGCAAGTAATGTCTCCTTATCATGTATTATTTACTTACAGTTTTCACTGCAGCAGATTGAAATACTTCTCATTCACATCTGTGACATCATCTTGTCAGGAGAAATTTTCATATTTGCATTCCTTGACTCAGCTTTACCACGTGACGTGTTTTGTCAATGGGGTGTTAGTAGACCCGATGTGAGTACAGTTCTGAATTGACATTGCATTGTGGAGCTTGGCTTTTTGAACTCTGTGAATCTACTTTTTTTTTTTACATGTTTTGTCACAAATAGAGTACACTCCCAATTATTTTTCTCACTTGTGATTCCAAATAATTACTGTAGCTATGGCAAGCCATCAGCAGAGCCATCTAACCTATATGGCTTCATTGAGAAACTCAATTCGCCATAATGAACAATCTCACTGCAGAAGTTGCTACATCCCATCTCTCTGTGACATTATATTGCCCTGCATCTGATCAGTGGATTAAAAAAAATAATGAGAGCATTACAGTGATTATAAAGAAATAGAAACTGAACTTAAATATTTTTTTCTGTGTAGAACATTTGTTTATTTACTTTCCATGAAACACTCAAGCTTAGGTCAGTGGGAAATAATTTTAATCAAAATTGTACATTTTCTTCCCTCATATTCTACTTTGTATTAGAAAAAATGACATTGTGCTTCATTTTACTATAAGTAAGGTATTACACAATATTTGCAGGAAAATATTGAAAATAACTCAAACAAAAAAGAAAAGAGATAAGCCCTTTTGGGAGGAATCTTGTCCAGTGCCCGCAGTTCGCAAGAGTCAGAACAAATAATAGCTAAGATTCCCCTAATCACAAGTTTCTAAAGACCTGAGAAGGGAAGACACAGGATGAAATGGTGATGTGACAGGGATGGATGCTAGCAGCACTGCTTCAACAGCTCATTTATTCTGGTTGCAAGACCCACTCTCAAATATGCAGTAGATTCTGAACAAGATTAAACTTCAGGATATTCCTTGATTTGAAATTAGAAAATACTCTGACAGGACCTGGTGTGGTAGCACAGCAGCTAAAATTCTTGCCTTGCATGTGCTGGGATGCCATATGGGCACCGGTTAGTATCCAGGCAGCCCTGCTTCCCATCCAGCTCTTTGCTTGTTGCTTGGGAAAGCAGTCGAAGATGGCACAAAGCCTTGGGATCGTGCACCCGCTTGGGAGATCCAGAAGAGGCTTTGGGCTCCTGGCTTCAGACTGGCTCAGCTTTGGATTGGCTCAGCTTTGGCCATTGCAGCTGCTTGGGGAGTGAATTCAGGATGGGTGAGAGATTTTCTTCTTTCTCTCCTCTCTGTATATCTGACTATCTGATAAAAATAAATAAATCTTTGAAAAAAAAACTACCCTGACAACAGAAGTAGCTCTTTTGCCTATGTTTAATAAGAACTCTTTCTCCATGAGCCGCTATCCTGTAGAAGCCTGCTCTGGCTTTAAGGCTGTCACAGCAGTCCTTCCATCTCTTCAAAGCCTCATAAACATCATCCTTGATTTGCATGGACAAAGCAGCAGCAGGACCAGACTTGGGAGCTGCTTTGGCAAGAGGCACAGTAGAATCCTCCCCTGACTTTGTTTGCATGCAGAAGCACATTTACTCTCCTGACACACTTTCAATGCAGTGGGCACAAATCAAGTATTCTCTGCCTTAGGGTTAGTGATTTGTGGCTTGGCACTAATGATCACCGTGGCTTTCTTCGCAGTGGTGGCTTCACTTGTATCATCCACCTTGGGTTGCTGGATTAAACTGTGTAGACACTCAAAACCTCTGAGTTGGGCAAGGGAGCTGGTAGGAAAAGTCCAGGTGGGTTCGGTCCAAGTGGAGGCACCGGAGGTGGGTGCATCAGGATAGGACAAAGTGGAGGGATGCCTGGAGGTACAGGAGGAGGTATCCTTGGTGGGGGTCCCTGAGGCAGAGGGCCAGCAGGAAGACCTGGGGGCTCACTTCGGAGAGAGCCAGGAGGGGGACCTGGTGGTGAACCTGGAAGTAAATGTTGGGATAAAGGCCCTCAGATTCCTGGCATTCCAGGTTGTTCCAAGAATAGATGATCCTTTGGCGTTGGAGCAGAAGGAAGACTGGTAGGTGTTCCAGGAGGTGGTAAAGGTAGAGCAGGTGGTTGGTCAGTAGGATGGGATTCTGGCATAGGAGGTGTTTGAATCCGAGAGGAAGGAACAGACTGGGGAGGAGGAGTCTGCTGCTTCAAGGATGAAGATTGCCATCAGAATGGGAATCTTCTTACGCTGCTGTGTGATTGCTTTTCTGCTGCAGAATCATCATCATCATCCTCGGAAAATTCCTCTACTTCTCTTCCCTCCTCAAGGATTTCCTGACCTGCCATTCTGAGCATCATGGCTTTAAGAGGCATCAACTCTTTCATGCTCTTCTCTTTCTTCCTCGATTTTCCAGGCATATCAGGAAATCATACACTCAGACCTGATTTGTTTTCTTCATTGTTGTCTCATTCATTGTCACTACGATGCACAAATTCATCCTCCTCACTTTCTCCATCTGATCTGTCAGTGTCACTACCATTGGTGCTGTTTATCCTGATCCATGGCCTCAGGATAGCCATAATCTTCACTTGTGATGGAAACATCCTTATCATGACCCCGCTGAACAAGTTCAGGACTACACAGCATGATGAAGATCTTGCCCACAAGGGGGAAGATCCAAGGCAAAGCCCACTTTGCAGCCACACACCAGTAAGACCTAAGGTGGCAATGGACCAGAGGGGGGGCCGGGAGGTTTTCTTCCAAAGGGCAAACGTGAAACACCATATCCATGAAGATTGATTACAGAAACTGCCTTGGGTGGAGGTCAATAGGGTGGAGGATGGCTGGGCACCAGGAAGTGTAATGTCCTGGATCAAGATGTTGGAAGCAGCATATTGTATATCTGGCAAGGGAATACTCCCCATGTCCACATGCATTCTTAACAGCATCAAAATACTGGCTAAGCTGAACAATTTTTTGTTCATATTCACTTCTAGTTTTCTCAATTCTTTATAAATATCTGGATCCTCTTTTTTATAAAGTTGGAGAATACACTCATATTTTCACACAGCTTTTTACACTTGTCTTTCAGTACTTTCTCATTTAACAGTGGCTGTTGCAATGGGTTAAACTCCATTTCATCCAATTGTCCTGGATAATCTGTTCAGGAACCTTCACCTGCATGCTCGCACCACCATGCATTGGTTTTTGTTCTTTATCTCTTCCGACTTCCTTTTGGGCATGTCTGTGGGGTTCATAAATTTTCCAATCTTGGTGGATGATGTAGATCTTTGTCCCGTGTTAACATTTCATTGAGAGAAAAAAAAATCACTTCTGCCGTATTCCCAGGATTGCAAGAAGAGGGGGATTCCAAGACTCACTCACTTTGAAAGGGCCTTCACCTCTGCCTCACTATCTTATTTTTATAATATAAGTTATGATGTAGAGTATATGCTTGCTTTCAAAAATTTTGAAAGTGGAAATATGGTTTCACAGTGTAAATTTTTATTTTGACTAAACAAATTTAACGATTAATATAAAATACTGCATTGACTTTGAATAGCAGCTTTGGATTCTATCCATATAATTCTTTAAAATATCTATTATTTTAAACTCAGGACAAATCAAAATAGTGACTATTACTGATTACTACAGAATAATCTCATGGTTATTATAAGTTACTTTGGAATTAAAGAGTGGGTGGCTTTGTTTATACTGTAACATGTTGTAGTTAAGTGTCCACGTAAAGGCATTCTTTACCCAGAACTCCCTCTACCTGATTGCCAAAGTAGTCATTGGTGTTCACCCAACCACAGCCCATCCAAGCCAAGTCAAATGTTGAGGGGTACTCAAGTCATACCTACTAAATGTGAGATCAAGGGTTTAATGTTACAAACATCAACTTGTTGGCTTTGGCTTGTTTAGAATTATTGTAGCAAGCCTATATAAGACACAAACTAACTTTAAAATTTCCATTTACTTACTGCTGAAAAAGCTTTATTTATTATTTTCCTCATACATTGTCTCCACATAGGAAGGTCTCATTAATTATCCACTAATTGAACAATACTTTTAGAATGAAGGAATTCATTATTCCAAACTTGTGTAAAATATCCCCTAGAAACAACAGTGGAGGACACCACATGAATTCTCACCCACGGTGAATCTGCAGGGATACGGAACAAGGAGAAAAGAGGCGTTTTACTAGTGATGTCCATGGAAGATAGCACAGAACTCATGAAGTCTGGAAGGGATCACTTTAGGTTCCTGTTACGGTGATTCTGTAAATAAGCCTGTACATAGCATGGGAGGTGATGAATCACATATCATAAATGTGTGCTTCAGCTAAATTTTTTGAGAACTAAGTGGAATGGAGGAGTTATGTTTAGATAGAGAGGACACTGGGATGTAACCTTGTTCCCTGCCAAGCTATATCATTATAAGGGAATCATGAGCATTTCAAAACATCTTCTTCCTTGTCTATATGTAAAAGAAATGATGTTTAGTTGATGCATTCATTCTGATGGTTAAATGAAATAGATTACAAGCAGGCATAATAAATATATTTTGAAAGAATTATTCCTATGATTCACAGAATTCTTACTTACATTCTATTAAACATGATTTGTCGACAGTTGTTTATTAACCTTTTCTACGATGAAAAATAGACCTTTTCACTATTCAGTTATAGATTTGGACCTTGAAAATGAGAGAAACAGTCACAAAACAGGCCCACCACCACCTATTCTGAGTATAATGAGATTCTAGAATTCTTTGGGAAATGTGGTCCATGTTGTCAATAACCTTTATCCAAATGGTCATACCATGAGAGACAAAGTCCACAGTTTTTTACAGGGTTCCTGAGTGACAATGAATCAGGATGGCTAATTACCAGCAAACAAACAAAACAAATCATGTTAATTCTCCAGGTGCTCATGAGTTCTCCATGAGTTGTATAAGAGGGAGCACCCACCCAGCATCTCCCTACCTGGATTTCTAGGTTTAATGAAATAGTGCTGAGATCTGTGTAATACTATACTAAAATACTCCTCTGCAAACAAAATAGGTTTTGAGAGAGACAAACTTCTTGTGCACTGCATAGCTCAAGAACAAATGGTTTCAAACAAGATGTTACCCAATTTCATGGTTTTAACTTCTATAATCTTTGCCTCTTTTAATGCTAATTAGTAAAAGGCTTTCCCTATGAAATTATTTATATAGAAACAAAAGTTAAAAGTGCTAGATAACTTGACCTGTGCCAACAGGGTCCAAATTGCAAAAGCATGTGCATACTTGTGTAACATAAAACTAAAGGTACCTAATAAGATCACTTCATTGAGATGACTGCTCAGTGCTGGCAGAGTTGGAGAAACCCTCTACTGAGAGCCTCCTTGGGCTGTTAGAATTTGCACCAATGGAACATAGCCAGTGAGAACACAGCTTGGGACAATACCCCCCTGAAGAAGCAGTGGAGTGTCTCCCCTCAGAGGTACACACATTAACACAGTCCAGTGTTGAAAATGGAAGTAGCAACCTGAGCTGAACTAAATCAGTGCTAACAGAGGGCCGGAGGGTGCTATGGGAAGTTACTGCCTTTTCAGAATAGAAAATGGTAATTTATGCAAGGAAACTGGACCAAAATTAGACAAAGTGTGATCTTCTGGTGAGGAGGGGAAATCCAGGGTGTATTTTTGGTCATGATGCTATTCAGAACAACGGGAATATTCTGTTTTATTTTAAAAACACAGTTGACTGTGGTGAGCTTACATTAAATGATCACGTTGACTAGGGCTTGGCTTGCCTGAACATGTGTGCCTGAAGCACCAGCCTGGTCTCCCATGTAGGCGAACGGTCACGAGTGCTTTTGCCATTTTCCACTGTCTTCCCAAGCACATTGACAGGGATTTGCATTGAAAGTGGAGTGGCTGGGATCCCAGTCAGGCCTCATATGGGAAGCCAGTTTTGGAGGTGCCAGCTTTACCAGGTGTACCACTCTGTGGACCCTAAGCTGCACAAAATTCTAACTTGTGCAAATTCTTCCCTTTTTGGCACATGAGTGCAGAAGTGGGCTGGTAATTGTACTTTATTGGTGATCGACAACCCTGTACAAATGGCAATCTCAATGTTATGAACAGGGATTTTTGACAATGTATGAAGTTTGAAATCCTTAAGGTGAAAGATTAAAGATTTGGAGTCTATTTTTTTTTCATTTTTTTTTTGCAACACTTTGTTCACAGAGTTGAAAATCAACTTATTCTTAGAATGGTAATATTTTTGCTTCTAGAAAAGAATTCAGACTGTGAAATGAGCATAGGGCTTTGCTTTCTGTTTTTATTCCATAATATTCTACTTTATTTCTGAAACCTAGGTCATTTTCAGTGTTGTAATTCCAGTTCTTACAAATCCAAAAAGAGTAAACAGTAACCATTTTATCTGTTAACCTGGAGTGTATGTGTGTGTATATATTTATATTTATATTTATATACATATGTATATATACATATACACACACATATATACACATACATTCATACACATACACATAATGCATTTCCCAAGACAGATGCAACTAAGTATTGGGAGATCCAAATTTAATTGCCAATTGCCACCACATGCTCTGCAATTTGTAACAAGACTAAATATTAGAGCAAACAGGAATGATTTTAAATACGTTATTAGGCACAAATTTTAAGCTTTTTTGTGTATGTCCTTGATGAATAAGTAGCTAAATAATGCAGGCTATAAACCAGAAAGTTTTCGATAGTAAAAACTTAATATATATTTGGGATATTTGTTCACCTGATTGATTATATTAATAAGCAATTAAACAATTCTGTTTATAATTGGAACTTAAAATAATTAAAATAAAATATTTATAAATGCATATTTATATATTAATAAATTTTAGCTATAATATACCAAGTATTATGTTAATTTTAAATGATTTTTTAAGAATAAGAGGTTGTTTTATTTATTTATTTCTCTTTACCTAACTGGGTTTTTATCTTTTTTTCCATAGATTTCCTTAGAGTAGCATTTTATTGCCCACTGGTCTACAGATTGATTTAACTGAGTGTGTTCAGTGCCCAGTTCTTCCTTTGCAGTCACTTTTGCCTGGCCTGCCTCTTGTTCTAGGCTTCCATCATGGTCCACATGGTCTCAGCTCCTGGCTCACACCTATTCACCCCCTGTGACTCTAAGCTGTGGCTGCACAGTGCTGACACAGCCTTTCTCCCATTCTCAGTGTCAGTAGTGCTTGGGAACAGGGAAACTCAAGCTCTCATAAATCACTGGTTTGTCAGCAGAGTTGATCTTGCCAGAACCTGTTGGTTGTCAGATCTGAAGGTCATCAAGACCTGTTTTGGGTGGAAAATGTAGGATTTCAAGTCAGTACTATTTTTACCTATGAGACCTATGCAATATGTTGAACCAGAATGAGAAGAATCTGCTAACCAGAAGTGCACTGACCAAGAGCAAAAGAAGGCACAGTGGTACCATGAATATTGCTGAAGACTCCCCTGCAAAGGAGCAAAAGCCTTTATCAATCTCAGTTAACTGAGGAAGATATTGAGGAAATGATGGTTAAATAATTTTAAAAACCTAGGTACAAAGCTTTTTAACAACAATGAGAAGTACATATAGGAGTTCTCAAGGAGTTTAAGGAATATGTCACACAGGAAACAGTAACACTTTTATTTATCAATCTGAATTAATTTATTTATCAATTCAAATGATTAGAAATGTAGGACACAATGGAACAATTTAAAAATTCAGTGAAAAGTCCCCCACAACTGAATGAATGAGGCAGAGCAAAGACTGTCAGAATTGGAAGATATTGCTTTCAATAGAAAAACAATAATAATAATAATGAAAAGTTGGCAGAGGAATTAAGTCAAGCTTAAAAAAAGTATTCAAGAATAAAGGGACACTATTAAAAGGCTGAATATAAGAGTTATTGGAGTTCCAGAAGACACAGAAAGAGAAGTTTGGTTTAGAGATGTATTCAATGAAACAATAAACGAAAACTTCTCTAAGTTGAAGAAAGAATTGAGAAACAAAATACAGGAGAGGCACAGAATTCCCAACAAGATTGACTAAAAATGATCTTCACCACAACACATGATTTTCAAGATATCTTCAGTTGAACACAGAGAAATATCCTTATAATGCACATGAAAAAATTAATTAACATATTGAGGAACCTCAATCAGACTCACAGCTGACCTCTCAGAGAAATTTTTACAGACCAGAAGAGAATGCAGTGACACATTCCAGATTTTAAAGGAGAAAAAATATCAGACCAGAATAATGTATCCAGCAAAGCTTTCCCTTAACTTTGAAAATGAAATAAAATTTTTCCAAAGTAAAGAGAAGCTCACAGAATGCACCTCTTCCATACCTCCCTACAAATGACATTTAAAGATGCTCTTTTTACAGTAAAGAGGAATAGCACAAACCAATCCAAAGAGAAAAACAGGTAACATCCCAATGGAACAACAAGAGAAGACTAAATCAAATGATGAATAACCTATTGCTAAAATGACAGGAAAATGACTACCTCTCCATATTAACCTTGAATGTAAATGCTTTAAACTCATCGATAAAGTGTCATAGATTAACAAACTGAGTCAAAAAAAACAAATCCCATCTATCTGTTGCCTACAAGAGACACATCTCACAAATAAGGATGGATACGCAAGTGCAATGATGGAAAAGATATTCCAGTAATGGATAGGGGGAAAATGTACTGTTGTAGCCATTCTAGTATCAGATGATACAGACTTTGATATGAAAAAAAGTATTAAAAGAGAAAGAACATCATATGATCAGAGAATCAATTCAGCAAAAAGAGATCACCTTACTAGTTTCTTAGGATGTTTCTTTCTTTCTTTTTTGTCTCTAATTTGGTTTTTCTCTCATGATTTTCTTTGCTACTCTAGCTGAAAGTTTGTTTTGCATGTCATTTTCACCTTTTAAACATGGTTCTTTCTTGTTCCAATTTGTAGTTATTTTAGTTTTACATTTATTTTTGCTGTTATTTTTATCATTGCTTGCTTCAACTTTTAAAATAAGTCCTTGAAATGCACTATTAGATCATCTAGTTGGGATGCTTCATTTTTTGTAGGCATCTGGTTTAATAAATGCGCCTTTCTTTGGAAAAAAGATTTATTTATTTATTTTTATTGGAAAGGCAGATGTACAGAGAGGAGGAGAGATAGGAAGATCCTCAGTCCTATGACTCATTCCCCAAGTGGCCGCAACAGCCGGTTCTGTGCCAATCAGAAGCCAGGATCCAGGAACTTCTGTCCAGGTCTCCCACACAGGTGCAGGATCCCAAGGCTTTGGGCCATCCTTGACTGCTTTCCCAGGTGACAAGAAGGGAGCTGGATGCGAAGTGGAGCTGCCGGGGTTAGAACTGGTGCCCATATGGGATCCTGGCATGTTCACGGTAAGCACTTCAACTGCTATGCTATTGTGCCAGGCCCAAATGCCCCTTTCAATACTGTTTTTGCTACATCTCATGGAATTTGATACTTTTGCTTTTATTCTCATTTCTTCAGAAAAGATTTTTTTCCCTCCTATTCCTTTCTTCAGTGACTCTTGGGTTATATAGTAGCATTGATTTCCTCAAGCATTGGTTTTACTTTTCATTCATTCACTGGCACACATTGGTCATTCAGTAGCATGCTATTTAACTCCATGATGTTGTAAATTTTTAAACTTTCTTCCTGTTGTTGATTTGTACTATGTTTTTTCATTGAAGGGAATGTATAATAACTGTGTAATAAAGACTATCATATCCTAATGTGAAGATACAATGCAGTATGCATATCTATTTTCAAATCAAATATGGACTTCCAATGAAGCCGTTAAATACATCTTGACAATAAGATGCTGGTCTCTCTGCTGTTGTCCATACCTACAGTGTCAGGATACACTCAAATAGCAGAATGACGGTCTTAAGACTGTTTATGAAGGACTGTACTATTGTAATGATAGAGGGGGATGAAATCGCAGCACCTATAGAACTGCATTATGAAATAATAAAATAAATAAAGCATGTCTCAGCTAGCATACTGGGCTCACCCACCAGAACCCCTGTTCCCCCAATACCTTCCTGGATCTTGAGCAGGGCATTTGGGGGTGTTTCAGCACCCAAATTGTCCACTAGGCAGAAGCTTTCGCCTTTTGAAATTCCAGAGGAGAGAAATCATATGGTTAGACATCATAATAGAATTATGTGGCTACAGAGTTGATTTTCTGAAGGTGGTTAGAAACAAACAAAAAGTTCCAGCTTCTTTATACATATTTCTTCAGATGATTTACTTTGTTTTTGAAAAGCAGATTCATGTTTCCTTATGAAGTGTCCTATACTGTTTCTGAAGTGACTGAATTTACACAATGATGTTCTTCTGGTTGTTTTACTTTGTTTATCCTTCCTAAAAACATTCTTAATAAGGAAGCAAGTGTCTTGTGCAACTGCCCTGATGAGTTCTGGAAAGCCAATCATTTCCTTTTCCCTGTGTTGCCTTGTTCCCTATTTGTACTACGACTGCAGGTAATATCCTTACACTTGCCAATATAACCTATCAGCAGCATGGGCATTGATATGCAGAACCAGAAGTCTCCTTTATGAGACATATAAATGCAGTTTTACTCTTCAACTAGGAAGTCATCTTTACTGTTTATTTCTAGCGATTATGGACTCGCTGAATGAGCTGTGCATATTTCTCCCCTCATCTCTTCAGTTCAATTTGTTTCCAAAGACAAAGATTCTGAAACATATAGGTGCTATAAAAGTACTTATGAACAGGCTGGAAGTTGCCTATTTTTCTGGAAAATTGAAATAGGTTATTGATACGAGATGTATCCATTTGAAGTCCAAGTATTTATTTCTGACAGTTAAATTTCACTGGATTCTATCTTGAATTGCTAACATAAATACAAAAATAAAATTTAAAAATATAAAAGTTAAAATAAAATTATATAAATAAAATATTTAAAATATAATACATAAGCAGACATTATTCGCTATGCATGATTTAGAGCTGTTTCAGCTCTAGCATTAAGCATATATATTTGCCACATATTAATATTTTATAACACGGTAAAATATATACAAAATGAAAACCTGAAGTCATAGTTCAATAACAAGAGAGGTCTGTAAATTGCTACATTTTTAATAAATGTCAGAATCTATATTTTCTATTTTATTTTGTTTATTAATATTTATCACAGTGACACAGGGAGAAACAAGGACAGACAGATGTTTTTGATCTACTGATTTGTTCTCCAATTTCCTGAAATATCCAGGTTGTGCCAGAATAAAGCCAAGAACTAGGACCTCTATGTCTCATATATATGCATGTGTATATATATAATTTTCATTTTAAGCTTTAAGAAATACTAAATGCATGTATTTCAAAATCTGACAAGAACTTTTAAGCATCAGAATGAAAGTGCGATAGTCATTTTATATTTGGCACCTGCAGAAGAGAAAGCCAACACTGGTGTCCCCAGTCATTGCTGTGATTTGTATTCCCTTCATCCTAAGGACTGGGCTTCTGCAGCTTCCCTGGGACTTGACCTGTGAAAGTAGGCTACCCTGAAGTAGCAGTCAATGACGCCACAGTTGAGGCCATTTAATCCAATATAATATTCTTCTCCGTAGGATGATGCAGAGTTAGGTGATGATGGACTCCATTTCAAGCCACCACCACTAAACACTAATGCTGTACACATACCAGACCCTAGACATAGTTAAAGGCTGACACTTGGAACAATGCCTGTTTTTAAAATCTGAGAACATCCCCTGACAGTTACAGTTTGGATTTTCATGTACAAGCATAAACTAAGGTCAGGTTCTAACCTGTGTTAAGAAATGTTTGTAAGAGCAAAGATTTCAACTGAATCTCAGGAAAAGAAAAACTTTCATTTGTCCATTTATGCAGTATTTGTACCAGGGTGGTAATACTGAGTATAATAAAAACTTATATAAAATGTGGTTCTGTAATCTCTCAGGGCAACAGCAATCCAGTAACCAGTCAATATACTATTAAGTTCAAGATCAAGCTCGAGATGTAGGAGTTCTAATTAATTTATGTGGAATTAGTGATCTTTTTAAACAGGCCATGGTATTTTTTATCCATTCCTCTTACACTTGGACAGACTGAAAATCAATACCAATGTTTGGGGGCTATAACACAATCATTTTATAGCACTTTATGTTGCTATGTTTCATTTAAGTGAGTTTAAAATGGGCTCTTCTGATATGAAATACACTTTAATTTTGCCTTTATTGTCATATCAGGTCCAGATCATACATGCCCATCAGTAAGAAATTAATCAGTTTTTCTTAATAAAGGAAGCTAGAGTTGAGATAAATGAACAAAAGGGCATCTAGTATTGGAAAACTATTCAGTGGATTTATTTTTTTGGATAAGAAGAGGAAGCATGTACATTCAAATATTCTGATATTTTCATGTCTCAAAAAGTCATATTCTCAATTAGGTAGAGAGGCTGAAAAGAGATTGTGAGTGTTAAATAAAAGTGTTACTGCGGTGTAACAGCAAAATAAAATGAACATCTTTAAGCAGAGATGCAAAGAAGTGACTTCACCGGAGAATGATGGAGGTTTGGAAGGAAGATGCTTCCAACAATGCAAGCCCTTACTTGAGGCAAAATTAATGCAGATCACTTTTTATTGAACTTATTTCAGGGCAGATATCAGACATAAACTACTTTATATTGAGTAACTTTGACTTATGTTTGCTAAAGAATTGGAAAATTGCACATTTTCAGCAATTTATTCAGCTGTTTAAAAAGCATATATTTAGAGCCTTCAGTGTTCTAACTTAAAGGCTAGGTCCTGTATGTCTTTTGGACACAACAGATGAGTTTCCTCTTTCATGGACTTGTACAACCTGTCAAAGTCTGGAGTCCAAGATTTAACTATCCCAAAGTTAATAATCAGTGTTTACAACATGATATTGTTTCCCAATTGCTGAATATTTTTCAGAGGAAACCACAATGTAACCCCAAAATATCATATTGCATGTATAGTAAACTCTGCAATTATAACTTTAAAATATTAGTTTATCAATTAATATTATTAATCAGTATTTTGAACTACTTAATTCTTTGTGCTTTTCCAAAATCATTTTAGAGACATAAAACTCTTAGCTGTAAAGTTAAGGAGCATATTTTACTGAAAGTAATGATTCTAAAAATGGAATGACTTAAACAAATTAGTGAGAAAACTGCACAAGGTTGATTAATCTGGCGACAAACAGTTAAAGGCAGCTGAAGTCCACAAGATTCCAATGACTCAGTTTCTTGGTCTTTCTACTTTACCAAGTTCTGGAAAAATCAGATAATCACATGCATACACTACGAGTAAAGGTAGTTGTATTCCCAGAAGAAGCAGAAAAAAAGAGGTGTGACCATGTCCAATATTTTATAAAGCAATTCCTTGGGTGCCCCGTTGCCGACAACAGTATAAAATGTCAGCCTTAACTGAAAGATATCAATTGTATTCTAATTTTTAAGCTTGGGTAGTCTTCTTGCTTACCCACAAGAAATCTCATTTCTCTCACCAAAGTCTGCATATTGATTGACGGGTAAAGATTTAGAAATCTCTAAATAACACAGGAAAATGTATCCTACTAGTTACACCTGAGTGAAGATAACCAGACGAAGACAAAGCATAAATGGATAAAGTAGAAACAAGAAAGGGAAGATATTTGTTGGAACAATGGAACCCCAAAGCACGCTTTCCTTTTTTTTTTTTAACTCCATAGGGTATACACATACATAGTAAGCTCACACACTAAACACCAATACACAGTATTTACATACTCATGAATATGCTTGTGAGTGCCCGGTGCATCTATATGTTGGGCTGCTTAACACAAACTATTGTAGAATAATCCTTGAGAACATGATACAGTATGTATTCTTCTATAAAGAATCACTAAATCACTCCTGTGAAGACGTAGATTGGCATGAATGCCTTGATGACCCAGAGGATAAAAACAAAGATATTTCCTAACCAAAAAATATATGACTTTTGCTTAAACTTAGCTGATTTTGCTACCAAAGGAAATAATACAGGAGCAAAATGGAAAAGAGGTAGAAAGACTTTTTTTTATTGTTCTTAATACAAAGTATGAGTCCCTTCTGACACAGTGAAAATGAAGATTTATTACAGTTAATGCCTTCAGCATTTTTACTGAGCAACACATTATTCATAAGTAATCTAACACTTAGTATAATATTGGTAACCATCATTTTAGTTAAAGGATGCAAAAGGCTTCTGGATAGCAGCCTATTTCTTGGCTTTGCAGGCTAGCATCCCTAGAGATTAATGCAGAACACTAAATCTCAGCCAGAGTCCAAGAGGAAACAGGAGTGACACATCTGAAAGCATAACATAATATACGGCACATGCGCAGCCTCAGCAGTGGCAACATAAAAAGCCCCAACTGTGCCACTGAAGCTTACGTCAACGTTTGCAGGGGAACAAATATAATGAAGTCTATAATTCACTTTTTAACTTTGGAATCTTAAGTGACTTTATATTTGTTATTTTCTTCCACATTAATCATTATTTTAATAAGTAAACTTAGATACCTGTGCTAAATTTTTTTTATCCTAGTATGAATTGAATATTATAAAAATAACCATTAACCTAATTTTTGGATAACTATAGATTCTGGATGTCTACAGATAAGATAATGACCTTGTTTTTCTGTGTAGAAAAATGAAATATTTGTTCAGTTTCAAAATGTACATGAGAAGTCCCTAAGAAAGATGTTTTGTACAGTTATATACAACAAAAGCTATTTTCAGGTATTATAATTTTTGTCAAACTACAATACTATCTTATTACTCTCCCAGAATTTTAGCCATGATTTCCCAAGTGACTTGCTTCCCTAAAGCATACGTTCATGCCTTTAGTAAAAATTAAAGTGCTATTAAAAAAATACCTCCATTCCTTCTTTATCATCAAATGCTGTGAGAGAAGAAACACTGTCAGAACTGAGGCTGACCATCCCAGGAAGAACACACTGTCTTCTGCAGCATCTGCATATCCCGGGCACCTGCTTTGGCTCCATTCAGTAGAAGTGTAATTATTTCCTATGTACAATTTATCCTTTCACTTTCAACAACTGATCTCGTGTGTCACAGTGATATTTAGGAGAAATAAACTGGAAAGATGCACTAAGTTACGAATGAAGTTACTTTGTGGCAAGGAATCACACAAGATTAGTTCAAACCCTGGCTTTGCCATTTACATGTGTTCTATTTTGCATGTAATATGGCTGAACATGAATTAAATGGGTAATAAGCACAGATAGTGCTCAAATAAATATCTCAAATGTCAACTCTGAACTTTTATCCAGTAATCACACAAGTCGTAATTAGTCATTTATCATATTAACTTACACTTCACATTTTTTTTTTATTGGAAAGGCGGATATACAGAGAGGAGAGACAGAGAGGAAGATCCTCCGTCCGATGATTCACTCCCCAAGTGAGCCCAACAGTCAATGCTATGCCGGTCCGAAGCCAGGAGCCTCCTCTGGGTCTCCTACGTGGGTGCAGGGTCCCAAAGCTTTGGGCCGACTGCTTTCCCGGGCCACAGGCAGGGAGCTGGAAGGGAAGCGGGGCTGCCGGGATTAGAACCGGCGCCATATGGGATCCCGGGCGTGCAAGGCGAGGACCTTAACCACTTGCGCCACCGGGGCGGGTACACTTCACATTTTTAAAAAAAGTTTTATTTTTTCTTCTAAGATGACCATTGTCCACATATCTGTAATAAACAACAAGTCCAAGAACATATAAAACTCAGGTAATGAGGACTTTCCCTTGTAAAAATGATTTATTCATAAAATCACTATACGTTTATATGAGAAAACATGTCTGATTTTGCATTATTTAAATATATGCTATTTTTACAAATCTCATCATAAAAGAAGACTTCTTATGAAGTAACAGTCCATACACTGCCTCACAAAAAAAAAGTAATTTTGTACCAATTGCAAAATTTTGGAATTTGGTCAAAGTGGACAACCACAGTTTCCAATCAGCTTGGTATTCTACTACTGCTATTTAAAGAAACGTGACTGAATGGCCACCAGCATCTCCGAGCAAAGTGCAAGCTCCAGTCTCAGCTGCTCTGTTTCTCATCCAAATCCACTCTGAAACACCTAAGCAAACGGCAGAAGATGTTTCAAGTACTTAGGTCCCTGCCACCCATGTAGGAATCTCACACAGAATTCTAGGCTCAAGGCGTTTTGGGGAATCAGCCCTGACCACTGACAATCTCTGGGCTGTGAACCAACAGATAGAAAATATTTTGCTGTCTCTCCCTTTCTCTGTCACTCTACTTTTCCTTTCAAAATATTTTTTATTTGCAGAACAGTTATAGTGAAAAGAAGAGGGGTAGGAGAAAAAGAGAGAAGGAGATAGCACTTCCTCTCACCAATTACACAACAAATAGCTGAGACAGCCAGAGCTGAGACAGTATGGAGCCAGGATTCAGGCTTCCTCTGGGTCTCCCAAGCAGATGTAGGATCCCTACACCTCTCTTCTATCTACCTAAGGTCTATCTTCTTCTACTTTCCCAGGCTATAATAAAGAGCCGGATCAGAAATGGAGCAGCCACAATTTCAAACCATGCCTATATATGATGCTGATAATGCAGGTGGAGGTTTGACCTTCAGTGCCATGGAGCTAGCCCCTCTGCCTTTCAAATAAAATAATAATAAAAATAAAACTTTTGAAAATATTGATCATGAATATGTAGCAATTTGATTTGTGCCAGATTTTCCTTACAACTGAAGGGTCATTTTCTTTAACCTTTTTTTTTTTTTACATTTTATTATCATTGCTATCATTTTATTATACAATTCCATATTCCCTTATCCCCTCCCCAATTCCCTCCCCCTCACAGTTCCTCTATATCATTACTAACATTTAGTGCTTCATACTCAGTCATATTTCCATCTTTGCGGCCATGGACAATGGCAGAGAGTCCAGAATCCTATTGTCAAGTTATAGTAAACAGTTTCATTATAAGTCCATCTTTGTCTGGAAACAGAAATACATACCACACTGCATCCTCACATCTGGATGTTAGTCTCCATTTTACAGCTATTGTACATCCCCTCAAATGAAAAATCATGATAGAAAATCAACAATAGAAAGAAAAATAGAAATTTGCAATGCCCTGAAGTTAAATGACATGTTATTAGATACGACAGTCTCCATTACACAACTACTGTACATTCCCTTAAATGAAAAGTCATGACACAAAATCAACAATAGAAAAATAGAAATTTATAAGGCCATGAAGTTAAATGACATGTTACTAGATATGACAGTCTCCATTACACAGCTACTATACATTCCTTTAAACGAAGAGCCACAAAACAAACTCAACATCCAGGAGAAAAAAGAAATTAACAACACCAAGAAGTTAAACAACATGCTATTAAATGACTAACATATAGCTGAAGAAGTGAAAATCAACAATCTTCTTGAAGAAAATGATGTCACTGCATGATCTTCGAGTCACTAAATGATTTAATCAGAAGAAAGTGTTTTGAAGAGATGTAATGTAAGCCAATTCAAATATTTTCTTTCAAATAATTTATGTGCATGCAACATGCAGCCATTTAAGTTTAATCCAAATAAATTTAATGCTATTTTCAGCTATGCACATTTGAAATTCCTTACCTGTTTACACCATTGCAAAATTACCACAGATAAACCTCAATTATTTCAACATTAGCAAAAGTATTTTCATGGCACTTCTTTAATGTAACCTTGGATTAGATTACCACATGGTGACAAAATTCCACTCCAAGTGGACAGAGTTTAAGTCATATAAAGCAAACAGAAATGAAACATCTTTTTTTGAAGTTGTAGACAAGAAGATACTTTAAACATTTTGATGGTAAATAACGGACTTCGTTATTCTCACTTTTCACTTCCTCCCCTTCTTAAATTTTTTCTTTCAAAAATATAGAATGAATGACTACTGTATGTTAACTATGTAGTAGATGTGACTAGGTCTTGGCCAAATTAAAATATCATCCAACTCTGTACTAAAGGAGCAGGTAATAAATAAAGCAAAACTCATGACAAACAAGAGGCTGTTCATTGACAAGTCTTGAGATGATGGTAGTTTACTATCTAAGACAACTGAATTTAAGGAGGTCTATTGAAAAGGTATTGACCTGAAAGAAGAGAGGGAGGTGAGCTATGTAAAATATTAGAGAGATGCTTTTGTAGCCACTACACCAGCTGTGATTCTGGAAAGGAGGTTTGGTAAACTGTATAATGTGCAGTTACCACAGTAATGGAGAAAACAGAAGGGAAGGGGCAGTAAGTACACAATCAGGTGACCTAGAGAACTCAGATTGGATGATAGAGTCGAGACAAGAAGTGGGCACAGGAAAGACTGAGCTTCTGGGTTTAATTTAGGAACAATTTGAAAGTTCTCCCTGTTAAAGTGGCAGAACAAGACTTGCATTTCCACAGGATTACTCTAACCATTGAATTACAATTAGAATGAAAGGAAGAGGCAAATGATGAATTAGGAAGAATGATGCACTTAAAAGCTATTACAATAGTCCAGGAGATATGTCATGTTGGAGGATTGTATTGTAATACAACATCACTCTTTTGTGGTACAGAGTATTTGGAGATTTTTCGGTTACAATGAATATCGGTTTATGGTTTTCCCCTTATATTTTATTATGTTTAAACTTTAGATTTCTGGAAACATTTGGTTTTCTATACCACAACCTGTTTTCAAGCCATGTAGGAATTCAACACCACATTTCCATTCAACAAATTTAATCATTTGTGCTGCTGCTGCTGACACACAAACAATTTTCACACATAAGGAATACATTTTTATTACTTTCTTAAACATTTAAGAAATGTTTATTTATTCATTTATTCACAAATATAACATTTTTGGCGATCTTTCTCCTTTTATGCATATTTAAGTTTTTTTAATCTATTAATTTTAAAAGCAAAGTGACAGCAGTATAGGGGGAGACAGAGAGATCTTCCACTGCCTAGTTCACTCGCCAATGGCCACAGCTGCCATCCTGGTCTCCCACACGGTGGTGGGAGCCTACATTCTTAGGCCATCTTCTGCAGCCTTTCCAGGTGCCATTACCAAGGTGCTGGATAAGAAGTAAATCACCATGGACAAAAATTGGTGCCCATACAGGGTGCTGTCATTGCAAAAAGCACTTACACCTGCTGTGCTACAACACTGGCCCAATGTGCATCTGAGATTCTATAGATTCAGTTTGTTTTACCTCATAGTATGTAATCCTATTTGTTTGCTCTTTTTTGCTTCATGCTTACGCTAGAGATGAGATCATCTTTTATTTGAATGTATCCTTTCCTTAACCATTTTTTAAGGATACGTTTTCTGGGACTAGAAAGAATTTGACGAATTATGGCTTTCCATTAAGTCCACTTTCTTGTGATTTACATTCTTCGGAATGAGAATTCTGCAGAATTAATCTTTGTGACTTTATGTTCATTTCTGTGCCGCTCCAACCCCCGCCGACTGCTTTTAAGAGTTTTCACCTTTGACTGTGTTTCAACACTTGAATTATGAAAGAGTTTGTTATTACTTAGGGTTAGTTGAATGGCTGTCACCTTTAGTGGAATACTGCCAATCAATCTCAAAAAAATTTCACTGATTATTTTTGAAAAATTGCTTCTCTGCCTCCTTCTGCAACTCTGCTGTTATTAGTATACTAGACCAACTTTAAAATTCCCATGTCTCAATGACCCTCTTTTTATCTATTCTTCTTCCTTTCCGTTTTTATGCACCAGTGTGTATGATTTCTCTAGCCCTGTCTGCAAGGTAAACTTGGTGGCTTGCTTGTTTTGGATTAAGACTTTTATTGTAGTAAAACCTCCTCTAAATGCCTCAATGAAGTTTTCATTTCAGAGCAGATATGATTCAATTATATAAATTCCACTGTTTTTAAATTATGTTTCTCCCCTTATTCAGTTTACACTTCCTTTTAAATCATTGAAAGATTTTAACCTTGAAGAATAAATTTACTATTTTTAAATCCTTTCACACTAGTGAGTTGGTCTTTGTAATATCTGATTCTCTTTTCATACACTCAGTTTTTTCCTCAGTGTATGCCCCATTTCCTACTAGTCACATCTCTCTTAATTTTTGTTAAGATATAAGATGTTGGGCCCAGCGCAGTGGCACAGTGGTTAAGGTCCTCACCTTGCACGCCCAGGATCCCATATGGGAGCCGGTTCTAATCCCGGCAGCCCCACTTCCCTTCCAGCTCCCTGCCTGTGGCCTGGGAAAGCAGTCGAGGACGGCCCAAAGCTTTGGGAACCTGCACACGCGTGGGAGACCCGGAAGAGGCTCCTGGCTTCGGATCGGCATAGCATCGGCCGTTGTGCTCACTTGGGGAGTGAATCATCGGACGGAAGATCTTCCTCTCTGTCTCTCCTCTGTATATCCGCCTTTCCAATAAAAAAAAATTAAAAATAAATAAATAAATCTAAAGATATAAGATGTTGTGAATAACTTGAAAGAGAAGATGCAGACTTGATGCTTTCCTTGAAAGAGCTGACTTTTCTTCTGATCAGCAGTGGAGGCATTTTGATCAGATCTTAAAGTTCATTTATTTATTTATTTGAAAGGCAATATGACACAGAAATGGGAGAGAAACAGATGTATTCAGTCATCTGGAACACTCCCCAGATGGCCACATCCTCCAGGAGCCCTGCCTAGCACCCAGACCCTGGACCCTACCTGCGTCTCTCTGGTGATGGCAGGTAGCCGGGCATGTGTGCCATCCTCCAGTGCCTACCCTGGGAAATCTGCCTCCTCAGAAGCAGAGAAGGCAGCACGGAAACTAGCACTCCACGAATATTGGATGGTAGTCCCAATACACTTAACCCGGTATACCAAAACAGTGGTCACAATCCTGATGATTTTAAACTCTACTATGCTAGCTCTAGTGAACGCTTCAGCTTTTATATGAAGAAACACGTGCTGGCTCTGAACTGAATGTCTTGAGTATTCAGGGAGGTCTCTTCTGGCAAGCTTGTGTAAGTCTGACATTCCCTCACATTGTCTCAACTCACACAATGTTCATATGATGTTTACTAACGTTGTGTTTGTACTGTATTCTCTTACAATTTATATTTATAGCTAGAAATTCTAGCTTGGTCCCCTGGAAATGCAAAGAGCTTTCCATGAACAGCTCCTTCTTAATCCTGTGCTCCTGGAGAATTTCAGCCTTATCCATCTCCCTTGATTTCCACTTCCTTCTGCTCAGCTCAGTGGTACTCATAAACTGCTTCTATTTCTCCTTGTTCCAGCGTGCTCCAGAATTCGCTTCAGTTCAGGATCTTGTGCATGGGAGAGACTTAAGTAGTTACGTTATCTGCTTTCAACTCTGTACAGCAGTGTTACTCCGATGGCAGGAGCTCCATCATGGTGAGGCAGGAGTCTCTAGATTCATTTGGAAGGGACATCCGACATGTTTCCTTATGATTAGACTCAAGGGGCAGAGATAAGGATGAGTACTCTAATAGTCTTGTTTACTTAGAATGAAAAAGGTGCTGTGAAGAAACAGGGCTCGCTGCAGGAGGAGCCACGTCTGACTTGGTTCTTTCTGTTGGAGAGTAGTGTAGACAACCAGAAACGGACTTTCAGCTTTTGGATTTGAAATACTTGATGGAATCCACATTAAAAAAAAAGCTGTGTAGAGGGTCAGATGTATAAATACAAATAAAATCAGGATTTTTCAGTGCAGGGAAGGTCATGACATCTAGAAATCAAATGTGAAAAGAGAGACCAGCACATCTTATAAGCACTTAGTTGGGGCTTCCTTTTCTTTTTTTAAAGATTTATTTATTTTTATTACAAAGTCAGATATACAGAGAGGAGCAGAGACAAAGAGGAAGATATTCCATCCGATGATTCACTCCCCACGTGGCCACAACGGCCAGTGCTATGTCAATCTGAAGCCAGGAGCCAGGAACTTCTTTCCAGGTCTCCCAAGTGGATGCAGGGTCCCAAAGCTTTGGGCCATCCTCACCTGCTTTCCCAGGCCACAAGCAGGGAGCTGGATGGGAAGTGGAGCTGCCAGGATTAGAACCAGGGTCCATATGGGATCCCAGCACGTTCAAGGCAAGGACTTTAGAAGCTAGGCCATGGTGCCCGCCCAGCTGGGGCTTTCTTAAGGGGAATTCAGTTAATACTTTAGTGGAATCTTCCCTAATTAAAGTTTTTTTTTCTTTTCTTTTTTTTCTTTTTGTCATGTTGCTTTGCTGTTGAGAGGCTATGTAGTAGTGACAATATTCATTTGACTATTCCTTATACTTGGTGTAAAAGAAATTTGAAAAGAATGAGGATTTACAAGATTTAAATAGAAGTTACCACAACAACATTCAGACACATTTTTTGTCATATTAGATATCAAGCTGACAGGAAAGAACATTGTGTTATGCATGAGTTTCATACAATTAGAGTTTACTTCTATTGGAGACATGTTATGAATTAGGGACTTATTTTAAATACTCTACCAAATTCCACCATATCAAGAGGCACTAATTGCGAATACACAATTACTAGAGAACTACGAAAGAAGGAAGCACTACCAACTAAACTACGGCATGTAGGTAAATGCATCATACATTCCACATTCAAAAATCTTGGGAAATTTAAAGAAGCATACCAGAATAATTCATATTTTATAACTAACCCTATATAATTGAATTCATATATACTGAATTCATCTATATTGAATTTCTGATCATTCTGTAGAGAAGGAGGAAAAAGAGGTAGTGGCGATGGAGAAATTAGTAAGGCTTAATATGTCTACAGTTAGTAATGTCCAGAGCAATCCACTCATTGATTTCACAACCACACAGTTCATCCTTTCACTTCCACCTGAAATAGGAGCCTTGAACGCAAGCTTCTCAGGAAGTTCCAAACGAGACTAGCTTAGAATTTGTTCTGTTAAATGTAGCTCCTAGAATACAGCAAGCAATTTAGTTATTTAGCTTCTCACTTTTGGACCCATATCAACCTCAAACCATTTCATATTTTGTATGATACTGTTAAGCCAGAGAAAAAATGATTTTCTATTTTTTATACCAAACTAATGGGAGCATTTTAATAATAAATTGGAAATTACTTTCTTTTGTTTACTGAAGCAATAGTGTTTTTATCACATGATTACAAATCACTTATGCTAGAATAGAGATGCTTCTACTATATTTTTCAAGAGCTACCAAAGTCTATTTTGCAGGAAAAAGGCCTCTTAAATATTTCATCATGGCAGATTATGAAAGAATTATATTTTGAATACAATTTCTGTTATAAGATTTCTATACATTGTGAATATATGTGTAATCAGACTAGTAAAGGCATAGATTTCTAAATGAACTTAAAATTTTTAAATATTTCTCCGTTAGGCATTTCCTTTAGATATCAGAGTAGAAAGATATGAGATAGATTTTTACTTGATACCTAAAATGCTATTGGAATTCCTTTTAAACTCTTATACTCTTTATTGGAAGTCCAACAGCAATCCTCTAAAATAATTAGGGTCACTCAGCAACTGTTGCTTCCTTTATTTTTTTTTTTAAGATTTTATCTTTATTTGAAAGAGTTATAGTCAAAGAAGTAGAGAGAGAGAGAGAGAGAGAGAGAGAGAGAGAGAGAGAGCATGATCTCCCATCCACTGCTACAAAGGCTAGCTGACTGCTGTGGTTAGATCTAGGGCAATCAAAATCCAATAGCCAGGATCGCCCTCCAGGTCTCCAGTGTATGTGCATGTTACATCAGGGAGATTAAATCCTCACTTCTGCCTTAGGGTTGGCTCAGCAATGACTGCTGTGACCACTTTGGAATAAACCAGGAAATGAGCACTCTCTTTTGCTAGTATTTTGTCTCTGTAAATATGCCTTCAAATAAAAATGAATAAATATTTTAAAGAGTAGTAGGCAAGATTCACTGTATTCCATATTTTTGCTTCAGCATTAATCATACTAATTGGAAGCAAGTAGAAATTTCAGGGTGAAAAGATTTAAATCACAAAAAATACCTAAATATTTTAGTGACATATGAAAGATAATATGATTATAGACCATTTTTAAATGTGTATTTATTTTATTGGAAATAAATCTCAGAAATTCTTCTTTTTCATTCATGTTAAACATGAAAGTTTTAGATGGGCATATGACCTCCCAATTACATGATATGTTTGCAAGCATTCTTTGCAATTAAAAATTACCATGACACTCTATCCAATAGGAAATAAGCAAAAATGATACCTGCAACTTCCTTATTATTTTTCTATGTAAAACTGCTTATCATTCCAATCTGCTTTCTGATACTTAAGGACTCGGTCACAGGAGGAATGCTGAGGTCAGCATTCTAGGTTATGATGAATGATAGCACTGAAAATAACAATTTCCTTTAAAAGAATAAAAAAAAAAAAGAAAGAAAACTTTGCTAATTTTTACCTGAGAGGCGGATTTGCCTACAGAGAATGAGAGACAGAGCTTTCTTCAGCCTGTTGGTTCACTCCCCAAATGGATGCAATGGCCAGAGAGGAGCTGGTCAGAAGACAGGAGGCAGCAGGTTCCTCCAGGTCTCCCATGAGGGTGCAGGGGGCCCAAGGCAGGGAACTGGATGGAAAGTGGTGCAACCTCGACTGGAATAAGTACCAATAAGATCATGGTGCTACTGGAGGAGGATTGGCCCTCCAAACCACCATGTCAGCCCCTAGTAATACTCTTTTTCCAGATCATTTGACATTACAAACACTGGCATCCTGTATGGGTACCAGTTCAAGTCCCCAGTGATCCTCTTCCAATCCAGCTTCCCATTAATGGACCCAGAAAAGCAGTGGGAGATGGTCCAAGTCCTCTCAGATGGCTCAAGAGATGGCTCCCGTGACCTAACTGAGAGACCTGGGTGGTGTTCCAGGTTCCAGGCTCCAGTCCTGACCATCCCCAGCTATTATGGCCATTTGTGTAGTGAATAAGTGGAAGAAGATCTCTCTCTCTCTCATTTCAGTAAATCTTACTTTAAAAAGAAATTAATACATATATTTTTAAAAGCAATAAAGTATTACTACTAAGAGGTGATAGCCTTAACTGTTTGATGTTTAGAAGCCTGAAACAATTTATTCAACCTAGCAGTTATAGAGCATTATCTGTAAATAATATGAATATTAAATTGACTTTAAACAAATGGTTGTTTAGTCTACTTACATATATCAATATTAAATTGAGGGAGTGATTATATGATAGGAATATTGAATCATCCAAAGTTGTTCTATATTAATGCCTTATGTTCTGCCTGGATTTGTGACATCACTGTAATATAATCAGAGTTGTATATCACAACAGAAGTTTGGATTAGCTCCAAGTCACCATCCTCAATTAAGAAACCTATCATGGGTAAGACTCAGCATCTTTAATAACAAAAAGTGGTATCTTCAATGATAATACAGCGCGATAAAATGAATGAGTACAAGGTAAAGAATAGCTTTTCTTGCCACCAATAGTGAAGTATATTAAGAGATGTCATAACAACTCATTTTGGATCGATAACATTCCCATGAATTCTGGCCTTAGTTGTGAAAGCTGAGGTGCCAACACTGTCATTTCCAGCTAACAGTGCTGCAGCACAGCAAGGTAAGATTTCATTTGCATAACCAGGATCCCATATCAGAATGTAAGTTTCAGTCCCTACTGACCTGCTCCTATGTATCTGCCTGCTAATGTGCCAGAGAAGGCAGATGATGGTTTCAGTGTTGAGGTCCTGTCACCCACATGGGAGACCAGGAGGAACTCCCTACTCCTGGCTTCAGTCTGCCCAAAGATGTGATCAGGAGGTAGTAAACATCATTAATATCGGCATGGTTAGTTAGTAGGATTGAGGCTTATGTAGTTTTGACTGATATATATATATATATAATATCTAGGTGATTCACATAACCCATCTGTAAAAGGAGGAGTCTTTTTTCAAAGACTCGTTTATTTTTATTGGAAAGGCAGATATACAGAGATACGGAAAGACACCAAAATGTTCTCTCTGCTGGTTTACTTCTCAAGTGGCCACACTGGCTGCAGCTGAGCTGATTTGAAACTAGGAGCTTCTTCCTGGTCCCCCATGCAGGCACAGGATTCCCAAGGCTTTGGGTCACCCTATATTGTTTCCCAGGCCACAGATAGGGAGCTGGATGGAAAGTGGAGCAGCCAGGACATGAATTGGCACCCATATAGTATCCCGACCCATGCAAGCAAGGATTTAACCACTGTGCTATCACGCTTAGCCTCAGGAGTAGTCTTACAAATTTGATAAAATCATGTAAAATAAATGGCATACAAAGGGCTGTGATTATTGTTGTTGATATCATTGTTCTTGAAAATGAAGCCACTAATTCTGTGTTGAATCTGACATTATCATTATGTAATGTCACAGTTTATCTTTACTTTAAAATAGATATCTTTCAGGCAGAGAGCATGACAGGAATTTACAAATACCAGGAAAGCAAGTATCCATGTAAGAACACCATGTATACAGGAAATTAATAAAGATGTGCTAAGATGGAAGCATAGGCAATAAACAAAAAAAAAATCATTGAGTAGGTAGTGACAAATTGTGAGTTTAATCAACAAATTACAAATATCAGACACAGTGTTAAATGCTAACAAGCAAGATTTTTGGGTGATAAAAGGTAATACTAAGGCTTCATAAAAGGAAATTCAAATATCATTATAGAAGGGAAGCAACAACAAGGTCAGCTACAGGAAAATCAGACAAAGTTTGTTGCAACTGATTTAGCAAGAAAAATTGATATTTAAACAAAATCAGTTGAAGCAGATAAGTTTAAAGCTATGTATAGAGTCACGAGATTGTCCTATATGTAAGTAATTGGTCATGTAATTTACAAATTATGAGTATGTGAATTAAAATTTTCCAAAAGTTGGAGGGAACAGATGTAAGAGAGAAGTGAATTTGAAAGTTTTATAATACCCATTTTTTCTGAGAGTTTAGGAAAAAATGCATGCCTGAGGTATAATTCCTTAAAATAAAATGCTTCATCTGTAAGCATGCTTCTATTTTTTATTATAGCAGAAATATTACAAATCATCATACGACATCATGAGATTGTACATGAAGCAGCTGTTCAAGTCCAAGAGAGCATTTTGAACTTCAGTGGGAGGAACGCATTACATTAAAGATGAGTAACTTGAGCAGTGTGACCAGTGCTAGGGATAGAACCATGAACACATTGTATGTAGTCCCTGAGCTCATGGAATTAAAAATATTGGGGGAAACATACAAATGTAGAAGGATGTGTGAGGGGTACGGTGATTGATGGTGCAAAGAGTGGCAAGGTGAAATCTGAAATAGACATGTAAGGAGAATCACACGTATTCAATTCAGACATGTTACTTCCCTCTCAAAGTTAGGCTGCTGTCACTATATTTCTGCCTTCAAATAAATTCACAATTATACTTTATTTGAGCATATTAAAATACATAAATGTATAGGTATAAACAGGTGGTATACAAGTCAATCCTCAGAATTCCTCACGTTTTTACAGATAGAAACATATACTCACACATAAGATCAAGAAGCTGAAAAAGATTGTGTTAAAAATATCTCCCAGCATGCCATCTCTTACAGACTGAATATCTAACGGAAACAGAGTAAAGTGCTTTCCAGGAAAGGAAGGAAGGAAGCAAGCAAGGAAGGAACAAAAAAACGATACTTAAGAAGAGAAAGAAAAGCAAAACTACTGATATAATTTAGTAAATATTGAGAAGAAGAAGTGAGAGGAAACAAATAAAATAATTTGCTGTTTGGAGATCATTTTATTGAAAGAGTGTGATGAATCTTCATTGGAAATTTTTCATTTTGTGTTCAAGATTTTTATTGACGATTTTGTGTTCAATCACATGAGCCAAGTACCAAAAATTTCTAAATCAGCTTCTTGAAATACAAAATTCAGACTCAGAAAGATTTCAGATAATTAATATAAGTAAACTAAAAGAGAAAAAATCCTTTACTGAACCCACAAGGCAATGTCCCATTATTTTTAAAATATATATGAAAAGAGAGCAAGATGGCAGTATAGGGTGAGGATAGGTTTAAACTGATGGAGAATAATTAGCCAGAGCGGAATAGAGAGACAGAATCCAGGGAATGTAAGAGAGGACAGGCTGATAACAGAAGGGCAACTGGAAACCTAAGGACATGGAGATGCAGGAGAAACGACCAGGTGGTTTTGCAGTGACCAGAAATCCCAGCCACTGTTGGTGATCAGTAACCAGAGTTCTACTGGCAACCAAATGGGAAGGAGAGTTCAACCAGAGAAGGGGAGTACAGGAGGTGAACACAAACAAACAAACAAAAAAGCTGCCCATTTGCTGATTAGTTTGATCTAAGCAGAGGCAGAGCGACACACCCCAAGCAGAAGTGCATGAATAGGACACCATTTTCTGTATTGTAGCAAAGCTGTAAGACTGGAGGGAAGACAGCCAACTGTACACGCTCTAAACTGGGAGTGAAAACACTTCCAGCTCAGCACATTGCACTGGGTCCCCAGGGAAAACAGTACACCTAAAACAGGTCTGAGTGGCTCCCTGACCTAATGGTCAACTGACCCCAAACCCCAACATGATACATCAGGTGCCATCCTGTGTACCAAAGTGAGGGTTCTGGGATAAGAGGGAAGACAGTGAGCTGCAAATACCCTAAGCCAGCAGTGAACTCAGTTATGACTCAATGCATTGCTCTGGTCCCATAGGGAAATAGTGCCAATTTGGCATCCTGCAGGTTCCAACCAAAATAGGGACAGATCAGACCTGACAGCCAGCAGACTGCAACAAGACCAGCACCTAGTGATTTGGGAGAGCTGGAGTCTCCCTAATCATGGGCATTGCTCAAGTTGGGAGTAGGAGAAAGGCTGTGCAGACAATGATGGGGCCACAGAGGGATCACAGAAAGTGGAGAGCGGTGAACCGGAGTTGAGACTATATAGATCATGGTATAAGCCTAGAAAAAGAATCCAGGACAAAAATTTGCTGAACGGAGTGGCACAAAAGATTGCAAATGAAGTACCAGGTACCAAACATAACCTGTAAAACCGATCTGTAGACCTGTGGATTCCACAGCTTAGAAACTTGTATTGAGCCCATTGTGGTAGCCTACTGACTAAAGTCCTCTTCTTGCATGCACCAGAATCTCAAAAGGATGCCAGCTCATGTCCTGGCTGCTCAATTTCCATCCAGCTCCATGCTTGTGGCCTGCAATAGCAGTAGAGGATGTCCCAAAACTTAGGATTTAAAGGAGCTTCAAAAAGTCAACAACAGCAAAGCAAATAACCCTGTGAAGAATGGGCAAAGGAAATGAACAGACATTTTCAAAAGGACTAATTCAAATGACTAATACACATAATCAAACAATGCTCAAGCTCTTTAACTGACATGGTAACATTGATGAAAATCACTTTGAAGTTCCATCTAACTCCAGTGAGCCTTTATTCAGAACTCTACTAACACCTGATAGCATGGATGTGGGGAGAAAGGTACCCTCCTCCACTGATGGTGGGAGGGTAGACGCTTACAAATAGAATGGAAGTCAGTATGAAGAGTGCCAAGAGAACTTAAAATTCCTTGACATATGACCCAGCTATTCAACTTCTGGGAATATACTCATAGGAACTGAAATTAGCATATGAAAAAATAAACTTGTAATCCTGTATTTGCAGCAGCACACTCTGCAATAGCAAAGACATAGAAACAACCCAGATGCTCCCCGAAAGAGGAATAGATAAAGAGACTGTGGTATATCTACTCCAAGGAATGCTACTTAGCCATAAAAGAATTTGCAACCAAATGGTCCTAACTAGAGACTATTATGCTCAGTGAAATAAATCAATCATAAAAGGAAAAGTAGCATATTTTTTATCTTACATGTGGACCCTTCATGCAAAACATGAGATCAGGAGCCTTTTTTAATACTGGTTTTGGTACATTTCAGGGGTTTTGATATATTTTTTTTCATTCATTCAAATGCTATTTTTTTTTCTATTTCTTATTAATTTCTTCACTGACTCAGGTCACACAGTAACAAATTTGCCTCAAGGTTTTTGATATTCTTTTGATATTCTTTGGTCACACCTTAGTCACTTAGCAGCATGCTGTGTTAACTTCATGCTGTAAATTTCCCATTTTTTTCTCTCTGTTGTTGATTTTGTGTTATTTTCGTTTAAGTGGATGTATAGTAATTGTGTATTATAGACAATCATATTCTATTGTGAAAATACAATGCAGTATGCATCGCTATTTCTACATCAAAGATGGACTCCCAATGAAACTGTTAAATGAAACTGACAATAGAATGCTGAACTCTTTGCCATTGTCTATAACTGCAGGGAGAGGATACACTTAAATAGCAGAATGATGGACTTAAGACTGATCATGAAGGCTTGTACTATTGTAATAATACAGGGTAAATAAGTGAGGGTTAGGAATTTGGGGGAAGGGAACTACCAGAGCCTATGGAAATGTATTGTAAAATAATAAAATATATTTAATTTAAAAAATAAAAAATTCACATGTAAATTTGGTAGCATAGTCATAATATGAATAGAACTTTAACATAACAAACAGAAATGTATTATTTTAATCATGTTTTGAATAAATTGGCAGTGTAAAGAAATAGTATGTATCATTCAGAATTTCAAATTTTAGAGTAAAATTACTTAGTATTACAATTTCAGCTAAAATTTATCTGGCATATAGAGAAATTCAGATGAGTGATCATATTAATGGGATAATGAAACAAAATTTATAGCACAAGTTGATACATGAAAGAATAGTCTGTGCCATTGAAAATCTATGTCATGGGAACATCTTGAAGTATCATTTGTAGGGCAGGTTTGAAAGAGGCAAATTCTTTTAGCTTTTCTCTGCTCTGGAAAAATCTTATTTCATTTTCAAAGACAAAAGAAAGCTTTGCTGGGTATGTTATCCTAGGCCGACAATATTTTTCTTTTACAATCTGGAGTTTGTCACTCCATTCTCTTCTTGCTTGTAGAGTTTCCTGTGAGAGATCTCCTATGATCCTAATTGGCATTCCTTTATATGTCAATTGGTTTTTTCACGTGCACATTTAAGGATCTTTTCCTTATGTTCAATTTAAGAGAGCTTGATTATCATATGTCTTGGTAAAGATCGCTTTTGATCAAGCCTGTTGGGAGTTCTGTGTCCCTCTTGGATCTTGACAAAGAAGAGGAATAGCACCTACCAAAATCAAAGGCAAACAGGAAGAACATCCCAGTAAAATGACAACAGGAGACTAAATCAATGAACAATCCATTGCTAAAATGACAGGATCGAAGTACCACCTATGTATATTTAACTCTGAATGTAAATGGCTTAAGCTCAATCAAACATCATAGATTAGTACATTGGATTAAAAAACAAAACCCATCCGTTTATTGTCTGGAGGAGACACACTCCAACAAAGATCAGCGGAAATTATATCACATGGGTTTTGTTGTTTTCTGTTGGTTTCATCTCTTCAAAACACTTTCTTCTGATTAAATCATTCAATGACTCGTAGATCATGCAGTGACATCATTTTCTTCAAGAAGATTGTTGATTTTCGCTTCTTCAGCTATATGTTAGTCATTTAATAGCATGTTGTTTAACTTCTTGGTGTTGTTAATTTCTTTTTTCTCCTGGATGTTGAGATTGTTTTGTGGCTCTTCATTTAAAGGAATGTATAGTAGCTGTGTAATGGAGACTGTCATATCTAGTAACATGTCATTGAACTTCATGGCCTTGTAAATTTCTATTTTTCTATTGTTGATTTTGTGTCATGACTTTTCATTTAAGGGAATGTACAGTAGTTGTGTAATGGAGACTGTCATATCTAATAACATGTCATTTAACTTCAGGGCATTGCAAATTTCTATATTTCTTTCTATTGTTGATTTTGTATCATGACTTTTCATTTAAGAGAATGTACAATAGCTGTAAAATGGAGTCTAACATCCAGATGTGAGGATGCAGTATGGTATGCGTTTCTTTTTCCAGACAAAGATGGACTTACAGTGAAACTGTTTATATTATATTTTGACAATAGGATTCTGGACTCTCTGCCATTGTCCATGCCCGCAAAAATGGAAATATGACTGAGTATGAAGCACTAAATGTTAGTAATGATATAAATGTTAGTAATGATATAAAGGAACTAGGTGGGGAGGAGGGAATTGGGGAGGGGATAAGGGAATATGGAACTGTATCATAAAATGGTAGCAATAATAATAAAATATGAAAAAAGAAAAAGAAAATCTATATCATGGAAACCAAAAGCAGTGAGGAAATGATGTAGAGGAAATAAAGATCAGGAAGCGCAACAAAAGATCTCATTGAAATCTGTACCATTCAATGTTCATTATATGAAAAATTTAAGCAACTTACAACTTTAAATTAGAAGCAACAACGATGCACATTACTTTTTCACAATGTGACCCAATTAAGCATTGCTCAAAACATTGACTGAAGATATCCTTTTAAAATTTCTCAACAACTGCTGCTCTGTATTAGAAGGAGCTTTTAAAATTCTCAGGCAACAGTAAGAATTGTCTAGTAACTGAAGTATTGGTTAAGATGCCCACATCCTGTATTTATGGACCTCAGTTTGACCCCTAATAGTGGTTCATGATTCCAGCTGTCTGCTAATGTAAGCCTTGGGTGTCCCTGTTACCCATGACAATCATGTGGGGGATTTGAATCTAGTTCCTGACTCCCAACCTCAATAAGGCCCAGGTTCAGACTTTAGTGAGCATCTTCAGAATAAACCAGCAGATTGGAACCATCCGTCTATCTGTCAGTCTCTTCTGCTGGCCTTTCAAATTAATAAATATAAAGTAAAATAATACTTCTGGGTAGCTTATACTTAGAAATAAGAGTTAATTATTTAAGATTTACTTCCAATTGTTTTTGGAATTTCTGAATTGACTTGTTAAATTTTTTTCATTTTTAAAAAATACATTTTTTTAAATCTTTCCCTGGGCATAAGAGAGTTGAGTATTGAAAAATATCTATTTATACGTGTGATGTCATTTTCTGCTATAACAGCACATTTAAAATTATGAAAATATTGTGAGATTTATTAACCTTTCTTAGAAAGAACCTGGGGTCCTTAATATTTTAAGAATAATGCTAAGATTGCAGGCACAAAAAAACAGTGGTTAAAGAGATGACATGTTTATTAGTGTGTTGCTTATATAACAACTGAAAACGTCAGAAATACGCAGTGAAATTTGAGCTCAGTTGGAAGACGGAGTATGAGAGTTTCATGCCGATCGAAGGATTCGTGACAGATTTCTGTTTATTTGAAATAGAGCAGCAGAGACATTTAGCAGAAGTCAGGGTGACTTGCAGTCTGTCTCTCTCACAGTCTTCGTACTATGGAGAACTGAAGGCACCTGCGAAGCAATTATGTTGCTTTCACCTTCTCCACAATTTGCTTTTTCTAAAATGACTCAACACTGCATAAATTTACTTGATTTCATCTACAAATAAAATAACAGCAGTCCTTTTTGTCACTGAAATGGTTTTCCTTCTTCCATATATCTTACCAAACTGACAAAATCAATACTCCGAGTCAGTGTTAATCCCACACACTCCTACCCTCTCAGTGAGGTAAACATATAAATCTACATATTATAATTACCACAAATCTATAAAGGTTAATTGGAACATAATTTAGCAGCACATCATCTGTTAGACTTGAAAAGGAAAGCAGTGCTAACTTTGATGTTGTATGCTGTTTCCAAAAACCTCTTACCAAAAATTTTTGAATTTTGCCTTCCAGAGATTAAGCATTTCAAGCTCTACTGATACACAATAATAAATAAATCGAAAACTAATCCATTCCAGGGCCAGTGTTGAGGTGCACTGAATTAGGCCACTACTACTAAGAGAGCATCATTTCTAGATCCAACAGCTCCACGTCTTAGCCAGAATTTCTGCTAATGTGTTTGGAGAGGCAGCAGGAGATGGCCCAAGGAGTGGGGCCCCATGTTATCCACTTAGAAGACCCAGCCAAAGTTCCATACGCCTTGCTTTGGCCTGGATAAGCTCTGTCGTCTGTGGCCAACAGAGGAGTGATGGAAATGGAAAGATTTTCTATCCTACCCCTTCCTATGGTTCCTCCCCTCCATCCAACTCAACTCAATGCCTCCTGGTGCCCCCTTCACTCACTGTGTCTTTCAAAAAAAAAAAAAGTAAATAGATATTTTAGAAAGTGATTCACTTGGACAACTGTGTCATCCAAATGATGACAGCAAATATCTGGTGAATGGAAACACTAGTGTCAACTGTATCAGCCAATGCACATTGGAAGGGGCTGCTCATCCTAGGATTGGCAAGATCAATAGCATTTCATAATGTCAAAAGCACTTTGGCAGAACGCTCAGAGCATGTTCTGTATCGGGAACCCTGGGTTGATATCAGGTGGCTGTTCCCCATTCCCAGGTACAGGCTAGAAATGGCTTCTCCCTTTATCTCTCTTTTCCCGAAGATAAGAAAATCTGAAAACAAAAGTAATTCACTATTTGATATAAACAAGCTCATTCTTAATAGTATTAAACAAGTGTTAATACCATTTTTAATAATTTGGGTGGAATTTCCATTTTCTCCCTAATATTCTTGCATGAATATGGTTCCATGAATGCTGAAATACTATCTACCATTTTTCTTATTCCATAGAATTATTTATAAGAACTCTTTGAATATTCAGTTTCTCTAAAATATATTAAATTATTCAAAAATGTTTATCTTTTTAAAGCTATACTTATTTTTTCAAAAAATGATTCAGCATAGCCCTCTGTTTTCTTTTTTAAGATTTAGTAAGTTTTTGGAAAGTCAGATTCACAAAGAGGAGGAGAGATAGAAAGATTTTATGCTGGTTCATTCCCCAAGTGGCAGCAATGGCCGGAGCTGAGCCTATCTGAAGCCAGGAGCCAGGAATTCTGCATCTCCCACACAGGTGCAGGGTCTCAAGGTCTTGGCCTTGGGCTGTCCTTGACTGCTTTCCCAGGCCACAAGCAGGGAGCTGGATGGGAAGTGGAGCATCTGGGACACAAACCAGCACCCTTAGGGGATCCTGGCACATGCAAGGTGAGGACTTTAGCCACTGTGCTACCACTCTGGACCCTGTCATATGTTTCAACTTACTAAAGCAGAGAGATATATAGGTTAAAATATTTTCAACAATTTATGTTCCTATTTCCTAAACTATTAGGAAATAGTTTAATAGTTTAATATTTAATATTAACAACTAATAGTTTAATAACTATTCATGTTTTTAGCCTTTCTTTAGTAAAGTTTTCTGGAAACATAAATTGCCCTTACTCCTTCAGCATGTTTATTTCTCTAGTCTATGTCAATTTTTATGTTAAGGCTTTAAGGTAGGCATATATGTATCCAACATTTGGAACATATGGAGAAGTAAATTATAATCTATTCTTATTTGTGATTTTATTTTGAAAAATACAGTGGTGGGAGCCAACACAATGACTCAATATTCTTATCCTCTGCACAGTGGCACTGGTGTCTTATATGAGTGTCGCTTCCCGTCCTAGCTGCTCCATTTCCAATCCAGCTCCTTACTAATGACATGGGAAATGAGCGGAGGATGGCCCAAGTCCTTGGAAGCTCTACACCCTTATGGGAGACCATAGAAGAGAGTCCTGTCTCCCAAATTGGGATCACGTTGGTTCTTGCTGCTGAAACCATTTGGGTAGTGAATCAGCAGATGGAAAACTTTATCAATATTTCCTTCTCTTTCTTTCTCTGTAAAAACTGCCTTTCAAATAAAAACAGATTTTTTTTTAAAAAAGGACACAATGAAATGATTAAAAGAACATAAAACAAGTGTCAAGACATGGATTTTTTCAATGCAGCACCAAAAATTCATTTTGGATTATAAAATTCCGTTCTCCTTTTATTCATGAACGGAAATGCATACTGCAATATATCTTCACTTCCAGTTATGCTGATCTCTATTAACAGTTCTTCTATGAGAAAATATGTAGGGCCCGGCGCGGTGGCGCAAGTGGTTAAAGGTCCTCGCCTTGCACGCCCGGGATCCCATATGGGCGCCGGTTCTAATCCCGGCAGCCCCGCTTCCCTTCCAGCTCCCTGCCTGTGGCCTGGGAAAGCAGTCGAGGACGGCCCAACGCTTTGGGAACCTGCACCCGCGTGGGAGACCCGGAAGAGGCTCCTGGCTTCGGATCGGCATAGTATCGGCCCGTTGCGCTCACTTGGGGAGTGAATCATCGGACGGAAGATCTTCCTCTCTGTCTCTCCTCTCTGTATATCCGCCTTTCCAATGAAAAAATAATAAAAATAAATCTTTAAAAAAAAAAAAAAAGAAAATATGTATATACTTGCTTATCTCTATATCTATTTGATTTTTTTTTAATGAAGCTTGCCCTATCAAAAATGTTAATTATTTGAGGTCTGTATTTCCATAAGCAGAACTTAGAAAGTTTGACTTCAGTGTTTCTAAGTTTTTGCATTGTTAAAACTCTGGAATGTCATCATTTTGTCATTATCATTCATTTAAATAACAATTACAAAGCTGAACATCGAATTTCAATGTTACAACCTTTGTATTTGCGTGTAAGTTTATTTGCCTAAAGTTTGGGCCTTTGTTTCTCTATGAAGGTCTTAAAAAAATGCTTTTGATTTTGACTCAAGTTTAAAAGCATCTTTTTTTACTTCTTAAAAAAACTGACTATATTTTAACAAATCCTGTCTGAAAATTATGTTTTAGAACACGGCTAGAAGTGGTCTGTATGGTTTTCATTAGGAAAATTTTAAACATTTGTAGCAATCAAACACATACAGATAAATAATATCTGTGACATAATATGTTTTTGTAACATCACAGCTTTCTGAGTACATTTTCTGATTCTCCAAGTCACAGTACATGTCTTTGGGCTCAGTAACACTCACATCATCCATTTAATGCATGCTTCATGTCTGATGGGATGATTATTTGATATTGCTCACTTCCGTTGCCAGGAATGTTATAAAGAAAAATAAATAAATAAAAGGAAGGAAGGGAAAACAAGCCAGCATGCAGGTCTCTACCGTAAACCTTGAAACTCTATCTTATCTTCCTTTCTTCAAGTGGACTGTTTCTAAACTAGCAAAGTCTAACAAAACAAAGTTATCCTCCACTTCATTCTAAAGGAACTGGAGAAATGTTATATATGAAAGATTTGTATTGCAATCTAATACAATGAAAGTATTTACATCGACCTTTTAAGGGTGTATTCTGCCAAATCAGTCAAGTAGTCAGTGAATGTTAATTGATTACTGGCATCTGCAGATGTTAGATTTAGGGTCAAAAAATCTACCAGGCTAACAACACATTCAACAAGACAGGACAGTAGTGAAATATCTCCTTTTTCTTTAATTGTTATGTCTAAGGACTAATCAACCATTTCAAAGTATTAATTAGTTTAAGCTGTATATTCTGTTGCTAAAAGTCAGCTTAACCAGCCCTATATTTTTTTCTAGAGCATACCACTTAACAAGATTTGGTTATGATTATAAATTTCTTTGCTCATGTATAACCCTTTGATTCACTGTAATCTACATTAAAGAATTGATTCACTACATGAGAATATCATTTCTTCATACAGATTATAGTTCAAGTCAATTTTAACATCAAAATCTTCTAAAATTGTTTCCCACTTTTAGATGGATACTGGACAAAGCATTTTCAACAAACGTTCAAATGTCAAAACATGTACATAAAGGTATAATCTTAAGAAGTGTTTTCAGAAATTCAAGATTAATCGTAACTAGAAGTAAAAGAAGGAAAGTGGGAAAAGCGTAGACAACTCTTAAATTTTCATCACGACTCCAAATGTAAATAAATGGCTAAACTCCTGAGCGAGAGGGATTTTGCTTCTAGAAATCAATCTTCTGCAAATACTTCCTGGACAAGGACATGGAAAGGTTAGGCTAAGCAGGGCCTTTACATCTAGTTTGCTATTCTTTGGTACATTATAATGTGGTGGATAAACTTGGTTTCAGATTGAAAGAACAATTTCATCTCTTTTCTGAAACAGGCTAATTTTGTTTAAGAAATAAAGAACATTCCTCAATAGGTAGGAAAAATACAGTGACTTCATCATTACTGTGTGTATCGGGACATGCGATGAGGCCTACTGCAGATACATGTAGGGCTCAAACTGTAATGTTAGTTTATCAATGATGGCAATTTGTGGAATTACGTAAGGCATCCTGTGTTCTCACATCTTAAAGATGAAGGGTTGTATCTATGTTTAAACCAGAATATACCTTCAAGATGTATATTACATACAAAACATTGAAAAAAACGGTAGCTACTCCAGGCAATTTGAGGAGAATATGGGCTTTGATCTTAAATTAGTTACGTGAACTATTTCAGATTTTTCAGTGGGAATAAACCATCTTCATGTATATTCCAGAACATAATCACATTAAGAAATAATTACTCCTCTCCTTATTTGTAAAACAGCATGTAAATTGGTTCCACAGAAAGGATAAAAGACACAGACAAAAGCCATCCTGACCAAATTCAAACAAAATTAGCCAAAACTTCTCATGTAGGAGCAATGAAACTTGTTTCCATGAAGGGAATGCAAAAAATACTTCCATCTATGCAGCAAATATAAATTCCATCTAAGCACCAATGATTGAATGCTCATGAATCAGCAGCCATGGCTACATTCCAATAAATTGATACACTTGGATACTGAAATTTGAATTTCACTCTGTTTTCAACTACTTAAATAGGTAAAACATTTCTTAGCTCATGGCATACAAAAGTCTAGTATATCCTATTTGTCCATAATTGGTCAATGCTTTATTATCTTAATATTTATATTTGAATATTATTGAGGCTAGTAAGTTTTTATAATTCCAGATTAGTTTAGTCATAACAAAATGATATAAGCTCAGTAGTTAATGGACAAAAGAAATTCTCATTGTAGAAATCTTTGCCTAAATAGAAATATGTGCAAAAATTTGAAAACCCATTATCTTCTGTTTTACAACATAATGTTAATTGTATCTTGCTCAAATGTCATGTTAGAAAGTACTACAAAACCAGAAATGATTCTGAAAAATTTCACCTATCCTCTTGAAATTGAAAACAATGAATTGGCAGGTATATAATAAGCAATCATACCAAAATCATTTATAAAAGATGGGAAAAGGGCCTCGCGCAGCAACCTAGTGGCTAAAGTCCTTGCCTTGAATGCGCCAGGATCCTATACGGGTGATGGTTCTGATCCTGGTGACCATGCTTCCCATCCAGCTCCCTGCCTGTGGCCTGAAAAAGCAGTCGAAGGCGGCCCAAAGCTTTGGGATCTTATACCTGCGTGTGAGACCTGGCTTCGAATCAGCTCAGCACCTGCCATTGTGGTCACTTGGGGTGGGGGGTGAATCATTGAACAGAAGATCTTCCTCTCTGTCTCTCCTCCTCTTTGTATATCTGACTTTTCAATAAAAGAATCGCTATTAATTGAGCCCAAAAGTGTGATTGTGGAGACAATTAACCTAGTAAATATATGTAGCTACTCACTTTTTAGACATGTGAGAGAACACACTTTCCCCCTATCCTCTTGGGATTCTGTGGAGTCACATGACTGATTCTGGCCAACATGGTTTAAGTGATGTGCAGATATAATCTTAGGACCAAGACTCCTCAGGACTCTCTTTCCTTCTAAGATAGATGGAACATACTTGTGGTCCTCTCTTGATGCTGAAAGGCGGACACTATCCTAAAGTCATTAATGTGCATTGTACCAAGTCCCTGACTCTGAATCTAAATGGATTTCCTGTGTCTTCACTTTATTACAAAATCACCTCCTTGTCAAAGATTAAATCACTAAACCATGTAAGTGGGACAAAGGACAGGCCAGTCACAACCAGGTCCCAGGTCGTAAGACTCAGGATTCAATTATCACTACAATAATTATTGCATGAATGCTGAACTCTAACCTGAGATTTTTTTCTAAGAACTCCATGCAGTAATCAAAGCAATAACCAAAATACCTGTAGACACAAGACTGACCAGAGCCCAATTTGCCATCATAGTATTTTCAAACACACCAGCCTACTGTCATTGACCAATCCATGGAAGATAGCACTGTGGAAAATCAGAGATCTAAATACAAACTTCTCATTTATTGATCAACTATAGCTTTAATCTGAAAGATTCACTATCCTTGGTTTCTTGGATAAGCTGAAATTCACTGATCTGTGCTTGACTTTTTGCTCTATGCATTGCAAAAGAAACTCCCACTACGATACCACACTGTGATAGCTTTGACTGACTTGCAACTAAGTATAAATGTACTAATATATCTCATATATTATATATATGTGATATATATGAAATATATGTCATATATATTCTTAGATATATTCAAGTACTACATCTACTTTTTAGATGTTTTCTGAAATTAAATGAATGTTGCAAAATAAAATACAATGTTAAAGTAAACATTTCTGTCATATTTAAAGGCAAATACTGCTTGCTTTTTATTACCTTATCACTCATCTTCAAATTTCACAGGACCTACAACATTCTTCAAACGAGGTAAAATACAGTGTTCTCTAAAGTAGATATAAATACCAAATATAATATTTAAACAAATACCGCTGGCTTTTACAAACAAGCTTTTAAATCGCTAATGTAGACTATAGCAATTCTATTCCAAAAGTTAAGCTCCTATAACAGCGTCTAAAGCAAGTCAATTACGGTCTGTAAAGAAACACCAAAAGCGTTCCAGCATACAAACAAAAGCAAATAAATGTCACTTTGGATGAATTTTTCTTATCTACAAGTAATTCTCATATTTCTCGAAAGGAGTTGAGGTCTGGTGCCTTGAAATAATGCAACTGTTAATCGGTGGGCATTTGTCTCTTTCCTATGCCTACCTTGTTGCTCAAAGCACATTAATACAAATTCTGCGTTGCAAGTGTCCTTTCTTGATTTAAGGAAATGAATGTGCAAACAAGAAACTACCACACAATTTTCTTACCTTTTCCCACACAATCAGTTGCATTCAATCTGTTGCTGGATATTCTCTGCTTCTGCTTAGCTCTAAATCACTGATATTCAAAGGTTTATTGCACATTCACACTCATTTGTCATTTGCAGGAAGTCTAATTGAGAGAATTTACAGTTGGTTGAGTGCTTCATTTAGAGTGTGCATGTTTAATAAAAGCTTTTTAAGTTACTAATCTCAGTTCAGGAAACAACACAAGTGCTTGAGGGTTAAAAAATAAAACATAGCAGGTAAATGTGATGGCGTGACATTTCCTTATAATGTTTCCAAGTAACTGCACTTACTGTCTTTGAACTGCTTTCACACATACAGCGAGCTTGCTAGAAAAATTTAGCCTATTATTTATATCATGTGACAGAAATGTGAAAGCAGCATTATGCTGCAGTCAAAATGCTGTAGTTAGCTGAAAACAGTGTCAATAATTATTGTCCTGCGGGAAAAAGCAGAAAATAATATCTCAAGTGAAATACTCTCGAACATCTTCCCTTAAAAATAAATCAAATTAAATAGTGGGACTGACTTCAACACAGGCTACACTGCAGTCAGTTTAAAATGGGATGGTGATCTTCAACCTGAATGCTCTCCTTATATGCATTGTTTTTGAAATGCTACTACACAGTGGATCTCATTCTGCACAAATAACACTTGCTGCCCTGTAGCCTTATATTTAGAAGAAAACATGAAGCTGAGGACTGAAATGTTAAGGCTCAAAAAAAAAAACATGGAAAAAAAATACTCTACAAAACCCAAATACATCAGCATCTGAACTATTCTCTCCGGTCTGGTGCACTGAAATTCTTTGGCCATGTAACAAGAAAATCAGAATGTCGGGTGACCGTGAAATAAGTAAATAAATAAATAAAGCAAAAACAAACAAACCAGAAACATTCATGGCAGTTCTTCTAGGAGGAAGTCACTGAGAACCACCTGCTTTCTTGGGGCTTGGTAAATGGCATTTTATACTTCTGTGGACTAACAGGAAGAAGCTCGAACAAATTAGGGTGAAGTGACAACCAGGAAGAACAATCAACAAAATCAGCTAATGTTACATATTAAGAACATGGTGAAAGTTCTTGATGCATCCACCCTTTTGTAAGCCTTTATTCAGTAAAGCATAAAAGTCGCATCTTTCCTGAACATTTCCTTCCCTTTTTTTCTGTTGTAAGCTGACTCAAGTCTCACCTTGGCTTTTATATCCCCAGGACACAGGCAACACCTGCTTGACTGCTAGCCTTTGTGCAGCTGTAACAAAAACACTTTACAAAGGCTAACTAGAAATAATTGGAATTTTTTGGTGGTTCAAGATCAAGTTGCTAACAGGTTTGGTTTCTAGTGAGGGCCTCATCTCTGCTTCCAACATGGTACCTACCACACCACTTCCGCAGAGGGCACAGGCTGCGCCCTCATGTGCTGAAAGGGCTCCTCTCCTCCAGCCCTTGGTGACGCCCTGCTCCCCTCTCCACAGGCTCTGTTACTCTAAATTAAAAACCTCCTAAAGGCTTTCACCTAGTAATCCTATCATACCTGTAATTTATAATATATTATATTATATTTATTAAATTAAATTCTGTTCAAATCATGATGAGTACAAGATCGAATAACTTATACAATTGCATTCTCATATCTCCTAATTTAGTCTGTGTAATGCTCTAAGGTTTAAAGACATAAGGAATGTGTTTACTTTCTCTTATAGCTAACTCCTTTCTATTTTGTAGTATTTAAGACCTTTTAATATTTATGTATTAACCTATAACATATTTATTTAATATCTGTGCATTATTTGTATCAATACAATTGCATCATTTGAGCCACTTCCCGATAGTCCATGAACGTATAAAATAGCTACTGACATCAATAAAGAGATCCTTGCATAACATATACACCATTGAGCTTTCCTCAAAAAAAAATTGTATATTAATTCTCATGGCCTCTGCAACAGATAAGTGCCAACATGAGTGTTTAAAATCACACTTGTTTATTATCTATCATTTCTGGTAGATCAGAAGCCCAGTCAAGGTAAGATTCAGCCAGTTCTACGCCTGGTTTCGCTTTACTGTCTTTAGGAGGCTTTAGGGTAATACAGTGCCAAACTCATGTAAGTTGGTAGAATTTGGTGCCTTGTAGCTCTAGAGACACTCATTGTTTGGCTGCTGATCGTAAGCAGCCAGTGGGGCTTACATAGAGGTTTCCTCCACATTGCCAGTTACACAAATTTCCAGTCAACACATGGAATCCCTGACTCCTCGGCGCCTTCATCTATCTTCTGCAGATTCTTTTATGGGAAGAGAGCTACAGAGAGTTCTCTAATTTGGAAGACTCAGGTGTTAGATCTGGTTTAAGGCAGTTGTGAATCCATGTGCAAAGTCCCTTCACACTAGCTCTCACACCAGCGTTTGCTTTAGTTGCGAAGAGAAAAGAATCTCTGGGGAGCATCTTTTACAAGTCTTCTGCAATAGAGTGATGACACATCATGTCAGGATGCATTACCATTTGAAATGCAACTGCTTATTCTTTACAGTTTCATGTTAGGACTGTTATCATCTTCATATTAGTGATAGAAAAATTGAATGTGATGTAAGTAATGGACCCAATGGTCTTTACTCAGTGAAACATGAACAGAAATTATACCCAAATAAATATGATTCCAGAGCACATATTTCTCTAGCTTCAATGATATAAATTGCAGGTCACATGGTATTATTCCTAAGTGAGAAGCAGTCTAGAGAATGTTGCTAAACCAAGCTTAATTAAGCAACTGCTTTGGAGGTCAAATTATGGACACACTTGACCACTCCCTTGAGGATATTAAATATTAGTCTTACCTATGTAAATGTATTGCTTTTGAAACTATCAATTATGTTTAAATATTAGCTATTGTTAATGCATTTGATGTTTGGAATTACCTAAAAACATCAAATCTCCATTTAAAGGAAATAAATCAATTTATGTTCAAATCAATGAAATACATTAGCAAGAACTGAAACACATTATATGTTCCCTAGTCTGGATTTCTAACATCTTATTCTTTAAAGCCAAAAATTTCAATAAGCATGGGACTATTTGAAATGCAAGCGTTTTAGCAAGTTAGATATAGTAGTTACAAGATTCTTAACATCAATTCTAGGTCACAGATATAAAATGAATGAGGAACTTCTCAGGCAGATTCATATTTCTAATAATGTCAGCTGTGAATTTCAACTTCAAAATGTTAGACTTCCCAGGAATTTCCATTTGATCGAAGCAAATAAAATACGGAAGAAGGAATCCCCAAAATTAAAATTCTCAAAGCCAAAACGGAAAAGAGGAATAGATTGGTAACATCTTCATAATTATCATAAAAGTGAAATTATAAAATCTGCAGGGATCTGCATTTATAGGCAAACTAGAAAATGCAAAATGAGAAATTCTTAAAAGTATTAAGGGTACCTACATTTTTTTCTGACTGAAACAATATATCAGATATTGGATACAACATTTCCTAACTTTCATTGAAGATGTTTTGCCTTTAGGAAATTTAAATGTCTGACTTTATTATTTCCACAGCTGATAAAATAAACAAAATTTGACATAATCTTTAGCTATTAAAATATGATATGTATGAATATAGTATTAAAATCTCCAAAAAAGAAAAAGCAACAAATGAAGAAAGCTCATTACGTTTTAAAATATCATTAAAAAGATAATTAAAACAAGACATTTTTAAAAGTTTGTGATAATATTTAACACAACATATTTCCTTTCTTGTAAAAGTGTTGAAATCCTGTATTATGAGAGTTGTTAATGGTTTTTTTGGAAAATTCTTATGAAAAATTATGCATGGGCTCAACATTTCTGAGTCAAAATGTACCTATCTTTGATCACATTTATGATGAAATTTGAAGCATTTTCTATGCAGGATCTATTGATAATATGTTATTGTGATTTTTGAATATTTACCGTACTAAATTTGTATCCCTGTTCTTTGAAACAAGGGAAAGAAATTATAATCCTAAAAAGGACTACAAAAAAGACATACTTTTTAGCACATAAAAATTCTGTGCATTCTGCCAAATTTAATTTTAATTTTTGTTAAATTGCAATAAAGATCTTTTGGGGTGTGTTTTATGCTATATAAAACACAAAGAATGTCATATAATTCAAAAGTATTACATATATATTGCAAAGTTATTTTATTTATATATGTGTGTGTATATAGAATGTATAACCCTAACATATATATATATATATAATGTACCAATAGGAAAATGTGTGGTACATCATTCAACCTAACACAGTAGGGAGAGGAACTGCTCTACTGTGTACCTTTTTACTTATTTCCAGGCTATACATCTGCTTTTCTAGAATGTGAGCTTTTTCCTCCATTTCCTCTAAGACCAGCACAGCTACCCAAAGGGCTAAGTCCTCCGATTCTGCTTGGCAAGCACAGGGTCACCCAGAGGAGCAGAGCTGTCAAGGCTTTCATGGCACAGCACAGAAAGGAAGGTTTGCGTGTATCACATCCTTGACAAATGTTCCGGCAGTTAAGTAAAACTTTGTTTATATTGCTTGCCTCTCAACAGAAATTAAGAACTGTGGAAACACTTCACGCAAGTGGTTGGCAATCTTCCCTCGTTCTGTCTTAGTGGATATGACAAGCTCACCTGCTGTGGGCGGCAGAAAATAAAGGACAATCTCACCACGTGAATAAAACATGAGCCACGACTGAATCTGAGGCCAATCAAACCACCAGAGAGCTAGTGTGACGCTTCATTTTGTTGAGGATGGAAGTACTTTAGCCTGAGGTAACTTTCATGGAAGCCATATTTGCGTGCAAACCTTCACTTAAAGCAGTACCATGGGGCAGAGTTAATGTTCACAGGAGTGTAAACTTACAGTAAATGGCAGGAACCACATAAGATGTTACATCACTCAAGCCAGTCAACTTTGGTAGTGGCCTAATGTTTTATTGAAGTTTATTCCTCCTCAGAGGAGATCTAAAACCCACTTAGTGCCCTCAGAAAATTGCCTGTTTTGGCTGTCGACAGTGGTTCCCAATCACATAAAGATAAAAACATCAAAATAAGCTAATAGACTTTTGCCATGAAATATAGTCTCAGGAGACCTAGAAGTAAAAGGAGGAGGCTGCTACCGGACCTATTAAGTTCAAAGGTTACTGAAGAGGACACATTCCCAGGAACCAAAGAAGGAAAGAAGAAAAAAAAAATAGAAAAAAGAAAGCAATTATATTCTGGGAAATTTCAAAAAGTACGACCCAGAAAATTGAGTAAAAATCATTCTTAAAATTTTTCATTGATCATACAGCTTTTGAAAGTGAAATTGAAAGAGAATTATTGGGTGACTCCTGAAAAATATTTCTTGGAAAACTATTTTAAATGATAAGAATTCCTAAGGGAATGCCACCAGCAAAAAAGTCATTTCGTGAAAGACAATGTGTGTCCTTCTACCAATCCCATACTCCCCGGTGCCTGCTGCAGAATTGTGGTTTCACTTATTTCCACATTTTATTCTTGAGAGAGAAGATTCAATCTCTTTAATTAATAGTAGCAATTTATAGCCTCAACTGGAGAGTACATGATAGATGAGAACAAGAAAACAGAACTGCTGTTTAGTGAATACCCCTGGGACTCACTGCTGATAAGTTTCCGGAGTTTGTGGGATTGTAGTCAAATGCGTACAGGGAAAAATAGTACCACTGAAGGAAGAGCTAATGTACTCCAGCTGAGCGTGCTACAGTTTGGCCTGGGTAGACCAGGAGCAGCAGGCTCAGAAATAAGTGCTTTGTCACCTGCATAACTATAAAATATCCTACTTCATAACTCATGGAAATTCTTTCTGGAAGACATGGTGCCGCAGGCAATTTGTAAAAAGTAACAGCGTGACTTGATGAAGAAGAGCAGGAAAGACTGTCTCGAATATTGACTTCAAAGACTGCTGGTGCCAATACCTAGAAATTAACTAGCTTAATGTCACCTTAATGGGAATGGCTACCCAGATCACAGTATTTAAATCTCAATTCAAACCCACAAAACTCTTCATACCTTCTTCTATCCTTCAAATTTTTCTCAAGAATTTATTACTTTCTAATATATTTTCATGGACTAAATTCTTGTGAAACTAAAAATATTGACTCCTCTTTCTTTGCATTTTAAGGTAAAATATGTATGGATGAAAGTAGCAGTTTGGGACAACCCTGTGAACTTTCATTAGCTCCTGGGGGCTCCAAGATGCAGATTTATATTTTGAGGGGTATCTAAAGTTCCAATGGACATGACAATCACCACTTATAACTCATCTGAGGACACCGAATTAATTTTGCTGAAATGTACTTTGGGAGGCAGGCATTTAGCTTGTCAGTTTAAGATGCCTGCCCCCCATACCAGAGGCCTTGGATTTGGTTCCTAGATCTGTGTCTGATACTAGACAATTGCTTCAGCCTAAAGAAGACCCTAGAAAGTGATGATGATGGCTCCAGTAAGCAGGTCCCTTGCACCCACATAGAAAACCTGAGTTGAGTTCAAGCTGGTTACTTCAGCTCCAGCCTAACCCTGGGAGCTGCAGGTATTTGAGGAATGAGTCAAAAGATGGGAGTCTCTCTCTCTTTCTCTCTCTCTCTTTCATCTCTCTCTCTCTCTCCTCTCCCTGTGTGTATGTGTATATATGTGTGTCTGTTTGTCCCTCTCCCAGTTACTCCTTCTTTCCTTCTCTTTGTGTGTCTTTTTTGCAAACAAGAAAACAAAATCTTTTGTGAAGACTAGCACATAAGCATAAGTAGAAAATCCGAAATAACTAAATAAAGGTCAAGGTCACCTATATTAAGTATCAAACCATAGTTTTAGAATACTGTGTTTTAAACACTAGCACATGATTGAGAAAAAATTTCATGAAAAACAAAATGAAGCAAACACACCTTGGAATATATTTATTGGTTTATCTTGTCTATTCCCTATGACCCGGTGGCAGAAGAAGACAGAAAAACTGCTGGCAATCCCCTGACAGATGTGAAAAGCCCTGTGTGACCTGGAGGAGCAAAACTCCGGATGAGATTTAATACCTGTTTCTTCCACGTTGCTTCTAATTTGAATCATGCACTTAGTCTGCTGCCATTGTCTCTGACTCAACTGAAACAAACAGAAAGTCTGTGTCCTACTGTCATCTTCTCAAATGTAATGCTTCTACCTTTGTTTACCACACAAAGTATTCCACATTAACCCTTTCCTCAAAATTAAGATTTTAAGATTTTTGTTTTCTGAAGTATATCATTTATACAAAAGTAATACTGTCTACTTAAAAGGCAATGCAGGAGGGCAGCAATGGGACATGGTGTGCTAAGACACTGCCTTTGATGCCAGCATCCCCAAGGGCATCAGTTGGAGTCCCAGGCGTTCTACTTCACATCAGTTCCCTGCTCACGGGCCTAGGAAAGCAGTGGAAGGTGAACCAAGTGCTTGCACCACTATCACACACACACGGGAGACTACATGGAGCTCCAAGTTCTGGATTTTCACCTGGCCCAGCCCTGGCGATCACAGGTATTTGGGAGTGAACTTACAGATGCAAGATCTTTCTTCTGCTCCTTCTTTCTCTGTAACTCAGCCTTTCAAACAAATCATTCTTTAACAATACTAAGTTAAACTGAAATGGGCGTATGGCCTAGTGATTAGGACACCCATATTGGAGTCTTCCGGCTCAAGTACTCGTTTTTCTCACAATTCCAGATCCTGGCTCCTGGCTGTATTCTGGCCCCACACTGGCAGTCATAGACATTTGGGGAGTAAATAGGTACATAGAAGACCTTTGTGTCTATCTCTAAGCCCATCCAATAAAACGAACATAAATAATCAAACTTTTTTTTAAATTAATTTCATGTAGGGGAAGTCCATACCCCTATCAAGGGAACATTCTGCTTTACGCATATGTTCTCGGGGGGGTTCTAGCTTCATCCTCGTCTTTCTCTGCTATATAATATCCCGCCACATAGTTCTCTTTATGGTTTCAATGCCTTAATTTGTTCGTGTGGCTGCTTTTTTTTTGTTGCAGAGTAAATGACACAGATTTATTAAGCAAAGTCAGTGGATCAAAACTCCCACCTGGGTCTCCCGTGTTCTTTCCACCACCTATTTCTGCTCTCTGTATTCTGTGTTCCAAATCAGCAGCAGGGTCTTTCTCAAACTTTTCCTCTGCTGTTGCATCTAACTAAAACTTCAGTCAGGAAAGATCATTTTAATGACTTCTGTGAGTAGACTAAGCCCAGGTGTATATTCTGATAACTTCCCTATCTCAAAGTCCATATCCATACTCACATCGGCAAACAAACTTCCCACCCGTTGGCTGTGTGAGGTAGTGTGTGCGCCTGCACCAGACAGCTGTGCTTGCACATCTGGAGGAGTTTCTTATTCTACCTAACACATTCACTGTCATCTTCTCCCAAATATAGACATTCACTACGTGAGATCACAGGAATGTTGCATACTGATGTATAAATCAAATATTCATAAAATGCTTAACTCAAATACAGGTTATGTGTTTATTAACAATGTCATAAGTTGCTGTATTCCCAAAGTGATGCTTCCTTCTGATCCGTGTACATTTGGTCGTATTTAATAAAACATTAATACTTTTAAGAGAGGCAGAGAGGATTCAGATGGCATTATAAAGATGAATTCTTTGAAAAGAAATATTCTTATCCTCATTTCAGAACTCATTAGAACGAATGAAGATGTAAACTGCAATGAAATGATCAAAGGGAAGGCTCTGTGCGTCTGGCCGTCTGCTTGGGAAGCTCAGGGATGCCCTTCTTTGGATTTTCAGGGATAATCAGCCCCTGAGGGACAATCTCATGCTAACTAAACAGTGAAGAATCAAGAGGGAAACAGATTGTAATTTTATTAATTACAGTGAGAATAAAGTCGTCACAAGACCTGAATTTATGTTGGCTCAAGTAGCACATCTTCATAATGTAGTTATGCTACAGAGACACACCATTATTGTCAGAAAAGATCTAATTGATGTAAGTTCAGAAAACAGTTTGTTCAGAGGAATAACACTCAGACAGCATAAACAACCTTCCTAAGTTTTACTGTAGAAAATCCTAGGTTAGCAACATCAACAAAGGGCAGCATAGATGGAAAAGACATTTTGAAAATCAGATTAAAAGCATTGGCTCCTTGTTGAATGAGAGATACTCAGAGGGTCACACTCAAGTGTAGGGAGGAGTGAGATGTTAGTCCTTGACTGGGTGGCTATTCCCAGTGATGATTCCATACCTTGGACAAGAAACATACACTTGTTAGTGATCTGTCCACCTCAACCACGACAATGTGTGCAGCAATAGATCCTCTTAAGGATGCCTTCATATAAAGGAGCAATATGCAACAGAAACTCATTCAGCAGCTGTGAAATGTTTTACTACACTTCTAAATTGCTGACTGCCCTATTTGAGGGAGGAGTGTCCTAGGACTTCCAAGTCCACTGACATGCCCAGATCGTGCGAAACAGGACGATAACTGACTGGGACGTTCTTACTGCCACACGGGATTAAACCTTGAGCAATATCTCCTGTTTCCATCATGTTTCTTTGCAAGTATCATGATTCTGGTACATACATCCTACCGTGGGCAACTCCTTGAGAGTTGATTCTGAATGTGCAAAAATCTATCAGAGTAAAAACTGGAGAATATTTAAACCGATTGAAATCAGGTGGGGCTTCTCCCTCAATATCCCCCTCTACCTCAGATATATGAAGGAAACACTATGGAAATAACAGTCTTACCCACTTTCCTGTAGCCCTTGACCCTTTATGCACAAATTAACCATGTAAAGATTGTTAAAATAAAAAATATTAAAAAAAAACAAGACAAAAAAAAAAAGAAAAATGTCTGTTGCTGAAGTGCTTATGACATTTTTAACAGAGAAATGCAAAAATCTAGACATATATCAACCTCTATTGTTTGACCACTAATTAATTGGTCAGCTTCTGCTTTTTATGATAGCAGTCAAGAAATATTTTCTATTTTGACAGACTCACAAGATCTCAGTGTAGTTTTTCAACAGCTTTCCTTCTTAAAATATCCACGGTTTCTTTTTCCCAGAGGAATTTGTGCCTATGTCTTTTAAGATTTTCTTCTAATCTCCCTCTCTTTAGACTAGTGACGGTGGCATTAATATTACTTTCCTACATCTGTAGCCCTTCTCTTTCTCATTCATTCTTCACAATTAGACAAATATGATTTCCAAATAGTTCCTCAATTTTTTTTGAAATTTAAGCAGGTGGTATCAATAATACCTATGATGTTATTGTTGGCAAGGTTTTTAATACAAGTCTAACTAGATTTGTGCCTATATGAGACAATAAGAAATGTAATTTTAAAAATGAATGTGTTTTTCTTCATCAGCTTGTGTCCTCCTAAGAACTCAGATCTGAAATTCCAAGTGGTGCTGGGAAATTTAATGTTTCTCTAGAGTAGTATAGGACACAGAAAGGTTTTCATAAAATTGTTTTTAATCTCACCTTGGGGAATATGAACGCACACTTGGGTAATGCAGTGGAAGAGGTAAATATTTCACACGATACTGTGCTTTTGCGTTCAGCACGATTGCTTGGGGAGTAGGTCCATTCTGAAGCAGAAAAAGCCATTGTTATATCTAATCCTGGGCAACTTCTAAAAATAACAGCCGTTGTTTGTGGTCCACATGCACATTCAAAGCAGAAAAATCAGATTTGAAAACTTCTACAGCGCTGAAATAATTGAGCAATTTTTTCCTGCATTTTGTTTGTTTATTGTTCTCATTTCTATGGTCAGGTAGCCTTCTGCGAGCTCGTTGATTCTCACTACCCATAACAGGAAATCACTTCATGTGGGTTTATAATGTCTTTAACTTTGCATACACTTTGTTTAGTTTTAAGGGATGTTTGTTTTAAAAATACAGAGAAAAGAGGAAGGCACATGAACCAAAACATAAACGTTTTGAGTGTCAGAGAAATGGGGTTTATAGCCCTGAAATTCAAAAAATATATATGCTTATGCTTATTACACGTACCTATAAATCAAAACACATAATTATAATAGGGTATTTTTAGAACAGCTACTTAAACAAAGAGAAGGTGAATCTGAATGGTGTTAATTTAAAATGCTTAAGGGTAATTAACATGAACGAGTTGCCATAAATCATTCTAACCCTGAAGTTGCTCAGACATTTCTCCTGACACATAAGCAGAACGGTTTGAGAAACAGCTTCTTTTCTAAAGTGACTTTTCCTCTCTCCTTTATGTTTTTCATTTATAGTCTACATTTTATTTGTCAAATCAGATGGATTGAAACTAAATTGTAAGAGGGATTCTTAAAAAGATCCCTGCAAAGAAAAGATGAAGATACTTCAAAACATACCCACTGCTTTTGCATACTGAGTAACAAAAATCACTTTCAACACCAAATTGATGCATGTTCTTTAAATACATTTTTATAAATGCTAATATGTTTTCTAATTCACATTCTTCAGCACACAAACACTTAATGGGGGGATTTTTATTGACCTTTTGTATGAAAAGAAAGTTTTCTTTAGAAAATTCAGAAAATACAGTGACACATTCCACTCCTTCGGTTAAACAGAAATTTTTAGATTGGAATACCGAAATTTGGACTACTAAAATATTTGGAATGCACTCAATATTACGCAAGGACTGTCTGCACAAATACTTAGAAATATAGGAAAGCATGCCATCTCACACACAGGGACCCTGGGACAAATGGAAAACACAATATGTCTATTATCTTAACATCAGTGGGAAAAAAGCATCAACATTTTACAGACAAATGGTGTTACCAAGCCACCCACTTCATTTCCGAGAGTCTAACATAATGGCCTAGGAAATGTATTAAATTTTTACCGAAATCTTCAACTTTTATTACAGCCCATATCTCTTTCCCTCTTACCAAGAATGAGACCTGTCTGGTGCTTGGCTTAATATGCATTTTGGAACCTGGGCATCACACATATAATCTCTACTTAATATTTTCTCCTCTCCTGCCTTCTTACATTTTTTCAAACTGTATTGGTAGTCATCATCTTTCTTGGATCCTTTAATTGACATACAATATGATCAGTTGTGACATGATGTTCAAAGTGTGTTGCCACCTCTCAAGGAGCCAAGAAATTAGAAAAGCTTATAAAAATAGGAGAGATTAAAAATATTATAAGTAGCAGAGTCATACCTTCAATTTTTCATACATCTCTCTTCTGTTGCAAAGAATGCCTTGGCAAAAATAAAAATGTCCTTCAGAGCAATACTATTTTATGTAAAATATTCTGATCTCTGATGATTACCTGCCTTTCCCCACCCCAAATGGCAGCTACCGAATTAATATGGCTTGACGAGAACCTCTAAATTTTTGTAAAATTTAACCAGATCTGATCTTTATCATTTCAAAAACACTGTGTCAAAATAAATATAAATACTCAATAATAAGTGGTAGAAAAATGTTCCCAAGATTTTCACATGTGTTCGTCATTATATATAACAATCTAATTCAGTAGACCTAATAATGGTTCTATTTTCCAAATGAGAGTTGAAGCTCATATTTGAGCAGTAACTATCTTGCTTAGAGCTTAAACACTCTGAACATTTGTTGAACAAATAAATTAATGATATAGTCTGGTACCAGTTAAGCAGATTCCAATGCCATTAACAATGTCCCACACATTAATAGCATAATACAAATGCCTAATAATTCTTGTTGCTTGTGGAATAGTACATGATTTCCTTCTTAATGAAACATTGAATTAAAAAGAAAAAGAAAAAGAAAGGAGAATCGGTTCTAATACACCTAGACCAGTTCATTCCTTTTTATAGACATATAGACAGTTACAAAGATATGCATAAATACAGATATCTATATATGGATTATCCTGATGTAACCATGGTCATATTCAGAATTTTTAACCTTACAATTATGTGAAAAAGTTACACATTCAATGGAAATTATGTTTCCACCTTTTATCTTTCCTTGGGCTAGTGATATGACACTTGCAGTGACAGGAGGCCACACTCACTCATCCACATGAGCAGGAAAAGAACAAAGTATATTATGTGGCATGCTATGCCACGATTTTAGGCAATGATTTTAGTAAGCTGCGTGTTTTAGTGTTTTAAATGCATTTTTGACTTAACAGTATTTTCAATAATGCTAAATATATCAAGACACAATCCTACTCAAAGTAAATACATGTAATATGTATTATTATATATAATATCATATAGTATATTTTATTATGTATAATATATATTCTAAAAATCCACTGCAATCATTGCATTGGGATTAGTAACTTCATGTTTCTTTCCTCTTACATTTGTATCATGGCGTATTACTGGATAAGGGATTGATCTGGCTGGAATGATAAGAAGTCAGGTGGCCCCCTCGTGCTCATCATGTGCACATATTGCCTGCCACCTGCTGAAGATCGCTTTGCTCTGCTCTCGTTTGTAACAGACTTTTAGCCACAAAACGAATAGCATACTCAGAGGTGGACAAGTGGAAACTAAGCAAACATTATTCCAAATTGTTAATATTTCTCTCAAATTGGTTTGGAGACATTGCACTATTTGAGATCCAAGAGCTCATACATTTTTCTGGTAACACATGATCAAGCAGAGTTATCATTTTCTCTCTAACACCGAGGGTGGCTTCAATTTCCTTATAAAATATGCATTTCTCCACTGGAAAAGTATCAAATAGCAAACATAAATGACTTTTGTGTAATTGTGTATTTTTATGTTTTTTTCAAATGATCTATTAAGTTACATTTTCTAATACAGCATGGATTCATAAAAATGAGACTTCACTGAAGTGCAAAATAAAGACAAAAACATTATTAAAATATAACTGACATTTAGATTATGTGTTTGTGTATTTTGTATGCAATTTTTCAAAACTCTGAACAAATATATAAGATGTTAAAGGGAATTAGTATAAGACATAAAGATGTAATTGAACCCATTTAGGTGATTGAAGAGACACAAAAGGAAACACACATGCTATAATCTGTTATTGATTATGAATTATAAATATAATAATATAAATTAAATTATATACAGAAATACATTCTGAAATAAATTTGTATAATCTATTATTAAATCATCTTCAGTGTTTCATTAATTTTCTGTATAAATACTTTTTCTAGATCTCAGTGATAGAAACATAAAATTAGCCGCCTTCTAGAAGTCTCTAATCTTGTAAAAAGATGAAGATGGAAACGCAGATGAGATGAAAATACAGTATCAATGAGTGATTGCCCCCAGAACCTAGCACAGACACCCAGAGTTATGAGTTCAAGTCCCTTATACATAAAATTGAGTTTTATATTTTCATATAATCACTGTACCCTCACTGTACATTTTCAGTAATACCTATATCACTTATATTGTCAAATATACTGCAACTTCCATATAGATAGCTCTTAACTACCACTATTTAGATAACAATATATTTATGCGTTTTCAAAGGGAGCTCACTTTTTTTCCCAAAGCAGATATTTTCTATTCGCTATTTTTTGAAAGTGTAGATAAGCAATTGACAGCTACAGAGGGCCAATCAATATAGAAATCACAATCTATTCCATTCACAGATACAGTGTATTCATGCTAGGAAATTACTGGGAACTTCCCAGAAACTTGCAAGTGTAGTAGAAGCACGTTTGCAGCTCAAATTATTCAGAAGAAATCACCCAACAACAAACTGATGAAGCTCAGACAAAGCTACCAGAAAGTGATACATACTCTTAAGTTATTGAAACTGTAAGAAATCTTGGCCTCAGAGATTGACTTGGGTTGCTTCCTTATGAGAAAGACATATTCCTTTCATTCTATTTGGAAATTTGAAAGAGACAAATATACACAGTGCTTGTACTGCTTAATATTGAGTTCATTAACAAATATTTGCATGTTATTTCAGAGTTATGCTAATCTTCCTGAACACTGATTTTCAAATTATGTGAGCAAGTTAACAACCAGGCATCCACCATGATCCTAATTAGTTTGTGAACTTACCTACAGCTGAGATATAATACTTGCGATGGAGGCACCTGCTGAACCCTGTGATGAGAAGGTCTCTGTGCTTTGGCGCATCCCTAATGTTTCACTAGCCTGTCATTTTTTATTATGTCAGCCAAGCATCTGAATCTTACACAAAGTTCAACATGCTAGCAGTATTTCCAAGTCAAATCTAGGATTAGCTTACAGTTAGTTCAATTACATGGACAATAGGTAATTTTCTCACTTTAAAATTATTTTCTACTAGTGGGGGATCTTTGCCTTTTTTATGACTGAGTCCAATTCAAAGTATTTTTTGCAAGATTATGCAAAGTAAAGCTCATAAGAATGAGATTGTAATTCAGTTGTACTTTACACTTGTAATTATTCTTTTCAGATTAACCCCAAATATAAAAGAAGTGGAAGCACTTTTGTCAGTATTTTGTCCAAAAGAGTCAAAACTAAACACAGACATGGTCAGTATGAGAATGTAGTATATGACTGATGTATAATTCAAGGTCAGGTGTTTAATTATTGCTCCTAATCAACATTCTATCTCAGGAGTCGGTGACTATAGCACCCGCCCAGAGGCAAATTTGGATTTCAGGTTCCTCTTCCCTATTGACATACTTCACTGATACAGAGCACTTTTGACCAAACTAAGTTTATTAAGTAAATGTATATATCATTTTAATAATATTTTCATCTATCTAATTCTTTGTTAATGTCTTTGTGAACTACAGCATATGTTAAAAATATATTACTAGTAGTAGCCAATGTTTCTTTTTTATGCATTGAAATGTCTACCAAAAAGGCTAGGGTAACAATCCCTTAAAAATTAATTTGTTGCTCCGGATCTATTGGACAAGAAAAGCAAACTAGTTGCAGCCTTTTATGAAACACAAAACAAACAAGTTCAGTATTCTACTGGACGCCTGTGGAACTCACAAATACACACATATTTCACTACAGACACATCCTTGTGCTAATAGTGCACTTGCAAGTGACATTTGCGGTAGGTGACAAAGCTCATTACATTTTCAGAATGCAAAAGCCTTCCTATCATGTTCTGTGTTTTTTTTTAAGTATATATTATCTTCTTTTTCTTTAGGCTAAGATTATGACTTATATAATTAACAGTATGCTTAAATGTATAGTATCAGCTAGGATGATATTCTATATAAAAAAAGAAGATGAAAGAGAATGAAGAAATCTGCTACCTTTGCAAACTGTACAGGAACACAAAATTTCCCAAAGCCACAGGTACCACACTATAAGCTAACACAAAGTAAGACATGACTCAACAACATCAGTACCTTCACAAGATACACTTTCTAATTCAGGCAGGAAATTCTGCATTGCTTCTCCAAAATGGAAAATTACAGATGTTTTCTAATATCAAGTTAACATTACAAAAATTGAGACTTAAATAGCCTTGTCTTTGGCAAAGTTTAAACAGCAAATGTTTTTATCATTTACCTGGAGTTGTTTTTCTTCATATTACTTTTCGTCTATGACAGAGATCAGAGTAGGATGCTCCCAATGGAGTATTATGATTGCTCCCCAGTGTTCTCAAATATGGAAAATTTTTACAACAAAAATCAAAACAAAATCAAAATAAAACAAATAAGCAAAGAAATGACTTGATTCTGGATAATAAATACACACATATTCGTCAATATGCACTTATCTGTTTCTTTGCTGTATTAAAAACCTAAAACTAAGTAGTTTTAAAGAAAGAGAATCATTTAGCTCACAGTTTTGGAAGCTGAAAGGTCCCAGTGGTTAGTGCTGGTTCTGACAAGGGCACCCCTTGAAGCATCACATGCCGGCAGGTGCACTCCTGCAGCAAGCCTGCAAAAAGGAAGAGACAATATGGTGAAGCACGGAGAGAAAGAAATGGAAGAAAGGCCAGTTCTGTACTTTCATTACAATTCTCTGAAGAAAAGTACCTGGGGTTCCATGAGAACCAGGTTAATCCCTTCTAAGAGCATGCCCCAAATGACCTAATCACTTCTTGCAGGCCCCACCTCTTATGGGAGCCACTACCTCTTTATATCATACTGCTGGTTACCAGGCTTCAAACACATGAAACTGAGGGACACACTCAAACCATAGTATGTATTTTAATCAAATTATTAAATTTGTATGTTTTGTAGATAATAACAAATATTTCTAATTTAGGGCCAGTGGCTTTGTGGAATAGTAGACTAAGCCTTTGCCTGGGTGCCAGAATCTCATGGCCTGTCTATTCCAATTCTGATTTAGCTCCCTGCTCCATGTTCCATACAGCTCCCTGCTTACACCCTGGGAAAGCAGTGGAGGATGATCCAAGTTCTCAGGACCCCTAACTCATGTGGGAGACCCAGAAATATCTCCAGGCTCCTGACTTTACCTTTAGCAGCCCCAGGCACACAGCCATTGAGGAAGTAAACCAGCAGATGAAAGAGAATCCTCTCTCTCACTCTTATTCTCTCTCCCTCCTACCTCCCAGCCTCCTTTCCTTTCTATTCTGTCTCTGTCTCTCCTGTTTCTGAATAGATAAACTTCACATATATACATACAACAGGCTTTTAAATTAGAATGCTATTTAGGAAACTAAAATTTTCAGTAGGTGGAATAAAGCCAAATATTTATCTTCTACTCCATAAATCAAAATGAACTATTGTACTGAGAGTTTGCCAGACTTTAATGGGCTTCACAGGTTAATAGCAAATACTTAAGTCACTAGAAAGCAATGAATAGCATTGAGTAAACAGTTGCAAGAAATAATGACTAATATGTATTTAAGCTCTACCCAATCAAGGTTTATTTTACTGCAAGTCATAGAGTTGTCTACTATTATTTAGAAGCAGGTATGTTCTTATTTGGCTAAATGAGTACAAGAACAGTAAATGTAATATTTAGACCCAAAATATGAAGCCATTTCAAAAGATGTTGTCACCTTACAACAATGGATCTTAAGATGAATGGATCTTAAGATGTTAGTAAGCTGCATGTAACCAGTGTACGACCAACATGATTTATTATGTTTGAGGACTAGAAAGACACAGCAAGTGAGGGAAGGAGGGAATCAGGGTGTGGAAGAGATAGGGAGAAAAATAAAACAAAGAAACAGAGAAAGAGACAGAGACATGGGGGTAAGTGTATAGCTTCCATCTGCGAGTTCAGTGCACATAGGCCCACGATGGCCAAGGTTAGGCCAGGCTACAGCCAGAGACAGAATCCACCCATTCTCTCATATGAGCTGCAAGGCCATGTCCCCTTGGGCTATTTGGTGCTCCTTCCCAGGATCCACATTATTTGGAAGCTGGAATTAGAAGCTGAGCCAAAGACTGAATGCAGGCCCTCTGAAAAGAGATGTGGGAATCCGAACCACTATGCCAAATGCCCACACCTAAAATGACAATGGTGTTAACAAGTGTAAAAACAAGTTAATAAGTTCAAAAGTTCAAAAACTTCCAGTAAAGTTAATAAAATTCCTGACATTAAATCATAGTTTATGTAACCTGCCATAATATTTTTTACGGATAGCTGTTTATTTTGAATAGAGACCAAACAACCCGGAATCATTCATCCACTGATTCACTCCCTAAGTGCCCGTAAGAATGGGAGCTGTGCCAGTTTATATCCATAAGCATAGAACTCAGTGTGGGTCTCCCACATGTGTGAGAGGAACCCAATAAGCTAGGCCATTACTTGCTGGCGCCCAAGAGCTGCATGAGCAGGAAGCAGAGATGGAGAGAGCTGGAGCTTGAACAGAGGCTCTGCTGTAGGGTTGCATTCGTCCCAAGTGCATCTTCATGGCTCTGCTGTAATCACTGCACCTTAAGGGTCTGTGCCAAACAGCTACCCCTTTCCGGGCTAATACTTTCACAGGCACTTACTCAGGCCAAATATACAGGCACTCTTTAAAGGTTATCTGAAACAAAAAGAGATTGTTCCCTAAAATTAATAATTAATCATAGCAGATGTCCCCACAGAAAACATTAGACGAAGGAAGGAAGGAAGGAAGGAAGGCAGGCAGGCAGACAGGCAAGATAAAAAGAAAAAAGAAAAAGAGGGAAGAAATAAACAAAAGGGGGAAAATGTGGAAGCTAATTAAATTAGCCCACTTTAGTAGGTTTCAATAGTTGAAGCGTATGTTTAGAGTTTCATTGTTTTATACAGATTGCATCTATTGCATTTAGAGAAAGGACAATGTTCCCATGAGTTACATTATCTCACAAAGATGAACACAGTAGCAATTCAATATTAAATTCATGATTATTAACACAACGTTTTGGTGGATTAAAACCTAACTTTAAAACAAAATCCTCTTAAAATGTAAACTTGTCTTTCCTAACTATATTCTTTTAAAAATTCATAATTTCTTAAAACTCTTAAACTCTTTTCTAATTACTCCTGATGTTAACATCAGTCATGTTTAGTAACTACACTGTTTAATGCTTTTCAGTGAGGAACAGTAGTGTTTCCTTCTCTTCCTTTTCTCTCTCTCCATCTTATTTACAAGTTGTTTGTGCTTACCCTCTGAATCAAAGTTCATACCCTCAAGTGACAGTAAAAGGATTGCTTGGACCACAGAAACAATATTGTCAGAATCAAGCCCTACACATTTTTGTGTTGAATTTGAATGTGCAAAATTAAATACAGTCAAATTATTATTATGTCTTATATAATTATTATGTAAGTTTCTCTTTTGAAGGAAAATATCTTGTTTTCCTTTAAAGTATACCAAATGACAATATTCACCAGGAATTTAGTTGGAGAAAATCTACACATGTTTCACAAGATACTAAAAAAATGAGAGTCTAAATGCAACGTTTTTCAGTTTTTTTTGTACATTCAGCATATTGTAGATAGATGATATGGCTAAAAAGATTATATATACATACATATATATAAATAGAGAGGAAATAATCCTTATTATATCACAAAAGACATTAAAATATTTTCATTTACTATTTACTTTCTATTGCTTTGCTGTCTGTATTCATTTATTATTTTACCAAAATAACATACAGAATGAAGCTTATAGACCTCATTATATGATATAGTAACAGGTTTTATAAGTTAGCACTTGTACAAAAAAATTGAAAGTCTAAAACTATGAAGAACTAAGCCTTGTCTATTGAATTTCATCTACCCTAGGCTATGAAACGAGGAGAGTCTGATATTCTAAGAAAATCCCAAGTGAATGTCCTATGGAAACATCTCACAGGTCGGGGGAAACTGGCACAATGAGCAGCTAAGTATTGTTATAAACAAAGCACCAAGCATGGTGACAGTGAATTATGTATCTATTTGACAATGTATTAGCAATCAACACAGTATCAGAAAGAGCAGAGGTTCTTCTTCCAGCCGTTACTTTAAAAAATTATATACAATTAATTTGTCAGAGCTATTTTGTTTCATGTTAATTAAATGCCTACGTATTCATTCTTGTATTAGATTAGACTATCAGCATTAGTTTAACTCCATTCTAGAAGACTGCAATACGGTGTCTATTAGTTATGTAAATTTGGTTAATTACACACCAACTCAGTTATCTTATTTATTGTATTTCAATTAGAGTCCTTTTAATAGTCACTAATTCTTTAATTAACTCCGAAGAATAAGAGGTGTCTCGTTAAATGTAAATTAAATAGATTTAAATAGACACTAGATTACAAATGTTAGATTCACTGCTAATGCTATAGAAAACTGTTGCTGGAAGTTCTAAATCTACTTCAGACCATCTGCCTTCCCTCTAGAGAGAAGAACATGCTACTTTGCTTAGCATTCCCTGTAGCCTAAAGATGAGACCATGAAAAAAACATAAATATCAGAGGTGTTTATTTTGTTTTAGTTTTGCAAGAGTGGGTTAAACATAGTTTAGAGTTTTGCCTTACGCTTAATGAAAAATTATAACCATGCAGGGAAATATGAAAGAAAATCTTGCTTCAGTGCAGAACTCGGTTCAGAAAGAATCTCAAACGTTTGCAAATAATCTATGGGACTAATGATTTATTTGTCCAGACTTGAAAGGAGCAAACTATCCCAGTTTCCCACCCCCAGATTCTCCCTTGTGACCCAAGGAGGAAATTAATTAGTAGGGTACTACTGGTGGCAACAGTGTGACTGCAGCGGTGGCACAGTCAGTGGGCTGACACTCTAACCCAGTTTTATTAGCATTAATGTTCCTACTTTAGCCAGTACATTTCTCAGAGGTGAAATAACAGCCTAGCTTAACTCCAGAGCAAAACTACTTCCATTTCATAGCAAGTTTTATTCCATGTAAAGGGAGTTCAAGAGCATCTCTGGACTTTGTTATTTACGTTTGGGGACTGAGCATCTGTCACTCGCAACACAGGAAATAGATGGAGCAGGGAGTCTTACACATTTATTCACTATATTCTTCATGTTTTGCCATATGGAAAAGTGAAATGCAGAAAGTAGTTAGTCAAAGTTTTCGGTATTTCTTTTAACAGCATGCCACAAACTAAAATCACATTCTATACATCTCAATTTTAAAACAAAATTCTGGCTCTTTATTTCAAAATCTTAAGAATCCCATTAAGCAAGTGGAATAAAAGTGTATTTAAGGCAATGAAAGTATCAGCAAAAAATGGGAAATCCATTATAATGCATCATATTTTTGTTAACCCCAATTATTTGTTTTGATATATGGGGTCTCATGGCTTTGGGCCAGCCTCCACTGCTTTCCCAGCCCACCAGCAAGCTGGAAGGGAAATGGAGCAGTCGCGACAAAAACCAGCACCCATATGGCATCCGGGCACATGCAAGGCAAGGACTTTAGCTACTAGGCTGCCATGCCAGGCCCGAAAATCAAATTTTAAAACTATATTTTAATGCCAAAAATTAAAATTGATGCATACAAGGAATCTTCCAAAAGTTCAGCGAAATCATTTTTGCCTACATATAAACACGTCTTTTAATTCTTTTTCGCCCATCTCAGTATCCTTTTATTGTTTTTCCCAAGATCTGTTTTTTTAATGCCCCTCACAGGGACTCTGTTCTACCCAGTATATTGAATAGATGTGTGCTCACTTCCTGCACTGATAAATGCTGAGTTCGAGCCTCAGCACAACACTTAGCAGTCAATGAGCTCTGTCAATTTCCTAGCATCTCCAAATCCAAATTCTTCATTTTCTTCAATGACTTTAATAGCTCTTGATACATCAAATGAACCAGAGAGATCAATTAATGTTTTATAGGAAGATTATTTCTTAGAAAGTTAATGGAGTATCTTTGATGTTACTGGTGATTGCTAAGAAATATAGTTGCACATATCAAACTGTGATAAGGTTTTTTCCTCACATACAAATACATTTTTGTTGATTCAAATGAAATTATATGTTACTATTTTGGTAATTAAGGATTATATTCCAGGTTGAAAAGAAAAGTATTTAGTGTGGCTTTTCCTGAGATAATGCAGTAATCTGCAATTTATTGTTCAATTAGTCGCCACAGTTTAAATCAATCAATATAGTTTGTTCAATAAGGAAAAAGTGTTCTGGTGTTTCTCTGAGGTAATCTCTTAAAACATACAGACATTCTTGAGCAGAGTAGTCACAGGATAGTGAAGAGAAAGCATTATATTGTTAAAAATCTGTTAAAAATAAAAAAATTTAATGATCTACTTTATTCTTTTGAAACTCAGAGTTGTAGAGAGAGGATGACAAAAAGCTCTATTCCAGCTGTTGGTTGACTTCTCAAATGGCCATCAGCATTGGATTTCAGGGCTGAGAGAGGTCAAAGCCAGAAGCCAGAGCTCCATTCAGGTCTCTCTTATGGATGACAGGTCCCAAGCTCTTGGGCCGCCTTCTGCTGAAATCCTTTATGCACTAGGAGGAAGCTAGATTCTAAGGGTGGATGGGATTCAAACCAGAGCTCTGATCCAGTGTGTTAGCTCTACAGGTAGTGAGCTAACCTGCATGCCAAAATGCTGGCACTGGAAATATTTTTTCTTTTCCAAATGCCCACTAGAAACTTTCATACACACACACACACACACACACACACACACACACTTCACACATTTTCTTTTGCTTCTTTCTGTATCCAGGGGAGGTAAGGGGAGAAACAAAGAGACAAACTAGGCCAGCCTCCTAATCCCCTCAGTATCCAGGAATGGGGAAGCACCATCTAATGTCATCCCAGGGTCCCTGCTGTGGTACATTTTTGGAGAGTTCTGCTCAAGTGGCTTTGATAGTTCTGAGGTGCTGTTAATATCGCCGCTGCAAGGATGATGAAATCCTTCCAAGTTCAATTGTAAAAATATATTTGAAAGTGTCACAATGTATTAATAACATAATGGGGGGCTAGCTCACCAAATCATTTACAATTTAAAATAAAATTCTATGATTCCGCCTCCTCATTCAGAACCACTAATTTTAGAGAGAATTCTCTACACAGTGATTCACAACCAACTAGAGATTTATCTAATAATTCATTTTTTTTAAACTTAGAGGTTCGTGAGGGCAGAACTAAAGTATTTAAAAGCTTTGCTACTTTTGCTGCTTTCATGTCATTGTTAGCATATTATTTAAGTAATATTACTGGTGCATGATTTTCATAGTACTTTTAAAGTGAACTGAATCCCTAGGTTTTTTTTTAAAAGATTTATTTTTATTATTTTTTTATTGGAAAGGCGGATATACACAGAGAAGAGAGAGAGAGGAAGATCTTCCGTCTGATGATTCACTCCCCAAGTGAGCACAACGGCCAATGCTATGCCTATACGAAGCCAGGAGCCTCTTCCGGGTCTCCCACGCGGGTGCAGGGTCCCAAAGCTTTGGGCCGTCCTCGACTGCTTTCCCAGGCCACAGGCAGGGAGCTGGAAGGGAAGCGGGGCTGCCGGGATTAGAACCGGCACCCATATGGGATCCCGGGCGTGCGAGGCGAGGACCTTTAACCACTTGCGCCACCGCGCCGGGCCCAGAATCCCTAGGTTTTGAGAACTATGAATGCACATACTACAAGAGTGACTTCCTCAATTTATGTAGTCGGAAATTTTTCAAGAAAAAGAAGATAATGAAGTTGGATTGTTTTAATCAGATCAGCACAGTATAAGGAGCAGGAGCTGAGTAATCTGGAAAAGAAAAAAATATATTATGGGGCCTGGCAAGGCAGCCTAGTGGCTAAAGCACTCGCCTTGCACTTGCCGGGATCCCATATGGGTGCCAGTTCTAATCCCTGTAGCCCTGCTTCCCATCCAGCTCCCTGCCTGTGGCCTGGAAAAGCAGTCAACGATGGCCCAGAACCCTGAGACCATGCACCCACATGGGAGAACATGAAGAGGCTCCTGGCTCCTGGCTTCAGATTAACTCAGCTCCAATTGTTGTGCCTGCTTGTGGACATTTGGAGAGTGAATCAGCAAACAGAAGATCTTCCTCTCTATTTCTCCTCCTCTCTGTATATCTCATTTTCCAATAAAAATAATATAGATCTTTTGAAAAAGTATGTTCTACATGTAATACTTCCTTATGAGACCACTTTTAAGAAAAATGAACACTTTTACTCCATATTTTGCATAATTACATAGCAATTTTTACACTACCTATTCAGGGTCTGAGAAGAGAAAGTAGTCCCCAAAGTCACAAGTTTGGGAAACTATAAACGCAAACCTGCTTCATTCAGCCGAGTCCCTTCCCCTTGCAAACTGATGAGCACTGACTATCCATTTTGCAGCTTTCAAAAGTCATTTGATGAAATGATAATGAGATTGTAGATTTAATTAGAAATTTAACAAGTCATCTTCCCTGTTTATTCCTTCTCATAGAACCTCAGTATTTTCTCAGTAACTGTTTATATTAAGTGCAGTAATCCTGGAAGATTGAAATTAAGAAGAATCTGGTTAGGAATCTCCCATCTTACTGTCACTTGATGATTAGTTGAGCAGGTCTACTTTTTATTATCATCACATGCATTCCTTCTAAAGCTGTGGGATCCATGTGCCTATCTGGATAGAATTTTGAGTTTGAAGAAAACAGGGTGTAACCAATTCGTGTGACTGAGAGGAATGAAAAGCGAAAGGAGATGTCAGTAATGATTTTGCTAGAGCTTAGCTTAAAGACGCAGTCACCGACGTATCCATTGCTGTAACTGGGGGAGTACCATTCACTGGACGGATCACCACAATAAGTTCAAGATACATACTCTATTTGACTCTTCACACATGTAAAGAATCTAAAGGTGGCTCAACTCCCCTCACTGCAAAGTAAACACTGACCAAAGATGTTTACAGCGAAAACTTGCTGTGTCTTCTCATGAGTGCCTTTGCTGTCTACAGAATTTACCAACACCTACGTAGATGGTGCACATGATTCATCTCTCACACTCTCCCTCCCTCGCTTCTCCCTCTTCCTTCTCCTCTCCCAACTTCCTACTCCTCTACCTCTCTCTCTCTCTCTCTGTGGTCTCCATGGCGACTACAAGAAGCAGACTTCATGGCTTTGCAAAGCATTTTCTCAGGTAATTGCTCAATTTTTGTAGCTCTCAAGCTGTTATCAGTGAATAGCTAGGTCGTCTCCCCATACACTATATCATAAATGTTTACTAACACATCTGTCCCAAAATGACCTGTGAGAAGCTTAAAACCTGGAAGCTATCTAATTTGCACTTTTCACAGTGGTATATAAGCAGAGTAGAACAAATAAATTTAAATAGCACATGTTTTATACAGAACAGTAACAGTCCCATAGAAATAACCTAAAAAAGTTATTTTTTTCTTATCTATGGGTGATTATTGCAACATATATTCATAAATCCCATGTAATTTTTCTATACCTGCTGCCTGCCTCTAATTCCTAATATTTGAGGACACTTGAAGCCCTCCATGGAAAAATGAGTCAATAAAATAACCTATGTGGTTTGAAAAAAAACTTGGTTGGAAAAATGATTATGGGGACTGGCATTGTGGCATATTGGGCAAAGACACTGCCAGTGACACAAGCAAGCATCCCACTGGTTTGAGTCTCAGCTATTTCACTTCTGATCCAACTCCTTGCTAATACATGGAAAAGCATCTGTAGAAGCCACAGATGCCTCGGCCCTATACCACCCACATGGAAGACCAGGATAAAGCACCTTGCTTTGATCTGATCTAATCTTAACCATTACAGTATTTTGGGGAATAAACCAGGCAATAAATGGGAGATCTCTGTATTTCCTAATTTCTATAATTCTACCCTTCAAATAAACAAATACATTCTTAAAAGTGAAAAAGCAAAATACTATGATTTAAAAAAAAGCCTTGGACCCTTCCTTCCTTTCACACTCTGCGAACCACTGTAAAATGGCTAGCATGGTCATGAACCCAAGGCCATGAATCTTGTACCTACCATTGTTTGTACTTAAAATGCAAAATAACCCACAGTAAGGAGCATATATTTTTTAATGAGAAAGGTGAAGTTTTAGTCTTACTCAGTCACATGAATTACATTCTTTGTATCTGATAAAACTATCTGTTTTTTATTATTTTCTATTTAGCTTATATTACATGCCAAATATGCCATCAGTGAAGTGTTACAATATTTGTATTAAAAATATATTTAAAATCTATGTTAAATCTGTTTCATTAACACATTCTGATAGGCTTTGACACAATTGGTGTTACTAGTCAACTGGACCACTAAGTTACATATTATAGAGCTAATTATTGAATTGGATCGTTTTTCCTACAAGAAATTCTTTCAACTAAAAGTTTACACTTTGGTGGAATTTTTTTTAAGTGAACAATATGAAACATTTATCTTTAAAAGAACTCTTTGAATTAAAACGAAGAAGTCTTGGATGCAGTGCCATGGTGTAATAGGCTAAGCCTTGCCTGTGCCAGTTCATGTCCCTGCTGTTTCACTTGCCATCCAGTTTCCTGCTTTTGATCTGGGAAAAACGAGAATTGCCCTTGGGCTCCATATAACCACCAGGGAGACTGAGATGAAGCTCCTCACTCCTGACTTCAGATCAGCTCTGCTCTGACCATTGCTGCCAGCTGGGGAGTAAACCAACAGATGGAGGATCTCTCTGTGCCACTCCTTGTCTCTGTAACTCATTCAAATAAATACATAACTTAATCTTTCTTTAAAGTAAAAAGAGCCAAGAAAGTCATAAAAGATATCTTAGGATAAATATCAAAATTATATTTACTCTCCCAAAAGGAAATCGTATGTTTATCTCTATTGCAGGTGTTTCTAAAGTATTAATTAAAAGCTTTAGCATACATGCACTATTTCCATGCTTTCTGGGTCTACCAATATAAAGCTGCCTTGCTAATTTTATTCTAAATTTCCTCTCCATATTATCTTTACAATACACAACATTTTTCTATACACTGTTGATTAATTATTGGACAGAAATTAAATTGGTACATTTGCACAACACAAAAAACCTACCCATTAGCACGAATTTTCCACTCAATAAATAAGTCTATTAGATTATTCACCCCTAATGTCCATAACCTCAGCAGGAGAAAATCACCTACCTCCAAATTAAATTTAACCTTTCAGGGTGTTAATTATTTATGCAGCAATTTTCTTTCTGACTATTCACATACAGTATTACCCACATGCATTGACTTTTGTGACAATGAATAATTACAAAACAGAAGCTGAAAGAATTGAATCCTCTTGTTTGGATTGCTTTTAGAGTTACTGTTTTAGTTTTTTTTTTTTTTAACTAGATGGCACTTTTAAAAGTTCTGATTTCAACATTAACAAAATAAGGCTTGCCATAATTTTAATGATGATATGATGATAATGATATCTGAAATGTTATCTTGCACATAATACTTTTTACAGAGTAAATAAATTAAAACTTATTAAGTCAATTATAAAGTCTACATGTGACAAAAATGATAGGTTTTAGAAAGCAAATTGTTTCTATTTTTTCTTTTAGAATACTACCAATTTGCTGAATTTACTGAGGCTAATTTTCTTATTGTCTCATATCTGTTTCAAATAAAAGTGTATTGTCTCAAATACAGAGTCCTGATTTTCACACAATTCTCATCCCAAGACCCCATACACAGAGATTATAACAGGATTAGTCTGGAGACAGACTCAGGGATTGTTCACTGATTACAATGTTGCAATTGCTGGGTCAGTTCTGTCTCCAGTCCTGTCCTCTAAACAAACCAACAGGTATTGCAGCCCAGCCCATTCCTGCCCACCACACACTTGGCCCTCACATACACCAGTGGAAGCTGTAGTCTAGTCGTAGCAACACACAATAACCACCATCAAGCTCACCCCCTGCCTTGGTTCCCATGCTTGCCCATATATACAGCGGACTGGTCCAGTCTGTTCCACATCCTATTCAGCTCTCATACATGTCAATGGGCATTGAAACCTAGCTCATCTCAACCAGTGTCACTATCCAGCCCATACACGTGCCAGTGGGTGCATTCTCTATCTAGCCATGCCTGCCCCCAGCCCTGGTTCTAATGCTTACCAGTCATAGTGGCAACCCATGAGGGAGGTGCCCACTGTTCCCTCCTGGGCCCACTCTCACTCCCGTGTCTTGCACTCTCCAGGTGGTTCTTCAGTTTTACTTGATAGAATTTGCCCCCTGTGCCAGCACGTGCCAGCTGATTCTGTGACAAAGCCCAACCAACCCACACCCACTCTGACTTATGCATGCACCAGTGGAAACAGTCAATCCAGCTTGGCTTATTCATGATGCAGCACACATAAGGCCAACAGGCTTTGTAGTTTTGCCTAGGCTGAACTGCTCCCATCCCAACTCATGCTCTCCAGTGGGAGTGGTGATCCAGCAGTTGAGCAATATGTAGCCCACTACCGGGTTCGCCCCCTCCCCTCTTGGGTCTCAAGTGTGCTGGTTGGATACTGCAGCCCAGTCTGGCATGGCCCACCTCACCTCGGCATTTACCAATAGGTGCTGCAGCCTGGCCAGCCCCAAACCGGTGCTACAGTACAGCCCAGCCAAGTCCTGGTCCCCCGGCCCAGCCCTCATGTGAACTGGTTTGTGTTGCAGCCCAACCCAGCCTGATACACACTCCATTCCGGTGCTCAGATTTGCCAGCAGGTGATAAAACAAGTCCAGCCTGATTTGTCCTGAACTGAGACAAATGTATGTTATTTGGTACCATTACCTGGCCTGTACTGGGCTGCTCCCTGTTTTGGTTCTTATGTTCACTTGCAGGGACTGTGTCCCAACAGAGGAGTTCCCCAAGCTCTTCCATCAGAACCTCTCCCAATGCCAGATGTCATGCCCATCAGTGGGTCCATGGGTCAGCCCTACTTAGTCTATCTCCTGTCCTAGCAGGAACAGTGACCTTTCCTAACTGGCTTTCACCCATTCCTGTTTTTATGTCTGGTGTTACAGCTCAGCCAAGCCTGGTCCATACCCAAACACAGCTCACATATGGCTCAGCAGGATCAGAGACCTAGCCAAGCCCATCCTACATCTACCTTGGTTCTCAAGAGCACCACAGTTTCTGGAGTTTAGTCCAGTTTGGTGTACCCCAGACCCAGTTCATACCCATTCCAAGGAACACTGCAGCCATGTCCAGACCAGACTGTGACCCAACTCTGGTGTTTGCACTCAGAAATGGGAACCATAACCCAGCCAGGGCGTCCCCTTTGCTCCCCAAACAGGCCAGTACCCAGCCACAGATCTTGTGCTTTCCAGTGGTTGCACTGACCCAGCTTGGCATAGTCACTCACCTGTCTTGCCCTTTGCCTTTGGATACTGTAGCATGGCCTGACCCATCCTACCCAGTCCTAGCTCTCTCTGGCAAGTACTGGAACCTGACCCTGCTCTGTCTCTCCCATCCCTGGCTCATGCAAAACAGCAGCTGTGACAGTCTAGCCCAGCATGACCTGTGCTCCAGCCTGGTTTTTGCACTTACCAGTGAGCTGTTTGCTTTATCCTGCCCTGCTCACTCTTTCCAAAACCAACACACACATTTGTCAACAGTTGGAGCTACCTTACCCGGCCTGCTCAACCTCCAGGCCTGGACAACGTGGTCACAAGTGGGAGCTATGACACATTTGGGCAGTTTACCAAGTTTTCCACTCGGCCCGCTCCCAGACCCAGATCTCATGCATGCCAGTGGGTGCTAGGCCCTTGTCTGGCATAGCTTTCCCCTCCACCTTGGCCTTGTATGAACTTACAAATGTTGCAGCCCAGCCCACCCCACAATCTGTTGTAGCATGTACATGTGGCTGCTGCAGCTTGGACTTGCTCAGACTATTCTCAGTTCCTGTACCTGTGAATGTTGGGAGATTCCATGGTCACACCTAGTTCAACCCATCACCACCCCAACTCTTGAGCTAACCAGTGGGACTTGTATTTCCACAGGGTTGGTTTGGCCCCAACAATCCCCCACAGAATCAATCCCTAGACCTGGTACTCTCATGTATTGCTAAGTGTCATGGTCCTGCCAATTGTGACCCATCCCCAGTTCAGACATTCAGTCAGGTCCTGGGATCTAGACCTGCTAGACAGGCTCCCATCCCTAGCTTTCATGTGGATTGGCATGTGGTGGTCAGCAATGTTCCATGCTAACAAGTCCCACTCAGGACTCCCATGTGGGCTAGTGTATCAGTCTGACCCATACAGATCTGCTGGTCTCTCTCTTTCAAACAACCAGGTCTCAGTACCCTTACTTACCTTTAAGTAAAGTGACCCTGTCATTGGGATTCCCTCAGGATTCAGGATTCATTCGCCAGTTACATGTACAGTGGCCTTATCCATGAATGTCCCTAGGCAGTAATGCAACACCCCCAAGAGCCCTCAAACCCAGGACTTACCCACCACTTGGCAGCAGTGGCTGGGACTAGGGCCTTAAACATTGAGCCTGTTCTGGTTCAGGTCACCGCAGCAGCCACAACACTGCTGTGAGGTCTGTCCACCTGAGCCCAAAGGTTGAACTCACTTAACTCACTTGGGACCCTCCCACCAAGAGGGTGGTGGTGGACACAGCCAGGGACCTGAGTTCCCCAAGATCTCTTCACAGTGTATTTACTGTGGAGTGAGAAAAATCTTGGGCCTAAGCAAGCCCAGGATTTGGCAATGGTGGCTGGGAATAGCGACCCAAGCATTGAGCCTGACCTGACTCAGGTCCCCCCAGCAGCCACCCCACTGCTAGGAGGTCCCTCCACCCAAGGTCCCAGGTTGAACTACTCACATAAATTCTTAAAGCAGAAATCTTTCCTCAGTAAACCTTGAAGACACACCCATGAATCCCTGTAGACAAAATCCTCACCTAGTGTTTGTTGGTCCATAGAAAAGTACTACTTTTGGTTTGACCAATCACTCTTGTTTTGTCCAGTTCCTTCAAATATCTTACACCCTTCATCGCCTTTTTGTCACCCTCAGCACAGACTTCATCAGCAGCCAGGTCAAACTGCTTTTATTTTAGTTTCTGTTTATTTAAGTAGCACATTACGAAGTTGTTTTGTGCTTTATTATTTTCAACTTTGTTGAGGCATACATTGTGTAGCTGCACTTGGGAGTGCTTAAATTTACTTTCATTAAAGCTTCAAAATCTAATTTCTGAAATATCCTACAGAATAGTATGGTTACAGTCAAACTGCAGGGGAGTCAGGCATTCAACAACTGAAATACTCCTCCATGTAAGCCTCACAGGTTCATGCTGAATACAAATTCTCTGAAATAATGAATTATACAGGTCTAGATTATAGTCTGCCTCCTTCTATTTCGGTGAATGTGAAATTATGGACTTCACCTGGAGTTATAACGAGATGAAGAAGTAATTCAGACTTTATAGTGAAAAGCTACTAATGAGGTGATTTTTGTTATTTTGTGGAAAATGAAAAGAATAAATCCTTGATTTCAGAGAAAGGTGATGTGTGTGCTGTTTTACATAAGGCGCTCTACTGAACAGTGATTTCAGGCTATTTATATCTTTCATGCTACTCCCTGAAATGACTGAATAAAATGGAGAACAGATATTTGATAATTTGAATATAATAAAAGCTATGCCAAAAATGATATATTCTTTCTTAAAATTTAAATATGTATAAGATCTTCACCGAATAATACTCAAGGTATCCTTATGTAAAATTTTTCAACATATTAACTCCAAATCCAATAGTTTCAAGTTAAAATGAAGTCATACAAATTCAGTTCTGTGAATTACTTGCTAACTAGCATAGGTAAAATAATAATACATTCTAAAACAGTACACGGTAGTAGGTCAGTATGTAGCATCTATTTAATACAAATGTGTAATATTTGATAACAATTAAGCACATTTCAGAGGAGTTTAAAGAGAAGTAACGCACCAAGCTTTAGGAATAATATGATAAGAAATGAATAATGCTGTCATTCAATGAAAACTATATCAAGTACATGTCAGCATAACAAATTTCATAAATAGAAATTAGTACAACATACACTAAACAGAACATAGCATACTAAGCATTATTTTGTCTAAATTGTATCTATGAAATTTAATCCAACAATATGTCTATGTTAATTTTTGCTGAATTCTTGTTTCCATGGCCACTGTGGCTGTGGGTAATAAATGAATATCAATCTAACACAAATGTTGGTGGTAGAGATTTTGTTAACTCGATGAGCAAAATGAAAGTGAAGGAAGATGCTTGTGGGAAAGTTAGGCTTTCATCAGTGGTGTTAGGGGTTTCATGGCTGATCTGGATTACAGTTTCTAAAACAACAGATAAGAACAGAATTTCCCTTTTAACAGCATTATTAGCAATTTTGAATTGCTTGTTTAAGTTTAGACAGAGGTTTTGCAAGCTTCTTCCTCAAGAGCCACATGAGACACACTGCTTGCTAGCCTTCCTAGTTACAGCTCAACTGCAGTCATTCCATAGCAGAGTGCAAGCCATTCATTATTTATTAAAACAGGCAGCTAACCCACAGGTGGTAGCTCACCAATTCCTGGTTTAGACAATGAATGAAGCAATAAATCAAGGCCTACTTGGCAAAATTTGCTGACTGCTGTGGGGGTAAATACTCTCACCCTAGCCGATCTTCATGCTACTGAGATGACTTTATGACATGTATAGATGAAAAGATGAGCAGCAGAAAGGCCTATAGTTTTTCATGCACAGTGAGACAAAGATTTTAATAAGTACAATGAATTAAAGCACAGTAAAGTTGTGTCATAATTAGGGCATAAAATGCTGAATTTTTATTTCACTCTCATTTTAATACAATTCATTTGCTGTGCTCTTAAACATGCACACAGACTCAGATACGAGGGAATGTCCATAAAATTCCTCAAGGAGTGGCATTTAGCCTAGTGTCTCAGGCATTGGGTAGGACCATCATCAGATCACTCATTGGAGTGTCGGAGTAGAACATTTGGCTCTGACACCTGACTCCAAAGTCCTGAGTGCAGAACTTATAACAGTAGTACCTCACAGAGTCATGTCTTTCTGCCACCTATATGAGCAATAAAGGTTTAGTTTCTGGCTCCAGTTGTGGCTTTGCTCATTGTGGACTTTTGGTAAGTCGATCAGTAAATGAAAGCTACATTGGCTTAATTATTTTCTCTCAGCCTCTCAAATATATAAACAAATGTTTTAAGTAGTTACTTATTTTTATCGGGAAGACCAATTTACAGAAAGAGGGAGGGACATAAAGAAAGATCTTGCATCTACTGGTTCACTCCCCAAATGGCTCCAATGGCCAGAGCTAAGCCTATCCAAAGCCAGAAGCCAGGAGGCTCTTTTGGCTCTCCATGTGGGTACAGGGATCCAAAGACTTGACCCATCCTTGGCTGCTTTCCAGGCTATAAGCAGAGAGCTGGATTGGAAGCAAACAGTCAGAACACAAACCTGCACCCACATGGGATGCTGGTGCTTACAGGTGGAAAATTTGTTTGTATCAATAAACATTTTAATGGTATAGAAAGAAAAGTGAAGTTAAAAGGTGATTATTATAAATATTATATATACATGACGATTAAAAAAATCAGATGAATATAAATAGTCATACATCAAAAATCACAGGAAAATTAAAATCATTTATTTTTTTCCAAATTATAACATTAAAAAAGGTCACTCTAAGTTGAAATACAACTGTAAAAAAGAAAGTTAATCTCAGATGTAAAATTTCATGGGAATGTTTCACTTTGAAAATGATGAAACAGTAGGACTTGTACCTGTTGACACTTCCCCCATTCATAAAATAAGGGTATCAGTGGTACCACATGCCATCCTCCCAAGAATAGCATCAAGATCAACAAAGAAATGTCTAGACTGCATATTTAGTTCTTTAGTTGAGAGGGACTTCAAACTCCTGGCACAATATGAGCTGGTGTTACAGTTAAATTGCAGCACTGAGAGGGCACCTGGTTTACTGTGAGCACAGAGTATGCAGGGTCCTGACCCATGTAGCAGCTCCACTGCGTCGCAGCCCATCTCTGAATGCCCGCATTTTGAGTGCACCCTCATGGTGACAGTAAGCATGGTTTGACAGAGGGTCCAGCATGAAAGTTGCATGATCCTTGACTTCTTTATGCTAAATTCTGCCTTGGGCAATCCTTCATGGATTGACCTTTTAGATTAACTACTGTAACTTTGACACTACAGTGCAACTATACATGTGCTTTGGCCAACAACAGTCGGAGATAATATTCAATCTTCACATTTAGGAAAATTGAAACACAAAAACCTGTGTCCGCGAGCCGAAGAGAAAAAGACAAACTACACACCAAACATGGGCATCTAGGAAATGGCCTCTAAATTATTTCAGAGTGAATGTATTAATTTTCAGAAGTCAGGCTGATGGAAGAAAGGCCTTCCAAAAAAAAAACCTGAAATAATTTCTCTTCTAAAGACTTTTGCATCAGCCTTTATATTTACTGATTTATGAAATGGTTTCCTCAATTCCTAATTCTGCTAAGTTTCCCAGGAGAAAATGCAAGAAACAAGGTTGCAATCCTAGAAATATTCTGTGAGAATAGTAGGAAAATCATCATGAAATTCTTTTTTTTTGGCATTTATTTTTTTGGCATTTTGCTTATTCTCTAGCCCCTTCTAGGAAAGAACTGCCTGTAATCTATTTATTTTATACATAAATTTTTGGTATGACTACCAACATAAGAATTAAGTTATTATTTAGGTGAAAGTATAGAGATGACTCATATCATTACAATGATTCCATTTTTTAAAATATATTTTAAATTTATTTTTATTGGAAAGTCAGATATACAGAGAAGAGGAAAGGCACAGAGGAAGATCTTCTATCAGTTGAATCACTCCCCAAGTGGCCGTGCTGACCAGGAACTCGAAGACTCTCTGGTCTGGGTCTCCCATGTGGGTGGGTGCAGGGTCCCAAGGCTTTGGGTTGTCCTCAACTGCTTTCTGAGGCCACAAATATAGAGATCTATGGGAAGCAGGGCCACTGGGAGTAGAACTGGCGCCCATATAGGATTCCAGCACTTGCAAGGCGAGGACTTTTGCCATTAGGCTACTGAACCAGGCCCAATATGTATACATTTTTTAAATTCCTAACATATGGTAAAGAAACAGTCACTTTTCCTTTAAGCACTATTTCCTCTTCACTACTCAGTTTGTCTTTCACTACTCAATTTTGACTCAAAAAATGTTAACTAAAAATCAAATATTTAGCTATTATCATTAATTACAAAATTCTAGTTGGTTAAAAAATTTCATTTTCCATTCTTGATACGTATTTTTCATAAAGGCAACTTTCTATATCAGAATGAAGTCAGCTTTTGCCCATATTCCCTCATGTAAAAGCCAATTAAAAACCTACAAGTGAGAGTAAATATATAAATTCTATAGACCATAGATTATCAAATTAACCACAAAAAGGTGTGTTATTTTAAAATGTCTCCTGTGAAGAAAATTCATATTTATTTCTCATTTAAGACGCACATGCTGGACTTTCCCTCTGTGGAGCAGGTGAACAAGGGCTCTGACTGTTGGGAAGAGAAAGTAAAACCTCCATTTGGATGTAACAAACAATTACATTAGAATGATCTTAATTTTGCACATAAAGAGCTCAATCTCGTATTAGTAGGACAATAATAGCAGGCTGTTCACTGTATTTAGTTTTAAGACAGCTTTAATCACAGGCATCATAAAAGCTGTGAAGTTGCTAAATAAACTTCAAGAAAAATAAGTTTACCTAGTGCAGAGAACAGATATAACCTTTCGTTTTAGGGTGAGAGAGTCAGCAATCTTTGGAAACTTATTCGTCCTTTTTGGACCCAGGGGATGCCCAGGTAATTGAAAGAGAACTCAGTAATCCTGGGTTTCTACTGGCTCAGCAATGCTGCCTTCATGGAAACAGTGAAACTCTAGTTAAACAATAATAGCCTACTGCTTAGTGAGCATAAATACAATGGCAGTGTTTTTAAAGATTTTTTGTCACACTCTCAAATAAAATGAAGAACTTAATGTAAAGTTTAGGAATAATAATTTACCTTTTAATTTAAATATTTGCCTACTGTAATAAAATAAAGCTAATCAATTTAGCTCTTGACAGTGTAATCTATTTTCCATACTCCTATGTAACACTTTTATTTCTCAGAATGCATTTTAATATATGAGTTACATTAATTTAAATCTATGTGATTAATCATTAGAGAGCTTTGACAAGAGATTTGCCAGATTTGGACATATTCCACCAGCAAAAGAAAAAGTTCAGTTTGGGGTGTTTATTTTTAATCCTGGAGTATTTTTATTCCAAAGGCATTTTAATGCAGTTGTTGAAAAGAACTCACTACTGCTTAAAGATAAAAAAATGGAGACTTTTGACAGTGATGTCTACTCAACACAATAAATGAGTAGGCACGGGATGAGATGAAATTCTGTAAGAAATAACATGTGAAAACATGAAAGTGGGAAGGAAATAAAAATGTGTGGATAACGCTGATGCTTACGAGTAATGAGGAAAGTATATAATTAAATGTTTTTATATAAATAAAACTATTTTAGATGACTGACAAGCATGTGTAGAAAACAAAGCAGAAACATAGCAAAATTAAATACCAATGTTCTTTGAGTTCAACCATCAAAGAATGAAGGTGGTCAATATGTATATATATATATATCTTATAGCTTAGAATGGAATAGAATGTTTACAGTTGAGATTGAGTCACTGGCGAACATTATAAAGATGCTTTTCATAAAGAAGAATAGCATATAGACCAATGAAGGCAAAGGAAAAACTATCAGAGCTGCCCAAAGGCTCCTAGAGGCAAGGGTTATAAAGAGTGTATAGTTTTGTAGATATGGTCAATGGCAGAGAGTCCAGCATCCTATTGTCAAAGTGTATTTGACAGTTTCATTGGGATTCCATCTTCGATTTGGAAGTAGAATTGCATACAGCATTGTTGCCTCACATCTGGATAGGACAGTCTCTATTACACAGTTACTATACATCCCCTTAAATGAAAAGCCACAAACAAAATTAACAGGAAGAAAAAGAAAATTTACAATAATTTGAAGCTAAATAACATGCTACTGAATGACCAATGTGTCGCTGAAGAAATGAAACAGAAAATCAGAATGCACTTAAATAGAATGATGGACTTAGGACACTTTATGGTGGAGGATACTAATGGAATGATAATATAGCCGAACCCAGTGAGGCTAGAGGATTTGGAGAGGGAGGAAGGGAAATGCTAGAGCTTATAGAACTGTACCATGAAATATAAATTCATTTTAAAAAGAGTACATAGCCTTGAGAGGAAAGTTGAAGACAGGGCTTGGGTAGTAACTGTAGAGAGACATTGAAAATTATAATTTACCTGGACAAAAATGAATTGAGAAAGTTTATCTGCTTGTCCAATAGCCGTTGTGATTTGAGTTTATGATGGTTAAATATGTATGTTATTTTGGTTGGGCCACAGGATGACCAAATATTAGTTTAAACATTCCGGTAATTTCTCTGTTGGTTTTTCTAAATAATATTAACATTATTTAAAAAGTAAATGAATGCATGTGAGCCTCATCGAATCCAGGGCACAAATGAATAGATAACACACTGCAAGAAGCGACTGGCTGCCTTGAGACCTCAGTCCTGTTTTCGCTTTGAAACCAAGCTGAAGGTATCATCAGTCCTACTAGGGCTCTTGCCGAGTTCAGATCACGGGGACTGCCTGACTTCCATTATCGTGTCAACAAATTCTTCATGTTATCAATATTTTGATATTTTTATTTGTGTCTACGCTTGCCAGTGTGTGTGTATGTGTGCCCATGCACACATCTGTACAAATGTCCCCTAAAAAAATCAGGCTAATATCAATTTTGGTTTGAGAATAACTATATAGCAATAGAATTGGAAGGATGAATTTCCTGAATAAGTTCTTTGGCTTCTGTAATTACTCCCTAATGTTGTCATATTTAAAGATGCTCACCGCTCTTATTTCCAGTTGTAAAAAGAGTACATGCAGTACTTATGGATATTGCACAAATACACATGATACTCATATACATCCTATATGATACTGTATGTGCATATCACATACACATATAGTGTCATGTAAGGTAGTTTCAAGTAATTTGGAAACTTAATGAACAGAGTTGGTTGATTGCTCCTATTTCTGCTGAGTGCAAAGAGGTAAATAAATATAGAAACAAGTTCTCTTTGTTCTCTTGCCTGTAACTAGGCTGAATTTGGGCAGCAGTAGGTGATGGTTTAAATGCTGCCACTACTGATGGAGCAGACAGATGGAGGTGCAGGCTCCAAGCTTCGGCCTGTTCTAACCACGGTTATTGTGTACTTGGGATGTAGTAAATCTTGTCGATTCTTTTGACATCTTAGTAAAGGCCATCAGAAGATACTTATTTTCATCTGGTAATTCTAGAAGTTTGCATAAACAACCGACAGGGGTGTGTCAACTCTTCAAAGCATCATCACAACTTAAAGGAAAGTTGATCACTTTTTTTTTCCCCCAAAAGAAGCGCCATGCTGGTACATTACATTGATGGCATTATGCTCATTCAATTTACTGAGGAAAAGACAGCAACTACTCATAATTTCCCAGCAAGATCCGTATGGACCACGGGATAGAAAATATGGGGCCTAATGCAATAGCTCAATGGCTAAATCCACATCTTGCAAGTATGGGGATCATACATGGACGCCTGTTCATATCCTGACTATTCCACTTCCCTTCCAGCTCCTGACTTTGATCTAGGAAGGCAGTGGATGATGGCCCAAGGCTTAAAACCTTGTACTTATATGGGAGACCTGAAAGAATCTCCTAGCTCCAGGCTTCGTATCAGCTCAATCCTGGGGGAAAAAAAAAAAAAAAGGAAGAAAGAAAGAAAGAAAAAGAAACCTGACAAAAAATCAGGATCACCTATTTCTGAAATTTCAGAATTTTACCTAATTCAGAGGTAGAGCTCCAGTGATGTTACAAAAAGCAGTTATGCTTTCTACGATGGTGAATTAGTTTTCACATATGCTGCACTTACAGCCTTGGCGGGGGGGAGTATTCAGCCTCTTTGGATCTTAAAAGCAATGCAGTCCTCATGTGAATTCGTGATTTAGTAATTTTAAAACCTGCTGGTTATCAGTGGGGCTCAGGACAGTGTCCCCCCCGTACATCCAGGCTGTTGTGCATAGTGTGTGTAGTCTGGCCCTTCGGCTCAGCATACCTCTTGCTGTTTAAAGTTGCGGTGGCAGAGAAGGATGTTGTTTGGAGCTTTTTACACACCGTCATGATGGAATCACTATGCAGATATTAACAGTTTGGGAACAAACCTCCCATGACCCTGTGTAAATAAAAAACTATTTTTCTGAAAAACAGTTCTTAGGAGATAGGAATTGCTTAAAAATGGGCATACAACATAAGATGTTCCATCACAATTTCGGGAGTCATCTTATCCTTCAGGCCATAAAGTTTGGTGTGCATGGCAGCACCCTATCACCAAAAGAAAATGGTAAGTATTTACAAGACATGAACAGACCCTGAAGACACCACTAATTACATGAAGAAGTGACTCAGATGACAACAGTCCTCACTGCTGCTCCAGTTTCTTCTCACACTCACCCTCAACCCAAGGCTTACTGGGAATTCTATCATCAACTAGCAAATGGAGAGAAGACTGGGGCCTGCTATTAGGGGTCTGTGCTAAAAAAAAAAGATAGACAGCGTTAGCACTGTTGCTTCTCTAAGGAATACCTTTAAACAAATGCAGTGTAATAAGATACCCCCAATGAGCACAAATTCACAGTGTCCCTGATTGATCACTTTAGTTGGAAGAAGGCAAGAACAGACGTGTGGCTACTTACCAACTCGTGAGTCGGTGGTTTAGTTGAATGGTCAGGGACATGAAAAAGCATAATTGGAAAACTGGTGACAGAAAAAAATCTTTGAATACATATGTAGACATCTCTGAGATGATAAAATGAAATATAAAGATGTTTTTATATGAAAGCTCATCAAATATTGATTTCGGCAGAGTTGGATTTTAGTGGATAAGGTGATCTGTTCTGTGGATGGCACACATCTTCATTCCCCACTCACTGCAAATATTGCCTAGTGGGATCCGAAGAGGAGGAGACAGAATTCCTTGGAGGTTATTTCCTACCCTCAGCACTATGGACTTCTGCAAACCAAAGCTGACTGTGCTGAAACCACTGCTGAGTGATGGTGTCCCAGAAGCAGAAACCAACTCAGAACTCCTAATGTGAAACTACCCCCCTGAGGTGATCAATACTTACCTTGTGACCAGTCACTGCACTCAGTGGAGTCCCTTATGGAAGGTACCACATTTTGTTCTTACTGGAATAGAAATTTTTTCTGGCAATGTGTTTGCTTTCCCAACACAAAATGCTTTATATAAAGTGCCTTTTATGAACTTACAGAACACATTATTCACTGTCATAGAATTTCACAAAAGTTTGGAACTGCCTTTCCAGAAAGCAAAACAATGCAATGGACCCGCTCTTATTGTATTCCCTGGTTTTACCAAATTTCTGAGGTTCCTAAAGGCACAATTTTGATAAGAGAATGGAATAGGCTTTTGAAGACTGTTACAGCACTAACTAGGTTGCCACATAGTGTAGGATGGTGGAGATATTTTAAATCATTGTCCAATCTATATGGCTATCACTCTTCCAGCCGGAATTCACAAGTCTAGGAACAAGGACTGGAATTACAAATGAAATGATCTCCTTAATTCCTAGTAACCCATCAGCAACACATTTGCCACCTGCTCCTTGGAGCTTGCACTGTGCCAGGCTGAAATCCTAATTCTAGAGAATTTTGTTTTAGTCAGGAGATAACAACAATGACTCAACTCCCACTCAATTGGAAATTGAAATAAATCACTGGATACTTTGGATGCCCTATGCCACAGAAGCCACAGATGAGAAAGGGAGTCACTATGCTGGCTGAGTTGCTACAGGGAACTGAATGGCTACTCCGGAAGGAGGTGAGGAAGTGTAAGTCTGGGAGACAGGAGATTCCTTAGTGTGTATCTTCCTATTACCTTGTCCTACAATAAAAGTCAATGAAAATCTACAACAGGCAAATCCTATTGGGACTGCTAAAGACGTGTGTATGTCAAGAGTGGAGATTAAGATCATGTCCCACCGTACAAAAGCAATCAGCTGGGATGACTGCCGAAATCAAAGGGAATACAAAAATGATACTAAAAAAGAAGGTAGACATGAATACCAGCCAGGAGCAACACTGGCTTTAGAAATGAAGAGTCTGATTATTGTAGATATTTTTTCCTGGCTTTCCACTCCATCATTCTCTGTGTGTGCATAAATAGACCTTTTCTTTTGTTTCCTCATCACGTAAATGTATTGACTTCATATGATATAATGAAAGTATGTGTCAGAAAAGTTAAGTGCTGCAACATCATGAACTAGCATAAACATCACTTAAAGTACATGAGGTCTTCCTTAGAGGAAGAGATTATACTATCTCCAATTGTAGGCAGAGTAGCTCTATCAGTTTATATAGAGCTGTTCACATTATTTGTCAGTTAAGCACGGATTTAGGACATGTGTATAGCTAACAATATGATCAGGAGTGGATTTGTGGTGCTTAATTTTGTATGTCGATATGACATTACATAGAGTGTCCAGATTTGGCTAAACATATTTTAAGCATGTCTATAAGTATGTTTCTAAGCAAGGTTAGCATGTGAATCTGTAGTTAATGGTAGATTGTTTTCTCCCAAACCAAGCCATTGAAAGGCCTGAACAGTACAAAATCAAATCTGTGAGAATTTGCTCTCTCTGATTATAACCTGGGACATCAGAAGTATTGGAGAATTCATTCTCTCTACCTGTTTATAACCTGGGACATCGGTCTTCCAGTGGAATGGGAGTGTACCATGAGCTCTGCTGGATCTTTGCCTCCTGAGGGCAGGACGTGACCTCCTCAACTCCCATAACTATGTGAACGACTTCCTTAAAACATGTAGCTCTCCACTCCCTTCCTCTCTCCCTCCTCTCTTCCTCCTCCCATCCATGCCTTATGTCTGTTTCTCTGAAAAACTTTAGACAATAACAAACAGCTGGTATATAAGTCCTTCAACTAAGACAAAAAATCACGTTTTAGATACAAATGGAAATAATAGAATGTGTGCAGCTAATTTATTGCCTTTTTCATTAGTAAGGTGACTTTTAAAGATTTGTGAAAATGAAATTCAAATATGATCTTATTTGGGTAAAGAAAATGAAAATTTTAATTATATGAGGGCCTCAATTAGGTCAGCGGAAATTTGTTTTATGGAAAAAACATACATGAATTTCAAAGTTTTTATGTACCAAAATTAACTTATTCACTAATTCAGTTTCTCCATTAACTTCTAAACTCTGTTCATATCTGCTTTCACGTACACATACTTTAACTGACACCGATACACACTTCCATATTCCCACTCAGTACACTGCTGAATGTTGTCATTTTACTGGTTGATCACTTAATCTCAATTTCCAGGGCTGAAAATTTGAAGATATTATACATTCCTGGAACAACAGATCTGATTCCATTACCAAATAAGAAGGTATGCCTGACTTGACCAAAGAATTCCATTTTTCACTTGGGAAAGCTGAATCAATAAGAGAGCTTTTATGGCCTGTTTTATATATCAAATTGTATTCTATTCTCAGAGGTTTTGCTTTAAAAGCACATCAAAATCTTATTGAATACATTCACAGTAGTCTTTGTACACAGAAGCAGGGTTTGCACATTTGAACTTTCACAAACTGAATTCTCCACTGTACAGAAGCCTTTAAAAGTGATGACAGAGCTTGCTGCCTGGTGTATTTATTGGATATAAAGCTGGAGCCTACATTAAGTGCACTTAATAGCATTAATGCATGCATAGCACTTTTTTCAAAGTTGTCACATGAGGGTTTTTTTTTATAGTCGATGATATATGCAATGACTAAAAATATAAACCACCTGTTGTTCAGATTCCCACTGCCGAGACTACAGCATTGTTTAGCTTTTTCGACAGCGGGCTGTGTGTGTCAATATTGATTTCAGAAAAAAGTAATAAAGGATCCTGTCAAAATAAAATTAAAACCTAAGGCAGTTTACTTTGCTGAAGGGGGTCAGCTTTAATAATGATCACCATCTTTCCAGAACCACTGTGAAATTTCATTAACACTGTACCCCAGTCACATATCAGCTAGGTTTACAATTACTGCTTGATTATATGTCTGTAAAGATCGTTAGGCACGAGCCTGCTCTTGTGCCCTGTATTGTTCAGCACAAGGGGTTTATTTTCAACTCAGTGGAAATTCTATAAAAAAGGAAAATGACAAAGACAAGGTGGGTGCTGGAATTGTTCCTCAACTCTGCACAAACTTACCAAACACTGTAATTTCAGGACATTTGAGGTTTTACTCTATTCACTGTTCTGAAGGTATATGTCTATTGGATATCACGGAGTCATTTTTATATGGTAAGAAAATTGAAAATATGCAGTAGTTTCAGTAAGTGTGCTCCAGAAAGAACATACAAGTAGCTTTATTTCCTACCTCTGAGATGAAGCTATTCTCCGCTCCAAGAGATCTGTATCAACACAAATTTTTCCATCCAGATTTTTTTTAAGGAGGACGTCAACTACAGTTGAGCCACATTCCTTTGTTGTGGACTATGTAAGTATACTTGCCCAGTCATTGTCATCTTGAGATTATTATTTAGTATGCAGATTAAAATCTTTGCATTTTGAGGTTAAATGGACTTTATTCCAAATATTGCAAATTCATTTTTTTTTTATCAAAAGTCAGGTGTTTCTAACTCTCAGTTCTCTCACATTTTAAAGACAATAATAATGTACCTCAGGAGAATTTTGTAATGATTTGAAAATATGTAAAAATGTTGTGTAATAGATACCACTCAACAAAAAAGAAATAATTACTACGATCTCTTGCATTACTAACAAGATTATCCCAGGCTGACACAGACAGTGGGTTTTTCCCCAGCTATAGTAAAACAAATTGCTAAACCTTCAGACTGCCAGTTCTTTGGCTTAAACACTCTTTCCTTGTCCATTTGATCTGACAGCAATGTATGTTGTATTCCTTTCCTTACACTTATTCCTGCCTCAAAACTTTTCTCTTAGATTCTGTATATGTTTGGGTGCAATATGTATTGCCTCTGCCACTGCTACTATTTTGGTATGGAGACATACATGCATTTAGAAGGAGAAGCACTGACTTTTCATCTCAATTATCCCCTAATACTGTTCACATAGTGAGCATTAAAGATGAACACACACCTCCTAAGTAGTAAAATCATTCCATCACAATTTCTAAAGTGTAAATTTATCCTTTCAGTTTGCAGATAAGTCTCTTCTCAACCAACATCCTATTGGGCCAGGGGTGGCATGGTGGCATTAGATTCAAATAACACCAAGTGGTACCTGGTGCAGAACTCTCACTTTGGCTTTCTTTCCAAGGGGAAACATTGGCAATGTCACAGCCTGCTTCTGCACGTGAGTCCCCCAGCAAGTAACAAAGTCCTTCCAGATTCTTCTGAAAACTGGATTCTTGTGAGTTCTAGTAGCAGCAGCACAGAAATCCAGTTGATTATGAAGCATTGGGATGCTTGCCTTAAGGTAACCTGTACTTTAGGAGCGAAAGTTTTCTATTTGCCTTTTCCCTACACTCAAATATTTTGATTTATACCTTTCACCTGTTTCCTTCAATTCTGTTTTGCAATAACAGAGTTATTTCTTCATTTTCAGAAATGAAGAATGCAAAAGAGACTAACAATACAAAATTCTGGCTCTATATCCTTTTTAAAAGATTCCTTTATTTATTTGGAAGACATGAGCTGACTGTAGAAATGCATTGATCAGAGAGCTGCCAAATCCAATTCCATGGTGACTTCAAAGACTCCTTTCAATATAAATTACTCTTTCTTTCTTGATTCAGGGAAGTGCATCACCTTTGGATTTTCCTAGTTCCTCATTGAGCCTGGGGGATTTGGGAATACCTATAAATACTTTTTTTCCTTAGTACTAACAAGCCTGATAAAATTTTCTAGAAGAGAACTTTAATATAACTTCTCCAATATAATCTAGCAAATACAACACATATGATTTACAGAAGGGGAAGCCTTTGACTCACACCTGAGGGGAGCACAGAAGTACTCAAGTGAAACCTTTCTGTCTAGTTGACACAAGAGTTTCTTCCAATGATCAAGACACAGGTTTGCCTCCTGGCTGATGTGGTACACATAGCCCATTACAAACATGCTAAGAAATTCTGAATGACAACTGATCTTTTTAAATTTTAGCTGCCTGTTTTTAACTTGAGCAAGTGACTGATTCCCTTCCTTGCAAAAATGAATTGATGCCATCATCAAAATGTAGAGCTGCTCAATGCATCCCTCCAGATTTAAAGTTCAGAGATATTAAGAATAAAACAAACCCCCTTTTTTTTTTTAACATTTTGTCAATTTAGCAAGGCTTTTGTTGCAAATATCTCTATACTATAGCATGAAAATCTTGTTGGGATACAAATTAGCCTTAAAATAATTTTGGGTATTAGACACCGGTGCAAAGATTTTCTTAACCATCTGTTTCTTGCCTTGGACCCATAATCACTCTGGCTTCTAATTGATTTTCTTATGGTAAATTGTGTTCATTTTTAATGAATCAGACTTTCAGGGAAACAGAGGAGGAAGGAAAGAGTCAAATACAAGTATCACTTTCAAGAAAGCAGTGCTGATTTATTTCAAGCATACCATACCAAGACATCCTAAGGAAATGGCCAAATTCTAGCTCCAAGGACCACAGCTCATGTACTCAATGAGTGTGTCAAGGGGCTTTTAAAGAGAGCGCTTATACAAGCAGGTGCTTATACTAAGCAAATCACTGAAAAGTTGCAGGTCTTTGGTGTCAAGAACCAGGACCTGTCACTAGATGGATGACCACACATTCTTACTCTGCTTCGGTAGGTGGACCCTGAGGTCCACAGATACTGAGATGAAACCCACTCTGTGCAGGTCCTCATGCTCTCCCTGAAAAGTTGAGGTAAGGAACAGGGCCATTTGTGCCATGGGCCATAGGCAAGCTTGTCCATCCCTGCTGTGTCATATCTCTGCCTTTTCATTTAAGCAGTAAACATTCTATGTACATGCTATTTTATACCTGGCTACACTTACATTTTTCTTATAAATCACCAGTATCTTAATGATTTAGATAATGGGTAATTTTTTCCTATTTCTCATTACAATGCCTGGCATATGACAAATGTTTATGAAAAAAATAGATGCTCACATCATTTAATTTCCTGGAGATACATAAATCAACCTATGACTTTTATTGTATTTTACTCCAAAAAAGCAATGGTTATTGAATGGGAAATGAACACTTGGGGAAAAAAAAACTTGAATAGAAGCTGGTTTATTATTTGAGTAACAGGTCTTTCACTGTTACTCTTTTACTCCTTTTGTCCCAGCAGATGACTGAATGCTGACCATTCCTGACTTAATTCAAAGTTAGTCATTATATCTTATTTTTTAAAAAGTCCAAAACTTCCCATTGTTTCTACACTACAAAAAAATGAATATTTTTTTCTGGAATGCAGATTGACACTGAGCAAAGCATAGCATCCACACTGACCGTTCACTGTGTTCTGAAGACCTTGACTCAGCAGACAAACACTCCCAAGTGAACTCTTCTTATAGCAGAATCAGCTGCAGGAGACTCTTGATTGCAAATATCCTAGTTTACCACAGAAGGACTGTGGTCATTAGTGAGCCTGCTTTATTGAAAGCAGTCATTATGTTGCATTAGAAATTCTATTGAAGTCCCTCCAATACAGTGTTTACCAAAGACTTTTCAAAAGTCAAACAAAAAGATGACTCTACAAAAATAACCCACTTCAAGGCTTCAGAAGTCTTACACTTCTGAAGAATCACAAAAAATTAATCCTCTTCTTAAGACAGGTTTAGGAACAATCCTTCTTTCCAAAATTCTTCCTTCAGTAAAGTAGCATTAATAATATTACTCCTATATAAAATAATTTGCAATGCATCTTAAAAAGCAGCATTGCCCTTGAGGATTATCATATATATTATGTTAATGTTTGTATACATACATTCATAATATATACAATACTTTACATATACATATATAAAGTATTTCAATGTGTATGTATATTAAGTAATTCAAATGAAATAAGTGTTTAAGAGTTTAATGAATGAGGAGAAGTTATAGGCATGAAGAAAAAGAGAAAGAGCAATCTCAATAATTAAGTAAAAGTTAAACTATCTAAACACACAGAGAAGAATAATTTAAATCAAAAACTAGGGAAAAGGGAGCTAACACTGTGTCAGAGTGAGTTAAATCACCACCTGCAGCATTGGCATCCTGGACGGGTACTGGTTCAAGTCCCAGTTGCTCCACTTATGATTTAATCCACGTCTAATGTCCTGGGAAAAGCAGTGGAAGATAGCCTGAGGGCTTGGGTGCTGGCCACTCAACGGGAGGTGCAGATGGAGTTTTTGTCTTTGACCTGGCTCAATCATAACCATGGTGGTTTGGTGAGTTACCAGCAGATAGAAGAGCTCTTGCTTGTTCTCTCCACCTCTCTCTTTGTTATTCAGACTTTCAAATAAATAAATGTTTTGAAAAAGTAACATTGAAACATTGGAATCTTGCATAGAGTCATATATATATATAGATGTATTTATCTACACAATTCTAATTTATCAGTAGAGAGATAAAGTACTTTATGATATATATTAATAATCAAAATTTAACTTTCAGAATTGTTAAATGTGATTAAACTAACTTTAAGTCCCAGATCTCCGATACTCTGCATGTTGTAGAGTTTAGCTATGGCTTTTATGAGAATTCTAGCAGCAGTTCCAAGACAGACACGATTCTTCTCATGAATCCCAGCTTTTTCAGCACAAGAGTCTGAATGGTATTCAACGTGTGTGCCTCATGTCCCTGCCTTCTTCCTAATCACAAATTATCTGGGCAAGGAAAGGGCAGCTCGTACACATTTTTATGATGGATTTAATGTAGAAAACTGTAACTGGGATTCTGATTGTCGATGAGACAGTAGTTTCTTCTCTTGAAAGACATGAGAAGCTTTGGGTACTAAATACTAAAAAGAGAATCAAATGCTTAATGAGAACTGAAATTCATAATTGAGTTCAATCAGTACGGAGCAGCTGACCGAATGCTTGTATCTTTCTCTCCCTGACTTTGGGAACTGCCTTGGGCCATCAAAGAAGCTTCTTGCTAAACAATCAATAAAGTCTGCCCATCTTTGAGTCCCCACACCTGCAGCTCTTTCAATTTACACTTCATTTTACTTTCACATGTACACATATACTGAATCCTTTATTTGGGCTGCATTTATGACACCTGTTTGTGAAAATCATAGAATTTATGAATGCATGTGCCCAACATCCTTGCTGATCTAGGTCTTGTTCCCTTTGCCTGAAATACATTGTTCCTTTGCAATCTTACCATAAACTACCTGATAAATGTGTAGTCATCCTTTTTAGGAACTCATTGTGATATGCATTCCTGGAAAAACTCGTCAAACATTCCAAAGATGCTTACTGTGCCCTCTGAAGGGTTGCTGTCTCACTCCAACTTGCTTTCACATTTTTTCACAATTATATTCTCCACCGTGTGAATGGATAAGCATCTCCTATTTTCCCCACCAGACAGGAAGCTTTTGGAAAGTAAGTACACAACTGGACTCAATTTCCCAAGGAATGATAAAACTGTTCTTGACTGACTGGAGACATTTACAATTTTTTGAGTGAATTAAAATGGCAATGCCTTGAAGCATTTAAACTTCAAACATCCAAAAGGTAGACATTTACAAAACTAGAGGGATTACCTTTCCTGGTTTAGAGGAGCTAAAACAATGCAAAGAAAGTAATATCAAAAGAAGTAAAAATTATTAAGAGAATTCATCTCATGGAGGTTGTCGAGTGACTGCTAAATTACACTAGGGGTTATAATAGTTGTTGAAATAACTAGAATACATTTGGTAAAAGGTACATGATGAGGAAGATATGCAGAATTGAATTGGGAACAACAGATATGGACTAAGTTATACTCTTGTAGAACTTCTGAAAACTCAAACTAGATTTGTAGCCAGAAAAGAATGAGATTCACTAGAGTCCCTTGGATGGTATGCATGTCCTTTTCCCACTTTTACATGGCTCTAAAGCACATATAATTCTGAATCAGCATTAAACCATTTTATTTATGAGACTCTTCTGAAAGTATCAGTGGGATATAAGCTGTTTCCTGTGGCTAAAGTATCCAGCTTATGTAGTAAAAGGAGTTATGTTAAACATCTTAATAAAATTTTTGTTTAATTTTAAATGCACTCTTTATGAGCACATGCAGAGAATTTGAGTTTTGTGGCAGAGGAGATGTATCTTTTTTTTTAAGTTTAGGAAACCAAAATGTTCCAAGTGAACCTAGCAAATGACTAAATTCCTTAACTGCTTATCCCCTTCCATATTCCCAAAAGCCTTCCTTTTAGAAGCCTCTTATTTCATTGCCATTCTTGCCAATCAGTTACAGTCTCTGGCCCCTTGTCACTTTCATCCCATTGGATGACTGTCAGGGAAGCTGCCCAATGGTGCGCTGCTAATGAGGCAGCTTAAAGAGCAGCTGGGGATGTGCAATTGTTGGATTAGGGTCAAGGCCAAGAGAGAAAATGAATGAAAGAGATAGAGCTTGAATGACTGCCAATAAGCAGGGCTCTATTATTCTGCTAAAGCAGGACATTCATTATCATCCTTTGTAACGTAATTCAGGTTCAGTCAAGCTGTCTCCCCCTCTCTGTGGATTTACAATTTATAAACCACAAATGGACCAAAGGGTGCTTTGTCCCATGTGGCCCTGTCACCCCAGGAGAGGGAGAAGCCTGGCAGAAATGAATGTACTATGAAGTCCCCAGTGTGAGTGCCATCAGGGCTGGTATCTTGTTCCTTGGAGCTGAGACACAAGTTGTAGGCACAACGCTGAAACATTTTCTCATCTTTATCAAGCCAGTTTGTTCATTAAACAAAGGTAAAATAGAAACATTCTTTGGGCATCCTTCACAAAGCTCAAACCCTAATGCTAATACCAGTATCTCCATGCAAATTTCCTCTGGCACTGGTGAGATTGCTACACAGAAATAGGAATGAAGTTTGCTTTTCCAATAGTATAAAAACTCACGCTTTTTTAAAGATAAATTTCTTCTAAGACTCAGAGAATAATCTGGTCTTCATGTTTTCAGTATGTTTATCTTGTTTCTATACATGAATATTGACATGTAAAAGATTGCCCAATGTGTCTTTCATCAGCAAGAAATGGCAAATTTACATCATCATTACATCATTGCTATTGTCATTTGAAGTAGGACAAATGCCTTTCTTCCTCCTCCCAACTTGTGTACCTGCCAATCTTTTTCAATTGTGCCATTTATGATCCTTTTAATTCAACGCAGAAGTCCAACTGCTGTCCAAACCAATAAGACACCCAGTGTTTTTTGTCTGTGTGTCCTACATTTAGGAAAGGAAGTAAACTTGGTGAAAAGATAGCATGTACAGTGAACTTGTGAGATTCAATCCACATTGGACATGCCACTGATCTCTGAAGGAAGTAGTGTGGAACTTAGTACTGTCCTCATCTGCGCCATAGCCCCATGAGTACCCCACAACCCTCCTTTCATGCAAGCATGGATACCAAGTTAATGTCTACTAGAAATCTCCAACATGGCTGTAGTCTCGACAGGCCCACTAGCATCCCATACTAGAAACCATCACACTTCCAAGATTTCCCAAACCAGGGGATGGAAATCGATGGTACTCTAGCCCAGTCCTAAATCTGCCTCACCAGAATATTGCATTAAACTCTGCTCCAGGGATCACCTAACTGTACAATAAAAGATAACCCTGAACTTTATGAATTGCATCACTCTTCCATGATGTTGTTCCCACCTTCATCCCTGGGCATATATTTACTATTTGCCTTTAAATAAATACTGCTTCCCTGCTTACATTTGCCTACAATTTTCCCTTAAATTCTTCACACGTGGAGATGACAACTTACACCAAGTCTAGCCAGGATATCACCCACAGTGTAACTAACAAACCACCCAAGTGCCTAAAGTATGCATTAGAAACCCATCTCATACGGGTTAGAGGGTCTTCACTTTTTGTTTTAATTTGGACTCTCGTCATGCATAATGATAAGGAATCCAAATGCTGACAAAACTAAAATGATAAAGTGATACAATTTAGTTAAAAGATGAGAAAGTGAACAGACTCACACACATGATGGAGGGTTGTCTAGTATAGAGAAACACTGGTCTTGAAAGAGCTCTGAGCCAGAAGATTTTCCTGAAAGGAGAAGGGGAGAGGGAAAGGATGCAGAAAGAACACCTGGAAGCACCTGCAGCGCAAGAGAGACAGCGTGGTGAAATTCCTCAGGTACTCTTAGGGGTGCTGCTTCTCCAGGAATGAAGCCACCTGGAAATTACATGATACAGTAACAAGCTCAAAAAACATACTTTCTTGGTGTTTTCCTTAGGTCCCAGACAGATCAGATGCTTCCTGGCAATGGGACTGTTTTGATTGGCAAGCAGGATGATGGGACTACAGGGAGGCAGTGACTGGGAGCAGATATAAGCTCACTTCCTAGTTATTTAGCTCACTTCACACCCCAAATATGAGATGGTGACTATTTATTGAATCTTACTTCTCTTATTTGATTTTTCTATTCCTAGAAATTATCAATGGTGTGTGCCATCCTCAGTTGATTCAGCCCTCAGAACAAGTGCTTATCCAAAAGTTATGGGCATAGCTTCCCGTTTCTGTCTCTGTGCCTTTTCTTTCTCTGACTGTGGATTACTGCCTCCCTTATCAAGGTGGCTGGGATTTTCTCCCAGGAGGCTCCCCTTGCTTCTACTACTATCCTTTTTTGACTTGTGCCTTCTGAATATCCCTGTGACTGATAACTTTCAAAAACCATCAGAGCCATACTGGTGAGACCTAAGGCATAAACGAGGATACAGTTTTTATGATGCATTAAAGCTGAAGGTTAAATCCCTTGGTGACCAAACTTTGCCTCGCATATAAAGGGCCCCAGGAGCCAGTTCGATAACTCAACTGGCTAAATCTCTGCCTTGCGGGGGGGGGGGACCCCAAGAGGAGCATCGGACAGGAGGAGGCTTGTATCCCAACCCTGAAGACTCCCAGATCCTCACCAAGGACTATCAGTATGGGCAACGAGGACTACATCCCAACTGCCAAAGAGACCAGGGGAACTGGAATGCCTTTGGAGGCCAAGGACTCTGAGGTCATCCACCCCCTTCTGGATCTACCACACAGGATAGAAGAAGTCCAAATCCTTCCTCGCAGGATCCAAGGTCATCAAAACAACAGCCAGGAACCCTGAGTAGTCTGCAGAAACAGAACAGTAAATTTCCTTCAGGACTAGGCAGAGGAGCTTTTTCTGGTCCTCACTTAGTTTCAACTTTGGATCCCTACCCTCTCTTGCAATGACCATCAGGGTCGCTCCAGAGCCCCGCCCCCCCAAACACACACACACACACACACACACACACACACACACACACACACACACACACATTAGAATAGATAGAGAACAACAAGCAAAGATTAGAACCAGACAGGAAATGGTCAGCATGGACTCACACATACCTTACTAGGTAGGACACAAAGATTAGTTACTCCTCACTAAGGTATTGAAGATTTCTCTGCACACCCCTCCTAAAACTGTTCTGTACCTCAACTGTTGACATATGCCTTGTTAGAGTTATAAGCCAGTTTAGACTATCCTAAAATCCGCCAAGTTCAGCAAAATTATGCTTCAATGTTATAAAATGCTAAATACTAAAATGAAAATAGACACGAGACAGCTGAATAGTATCGTATAGCCATTTTAAGGTGTATAGAAGCCGTTTCTGTGTATAAACTAAACTTGAAATGTCAATGAAGTAATCACAGGATGTAGATAAGAACTTGCATTTTTTTAACATATTGGTTACTCAATACCATGTCAATTAATTCCATAATGTTGTAAATTGTCATTGATGTTATGTTGTGGCTTTAAATTGATTGGTATGATATTCTGCCAGGCCTGCCTCCAGACCAGAGATGGTCTCCCCAAGAAATTGTTGAATTTACCTGGACAATAAGATGCTGGACTCTATGCTTGGTATACACTTGCAATGAAAGAATCTTGACTGAATCTGAAATGTAATACAGCAACAAGGTGGAGGAATCCACCATGGGGGGAGGGCACGGGGAGGGGTTGGGGGGTTCCTAGAGCCTATGAAATTGTGTCACATAATGCAATGTAACAAAAAAATTTAAAAAATTTAAATTACATTAAAAATAAAATAAAATCATGGTAGCTAGGCCCGGCTCGGTAGCTTAGCAGCTAAAGTCCTCATCTGAAATGCATCGAGATCCTATATGGGCACCAGTTCGTGTCCCAGGGGCCCCAGTTCCCATCCAGCTCCCTGTTTACAGTCTGGGAGAGCAGTTGAGGACGGCCCAAAGCCTTGGGACCCTGCACCCTGGAGGGAGACCCGGAGGAGGCTCCACACTCCTAGCTTCAGATCGCCACAGAACCAAGTATTATGGAAGCTTGGGGAGTGATTCAAGAGATGGAAGATCTCCTTCTCTGTATGTCAGACTTTCCTATAAATATAAGAAAAAATAAATCTTTAAAACAAAAATAAAAAGAAAAGCAATGGAGATGCTGAAGTCAAAGGGCTCCATCAGTTAACTGTTAAAACAATAATAATAAATAAATAAAATCATGGCATATAATGCTATGATTTATTATCACAGTAACAAAGGCATTTTGTTAAACAATTTCTGCAAACTGTTTTTTTTTTTTAAAGATTTACTTATTTTTATTGGAGAGTCAGATATACAGAGAGGAGGAGAGACAGAGAGGAAGATCTTCCTTCCAATGACTCACTCCCCAAGTGACCACAACAGCCAGTGCTGTGCTGATCCAAAGTTAGGAACCAGGAACCTCCTCCAGGTCTCCCACATGGGTGCAGGGTCCCAAAGCTTTGGGCTGTCCTCGACTGCTTTCCCAGGCCACAAGCAGGGAGCTGGATGGGAATTGGAGTTGCCGGGATTAGAACCGGCACCCATATGGGATCCCGGGTGTGTTCAAGGTGAGGACTTTAGCCACTAGGCCACGACACCGGGCCCTATTTCTGCAAGCTGTTAACAGTCATCTTTACAGAAGGCTTAAATTGCTGAACACTAGCATTTGTATGAATATACTCACTTTCTTGGAAAATTAAGACAGTTGGTTTTTCCTGCTTAATGTGGTTTTTCTGTGTATCACTGATCTGATACTTATTTTTATGTTAATGTTACTTGTGTTTTCATCACATGCACTTCAAACTAGATCTTTTGAATATATGCCCAAGAGTGCCTTATTCAAACCCTTGAAGTTCTGTCTGAGAACATTTTGAATGACACATAACACCATGAGTAATACTTTCTCCTCCAGTATTAGAAATGATGCTTGCTCTATATTGACAAAGATTACTGTATTGATTAAGTTTTCTAGTCTCGATTTGTCTATGAAACAAATTCCTAATGCTTTCCTCTTTAAGAAATAAGGAGTCTGTATTCAAAGTTGCAGACATTGTGAAATTCTAAGGGAATATATGCCAAAAGTAATTTAATAAAAATAGGAAGGATAGGAGAAAGGAAGCAAAGGAAGGCAAGGGAAGGGGAAAAGGCTGGAGGAGGAAGAATTTTCCAGCTGCCAGGAATAGCTAAAGGATTCCGCTATTGGGGGATTGCTTCTGTCTGGATGAAATGATTGCTAAGGAGTAAATAGATATGGAACAGTGCTTGTGCACGGAAGATGAAGCCACTTGCTATGAACCAGTCCTGGCTGCTCCATTTAGGATCCAGCTACCTGAGAATGGGCTGGGGAAGAAACCCTGGTACCCACACAGAAGATTGGATGGAGTTCTGAGAGCCTGTGTGTTTGGTCTGGCCGAGTCCTGGCCATGACGGGAGTAAGCCAGTGGAAGGAAGGAACTTCTCCCCATAGCTGCCGTGTGTGTGTGTGTCTGTAATTGCCTACCATATGTAAGGAGGTAAGGAGACTGTCAACTTAAAAATTGAGTTTGTTCTTAATTACCAGTATGGTGATGACAGGAAGAAGATTCTTGGAATAATGCTGGGATTCCATTGGGGAAATGGCTGACAGATGGGCCTTGGATCAGAACTGAGCAGAACTTTTTAATGTGATTCCTCCAGGAACCAAGTGCTGAGGACTAAAGAACAAACAGAAGCCCTGAGATAGAAGCAGGCCTAGCAACAGATGCGTGTGTTTACATTTTACTAGCACATTCCTGAAAGAATTGGCATTACAAGTCAATGCTGATGCATTCTGGGGTCAGCATCTGGCCTAGCAGTTCAGACACCACTTCATATGCTCATTTTTATTTTGAGACCCATGGCTTTGACCGCTGACTCATTTCTTGCTAATGCCCTCCACCACAGGAGGGAAAGAATGATGTCTTAGGTATCTGAGTCTTTTATACCTGCCTGAGAGACCCGGGTTCAGTTCCTGGCTCCTGCCTGGCCCACCTACGGCTCTTGCAGGCTTTTAAGAAGTCAAGCAACACATATGAGATTTCCATCTGTTTTCTTCTCTCTGCTTCCCATATGTGTAGAATTTTTTTCTAAAAAGGGAATGAAAAAGTAAAAGATATTCCTGAAGAAAAAAAAAGGACTATATTTCTTATGAGTGAAGAGAGAAGCAAACGTGTTAGAACTTGTCTAGAGTCCCACATGATTTCAGAATCCTGAGTACATTCTCTGCCCACCATGCTAACGCGGCATACAATGTACAAAATTATGGCTGGTTGACTGAGGCATTTAATCCAAATTAGGTCAGGAGAACAGAGACTAGAAAAGCAATCACAGTGGCTGCTTTACTTTACAAACCACTTACACAAAATTAGACAATGAATTGAAACCCAACAGTCACTTTCATGCTCCATGTAGTGACAAGGCAAATTGCAGCTTTTTTTAGAATAAGCCTAAGCCAAGTATGAAATGCCTAACAAAACAATAACAACAACAACAACAAAACCTTAGAATATATACCTGTATTCTTAATGTTTCTGACTCCTTTGGATTCTGGTATTTATGTGAATTGTTTTATTAGTACAAATTAAAGGGATTTTTCCCCTTGGGTCAATCCATTAAGAATTCTTCATTTGAAACCTATTGTGTAACAGTGTCAGATGCAAGTAAGGGCATAGGCATGTGAAGACATGGCCAACTTGTATCAGTTAGATTCTTGTCAATATAATGAAATACCTAGGCAATTTATTTAATAAAGAGAAAATGTCCATTTGGCAGTTCAGAACCTAAATGGCCCATGCATTAACCCCTGTGAGAAGCCCGCAGAGGATGTCAGAGCACTTTGAGAGAAGAGATCATGTGATAAGCCAGAAAGGAGAGATACAACCAGAGAGAGAGAGGGGAGGTGGGGCAGAGTAAGGTTCTGACTCAGGATGTATGAACAACCTGTCCTGAGGGCAGGTTCACCCTGACCTGGGAATCTTCTACAAGGCTGCTCTTCCTACAGCATCCAACACCTCCCACACTACCATGGTCCTAACACTTCTTACCTGGTCCTAAGGGGTGAATTTTAAGAGAGAAGCCAGTACTACCTTTGCACTTCCACCATTGCACTAACATGACGGCACTAAACAGTCTAGTGACAGAGTCTACTGTTCCTGCTGTACTCTTCACTTCCTCATTAGTTTTATTGTGCTTTCAGCAGTTAGTCATTTAATACTTCCATTTACTTTTCTTATTTAGTTCAATAATAATGAAAAGCCAATGGGGGCATTTGGTTATAAAGTACCCAATATATTTTGGATAAAATTTGTATAAAATCTTTGCCAATAACTTACAGGACTTTGGGAGAGACTCTATTCTGTGAGCCCAGTTTATCATTTCTCTGATAGAGAAAAGTACAGATGTGTAATTACTGCAAAATCTCCTGAAAAACATATTAAATGAAATTTTGCAATTTATCCTATTCTTTCCATCCTGCTCTCATTGTCAAGAAATGTCTTTAGTTTTCACTATTTGCCTGTTAATAACAATTATTTATATCATAAAGGATTTGTAAAACAATTCATAAGTTTCTTTCATGTACTATTGTTTATAAGACCACTGAAAGCAATTTATGGTGAAATTAATTTGTTCATCTGCTAACATCTGCTGTTCTTTCACTAGTTTCTACAACTGTAGATTCCAAGCATCAAGCTACTGACACTCCTATTCCAAAACCCTAGGCTCACGTAGGCTTACAAAGTGGGTAATGAGAAAAAAATGAATTGTATGATGTCAGAAAAAGATTAAACCAGAGACAAGCAAATTAATACAAGAATGGTTAAATGATAGTTTAATAAAAATATCCATATTTTGCTATCCTTTTTCTCATTGTGCACACTCAGTCAAAAGTTTCACCTATTCGTAAGTTTCAAGGCATTCCCACGAGATGAAGAACTGAATTCAGTCTCCTCGGGAGTGAAACATAAGCACCTCCACAGCAGGAGCCCGGGTCTGTCCAATGGAGACTTGATGACAATGACAGCTCTGAAAGCTGAGTAAGTAAAGCTCTCCCTTCCTCTGTGTACAGTGAAGATGATAGCAGCATTAAATCTGCCCATGGTAGGAATGCTTACAGCAAGAAAATCAGCAACTATTCAAGTCAGCCTATTTTTTATCCGATAGTGGTTGCTAAATATATGGCTGCCTAATGCTTGTTCTGTCTCACCTTCCCCATGACCATGGTTCTTGCACACATTTGAATTGTCCTGCCTCTTGCCTCATTATGATCATTTCCAGCATCCTGGAATGATGCACGCAAAGCTCCTGTTTTCTGGGTAAAAACTCCTGATTCTTACAGGGACTGCACCTAATTTTGCAGATGTTTCTCTGTTCTAGAGACCTGAAGAACATGGCTTAGCCTCTAAAAAAGAAAACCTTTCTGTCTTAGGGCAGATTTGTAATAGCATCTCTTTCCAATGCGCACTGTATTTACATGGTAGAAGAACAATCATATTCTCCTCTGTAATCCTGTAAGACTTTATTTACATTTGCTTTATAACATATAAAATGTCACTTAACATTTTGACTTCTTATCATCCTTCCAAACATTCTTTACATTGCAGGAGGGCAAAGTTCTACAGTCAGTTTATGCCACTTTTTCACATTGTCTCATTTACTGCATGGTAAAGGAAAGGGATTTGTAAGAAATGTTTAAGTAAATGAGCAAATAACAACGAACGTTTCATTGACTTCACATTTGCACAGTTCATCCATTTTTCTCCATTAAGTCTGTTAACACTTATCAAAGAGGTATTGAAATGGTCTTAGAAATAGAAATAAAAATATGCTCCATTTACTGTCACTGCATGATTGAATATGAGTGCACTAAATGCCACATCAGTTACAGGTCCTGTTTTTAATGAGACTTATGAAGAAAATAAATTGAGAACAAAATGCTAAAAGAACTATTGAATTTCATGTGCATTTCTTAAAATAATACAAAGCAACAAGACTTTTACCAGTAATTGCCCTTAGAGGTCAGCAGGAGGGAAAACACCACTTGAAAAACCCGTTCTGTAGAAATATTTACTCAAGTGTTACCTTTGGGAGAAACAGCATTCACATCATCAAGTTGCTTTATTAATAGCACACTGAGCTTACTTTCTTGGTTGGAAAACAGGAATTCCAATATTATTTTCATCGTGTTTGTTTTTGTTTTCCCACTAGCATAAATACACACTGTTTACCCCACACTTTACTCTCCCAAACACTTAAACAAATCTCAGATTTGGAGAGCTACGTGAGTCAGCCCAAATTCAGTAATTTTAAGGCCACAAAATACACACCCTCCTTAGCTGTTTCCTTTCCTTATGCAAAAGTTTCTTGCTTCCAGCAACTTAATAAAAAGATGCCATCAATATGTTCAATTAGCAGGTGATTGAAAGAAATGATTCATGGGTCAGGAGGATGGGTGTCACTGACATCCCACTTGGAAGCAGTTGTATGTTTTTATTATTCTGGTTTTCATTAGCTCCCAAGTTAAATAAGTGTGCCAGAGGTACAGTGTTAGGACATGGATATCTCCCTGTTTTTTCTTATAGCGTGACCACACATCATCCCCTACATTCCCAAAGCTATGTCTGTCAAAACCTTGTTCACAATGAAAAATTAATGCTTTTTTTTAAACATTTGCTCATTTTTATTAGAAAGCCAGATTAGATTTGTGGAAAGACAGAAAGACTTTCCATCTACTAGCTCACTCTCCAAACAACCACAATGGCTTAGAGCTGAGCTGATCCAAAGCCAGGAACCTGGAGCCAGGCACCTCTTCCAGGTCCCCCACACAGTGCAAAGTTCCAAGGCTTTGGGTCATCCTCTGCTGATTTTCCAGGCCATAAGCAAGGAGTTGGATGGGAAGTGGAGCTGTTGGGACATGAACTGGCACCTGTATGGGATCCTAGCACCTGCAGCAGGAGGATTTAGCCATTGAACCATCACACAAATTAATACAGATATATCTGGATCAGCACAGAACCAAGCAGGCCATAGAAAAATCTATTTTTCTACTCTGGATCTCATACATATCACACTAATTGTATTCTGTCACATCATTCTTGCATACAAATTAAAGTAGATCAACACTTATGATTTTCTGTCATTAATGTAGAGGAAAAATAAGGCAAGAGAAGGGAAGACATCAAAATTCAGGCTGAGCCTTGATGACTTTTGGTTTTGATTATGGGTGAGAGATTGTTTCTGGAGACCTGCTCTTTCACCACAATGAACTGCCTCCTATAAAAACTGTGCCAGATTAGAACAATCAGCTGATCTTGTTAGTTCCATGCTATGGGAAATCATCCTAAGAAAAGATCACACCTGAAAAATAACACAAACCATGGGAAGCATCTGGAGAATTACCCAGAGGGCAGCTGAAGTAATCGATTACCTGCATTCTGTTCCACAGATCAGTATGGATAGTTCCTGATGGGTCACTTAGGTATTTGAGAAATTATGTATACATATACATAAAATGTATATTGGCAAATATACACATAATAAGAGCAATACTAAAAATGAAAAGTGTCAATACTTCATTCATGAGTAGAATATTTAATACACCAGAAGTAATTATTATAATATTCATGAAATCAATAGAACCCACTACATATTTTGAAGAGCTATGATACCAAACATTATGTAATATCTATTCTTCCTATTAACTCATTTGCAGCTTAGAAACTACTACTTAGAAATTGGGGTTGTTTTCCCTTACACAATGAGCGATCCAATGCTCAGAGGCTGCGTTTCTCAAAAGGCCACAGCCCATATCCCCAACCCCTCAAGCACCATGGTTTCCCATATCCAAAACTTTATCTCTGTGGCTGCATAATCAAGTATGGTGAAGTATCAGAAGTTCAACTTACTAATATAAAAGAAAAGTTATAAATACATACCACACATGTTTATGAAAAATTTACATTCATTTGGGGTTTTCATTTTCATTTGGATATCTGAGCATTTAGAATGGAATTTTTTCAAATATGCTACTTTACATACTAGCTAGGCAGGTTACTAATAAATATTTCAAGGAAAGTTATCACATACTCAAATGAATTTTGATTTGATAAAAGTAGAAGGGGAACTCCCTAAGCCTCAGAAACTTTATCATGAAAAATAATTTTAAGAAAAAAAAAAAAACTGAGTTGTTTTATTGCAGCCTCCACTTTTCAAGTCACAATGTGCAGATTGATTCTGTAAGAAGAGGAATCACAATCAATTACTATTTTTTTAACCTGATGGCCATGCTTCAGATTCAAGCATTCTTCTAACAGGCGAGGAGTTCAGCTTGTCAGTGAGTAACGGCTAAGGAAGCTCATATTTAGAAACGTGAAAGATGGTGCCCAAGGCCACACAGCTCCATTGCCATCGCAGTCCATCAGAACCCCAGGCCCTGGCTGTCTTACCGGATTGCCTTTCAGCTACATTGGTGTCTTCTTTGTTGATTGTGATATTAAAAAGCTTTTTACACGCTTTGAATCATCAAATAAGATAACAAAAATGTAGTCTTTCCAACCCCAAAACATCTCGTACAATGACTGGTCAAGATCTGCTCTTCCTCCCAGTCTCCGAGTTCATGGACATAAGATCCATATTTATATTCTCAGTTGTTAAAATAAAAAGAGCACTGGATACATGATAGCTTGTCCCTAAGTGTCTCTGTAGATAGACCTACTCTTCTGGTTTCGCCAGATCCACACAGATGATCATATTGTTGATTCCAAATCAACTTAGAGTGCTAGAGAGAAGAAAGTACATCAAAGTATCAGGGAAATTATTTCTGCTGCTTTTTAATCATTATTTGAAAGGCAGAAACACAATTATAGATCTCCCCTCTGCCGGTTCACTACTCAAAAGGCTGCCCTAACCAGGACTGGGCTGGGATAATGCCAGTAGCTAGCATTTCAGTGCAGGTTTGCACATGGTTGGCAAGATTCCATGGATTTCTAACCATCACCTGCTCATTTCCAGAGCGCAAATTTAGCAGGAGACTGGAATTACGGGAACCCAAACTTGAACATAGCCATTCTCATGGGAGATGAGGATTTCCCAAGTGGCATTTTTATTACGGCAACAAACGCTATAATCATTGTTCTATCATATGCAGAATCTTTAAGATATATTTCATAGGTGACAATAAACAGATAACACATAAACAGAAATTAAAAATCAGAAATATTCATTGTCATATCTATCAATAACAATCATTTCATGTGCTGAAATTGAGGCAGAGCTGGTTAAGTTGCAGTTTGCAGTACCAGTACCTCACAGCAGAGTGCTGGTTTGCATTCAGGCTGCTCTGCTCCATCCCCAGCTCACTGCTAATACACCAGGAAAAGCAGCAGAGCCCATCCCAAGTGCTTGGGCCCTCTAGGGAGTGACCAGGATCGAGTTCTTGGTTCACGCTCCAGCCTGGGTCCAACCCAATGGTTGCAGCCATTTGGCAAGTGTACCACTGAATCAAAGATTCTCCCACCATCTTTTATTTTCCCCTGCTCTGTCTCTCCCTTTATTGTTGTCATGCTACCTTTTAAATAAATAACTTTTCTAAAAATAATTACTATTTCAACATTATCACTATGGTCAAAATAAAAATGAGCTGTTTGTTGTAAAGTGAAAAAGTTAAGAAGGAAGTCTTATTTAACCTGGGACAGGTTATTACTAACTGAAATTCCAAACTCAAACTCCACACTTTAACACATGCTCAGAGTGTTAGAGTTCACTTCCCTGATTTCCACAAGCTTTTTATTACTTTTTCTTGCAGGATTTGGCAAAAATTAAATTAGCTCAGGCACCCAGGACAGCATCTGGATCATCAGATTCTCCAAATAACTAGCAACAATTATTATTTTTTTACTTTAAAACAATTCAAACGTCTGAATTTTGAAGAGTCAGGGAATTGAATCCATGTAAACAGGTCCAGCTGTAATTTGTCACACTGAGTTCACTTCTGAAACTGCGCATTTTTAAGAGGTCCATTTCTCAATTTTAAAACCTGCTGAGGCTAGAAGAACAGTGGCTGCACACTGAGTGTGTACTATCATAGTCTGCCATTCATCAGGACACTCGCTAACTTTTCTAACAATCTGAAAATTGACTTCAAGAGTTTCCTTCATGTAGATACAAACTAAAGCATGTTGAGACATATTAGGCTGTCATATATAGAGCCAAAGAGACCAGCAATTCTGCATAAAGCAGACAAATGCTGGAATAAATCTGCTGCTGTTTCTAATACAGCAAAGGCCTTTGTGACATGTCACTGCTAAATGTTCCACTTCACAAGATTGAAATTGTCCAGAATCACTCACTATTCTAAACAGGATCAATACTAAAAGGGATTTACTATTCAGATCAGTGCATAAATCTGCTACAATAAAAGCTGTTTCTATACAATATTGTAATAACCCTGAAAATTTCTTTTTGTTTTTCAGTGAATGGAATGAGATATGTTAATGTTAAGGGTGATGCAGAAACCAATTTGTTTTTTCACTGCAACTATCAATGTTATTCACTGTATCATTCGTTGGTTCATTGTTACAACATCTTTCATTTAAAAAGATCTTTTTATTTGAAAGGCAGAATAATGAAGAGAGAGGGTGGGGAGTGCGTGCTCACTTTCCAAATGGCTGCAACAGCTAGGTCTGCAGTAGGTAGAAACCAGAAGACAGGAAATTCTTCCAGGTCTCCTACATGGACAGCTGGAACTCAAACACTTGGACCATCCTCTGCGGCTTCCTCAAGTGTATTGGTGAGCATCTTGATCTGCAGTGGAAGAGTCAGGACTCAAACTAGTGCATAAATGGAGTACCGGCTCTGCCAGGAAAACTGGGCTGTAAGGTATCTTCTTTCTTAAATTCAAAGCACTTTGGAATTTACAAGGTTTTATTGTACCCAGATGCTTTCATGTGAATTTTACATTCTATCAAGGATAAATATGGCTCCAAATAAATTGAATTCTAAACATTTCTGACTGGTTAATGATATCTATACTTTCAAAACTATGAGCATTACTTCCACCTTGAGAATTTTAAAATTTCCCTCGTCTTCTGGGATACTTTACTTCTGCGGAATTTTAAGAGATTTTACTGCTCTTCTGCAAGGATTAGTAAATAATCCTAAGATCTGAAACAGATATTCTATTAAAGATAAAAATCGAATGCATATTAAGAAGATTAATTTATAGTCTCATCGCATATTGGAGTCCTGGGGATGCATCCTCACTCTGCTTCTAACTTTAGCTTCCTGCTGCTCTGTACCCTGCAAGGTGGCAAGCAACAGCTCATATGCTTGTTCTTTGCAATCATGTATGAGACCTGAACTGAGCTCCAGAAACCTGCCCTTGGCCTGCCCCGATTGCAGATATTGCAAGCATCTGGAGAGTGGACCAGCAGATGGGACAGCTCTGTCTTCCAATCAAGAAAACAAGTCAACCCCGAAAAAAAAAGAAGCAAGGGGATGAGGGTAGGGGAGTCTTTAAAATAAGTTTCATTGAGCTATAATTGTCGTATAGTACACAATCCACAGATTTTTAGCATACCTATGAAACGTGGCTGTCAACTCTGCCTCGGGTAGGGACATTTTCATCACTCCATCAAGAAAACTTCCACTAATCAACATCCATACGACATTCCACCCTACCGAACCTCTAATAAACCACTAATCTTTGTTTCCATGAATTTTCATATTCCTGGATTATTATATAAATGGAATGATACAATATGTGTACTTTTGTGACAGGCTACTTTCATGAAATATAACATCAAGCTCCAATCATTCTGGAGCATGTATCAATATATTAATTTATATTGCTAAACAATATGGTGACTATATTACTTCCAGAAAGATTTAAAGCATATTCACTCTTTGCAAACAGGCTGATGACTCACTTACTAGTGAGCTAGTAACCAATGATCCAGATATAAAGACAGATATACTCACTACAATGTAAAAAGCACTGCGAGGAACATACAGGTAAAGCTGAAAGATGATTAGATAGGCCTGACATGCTAACAGTGGATACCCTGCCTGAGCCACTGTAAACACGCTGTAACTATTTTAGTGAAAAAACTGGACAACCCACCTGCCACAGACAGATTCCTAAGATTTGGTCCATAAGAATGTGAACCCTTCTCAGTAGATAGAGTGTAGGCAGATTTACAGAAAAAGAGAAAATACTACTAGCCTATTGATTTAAAAGAAAGAATATATTTTCTAGAACAAATAATAACATGGAGGGTAGATACTGTTTTACTTTTGGCCAACACATTATGATTTAAGATAGGCAGAAAATGTCTATATTCATTTCCCTAAGGTTTGGTTGTATTATATTGAGAAAATTCAGTCACACCCAGATATCTGATTGTAAAATAATGGTCAAATATTGTGTCAGATAGTAAAACATCTTTGAAAATAAGGCAGATGACAAGTGGTGATTTCTTTAAAAATGAGTGGTAAAACTAGCTTAGCTTGCAAAGTAAACAACTACAGTATACTTCCACTTTCTTTATATAGAAGTCTAGGAACATACTGAAAGGCTACTATTGAAAAAAAACCCACTAATTTTTAGCATATCATGAAGGACATTCTTAAATTAACTAGGTTTTTTTCCCCTGCCAATGTGCAGCATTAACGAATACAATAATTGGAAATGAGCGTTGTATCACAGTGGATAAACTCACTGTCTTCAATGCTAGCTTATGATGCAGGTGCCTGCTCGAGACACAGCTCCGTTCCCATTCCCTGAGAACAACATCAGAAGACGACCAGCGATTGGGGCCCTGTCATTCATGGGGAAGACCTGCAAGAAGGCTCTGGCTTTTGTTCTGAGCCTGACTTTGACCTGGTCATTGTATCCATTTACAGAGTCAACCAGTAGATGCAAAATTTTCTCTCCCTTTCTCTCAGTCTCTCTGTAACTCCTTCGAAAACACATATTTATTTTCGGCAGAATGTAATAATTGATACACAGTCTGTTATATTGACATGATGTTGGAAGTCTCTTAGAACAGAAATATTGAATTAATTTCACTGATAATTCATGGATCACTAAATTAATGTAATATAAAAGTGTTGCAATATATTCTGGTAAAAATTACCTATCTGACACGCTTCTTGCAAGAAGTTAAAAGTATGAGAGACACCAAATTAGAACTGCTAATGAAGGCAATTGGCCAAAATAGTGAAATGTTGAATGAATATGTAAGCACAAAAGTAAGGAAATGATTTAGTAAATTGTCAAAAGAACATGAGAACTATAACTGGTAGTCTATTAGATTTTGTACTAATAATGTGGAAGGACATATTTTGCCACAATAGAAATCTTTATTATTGCTCTAATACCTCATTGTCAAAAAGTGTCAAATCATACGCAGAAATATTTTATTAAAAATGGTTAAGCTGCAAGAAAATATAAAGATTAGTGTTGCAAAAAAATATTTTCAAGGAAGCAAAATTCATTTTAAGAACTGCAAATAATTGAAGCATAACATGGAATCTTACCCGTTGGTCTACACATTCCTTACACAGTTTATGATACTAAGGAAAACTGAAATGTGGACATTTAGCAGTTTGGCTGCTCTAAGGAGGTCCTAAGAAAGAAAAGAATTTCACAGCTTAGTGTTTGGGCTGGTTTGAATTCACATATATAGGTACAGAATGTTTGCATATATGTGGGAGAGTAATTTTTTATTATTCATTATAGAGTCGCTCCCTGACTTTGAAGTAACTCATAAATATCTATCAAAATGTAAAATATATAAAATTGCACTTGAAGCATGTAAAATATGTGTTGGAGCAAACTGCCATTTTAAAATATCACGTCCTTTCTCCTGTCAATGCAATAAAAATAGTTGGAAGCTGATGTTAGATTAAGAATCAGAACTGATATAAAGGCCGATAGAATTATTAACCACTAAAAGTCAGTAGACACTTTGCTGAATTTCACAACCCCTGTGACCTCAAATCTGAGTGCAAATTATTTAACCACAAAGTGTTTTCTTGGTTTAGAGATTAATTTTATTAATTGAAGTTATGTTTTCTGATTTATTGGATTTTATATTTTCCTACTCAATAGAAATGGAAGGAAAATATATTAAAATGACCAATTATGGTAGATATATAATGCTAAAACTAAATTTTTAGCATTATTGAGATTCTTGTGTACCTTCATGATAGCATCAAAACCAAAAATATCTAGTATCTTCCAGGAAAGATACATTTTTTAAATAAGTATTTCTAATTATGGAACTGCTGAGAGTAACAGGATGAATTTCAGATAATTATACATTTAAGTATGTCTAGGAATAATTTTTGGTGGGGGAGGCAGGTCTAAATATTATATACCAGAAAACTAGCCTTGATTGCAAAATTTGCTATGTACATATTTTCTGTGTTACTTAACCTTTCTATGTACCTACTTTCAGTTATGCTTAACTATTTTCTACAAATACTTCTTAGAATCTATCACGTTCACCATGTGCAAAATGGTGGGAGGGAAAAAAGGGTATGGAAATGGGGGGAATTCCCTAAACCTACAAAACTGAATCATGGAAAATCATAACAACAAAAGATGTAATATTTCATGTGCTGAAAAGCTATCAGGATCAAATACTACAGAAATTGAGAAATTCTATTTCTCATGTGGACATTAAAATATAACCTCTCAAACATTCCTGTGGGGAAACACTCTCCAATATGCTTTTCAGAGAACAGTGAAGATGAGGGTTTAGTTTTATCTTAAGCGTGTCGGTCAAAAAGTCTCTCGTCAGCAAAAATCAAGCTCCAAAGCCTTTCGCACAATTTTCCACAAACAGCAATGTGCAGATTATCAGTAATAACGCTTGAGGTGACTTTCCCCAGAGTGCTTTTTGGAACTGAGAGTCTCAGCAAGAACATTGCAGCCTGCAGACTCTAATCCCCTGAAGCCCATTAGAGACTGCAGAAGCACACATCACGGCGTGGCAATCCCATTTCCACTCCTGCCTTCCTGTGACAAACACCCCAGGCTGAGCCCCATGCTCTTTCTCTCTGGCATCTTCGTTACAGCATCTAGATAGCCGCATATGAGGGTGCCTCAGAAAGTTCATGGCTAACTGGAATTATATGTTGGTTTTAATGCAAAACTAAACCTTCTAAATTCATAAACAGTTCCTCATAATGTGTGTTTTCCACAAATTTCTTGAAGATCCTGCATTTAAAAAATGTGTTTCATGGCCATCATAAACCCCAGAGTGACAAATTCTGAGAACATTTTAAAGTGGCACAATGTTAAATATTTGGAATTTTAAAATTGAAAAACACACCTTAGGTTGATTCTAATATGCTATCAATGTCGACTGGTACCTTCTAAAAACTTAAATATATCACATACTTCGATGCCTTTATGTAAGTTTTCCTATCTAATTAGTAACATCCACAATAATAAAAGTAAAATTATTATCACTTTAATAATAAAAAAATACATTTAAGGTTTAGAGTTTCAACTATAGATACAAGTTGTCAGTGCTAACAACACCTGAGCAATTATGCTAAAGCAGCAAACAGGACAGTATAAATTCTAGGCCAACAGTCCATCACATATAAGGCTATGACCTAAAAGTGATAATTCACCTGTGAATGCCATGTATTATAAGTCTCACAAACTGCAGTTACAATTTGGGATTTCTTATAATAATAGAAAATATTGATTTTGTTCCATGTATGGTTACTGCCCAAGAATATGCTGCTAAGAGAAATCAGAGGGTTTTGTATATAAGCAAGTTACCACCTAGAAAATTTCACAGCGTTAAAAAAAAATACATAATTGTAGGTAATTGTGGATTACTTGCAGAGGTGCTTTGAACAATCCTCCAATGGATAACTTGGTGGAGCCATGCACTAATGTCAGCCAACTGACAGAGTTTCAGTGAATTCCCAGGGATTGCAGGGCCAATTCTGCAATTTGTTTATCACTGGGACCAATCTGCTATCCACTCTGCAAGTGCATGACTTTAGATCATTTTCCTGATAATATCTACCAACAATACAAGGAAATTGAAAGATTTCTTTGTTTTTGACAGTCTTGGACAAATGCTCATGGAATAGAGAATTAAACATAATGAATGTAAGAGTTTGGAAATTTTCATCATTTTTGCAGTTTGCACTCATCGCTGTTATTCTGGCTTCTCGTACTATAGTTAAGAAAACTTAGGATATAGACAGAGAACAACAAGGAAAGCTTAGAATCAGACAGGAATCGGTCAGTGTGGATTCACTGATACCTTACTAGGTGGGACACAAAGATTAGTTACGTCTCACTAGGGTACTGAAGATTTCTCTGCACACCCCTCCTAAAACTGTTCTGCACCTCAACTGTTGACATATGTCTTGTTAGAGTTATAAGCCAGTCTAGACTACCTGAAAAAAAGCCAGTTTCAGCAAAATTATGCTTCAATGCTATAAAATGCTAAATACTATAGTGAAAATAGACACGAGACAGCTGAATAGTAATCTATAGCCATTTTAAGGTGTATAGAACCCAGTTGTATATAAACTAAAATTGAAATGTTAATGAAGAAGTCACAGGATTTGGTTAAGACTTGCATTTTTTAAAACATATTTGTTACTCAATACTATGTCAATTAACTCCGTAATGTTATAAATTGTTGCTGATGTTATGTTGGGGCTTTCAATTGATTGGGATGATACTCTGCCAGCTCTACCTTCAGACCAGAGATGGTCTCACCAAAAAGCCGTCGAACTTATCTGGACAATGAGATGCTGGACTCTATGCTTGGTATATGCTTGCAATGAAAGAATCTCAACTGAACTTGAACTGTGGTAATGCAATAAGGTGGAGGAATCCACCATGGGGGGAGGGTTAGTAGAGCGGTGGGGGAATCACAGTACCTATAAAACTGTGTCACATAGTGCAATGTAATTAATAATAATAAATAATAAATAAGAAAGCTTTGGATAAAGACGATAACACGGATAAGAACAAAACCTAGATAATACCCAAGATGAAGGATGTTCAGCCTAATTGCAACACTGAAGAGATCATCCCGTAAATTTCATGATGCATCTTTTGGCTGCTTAGACTAATCTTTGAACACAAATCTCAAAAGAATCTCAATCTGACCGATGTTTTATTTACAGAAGAAATAATCCTGCATCGTACTCATTCAATAAAAGTCTAGTTTTCTGGGCTAATACGAGCCTAGCAGAGATCCAGCAGTCTTAGGTAGAAAAAGTGAATTTGCTTAAAAGACTAAAACCATAATATAAAAAGTGAAAAAAAAATCAAATGAGTCACAGGTGTCATGGTTTGTGTGACTTTTGCTGATGGTGTCATACTGGTATGGGTAGTACTTAGCACTGTGCTGGTGACAAACATAGTTTATACACTTCCCTATACTTAACTCGCAATTTCTTCCATAATAGCTATAATTTGGAGTACACTGAGTGGCATTTCAAGTGACAAGGGGACTGTGACTGGATGCATGCACTTTCCTATAATGATACCAAATTTGTTTTAACCCTTACAGTTTTCATGTGTTCAGGAACACAGTGTTTAGACACCTACTGAAATAAGTTAAATGCCTTAATTATTCCTGTAAACACTCAACAAATCTGTTACAGGTATTTCCTCCCTACCACCAGTGTGCTCAGTCAGAGTTCACAATCCTACGAAGGACTTGAAAATCACAAAATGACATTATTATGAAAGTACCTGAAGCCAGTTGGGTCTAAAATTTTCCCAATAGAACATTCCAGAAAAGAGTAATGGCGAGGGAAGGGGAATTATCTTCTATAAATATTTTAAATAGAAAAACATTATTCTCCTTGTATTCCTAAGACAATATCTCAAAGTGCTCCCTTAGTCTCAGGAATAATTTTGCTCTTATGTGGGTATTCCATATTCCGTTTTTGACATGCACAAATTGCTATGTGTACATTTAATTCACCTAAAAGTTAACATTTTGATAAAATTATAGCTAATGGATGCTTAGATCCTTGAAGGCATACTTTACTCCTCCCCCTCATGCCTGACAATCAACCCATCAAATCATGTCTAATTTACTTCCAAATGATGGCTACAATCCATTTACTTTTCTCCACTTCCAGTGCCATTCTTAGTCTAAGTTATCCTTATCATGCTTAGAAACCAGGGTAATTTCACTGCCATCCTTCCATTCTTACCCCACTCTAGCCATCAGTCAGCATATATTAATAGCCATGATGACTTAATAAAGACAATATCATTACCCACACCTGCTTTAGCTTATTTTCCCTTATAACAAAATAACTACAAATTTTTTTCATATCATATAACTTTTATGGCATATTTCTAATCTTTCAAAATTCTCAACAGGCTATGTTCCTTAACTTACTATCAAGCAATGGTCTTCAGAAATGCCTGTGAATAAATGATTTAGCCCAAATGAAAGCATTTATGCTTACTCTTCAAGAATATTCTTCCTTGATCTATTAGCATAATATTTTTCTCATCTTTTATGTATAAGCTCACTGGAATTTTGTCAGAAATTTTGTTTTTTAGTAAAACATCCTTTTATTCTGATCTAAAAAAGAATCTTCTTACCATTTATGATTGCGTTTGTTTATAGTCTTGTCTGTTTCTGTTGGTAGAACAAACATTTGCACATTAGACCTTGAATTGTAAGTTCTCACATGTTTTACTATTATATAAAACACTGCATTTTCATTTATTAAATTCATTTCAGTTCACTCCCTGTAATCATACAATTGTAGAAAAAAGGAATAAATATTTCTGATTAATTTTTTTCTGTTTTGTAGCAGTTTACACATTATGAATGTCTGAAATATATTCACAGGATCTTTTTGTTTATTTTTCAAATTTTTGATATAAATAACATTCCTATTAAAGAGAAAAAGAGAGAGGACTTTAATCCACTGAGTAATTTGTCAAATACCTACAACAACTCAGATTGGGCTAAGCCAAAGCAAAGAGTGAGAACAACATTTCTTGGGTCTCCCAGGAGCTGACAGGAAACAAAGTACTTGAATGCTAATCCACTAACTCCACTCCCAGTCACTTTAGCATGGACCTCAAAAAGCATTAGAGGTGAGACTCCGTCCTAGATACTATCACATAAGACATGCACACTGCAAATAGAGGCTTAACCCTATGTACCACAACACCTGCTTGAAAAGTGCCAATCATAAAGAATCATCTTGCTAAGTAACATATGTGTGTATACACACACACACACACACACATATATATATACATATATATGAAAAACTTAATAGAACTGGGCATGGCATAGCAGCCTAGCGGCTGAGGTCCTTGGCTTGCATGTGCCAGGATCCCATATGGTCATCATTTTTTTTTTTAATTTTGAATCTTATGGTACAATTCCATAGAGTCTGGATTGCCCCCCACCCAAAAATAAATTCCCACACCCATGACTAATTTTCCCCATATTGTTACAACAGTATAGTCCTTCATAAGGAGTTATAAGTTCATCAGTCTTTTTTCTAAGTATGCCCTGACATTTCTGGTACAGACCACACAGTCCAGCATCCCATTGTCTTGATATGTTCAACAGTTTCTTTGGGAGTCCATCCTTGATTTGGAAGTAGGGACACATATTGCATTGTATCTTCACATCTGGACATGATAGTCTTTATTACTCCATAACTATATATTCCCTTAAATAAGAAGCCACAAAACAAGTTCAAAAACAGGCATGAAGTTAAAACGAAAAGAAGAAAAAACACAGCACCATGAAGTCGAAAAAAACATGGCACTGAATAACCAATGCATGGGTGATGAAAAGAAAACACAAAAACCTCTTGGGTAAAATGATGTCATTGTGTGATCCATGAGCCAGCAGTGAATTCGACAAGAGCAAAAAAAAAGTATTTGGAATAAACAAAAATGAAATAAAAAACATCAAAACACATGGGATGCAGCAAAAACAGTATGGAAAGCATTATTGAACCTACAATTTGTATGATGATTTAATTATATTAGAGAGAACATATGGTATTTGTGCTTTTGGAATTGACTCATTTCACTGAGCACAATGGTCTCTAGTTGAGACCATCTAGTCGCAAACGGTATAGTTTCATTCTTTTTTTAAGGCTGAGTAATATTCTATGAAGTAGATCTACCACAGTTTCTTTAATTACTCCTCTTTGGACGGACTTCTGGATTATTTCCATGTCTCTGTTATTATAGATTATGCTGCTGTAAATATAGGATTACAGATCCCCTTCTCATATATAGTTTTCATTTCCTTTCAGTATATTCCTAGAAGCAGGATAGCTAGGTCATATGGCAGTTTTATTTTCAATTCCCTAAGCACTCTCCATACTGATTTTTATAGTGGTTATACTAGCCTGCACTCCCACCAGCAACTAATCTTTGACAAGAAACTGAAAACAACCCAGGGAAAAAGCCTAATGTATTCAACAGTTGCTGTTGGGACAAATGGATAGCCACTTGCACAATTAAGAAGCAAGATCCACACCCATCACATTATACAAAATGAGCTCTAAATGGTCATTGGGTGCCGGTTCTAATCCCAGAGACTCTATTTCCCATCTAGCTCCCTGCTTGTGGCCTGGGAAAGCAGTGAAGGATGGTCCAAAGCCTTGGGATTCTGCACCTGTGTGGCAAACTCGGGAGAAGCTCGTGGTTCCTGGCTTCGGATTATCTCAGCTCTCGCCACTGCGGCCACTTGGGGAGTGGATCAGCAGACAGTCTCTGTGTATCTGACTTTCCAATAAAAACAAATAAACATTTTAAAAAATCTTAGTAGAACTTTCTTTTCCTCTCAAATACATTTAAAATATTATTTCATAATGAGTTTAAAATACAGAACTAATATCATAAAATTACATGTATGCCTTTAAAATCTGTGCATTCTGAATGGCAGGATAATTGCACACTAAATATATTTACTCCATAGGCAATCTCAGTACCTGGGGAAATTTATTTCCAGCTTTCCTGTAATGAAAGACTCATCTGGGCTATATCATTTTCTGCAGTGAAATGAACTAGGATATTATCTAGCTGAGCAAAGTTCAGATGATGATGTGTCCATAGACAACATAACAGAAGACCACAGTTTGAAATGTTTTCCCAAGTTCTAAATGTCAAGAAAATCAATAATCATTTCCTTTCATTTATTCACAAAGTGATACATATGTTCCCTTTAAGTAAAATGTAAATAAGGTCATTTTTTTAATCTTTCAAATGAAACTGAAGATTTCAACCAGGTCCATATTTAGCTCTCTGACCTTTAGTAAGGTATCAATATGCTGGGACTCTAGTGAGGAGGTGAAAAGCCAAGGTTATTTCTTTGAAATAGCTATCTACCATTAATGCGAGAGTAGCTTCATTCTTCCCAAGAAATAAAATCAATTCTTTGCCTTGTCTGCCCCTGGCCTGGATGGAGTTGCTGCATCCATTTAGTGCATCAACTGTTTATTTTACAAGAGTACAGAACTAAATGCTTTTGTCCAGAGAAAATAAGTAATGAAACTATAGCTGGTGAAAAGTCTGTAGTTTTCAAATCTTGCATTAGCCCTAAGCAGAACTTCAAATCTTCTCAGTTCGGGCTATTATTTTTAAAATTACTTAGGATGATACTTAGGATGACTTGGAATTCTGGCTGTTCCTTCAGCGAAGACAAGCAAACTTCACTTAAGAACCTTTGTCAAAACGCACGGGATGCATACTATTTGATATAGGAATTCAATGTTTTTTTAAATGGGGAAAAACTCACTCCTGCTTTCTCTTAAACTTGAAGTATATTACTGTATAAATAAAATGATAAAAATCTTCTTTGCAAGTAAAAGACAAAATCTGTGCTAACTTAGTTCACTGAGTTCCTTCTGCAAGTTGAAAGAGAATTCTTTACTGTAAACTGCTTATAAGCTGAGCAAATGGTAAAATTCATTGGAAAGCTGATGCAAGACGGGAGCCAGGAATGTAGTATCCCTGGAAATGTGGAAAACTCTGCTTCATTATTTTTGTGCTGCATGATATTGTTTTTATTTGCTTTGTGACTTTTCTGCTTTGATTTTTACTTTTCTAATCCAACATCAATTTATTCAAAAATTTCCACCTAAATTTTTATCATGTTAAAAGTTTACAGTGTATCGGCAGTCTCATATCTTACTTAGAAATTTTCAGAAAAGAGAAATGAGTGGTATTAACCCAAACTGGATTGCCCAGAGGTGACAAAGGAGTATCCCAATTTCACTTGTTATCTCCTCCATGGTCATAGTGTGGACTCAGGATAGGATTACATGATATCTTACAGGAGATGCAATGTATAAAATTGTGAACCAATATAAATCTTATAATTATATAGTAGGAATAAGATACATGTATTTCATATAAAAGTTCAAACACAATATTGGTGATGAGATCTTTTAATTAGCCCTTCCTATAATAAGAGATGTTTGGTTGTGAACTTTAAAAATATCTTGTCTTTGGGGGGAAAGACACAGAGTCTACCGATATATAGATTGTATTTTATATTGACTCAAAATTTCTTTCACTGCAAGTACTTTTGACATAATATAAGCACTCATTTTTTTCTTTGATTTCAAGTCTCCTATCTCACCAGGTCTATCAACATTTAATGACTGTTTATACACATATTTATATAGGGAAATCAGTAAATTTGATGTACAAGACTCAATGACCCCAAATCAGTCAAATCCTTGCAACCAGAAACTATCTTCAACTAAAACAAGTCAGCCATGTCAAAACAAAAATTGGGGTTAAAAGATATACTTTTTATTTTATTTTTAAATTTGTGATACAGTTCCACAGGCTCTGGGATTTCTCTTAGCCACTCCCCCCACTGATTTCCCAATGTTTTTTGTATAGACCTTCACAGCAGTCATAAGTCCATCATTCTGCTACTTAAGTGCATCCTGACATGGTGGGTACGGACAATAGTCCAGCATCCTATTGTCTAGTTAGGTTTAACAGTTTCATTGCGAGTCCATCTTTGACTTGGAAGTAGAAATGCATCTTTCATTGCATCTTCACATCTGGTTATGATAGTTTCTTTTACATAGTCACTACACATTCCCTTAAATGAAAAGCCATAGAACCAAATCAACAACAGGAATAAAATTTTATAATTTACAATGCCATGACAATAAATAGCAATTTTTTTAAAGATTTAGTTATGTTTTATTGGACAGGCAGATTTATAAAGAGGAGATACAGAGAGACATATCTCCCATCTGCTGATTTCACTCCCAAGTGGCTGCAACAATAGGAACCGAGCCAATCCAGTGCCAGGAACCAAGAGCTTCTTCCAGGTCTCTGACATGGGAGCAGCGACCCAAGGCTTTACTTTGCCCTACTGTTACCATGCTCTACTGTTCCAGGCTACAAGCCGGGAGCTGCCTGAGGTGTGGAGCAGCTGGGAAATGAACTGGCACCCATATGGGATTCTGCATCATGCAGAGTGAGGATTTAGCCAATGAGCCATCGTGCTTAGTTCTCAGGATGTATTACTTAAAATCTGTCACAAGCATCAAAAAATTGACTCTTAGATTGTTGCAAAAACTTGAAAAATAGCATTCAAAATCTTTAGTGTGCACATACAATTACAAATATACTAATTATTCAATGAAAGTGCGACCCTTTCTGTACCCAGGCTTCTGGTATTTTTCCTTTGCTATCTCGTAAAGCATAAATGTAAGGAGCACAGGAATATTGAAGAGCCTCAAAATGGTCCTCCTGGGGACCACAGTAACAGGAAATGAGAGTCAAAAGTGGGATTCATGAAAATGGATTGTGTTTTGAAGTAAGAGAGAACAGCGAATAGTTCCAGAGACAAAGGATGATGTCAAGGGTGGTAGATACATGACAGATGAATTCAACACATTGAAAACAAAACCACGGAACATTGAAGAACTAACCGAGTATCTCCTAGACAAGCCAATGACCCACTGTTGACATATCTCAGTACTGTGCATTATGTGTCTTAGTCGATATGTGCTACTATCACTGGATGTCTAAATCAGCAGGTTGGGTCTGGGAAACCCTAAGAGGAGGCAGAACTTTGTCTTCCCATGTTGAGAGATGGAAGTAGAGGTCAGATGAACACTGTGTGTATTAAAATCAGATTCATTCATCTTTGTATTCTTACTGGATACCATACCATTTGAGTTAGCGTAGTTTGAGAGTACAAAATCAAGTCTAGCATAGCAGGTGCTTACTAACTTTTATTTCTTATTTTCCAATAATTATTCTACCAAAGAAGGCACAGAAATAATTTTCAGGGATTGCTGATAATTTGCTGAAATAGTAACAAAAAATTAAGATGGAAAACATCATGTGTCTTTTCCTTTCAAACTGATTAATACTCTTCAGAGACATCTCATTTTACATAACTTATGTTCTTTAAGGTATTTTCATGGTTTTATTTTTATTGTAAATGTTTTCATAATATTTTAATTGGTTCTAAAAAGTATTCAACACTTATCTGTGAAGTGACAAATGTGAAATCTGAGTAGTTCTATTGCACATGATTCTATTTGACTTTCTGGATTAAAGTTTTCTTTATTTACATATTATTGTGACATTTTCAGTAGCTTTCTTTCCAACTTTTCACATGAGCCTGAACTTCAAGAGAATGCTTGATCATGCATTCATTTTTAATCTGGTAATTTGGTACTTTAAGATATATCTGGTGACATTTTCTAATGTGTTTTATTGGAGTCACAAGTCCTTTTAAAAATCAATAGCGTATTTCAAAATCTATTATTATTCCACAATAACACTATATCACGATTTTTCTAAGAATTCACTTTACCGCATTTTCAATTTATTCTAACTACACTCATGGCATATACATGTATTCCTGCAGCCGTTGATACTGAAAATAATCAATCAGAGGTCATATTTCATTAGAAATTTTGAGATTATCATAAAATAATTTCATGTATCTATGGTAATAGAATATCACAATGCAGTTTACAAACTTCTATTTTTCCAACCTCCTATGAATACCTTATGCCGCAAGCACCACACTCACCAGGCTTTGTTTGCCAGTATAAAGGACACATTTTGACTGATTGAAACAGTGCCATACATTATAATGCCCAGTGATAGCATTTTACACAGGGAAACAGAATATTTCTTCCTGACCAGTCATCAAAATTAGAGCTCAAGCATCAATTTAAAAGATTTTATGACTTGCTTTTCCTAATGACCCATTTATATCAAAAACACTTTCAAGCAAATTGAAGTGGAGCTCTGTGGAAGCCTCATCCGTCAGAGGAGAATGGGGTACAGCCCCCAAGGAGGGGCAGCAGCAGATTAGGATCTGCAGAGTGGAATGAAAATGCAGCCCGCTCAGGTGCACACCGACTCTCATTACAATCGTTGTCACTGCAACGATTCACGGTCTATCATTCTCCATCCTTGTTACATTCTTTGTCAAAAAAAAAAAAAGAGAGAGATATCATTCATGCCATCTGCCTCTCTTCCACACAGCCCTCCAGTACATTTATTATATTTTTCACAGATTGCATTAAAGGAATAAATTGAGTCGCTTATATACAAAGTCCTTGGAAGAATCTTGATAACTATCAGAACAAAGTCCCAATGCAGGAATCCACAGGCCATCTAATGGGCTTGTAAAATAACATATTTACAGATACATACGCTGCTCTGAAATTAAAGTGTATGTGTGTGTATCCTTAGTGTAAATCACCTCAACCAGCAGAATTTCTGCTATATCATGATCGCTTGTAACTACAATCCTGTGAATTAACAAAGCATTCATTCTGCACCCTCTTCCTACAAATTTTTCAATGTGCTTCAAAAATATCAAATATGTATTCTGCAAAAACTATGCAGATTTGAGTTTTTACATTGAAATATACTCATCTTTTAATTCCATTTCCCATTACTTTAATTGCTTTCATATGTGCCTGCACATTTGCTTTTGCTTTTTCAAAGCAGTTTGTTTTATAGCAAATATAAAAGCACCAAGATTTCTAACGTTCCTCCTGCCCCCACATACACACTGCCTCCTTCATTGCTACATCGCACAACAGAGTGGGGCATTTGTTAATGCTGCAGAACCTACACAACACAGCACCAGTGCCAAAGTCTACCATGCACATACAGGTGACTCTTCGGTCTTGTATATTGTGTTGGGTTAGGCAAATACATAATGATATATAAACATCATTTTCAGAGTATTGACTTTAAATCACCTTTGTGAAGTATCCCTCCACCCCTCCTACTGCCCTCCCTCTGGCAACCACTCATATTTTTGTGGTCCCTATACTGTTGCCTTTTGCAGTATGTCATACAGTTTGAGTTATAGAGTAGGTAGATTTTTCAGATTGGCTTCATTCATTTAATGTATATTTTCCCCTATGTCTTCACATGACTTAAAACTCATTTTTGCCTTTGAGTAATCCATTTTCTAGAGAGATATCACAGCTTAAATATCCAATCACGCACTAAGGACATCTTGTTGTTTGCAAGCTATGACAATTACCTAGATATGTGTGTGTTCACATATATATGAATAAAGTTGCTGTAAAATCCTTGGGTAGGTTTAGGTGTACACACGCATGTTCAATAACTTGAGTAAACACAGAGGAGCTAGGTAATGTGCTATGTGCCTATTTTGTTTGCTGATAAACTACTGAATCATTTTCTGAAGTAACAAAGCACTTTGAGCCCCTGTGAGCAATAATCAGGAATTCCTGATGCTCCACATATCATCAGCATTGGATAACACAAGCATTCTGGATTTTGGTTCTTCCGGGAGGTGTCTAGCTGCTGTTCCTTTCAAAGTGCACCCCCTTGTGAGATGATGCGATGATCTTTTACTATGCCTATTTGCCTTTTTCATTCCTTTTGGGAGGAATGTATAATGGGGGGGATTCTTAATGTCAAATTATTCATTTTCCTGTCATTTTATAGTAGTGTTTTGTTTATTTCGAACAACCTCTCTATACCAGATGTCTTTCTAAATATTTTCATCTAGCTTGTGGCTTATCTTCTTAATCTTAGAGACTTTTCACAGAATTTAGAAATTTTTATTAAATCCAGGTTATGAATTATTCTTTTGTAGATCACATCGCTAGTGTTGTATCTAAAATATCATGTTACCACCCAAATTCATCTCATTTTTCTTTCTCTCTTTCCTTAAAAGCAGAGCTAAAAAATGTAAAAAAAGAAAATAATAAAGTGAACCAAGACAAAACAAAACAAAAATCAAAGCTAATACAGACAATTTTGAGGGACTAAGGGGCTGAAAAACTTTACCACTATCCCCTTGGGTTCTTAGGGCCTTTAACCTGGCCTAAAATTTAATGCAACCTAAAAAAGATTAATAAGACATTTTTTTAATGTATCTGCATGGTGTCTTCAAAGAATACAAGTGTCAGAGAGCTGACAAGACGTAACTGTGTGTATACTAAATTGAACAAAATTAAATTGTAAAAAGCTGAAATATATAGGGAGGAGGAAAGAAGAAGTGTTTATACCCAGTCTTATTGTATGGGCTTCTTTGTGACTCAACTTCCTATATCTGATGATTAGAAAGTTTCTTTTCTGGTATAGGAAGACTCTTGTATGTGAGAATTGTATTTCGTGTATTTAAGGTTTTTTAAAAAATATATTTATTTATATTGGAAAGAGAGAAATATACAGAGACAAAGAGCTTCTACCCACTGTTCACTCCCCAAATGGTGAAGATGGTGAGTTGACCTGATCTGAAGCCTGGAGCCAGGAGCAGCCTCTGGGTCTCCCATGTGGGTGCAGGGGCAGAAGGATTTGAGCCATCATCTGCTGCTTTCCAGACCATAAGCAGGGAATTGGATTGGAAGTGAAAAAGGAGAGACATAAACCAGGATCCATGTGAAATGCCAGCACTTGTAGGCAGGGGATTAGCCTGTGACACCGTCATTGTGGGCCCCTGCTTTTAATTTTAAAAATGGGGAATCGGCATGTCCTTTTCATATCTGCTTTGTCAAAACATTTCCAACATGCCAGGGTGCCATGTCAGTTAACTCCATGATGTTGTAAATTGTTGTTGATGTTGTGTTGTGGCTTTTCATTGGAGGGAATGACATTCTGCCAGCTCTACTTTTAGACCAGGGATGGTCTCCCAATGAAACTGTTGAATGTATCTGGACAATAAGATGCTGGACTCTACGCATGGTACATGCTCTCAATGAAGGAATCATGACTGGATATGAACTGTACCACTGCAACAATGTGGAGGAATCTAACATGGGGGAGGGCGTAGGGAGGGGTCAGGGGAATCCCAGAGCCTATGAAACTGTGGCAAAAAATGAAATAAAAAAAAACTAAAAAAGTTTTAAAAAACTGATGACTTTTTTTTTTTTGAAAGGTAGAGTTACAGTGAAAAAGACAAATCTATCTGCTGGTTCACTCCCCCAAATGACCATTCTTTTGGGTTTCTCACAGGAATGTAGGGGCCCAAGAACTTGAGGCATCCTCCACCACATTCACAGGCCATTTTCAGGGAGCTGAATCAGCAATGGAGCAGCCAAGACTCATGCAGGTATTCATGTCTAATGCCATTGCTGCAGGCAGAGGCTCAATGCACTATCTCATGTTGCTGGACCAATGACATGATTAATACATTCCTTTCTCGTGAATAAGTGGCTTCACTAGTATCTTTGTGTAGTAATCCTACTTATGGGACTTCAAGAGTCAGCCTTCCAATTACCCATACTTCCTTCCTAACCAAAGCAACTATCATATGCCTGACCACAATGCCATTCTCCTTACGACACGCAAGCAGCTTCCAAGTCTACCATGCTGCTTGTGTAGTTGTCCTAGACTGAGTAATGATTGCCACTGGAGAGTACAAATCCAGCCCTTTAGGTTTATTTGGCCAAAACTGCCATTGTAACCCCTAGTAAGATTTCACAATGATAATACTAATCAAATTGGCTTGATGGTGACAGTTATTTGTGTTCATTTAATTTTAACAGTTCTATGGATAGACATAAATTATATGTCAATTCTGCACCCCATTTCATTCTCTAGTCCAGAAAGTTTACTAATAAACTATCTTCTCTGTAATTTAACAAGCACACCAATATTCAATGTAAAACAAAGGTATGCTTTCTTATAGTTTCAGAATGATCATTAAATTGTGTCAGTCTTAGCTCAGAGTTAAGGGATACTGCCTGGCTATTATTCACATTTTAGGGTTGAGCCAGCAGATAGATCTATTTCACTGTCTCTTTTCAAATAAAAGTAATTTTAAAATATATATATACAGGATAGATAGGGATAAAATTCATGTGATTTTTATTTTTTAATCCTACAACTTACTGAATTCATTTACTGGTTCTAAGGGCTTTGTGGTAGAATGTTTTGGTTTTCCATAAATTAGGTAAAGTCATATACAAACAGTACTAATTTTACTTCATTCTTTCCAATTTGAATTATTTTGCTTTATTGCTCTCACTAGAACTTCTATTATGATGTAGAGCAGAAGTGGTGAAGTAGGTATTCTTGGTTTTTGTTGTTTGTTTCATTTTTTTCTGATCTTCAAGAGAATATATTTACCTTTTCCTCATTTGATTTTTTTAGTCTGGGTTTTATTTTATAAACCCTTTGCTATGCTGAGGTATGTTTTTTTCTACAACTTATTAAATCTGTTTTTAATAATCAAGTGATTTTGAATTTCGTCTAATGCCTATTCTGCAACTCCTGGGAAGATCATGATTTTTTATTTTTCATTCTGTTGTTGTGGCATCATGTACGTTGATTTGCACATGTTGAGCCACCCTTTCATCCCTGGATATATCAACTCATGCGATCCTGGTAAATAGTCCTTGTATATACAATGGGCTTTTTATTGGCAGTGTTCTGTCTGGTTTATTACCTCTATGTTCATTAATGTTGTCAGATTTCTGTTTTTGTTGCATTGAGGTCTGGTTTTGGTGTTCAAGCAATTCTGGTATAATAGGATGAGTTTGGAAAAATCCATTCCAAAGCAGATTTTGGAAAAAAATTCGTAACAATTGGTATTAGATCTTAGAATGCCTGATATAATTCAGCAACAAGGACATCCATCTAATCCTGAGTGTTTCTTTGACAGAAGACTTTGTTACTGATTCAGTCCTACTATTCATAATTATTCTGTTCAGGTTTTCTATTTCTTCACGATACAGTTCTGGGAAGGTACCCATTTCCAGGAATTTGCAGACTTCCTCTATGCTATGACGTTTGTTAGATTATAGCTGTTCATAATAACTTCTTATGAGCCTTTGTGTTTCTGGCATGTTACTTGTAATAGCTTGTTTGTGTCCCTCGGTTAATTTAACTCTCTCTCTCACCCTCTCCCTCTGTGTGTGTGTGTGTGTGTGTGTGCGTGTGTGTGTGTCTGTATCTCCCCCATTGATCCAGCTAAAAGTTTGCTAATTCTTTCTTTTCATAAAACCAGCTCTTAACGTCATGGATGTTACATATATATTATTTTAGTCTATTTCATTCTAATCTTTGCCTTTCTTCTGTTAATCTTCAGTTTGTTTCTTTTCTTTCCTTTTCTTATTATTTCTAGTTCTAGTTCATTGATAGGTTGGTTGAGACTGTTCTCCATTTCAGAGGCAGGTATTGATTGCTATGAACTTCCATATAAAAGTACTTCCTTAATAGCGTCCAATGGTTTTTGGTGTATTATGTCTCCAATCTCATTAGTTTTTTTAAAGAGATTTTTATTCATTTTATTCCATTTTCCCTTGATGTTTTGGTTGTTCAGAAGTACATTGTATACTTGTGAAGCTTCCAAAGCTATTCTGATCTATTAATTTCTAGTTTTTCAAAAAAGATTTATTTATTTTTACTCCAAAGTCAGATATATAGAGAGAGGAGAGACAAAGTGGAAGATCTTCCATCTGATGGTTTACTCCCCAAGTGAGCGCAATGGCTGGGGCTGCACTGATCCAAAACCAGGAGCCAGGAGCTCTTCCGGGTCTCCCATACCGGTGCAGGGTCCCAAGGCTTTGGGCCCTCCTCAATTGCTTTCCCAGGCCACAAGCAGGGAGCTGGATGGGAAGTGTGGCTTCTGGGATTAGAACGGACGCCTATATGGGATCCCAGTGCATTCAAATCCAGGACTTTAGATGCTAGACCACCACACAGGGCCCTGATTTCTAGTTTTATCACATTGTGATCAGATGTGATAAATCAATCCATTTTCTTTTTTAAAAAAAATGATTGAGAATTATTTTGTACCGTTATAGCATCTAAACTGGCGCATACACCACTGACAAGTCTATGACTGTTAGGTCAATTTGGTCCAGGGAGCAGTTAAACTGTTATCTCTCTGTTGATTCTCTTGGTATGAGATGCTTGGTCCCAAGAGTGGGGTATTGAAGTCTACAACAGTCATTGTATTAAAGTCTGCTTGTCCCTTTAGGTTCCATAGTACTTGCTTTATACCTTTATATGCTCTGATTAGATGTGCAATTATATTTACAATTCTAACAAGATGACTGTTTTCATTATATTAGAAACTTGACAGCACAAATGGAGAGTTCAAAATGCCACATACGAAACATATGGGTATATCTGAAGTAGCAGACTGCTGAAGATCTGGTACTGTTTATCATCTGTAAAACAGAGGGCTAGGAAGAATGTCTGCATCCTTTCCAAATTCACAATGAAAGTTAATTTGCACTTTGCTTGATATTAAGAAGTGATGTCTTCATGAATGGAAAGAGTGTCCTTTTCAAAGAGTTACTAGGGAGCTGCCTTGTCCTGTTGGCCATGTGAAAATCCAGCCAGAAGCATCACCTTTGAAATAATGTAAGCCCCCACCAGACACCCAATCTGCCTATGCCTTGGACTTCTCAGCCTTCAGAACTCTAAACAATAGATCTAATATTTTATAAATTATCCAATCCAGTATATTTTGTTAAAGAGCTGGGATGAACTAAGTTGTCTTTCAGTTGTCTTTCAAACCCTTACATGTTTTCCAAGTTCAACAGTCACTCATCAGCTGAGTAAAACAAATACAGGGAATGATAACACCATTCTTTCAATTCCTTGTAGAAGAGAGAAAAGGCCAAACTGGCAAAGCATTGGCAAGAACTAAGTCAACTTACAAAGAAGGAAAACAGTGCAGAAAATACCAGCATCTCTGGCACTATCAATCACAGAAAATATGTTAGAAGCGCAAGGTCATTTTTAACTGGCAATGTCAGAACTTTAACAGATCCCAGGGTTTGGGAACTAACGGTGCGGCTAACATACCATTACCACACATTTTCAGACCTCACAGGAAGGAAGAGTAGAAAGCTAGTTTACAATTTTTTTTTCAAAATAAAAAAAGTCAAGTCTCCCTCCTGAACATATCCTGTATTCTAATTTAACCAATTGGAATTCCTTTTTGAAATGCTATATTAGAATGAATTTTAAGATAAGTGGTTTAATAGACAATCTATATTCCATCAAAAATAAGGAGCAGAACCCCAAATATTATTTGTTCCCTTAACAGTAAAACCAGTGTTCCTCTTTGCCAGATCAATAGAAATAGTAGTATGAGAAATAAATTCACTGGATACAGGTAAAACATGACTTGACTCACAAGACACTAGTATAGTTACAGCAAGGAACCCTGCAGAGACAAAATGGTACCACTGTGAAAAATGAAATAGAACCTGAAATCCACAAAACACTTGGAAACTACAGGTCTAGAAATAGCTCCATAGGTCCTCTTTAGTAATTTGTCAAGCACCCACATACGGTTCTTGGAAAAAAGAAAAGGGTAGTTTGTTAATGAGTTCTTAAGCTTAAAGGATACTTGTGTGTGGAGATAAATTTGACCTCCCTTGACCTGCTTGTTTGCATAAAGGTATTTTGCAAGAAGTTTACTAATCACCTTAGTGAAAGGACTGAATGGAGTAAAAACTGTGAAAGGAGTGAGAGGAACTGGAGACCCTGGATTTGTTGTTAAAGACAAGTCAAATGGGATGATGAGGCCCAACGTCCATGAAGGAAGGAAGAGATATCAGAAACTAAGAAGGAAGAAAAACTAACGATAGGAAAAATGTGAGTGTATATTGGTGGATAAATGTAAACAGCTGGGACCCTTAAGGGAAATGGTGATGGAGCCCGTCACCATGGCACTGTGAGCCATCGGAGGGCATCTGGTGAAGGTGACCAGCGAAGGTGACCACCGAGGTTTCAGTCTGGCTCTTACATCTCTGCATCCTTGACTGCGATAAGGAACCTATGGAGATGTTGAACCATGGTGGCAGTGTGATGACTCGTCTCTGCAAGGATGCACGCTCTGTGCTGCATTCGCAAGGTCAATGGAAAATTAGCAGGAAATAAACATCCAGAGTGGCAAATTACAAAAACATGGTAAAAGTACAAACATAAAACACAATGCTCTAAATGACGCTTGTGCAATAATTCTGTCTCTCATCATTTCATTTATTTGTTTTTTTTTGTTTTGTTTTCTTTGCAGAATTTATGTAGCCTTGCTGGAAAATGTGAACGCTTCTCACCCATTCACCTTATCCTTTTAACATTCTGGTGCCACAGTTTACTCAGTCACCATTTCTCTCATTCGTCTACCATGACTCCAAGAATCCTTGCCTGACAAACCGGATGAAGGTTCCTGAAATCAGAGACTGACCACAGTGCTAAGGACTGGCTTTGTGGAATCCTGACGAAAGAGTCAACACTAGTTTTTTACATCAGGAACTCCAGAATTCAGCATATTGATCATTCTAACGCCCTATGTTTGGTGTCTCCATCGTTCAACCTATAGAATGGCGAAATACTTCCCATTTCCATTTTCTATCCTCACAGGTGTGTTTTTGCAACTAATGAGATAACATTTATAATCCTAGGGAGTAGATGGCTTTCTTTCTCAAGACATTAGTGTGCAATTTAGTACTTATGAAGAGGCAATTTACTGAATGGCACCCTAGTGGTATAACATATTTCAAGGACTATTCCATTTGCAGAAACTAAAAAGTTGGTGAAATCTGCAGAATAGATCCTGATAATACTTGTAGTTGAAAAAGGTTTAGGTGGCAAAAAATGGAAATAAGGATAATCAGTATCTTCTGTCATAGTTGCAAAGTTTTATTTCCTAATAAGTTTTGTTGTTCTCTTCCAAAGACAAGTATTTTGCTCTAGATAAATCATAATTTCTCCTTTCCTACTTCACTTTTTGTCATATATTTTCTTTGACTATTTACATTTTCTCTTGGGAGATGAACATCTCTAAGTCTTGTATTTAAACCCCATTGTGCTAATTTCTAATAGTTTCACCTGGTCCATTTACCAGGCCCCAAAGAACACACTATTACTTTAAAATGCAAACATATTTAATTACTACTTAAAAATTCAATATGTTAACAAATATATCTTAGAAACAGAGCATGACTTAAACATCTATTATGCACAGATCAAGTTTGGAGCCAGAATCAAAGTAAATTTTCTCAATGAGTGTGATGGCAGATTTATGTCTGCCTTGCACAGATTATATTGTGATAGTTTATCGCGAATCTCCTTAAAAATGGTATTTTACAAACCTTCCACTGGAAATATTCTCAAACTTTATTTTTTAAAACTAGGATAAAAAGAAAACGAATGAATTTTTATACGTTAAGTAATATTACTAAGGAAAAGAACTGCACTGGTGAAAATGCATGGTACCTAACAAACAGATTGATTTAAACAGTACAATTCTGAAATAATTTTTATTTAAGATTTCACTTATTTGAAAGGCAAGGGAGTATGTTTAGGGGGAAAGGAAAAAAAATCCCTGAGCCTATGGAACTGTATCATGAAAAATAAAGTCATAATAACAATAATAGAGATATCCTCATAGACTCACTCTCAAAGTGCCTGCAACAGCCAAGGTTAGATGAGCCCAAAGCCAGTGTCCTACAGCTTAATTTGGTCTCCCATGTCTGTGCCACGGGCCCAACTACATGAGCCATTCCATTGCCTCTCAGAGGAACAGCTGGAAGAGAACCGCAAGTAGAGTCCAAGACCCACATGCAGGCATGCTCATCTGAGTATGAATATTACAGATGGCAGCTTACCACTACGCCAAACACTCACCCAGACACCGTTTTAATAAGTAAGGGTACTGTGAAAGTCATTAGATTGGATATTTTTACTATTACATGATTCTTACGAATAAAAAAATTTTTAATCATTAGATTATCTAAAAAGATGCTGATACTATAGTTAAGAGACAAAATATTGGCAATATCAGTCTTTAATGAAATTAATGTCACTAACTAGTTGGAAAATCAATCAAAGTTAAAAATTTTCTGAAAAATCTAGAAAGTAAAAGTTAAGGAAGAAAGTGCTAAAATCAAAAGTGTCTCAGAAGGTCTACCATCACTTCAGAAGCTGCTGTCTTCATGTCTTTTCTCCCAATCATGCATTCAAACTGCATGTTTCACTAGAATCAGACAATTTTCTCGGGCTCCTAGCCTCCAGAGGTGCCTTCACAAGAAGGCATTTAACAAGTACATTTCTGAGTGCCATGCTGCCTACCAGCACTCTGCTTCCGGTCTAGCTTGCTGCTAACATGTCTCGGAAGCTGTAGTGAATGGTGCAAGTACCCGAGCCCTTGCTAACCATGCGGTCACTTGGCTAGAGCCCAAGGTCCAGGTCAGCCCAGCCTATACCTTCACAGTTGTTCTCTTTGGAGAAATAAATGGGGAGACAGATCTTTCTCTGTCTATCTCATTCCTCCTCTCTCCTTAATTCTGTCTCAATTATATGAAAATAAATACACTTAAAATTCTGAACAAATGGGTGAACAATTGAATGGATGCACAATCCTAACATTACCCAGTTTAACAGCTTCATCTAAAGGCACCCAGTAACGAACAGACTCACATGAACTTGAAATTGTGCTCACAGTCTCCTTAGGTTGACATTGAGCCAGACTAATTTTAACCACACAAATGTTCCAACATCTTCCATGAATTTAATAAGAAATCAGAATTTGAGTATAATTTCCAAGCAATTGTGTGGCACAGCAAAATAAGAAAGGCCTTAATGATGTTGTCAATTTCTCTGCCAATTTTCTGCTTTTTTGGTGGAGATGTCTAAACAATGCAACTGTCCCACTGAGCCATTTTCTATCTGCAAAAGGTAATAAAAGCACACTGGTTAATACTGCAGACTCTGTGGGCCCAGCGCGGTGGCCTCGTGGCTAAAGTCCTCGCCTTGAACACACTGGATCCCATATGGGTGCCGGTTCTAATCCCGGCAGCTCTACTTCCCATCCAGCTCCCTGCTTGTGGCCTGGGAAAGCAGTCGAGGATGACCCAAAGCCTTGGGACCCTGCACCCATGTGGGAGACCTGGAGGAGGTTCCAGGTTCCTGGCTCTGGCCTGGCACAGCACCGGCCATTGCGCTCACTTGGGGAGTGAACCATCGGACGGAAGATCTTCCTCTCTATTTCTCCTCCTCTCTGTATATCTGCCTTTCCAATAAAATAAATAAATCTTTTTAAAAACAAAAAGACTGCAGGCTCTGAACCAAATGCTTGGATTTATGTCCCATCTCTACAGTAAGTTAATCGCCCAAGTCTCAGTTGGCCCATGTGTAAACAAACCTAGGTGATGTCAGCTCTATTCCACAAATACATCATAAGGACTGAATGAAATAAAGGATTTTTCCCAGTACATATTATGTACTCAATACACGAACTTTTAAATGCAACTACTCATCTGCTGTATTTGAAAAAAAGTTACATAATAATTAAAAGTAAGCCCCCCTTTTTTTAGAATAAAATGTCATTATGTCATTTAAAACAAGCAGATCTGTTTTGACTGTGGTCAGTTTCTCTGCTTCCACATCTTGTAACTTTTCCCCATCTCAATTGCCAATGCCTCTGTTATGTGGGGACAGAAAATAGATACTTTGCATTCATTTACTCTTCATTTGTTCATTGCTGTAAACATCTTTCTTCCCAGATGGACCGGTTTCACGTAGCTTTTATCTTACCTCTCCAACTTTGTTCTCTTTCCAGATTCCACTCTTCCGACTGCGCTTCGTGACCGTTAATGGTATAGTATATGTTGCCCTCTAGTGATTCATGCGAACACAGACAAAGGCTCATAGATTTGCAGCTCTGGAGTTCCAGCAGACTGCGTGTCATCATGGACAATGTGTCTGCTTTTCCTCGTTATTTTATGTCTTAAGTTTTTTATAAATGTGCTTTTATGCTTTACTCCATTATTGAGGTCCAAGACAAACCAACAGGAAATAAATAAAACCAACAACAGGAAAAGAAGACATGATACACAGAATATTCTCAAATTGGAAAAGGCAAATTATCTTCAGCTGTTTACTATATTTTGTAGAATCCATCTACTTAAATGCATAGTTTGTTAAAACTTGGTTTTTTTTCCCAACTTTGGTGCTTCCTGAATAGAAAAGGTGACAGAGAAAAATGAATGCCTCATGAAAAGACTTAGAATCATCAATGTTATTGTTTTATGACGACAAAGGCAGTTACTATGTTCATTCTTTGTCTTCACATCTGAGTCAGGAAATCTGACAATGATGAGAGGGAGCTACTTTATTGATTTTCTTTAATTTATTTTAGAGTCCTGGTGATTCTGCCCTGAGCTCATGTTTCCTTATGTTTGAGCTATCTTTCCCACTTCCATGTCACAGTCTGACATACATAAGGCTCTCACACAAGAAGTGTTTCTATTGTATGAAGGTAACATTGCTTCTTGGTTTAATCTTCACTTGATTTTAGTTAATCATTTAGACTTTATGTTAGGGAAGTGCTATTCAAAGCAATTAAATATAAAAAACAGGAGGATTTCCCAGCATACAATGTATCACAACTGATTTTCAACTTTGTTTTCACTTTACAACTGCTGAAAATAATTAACACAGTTAAACTTCCTGATTGGTAAGGTAATCTGTGATTATTTACAGATATTTTTGCACTGGTGGCTTCATTACATTACTGTGCTAGTTGTCAGAGAGTACTGTCACCATTCCTATTTATGACCCAAAAAATGAGACAATGATGCTTCAGATCCCAGACCTGGTGACTGAGCAATGACTAAGCAAACACGAGAGAGAACTACAACCCGAATCCAGAAGTCTGCCAACACCAAGCTGTCAAAGACATTATATGAAGGGAAATTCAAACATTATTGTAATCTCACTTTGTCACTAGAGCAATGAGAAATACAAAATATATCAGGCTATAATTTTATCTAATTCATACCAGATTCATTTGTATCTAATTTACCTTGTAAGTTATTTTGTATATGTTATTGATAAAGTTACTGACCTAGAAAAATAAGCAAGCAGATATCTGTTACACTGTATAATTTAGAAAATTCTTATATATATGAAAGCTTAACTAAAATTAGTGTCAGAATCAAACAACATAGGAATGTAATTAAAGTTAATAGAAAAAATTATTTTAATCAACAAACATTGTAATTTCACATGGAGGGTCTCCAAATATTTCATGGAAAAAGTTGGTGCTGTTGAAAAGCTATGCATGAATATGAGAAAACTTGTGCCCAACTCAGTTTAATTTTTCGTGATTCACACGTTACATCTGATTCATTAGTGTTAGGTAAACTGTCTCACATTACCTCACAACTTCTGCATTCGGCATCTATTCTCTTTCTGTTTTATAATTGACTCATAGGGGTTTTACGCAAATCCTTCTATTTGGGAATTAAGGTAAAAAGAGAAAGAAAAATGAATCATTTCCCATGGTATTTTGTTAGTGTCTCTATCTGGCATTTTTGAAATACCTTTTATTTTAGATTCAGAAGAAATGTATCTAAAAGATAGGACAAAAATTTCAAGTTAAATTTTATATTTATCTATGGAGGTTTGCAAACTACTGTAAAACCCTTGAGATCGAATGAGCTTGGTAATTTCACTACAGGAAGTTATCTATGCAGATGCCAAAACCAACATTAATGCCAACCATAAACAGTGAAAACCAAGTCACTTAATTTGACAACCTATACACCAGACCTAATGTGACTGAAGTTACAAGGAAAATAAGGAAGGAAGGAAATAAACGAAAAGAATTAGAAATGAAAGAAAAGAAAGTAAAAGAAAAAAAGAGTTGAAGGGAAAAAAGGGAAACAAAGAAAAGTCACCTCACTGGGCGCTGCAGTAGGATGTTTTGGTTAGGAGCTCCTGCCCTTCTCATCCCTACCTCCATACTCCGTCCTTCAAAAGCCACTTTATTCTTCACCATTGTCTCTCAATCACAGTACACCTATTCCATACTGAGCATCAGATAAGTATAAAACAATTTTTCACAGTTCTATGGAAGCCATCAAAGTAATAGCGCATATTGATTTCATAATCCGAAAAAGCTTTTCACCTGGGATAAGAAAAGACAGAAGAAAGAGGTGGCTATCATACATACCAGCAATAAACATAAAATAGGGGTAATAATATTTTCCTTTGCTTTTGAAAAGGAGAAAGTCATGGTTTCTGAAAAGACAGTGTACATTTTCATGAAAAAATGGCAACATTCAAAGTGGACTGGAAATTGATATTGATAATATCAGATATTGACAAGCAGAGATGGGGCCGGGGGTGCTTTTCAGCATGTTCTCAGGCTGCACCACAGGTCCAGGCTAAGAGTATGGGTGTCTGTTCCTTGCTTGTGACCTGGGAAAGCATCAGAGGAAAATCCACAGGCTTGGGACCCTGCACCCACGTGGGAGACCTGGAAGAAGCTTCTGGCTCCTGGCTTCAGATTAGCTCAGCTCTGACCACTGCTGTAACTTGGGAAGTGAATCAGCAAATGAAAGATCTTTCCTCTCTGTCTCTCCATCCTGCTCTCTGTAAATCTAACTCTCCAAAATAAATAAATAAATAAATAAATAGATAGATAAATAAATAAAAACAAGGAGAGTATGCATGTATGGGGTAGACAGGGTCCAAGAAATAACCAATGTATGTTCTAGTTTTGCTTATCTAATGACTTTTTTCCCCTTTATCTCATATCTTAGTCCGAAAATGCTGTTTAATTAAGAATCTCCGAGAGTGCATGATTTTTAACACTAGATATCTATTTCACATGGTTCAGACACCTGGGAAGTCTGGAGGATGGAAGGTTTTGGTGTCCATTAAAGGTTCCTCTCTGCCCTTAAATGGTGCATATTCCAAGGGGAGGAAACAAGCTTTGAGACAAAACAAACAAACAAAAACGAACAAAAAAGGGTTAAGCCTTTTCATATTAGTATTAAGCCATGGGGGCAGTCTGAAGTCCACAAGGTCCACCCCTCAGCACTATCATATTGGCAATTCACTTTCCAATACATGAATCTTGGGGTACACAACCCACATATCTTATCTTTGAAATTTGTAGTTTCAATTATTTACTTCCTTTGTTCCTTTACAGCTTCTGTTACCACTTCCTTTCTTTCATCAAATGCTGGGATTTCCCAGAGCTCTTTATCTCCTGAACGTTTCATTGATATTATCGCCATCTAGGATTTTAGTGTGTAGTTCCACTTACAACCTACACAATCATAATTACAAAATCAAATGCTTCCATCACTAACAATACAGCCAGAATAGAAGCTAAGGCTTGGAAATAAGGTCCCTGTTTGAAGACTAAAGCAATTATCTGAACAGCTGCTTGGAGCAGTGATTCTCAGCTGACTCTTCCAGAAACTGTGCTCATCAGCAAAGAACAGCTTTGTTCAAAGCCATAGCCTCTTTCTCTGGTAAACCCTACATCTCAAATCTGTTCAATAGAGGAGTTCAAAAGTCTGCCCTTCACTGTTCTATCAACACTGAATCATCCTGAGGAGGCATCCCAGATCCAGAGATGTCTGACATGAGTTGAAATCAAATTTTGAAAATTCATTTGAACTCCCACAGCTGCAGAACTCTGCTCCCTTCAATCTAACTCCTGCATACCAAACTTCGCCTCAGTCTGTTTTTGAAGGAATCTGAATTCAGACAATATCCAGTTCTCCTACACCTTATTCTATGTCGGTGCAATAAAGGCATAAATACCCCAAATAAAACATCTCTTTCCCTCAAATATGCTTACCCATTTATTTTCTCTAGGAATGCTATACAAGCTAGTTGTATCTACCTTATCTACACTCTTCATCTCAAAAAACATCCCTATGTGCAACAGTAATTATGCCTAAGTCAGCCACTGGTGGTCACTTGATTCTATCAGGGGTTTGGAAAAGGACAGGGACACTGAGATTTGAGATGGGGTTCAATTCTAGAATGTAAGTAAAATCAGGGGCAAATCTTATTCCAGACAACCCCAAACCAAACAGAATCCAATGACATAGAACGGAAATAAAAACTTACTGTGGATGCCAAAAGGCAGAATAAAATAAATTTGTATTTTAAAAAATGAGAAGTCATTTAGCTGGATAAAGAACAAGAACGGATAAAATGGATGTCAGATTGCTTCCTGATTTTGGTGTATTCAGACTGTTACACACTTTAGAATGTGGCTTTCTAAGATCACTATGAAATATTGCAAAAACATTACAAGTCACCTTTCTTTTTGTGACAGCATCATGCTGTGTCCTTTCATTTCAGTCAGAAGCCTGAGAGGGTCTGTACTCCTTCAGTGTAGCTGCCTCTCTTCTGTCTCTCCAAGGCTGCTGTCCTACCCAAGCTCAGCTCAGCCTTATTCCTTGGCTGTCAGCTGAAGACACATTGCCCAAGGTGCTCTCCCTTTGATTTCTTTAGTATGTCACATTAATGAATGAGTGTTCTCATTCTATACTGATCTGATAGTGCCCTTCTCTTAGTAAAAAAATAAATAAATAAATAAAAAGAAAGTCTTCAGTGATCCCAATGTCTCATCTACAGGATAAAATATAAGCTGTTGTAACAGTGCATCTTCTTACATGTACTGTGTGCCTTCTTCCTTGGGCATACCCTACAGGTTTAGCAATGTCTTCTATCACAGTCACTGCGTGCCTTATGATCTGTACCAGCCTTCCCACAGTTCCATAGACTTGTCAGACTTCAAATTTCCCTTCAGTGCATGTTCTCACTGCTCAGACCATTCTCACCCTTATTGAAAACTCCTGCTCACCCGTAATCTCTTTCAGAGTCATCTCATTCTTTTATCCACATAATGTCTAGACTCCACAAGGATAGAAATCAGGCAGCCTGTAGTCAGAGCTGCTTATCCACAAAGCACAATAGCTTGCAGGTGACAGATCTACATCCCGTTTTATGAATTAAGTGAAACCTCTTTTGCCTCATGCACACATCTTCTTGAGCATGATGACACTGCTGTAATGAATTCACTGTGTTGTCAATTATGTGATGTGCATACTGTCTTCATAAAAATCAAAGTGGGTGGCATATTCCATGAATTTCCCTACTAAAAAAATGTTCCCTGGGAGCTGAAAAAAAAGTGGGTGGCATATTCTACTCAGAAATATTTGCTACATGAATGAGTGAATGCTCCAAGAGTAGTAATAAAGAATTAGACTCTATAATTACACAAAGCTTTCAGTTTTCTGTAGGAAGGCAGAGCCTCCCAAGAGCTAAAACCCAGAAATTCCTTATTTAGAATAACAGAAACAATGCGTGTGGGCTTTGGGTGGCAATCTGTCCTACAACCAAACTGTAAGGATAAGTGTGGTGTGCCACACACAAGCTGATTTGTACAAAAGAATCTGTTGATTCAGAATGGGGAGGGAAATCCTGCCTGATTAGCAGTTGTATGATGCTGAGTGCAAGGTACTAACAGTAAGAAAATGCAGAATGAGGAGCTAGTGCCATGCATGGCAGATTATGGCTCTGCCTATAATGTCAGCATCCTATATCGGCACCAGTTTAAGTCCAAGCTATTTCAATTCCTACCCAGCTTTCTGCTAATGGCCTCAGAAGGCAGTGGAAGATGGACCTAGTACATGGGCCCCTGCACCCACCAACACAGGAATGGAAGAAGTGTCTTGCCAAGCCCTAGCTATTATTACCACTTGAGGAGTGAACCAGTGATTGGAATATATATCCATTCTCTCTCTTTCTCTCTCTCTCTCTCTCTGTCTCTCTAGCTCTGCCTTTCAATTAAAATAAATAAATTTTAGGAAAAGGAAATACATTCATCTTTACTTCTGCTGGATTTTCCAAAATGCAAAATTGCCCAGCGGATTTTTTAAAATTAGGATACCATTTTGAAACCTGAACTGGTCAGTAGATAAAATAAAGCCACATACTCATTTTCAGCTCAAGTCACAGTGGCCCAGTGCACTCCAAACTCTCATGATGCTTCTAGACCCAGTTTGTTGGTTGCAGCCATTTGGGGAAAGACTCAGCAGAAGGCACACTGTCTTTCCTTCTGCCTTTCAAAAAAAAAAGAAAAAAATTTTTTTAATGACCAAAGGAATGCACTGTCATTCACAGCCATAAGCCATACGGCTTCTATAAACTGAGAGTTCCAGTTCTTTAAACCACGAACAGGTGCTTCCCAAAAAGAAAACCTTAATGGTAAATAAACACATTTTAAAAAATGCACATTAAAATAGTTATACCAGCCTAACATATTCCAAATATTATACCACATCAAGAGTTGTTGGGAGAGCTGTATAGAGTGAGTAAGCCGTTGATATGTGCCACCTCCCATATCAGAGTGCCCAGTCAATACCTGGCCCCTGAAGATGATGCTTTATGCAATTTAATCCTGGTCATTCATATAGAGAATTTGGATTGAATTTTGGATTCCCAGCTTTAGTCATTGAGTAGTTGTGGGCATTTGGGAAGTGATATAATATATGGGAACTTTCTAGTTATTTCCCTCTATCTGATCTGTTTTTCTGTCTCTGTGTGCCTCTCAAATTAAAGGCAATAAGTGAAATAAGTAGTGAGCTTATAGCAGCATCTTAAATTGTAAACAAACAACAAGAACAACTACGACGAAACCAATCTGCTATTATGTAGGAGAATTAAAGAGGTACATGAAATACAGCACACTCCATATACTGTACATATGCCTGGGAGCTGGGAGTTGTGTTCCAGAATGTTCATAGATGTTTCCTCATATTTCCTTGCCAACAAACGCTTGTCATGTTTATCCTGTTACACTCAAATGTAACCAGTTATTTTAGTATTGCTCAAAAACAGTGATTTTTCATGTACCAAGGACAACATTTGTCTAATTCTTGATTTCAACCAAACAACTCTCGCTCTCTGCCGTTCTCTCTCTCTCTCACTCTGTCTCTGTTTTCCATGTCATTTAAAGTAATTAAGGCAGACACATTCTTGCCCCATACAGAGACTGGCATTTAGGAAAGTAAGTTTTGGCAAGCCAAGTGGACCTGACAATATTTAATGCAGTGAGACAGAAAAACACATGCATAATGCAGCCCACAAGTGTAAAAACAATGTCTCTACTGGTCCTAAATAGCCAAGTCAATTGTATATCAGGAAGGGAGATGAAAAGTGATTAGTATGTCAAGAGCATTAAAAAACAAAAATGAAAGTGGAAGCATGTGGCTAGATAGGCAAGTAAGCATGAGTCATTCCAGGTTTGTATGCTGTGGTAAGATGGACTTGTATTACAAGGACAGCAGGACATGAGTCAGGAGAGTTTAATTAGATTTGTATTTTTAACATCTATGCTTAGCACGAATCATGGCTGCTATAGAGTACAGATTGAGATTGTAAAAGAAAAAAAAAAGGCATCCAGAGATTAGTTCTACTAAAACTGATAGGGTACATGGAAAAATTTTAATACATTCTAGAGGTATTCAGGAGATAGGATTAGCAGAAATTGTTGCTGATGGAATACACTAGGTGAAGACAAAAGAAACATTTTAGATTTCTTGTTGAATCATGGTATCAAAAACATGAAAAATGACAGATTTTGGATATAGACATCCATAGAAGCCTAGGACAATTATAGCACAGGAGTTTGGTAATTGTTTTAACACCTTTCCTCTGTTTCATCAGAACAGCAGTCACACCAGCTAATATTTAGTCAGTACCTTTATGTGCTGCTCAATGTGCTACAAGTACATAAATTTTATTCTTTCTGTAAGATTAAAACAAATACACTGCCCTCATGTTGCAGTTGTTAAATTGAGGGATCTGTAGGCTTCATAATTTGCCCAGAGAGTCATGCCAATTGACATGAATTTGAAATTGAAACCCAAGCAGAATCAGAATGCTTGATGAATACTCTTCTATGACTTGAAAACTAGTTAAACTTTTATTATGAGCAATGTCATAATATGTAAACAAACACCAAAGAGAGTACAAATAACTCCCCCTTGCATTTTCACTTCTCCATAAAAAATCAAATAAATATGAAGTGATAACGACATGCTTGTGTTTAGAAAGAACTTATGGAGACTACAGAGGTTGATTATAATGAGGACGCAGCACAGTACAAGTACAAAAGCAGAAGTTAAACACAATGCCATAGGTCCCAACTGAATGTCTCTGAAACAGCCAAACTTGCAAAAATGCATGATTTTTAAGATTTATTTTGGTTTTTTTATTAGAAACTCAGATATAGAGAGGGGAAGAGAGACAGAGAGGAAGATCTTCCGTCCGACGGTTCACTCCCCAAGCGGCCACAATGGCTGGAGCTGAAACCGGAGCCAGGAGCTTCTTTTGGGTCTCCCATGTGGGTGCAGGGTCCCAAGGCTTTGTGCAAACCTCAACTGCTCTCCATGGCCACAGGCAGGGAGCTGGATGGGAAGTGGGGCTGCTGGGATTAGAAGTGTCACCTATATGGAATCCCAGTGCGTGCAAGAGGAGCACCTGTAACCACTATGCTACCATGCCAGGCCCCAAAATACTTACTTAATGCAATATATTTTAGGGTTAGATTGCAAAGCAAACAAAATTTAATGATGTGCTTTGAGAAAATCTAATTTTTGAATGAAAGCAGAAATTCCTCTTCCTTTATAGACAGATATGCCCACAAATGCTCTGTCCCTCAAGCTGAATGGCAGATGTCATAGTTCTCTCTTGGGATTGCTAACAGACATGAGTGATGATGAAGCAATCCTAATATTCCATCACTCATGGCTCTGAATAAGGAAGGAAGGAAATACACCCATTGCCTTATCCTAAATGACTGTGAGAACGTGTGATTATGTCAATGAGCCAAGCCTAGAAGAGTGCTTGGTATTGCACTGGGAGTTAATAAATATTATCTCTCAACTGAGACAGTAGAGCTTTTTGGCTAGTACAGTGTGACATACGTAAGTACATGTATGTCGATATGTCTACGCAGAACTAGTTGACTGTGTTTTGTGGGAGGTAGGATTCAAAATACTAGGAGTTTGCCTGAAACGATGGACACTGCTAAAACTTTGGTATTTTGTCATATACATACATAGTTAATGATAAAATGCAATAAATTTGTCACAGTGAGAGATTAACAAGAGTATCTCATCCTCATATTTTAGAACCTCATCATATGATACTTCTGTTCCCTTAAATATTTTCACCATTTCACTTAGAGGAAGCTCTTTATGACTTTGCTTTGTTAGTAACCCAATTTGCCAGCAGCACATGTGCTTTGGGGCCATGATTAATTAAAGCAAGAATTACTTGAACACAAGCAGTTCAACAGTCTCTCTGATAAGCAACACAGCTACTGACTCCTCCATGGATGGGTAGCACATTTAGCCCAGGCACTCTAGACAAAGGTCAACTCATAATATTTTCAGACTTCAATTGACCACAGGCCATGTGAACCACACAAAGTGAAGCTACAAATAAGTGGACACTATTCTACATAGGGAATTTTGGTTAAGGTTACTGATTGCAACAACTGAATGATTCTGGCTAGTTCAAGCAGAAAAGAAATTTATAAAATCACTAACAGGCTCATGCAACCATTGATGTATGGGGAAAAAAAACTGTCAGGAGCCAAGTGTTCCATAGCCACACCCCAGAAGCTGTGTGGTAAGAAAACCATTATCCTAGCAACTGCGATTGTCAGGTGCCAAACGTTAGAGATTCACTATTCTGTTATTGCTAGTCATTCCAGCATTGGTCTTAGAGCTTCATTAAAGTCATAATTATATATCACTGTCAATCACCCCAGAAAGGCAGCTTCGTTTAAATATGGGTCCAACTAGGTAGGCATATTTGCATCTTTACTGGATAATACCTACTGCTGATGTTGAGTTTTTAATTCTATATAGAAGAGGCTAGTTTTACAATGTGCTGTATTCGTCACCTATTTAAAATGAGTGCAGAATCCCAGCTTGACAAATGTCCTGTGCATGCATCTATACAACAACCCAGCCCCCACTCCTGAGCTTTCTCTTAATGTGTTACAGTAACTCATGCAGTGTTTCATGGCTTGCAATACTTCCCCTGTGCTGTTATTTAGAAGTAACTAACATATGCAAGTACTATGCAAGTGCTTGCTCTCTTTCCTTCCTCCACATATCTTTTCACTTGTGTCAATAAATGGGTAAATGTTAACTTGGCTATTAAGAAAAATTCCAAGGAAGGATTATATTTAGGTTTTTTTAAACTGCTACTCCAGTATATTACATTCAGTCTTTAATTTTAGTATTTGATTATCTAATTGGTGGACATCAGAGATCACTAGGTAAATGATAATGGCATTCACTGTTGCTCGCTTTCCTATGGTCTTGATCAGCACTCTATAGCTCTCTTTCTATTTCAATCTTGCTTTATCTGTAGCTCAAAAGAGTTAGAAGCATATGTTCTTGTTCCATCATAAGAAATCCTGTGTTCCTGCATATGTGTCTGTGTTCCTTGATAGTCCTTACACATCACATTAGAGATGCTAAAGAGAACCCATTTACTCCATGATAAAAAAAAAAAATCTCAATAACACATTTCTGGCATTTTACATTCCTGCTCATAATGAGTGCTTCATCATGTGAATTAGTATTTATCACCCCCATCGTTGTTATAAAATGTACATCATTGTGTGTAACTAATTCCTTCCACTAAACCAGTAACCTGGGCATAATCGAATACATTTTAAAAATCATCATTTCCTTTTAGCTACTTAAGAGATAAATTATTCCCCTTGGTATGTTTTTAAATATACTTTCTTCCTCACAAAGAAAAATGCTCAAATATAACTCTTACCAGTCAGTTATGCTTTTATTCTTGCCAATATCCTACATTATTTTGAGATATAAAGTAAATATGCATTTCATCTCAAGATAATGAGTAACATGTTATCTAAGTCCAATTACTAAATTAGACTAAATAATACATACAGAAATTATTTCTCCATTGGAAATAACAGAATTCCATTTACACATCATCTAGAAGACAGAATTTTTTAATGTCACTATATGATTTATTTGTGTGTGTGTGTGTGTGTGTGTGTGTGTGTGTGATCCTATAGAACAGTGCTACTTGGTGTTATCAATGTTTTCTATTTGTCTCATGCTGAAATGCTTTTGTACTTTCTTTAACTGTTCTGAGCCTGAACAGGCTGAAGATATGTACTCTTTTTTAAATAAATAGTTTTTCTTTTTTTGCACGGCAGGGTTACAGAGAGAAGAAAGGGAGAGAAAGAGAGAGAGATGAGAGATCTTCCATTACTGGTTCACTCACCAAATGCTTGTAATGGCTGGAGCTGAGCCAACCAGAAACGAGAAATCAGGATCTTTTTCTAGTTTCCCCACATAGATGCTGGGTCCTGAGAACTTGAGCCATTGTCTGCTGCTCTGTCAGGTCACATCAGGAAGTGGAGCAACCAGGATTGAACTAGTGCCTATACTGGGGGCTGGCATCGCAGGCACTGGGCCCCAGGGGACTTTTGAACGGCCTCAGCCTGTGGCTTATGCTGGGATCCAGTTGTAAGACACATGGGCAGCAGAGCTGCAAGGTGGATTTGAATTAAATTAAGTTTTCCACCAGAATCTTGGGTGCCATGCTGCCACAGGTTGGGTAGCTCACAGACAGATGGCCACTTGGCATGGGAGCCTTTCCAGAGGTTCTTCTGCAAGTCCTGGTTACTGCTGCCTCAACTTGATCTTTTGCCCCAGTTGGCATTTCACGCCTATGAATGATAAGAGTGTCCTGCTGTTTCAAGACCTATCAAATGTATCCTTGCTTCTGCCCCATGACTGATAAAAATTCGTCACTAAACTCTCAGAGCAGCATTCCACATAGTTTCTGCCAATTATTCTGAAAGCTCACACTGTTCCTGCCATGTCGGAGCTTGAAGTTTTCTCATAGAACCTTGGCTCTTCACGTCTTAGAAGTAAATTTGACCAAGACTGTTTAAAACATACTAATCCATCCATGTTCAGTTCTTCCTCCCTGGTATATGTCCCAATACAGGGAATGTTCCTAAGGTGATGTTTAATTCTGCTGCAGGTGAATCACAGAACTCTTTCCTCCAAAGTCCCTCTATTCTGTTTTCTCCTTCCTGCAGACTGTAATGGCTGAGTCCCAAGGATATTGTGTACACAACTGAAGGCACAAATGTGCCCAAGGTTACTTAATACACAAGATTTTTTTACTTTATTAAAATATTTTATATTTGTTCCTTTGATCAATATATTTATGATGCCCCAGGGGCTGGCATTGTGGGGCAGCCAATAAGGCAAGTGTCTGAGATGTTGGCAGCCCATATGGGTGGCTGTCATGTTCCAGCCATTCTGATTCTTTTCCAGCTCGCTCTAATGTCTTCAGAATAGCAACAGAAGACAGGACAAGTGGTAGGGTCCCTGCCATCATCTGGCAGATCTGAAAGGAGCTCCTGCCTTCTGGCTTTGGCCTGATGAAGTCCCAGCTATTGTAGCCAGCTGAGGAATCAATGAACAAATAGCAGGTGTCTATTTCTGTTTCTCTGTTTCTATAATTCTGACTTTCTAATAAATGAGTAAATCCATTTAAAAAAATCATTGTTATTAGTTTTGAGTGGTAATAGGAAGAAAAGACTGATCTATGATCATGCTAAATATCAACTAAATATCATTGGCATGTTCACCAATGTGTTCATTTGCCCTTCTGATATGTTTTCCAGACATGCCAGCAATTAGTTTTTGTATTAGGAATAGACGAACAGAGAGAAACAAATTATTTGTCATCATGGAGCCTACATTTTCTTGGGGAAACAGATGATTAAAAAAAGAAGAAGAAAGAAACCAGATCCATGAGATGATTGCTCAAGAGGCATGCTGGAGGAATAGAGAGTACGGGGGAAGACACATGTGCTCATGGGAACAGAGGAAACCCCTGCAGCATCAACACCGACTGGTCAGGACTCCTGTTGTCTGTTGGTTACAGCCTAGTGTGGCCAGCTTGCCAACAGCATGTGTGACCTTCGGTGCACAATATAATCCCAGGTGTTTTCTTCATGGAAGAAGGATTAAACCTGACCTATCACACACCAAGGGTGTAAAGATTGCAATAAATAAAAGTTTAAAATGTTTGTCATACTACTTAATATTTCATAGGAAGTCATGCAAAAATAAGAAAGTACTTACTGTTGCACTGCAACTAAGACATTGGCAATCAGAAACAAATGGAGGCCCCTAAGAATTTGAGAATATCCCCAAATCAGAAAAAGAGGGAGCCATTGAGGAAGTAAATGAATAATAAAAGGAAATTTTTCCATAAATTGATTAGGGGCTGGACAAGGCTTAAGTCATTTTCCTCAAATTTCCTGAGCCAAAAGAAGAGCATTATTCTATTGATAATGCTAGAGTAGACACGTACCACGGGAGCTATTTTTTTTTTTTTGATTGGAAAGGCGGATATACAGAGAGGAGAGACAGAGAGGAAGATCTTCCGTCCGATGATTCACTCCCCAAGTGGGTGCAACGGGCCGATACTATGCCAATCCAAAGCCAGGAGCCTCTTCCGGGTCTCCCACGCGGGTGCAGGTTCCCAAAGCTTTGGGCTGTCCTCGACTGCTTTCCCGGGCCACAGGCAGGGAGCTGGAAGGGAAGCGGGGCTGCCGGGATTAGAACCGGCGCCCATATGGGATCCCAGGCGTGCAAGGCGAGGACCTTAACCACTGCGCCACCGCGCTGGGCCCCACGGGAGCTATTTTTACTAAGCTCAAACAAGCGAATAAATCAGACAAGAGCAACCCTTTGGATTATTTATAGTGAAGAAAGCAAATAAGTATAGCCTCCTGAAAATACTGCTTGGATATGGATGTGACATAGCCTATGGATGAGCACCCAGCTAGCTTACACATTTCTAATTTCCCTGATTTTTTCACATTATCTTAAGGGCTTTCATATTAGTGTCCTGTTGCTGCTGTTACGTAACTAGACACGTAAGTACAGATTGCAGTTCTATACTTCAGGGACCGGCACAATAGCCTAGCAGCTAAAGTCCTCACCTTGTAAGCACCAGGATCCCATGTGGCCCCCAGTTCTAATACTGCCAGCCTTGCTTCCCATCCAGCTCCCTGCTTGTGGCCCAAGAAAACAGTACAGGATGACCCAAAACCTTGGGACCCTGCACCCACATGGGAGACCTAGAACAAGCTCCTGGTTTTGGATCAGCACGGTTCCAGCCCTTGCAGCCACTTGAGGAGTGAATCAACAGATGGAAGATCTTTCTATCTCTCCCCTTCTTTGTGTATCTCCGTTTCCAATCAAAATAAATAAATCTTAAAAAAAATTCTATCCTTCAGTTATCGGACCATGTTTTCTGAGCTGAAACAAATCTGTCAATTGCTCCTCTACAAAAGGCTATAGAGAAAACGTGCTTGATTGCTCATTCAGGTCATTTACAATTCAATTTTGTCAAAGTGATAGGACCAGGACCAGGGCCCCTCTCTTTGCTAGCTATCAGCTAAGAGCCAGTCCCGGATGCTAAAGCGCGCTTGTGTCCCTACTCATTGCCTCCTCATCCGTCTTCAAAACCAGCAATAGTGTGGTGAATCTTTTATTTCTTCTACTATCCCTCACCCTGGGCAAATCTTCAATCTAGCTTTTAAAATACATATGCCTTGGCCTGGCACGGTAGCTTAGTGGCTAAACTCCTTGCATGTACTAGGATTCCATACAGGCATCAGTTTGTGTCCTAGCTGTTCCACTTCCCGTTAAACTCCATGCTTGTGGCTGGGAACACAATGGAGGACCGCCCAAGGCCTTGGCACCCTGTACCCACACGGGAGATCCAGAAGAAGCTGCGCTCTGGCCATTGCGGCCACTTGGGGAGTGAATCAGCAGGCGGAAGATCTCTCTGTCCTCTCTGTAAATCTGACATTCCGTAAAAATAAAATAAATCTAAAAAACAAACAAACAAAAACCACATCTCTATCGTGGGCCTGCCTGAACAATCTGGATTAACCTCCCTAATGTGAAATCATAAATTTCGGTTCCATTTATAAAAATCTCTTTTTACATGTAAAGTGAAATATTTGCAAATTTCAAAGATTAGAGAGTACATATTTTGGGAGCCATTTGTAAAGTATAGCAAAAACAAATCTTTGCAACAGGATCAATTTCATTACTACTAACTTGAGAAGTTAATTTGATTAATAAAATATTTCAAAGTTTGATTTTAATAACTAATTCAGATCACCTAACTCAACTAATTCAAATCATCACTGGAAATTTGAGAATGTTTCTCATATATTTACTTATAAATTTTGCTTTACCTAGCTAAAATATTAACATTACATTATCTGATGAATTTGGATTTCATTATTAAATATGAACTAAGAGAAAAAGGTTGTCAAATAGCTAATAAGAGTCATGGTGCTCACTGTTTAAGTAAGTATTTACCATATATCTTGATACAATAAAAGGAAAACTTCATTTTTATAATTTAGTCTATACTTGATGTGAACATAGGTTATATTTCATAGACCCAATATTTGAATGTACGAATTAAGCATAAATTTTAATTATAAACATACTTGATATTTCTTAAGATGTTTTAAAATACATTGCACAAATTTTAGTTTCACAAAACTGTACTCTTCTGCTGTCAGGACACTGTACTAACGGTCATTACTGAGAATCTAAGTAGAGCTGTTAAGCTCAAGAATGGGAATTACGAAAAGCAAGTTCCAGTCCCAATTCTGCCCCGTGTCATTAGCTTCCAAGGCTCATGCTGTCTTTTTTGCACAGAAAGTTACATGCTATATTGTATAACCCTTCCTTCTTAGAAATTTCCATGCCCATCTCTGCTTCTAAGCCAGTTCCCTGATGAATCTTGCACTATAGGTGAAAGGAAGAGATAAACAGATTTAACAAATTTTTCCTCTACAAAGACAAAAAAAAAATAACACATGAGAGTAAAAGCTCATACATTTAACAAATGAGAATTGATTGCAACTGAACATACTATTTGTGCAACAGTAAAACCCATTGCTCAAGACTGTCTTATACCCGGTGGGGACTCTTCTGTTTGACACATTGTCTAGATGCTTCTAGATGCTCTGGAAGCTGGATCTTACATTTCTCCTATTATTTTCCTGTATGGGTTTTATTGTTAAGTCAAAAGATAAAAGACCAAATGGGCAAAGCAACAAAGCTATAAAGTATTCACTTCAGTGGCTGTAGACAATCTAATTAATTTTTCATGTGCTTTTCTGTATCAGTTTGGGATTAAGTTTACATAGTTATAAAAGGAGAGATGATTGTGTGTTTTATTTGTTGTCCAGGCAGTGCAACCAATGATCCCTGGGGATATGATAAAGTACATTAATTGATTCTTGTAAGTACATTTTTTGTTTAAATTCAGCCCATATCAGCAATGCTTTCTGGAGTCCTTAATTTTTTTTAAAGGACAAAGTTCTGAAATCAAGTAATGGGACTTTATTTTTTCAGAGTATTTTTCTTTTCTTTTTTTCACTGACATATTTTAGTTAAACTATTTTTAGGGAACCCCTTTAGCATGCAGGGGTTTAGAGAGAAAGAATTATCATCAAATGGAAGAAATCAGATAAAAAGTGAAATTAACAGTCTATTGTATAAGAATTTTTCATTCAGAAGTATGTACTGAATCACTCCAGAAAAGGAAATTATAGAAAATAGTAGAATAGGGCACTATATTTCATGGAAATAAAGAAATCAGGGGTGGAGAAAGTGTCATGTGAAATGTAGGCCCCAGAATACAAAAGGGGAACAAAAATAAAATTGTGTGCTGATCAAAGTTTTGTAGCATACCTATGTGAGTTTCATCAATTTTTTGTGAAGTCATTCTTTTAAAAACAATTGATGTTCTAGGAAATGGCTGCTTAAAACAATTCAGTCGAAAACATCTAAGAACTGCCAAAACCATTTTTAACTTCTATTTTTCTCCCTATCGGTCTCCGCTTTGCTTCACCCTGCTTGCCGTGTCCGTAGTAAAACCACCAATGCATTCTGGCTTACTCCATTCACGACTATTGCAACATTCCAGTTCTGTGTCAACACACCCTCTATACAGCTGTTGAACTTCCAAAAATATAATCCCATTCCTATATGAATCCTGACCTTTTACAACTCAGAACGGGGTGGGGGTGGGGTTGAACAGGAATCAAGGTCTTTTGAAAGGTCATTCATTTCATTCCACTCAAGGAGTCACGACACGCCACAGACACATACACCATAAACTCGCCACAAGTATCAGTGTGATTCTTCTGAGATCATGACCTAGAGATCTGATTTAGAAGACCTCAGTAATTGGGGACAACATATCATTGTTTGCCAGAAACAATTTTTGGTACAAAAGAAATGACACTCTAAGAGAAGCTAAAAATGGAGTATTTTTAAATGTATCACCACGTTTTATGCTGTTCCTTGGGCTCTTTTGAAAAGCCCTTTATATGGAGATGGATGTTAATAACTTCAGTGACAATTTTGTTTTAAAAATTAGTCGATCGTGCCCGGCGCAGTGGCACAGTGGTTAAGGTCCTCGCCTTGCATCCCAGGGATCCCATATGGGCACCGGTTCTAATCCCGGCAGCCCCGCTTCCCTTCCAGCTCCCTGCCTGTGGCCCGGGCAAGCAGTCGAGGACAGCCCAAAGCTTTGGGAACCTGCACCCGCGTGGGAGACCCGGAAGAGGCTCCTGGCTTTGGATTGGCATAGCATCGGCCGTTGTGCTCACTTGGGGAGTGAATCATCGGATGGAAGATCTTCCTCTCTGTCTCTCCTCTCTGTATATCCGCCTTTCCAATAAGAAAATAATAATAAAAATAAAATCTTAAAAAAAATTAGTCGATCTATAGTCTTACTAGGGACAACATTCCTCTCCCTTTTCTAGCAAGAATAGTTCAATTGTGAGAACTCTTGGGAAAGTAAATGAACTAGATCTGATGGATTTGCTGTAACAAAAGGTGACTTCTGAGGTTCCCCTCTCACATTTGGGATTATAGCTCATTTGGGGGCAAGTTGGTTGGGACAGGAGAGCTTTATCTCAGAGCACACAATCCCCTGGAATTTATGGCTCTGGTAAGGCAAGTATGAAAACTGCATCAGAAGCCTTCCAGAATCCCAAGAGAATTCGTAACATTTTCTTTGGGAGGGGGTCGGCTATGGCTTAGTTAGTATTCAATTAGGAGCCAAGTGAGAGCATCTGGTTTCTATTCCTTTCTCTGCCATCTATTAGCTCAATGTTCCTTAAACTGTGTGATATGCTTGTTACTGTCTTAAAAGAACATACCAGTTTTAACTAAGCTCATGAACGACAGAGCAAAACAGTTAAAGCTCCATTTTTTTTTTAAGGCAGGTTACTGAAGAAAAAAATCTATGCAGTGAATTTTACTTTCTTTAAGTATGAGATTCAACAAATTCAGAAAAATACATACCTTTTCATCACCATCAAAACAATCAAGATAAAGATATATTTAACAAACGTTCTCACTATTCCTTTCCATCAGTTCCTTTCTTGAGCCCCAGTCCTTAGCAATTTCAATCTAATTGTTCAAAATTTTTACTTTCTTCATAATATCTTAAAAGTGGAAAAATTCTGTACATTACCTTTGGCCTACTTTCTCTAACTTAGCTTTAAACATTTTGAGAGCCACTACATCTAATCAATAGCTTGCAACATTTATTTTTTAGCAGTATTCAATTTTATAGTTGTCGTGCAATGTATGTACCTAGCAGAAGATGTACATTTCTATCATTACCAAGTGCTAAGAGAGTTGCCAAAGCAAGTTTGTTATTCTCTAACTCAAAATTTCTCAAGGTAGATACTGGGGATCAACATTTTGAAAGGGAAAAACATATCTATATGCACATGAAGTTTGAGGTACCATGTCCATAACTCTGATATTATTTCTAACTCTGTCATAATGATTATTGAAAGTATTCACGGCAGTATCATGTTTACCAACTATCTTCATGATCATGAAAGCTGTATGGCCCAAATGTATTACACATTGTATAAACACTGTAGCAAATTACCCCTCAGCGGTAATCTACAACAACACAAATTGAACCAGAGTTCTCTCAACGTCCAACACAAATTAGAGCATATTTGCTCACCTTTCCCTCCTCTGGATCACCCACACTGCTTGGTTTGTGGTTCTGCTTTCCAGCATCAGATCAGAATCCTGACCTTGCTCCTACCACTCTTCCATAGCCACAATTCCTTCTGAACACAGCAGAGAGAAGTTGTTCCCCTTTAAGAATGCTCCTAATTATGTCCACCTGGGTGACGAAGGATTATTTCTCCCTGTGAGGTTCTGTAACTTAACCCCACTGTCAAAATCCTTGTTTACCAGGCAAAATAACTTATCCCCAAGTTTCAATGATTAGGACATGAGTGTCATTAGTGGCCACTACTCTGCCTATCATATACATATAATTCTCATGAAATTATTGGAAAACGTGGGCAATTTTGTTTTCTTCATTGAAAGCCAGAAATTTCTCTCCATTTAATTCATCTAATAAAATTTAGTATAAATTATTCAACCTTTTGGAGTTTCTGTTTTTCTATCTATAAAAAGCATTTAATGTGTTTACAATTGAAAAAAAAAAGTGATGTCGTTACAGGATGAATGTCAGGGACTATGGTTACATGCATCTTGTTTTGCTGGATAAATCTCTGCAAATATGAGGAATAGAAATGTCTGCCTGTTCACTGCTACCAATCGCTTTTCTTGTGGACTAGCATCAGTAAGGGAGGAAACAATCAACTGATCGGGCTTGGAACCATGTGGTCAAGAGACCACAGCTGGTCTCTTTAGTTCAATGGAAATTGGCACTTATTTTAAGACAAGATACATGTCAGCAAGTACAATACACACTCCATCCCTTAAGGCTGTAAATGTTTGCTATCTAAACATGTAGTAATATATAAATAAAATTTGGTTAAGGATTCATTTTTGAACCAAAGTACCAAAATTTCTTAACACAACATCCCTCAGTTTCAAAAATCTCATATTTACAAGCATTTAACAGATTTATAGTGAGAGATAATTTGGAAAATTCCACTCAATATTTAGGACAACTGAAAGATGGCTGTTGTTCATCCAAAAGTCAAATACTACTGTCTCTATTTGCAAATCTGGCAATTAAACAAGGGCAGGAATAATGTGAAGGGGGCTTTAATTGTATTTGTGATGCTTTATTTCATAGGCTGGGTGGTGGGAAACTGGGTACTTATTGCAATCTTCTGTATGCTGTTTTCAAGATCTTAAATATTTCACAGCATGTTAAAATATTAACAGATCAAAACAAACCATTCACCAGAAGAAAATCTCCAGTTGAAAGATCAAATGAAGAGCCAATGGCAACAGTAAGGAACCAAGCAGAATCACAAAAAGAAAGGAGAAAAGCATATCACATGTTTAAGTTATGAAGAGGATGGCAAATGCGATCACGTTCTATTTAGAATTATTGATATCTTTCATTTGGACGGCATGTATTTCACTCAAATCTCAATGACCTGAGATGAGATGCTCAGGTAATTACAGAATTCAACCTAAAAACTTAGATGTGTTTTCCAAGCTGTACTAATTTCAATTATGTGTTAATCAATGAAATTATATTTGGCCACAGGTAAGAATAATAATAAATGGAATGATTAAACCTATAAAAACACTTTGCAAAGACTCAGCCATCATTTAATTATTTTTACGTCTTTAGAAGAAAAAGAACAGATGAAACAGAATCATAAAAAAAACTCATACATTTCCTTAGTGAATACTAGAAAATAGTGGTTCCCAGTCATGAGTGCACACCAAATCACCCTGAAGAATGGACTACAAATGGACTGTGAATACCTGTGACAAACTGTAGGTATATCTCATTAATTCATCTGGAGGAAGAACTCATTGTTAACTTCTGAAAACTTTCAAGGGGATGCTCATATGGCCAGGGTTGTGGGCCACTACCTGGAAATTTGACTATGAGTTATGGTGGAGCATTTGTGTTATTGGCAATGCAACTCAGTTCACATGCATCAAGCTGTAAACCCCATCTACAGTCAGTCCATATTTCTGGGGATCCATTAATAACTTACTTATTTGAATGTTTCACTTTGGAATAAGTTACGTGGTTGAAGATTATCTCCATCCATTGTGACACTGGAGCTTCCCTGTGTGACACAGTATTTTATCCCTGTTAACTAAAACTCAAACACCTGCTGTTTTCACCTATGGTTTCAGCCAGAGCTTTATAAACCTGAACAACTGTGTTATTTCAAGTATCAACTTTCAAAAGAGCAATAAAAACATAAGTGCTTGCTTCACCTAGTGTCCAATTCTGATCAGGAACAATTTGATAAAACAGTATATAGATGCCATGTACTAACTAACCTCATATTTCCTTCATAATTAAAAAAATCTGCATTAATAATGTGCATTAACATCCTCAAATTGACTCTTTAAAGGGGAAAAAAGCTGGCACCAGTTAAACAGGTGACCACACATATTAGCCAACTCTAGCATTCAATTAACCATAAAATACATTTTTGACAGAATATTTTGAAATGTCCAGTGAGCCTCATTGTCTCCCCTTCTATCATGCCTGCCTAAGAGAAAGATTTTTCCTTTTTCCATGTTTAAATTCATTTCCTTGACAACAGGCATTGCAAACCCATCAATGATTTCTCTGTGCCAAATGAATTTCTGTCAAAAGGCTCAGATGAAATCTGTCTAATCCTGGTGACCAAATTGATCCAGGCCCAGCACAAGATGAAGCCGATCAGTCACTGAAGGTTGGCAATGCCAAAAGCTTTCTCTCTCCTACGCAAACCCACAGCTGCAGAAAAGTGAAAGGCTGACTTGGCTCCACAACCTGAGCCTGGAGTTTCTGAGTGTTTTCATTACCTGTGGACATCAATGACTTTGGAACACAATTAAATGTGCTGACATCACTTCATTATTTTAATGAGGCTTTTCTCTTTCCTCTGGCTATGATAGAAAAAAAAAAAACAGGACAAAAAGAATTTTTCTCATTATTTCTGAAACAAAAGGAAAGTGAAGGAAACGAAATGGAAACATGCAGAAAATCTGCTAGGAAAGAGGTCAGCTTTCTGTTACCGTGTTTCCTCCTGCATCCTATTTTCCTTAAAGTCGTTCAGGGTGCACCAAGGCTACCTGATGGATATGTGCACATTACCAGCAAAATATCTGAATCAGAAGGTCTTGGGTGGAGCAGAAAATGCATTCCTCACACATTTCTAGTCAGTGATAATGATGCTAGTCCAAGAAGTACAATTTTAAAAACATATTTATTTTTATTGAAAGTCAGATCAGAGTTACATACAGAAGAAGAGACAGAGCAAACCCTCTGGTTCAGTCCCCAAGTGGTCACAATGGGCAGAAATGAGCTGATCCTAACCCAGGAGCTTCTTCTAGGTCTCCCACATGGGTAGAGGGTCCCACAGCTCTAGGTCATCCTCTAATGCCTTCCCAGGCCACAAGCAGGGAACTGGATGGGAAGTGGAGCAGCCAGGAAATGAAAACTGGTGCCCACATGGGAACCCAGAATTTGCAAGGTGAGGATTTAGCCATTGAGCTGTTGCACTGGGCCCAAGTAGTGTATTTTGAGAAGCGCAGTAGCTGCCTGTTGTTTTACAAGGCGATCTAAGCATAATGTCCCATCCTAAGACCTCAGAAGTAATGCACTGTGAAAAAATTGCCAAGATTGCTGATATCTAGGCCGACAGAAAATGGTGTGAGGTCACACTCTCCTGTTTCCCATCTGAGAAAGAACTGGCTGTCACTGAACAGAGCAGGCCAGTCATTGCCAAGGATGACTTTTGAAAACACCTTCCTCTTGTGTGTGCTGCTTTGTCGTGCAGACAGTGCTAGAGGAAAAGATGCAGGCACCTCCATGTCATACAGCTTCTTATTCCTCTGTTGCTCGAAAGTGTGGTTTTGTGTATTGCATATTGAATTCAGATGGCATAAAGTGCTAGGCCCACTCAAACCCATTCTTCCTGCACAATGACAGATTCAAGGACCTAGAAGGTATATCCTAAGGATATCAAGTGAGAAAGTGTCAAAGGCAGTGGGAGAGTCAAACTCTTCCTTTTCCTCTAGGACTGTTTTGCTCACACATTCACTCTCTTCCTTATCAATACAACTCCCATTAAAACAGACCATATTCTATATGAAACATGTCAGAAAATGCTAGGCATCAGCCATGCTGTCACTGAAGTAAGGGAAAAGCAAAACTGACACCTCCTAGGTGACCACTCTTGGCCAAACACTGTGCCAAGGAGGCTCCTTAGTATAGTTTAAATGCAGACTCCATAGACTTCATGGACACATTTGCATTAAGGCCAACGTGTCCAATCCTACAGCACTCACCTATTATATTCGCTCTAGTTTACATGGCGGACGCCGAATCAAGCTCTACCCCAACCTTTCCTACCTTTCTTTTCTTTTATTTATTTTTTTTTTTTTAGTGTTCGCTGCAAAAAGCCTCTGGCGTGTGACTCATTCTTTTTATCTACTGTCAATGAACTCCCATGCTTCTGCAGGAGTGAATCCTGCACCTCTAAGCAGTTGCTTCAGGGCCTGCTGCTGAGAAAGTTGCTCGTGTGAGAGTCCTGGGGCTTTCCTGGCAAAACTTGCCCTTCCTTGCTGCTGCAGTTCATCAGCTGGGGGATTTGTTCTTTCTCATTGAAGATGATATCATTATGAGTCCTACCGTTAATGGAGCAGAAGAGGCAGAGAGATAGAACGCACTGTCCTCCAGGGCCAAAAGTAAAATATTGTTCTGAGAGCATTATTTTGATCATTTATTCAGTCGGAAGATTAATAGCTTAGATAAACTCAGTATCTAAGGGCTTTACTAAACTTCAACTTTCAGAAATTAACAACACAAAGGATATGACTTTAGAAAACAGAGGGTACAATACTATGTTCTGTTTTATTGGACAGAGATAGGTTTCCTTGCCAGGGTAACAAGGTTTTTCAGAGCTATCAACTCCACAGACAGATTAGATCTATTTAAACCTCTCCTGGCCAAGCAGGGTCTGCTGATTCCTGTGCAGATCCTGGACTCTGAAGGCACGTAGCCCAGTGCACAAGGGAGCACATTATCATGGGCAGTTGAAGGATGCCTGACTGCTGCTGGGTCTCTGCTCTTCCACGGTGCCAGGAGGGACTGAGAGCTTTAAGGACCTCCAGAGACTAATAATGCAAGTGCTAATCGTTAGTATCTCCCAGAATTCTGCTAGTTCTCATCTCCTCCAGATTTTCCAGCTGCTGTTTGTGTAATTGAAGAAAACGACACAGCCAAGGGCAGGTAATTTATCTTGCGAGCCTTGCTGTAACAGAGCAACCTATCTCGGCCGCAAAAAAATCCAAAGGAAATGCTTGGGTGTGGTCTCCCCTATTAAACTAATCTGAATTGTGAGATATGAAAACACTGTACTGTGGAATGAAAAATACTGAGGTTTTTAAAGCAATCTCAAAGAGGCATTTCCCCACACCCCCACTGGAAAAAGCAACATCAGCAGGAAAGCACATAGAAGTATCTACATTTATTACTCAAAACCCAAAAAATATTGGTGAATGACATCTCAGTCTAAATGGTCACATCTTGTGCTCACTGACCTTTAACTCCATGTTGAAGGGGGACTGAGACATTCTTAGTCCAATACAACCAGTTAGAGGCAGAGTGTGAAATGCAACTGCCTTGATACCGCCTCAGCATTCATGTTCCTACTATTATGCTATTTATCACAATAAATGTATACTTGTAATACTTCATTCCAGTGAGCAACATTCAAGCAAGCTACAACACTGGAGGTCATCTACAAATTTACAGATCTCCCTTCAGAAACCTAAGTGTTCAGATGTAAACGCAGGTAGACAGGATTACATTTTATCTTTCCAGTTTATCTGGTAGCTCAGGGCACTGGAAGTTAAATTACAGTATCATGCAGAGAGAATAACTAGCATCCTTTTAGTACCAGCAGCCTTGTTCCTGCAGGCAGTGCCCTTGGTTGCTGGGATCCTGTGAGGTCTAGCATGGTGCAGCTGAGCTCCTGGCTTTGTGTCTCCTTGGTGCCTCTCTGAGCCCAAGTGTTGTTATCAGCACCTGAAAAGGCAGCAATTTTTACCCAAGTGCTTGGGTCCATGAGCCCCATCTAAGACTCAGATGCGGTTCGTAGCCCTGGTTGCCAGTGGCATTTGGGGAACAAACAATTGGACGGAAGGTCTGTCTCCCCGTCATTCTATCTTTCAAATAAAAGTAGTTAGGTAGCTAGGTAGCAGTGTTTTGGAAGTAAACCAGTGAATGGAATGTTTCTTTGTTTCTCTTTATTCATCATTCAGTCTTTTAAATAAATGAGCTAATAAAGACTATTTTTAAAAGTTGTTAACTCGGGCCCAGTAGCATGGCCTAACAGCTAAATTCCTTGCCTTGAATGCCCCAGGATCCCATATGGGTGCCAGTTCTATTCCTGGCGGCTCTACTTCCCATCCAGCTCCCTGCTTGTGGTCTGGGAAAGCAGTTGAGGACGGCCCAAAGCTTTGTGACCCTGCACCTGCGTGGGAGACCCGGAAGAGGTTCCTGGCTCCTGGCTTCGGATCAGGATAGCATTGGCCATTGCACTCACTTGGGGAGTGAATCATCGGACGGAAAATCTTCCTCTCTGTCTCTGCTCCTCGCTGTATATCTGACTTTCCAATAAACAAACAAACAAAAAAAAAGGTTGTTAACTCAATCTTGAGGAGCAGAGGCATTCAATATGGGAGTTAGAATGTCCATTTCCCATATTCCAATGTCTATGTTTGCTAGTCAGCTCTGTGTCCTGGCTCCTAATACAGACCCTCTGTAATAGGAATGATGGTTCAGGTGGTTGAATTCCTGTCGCTTTCAACCAGGCCTTGGACTAGCCACTGTTGGCTTTTGGGAATTGGACTACCAATTAGCAGTTCACTGGCTCTCTCTCGCTCTGCTTTTCAACAAATAAAACATTTAAAAATAAAGGAAAGCTCAGTGTTAAGCCCAATCGCAGACCTACTGGACCGCAGTCTGACTCACCACCTGGCATACATGTTATCTGGAGATCGTGCTAATGTTCTTCTACTGATTAGTTTTCTAAAAACTAGCTTTTATCTCTAATAGTGAGACACACCAAAAAAGGCAGGAAAAACACATAAAGGGAAATACAAGAGGACCGGCATCTGACAAACTAAAGGACATCAGAAAATATCTTTATCTGATTCAAGGGCTTGTTCCAGAATTTCCCATTTTTTAGTAACAACTTGTTTTGTTTTGTTTGAATCCCATGTTTGTTTTTATCCCTCATGGTTGTCATCTGAATCTGGGCCCAGTGTTGGCATCACCATCCAACCTGTCCCTTTTTGGACTGCAGACAGGAGAACCACTTTCAACAAAAATCAATCCTCAGCAGCCTCCTGTAGTAACATCTCCTTTCATCTGAACATCTTCAAGCCATGCCTGCTGGGCACTTCCCTCCCTGTGGTTTTATTACATCAGATGATGGAATAAGCACAACAGTCAGTGTGAGATGACATCAGTGTGATGAACGCCATCACACTGGGCCGCCTAAGTGACTGCAAAGGAAGCAAGCAAAAAATGAAATATTTATATAACCCTCTGACTGTACTACCAAGGCCACCTAAGTGCTAAGGAAATTCCATCAACCCCAATAAACCTTGGCCAGAGAAAAAGATTAAAATCCTGGTCATCTCAAGGGCTTTTGGAACTGATTGGCATAAACATCCACATGCAGATTTGAAGAAACTTTGAGCAGTGTGTAAGAAAATCCATATTCTGAAAACAGAAATTATCCCTTTTCTCTGAGAGAATGCCAAACGGTGGTTGATGCTGGTTCAGCAGGCAGACCGAGAGACCATGGGGATAGGAGGAAGAGGCGGTTTCTGCGGTGGCTTGGCAGTGATCCTGGAGTCACTGTCTTGGCCAGAATCAGCATCAGGTCCCTGCCACTCACGGAGGCAAGATGAAGGACAAGGAGTGGCTCCCTGACACCAAGCCGGTCTCCCTGCTGAAGGACATGAACATCAGGTCCCTAGCGGCGATCGACCTATTCTCAGTGCCCTACAGGGAGTCTGAGATCATTGACTTCTATCTGGATGTGACCCTAAGCAGGTGCTGAAGATCATGCCTGTGCAGCAGGAGATGTGGGCTGGCCAGTACTCCTGCTGCAAGGCCTTGATGCCGTAGGGAACTACAATGGCCACGTCGGCCTGGCCATGAAGTGCCCCAAGGAGGTGGCCACAGTCATAAGTGGGGATGGGGGTCATCATCCTAGCCAAGATGTTCATTGTACATAGGCTGCAGGGGAAACAAGCTTAACAAGACCCAAAATGTACCTGCAGTGTGATCTAGCACTATGGGTTCAGTGCTGGTATGCTTCATCCCCACTCCCGGGGCACTGGACCCAAGAAGCTACTGATAATGGCTGGGATTCATGAATGTCACACACTAGCCAAGGGGTTTCACTGCCACCATGGGCAACTTTGCCAAGGCCATCTTCAATGCCACTTTCAAAATTTACAGCCACCTGACTCCAGAGCTCTACAAAGAGAAGGTGTTCACCAAGTCTCCCTACCAGGAACCAATGAATCATCTCATGATGACCCACACCTGTGTTCTGCAGAGCACTCAGACCCCAGCTGTGGTTACAATGAGGTTTTTCTATACAACCAAAACAGAGTAAATTAGCCCTGGTGGGGGGATATGTATGGATTACAAGAATTTTTCACAATCTATAAGTTACAAATGAATTTCAAAATCCATATTATGAAAACATGATACATGGGTTTCAAATTGTGTTTCAAAAATGTTCAAGTAAACTATTTTTAAAATTCATTTTCCAAGGGTCATTGTGGTAGCCTGTTCCAGGATCCCATATGGGTACCAGTTCTAAACTTGGCTGCTCCACTTTCCATCCAGCTCCCTGCCTGTAGCCTAGTAAAGCAGTCAAGGATGACCCAAAGCCTTGGGACACTGTACCACTGCAGAAGAAGACCCAGAAGAAGCTCCTGGCTTCAGACTGGCACAGATCTACACATTACAGCAATTGGGCAGTGAACCAGCAGATGGAAGATCTTCCACTCTGTCTCTCCTTCACTCTGTAAATCTGACTTTCCAACAAAAATAAATAAATCTTTGAAAAAGTTCATTTTCCCACATGTGGGAGATCGCCCTTGGAACTCTGCCTGCCTAACCCATATGGGAGGCATAGGGCATAGGGCACACTATGTCCTTGGCTAACAGAGGCCCCGACATGGCCTGTTCACTTGGCATGAAACAAGAGTGATAAGCTGTGTCCAGTCTCTCTTTTCATGCCCCTTTAAGGAGCTCTGCTAGGACTTCCTTGGTTAACAACTCTAGGAAGTCAAGTGATACATCCCTCCTGCTTTTCAGCAGGTAACAAGTTTGCCCTGATACACAGCTTCCTGTGCTTCCTGACCTTTAACTTCAGCAGAGTCCAGAGAGATAGACGTATCTGTTAGCCAGTCACAATGTCATTGTCCGATGGAAGTGCTGTCAGGACCACCCTTCTGCCTGCCCTTTCTCCTATATACGTCTTCTCTCAAATACAGGAATGTTCTTCACCACCAGTTTGGCTTCAGTGTTTCTGCCACAGAACACTGACACCTTACCCTTCAGCGGTCTTGGGTCCTGCTGGACAAAAGACCTCCAAGACCCATAAGGTTTTTGAAATACCTTTGTACAAACTTAAACTGTTAAAAAACCAAATATAAAGTACTAAAGAATTTTTATACTATTCTTCATGGGAGATGTTTTCTCACAAATTACCTCTCAAAACAAGGAAAACAGTTAACAACTCAGTAAAAAAATTCACTAGAAACCAAATTACTCTAATCACAATTTCAGGGGACTCAGGAGAGAAAAAGTTAGAGTCCTAGCAAAACCAATGAGCCAGGGGAATATGGCTGGAAAAGATGAATAACTGGGATGGGATTAAAAGGGTGAGAGTTATTCCTTTAGAACATGTCTACTGGCCCCAACGGTTAAAGTCCTTGCCTGGCACATGCTGGGATCCCGTATTGGTGCTGGTTCTAATCCCGGCAGCCCCACTTCCCATCCAGCTCCCTGATTTTGCCTGGGAAAGCAGTCAAGGATGGCCCAAAGCCTTGGGACCTTGCACCTGCGTGAGAGACCCGAAAGAGCTCCTGGTTGTTGGCTTTGGATTGGCTCAGCTCCGGAGGAACTTTGGGAGTGAATCATCGGATGGAAGATCTTCTCTGTCTCTCCTCCTCTCTGTATATCTGACTTTTCAATAAAAATAATAAAAATATCTTTTAAAGAAATGTCTAACATCATATAAAAATCCAGAAAAAAAAACCTAGCAAAATGTATAAGAAACTGGTGGATTGTTGCCTGTGTTTCCATTTCTAAGAGTAGTTCAATATTTTTGAGCATTACTATGTTCAAATCAAGATTTTAAGTGGGCGAGTTTGGTATTTTACTATTGATATGCTTTAGAGCCTGCAGCTGTACCCTCCATTTAAACAACTGGATGACAAATTTTAGCAGTGAATACAGTGTAGTCTCTATTTCGTGCTATAACATTTTAAGTGTTAAACATAAGATTAATTTATAACTTGCTCCTTTACTGGAGGTTGTGAAGCAGAACACAATAACCATTTAATCAGATTTTAGCTGATTTTCAGGAATTTGTTCAATTCATTTAACAAAAGGAAAAAGGAAAAAATGATTCCTGGTTTCACAAACAGTTTAGTCCCAGTCAGGTCAGAATGTCTTGGTCGTTGGAAAATTTGTACTTTCCTCTATTTTAACTCAGCAAGAGGGGCTATTTCCTGTGTTAGCTCACCTGCGAGGAAGTGATTCAAGCTTAAGGAACACTCCTGTTTGATTACAGCCATCTGTTGTGTCTTAGTTCCTTGTTCACGATCCTGCCATGATGAACCCCACCCCTACTCCTCCGTGACCTCTTGCTCTTTGGCAATGCCATCAAATCCTACCCAGTTAGGAATTTCTTGCCTGCCTGTGGGGCCTGAAACTTTTGTGAATTATTTGCTCATTCCTAAATTCATTCAGAGCATCATCTGTGTGTCAATCCTTAGCTACCAGTCAATTCTACCACTTCGCATATTAATTTATGAAACAGCGGGGTGCCCAAGCCAGTGCCCAGAATCTGGTGAGATATTAAAAATTGCTTTTTCCTTTCCTCTTTGGTTCAGAAATCACAGAAATGACTTCTCTTGAGCATCTAACAAGTTACATCTAGATTGGTCATTTTCTAAATTTCCTACATTCTTTAGATCTTCTTTTTCATAGGTTACCATCTTCCTTTCTGAGAAAACCACCTTTTTAGGAGCTCCTTCAACTTGAACATTGTTCCTCTAAATGCTCCCCATGTTCGAAAAACTCCCATTTCCCTCACTGATGAAAGTACGTCTCTACTTGTTTCTTAACTCTCACTGAGGGTTCTCTGAGATGCTGTTTTTTTCATCATTGACGTTCTCATACCTTCAAACCTCATCTACATTGATTTTTTTAAATCTTCTTTGCCAGATATGATTAATTTTCTATCATAAAAGACTGATGATAGTTATATTCTCCCGCTAGCACAAATTTATTTTCCAGCATGCACAAACTCATTGTGTATCTGAATCTCAAACCTGTTTCTCTTACCAAAGTCTATTTACTGGCCTCCAGGAGTGCATGCAAACTTCACATATGCCACTGCCTCAGAGAATCTTTTCAAAATTTAGTCCAAATATCTCAATTCCTTGAACTTGGATTGTATTTGGAAACAATGAAGGAAATGTTAGGATTTACTATAACATAAACATCTCCCAGAAATCATTTAAGTTGATGACAAAGATTAATAACAATTTTCAGGTTCTCTGAGAGAAAAAAATGAATCTGCAAAAGCAGGATAGCCCAGTAGCCCAGAGGCTGAAGTCCTCACTTATGCATGCTGGGATCCTATATGGGCACCAGTTCTAATCCTGAGAGCCCTGCTCCCCATCCACCTCTCTGCTTGTGGCCTGGGAAAGCAGCCAAGAACAGCCCAAAGCCTTGGGTTCCTGCTCCCATGTGGGAGACCCGGAAGAAGCTCCTGGCTCCTGATAGGCTCATCTACGGCCGTTGCTTGGGGAGTGAATCGTTGCATGGAATATCTTCCTCTCTGTCTCCTCTCTCTGTATCTGACTTTACAATAAAAATAAATAAATCTTAAAAAAAAAAAGGTTGCCCTTTGTTCTGACTACTCTCGATCAAGGTAGCATAGGTTGGGATGCTTTCCGATTAAGTGGTAACAGTTTATTTTGACACCTAACCAAACACCCAGATCTCTATGAGGCTTCAGCAAAATGTGGCTGGAGAACATCCATGTCCATTCTGAGGAGGGTGCATGCAACAGCCTCGCACACATTTCCTTCCCAGCTCATTCACCACCATCCAGTCCAGGGAGCTTCTCCATCTTTTCCTTAGGAAGGAACTGTGTTTTCAAGCATATGCTGGGCATAGTTATTTGCAGTTATAAAAGAGGGTGTTACAGGTGTTCATGACTTTATTCTTTATTCCAAGGAAAATCACAGAATTAACTCATGTACAATCTTCAACTATGAAAACGTTATGAAATTTTGCCAGGTACCCATACATCTCGCACAGCCTCTTCTTATCCATCTGTCATTATTCAGGAAAACACTAAGCACAGTCCTCCCCTATTTGGAATACATATATAAAATGTATTTTTCAACCTAGCTGACAAATGTGTAAATTGCTTAGATAAAAATAAAGGTGTTAAGTTTAAATACTAATGGCTGTGAGAAGATAAACGAACTAAAAGAATTGTTGATGTCCTTGGTATGCAGACCCAAACCACACAGATTTAAAAAAAAAAAAATTTTAAATAGATTTAAAAAAAACTTGACACTTCACAAAATCAGCATCCTAGTTTTAAGAAAACAGACAGGCTCATTTTACTGCAAGTATTCCCATGTAAAAATAGAGCATTTGTTTTCTGGTGGGCTTCCAAGTTCTTTAGTGGGCTTTAACTTGCTTAAAGCTGATGGCACATATGTTACAATAGCTGCCAGATGTGGGCTGTTCCAAGGGTAACATAGGACACCCAGCAGAGCAGAGGAGTAGGGTGAGAGAGAGAAGGCCTGATACAGAACTGACAGTCCTGATAGGAACAGATGGCAGTGAACACGCAGAAAGCTCTTTCATACACGCCATTCCTTACTCCAGGCAATCGTATGGGGACTTGGTATACGCCAAAGTTTTCAAAGCTAATTGCCTTTGTATTTGCTGCCATAACTGTGTTTGTCCAAGGGGAAAGATATGGGTGAAGGCACAGAGTATAATAAAATGAGGACTTCCAGCCCTCTACTACTTACTTATTTAACTGTTTATTAATTATGTAATTTCACAGTTCGTAGATTTCAGAAGGTGCATCCAAGAATAGATCAGCTGCCTTCGGTGCTACACAGAGAGGAGCAAAGAGAAGACGCAGGAGAGGGCAAATGGTGGAAATGATTGTGCTTGCTTTCATGGAAAAAAAAAAAATCAAGCCTGGTATTGGGTTAAGCAAAAATCTTGATAGGAAAAAAGGTGTCACAAAAGCAAAGCTGAGAGAACTCATGGACTTCACTGGCTACCGGGTGCTAATTTCTGAAGAGTTAAGGGTCCTGGATACTTTTTAGGGAAAAATGGCTTGCAGTTCAGCTTACAAGAAGTAGCTTGCCAGCAAGCTTGACTATTGAGCAGTCATTGTTATTGTATTTACGAGCATGGAGAAGACAGAAACAATACAGGGTTCTACAGAGAAACAAAACTAATTGTCCAGGGGTGGAAGATAGCATTAAGGCATGTAATGTGCAATCACCAATTCCAAACTGTAGTGGGCCACAATCCACACAGCAGATGGACAAGCAAGAAGATTATGTAGTATTTACGTTTCAGTGTCTGGCTTATCTCATTCAACACAATTTCCACCAGTTCCATCCATTTGCTGCAAATAACAGGATTTCAATCTTTTCATTTCTTTCTTTCTTCATTCATTTAATGATGGATTCCTTGGTTGATCTGCACTCTGGCTGTTATGAACAATATTGCTATAAACCTGATGAAGTATCTTTTTGACAAAACTAGTTTATGACTTTTGGTATATAACCAGCAGTGGGATAGCTGGACCATATCACAGTACCATTTCCAGGATTTTAAGAAATCCCCATAATGCCTTCCATAGTGGCTGCGCTAATTTACATTGCCAACCACAGATCAAGAGTTCCCCATTTGTCTCAACCACATCAGCATTTGATACTCTATGTCCTTTTGATAGGAGCCAATCTAACATGGCAGAAGGGAAATCCTGTTATGGCTTTGATTTTTATTTTCTGTATTCACCAGTGATATTGAGTATTTTTCATATATTTGTTGCCATTTACACATATTCTTTTTTAAGGATTTATATTTTTAATTGAAAGGCAGATCTGCGAAGAGAAAGAGAGAAAGATCTTCTGTCAGATGGCTCACAAACCAAGTGACTGCAACAGCCAGAGCTGAGCTGATCTGAACCAAGGGGCTAGGAGCTTGCCACAGGTCAACTATATAAGCAGCAAAATTCCAAGGTTCTGTGCCATTCTCTACTGCTTTCCCAGATCACACAGAGGGAGCTGGAAAGGAAATGGAGCAGCAGTGACAAGAACTAGTGCCCACATGTGATACTGGCATTTGCAAGGTGAGGATATAACATTGAGCTACATCCCCAACCAACGAATATTTTAAATTTCTTTTACAAGTGTATGTGTTGCTTCGTTATCTATGAAGTTTTCCAACAAGCTAGGATTTGCTCTCTTGGCATCTACCAGCTTTCCCAAGCTATGCAGGGCAGTAACTTTGCAGTGTTTGCAGCTTAGGGTTAGAGCAATATGGATCATTGCATTTGGCAAAATGTATAGTTGGCAAGTGAAAAAATAAGATTTAAATATTATCCATCACATGTTAATGTCCAAGTATGCTTCTGTTCCTTCATCTACTGAACAAGAATGAAGCAGTACTTTGAGTGACTCTTCTGAAAACTAGATAAGATTGTGCAGGAAAAGTAGTGAGTGCTGTATGTGGCAAATGAAAGGTACTCAATCATAGCTAGTTTTTGGAATTATTGTCTATAGTCACCAATCAATGAGCCATCAGCCCCAACACCTGGATGACACACTTCTTGTCATGCACTGTAAGACTTCTGCATTGCAAACATTCCTCACTGTGTAGAATACAAAGCCTAGTGTGAACAATGACCTATGGAGCTGAGCAATGTTTCTGCTTGAGATGGCAACACTGGAGCAGTTGCCAATTTATTGTTGGTAACCAGGTGAAAATATTAGGAAAGAGGAAGCAGGTGTTTGACTGTGGAAACCAACATCCAGCACTGAAGTGCTTGGGTTCAAGTTCTAGCTCTGTCCTGCCAGCCAGTTTTCTCTAAAGGTGTAACTTAAGACGAATGGTTCCTTGCAACTTGTTTTCTTGCAACTCATGTGGAAGACAAGATTGAGTTTCTATGTCTTAGATTTGGCCTGACCTAATCATCATGGTTGTCTGTATTCAAGAAATAAAGCGATACAGGGGAGATTTCTGTCTTTGTGCCTTTCTAGTGATCAAATACACAAATAAATAACGTTATTTTTTTAATTTGTTGGAGAAACAGAGAGAGATATATAGAGAGAGTCACTTCCATCATCTGTAACTCCCTAAATAAACTGAAGTAATCTGAGGCCAAAGATTAGAATTTTCTTTCAGGTATTCCATGTGAGTGCAGGGGACCATGTACTTGGGCCATCTGCTGCTGCTTTCCCAGGTGCATTGGCAGGAAGATGGGATGGAAGTAAAGCAGCCAGAACTGGGACTGAAGCCCATATAGAATGGTGGACTGACAGGTAGTGACTTTACCTACTATGCCACAGGATTGGTCCCATTAATAAATCTTAAAAACAAAAATATTAGCAAAGGTGAGAATAGCAGCCTTTTTTTGTCCAAAGTCACTAGAAATAGCAGGCAGTGTTGCTGTCTAGTCTAGTACTTCATAATATTTATAGCTGATGGTGGAGAGAGTTGCACAAATCCACATTTTGTAATAGTGTCCACACCCTCACATCTTACTGGGGTAATGATTCTATATCATTCACTTCCAATTTTCATCAGAATTATAGGGGCAGAAATACATAAGCAAAATTTGAATTTTTATTACTTCATATTTGTGGCTGATCAAGTAGAAAAAATCATATTAGATGTCATTTTATGACAAGACATTTTATAAAGCTTTGATAACATATCTCATATTAAGCAATGAATGGTAAACAGCAAGTCTCCATTTGGCACACAGAGACAGTGAGATATATAAAACTTAATTAGGTTGTACTTATACTTATTAATCAAGGGAAGAAATTTTGATATTTTATTGATACTCTGTCTACTCAAAGAACAAAACAGATTCACTTCCATTTCAGAAAGAACAATAACTCAACATAAATATCTTTCTCACACCCTAGATAATATGAATCTAGTATTTCAAAATGAAAAAAGCATCTTGAATTAAAACATCAATATAACTGTTTTCAGAGAGATGTCAAATAAAACATTAAATCTAAAAAAAGTTTATTCATACTGATGCCTCAGTAAAAAATCATCAAAGTAAGTCTGTCTATGCAATAAATGTGTTGAAATCAAGTTGCCAAATACAAATGCTTATAAGTGATAGTGTCTATTAGTATGGCCCTAGATTATATTGATGATAACCAGACAATAAATTTGCAGCATGTAATATAATGATTCACTATACTAAGTTTTTCCTACCATCTCTTTTCATATCTATTTTACAATAGTAAAACATGCAAATCATAGATTCCTAATTAAACTGCCAGTCTTGATTCTGAATATCCCAATTCCCTGAGTGGCCAACAATTCCTGCTATTCCTTAACTTGTCCGTGTAAGATCTTTAGAGTGTTCTGTTTTAAGACTGGTTAACAGAAAGAAAACACGCTACTTCTGAGTTCTGGCATATGATGATCATCTTCTGGAAGCCAAGGAGTGGAATGAGGATTTACAGTTGGCCTTCTCTAGGTGCAGGTTCTGTATTCATGGATTCAGACAGTCAGTTATCACACACAATGTCAACACAGCAGTTACACTGTATGGAGTATTAAGTGTAGCCTAGAGATAATTATTATAAACAAGGCATATGGAACCTACTTGCAAATACTACACCTTTCCAGATTAACAAGGTAGGGAGTGCGAAGCGATGCACTCTGGAAGCCCACATCATCTGTCAGCACTTCTTAGCCCAAGAGATGGACTGAATTCATAATTTTAATGTGTCAGTCTTTGACACACAATCTCCTAGACTGCTCTGGAACACAATTCCTTTAATAGTTAGTTACCTTTGTGGGTGCCAAGGGTGGGATTTCTCTGTGATTGCTACAATCATGTGTCATGGTCACGTGGGAGATATGAGGTACTTACATATTACCAGTAGGAGGTCAGACAACAAAATATAAAAATCATCACACTTTCAAATAAATTAATCAAACTCACAAGTTATCTTTCTATAGCTTCTTCTAACTCCCCATATTACTTCAGTGAATGAGCCAGGGCAAAGAAAGAACTTTTGATCCAAAATACACATAGGTAAGAGTCCATCTTATCTTTACCACCAACTGTCGTGGCTCTCACACATGGAAGAACTTTATTTGTAGTTTATGGATTAAAACTGCTGTGAGTCACTTGTACAGGCAGCAGATTACAGCATCTGGATTCTCTCTGAGTAATGCTATTGCAAAAGACACATTTTACATAAACCCTTTAAAAATCTGAGGCAAATTCTAACTTCGTGGAAAAGTTTAACTTATGCAAAATTTAGTTAAATGTCTGATCAGGCGCATGAAATTATCAAGACTCCAAACAGCATTCAAAATGGGGAACAACAGGTGTGGTTATATGCAAATTTAACATAGACATGGAGAAGTAAAGCGCACGATTCTTTTTGCCACTTTGAAGAACACAGAAGAGAGAATGCACACATTTAAATATTTAATGTTTGTTATATCAGAATTTCTTCAAATTTGTAAAATATCTGGGAATACTGTAAGAATGAATAGTATTTTGGAGGGGGGTTTCATAAAAATGAATCTGATTGGAATTCATTCAGGAGACCATAGTTAGGAAAGAGACTAATTATTATTATTCTACTAATAGGATCAACTTGCCATTACAGAGCTTAATTCATGTGCAGAGTCAAAATAAGCATATCAAAATTGAAATGCTAGCAGGAGCATAATTGGATATAATTATTCTCAAATGACAGGTTGAGGTAATAGGTGTTGAAAGTTATAGAAGGGTCTTATGATTACAGATGACATCACTGAGAAGATGGGCATGGATTGTCACCTGAGAGATTGATAATATTTAGATAAGATCAAGCAATCATGAGGTTAATGACAGGAAAAAAAACAAATAATAAGCACAAAGAGCTTATGCAGCACTGCTAGAGTAGTACCCCACAATTCTCACTTAACAGCCACTCAGTATTCAAATGTTACACATTCAATAACTCAGCATTTCAGCATTATTTTTAAGCACTGATAATAACCATCAAGAGGGTACAACCATGAGCTTCTGATCCATTTCAGGGATTGAGTTCACACTTTTTTTTTCCTTGAGCATATTTTTTTTTTTTTTGTCAAACTTCAGGCTTCTGATCACTCCCTAAAAATGTTTCATGCTAATAAATCTTTTAAGTGCTTCTTGGGTCCGGCACTATAGTGTAGTAGTTAAAGTCATTGCCTTGCTAGCGCTGGGATCCCATATGGGTGCCGGTTCTAATCCCAGTAGCCCCACTTCCCACCTAGGGTCCTGCCTGTGGTCTGGAAAAGCAGCAAAGGATGGCCCAAAGCCTTGGGACCCTGAACCCATGTGGGAGACCTGGAAGAGCTCCTGGCTCCTGGCATTGGATTGGCTCAGCTCCAGCCATTGTGGCTGCTTGGGGAGTGAACCATCAGACGGAAGATCTTCCTCTCTGTCTCTCCTCTCTGTATATCCACTTTTCCAATAAAAATAAAATAAATTTTTTAAAGTGTTTCTTAAAGATTGTTACAAGGGAAAAAATTGCCTATCGTTAAAAACAACAGTGAATACTCCTCATCTGTGTTATTAAAGGGTTAATTTCCAAACATATCCAGATTTTAATTCCTCTAATGAAAACAGTAAGGAAGGAATAAAGAATCTATTTCTCCTCTATTATTGATATTGCTTATTCAATAAGAAGTGGTGGAGAATACTGCCCTGAGTAGAAGCACAGAAAATTATGTAAGGGCTCCACAGACCTTACTGATGGTGTCCCTACCTGTATAATAGACATTTCTTGAGAGCAAGGATACAGCTAAAAGCTGTAGTTTTAAAAAGTATTTCCAAGAAACGGTTTTGTGAGCTTTACATACACTTGCTTTAGATTTCAAATTATATTATAAATTGCTAATGATATTCTACATATTACAAATGAGGAAAACTAAACTGTAAGGTGGCTAAGGACTTCTCGAAGGTTTCAAAGACATTAGAATGTCAATCCAGGATGTCTGAGGAGCATAGCCACAATTTTCCTGCACTTTCTGTCGTAACTTTCTTTATGTTTGTCTTTATCATTGCTTAAAATCCCTAACAATCATTACTATGTGTGCCCCCCAACCATGTTACATGAGGCATGAGGTTTCTCCACTTTCTCTGTCTGGTTCTGTTCTTGTTATGCTGCGGAGTCCTTTGGTGCCTGAAAAGCCTCAAAAGGACACTTTCAGAGGAACACGGTAGGCACTGCCCATCACTGGTTTGACACTGGATATGGTTCATATGGAAACAGGACTATTGTGCAAGAAATCCATGAAGTTTAAGATATTCCTATCTATGCAACACTCCAAATCCTGGCACCTTTACATTCACCACAGTTACTAAGCCAACTACAAAAACCAGTTCATATGGTAGAGGAATCCTAGCAATATTAGTTGTCAGAGCACTGAAGCTGAGTTGTTCAGTATTTTGAGGTTAAATGAAGAGAATTCTTATGTTTCTCTTATTCTTTTCTTAAAAGATTTCCTTTTACTTGAATGGAAGATTTACAGAGAGGAGAGAGAAAGCTCTTCAGTCTGCTGGTTGACTCCTCAAGCGGTTGCATTGTCAAGAGTTGACGTGATAGGAATGTCAGGAATAGGAACCGCCTCTGGGTCTCCCATGTGGGTGCAGAGGTTCAATGACATGGGTCATCCTCCACTGGTTTTCCCAGGACACACGGAGGGAGCAGGATGGGAAGTGGAGCAGCCAGCCAGGACACAAACTGGCACCATACAGGATGTAGGTGTTTGGAGGTGGAGAATCAACTCACTGAGCCACCATGTCAACCACCTCTCACTCTGCACTGGCTTCACACCAACACATTATATACTCCTTGGTATTCCATTTGGGTAAAAATAGCACCATTTTTTTTTTTAGGATGGAACCATAATTCATATGGACTGGCCTGCAAATAAACTTTTATAACTGATAAAGTGCTGATTTGAAAATTGTCTGCTGTTCTTCAAAGAGTTAATGACATAACCTCCCTAGTAAGTACCTCAAACCCTCCAGCAAATGCCTTTCTGACAAACTAGCAAACATGGTGCATCTGAAAAAAAAAAAAAAGAATGAATACATATTCATGCAAACTTAGTGACCTCAACTGCTAATTCTATCATCTGAGTTATTTATAGATATATTTATTTTGAGTAAAATTTATCCTTGCTATGGGTCATACTTCTAAGCTTTCTTTTTTGTCTGATAACTTGATTTTAACAGTTACTTTAGTAGAAAGGGTTAAGCAAGTTGTGAAAATTCCATTTTCTTTTTTATAGAATGACGAAAAACATGAAAGTTCTTCTTTAACCAAATTTTACTTTAAATACTCATAAAATGCAAATGACTTGCTAGTAGGCATAGAGGCAGCCATCAAAGATTCAGAAAAAACAACCCCATCCCTTGGGCCCAGCAGTGTGGCTCAGCAACTAAAGTCCTCACCTTGAACGTATCCCATATGGGCGCCAGTTCTAATCCCAGCAGCTCCACTTCCCATCCAGATCCCTGCTTATGACCTGAGAAAGCAGTTGAGGACGGCCCAAAGCTTTGGGACCCTGCACCCACAAGGGAGACCTGGAGGAGGTTCCTGGTTCCCAGCTTCGGATTGGCGCAGCATAGGCCATTGCGGTCACTTGGGGAGTTGTTGCGCTCACTTGGGGAGTGAATCAATGGATGGAAGATCTTCCTCCCTGTCTCTCCTTCTCTCTATATATGTGACCTTGTAATAAAAAATAAATAAATCTTTTTTTAAAAATCCCATCCCTTAATCTAGGTTGAGTATTGTTTGCCTCTGGCTACCTCCCTGTATTTTACATCATACATAAAATATACATACTACTCTTACAAATACTATCACAAGGAAGAAGTAAAATCAAGCACAAACAAGTGGCAATATCAAATACAAGTTAAGTGAAAAGGAAAGGAAAAAAATTACACTACAGTATTTCTTTAAATTTCCACCTAATGTTTCCTGAAATAGGATTTCCTAACTGGGGAGTTTCCAGAAATGAAATGTATTACCAGATTTCCTGAAGGAATCAGATATAAACAATTCCCAGAAGGAGTGCTTTTTCTTTTTTCCAAACTACAAAGAACTTTTGGGATCTGACTCAAGTAGAGCAAAATTTTTCCTGCCTTTAGATTTTTCTCCTACGTATCTTTCCAAATTATAGGAACTTTTTGTGGTGACAATCCATATTTTCTCTTCTCTGTTTTTTCTGTATAAAAAAACAATGCAGAAGATTTAAAAGAACAGATGATAAACGATGAAACCATTCTTTACATGTTTCCAATTACTATATCTCTCAAAGGGTAATTATTAAAAAGTAAGAATACATGATTTTTTTAAAATTCACTTTGTTTCACATGATATAAAGCTTTATTGTTCATTAGAGGTTTGAAGCTATAATTCCATAAGATTAAGAGCATGTGGTGGGTGTTTCTATGTCACTATAAATGATTTCATTAAGAGGTAAAATGATGATAAAGAAGAAGAAAAAAATACTACCAGGAAATTAACTTGAATAACGGACTCTTAGAAAAGGGAAAAATCAAAGCCTCATTAAAACTATAAATTGAGACACTGCATTATTTACTTTCCATGCAACCACATATAAATTTTAACTGCTGCTTATATGTGGTTTGTTCTATTGTGAGATTGCATATTGCTCATAGATATTCAGCAATTTATCAGTGATGCTGAGAAGTACTACTTAATATTCAGTGGGATGCTACAAATAGTTCATGGTAACACTCTCACAAATAGGACTTAGAGTAATCGTGGACTAACACGCCAATGAGTTTCTAAGAAAAAGAAAGCAATGTGGCAAAACACCAAAATGTGCAGAACATGTTCAATCCCAGCTCCCACACGCGTGGCTTACTGCTCCCTGCTTTGAAAATGATGGGTATCATCTTAAAGCTGTAGTGTGAAAATAGTAAGGAAAAGGAAAAAAGGCTAATCCAAATTTGAAATTTGTACTGTAAAAGAAGACAGATCTCAGGTGTCAAAGTCTAGAAGCGGTGGGGAGTTTCCAGTAGTGAGCTCAGCAGGCCTGGGAGACAATAACATTATATCTGTTCCCTGTGAAAACATCACCCAACCAATGCCTTTCACATTTCCTTGATCTTGCTGTAATAAACTTGAGATATTTCCCACCTAAACTGCATTAAAGAATTGTGGTTCTGTTGGTGATTGTTTTCATGGTGGCATCTCCACAGTGAGTTATTAAGAAAAAATGCAGGGAGAAATGCATGTTTAGGAGGCATAAAATGCCACAGCACACACAGCCATACAGAGAGCAAGTAATTGGGGCAGACTTAACACGTAACTCATCCTTGGGGCTTTACTTTGCCTCCCACTTAACTCAAATTTATGTGAAAAATTGCTAGAACTAAAAGGGCAGCTTTTATTTTATCCCCCCTCCTTCTCTTTCCTAAGAAAAATAAAAAGTAAATGATAGGCTATCTAACATCATTGTTGCACATTGCTCTCCCTCAAAACCCCACAAAATCCAAAGGGTATAACAGAAAGGCAGGCAGGTAGACATGGCAGGAAGGTTGAAGAGCACAGATACCGGAACAGCACGGGCTCTGGCTCAAACCAGTCGAATGAGATGTGAATACAATATTGGATAAACTTCACTTTGGACTCATTAGTTCTTCTAACAAATTTCTAACGCCTTAAGTATTAATTTTTTTAAAACTCAGTAGGGCAGTGCTGCAAATGACATATCTTGGGCAAATAATTTGTGATTCTCCTTTTACCGAGAAAAGGTGTTATGTGATCAAATAACAACTCAGAAAGATAAAATTCCAAATGACATTTTCTGGGGAAATCGGATATCATGTGCAAGAGTGAGATTAGTGAGTCGGTTTGGCTGCAATGGCCACCTTGGTGCTATTTGAGACTAATAAGCAAAGCCAAAGTCCATCTAAGTGTAATTGTTTCCTGCGGCCTGGAACTGAGTTCAGAGGTCTGCTTGGGTAGTCCCCCAAGAAATCTCACCTGGGGTGACCTCAGACAAAATGTTTGTGTGTGCCAGCCAGTGCAGGCCAGGTTCACCCTGTCACCTGCATCAGCCAATGTACATAGTGATGGATGCAGCTGTCTGCTCAGTTCTGCCTCAGCCCCTTATCTCACACCAACCAACAAGTGCTCTTGTCTAACCCAACCAGCCTGCCACAAATACAGTTCTCACGCTTGCCAGTAGTTGCCACAACCTAGGCAGGGGACCCTTAATAACCCATATCAGGACCGCCCCATCCCCTCCTCACCACCACCATCCATGGTATTTATACATACCAGTCTCTCTGTGGCCTAGTCTAGTCTGGCCCACATAGCACACAGCTGCAGCTTAATTCAGCTTGATTCTCCTCCAGACCCAGACCTCACATATACTGACAGGTGTCGCAGCCTTATCCAGCCTGACCTACCCCCAGTCCTGGTTCCCATGCTCACCACGTACAGGCGAGCAGAAGGATGCCCACAGTTCTCCTGCCTGGCATGCTCCCAGCTCTGGATCTTGCATTAACCACGGGGTACTGCTGTCAAGCCTTATAGGACTTGCACCCAGTCCTGGCACTTGCCAGTTGGTACTATGGCTTAGATTGGCTGGCACACACCCATTCTGGTTCTTGTGTATGCCAGAGAGTATGGCAACCAAGCCAAGCCTTTCCCATCCCACAGTCGCAGCTCTCAAACTCACCAATGGAAGTAGTAGCCCAACAGGGAAATCCCAGAGGTTCCCCTAATATACCTGCTCCCCACCCTGGGTCTAATTTTATGCCAGCAGGTGTTGAGGCCCAGTCTGAGATGGCCTGCCCAAGTCTCCGCATTCAGCTGTAAGTGCTGCAAATTGACTCTGCCCAGCCGGTTCCAAGTCCAGCTCTTGCAAGTGGTTGCCACAGTCTAGCCCAGCCTGACCCATTCCCAGCACCAGACGTCATGTGAACTGGCAGGTGTTAAGGTCCAACAAGGCACAGCCAGCACCCCATCCTAGCCGTCACTCATGCCAGCATGTGCTGTAGACTAACCCAGCCTGACCCATGCCAGACCCAGCCCACATGTGTTTTGCAACTCAGCCTGGTCTGGCCTGTCCCCAGTCCTAGCTCTTGAGCTCATCAGCACAGGCTGCAGCCCACAGAGGATTTCCCATGCTGGCCTAACAGGCCAACTCCTAGCAAAGAGTTGTATGCTGAAAATTATAAAACACTGCTGCATAAAACTGAAGATGACATGAGAAAATGGAAAGCTATCTCATGCCCACAAATGGCAATACTAATCCACTCCTGAGAGCAGAGCCCTCATTTCTTAGTCAACTCTTGCTAGGCCACAATTATTGACACATTTTCACTGGGGAGTGAATTTATAAATTGGGAGCAAACATTTAAACCATAGCAGGTAGGATGAATTGATTAACTGATAGTTCGCTCTTTATTTTATTTAAATGGCAGATTTACAGAAGGATGGAAAGTCAAGAACAGTGAGACAAGATTGTCCATCCATTGGTTCACTCTCCAAATGGTCACAATGTCTGGACTGGATCATACAAAACCAGGAGCTTGGAATTCCATCTAGTTCTTTCATGTAGGTGGCATAAACCTGTATTCTTGAGCCAACATATGCTACCTTCATGAACACATTAGCAGGAAACTGAACTAAAAGTGGAACAGCTTGGGTTGAACCAATTTTTATATGTTAAGACAGCTTTCCTGACAGTGGCTTAGCAGCTGTGCCACAATGCAGTCCCCAAGATGAAAAGTATGAGTATGGTATATCTTTCCATTTATCTGATAATTAAAGGTGTGAATTTTTTTCATATACCTTTTTGAAATTTGTATGTTTTCTTTGATTTATATTTACTTCCTTTGTCTACTTCTAATCTACTCATTTGTCTCCATAACATAGAATTGAATTCTTTATATATTTTAAGTTTTACCCATTATTAGATGTGTGCATCCAAACATTTTTTCTAACTCCACTGAATGTTTCTTGGGCTGTACAGAAAATTTTTACTTTGATATCATCATCTATTTTTGCTTCTGTTTCCAGGATTTGTGGTTCATATCCCTAAATTTAAATTGCTCAGACCAATATCATAGAGTTTTATCTCTGCTTTACTATAATATCTTTAGGCTTTCAGATCTTGTATGTAAGATTCAATCTCATTTGAGTTCAGTTTGTTTTATTGTGTGAAGGTCTAACTTAATTCTGCTGGCTGTAGACAGGCAAGTATTTCAACTGGGTTTATTGAATAAGCACATGCTACTCTTCTTAATTGCATGCACTTGGAATCTTGTTGAAAATGAACTGATCAGAAATGTGTAAACGTATCCCTGGCCTTCTGTTCTGTTGGAATCTGTATTTGTCTTTGTGCTAGTATCAGGTTTTATACTCTGAAATCACTGCCATTTTCCCCCTTTCTGATCTTGCATGCCATTTTGGAGACCTGGATTTCGCTCTTAGTGGTCAGCTCTGGTTCCATCCCTGTCTAGTCACTGTGAGATTTGGGGGAGAAATTCCAGTAATCTCCTACCGCTTCTATCAACACCCACTCTTTCAAGCTACAGTCCAACTCAACAAGACATTTAGATTTTCCTATGCTAGAAATCAGATTACAACTAATCTGAACAAGCCCACTGCTTTCTTTTTTTAACTTCAACTTAAATTAAAGTCTTACTATGTGGAGCAGATAAATTTCATTTATCCCACTGAGTCCAGGTTTAGCTTTTATCCCAACCTGGGGATTAGAAGTGTCCCCTTTCAGAACTAAAGTGTCACGTTGAACAAGAAATGCAAGGTTACTTGGCAAAATAAAATCTCCATCAAACACATCTCTCCTCTTGTACCACTGCTCTCCATTTATTCAGGATTAGCATTACACACTGAACATTCTTGCTCAGAGATTTTTACTTATTCTTTGCATTTCCTCTTTAGATTGCTTGGTATCTAAAGAGAACCTAAATATTCTTTGTGAAAATCTTTCATCTTCTCATTGGTTGTTAATAAAATGTCAAACTTTCCAATAAAATGTTGTTTCTGGATGATAATTTCAATATGATATGTTATAATCTCTGATTTCTCTTTTTTGTGCAACATGATTTTGTCATGTGTTTTTAGTACATTGTTCTCTTGTCCATCCTCAGAATGCAAATGCATTGAGAGCAAGGAATTTGTGCTTGTTCATTCATCTCCAATGATGACACTCACATAATTTGAGTAGGAACTCAACAGATGCTTGCATAATGCCAAAAAAAAGCGAGAGAGAGAGAAGGAAAGAAAGGAAGAAGGGAAGAAAGGAAGAAAGGAAGGAAGGAAGGAAGGAAGGAAGGAAGGAAGGAAGGAAGGAAGGAAGGAAATAAGGAAGGAAGGAAGGAAGGAAGGAAGGAAGGAAGGAAGGAGAAAAAGAATTAGATTGCAAAATATTGTGCATGATACTGACAGGATATGGATCAGATATTAAGACATGTAAGCAAGCAATATTGATTCAATATACTATTCCATTCATATTATAGAAATAAAATCTTCACTGAGGATGATGTCATTTGTCATTTATTCCAACTCGTGATGCTATCACATGTATATGAATTAAAAGGGAATAAATATGAAACACTTAATAGCTTGCAATTCACAATGCTACAAATATATATACATATTTCCATATTTTACATTTTTCTTTGTTTTGTGCATTTTACCCCTTTAAAATCTGATTTACATCAGTTGTATCCTTCCTATAAATTGAAAAGCAGAAAATCATTATTTTCCCATTCATCGTTAATTTTATTTATAAAATATTCCATAAAATACAAATTGATTTGAAAAACACTGTTATTAACACAATGTGCCTTTCTGGATATTGCATTTAGTGAAAAATATTGAAGCTAAAATCATAAACTACAAGTAAATGAATGATGTTCCAGGATATTATTTCTTATGTGATGTAATCAAAATGTCATTTATTTTAAATTACTTTAGCAAAACTTACTTCTGTATCCTACAGTTTTCTCCTGACATAGCTTCTTGCTATCTCTTCAGTTTTGCCTAATGTGCCTCTAACACTTACTCAAAAAGCTTTCTCTTCTATTTCTCTGAGCATAAATGGAAAAATGTATTTTATTGAAGTAATTTAACTTCCTAATCTTTTCTGAATTCATGCAAAAAAAAAGTTACTAATAATGTGACACTCTGCTCCACCAAGCTCACAGAAATACTGCCAACTCTTTGTGCAAGGCACTTCGTGAACTCTAAGTCATCGTATGATCACTAGCTCTTATTATATTCACTTGGAGGGAAAAATATTCTCTCAAATTTTAGGGATGATTTTTGTAAGGAAGAAAATGTGGGAGAAAATTCAACAAAATTATAGATGCTAGAGACAGATTTTCCCATGAATGATATACAAGCAATTAGACAAACAGCAGCAAATTACTGACCTGAAACTCTACTCCAATATTTGAACCCCTCTTTCTTTCTTTAAAACTTTGTTATTATTTATTTATTTATTTCCATTTTATTTGAAAAGTAGAAGGGTAAGAGACTGAAAGAAATCGTTCATCTACTGGGTCACTCCCCAAATGCGCCCCATATCCCCATATCCCTAAGCCAAGCTCCCGACAGGAGCCCAGACTCCATCGGGGTCTCCCAAATCCACGCAGTGTCATCTGCTATCTTTTAAGAAAATATATTAGCAGGAAGCTTAACTGGACACAAAGCAGGTACTAAACCCAATACCTGGTTTGGGATGTGGATTTCCCAAGAGGTATTTAAAAAATTGTACCAAATGTCTGTCCTATTTATCTTCTTTATCAGTAATTTATCACAAATTTACTTATACGACTCATATAATCTAAATTATTTTTTCTAGTATCAATGAAAAGGTTTCTAGGTTTTGCATTGAGGAAAACTTTGTGAAGAAATAAGGAACCTGAAGCACAACTGAAATCACGGAATCGCTTATAAAAATAAAATCAGAGAACCCAGAAAAGGCAAGCAATTGCTCGGGAACTGCATGTTTCTAATACTAAAGAATCGAAAAAAATCGGTCAAGCAACTTAAAAGAAATGAACGTTTTTAAAAATTGTTTTTTAAGTATACTTACAGAAATAATGGGAGACACAAAATTCAATAGAAACCGGAGCATGGCAATCAGAAACATTTCAAATGGAGGCTACATTTGTTAACAAATGACATTACTCCTAGATTCGGTGATGGCATAAGTCAATCCAACCGATAAAGTGGAATCTACTCTGGGAATGATTAGCTTTCCTTTCTTCTCTTTATTGATTTATTTTCCTCTAAGAACAACAAAAAAAGATTTGAATCAAGTTGAAGCAATGATATGAAGTGCAAAATACTAGCAGAGAGTTGATGCGCTATGCATAAAAATAAGATTCTCTGTGTGTTGTTTTTTAGTTGCAATCAATTCAAATCCAGATATCCTCATGAGATGCCTGCCATATGAAAGACAAAATCACATATAACAGCTTTCCTTGTCTTAGGTTTCAGATCCTCTGGTGACTAAAACTTTATGAAATCAGAATCTGTATTTTTAATATGTAACAATTAGTGATTCCATAATTATGTCTATGGATTTGTTCTGTGAAGCTTTAAGCATGACTTTCCAACTTTAATATTATCTACCTTATGTCTCCAGTGTGTGGAAAAATTTCTTTTCTGCTACCATATGTAAAGAATATTTATTCTCCTCTCTTTCTAATTTTTTTTAAAGATTTATTTATTTATTACAAAGTCAGATATACAGAGAGGAGGAGAGACAGAGAGGAAGACCTTTCATCTGATGGTTCACTCCCCAAGTGAGTGCAACAGCCGATGCTATGCTGATCCGAAGCCAGGATCCAGGAACTCCTTCTGGGCATCCCACAAGGATGCAGGGTCCCAAAGCTTTGGGCCATCCTCAACTGCTTTCCCAGGCCACAAGCAGGGAGCTGGATGGGAAGTGGAGCTGCCAGGATTAGAACCGGCATCCATATGGGATCCTGGCGCGTTCAAGGCGAGGACTTTAGCTGCTAGGCCACGCCGCCAGGCCCAATTCTCCTCTCTTTCTATCAGCTCTTAGTCACAAGGCACTTATCACAAAGGGTTTGGAGTACAGTTTGTTGGTTAAGTCTTAATCCAAGGTGCTCATCACAGTGCCACTTCACATGGAGATAAATGGAATGAATGAATGAACAAAGTAAATTTCAAACTTCTCTTTAGGTAATCAAAAATACTTGCTAAATGCGAAGCAAATATATTCCAAGTTAATATAAATATCCTACTTGTAAACCAGTTTCTGACTGGAGCACTTTATAATCTGATAAAATGATTCTAAAGCTTATATGAAAAAAATAATAGCGAAAATAATTTTGAGAAAGCTGGCTATATACTTGCTAATCTATTAAACTAAAAGCTAAATTATGTATTAATAAAAAACTTATGCTCAACATGAGTAAAACAGAATGGAATATCTTAACAGGAGGTCATATGCGCAGAGCAGGAGGGGACCCCAGAGTGCAACAGATGGACAGGAGGAGGCTTATATCCTAACCAGGGAGACTCCAGGTACCTCAACAAGGACTATCTGTATGGGCACAGAGAATTCTATCCCAACTGCCAAGGAGCCCACAGAGAAGTGGAGTGCCCTCATGGGCTGAGAACTCTGACGTCCACCATTCCCTAACAGATCTCCCTCATGGGAGGAAAGAAGCCCAGATCCTTCCTCACAGGATCTAAAGTCATTGGAACAAAAGCCAGGTGCCCTGAGTGGTCCTTGGAAACAGAAAAACAGTAAACTTCTTTTGGGACTACAGAGAGGAGGTTTCTCTGGTCCTTACTTAGTTCCAACTTTGGCTCCCCACTCTTTCACTGACCAATGGTCACTCAGAACTCCAAAACATTTGATCTGATAGTCAGAGACCAATAAGGAAAGGTTAGAACAGACAGGAAAAAGTCAGCTTGGACTCCCATATTCCTTACTAGGTAGGACACAAAGATTAGTTACTCCTCCCTAAGGTATTGAAGATTTCTCTGCACACCCCTCCTAAAACTGTTCTGCTCCTCAGTTGTTAACATATGGTTTGTTGGAGTTAAAAGCCTGGTTGGACTATCCTAAAATTCGCAAAGTTCAGTAAAAAAATCACACTTGAATACTATGAGCTGCTAAGTATAAAAATGAAAATAGACATGAGACAGCTGAATAGTACCCTATAAGCATTTTAAAGATTATGAGATGTCAATGAAGTAGTTACAGGATGTGGTTAAGAACTTGCATTTTCTTGGGCCCAGCGCGGTGGCGCAGTGGTTAAGGTCCTCGCCTTGCACACCCGGGATCCCATATGGCCGCCGGTTCTATCCCCGGCAGCCCTGCTTCCCTTCCAGCTCCCTGCCTGTGGCCTGGGAAAGCAGTCGAGGACTGCCCAAAGCTTTGGGACCCTGCACCCATGTGGGAGACCCTGAAGAGGCTCCTGGCTTCGGATTGGCATAGCATCGGCCGTTGCACTCCCTTGGGGAGTGAATCATCGGACGGAAGATCTTCCTCTCTGTCTCTCCTCTCTGTATATCTGCCTTTCCAATAAAAAATAATAAAAATAAAATCTTAAAAAAAAAAAGAACTTGCATTTTCTAACATATTGGTCACTTAATACCATGTCAAATAATTTCATGATGCAAATTGTTGCTGAAGTTGTGTAGTGGCTTTTCATTGGAGAGGATGATATTCTGCCAGCTCTACTTTCAGACCAAGGATGGTCTCCCAGTGAAACTGTTGAATTTATCTGGACAATAAGATGCTGGTATCTGCATGGTCCACGCCCATAATAAAGGAATCATGACTGGATATGAACTGTACTACTGTAATAATATGGAGGAATTCAAAACGGGGTAGGGCTTTTTCGAAGGGTTGGGGAAATCTCAGAACCTATGAAACTGTGTCATAAAAAAAAAAAACACAGAATGGAATAGAGAGGATGCCATATTGTGAATATAAATGTGTGTAATAAAAGCAACATTGCTAATAGTTTTAAGCTTTTTCAATATATTAAAATAATCAATTAACTATTTAGCAAAATTAAATCTTTCTTCATGCCTTCTCCCCAAATGTGTTTCAGGTTGTCTAAGCAAATTCAATAAATAGAAGCATCAAAACTTGTAGGAGAATATTTTGGACTCCTAGAACAGGCGATGGCTTTCTGGGACTATAACAGTAGATTAAGTCTTGAAAGAAAAAGGTAATTGAATTTGAACAATTCTAAATATCAACGCAGTTAAAGCAGACGATTGGGATGAGCGGGACAACTGCCACAAAGACAATAATTAGCACAGTTTCTCCACTGTGATGGCTGAATGCTCCAACAAACAACACTAACACCCACAAACGTTCAAGTACCTTACGTAAATGCTCTAGACATCTTATATAACCTATTAGCTTCCTTCTGAATACTGCTTAAATAACATTTTTGATGATCTATGATACCTAATATAATGTAGAAGCTAGGTAAGTAGTTGTTATACTACTTTTTTTAGGGCATGGAGACAAGGGAAAATAAGTCTGTACATGCTTGGTACACATTGAATTTTTCCCTGAATATTGTGAATCTACTCTTAATCAGATCCACACATAGGAAAAGTCAAATGCATGTCTTTAACTAAAAATGAAGTGTATATATTAATCTCTACCTGGTGTTATCAACAACAGTCATGATCAAACCACTCTTAAATGTCAACTGAGCAGTGAAGAAACCTACAGAAAATCTCTGAAATTATTAATGAAGACATGTAGAATAAAAAGACATGCATGATAATTTCTAAAAAAGCAGCAAAAGATGTTTGGTTTATTTGCAAAACAGTAATATTCCATTGCTGTAGAATATCAGTGATACAGGCATTCTTACGCCTGACTGGGGAAGAGAATATATCAGCCTAACTTTTGACACATGAATTATGATGGAAAATATGATGACCATGATCTATCCCTCTAGGTGTGTAAAGCTTACGGAAAACAGCACATAAAAACCAATCAACTGGCCTTCTAGTTTCAAAAACATTATCCTGAGTTTTAAGGTTTCTATGAAACTTTCCCTCCTGGACCATGAACATTTTTTTGAATATTGTCATTCCCTTTCCTGGTTTACAAGATATGACTGCTTCTCTCAAGTTGTAGTGTCTGAACTGGCATTTATCTGATGAAGATTCCCATATCGCACACTGGATTGCCTTGTTTTGATACTCAACTCTGGCTCCAGACTTCATCTTCCTTGTAACGTGGACCAACAAAGGCCTCTGTGATGGCTCAAATAGATGAATCCCCGCCACCCACCTGGAAGGCCTGCCTTGGGTTCCTGGCTCCTGGCTCAGGCCTCGGCCTCCACTCAACAGACAAAGGCATTTGAGGAATAAATCAACAATGGATCAGTTTCCCAATATTTCTCTTCCTACATTTCCTTCTCTCTTTTCCTCTTTCTCTCTTCCTCTTTCACCATCTTTATCTTTCTGCTTCTCAAATATTGTAATTAATAAAGATTCACCTATTCATATTTTTTGAACATTATATCATGAAATTTTATATATCCTTCCATAGTTGCTTTTGGACTCAACTGTATGTCCCAAAGCATCATTTGTATGTGTGACACAGCTGTTTATCTTGTTAGCTAGCAAACTATTCAATTTTTAGAATATGAAAAATTCAATGCCTACTTCCACTAATATTCTTTATGTTGTGGACTTTATCTGTAAATTTAAGTGATTTTTTTCTTCCCAAATGATATCAGTCTGACATTTGCTTTTTTGACAAACAGGACAGTAGTTTGTCTACAGACAATACTACTAAACATTATCTAAATTTGAATATTTTTAATTTTATAATAATAAGATCTTCAAATAAGATCTTCAAAACTCCTAGCTAAAGCTGGAGTAAAGGAGAGGGATTCCTAACATAGACAAAAAAAAAGAAAAGAAAAAAAAAGAAAAAATATATCTTATCCTAGAAATGGAATACAGCCTTTATCTACTTCTGTCTTCAACCTCTGCTTTATAGCACAGAGCAGTGACACCATTGGCAGGCAGTAGGTGACAGCACACCACCCAGTAAACACACGGAAGGAGCACGAGGTATATTAAGGGAAATAAGATAAACATCATCAGTAATTATGTAGGTATGCGCAGATTTGTATCGAGCCCTATTAGAATGTGCACCATATGATTAGAAAAATAAAATAATAATGTATCTTATTTAACCACAAAAACAAGGCATTCCTGACACGTGCAGTAAAATAGATGAAAACAGGGGTCCAGCGTGGCGGCCTAGTGGCTAAAATAGATGAAAACGGAGAACATTATGCCAACTGAATTAAGCAGATCTCAAAAGACAAATAAATATTAAATGTTCTTTCTTCTGTATTGTAGTTGTTCCACAGAGAGGATAAGACCTCACACATGTATATATATATATGGAGAAGGAACAGTTAGGAATCATGTGGCACCTATGTTGCTTTGTTCTTAATTTGCATGTTCATAATGAATGTGTTCAGAAGACAATCCTTTGATCTGTATACTTACATGCTTTTCTTGGTATATATACCATACTATAATAAAATGTTTAAAGAGAATATTTCTTTCTAAAAAGATATTCAATTCGATTTCAAAATTGAAATTTTATTGCTTTCACTGTTTTTGAGTTTTTATTCTGGGGTCATTCCTGATATTAGTCTTTATCTATATTTATCTATATATTCTTGCTTTTATTTTCTAAATCAGTTAATATTTTAAGTTAGTTAATACTTTAAATTAGCTGGAATAGGCCTTCCTTTTCTGTTCTCTGATATGAAAGAGAATTTGAGATGATCAATATTTTTCTTGACTAGTTTTTAGACATTTCTGATTAAATCAAGTGTATCTAAAAAGATTTCAGTTTGAAAACTTTTTGGATAATGTATAATGGAATATATCAACATTTATAAAATCCACATGTAACCAATATTTTCAAATGACAATCCAAAATACAATTAAATCACAGGCAAACCAAGATTAATTTTATATGCAAATGACAACAATGGGTTTCAATTCACTGAACCTTTCACTAATACTGTATCAAATTCCACAAAGCAACTTACAAAACTTTCACGGGTCAAGCTCCTTATTTGAACCATCCATTCATATGTGTTCCACTTGTTCTCCATTTCTTAAATTTCTTGAAGCTTATTTTATGGTCTAGCATATAGTCTATCCTAGGGAAAATTCCACGCACTGATGAAAAGAAATTTCCTGTAGCTTTGAATTAGGTCCATTTGATCAATAGTATGAAACCACTCTGCTGTTTCTTTGTGGATTTTTTTTGTCTAGTTGATGATGAGATACATTGATGAAAGTGCAGTGCTAAGTCCCCACTAGTATTGTATTTTAGTATTGTATTCTATTGTCTATGTCTCCCTTTAGATCTATTAACACTTGCTTTAAATAATCAGGTACCCTAACACTGGGTGAATATACATTCACTCTAGTCACATCTTCCAGTTGAAATGATCCCTTAATCATTACATAATGCCCTACTTTGCTTAACAGTTTTTGTTAAAGCCTATTGTGTCTACTCACAAGTTGTATATTCTTGATATTTTTTGCTTTTCATGAATATGACATATTTTTCCTTCCTTTTCACTTTCACTCCTGGTGAGATGTGTTTCTTGAAAGCAGTAAATAGATGGATCATGTTTTAAATCAGTTTAGCTGTATATACGTTTTAATTGAACAATTTAAGCCACTTACATTCAAGATTATTATTAATTATTAATAGCTTGGTCTGGTGATTTGTCCATAAATATTCCTACTGTTTGTTTTGTGTTTACTTTCACTAGATTTTTCTTAATTCACATTCTTTCGTGAAACTTCCTTTCTGTTTCTGTGAGCAGTACATTCTTACGTGTCAATTATAAGGCTGAATGAGTGCTCAAAGTTATTTTAATTTCTGGTTTCTTTTCTTCAGAATGTCTTTAGTTCATTTTTGCAGGTTAATGCATTCTGGGTTGACAGGGATTTTTTTCCCCCCTTCGGTACATAAACTATGTTTCTCCACGCTGTCATTATGGAGAATCAGCTCAGTTTTTTATGAGAATCAGCTCTCAATCTGGCTGCAGATTTGCTGAAGCTAATCTGGCATCTCTTACACGCACAATTTAGATTTCTTCTTCTTTTTCTATTGAAAGTTTGAGTCTGATGTGTCATGATGAAGACATTTTCAGATCAAATCTGTTATGAGTTTGATGTATATTCTGTGCTCGGCTACCCCTATCTTTCTCCAAATTCAAGAAAATTTCTGCCATTATTTCATTGAATAGGCCTTCAAATTCATCATCTCTTTTCATGCCTTGAGGAACTCCTACTTGTGTTTCTTTGGGGCAATCATTATATCCCTTCCATGCTTCTTAGATTTCTACGTTTATTTTTAGGAATTTATGTACATTGTTGGTTTTCTCCTGTGCTGTATTTTATATGAAATATCCCTCTGTGACTTTGTGGAGTTTCTATTCCTTCTGTGGATATGAAGAGTCATATGCTAAGCAGGACCATGCAGCTTCCACCAGGGCTCAAGTATGGCACAAGTGTCCAGATGACATGTGGAGTATGGCAAGTCACCTCTGTTTCAGCAGGTGCGAGGGTGTGATCAGGTCATCTAGCATGATCACAGACAACAGCTCCTCTCTATCAAAGTGAACCAACACTCCAGGTTGAGCCTCTAGTTCCTAGGCACCTTACCCATGCAGGCACCTCAACTGCACATAGAATCAGCACACTCTCCAGTCTAAGCACAGAAATCAGAGTCTCTGAATCAAGACATAGCAATTGCCCCAGGTCCCAGCCAAACCAAAGCACAGTCATAGATATCCTACAGTCACAGGTTGTGGGTCTCTCATAGTTACAGGGAGCAGGACATTCACTTTCAGCCCAACAAACCTTTCCTGTCCATAGAAAGAGCCATGACATTCCCAGAGTCAGCTGCCTAAACTGATGAAAGGGTCGGTCAGGGCTGAGCCTTTGCTTGTCCACTCTGGGTACAGTGACAGAGAAAGGGGAGGGGAGCACTCTGCAGGCCTAAGGGTACATCCTACCCCCTGTTAATACTACAGGCCAGACGAAAAGTGGGGACGCCGCATTTACCCTTCTGATAAAATGCCTCTGCCACATGTGTATACCACAGCCTCTTCTCACATTATGTAGATGGCATTTCTGCCTCCCTATCTGTTGCTCAATGCATTGCTCTAAGAAGATGACATCCCCTCCAGCCAGTAGATACAGAAATCAGCACTACTTTCCTGTCCATTGCTGCATGATTGTATTATGCTCTATAGCATCTCCCTTCCTTTTATAGAATGTCTACTGCAAAGTTTTGTCCAGTTGTCCCCCAGGAATGCAGTTCCTCCACCCCTGTTACTTTCCCATGATCAGAATTAACATGTTTTCCCCTAGTCAGCTATCCTGGACTCCCTACTCTTTTGAAATTCTTGATGATTTTTATCTTTTTAAAAATCTTTAATTTATTTTTATTGCAAAGTCAGATACACAGAGAGAAGGAGAGACAGAGAGGGAGATCTTTCACTCATTGATTCACGCCAGAGTTGGCCACAATAACCAGAGTTGAGCTAATCCAAAGCCAGGAGCCCGCAGCCTCTTCCAGGTCTCCCACATGGGTGCACAGTCTCAAGGCTTTGAGCTGTTCTTGATTGCTGTTCCAGGCTGCAAGCAGGGAACAGGATAGGAAGAGGGGCTGCCTGGATTAAAACTGGCGCCCATAGGGGATCCCGACACATGCAAGCGAGGACTTTAGCCAGTAGGTTATCACGCTGGAGCAGGATTTTATCTTTGAAATTGCGTTTTGTAAATGAAATCTGATGCAACAATGAGTTGCAGGATTGAGCAGAAGATGTATAGCGATCTGTATATCTACTATTCCCTACTACCACATTCACATGTAGACCTCACAGTGCGCACTGGGCTTGAATTTCTGGTAGGTCTAATGTCTTGAAATTTAGAGATTCAACCAAAGAGAAGGCAATTTTTTACGTTCATCATTAAATAAGTAAATGTTCTGACACAGGAGATAGAACTACTATAACTGACACTTAAGAAACTGACAATCTGAATAATTTATGAGACCCACTAAATAAATTAAATGCATAATTAAAAATGCCTTCTCAGTGAAAAGGTCAAACAGCTTTACTGCTAAATTAGTCTAAACATTTAAGACAAATTATTTCCAATCGCACCCGAATTTCCAGTCTCTTTTAATTAGTCTGGCTGCATAACATTGGTATCAAATATTGACAATGATTTTCTAAGAAGAGGCAATTGCAAACCAGTCTTACTTGAGAACATAAGTTCAGCAGAGCGATTTCAGTCATATGTAGTAAAAGGAGAACCTCATGACTTGGTTTGCTTTGTTTTAGTATTGCAAAGTTTACGTATCAATTCAAAAATCAATGTAATTTATGTAATGTATATGTTTGGGAGTTGTGCTTCAGTGCGGCAGATCAAACTACTCTCTACATTGCAGGAATCACATATTAGAGAGCCAGTTCAATTCTCAGCTGGCCCAAGTCCAGGTCAGGTAAGGCAGCAAAAGATGACCCAAGCACTTGTATGCCTGCTACCCACATAGGAGTCCCAGATGGAATTGCAGTTGTCTGGCTGGGATGACTCAGCCCAAGTTCTTGCAACTACTTGGGAACAGAAAAGAGTAAAGAGGATCTCTCTCTTCCTGTTTGTCATTCAAAATAAATTGTTTTCTTAAATCATATGATCAAAAAAAGTATTGAACAAAATTAAAAATGCACATTATAAAAACTCAGTAATTTGGAACTGAAGGAACTTTCATAATATATGAAAAAGAACATCAGCAAATAAAAAAAAGACAGCACATATTATATGACTTGGTAAGAATGAAAATCAAAATGAAGAATCATCAACTCAGGACCTGTGAAATAGAGCTATGTGCCCATTGATGAATCAGGGCTCAGGCAAGCCTCCTCACAGTGGTGGACTTATGGACAATGTAATGAGACATGTCCATCCTCGGATGGAAGCTGACTCCTGAGCTGGGCTACAGTTCCCTAATGTAAGCAGACCATCTCTACAATGGAGTCTCTACAAACTGCCCAGAGATGGGAATTGTACCTAATCCTTTTCTAACACAAGAACTTTACTTTAATCATACTAGTAGTAATTCCTAACAAACAGATGATGTTACCCACTGGCCCTCTTGGGATTATAGGCTTTCACTACATCAGCTATTTTTCTTGAAGACAAGGAACACAATGGAATTCAACTTGAATACATGACTCCCATTTAGTGAGAAAAAAAAAGTGACATTATTTTGCTCCCGATCAAACGTATTTTATTCCTGGTTGACATACTTAAACAAAAAATATGTGCAAAGTTTCTTTTAAGATTGAAAATTCCTTGCTATTGTCAACATCCTACTATAGGTTGAGTCTTGCTCATAATATTGGAATTCTAGTAAAAATTATAATAATTTAAATGTATGCTACAACCAGTCAGTTTGGAAATAATGTAATTATGCATATAAATACTTGAGACCAAGGTACAAGCAAATTATGTAAAAGCTGAGTATGATATAGCTCAATATGCACGTACTTAAAGCACGTACTTAAACGTGATTAAATTCCACGGAGCTAGAGTCGTTGCTCCTTGTTATATATTGAACGCTTTCTTAGGTAGAGCATTACGTTCTTGACTGTAACCTAAATTAAAAATATGTTCTCTGAAAAAGCTAAAAAGAAACAGACACACATCCAGAGAAAGTGAGAAAAAGGATGAACTATTAAAACATTTTATGTGAAAATAAAATTGAAAAATCTAAAAAGGAAATGAGAACTAAAAAATCTTAAAAAATGATACGAAATTTAAAGTGTCATTTCTAAGAACTTCAAATCATACTTTAAACTAAGCTTGGGAATATTATCAGCAGGAAGGAAGAACAGGAATTCTCTGGTTTCGCCCCTTGTCAATTGCACCTGCGGGGGCGGGGGGGGGGGGAAGGGGGATACATTTGAGAATAACCAGGACTTAGGGGGTGAGGCCATACTGATCTTTACTGCAGAAGTGACAAAACATGTTCTCATGCTAAGAAAAATAATTCTCTCTCTTTAAAAAAATTTTTTTTTTCATTTTGTTTGAAAGAGAGACAAAGCATGTGGGAAAGATAATTTGCATTTCCTGGCTCACTCCCTAAGTGTCCTCGTTAGCTCAAAGTAGCAGCTGGGAACTCCAGTTCGGGTTGTAATTTGGATGATAGAGACCTAAGAATTAGACCATCAATTGCTGTCACCCAGGGTTTGCATTCTTAGGCAAAAATCAAGGAACTGGGACTTGAGCATTGCCACAAGAAATGCGAGGTCTGAAGCAAACACATCAAAATTCTTTTGTTTACGGTTTTATTTACAAAAGGAACTGTTCTTTTTGTTCAGGATGCTCCGCTCCTAAGCTGGCAAAGCAGTATATACATGGAATTCCTCCTCAGAGCGCACAGTTCTGCAGTGGAATGTGAGCTGGAGGTAAGAATTACCTGCACTGGAACCTCATTTTTGTCCCCAACAGGGGAAACACAGGGAGTTCTAACAGAGTACCTCAGCTCAGAAAAAAACAAAAGGAGCATGTTTGCAATGGACAGTTCAGGAATCTTGGCAGGGACATTCCTGAGTTACCACACCACAGAAAGCAGTCAGCAGCGCCCTGTGCCTGGAGGAAGGGCCTGCAGCTAGGCGGGCTGCTTCCTCTCCTAGCCCTAGCTGTTAGCTGTCCTGTCTATATTAGCCCCTGAAGGAACCCTGGTGCATTCTATAATGTGAGAATCAGTGGTTAAAAGTCCTTGCCTTGCATACATCGGGATCTCATATGAGCACCAGTTCATATGCTGGATCTACTTCCCTTCCCATCCAGCTCCCTGCTTGTGGCCTGGGAAAGCAGTAGAAGATGGCTCAAAGCCTTGGGACCCTGAACCTGTGTAGGAAACCAGGAAGAAGCTTCTGGCTTCAGATGAGCTCAGCTCCTGCTGTTGCATCCACTTGAGTAGTGAAGATCTGTCTTTCCACCCTGTAAGTCTGTCATTCCGACAAAAAATAAATAAATAAATCTTAAAAAAGACTGTGAGACTCGACTTCTTTACTCTGGATTACCCAAGAGAGGATAAACAGAAATTTAAAGCTTAAAACATTTTTCCTGATGTAATAAACCTTTTCAACAGATCTGTATTTTTATGCAATGATATAAAATTATCATCTCATGAAGTGCTTATATTTAATATGTTTCTAAGGGCTTTGCAATTATTTTTAATTCCAGTAATATTTATAAATAATGAGATAAGTTAATAAGGATTATCCAATACCGTATTACAAATGAATGAGGGCAGGGAAGTAACTAAAATTGTAATGCATTAAATGTGCTTTGTATAGTGTTCTATATGCTAGATTTAGCAAGTGAATGTTTCTTAAAAAGTAATTAAGGAAACAGCTGAAATCATGTCTATGGAAGGAAAAATGATACAATCAAATTCTTCATGCTCCATAAAACAATTCTGAACATTTATTCTAGAAAGATCAGATAGAGTTGGACCTACTAAGATTGTGTTTCCATGAACACACACATTTCAATGTGCTGATAATTTAATAAATCAAATTTACATATATATAGCTGGTCCTCCAGCTCACTAAAACGTATTCTTAAACCAAAAATCAATACTCACAGGACATTCAGGCTGTCCCTTAAGATGTTCAGAGCTGGCAAAATCTGAATTGCTTTTGCACATGTTCCCTGCTCATATTCAAGGCCATTCTTTACTGTCCCTCAGCAATCATTCACAACAACCAGTGAAAAAGATGAGAGAGATAAAGGGCAAAGGTTTTAGACAGTGCAATTCAAGGAGTCCCAACTCTGGACCCAGTAGGCGAGGTCTGAATCCTCACTCTCACCTATTGATGGGACAGCATCAAACAAAACACTTAACGCTTTTAAATGCTTTCCCTTTCACAAAATAAAGAGAATCCAATTTCATGGCTTGTCTTTAAGATGTAATATCCTACATATATCTCCTCTAGGAGCAATGTAGTAGATTTTAGTAATTTAGAATTCACAGTAACTTTATAAAATGTAAGTACCACAAACAGTTATATTTCATTCAATTGTCTACCCATCCATATGTGTATGCACATGTATGTAAATTTACACAATTTCGCTGTGGCATCTACATACAAAGAGAGATGGTGTGAAATACTCTTCAATTGTGTTTTCATCTGCAATAGTCAAAAAAGAAATAATCTTGTGTGAGCAGAGCCACAAATGATTCTACTTGGAGCTAATAAAAATAATTAACTGATGATGAAATAACTCATAGTTATGGCTCATGTAATCCTGATGAGACAAAAAATGTAAAAGCAACCAATAAAACTGAGTGTCTCCTAATATGAGTAAAGGATACAAGAAAAATATAGTTTCTGTCATAACAGTTTACTGTTGATGTGTTATACCAGTTGCCTTTTAAAAACTGAAATTTAATGAAGCAAAAGGAAAATACTAATCTCCAGTTGATTTAGTTTTTAATTTGATGAAAATTACAGTTTTCAATTTTTATTACCAAATAATCAGAGGGATGATATGTTCATATATGCAGCTGTTTTGTTTCATTTCACTGTTACAGCAGACATTACCAATAAAAGTTATGATGGATGATGGAGCTAAGTTACAAAGACATGAAACAAATCCATTTGTACATATTTTATAACTCTCTCCTCTGGCAGAATATATATCACCTATGGCCTATTGCCAAACTAATGTTTCTGAAATGGGTAATAACAAAACAAAAAGCTTTCATTTAACATTGTAACCAAGATTTCCTTATTAAGATGCATCGATTTTTAAATTATCTCTGCAATGGACTCCTTTTTGTTCTAGAGAAATCACTTAACAATATTTCTTACAAATATGCAGATACAGACCAAGTACTTACTTATTGTAACTGAGGAATTTATGAAAGCATTTTTTGAACATGACAACTTGATTCATAGTTTTTGTAACATTGTTCATGATGTGGAAATGAGTGAACTGAATATCTAGTCAGTAAATTTGTTGGCATTTTCTAAATATGACCTCAATCTTGAGGAGCATGAACATTTAGTTGAATTTCTACTGATCAGAATTTTTTTTTTCAAAAAAAAGCAAATGATTTCTGGACAGTTTAAAAATTTGAGCAAGGAACAGAGTTTTGCAGGATACTCTAATGAGATTTTGTATGTGGACCGAATGAGCTGCATGCAATACTTTGCATGCTCAATTTTTCTTCTAAGAAAAGTGATTGGCAGAAATATGACAGACTGCATCTTAATAAATTCTGCAGAAAAAATCAGTGACCCACAAGAGGACATAATAATCCATGTTAAAATTGTCATTTAAGTTGGTTTTAATATCTTACTGGTCTCTCCTATCCATTACTGAGATGAATGAAAACTTCAGGAGGTACTAAGATTTCATTTGCACGAGAATATGATTTCATAATTCTAAAAATTAAACTTTATAACTCTTACAAGGATTTTTATAGAGACATATACAGCAGTAGTTTTACTGTGTTGCTTTATCCCTACATTGAATTTAAGCACCTCATGTGTTATTATATTACACTTTTTCTAAGTGAAATAGAATACCCCACCAAAACTCCTAAATGAACACTTCAAGGAGTTTTTAAAAAAACACTATTATGAAAATATTTTAAATATTTCAATTTTTATACCAGAATAAACATATTGTTTTGATAGCATTCTCCATAAACTTTTAAAACACGCACATACTTCCAGATCTCACTAAGCTCTGCATGGCAGAGGGTAATAAGAAAATACAGACACATTCTTGCTTTTCAAATAATACTGGAGAAAAGTCTAGAAAATAAACTGAGCCAGGGTATCCCATTACTCTATTAATGGCAAATTAAACGTTTACATGAATTAGTCTTAAAAACAAAACCAAAGGCCGGTGATGTAGCATACTGAGTAAATGAAATGGCAATATCCCATATGGATGCCAGTTCCTATCCTGGCTGCTCCAGATCCAACCCAGCCTTGCTAAAGGTCTAGAAGAAGCCCTAGAAGACGACCTACTCTGAAATCCTGCTAAAGCTTGAGCCTGGAGCCAACCACCCATTGTGACTAACTGGGGCAGAAGCAGCAGACAGAAGAGCTGTTCTCTGGTTATCCCTCTCTCTCCTTCAAAATAAATAGATCTTTTAAAAAATAAAGGCAGAACATGATCATGTTAAAAGTGAAAGAAAGTGACATGGAGTAAACACATGTAAAAATTTTTTTGAGATTCATTGATTTGGAAGATCGAGCAGCAGAAAATGAGAGAGCACACACAGAGAGACCGCTCTGCCCTAGTCCCCTGCCCAGATGAGCATAAAAATATTGCGGGTAATTAGGTGAAGAATAGATGGGAGAGGTATGAAGAAGGCCTAGTTTCACAAGCAGGATAAAAAATCTGACTAACCTGTAAATTACTAAAAGCCACTGGACATTAGGCATACTGGAGTGAGAGAAGTAGACCCAGAATCAGACAAATTAAAATCTCAATTCTATCCTTTTCCTGTGGTGTCACACTGAGGAAGCTGCCAGGAGGACCTTAACATGTACCTCTCGCATTAAACAAAGCACCAAGGTATGACTGAGCACAAAACTCTGCTCTTTCACATCAAGAATACACGTTTTTTGTGTGTTCATAATGTCCATTTGAATAGCTTTTGCAACTAAAACTAATCTGGGGTTTTAAGATATTTTCATTTCCCCTTGATGCATAGGTAGGCTAAAATGATACAATTCATTGTGCACTTCCTTCCTTCCCGTCAATTACACTGACCTGTTTTCTAATCTTATTTGTGCATTTTTCTGTCACCTTAAAGAATGGCATGTTCTGGGAATGCTTTGTTTCATGCCACCTAAAATCCAGCTAATTATCTCAGCTGCAGGTTACCTAACTCACCAGGGCAACTCGTACCTTTTAACTTCACTGACTTTCCCCGAGAATTCATTAACCTACAGTCTCTCATATTTTTACCAATCAATTTTTCTTAAAAAAACTGAACATACAAGGTACTGATGTATGCATACAAATAATTCTTTCCTGCTATGTGGGAAGAAATAACTAATGTCCACTTTGAAAACATTAGGTCAGCAATTTCTTTAACTACTCCTTTTTCCATGGGCATCTGGGTTTTTTCCATGTCTTTGCTATTGTAGATTGTGCTGCTGTAAATATAGCAATACAGATTCCCTTCTCATACACAGTTTTCATTTCCTGTGGATATATTGCAAATGGCGGATAGCAGGGCTATATGGCAGGTTTATTTGCAATTCTCCAAGCACTCTCCACAGAGGTTGTACTAGCCTACACTTCCACCAACAGTGAAGGAGGGTACCATTTTCCCCACATCCATACCAGTAGGCGTTGTTAGTAGCATGCTGAATGTAGGCCATCCTCACTGGAGTTAGGTGGAACCTCAATGTGGTTTTTACTTGTATCTCCCTAATGGCTAGGGAGCCTGAGCATCTTTTCATATGCCTGTTATCCATTTGCATTTGTTCTTTTGAAAAACCTCTGATCATTTCCTTAGCCCATACCTTCACAGGTTGTTTTATCTATTTCTTTTCTTTCTTTTTCTTTCATTCTTCCTTCTTTTTTCTTTTTTTCTTCTTTTTTTTTCTTTCCTTTTTATTTTTTTTCCTTCCCCCTGGTTTCTAGAGCTCTTTGTAAATCCTGGATATTAGTCCCCTATCAGTTGTGCTGTGTGCAGATTTTCTCCCATTCTGTTGGTTGTTTCTTCGCTTTGTTAATTATTTCTTTTGCTGTTGAGAAGCTTTTTAGTTTGATGTACTACCATTTGTATACAATTTGCAACAAGATGGTCCCAATGAGACCATTATGCTCAGTGAAATAAGTCAATCCCAAAAGGACAAATACCATATTTATCTCTGATATCAGGTAGCCTTCATGTAAATTATAAGATCAATAAACTTTTCCATACTGTTCTTGCTGCAACTCACGTGTTGTCATTTTTTGTTTTTATTTTCATTTCTTCCAACTAGTTTCTTTTCTCTTATCAAATTCTCCACTGACTTGTACATCACACAGCAGCATCATCTTACCCAAGAAATTTTTGTGGTTTTTTTTTTCATTTCTTCATTGATGCGTTGGTTATCCATTAGCATGTTGTTTAACTCCATGGTGCTGTAAACTTTTCTTTTAACTTCATTCCTGTCGTTGAATTTGTTTCATGGCTTCTCGTTTGAGGGAAAGTATAGTGATGGTATAATGGAGACTATCATATCCAGATGTGAAAATACAATGCAGTATTCATCTACTTCCAAATCAATGAAGGCCTGCAAATGAAACTGTTGGGTATATCTTGAGAATAGGATGCTGGACTATGAGGCATTGTCTGTACCAGCAATGTCAGGACACACTTAAATAGCAGACTGATGGACATGTGACTATTTATAAAGGACTATACTATTGTAATAATATGGGGAAAATCAATCAGGGGTTGGGAATTCGGGAAGGTGGTAGGAAAATTGCAGTGCCATAAAATTAAAAATAATAAAAATAAAATTAAAAAAAAATTTCTAAGTAAAACATTAGGTCCATATACAAAATCTCTTTAAGAGTATCATGCAAAACTTGCTCCTAGTTCAACAGGGTAGTTTTACTCCTTCCTCATAAGCAGGTTTCCTCTGCAGGTAACCAATGGAGGATGCTGATGTTAACAGTTCCCTGAAGGTGCGTAAGTGGCAGGGTGTGCCTTCCTGCATTTGTCTTTAATGAATCCCAATCTTTAAATGTTTTCAATGAATTCATTCTCCCTGAATATTCCGCTCTTCACCACATTTTTTTCCAGAGAAGTAGCCATTTAAGTATGCTGTTGTTTCCAAAACAGCATTGTAATTACGTGGATTATTTCTTTATCCAGTAAGGCTGTGGTTTTATTCAAATACTGGCCATCTAGCCTACTTCACTTTGTATTCTCCTATCTTAAATCACTTTTTATGATACTAGTACAACGTGAACCTTTTAGAACAAAATTAATCTTTTTTGAATTTTTTTGGTTGAAGTTTCACCTTTGCTTCTTAGTTTAGGAACTATCCTTTTTTTTTTTTTAAGTGTGCCTTTAAAAATCTAAATGACTAAATAAATAAATAAATGTCTTATGAAATCTAGGTATCTATTCCTTTCCTTTGAATTCCCAATCTTCCCCTAGTGAACAGTGGCTCACTGCTTCTTTGTGCTCAAATGTCAGTCAAACGAAGCTCACCTTTTATCATCTGGGACTTGGGGGTGTGGGGTGATACTGTGCTGTGGAGTAAGGATTACCCTTTCAAGTCCCCGCAGAAGCTGGTGATGGGCAACGGCTCCCTCTCTTGCACATGGGCTTCCGTTGTTTTCCTGCACTACAACTCTAGGCCCTCTTGCTCTCCTTGGACAGTCTCAGGACACAAGTAGCCCCTGAACATGGCTCAATTAGGTCACCCTTTGTTCACTGCATGGCAAATCGAGGAAGATATAAGATGTCTTGTATTTCGAATTTGTGTATATGCAGTAGTTCCAAGAGAGGAAAGGTCCAGCAGTAATGGAATATGGCCAGAGAAGCCAGCAAAAGATAGATGTTTGCAGTTTTGTAAGTGTGTCCAGGTTGTTCACTGCACATCTCTTAGGAAAATTTATATTGCCGGCAAAGCTGGAACACAGGTCTTCAGTTCAATGGACCGATTTCACAGCAAAGACCATTTATTTCTTCCTCTCAGGGTTTTGATTCAGACTGGATTGTCACTGTGACTTTTCATTTGCTGATTTTTGTTATCATCAGATAAATGATTGCCTAGTACCTGCAGCTAGTAATTAGGAAGGTGTAACTCCCAACCATACTGGTGATTCGTAGAGCAGTGAGCACTGCTGTGGCCAAGCTTGGCTATGAAAGACTCCTTAGTACATCCTGCACTTTCGTCTGGTATGATCTCTTCTTGCACCTTACCACAAATACGAGCTTCCTGAAAGAAACTTTTTACCTATAATCTTATGATAGAGATGGGATCTAAATTCTGACACCATGTCCTTGCCTTTTACCTAAAGAAGCTTTGTCACTACAGACACACAGGTGAGACACAAAGTGATAGGAGCTATAAGGATGGGGAGGGATACAGGACAGTGTCTTAGCACCTGCCTTATCCATATGGGTGCCCGTTCTAATCCTGGCGGCCTTTCTTCCCACACAACTCCCTGGGAAAGCAGTCAAGTAAGGCCCAAGTCTTGGGACCTATCTAGCACCCACATGGGAGACCTGGAAGAGCTCCTGGCTCCTGGCTTCAGATTGGCTCAGCTCCAGCCGTTGCGGTCACTTGGGGAACGAACCATTGGATGGAAGATCTTCCTCTCTGTCTTTCCTCCTCTCTGTGTATCCACCTTTACGATAAAAATAAAATAAATCTTTAAAACAACAACAACAACAAAACAAATTATTTAACTGAAAGATTGGCAGATAGGATTAAATAAGGTGGGGATGTGTGGCTTCCAGAGAGTGGACCTAATCTAGCTAAATGCTTTATCCCATAACACTAACTATTCTCATCTCTGGTGAACTGGCTATGTGACTGGCAAAGAGTTAGAGTCTGATATTTGTCCAATAACACAGTGTCTCCTTTTCTTCTGATGTTCCAGTTGTGAGTATGCTACACATCTTCTTGTTCCTTCATAGTTCTCGAATGTTCTGTGCATTTATCGAATACCTCTTTCTCTTCTTGTTTCAGCACATGAGGTTTCTATATCATCAAGTTTATGGAGGATTTGCCTTTCAGACTGTCTTTCACCTTGCCTTTATATCCGTTTATCTTTGGTTGGAAGTAACACATATTGTATAGGAGAAAATATACAAAGTAAGTGGGATTTTAGTGAAAACAATACAGTTAAGACTTAGGCAATTTATACAGCTAATCACAGCGGTCGGTATCAGAAACTCCAGATTTGTCAAGTGTCTTTGGTTTTGTTTTCTCTCCATAATTTTGTGCTTTTCTTGCACTGGTTTTGAGCTAGAGAGTATGTGTTACAATTCTTTGAGCTGTACTCTACCAGCACGAGGCTGCAAGTTAACTGGTTTGGCAACAGGGGGGTGGAGGAAGAATGCAATCTGTGCTTCTCTGGTTCAGTCTCCTTACTTGGTAGGCCTGTATCCTGGGAATGTTTCACACTTCTCAAGTGTTTATAGCTTTCCATTAGGAGTACTTTTATTCCCCTTTTCATACATACCCTATTTTTTTGATAGAGGGTCCACAATCCATTTCCTCGCTTCCTGAGGACTACGTTTTTGCAACCTCTCCCTTTTCTCCCCTTAGACAGGACAGGAAGACTGAATAAAGCAATCTGAATACTTTAGGATTGCCATAGATTCATCTCTCCTGAGAGTGGACTTTGTCATAGAGGAAAGTCTTGGAAGGTTTCTTTTTGGCTGTTCTTCCTCTCCTCTCGCCAGGGCCAGGCGATGGTGTCATCCCTTCTCCACTGTTGCCAACATTTAGGAAGTGAGCTAATGGATGGAAGATCTTACTCTTAAGAAGACTGGGAGGCATGGGACTCACCACTCTTGGAACTTTCCTATGAGAGCTTCATGGAGTCTCTAGAGAGAAAGTCACTAAAGTATGAAGACTCATGAGTCATCCACCAGAAAGTCTTCATTGCTGTCTTATGGTAATTGCCCCCCAGAGAACAAAATTATTAATGAATTTGTTCTCTTGCTGTGGCTTTCAGTAGCTTCTGCTCCATCCTTCTTAATGGGTCTGAATCTTCAGGTTTCTTTGGGGGGGTGACAATTTCCCCTGTGTCCACAACAGATCTTTGATGTGTGGCTCAAGAAGATTGTTGAATTTTCAGTTTGTTTAGCTTTATTTGTTGCAACTCTATTCTCATACCACCATGTTATATGATTTCACATGTGCAGATTTTACTATGTAAATTGGCTACCATTGATGGAATTACCATTTAAATTTAATTATTTCAATAACTATAAAGCATTATGTCTGCATCACACAAACAACACACATCACTAAACTAAGTACAACTCTTTAATTTGTTCTCTTTTCCAATTCCAAGTTTCTTTTCACATATCATTCAAGATAAAAAAGAAGCATGTCAGTCAATTTCTATTACTCCGAAATCTTTTACTTGCTAAAACTGAAGTGATGTATTCTATTATTTCCTATCAAGGTGAGTGATGATTGCAAAATTGGTTCTGAAACTGATGCCCAGCCAATACAAGTAATGCTAATGCAAAGTATTGATATGATGCATGTCTCATTTTGCAAGTTCATCTAAAATAGTATGTTCCATGAGAACAGTCATTCGATGTGGACTTAGCCATCACATTTCCTGATGTTACCTTGACATTTAAGAATATTACCCTAGAATGCATTCTGATAAATCCTTCCTAACAGTTTCAGTGTAGTTCATTTCATGAAGTCAGGTAAACAAAGAACTGAGAAATCCTGAGGGATTGAAAAGATGAGGGTAAAGGGATCATGCTGATGCTACTTTCTGTTGTTCAGTAATGACTGTAGCTAAGGTGTGTTCAGGTATGCAATAATGAATGAGAAAACAAGTGTAACGGAGGAATAATTCCAAACACACCCAGTATAGCAAAAGACTTCAGTCCTCGGAACTCTGCCTATGAAATACATGAAAGGTGTTCTATATGCACTACTAAAAAGTTTACATGCCCCAAAACAGACTTCAGTTAGCTTTAAAAACCATTGAGTGACGCCAGAGCAACTTTTAGAAACAGTCTTAACCACAGCTTCAATCAGTTCCCAGAATGTTTCTAATTGTTAGGCTTATTGGCTAATAATCATATTATTTTTTTATCTTCAAATATCTACCATATTTGTTTTGATTTATTGCTTTATCATTTTTAGCAAACTTCTCATTGGAGGAAACATTCTCCTTTTTAGAAGTCAGAAGTAGCAATGTGTGATTCCACACATAAAAGCTGTGCAGTGCACACATGAAGAAAAATGTTATGGGACCAGTGTTAGCACACAACTTTTAAAGCCACCATCTATGTCACTGTCATCCCACAAGGTACTGGCTCCTGTTTGGGCTGCTTCACTTCTAATCCAGTTCCCAGCTAACTGCCTGGGAAAAGCATCAGGAGATGATCCAAATGTCTTGGTCCCTGCGACCCAAGTAGGTGACCTGCAAGAGGATCTTGGCATTGACCTGGTTCAGCCTCAGTCATTGTCACCATCTAGGGAGCAGACCAGTGGATACAGCCTCTCTTTATGTGCCTCACCCTCTCTCTGTAACTCTTTCAGATACATAATGATTTTTATTTTTGTTTTGTTTTGTTTTGTTTTTTAAATCTTAGTTTATTAGGGTACAAAGGGTCAAGGGCTACAGGGTGACAAATATTCCAGACTTAGGACTCACTCATGTTTTATCCTTGCCTCTCCACAAGAACTGCCTCCTGATTAGCCAATCATGAATAGATCAGTGATGTCATGTTAAACAAGGCCTGGCAATTATCTAGTGAATTTAAGTTAGAAACAGAATACATTTAGATAGCTGTAATATTAAACATGGCATATTTTAGATTATCAAAAGGCACAAGCTTATTATTAAACTATTACTTAAAATCTTTTATATCACATTCTCCTTCAGAAAGGTTATATTCTTCAATTCTATGAATTTCTTTTAGCATGAGCCCATTCTAAGCAGCTGCCTTACTGCAGCTACTTCATAATTCTTGCCTAAGCAGAAGAAAAAAAAAGTGCACCAAATCTAATCAAGCACCTGCTGTGTGTTAGGTAATTTATTTGGGTTGTACTATCCCTTAGCTTATTTTTTTAGTAAGTAAGAAACAGATGTTGGGTTAGGTATGTCAGGCTCATACCTACTGAGCAGTTATCTACGATTTAAGATTAATTTATTTAGCTTTATCATGATGCTTTATTCCAGTTTCCTAGGCGATCCTGTTTCATGACAGACACTCAGTGTTTGAAGAGTTACAACACCAGGAAGGATGTAGGCTCCTTTGAGGACCTTACAGGAAGGCTTCTATGCCTGTGTCTTCAGAATTGTTTATTCCACACAGTAAGAAAGAATATGAAGTCAATTTTGAACAAGTATGGTTCTGTATTTCTTCGTACTGAACCTAGGAAGGTTTGTTTAGTATTAGTAGAAAATCCACATTCGATCAAAAGCATTCAAACGAGCCAAAAATATCTTTAAAGTTAATTGAGTTGACACTGCCCTAACAACTCCATAATCCTTGCAATGCTTATATTAGAAGCTTTCTTAACTGCATGTCACAGCAGAAATGACCCATATTTCTTATTTCTGAAATAAACGGTATCAAGCATTTATTTTCATTTTGAGATTCTAAGGTGAACACATACAGTTAAGACATGAATAAAGATGAGTGATAGATTGAGTTGTCTAATAGCCAGCCTGAAGCAGGAAAAGGCAAACTGACTTAAACAAAGGATCTCAGCAGAGGGAGATTTATGTGATTCAGCTGAACTGCATTCTGTTCTAGACTGCTGCAGATGGGCGGTAGGAAGAGCAGCCGTCTATCCGATTTAAATAGACTGCGGGCTAGTACTACACGTATACCGTTAATTCATTGCTGCAAGTTGCTGTAGGCATAGAATTGACTCTGTTCTCTGACAATCTCCCCCAGCTTAAATAGAAATGCCATTTACCGCAGTGTCAAATAAGTAAGATCCATATAACACTACAATCAAGTTGCAGTGACATTACATATTGTAGGCTCCATCTTGAAAATGGTCAAGTCAGCAGAGACTTACAATCCGCGGGACTCTGCTGACCACGGTGTCCCTGGTGATTTATCAGGTGGCTCTTGTCATCTTCAATGTGCAAACACGATCCGCAGCTTTAATGTGTGCTGCCTACTGGGCTTACGAAGATCTTTTCTACAGACTCTCTTTAATTTTTTAAAAGGTTTATGCAATGCTTATTATTATCTTAGATTTAGGGATAATAAAATTGTACAGGAGAAGTTAAATGAGTCTCTGAAGGTTATACAACTAGAAAGTGAAAGCTAGTAATTCCAAAACTTCCCATGCTGCTCTGCCGGTGGTCTGAGGTGGGACCAGCATAAATTAGGTCAACGATGGAGTATATCATACTCAAATTGTGAGTAAAGAATGCACATAAATAAACAAAGCAAGAAACATGACTGCAATTTTTAAATGAAGCTACTTTCTTGACATACACAGTTCCTTAGGATAGCCATGAAGCCACAGCACAAGGCACAGTGTTCCCTTAAAATTACTCATAAACAGAATGAGTTGGGCAAATTAGAAAGCAGTTAATACTGAAAACACAGACCATTGTATTCAACCTGCATCACTAAACATTCACTTTGTTTTGTACAGAAAGGAAAAACCTTATTTTGCTTTTACACATATGAAGATGAGAGAATGGGAAAAGCAGGAAGTTTGTGGAAAATGGCATAAAAGGTAACTTTATTTTGATGCAGAAACATGAAGGCCTACTAATCTGATGTTAAGAATGGAATGCGTTCCCATTAGGCATCATGGAGCACCTGCTGCAGGAGTGGAAAGGGCAGGAAACCTCTGGCCATGAGTCATCACGGCTCCCTAAGAGTCTTTTGAATTGGTTTTGTCTTCATCTAACATTCAACTAATTTGGAGTGCTTCTCATTTTTTTTTTAATTGAACAGTTTCGATGTTAGACAAGATGGAGTGTTTAGTGAAATATTTTCAAAGGTGGGCACCATTCCAGGAGGCTGAATGATGGAAATTTTTATGAAAGAAGGAAAGAAGGAAAGAAAAAAAAAAAAAAACAGGGAGGAGTCTGTGAATCAAAGAGTGAAGGCAGATGATATTGCTGAAGTCAGCATGAAGTACCATCATATCACGACAAGGTGGGAGTAGCTCCGTGCCCCCCACTCACAGTCCTAGCTGTGAAAGAATCCTATAGCCACATAACTACTCACACCTCAGCCTTCGAGCTAACTTCGACTAGAGCAGCTGCAAGGCTTCTAGCAGGCAAGCTGCCTTGATCCCTGCCATGCCCTGCTCCTGCAGAAGCCCATACTGCACTGTGCATTGTCAGACAGTGCTCATCTAACCTGCCCTTACCAGGATCAGAGGAGGAGAGAGCAGCAGTCCCTGTCATAGGGCTTAATGCCCGAGTGAGCACCTTGAAGTCCACACTGACTTTGAAGCTTGCTCAGAACGCCGAGCGAAGGCAGGGGGTGACCTAACTCTGAGCTCCAATGGCTTCCCACTGCCTTGGCACCGGAAGGACCTCAGGTGAACGGCAGGTAGAAATCACCAACCTAGCACAGAGCATCAACCACCAAGCACCAGCCAGTTGGTTCTAAGAATGCTTTTGTGAACAGAGTAACCTTGAGGGCCTGAGTGTATCCCCTGCTCCCAGACACTGCGGGAGCCCTGGTACTGTGACAGTGGACATTCTGTGACTGTCCTGCAAAGCATAGAGTACAGCTGTGTCTCTGGAGAATCTCTGCGTCTGGGACTGGATCTGGCTTTGGCGTCTCGGAGCTCTCTAAGGGTCTGGGGTGTGTCCGTGCTCCCACACAGAAGCACACGGTTCCTTACTTCGGTGATTGCAAACACAAGGGTGGGTTTGTTCCCACTGTGAGCTCTGTCTGACAGCATTGTTTACATTGTCAGAGAGCATATGAGACAGTAATCACAGCAATGTGAAATAATACTCTACCATTAACTGACAACAGGCCCAACCTGGGTGTCACCCTGTGTTTGTCCGCCATGCTAAGGCACTGAACAGAGTCCCTTGCCTAAACCTATTACATGCCTCTGAAAATCCCCGGAAGGAACAGATGCTCCACTAAGCACACATGCACCCTTCCAAAATAAAAGCCAACAGAAGAAAAAATCAGCAAGTGGTTACATAAATGCCTAAAAATGAACAAAGAAACACAAGAAACATGAACAAGGGGCAGAGGGCAATGTGACTTCCCCAAAAGAATGCGACACCTGAGAGAGAATGCAGAGATGAAGACATGGGGGAAATGCCTGAAAATGAATGCAAAACAAGTCATTATAAGACTACTCAAGGGCCCAGTGCCATAGCATAGTGGTTAAAGTCATCGCCTTGCACGCGCTGGGATTCCATATGGGTGCTGGTTCTAATCCCAGCGGCCCCACTTCCCATTATCCAGCTCCCTGCTTGTGGCCTGGGAAAGCAGTTGAGGACGGCCCAAAGCCTTGGGACCCTGAACCTGCGTGGGAGACCCAGAATTGCTCCTGGCTCCTGGCATCAAATCAGTTCAGCTCTGTCCATTGTGGCGACTTGGGGAGTGAGTCATCAGACAGAAGATATTCCTCTCTGTCTCTCCTCTTCTCTGTATATCTGACTTTACAATGAAAAATAAATCTTTAAAAGATGGAAGACTACTCAAAAACAAGAAGCAAATGCAGGCATTATATCTATACACAACAGGGATGAAATTCTTGAGAGAAACCAACCTGAGATACTAAAAATGATGATGCTAATATGCTAACTAAAAAACCCAGTGGAAAACCTAGACGAAAGACTCGGTAAGGCAGAAGAATCTTTGAGCTAGAAGACAAATCTTTGCAAAATCACACAAATAAAAAGAATAATATTAAAAATGAAGAAGAAAGGACAAAGACAAACATCATGTCCTAGATTAACAGGCTATCCAGCAAACTGTCTACCTTGTATGTCTTAGGACTTCCTGAAGGCATGGAGAAAGAGAATGAATTAGAAGGGTTCCTCAGGAAATAACAACTGAAAATTTCCCTAATATGAACAAAGAAATGGATATCCAAGTACAGGAAGCACACAGAATTTATACATAACCCAAAACGATCTTCACCACCACATGTAACTTTCCACAGTAAGAAATGACCAAAATATTCTAAAATCTGTAAGAGAGAAATGGCAGAGTATCTTCAGAAGATCTTCAAACAGATGTAAAGCTGCTGTCTCATCACTGACTTACAGGACAGACTAGAATGGAGAGACATAGTTAAAGGCCCGTGCCTCCATCCTCCCCTGCAAACAAACAAAAACCAAAAACCGTCAGCCTAGAATATTTTGTCCTGAAAACCTCTGCTTTATAAATGAAGATGAAATTAAAAACCTCACAAAATAAATGAACATTCAAATTATTTTCAGCACTTATTCAGCCCTGCAAATGACACTTAAACATATGTGACAGATATATATACACTAAAGCAAAGAAATGGAAAAATTTACTTCCTGATAACAGGGTGCAAAAATGATCAGGACTGTGCATGCTAATATCAGACAACATGGACTGTAACACAAAAACTGTGAAAGCCAAGACGGGTGTTATCCAACATCAGTTCAACAGGGAGATATGGCTATGCTAAATATATATGCACCCAATGCCAGGATGCTTTTATATTAAAATAATAATTAATGAATCTTTAAAAAAGACAGACTACAATGCTATAAAAATAGGGGACTTCAAACCCCACTTTCATCAATGGACAGCTCAGCAAGACAGAAAATTAAATAATAATAATAATAATAATAATAATAATAATAAACACTAGAGCTATGGATGGAATGGACTCACTTGTTACAGGCACAATATTTCATCCCAGAGCAACTAAAAGTCCATAAAGCAACACTCAACTAATTAAAAAAGAAAGAAAAACACTGAAAACTTAGAATGTATCTTTTCTGATTATGACTGAATGAAGTTGGAAATCAACAACTAGAGAAAATCTAGAGAATATGAAAATATGGAGACTAAAAATTATGCTTCTGAATAAACAGTGGCTCATAGAAGTAAACAAAGGGGAAATTGAGACAAAATTGGAAATGAAAAAAGATGGCACCACAACATAACAAAACTTATCGAATACATCAAAAAACATTGCTAAGAGGGTTATACCAGTAACTGCCTATATCAAGCAATTGGAAAGCCTTCAAATACATGATCCAACAGTGTATCTCAAAACCGAGAAAAATTAGAGAATAAACAAAATTTCAGACCAAAACAAAAGTATAAAAGATCAGTAAAATGATGAGCTGTTATTTTTTTTTTAAATAAACACATTCGGGCCCGGCGCGGTAGCGCAGTGGTTAAATGTCCTCGCCTTGCACGCCCGGGATCCCATATGGGCGCCGGTTCTAATCCCGGCAGCCCCGCTTCCCATCCAACTCCCTGCTTGTGGCCTGGGAAAGCAGTCGAGGACGGCCCAAAGCTTTGGGAACCTGCACCCGCGTGGGAGACCCTGAAGAGGCTCCTGGCTTCGGATCGGCATAGTATCGGCCGTTGCACTCACTTGGGGAGTGAATCATCGGACAGAAGATCTTCCTCTCTGTCTCTCCTCTCTGTATATCTGCCTTTCCAATAAAAAAAAATAATAAATCTTTAAATAAACACATTCAATATATCATCAGACCAACCAACTGAGAAAACAAACGAAGGAGAGAGGAAGAACAAAAGTAACAAAAGATGAAAAAGAGATGTTACAATGGATCCCAGAGAAATAAAAAAGAATCATCAGAATTGCTATAGCCGGATACCAACAAACTGAGTCCTGACTACATATGAAACCTGAATAGATCAAGCACCAAGACAGGACTGACTCAGTCCGAAGAACCTCCCCACACACAAAACCCTGGGACTTCATGGCTTCACTCCCGACTTCAACCAAACCTTACACGAAGTCATCCTCAAACTCTTCAAACATTTGAAAAGGATGAATTCTCCACAACTCCATCTTGAAGGTGAGCACCAAAACCACAGAGAGATAACACAAAGTAACAGAACTATACATCAGTACGCCTGGTGAACGTACACACAAACAGCCTCCACAGAACACTACAGTCTCAGGGCGATTTTATTTTATGCTAAATTTGAGTATGCATGTGTAAAAATATGTTATATATCATTTTAATGTGTGTACATATATGCATGTATAAATCTAATTTATGTATAGGCAAACAGTGCACATCCATCTGTTAGAACGTTACTTTATTCTGAGATACTAATTCTTTTTTTTTTTAAGATTGATTTATTTTTATTGCAAAGTCAGATATACAGAGAGGAGGAGAGACAGAAGATCTTCGGTCTGATAAGTCACTCGCCAAGTGGTTGCAACAGCCACAACTGCACTGATCTGAAGCCAGGAACTCGGAGCCTCCTCCAGGTCTCCCACGTGGGTGCGGGATCCCAAGGCCCTGGGCCGTCCTTCACTGCTTTCCCAGGCCACAAGCAGGGAGTTGGATGGGAAGCGGGGCTGCCAGGATTAGAACCAGCGCCCATGTGGGAACCCGGCACATTCAAGGCTGAGTATTTTAGCTGCTAAGCCACCGCGCCAGGTCCAAGATTCTAATTCTAAACTGTACCTTAAGAACAAAAGCATTATCTAGTATTCTTGCTGAAACTTCACCCATAAAAACAACAAATTACTAATAAATAAATGCTTGACAAAATATAATAGGGATGTTTTATAATTCATTTTCCATTATCATGGCAATTGTAACGATCACCACCATATTTATGCCATCTTCAGCAAAATGAACTTCAGACGTAAAAAGAAAAATCCTCTTGTCAGGTGTAAGCATCTCTTCACAAATAAATTAAGCAAACACAAGCCCTGAACACTTGATAAATATGTACATCTTATTTCTCTTTTCCCGCTGCTTTTCATCCGGCTGTAGCTGGAAACCAAGCAATAAATACTATTTATTTGAATAGTATGCTTAGAGGAAGTATTACCAATATTTTCTAAGCCTAAAAACATCCCCAAATGCATTTTACTGTTAGGCTCAGCATTTTCGTGGTAATTTACAACTTAAAAAGGCTAAACTCTATTACTCTATGTCAAACTAACACTGGGTAAATGCAGAGCGTTACCCCGTGAAGTATGTCCAAATTTATTGCTGCAGCCATTAGTCTGTATTGATTCTGTGTGTAAGCCCAAAGGGAAGGAGACCTATTGTGCTCGGCGTGGACTCTGGGGGAGAAGGCAGGCGGAGCGGAGTCAAGTTTCAAGCAACATCTATTTAGTTGGGCGATCAATGCTGCTCCTTTTCTCCCGGTTATTATTAATACAACTAGTCAGTGATGTGAACTTGAACATCTTGCACTGTATCTTACCGCTTTCCTGCAAAGGCTGCTTCCCCCAGCCAGCTTTTGAAGTCATGCTTTCTCTATGTGGGACCATTTGTTTTTCTTCAGTTAAGAATGGAGTTCAAATATAATCAGCCTTCGGAGTGGAAAAGATCCTTGCTGCTGGTCTCACACAGACAGACTCCCTTTAACCAACCTCCTATTTTTTTGTCTCCCCAAAAGGAGGTGAAGTTTTGTGGTTGCTAAGGTTTTAGAACCCATGTTTCCTGTGCATCAGGCGAGTTCCCAGACCTAGATTTCCTTTGCTGAACCTGTGCTCTGTCAGGTTCATTTATCACATGTCCAATGAGAAGATTAAGGTTCTTAACACTTGGGTTTGTTCTGGAAAAGTCCCAGACCCAGAGCCGAGATGACAATTTGAATGTGTGCGATCTTTGTCTTTCACCCAGACTTATGACAATATTCCACATCACTACCAATCAGAAAAATCGTGCAAATCGTAGGAGAAATCTTCCTTAAGTTCTATGTGAACACCACCATATTAATAAATTCGCTATGGTTTAATGTTGCTTTTGGAAAACAACGTCACAGTTAAGGTTGCAACTATAGTTCCCCTAAAGTCAGACATATATAACATCTAGATCATGGCAACAAACATTTGCTAACTCTCACAATAATAATTTATAATAATTTTTATTACATAAATTAAAGTTCCTAGGGCAATTTATATTATACAGTCTGTAAAGTTCAAGGGAATTGATGATTTAGATGAAAAGAACCGATTAAGAGATGAACCGAAACCTATTCTTTTTCTCCACTCCCTTTTTCTTCCTTCACTCTTGCCTCCATTTCCTCTTCACCTGGATAAGGGCTGAACTTCTTGAAACTTGAAGAACGTGCACCACAGACAGGGAGGCCACCACCCTCATGTCTGTGAGCAGACAAATGACACTGGAAACACCTTCGGGAGCCCTTCTGACACGCTTTGTCCACACATTCACACGCTTAGCACGCAGCACCTGCCTTGCTGTACTCCTGGCATGCCAGTCACTACTCCCTCTATGTCATGCAGGCCTATGAAATCATTCCTCGAAACAGGAGTCAGGGACATGGTCATGTTTCTGGACTTAAGGGACTGTTCATTTGTAAACTTTAATGCTACAAAGGTGATCTGACTGAATGGCCACTTTGGTTCATGTTTGGTTTAGCCTTTCACACCCCACAACCTTAATGTTATTCATGGGAGAAACAATACAACCTAAGGAGAGCTAGGAGCATAGAAGGAGGATGGAAGGTGGGAAGAATTAGGTTAATAACATAGCACTAGAGCTATGTTTTCTATTTGTAAACTGTCTGCAGATAGACAAGAAATAATTACTTCTTCCCAAAATGCTGCCTCATTTTTTTTTTTTTAGCTTTCAAAACAAATTAAGTCATAAACAATTTGTGTTTTCTCTACTGCATCATCCGGATGTTCATTTTCCGATTCGGTTGTATTAAATTCTTGAATCATTTAATTTTGAATAAATCCCTTATGTCAGTCTTAATTTCAGTGGTGCATATGTATAACAAATTGAAATGAAAATTAAACTACAGAATCAAGAGCAAGAGAACAGAGAAACACAGACACAATCTAAGCCACATCCCCGGCAGAGTTGATTGAAAGGATGGCCATAAATATTTTTAATGTGAAGCATCTCAGTTGTTAACCACAACATCTACAAATTCTGAATCAAATCTTACATATTTTTACCATACTCTTTTCCTATTAGCTTGGTGTTTGATTTTTACAATACTCAGCTTTCAACATATAAATACTATCTCCAAAGGAGCTGGTGCTGTGGAATAGTAGGCTAGGCATCCATCTACATTCCCAGCATCCCATATATGTACTAGCTCGCGGCCTGGCTGCTCCATGTCCAATCCAGCTCTCTTCGTTAGGTCTGGGAAAGAAGCAAAGGATGTCTCAAGTCCTTGAATCCCTATACCCATATATGAGACCCGGAAGAAGCTCCTGGTTCCTGGATTTGGATCAGCTCAGCTTTGGCTATTGCAGCCATTTGGGGAGTGAACCAGCAGACGGAAGATCTCTCTCTCTCTCCACTTTTTTCTTCTCTCTCTCTCTCTTCTTTCTGTAACTCTGCCTCTCAAATAAAAATAAATCTTTTTAAAAGGAGGAATTGTCTCCAGAATATCATTGCTTGATCTGAAAAATTGGAAGAGGTATGAACTGACTTAATAACTTCTAAAAAAAGAAGAAAAAAATTCTCAACTTTTTAAAACCATATGAAAATGGTTTATAGGATTTTAATAGCTATGAGGAAATTCATATTTGAATATTACAATTATTAAATTTTTTTTAAATTCAAAAGAGAAAGAATCATAAACAGAAACAGTTTTCATCCACTATCTCACTCCTCTAACGTTCCTGGTGGCCAAGTCCCAGACCAAGGCTTCAATCAAGAACTTAGTCTGAGTCCCCCGCACGTGAAGCTGAGCCCTGATCTCCTGTACCACCAGCTCTGTTTCTCCAGGTTTGCAGCAGCAGGAAGGTTAGAGTCAGGAGTTGAATCTACAAACCAAACCCAGTGACTTTGACTTGTGATAGGAAGACTAACCACTAGGCCAAACACCTGTTCTTGAACATTCTCTGAAACATTCTATCATATAATCTAACTTGCTCCTGTGATCATGCTTATCATTTAAACTGGAAAAGGTATGTTCCATTGACATTGCTTTGTGCATAGGTGTCGGCTTCCAAAGGCAAAAAAGAGGAGAGACTGCAAAGGAGAGTCACATAATTGATAATATTTAAAACTGATGCATCTAACCAGAGTCTTTTTCCAAGAAATGCATCCCAGAAAATTCTGCAAAGCAGCACTTTCTTGAGGAGGCAAGTAAACACACCAACTGGCTGGGGTCTCCTCTCCTTTCCTTAAGAGAGTGCTCCCAGGATGAAGGTTAAAAGGGTGAGTCAGGTAGCCATGGGAACTAGGTGAGTTGGGGGCAGCCATGGGAACAAGGGTGAGTTGGAACCAAGTTCCTGCAACTGAAAGTTACTGGCAGAGCATGTTGCATCTTGTGCTTTGGCCCAAAACAGCAAGAAGCTAGCCAAACATCTTGTACAGAAGCATAAAGAGCAGGTTAGAAAACGTATGCAGGTCTGAACCAAAGCGACTCCATTATGTAACTGGGTTCCACACAATTAACCATAAAATGTTGGAATTAAGAGTACCCTGAATGCCATGGTGACTCTAGATGTCATTAGGCCTTTGGTACATGCTTATGTCCAATCCCAAAAGGATGTGTATTGGGGTGGGGAGTATTTTAAAGAGTGTGAACTACATATAATATCTGAGTCTTTTCCGTCTTTTCCCATTTATTTCTCTATCACACTGCTAGAATATTCTGTTTGGGGAGAATAATAGAAATATTTCTTTATACTAACTGGTTCATAAAACTTATTTCAAAATTAATTGAGATCTTAAAAATAAATTATTGATGCTGAAAATCTACAAATTCAGGAGAGTTCTCAAGTACAGCTTGAAGGTTACTTCTTGAAGCCTCTTGAACAGTTACCTCAATTTGACATCCTCTAAAGCTCATCTATCATATTTCCACTGCGCAATTTTTAAAATAAGTTCTTTATTTTACATGATAGAGCTCCTTGGGCTCAGGGATTTCCCCTTCAATCTTTTCTCACCCAATTCCAGACACTGCTTTCCCCTATATTGTAACAACACTTTGGTCCCTCAAAATAATGACAAGTCCATCACTCCGCTTATTTTTTATCCTGACATTGTAGGTACAGAAAATAATGTAAGGCCCAACATTCTATTGTCAAGGTATATGTAGCAGTTTCATTGGGAGTCCATCCTTTATTCAGAAGGAAACGCATGTGTGATGTATCTCTGCTTCATGATATACTTGCCTACGTTTTGCATATCCTCTAGATAAATATATCTATATTTCTATACATACATATATTAAAATATATTTATATATATGCTTACCAATATATCTATTGATCTTGTACTTTACAGGAAGGTTGCTTTATATCAAAGACAACATAGGATATTTGTCCTTTTGGGGTTTGCTTATTTCACTAAGCGTAATGGTCTGCAGTTGGGACCATTTTGTTGCAAATGGCAGAATTTCATTTTTTTAAATGACTGGGTCGTATCCCGTGGAGTAGATGTACCCTTTTCTTTATGCACTCCTCTGTTGACAGGCATCTGGGTTGTTTCCCAGTCTTCCTTACTGTAGATTGTTGTGCTGTAAATACAGGAGTACAGGTCACTGTCTCCTAGGCAGATATTGACGGAGCTCCTTTAAAAGGAGCCCAGTAGGGCCCGGCGCGGTGGCGCAAGTGGTTAAAGGTCCTCACCTTGCACGCCCAGGATCCCATATGGCCGCCGGTTCTAATCCCGGCAGCCCCGCTTCCCTTCCAGCTCCCTGCCTGTGGCCTGGGAAAGCAGTCGAGGACAGCCCAAAGCTTTGGGAACCTGCACCCGCGTGGGAGACCCGGAAGAGGCTCCTGGCTTCGGACCGGCATAGCATCGGCTGTTGCACTCACTTGGGGAGTGAATCATCGGACGGAAGACCTTCCTCTCTGTCTCTCCTCTCTGTATATCCGCCTTTCCAATGAAAAAATAATAAAAATAAATCTTTAAAAAAAAAAGAGGAGCCCAGTATACACTGCCACTTTTACCACCTGAGGAATCAGGAAAGCTCATCATTCCATTTTCAGATGCTGCACATCTCTTTCAATTCTTAATTTTGAAAGCACTCTTGGAGTTAATACATCGTGGCAAACCAGAAGAATTGTTCCATGATCTCTTGCTTACCCTCTTCGAGGCAGATGTGGTAATCCTAAAACATGAATGGACACACACTCCCCCGCTCCAGCACACGTGAAGTCGATATTTAACTGAGCAGAGCTAGGATGGTGTCTCTGCAGTTGTCCAGTGTGACTTTCTTCTAAATCACCAACTCTGCGTCCGCTCAGTGTTATAAGCAATTTTTCATAAGAAATTACCTCTAATATATGCTTATTTTATTCTTCACTGTCTTCTCTCAGGGGTGATTTCAGATATGACAGGCATAATGTAGATGGTCACCAGATGAAAATTTTTCGTCTAATATGAATGCAAGACCACTATTATTAATTCAACACTTATAGAACACATACTGAGAAGAGCAAGTGAAGTGTTCATTAATTGATAAATAGAACTTGATTCAGCTAACTGGGGAAAACAGGTGAAAGAAAAATGAAAATCCAACAACAAATTGAACTCCTCCCCTCCCCAAAATATTTTCAATATTTCTTTATTTTATTGGAAAGGCAGATCTACAGAGAGAATGATGTAGAGCAATCTTCCATCCATATGGCCTCAATGGTCAGAGCTGAGCTGATCCGAAGCCAGGAGCCAGAAGATTCTTCTGGACCTCCCACACAGATGCAGGGTCCCAAGGCTTTGGGCCTGTCCTCTACGGCTTTCCCAGGCCACAAGGAGGGATCTGGATAGGAAGTGAAACAGCCGGGACATGAAGCCGCAGCAATGTGCGATTCTGGCAAGTGCATGCAAGGTAAGGATTAAGCCACTAGGCTATCGCACTGAGCCCTCTCCCACTTTTCGATTTCTAGAGAAGCCATAAAGGTGTGTTATGCTCTGCCTTCATTTTCAACAACTTCCACTTCCCATGGCACAAATCGGACTTCACAGCCCAATTAACAGGGAATGCAAAAGGTTACTGACACATTGACTGTATATAAGAGTCTAGCACATTAATACTAGTTAAGACACTCATACTAGTTGTCACATAAAAATTACTGAGAACATGAAATATTTCTAACACTGGAAAAGAACTGCTAGATCACAATATGTTATCTTAGTAGTGTAACTGGAGCACACAATTGGAAGTGGGAAATCGAATTTTGAGAGACAGACTGATTCTATCCATGGATTCACTCCCCGAATGTCACAAAAACTGATCCGAAGCCAGAAGCCAGGAGCCAGAAGCCACCTCCTTGTCTCACAGTAAGCAGGGAGCAGGGGGGGGCAATGACTTGAGACTTCCTGCACTAATTTCATTAGCACGGAGTTGGATTAGAAGTGTGCCAGCCATAACACAACCTGACACCTACAGGGGTGTCAGCATTGTCAAAGTGTAAAAGTTAGCCTGTTGAGCCATTGCACCAGCTGCTGTTGACAGTTTGTTATAGTGGTGTTTGTTAATTATTTTTATTATTTTCCATGTTGCAGTGTTTTAGGTACATAAATTCCTCCCTGGTCCTCCCCTTTCTCCTTCCTCATTTTCCCTTCCCACCAGTTCGCCTCATATTATTACAGCAGTATATTCCTTTAATAGCCCTTAACCAGTTTAGCATCCTGCTGTTTAATTGCATCATGGCACTGCAGGTATATAAAAAGGTAGAAAATTTAGTATCATATTCACAAGGTACACCTACTATTTCCCTGGGAACCCTCCCTTTATTCAGGGCTGAAGATGCCTACTGCAATGTATCCTCACTTCCTTGTATGCTAGTCCCTATTATACAGTTCATCCAGAAGAATATATGTATATACTTGTTCAGCTATATATCTCTTTTGTATTTTGTATGAGGATTTCCCTGTATCAGAGAACATGTGATATTTGTCCTTTTGGGATTGACTTACTTCACTGAGTATAATGGTATCTAGTTGAGACCATTTGGTTGCAAATAGTAGAAACTCTTTTTTATGGATGTGTAGTATTCCACAGAGCAAAAGCACCCAGTTCCTTTATCCATTCTTCTTTTGACGGGCTTCTGGGTTGCACCATGTCTTTGCTATTGTGGGCTGTACTGCTGTATATATAGAATTACAGATCCCTCTCTCATATGCAGGTTTCAATTCATTTTGTTACGTTCCCAGTGGTGGGATAGTTGGGTCATATGGTAGATGATTTTCCGATGCCCAAGTACCCTCCTTATTGACTTCCACAGTAGCTGCACTAGTCTACACTGCCACCAACAGTGAAATAGAGGACCTTTTTCTCCACACCCATGTCCACAGGTGGTGTTAGTTGACTTCTGAATGCAGGCCACTAAACTGGAATTAGGTAGAACTTAATATGGTTTGTATTTACATTTACCTAATAGCTAGGGAGCCTGAGAATTTTTCAACATGCATATTACCCATTTGAATTTGTTCTTTAGAAAGATGCCTGATTTCTTAGCAGGGCTGTTTTCTTGCTGCTGTTCAGTTTCTGAAGCTGTTTGTAAATCCTGATATTAGTTGCCTACGTGTTGTGTAGTGTGCAGAGATCTTTCTCCCTTTCTGTTAACTGCTTCTTCTTTTTGACTGTTTCCTTTGCTGTAGAGGGCATCAGATCAGAAGTAGAGCAGCTGGGCACGGACTGTTACCCATGTACAATGTTGGCACTGCACACAGTGGCTTCCCATGCAGCAGTACCAAGCTGAACTCAGTACACAGCTTGTCTTGGGTAACAGAGTGATGATGACCTCCTAAAAAGTGTATGTCAGTGTTCAGTCTTCTCCAGGATTGTGAAACACTTTAAAAATATCAGAGGTAGTTCTTCTTCAAATGTTTTGCGGAGTTCAGTTGTAACATCATCGGGCCCTGGACGTTCCTTCAATGGGAGACTTTTAATTACTGCCTCAATCTCATCAGTTCTAACGGGTCAGTTTGGATTTTGGAAGCTTCTTGACTTAATCTCCGTAGCTTTTATATGAGGAGGAACTGATTTGTTTCTTTGGGGATTTCCAAGTTGTTAGCACCTTGTTGTTACAGGAGTTTGTTGTGACCCTCTTCTTTCTATGGGATCAGTGTTAATGTCTGTTTTTTAAAACTCCAATAACATTTATTTGAGGTTTAATTTTTGCTAGGCTAGCTTTAGTCTATTTTATCTTAAAATTCCAAAACTTTTCTTATTTTTCCTCATTTTAATTTCTTTGCTAAAATTTCAGAGTATTTTAATTACTGACTATTGAAAAGTTACTGGTTTCATTCATCTTACCAATACACCTGTGAATCTATCCATCTGCACATGGATTGTTATGCATCCAGCCGGCAAATTAAAATATTTACTAGGAAAAATACAAATCCAGAGGTCTAAGACCAATGCTTAAAAAAGGCAAACACTTAAGCATTTCGATCAGCTTGAATAACAAACTTTCTGCCATACAGCCTCATGCTGATTTTCAACCCAGAACCAAATTGTCCCATATTTTCCAAACTTCTAGATCACCCATCTATTTTACTGCACATTCTATGCCTTCCATTACCACTCCCACAGGCCCTGTGCTTCCCATGCCAATGTCTTTATTCAAATAGTTAGCATCAACAGGGTTTTTTCTTGATCATAACCCTGCACTGATATCATCAAGTGCATAGGGAACTTGTAGACATTCAGCTAGGGAAGAAAGAAATCTTTTGGTAAGTTCCTCTCTTCCATTTTGAGAAGCAGTAGTCTACCAAATAACAGCTGGCTATAAAACATAGCTACAACTTGCACGGTTTGGGTGGGCTGGTCAAAAGTCAGTGCCTCCTGCTTCACTTTTCCATCCTTAAGCTCCTCAGTGTCTAACATGCTAGATACCCCTTTCCATCTCTCCTAGCCAAATTTATAATCCAGATCTGCTACAAAGGCTGGCAAGTCTTCCAGTCATTTATGTTGATTTTCTGGCTTGTTCACTCTCAGGATTTTCTTTCAATTTCGGCAGTCTTCCACTCAGACCACACAGAACTTCAGTTGTGTTTACACTGAACGCTCTCTTTCACCTTCAATTAAACAAAGATGCACTCACTTGACTTCGCTTCAGCATCCATTAACAGTTTAATGTGTTACCTCACAGTTTTTCCTTAACCAGATCTTTAAGAAACACTGTATAAAATCAAAAGCAATCTACTTCTCTCTTTGTTTGCACTTTTCTGCTTCTTCTTCTGATTCTGAGTAAATCATTTCCCTTCACGCTTCAGGCCTGTGGACTCCCTGGTGCCTGACACTGGGCTTGCCATCATCCTCCCACATTTGGGCTTTACGGTAATTTATTTCCTGAAATGCCCAAGCCTACCATATTTCACTGAACTGCTGAAAAATTTTTATTTGGATGACCGGCTTTAATAAAACCATGATGATAATGAGTAAAGAAACATGTAAGAATAAGAAATGGGCAAGAAGTGTAAGGAGAATCCAAGCCCTACTGCCTAGATTCATTCCCTGCCCTCCCGGCCTGTAGCACACAGGTTCCATCCTGGCTGCACTCAGCCAGACCAACGCTCACCTGGCCACATCTGCCCTGTAGCTGTGTTTCAGCTCCTCTCCAGCTTCTGACAAAGCTGCTGATGTGTTTAAAATCCTGATTTGAAATTAGATGTATCTTGAAATAGAAAATCTCTCTATAAGATATTTAAGTATATAGAATCTATGCTCTGGCTCTCAAAATCCTAAGAAACAACTCTACACTAAAGTTGTATTTGGCAGGGCAGTAATTACTGGGGAAAGTCAGCTTTTAGAGGCATTACTCTTAGATACATATATCCAGCCACTTCAGCAATAACTTGCTCTGAGAAAGGAAGAACTTGTGGGGTGTCCTTGAACCACATGGATGACTTCTCTCAGCAGTGACTTGAAGGTGAGGATGTGCACCCTGGAAGGTACACACAATTGCCACAGTTTTTAATCTGACTGGTTTTTCTGAAGAGGCAAAATATAAATCATTTAATCAGTTCCTGACTGAACATCAGGTACAACTTGTATAAATTTTCCTTCATAAAAGTTTCATCAAAGCTGGGGATAGCTGCACTGCCTTATCTTTTGCCGGAGAAATTACAGCCTGGGAAGACTGGCCAGTCATCCTATGTGATTGATAGGCTCTGGGTGGATGGCCTTCATGCAGAGGAGTTCAAATCTAAACAGCCTTTGCAGCTACTTCCATCTTTCCCTTAAAATGATGCTTCACTTCATTTACTGCGGGGGAAAAAGCCAGCTAACAATTTTGTGGCTATTGTTATTGTTTTCCTGAAAATTTTCTCACCTCCACCAATTGACGGCTAACACAACATTGACAGACACATTCTTCAATATGGTAATTGCTTCTTCTAAGCCAGCATTGCCCTCCATGAATAGAAGAGAGAGACAGAAGTGAATCATAAAGTTCTGTCTACTCTTGATATTAAGAAAATGTCTGTCAGCAAATTTTGTGCGCTCTTATTAGCTATTCATCTTGTCTAATATAAAACGTTTCTGATGTCTTAAAGTGGAAGGGATCTCTAATAATTGGAGAAAATACGGCTTAAAAATTCCTTAATCAGATCACTAAGTTACTACCCTCTTTCCTAATCTCAAAGTTGATCATTATGACACCAAAAGTATTCAAGCAGAAAAAAAATCGAAGATATCCTCAGCTCAGAGAAGAGAATGGAGCGAGAAAATCTGATGGAATCAAGGGTTTCGACTACAGACACTGAAGTACAGATATTACATTTCCAAATAGTGGCCACATCAGGAAATATGTCAGAGATTAGTGCTATTAAGTAAGATACATACGCTAATTTCAGGGGGCCTAATTTTTGGTGGAATTACATCATTCATATTTCAATTTAAAAACCCTAACATTTCATACTTTCAAGCCAATAAGTGTATGAATTGCCTTATATTCCAATTTCATGTAATGTTTTGCTGCACTGTAGTAAGACTTAGAGTAAATACAGACATAAATTTATGATCAGATATTAAAAATTAAAGACAAAAGGCTTAGAATAGGGCCTCGTGCAATAGCCTAGTGGTTAAAGTCCTCACCTTGCACACGCTGGGATCCCATAAGGGTGCCAGTTCTAATCCTGACGGCCCTTCTTCCCATCCAGCTCTGTTTGTGGCCGGGGAAAGCAGTTGAGGACAGCCCAAAGCTTTGGGACCCTGCACCCGTGTGGGAGACCTGGAAGATCCTGGCTTCAGATTGACTCAGCTCTAGCCACTGCAGCTGCTTGGGGAGTGAACCATCGGATGGAAGATCTTGTTCTCTGTCTCTCCTCCTCTCTGTATATCTGCTTTTTCAAGAAAAATAAATAAATCTTTAAAAAAAAAAAAAGGCTTAGAATAAGGAATCAAACACTATGTATGCCAGAAATCAAACTTCTGTATTCCGTGAATTGCCAACATGTAATCAACTGAAACTCACTACCAGAGGCTGGGGCTGTGGCACAGGGGGCTAACCTGTGTACTGTAATGCCAGCATTAAACGAATGCTGGTGTGAGCTGCAGCTGCTTCTTTTCTCATCCAAGTTCCTCCTGATGTACTTAGGAAAGTCATAAAGGATAGCCCAAGCATTTGGGCCCCTTCCATCCACCTGAGAAAATCAACAATCCTCTCTCCCTCTCTCTCACAATCTCTCTCTTAGTGTCTCCTTCCTTCCTCCTTCCTTTTCTCCCTCTTATTAAAAGATGTAATGCATTGAAGAGTAACAGAGTGGGAGAGGCAGAGGTCTTTGACGCTACCCTCACACCCTCTCCACCGTTGACTTGGCCTCTCCACGTTTCTCCATTCGACTCACTGCATCCGCTCGCTGCTGAGCTCACTTGCCTACTTCAAATCAAATTTTGGCACAGAAACTATAAACTAAATAAAAAGAACTTCTGGTGACCCATTCTGTAATTTCACATAGCTCACAAGATCAAAACTCTTGGGCATGCCTTTTATTGTTTGGCTCCCACTCATCCTTTCCCTTAAGACTCTCACTTGATTCCATCCACACTTCGGCCTCTGTCTTGGCACGGGGCTGATCTGCATCTTCCGTCACTGTCCTCGCTCATCTTCCCTCCTTCCATTTGACCTTTCCTTACTGGATGTCCTCTCCGGAATGCTCTCTCTACTCCTCACATATTCAGGCTGTGACAGATTCCTAAGGGAAATTTTCCTGTTGTTCCTCTGATGTCAAGTCTCAATAGTACAGGCAGGCACAAACCATAGTTTTCCTTCATAACTTGCCACAGATGAATTTTCCACTTTTATGACTGCTGGGTGAAAATGTATTGCATATATAATGCAACTCATTTTAATTTACTTTCATCATTTTAGGTTTTTAGCAGGCTATTAGACACATAGTATCTTTTCAATGCATGAATTAATGTCTGTTTATATCCAGAAAGCAAAATTAAATGAATCTAAAGAAAGAAGTTACAGTAGCCACAAAATAGTTATTGAAGCAATACAAAGAAAAAGACCTCATAGAACTAATTTTCAGTTACAGTGCATTATACACTCTTAACGATTAGTAGGTTTCCCAAAGGGTTAATGCTTATATGGATTATGTATAAATTTGTTTTTACTATGTTAGACATTAAAGTTGAGCAAACTATGTAATTTACTTGTAAACTGACTCTAAATACTATAAATAAAACAAATTCAGTGTTGGTTAACAAAAATAACATACTTTAAAAAAATGCATTTCCCAAAACAAAATGTTAGGAACAGAAATTTGTTTAACGTTCATCCAGTCATTAATATTTGGCTTAAAAAAAACACAGCGTGGTTCTAAGGTAAGTTTCTGCATTCCTTCTATAAATATCACATATGACGTGGTCTTTGAAAAAGTCACTCATAAAATGAGAGTGATAAGAAAAATAATCTTGTAGCATATTATAAAAATAATTTTGATCTTGTTGATGTCATGAAAAACTTCTCAGCTATCCCTAGAGATGCCTGCACTAAGAAGCACTCTTGCAACTGCAAAACTTTTATGATAAAAGAATGCATTATAGCAATATAGTTGGGCCATCAAGCATAAATAGGAACTATCCAACTATTTTGGTAAGGTTGTTACAGGACATGCTAATTAAAGTATTTTATAACTCAAATAGATAATGTGTAGTATAGAATGTATTTTTGATTAGACATTTCTTTTCCTACTCAATGTCATCCAAATATTTAGATTAATTCAAATATGAAAAGACAGAATCTACGAAGCCGAATACAAAGTGTCCTAAATGGTTTGATTTAACATGTCAGGAGCCCTCCATACTAACTATGTATCTCTCTTTCTAAATACATTCCTATTATATATATATACACATGCTGTTACCTTAATAAATTATTCTTGATTGCTCCTGGTAATATTTTGGTATGTTATCTAGAGTTGATAAGAATTACCATAGACAACAATTACAATTTTTCCTTATGTAAGACAGTATTTAACTAAAATTTTCTTTGTAAAACACCCCTCATTCACTATAAAGTGAAGCATTCACATAAAACCGATGTCATTTAAAAATTTTAAGTATTTAAAAAATATTGTTTTAGAAATTATCCACATATAAACATACCTCAACATACATCAACAGCTTATGTCACCCAGAAAATAATATTTAATCCTTCATTTAATCAATAAAGAAAACTTCTTCAATGTCAGATGGCCTTGGACACTTTTTTCTTCCATAAAGATAACCTTGAACATGAAATGATTCTTCTGTGCAAGGATAATAAGAAATGTTGAGGACAGAGGAAAGTGATTGAGTAAACTGGTAAGAACAAACTCACAAAGTAGAACGTCCTTACTAAAAACTTTGAGGAACTTTTATAATAGGAACTTAAAATGTTTAAAAATTATATTTAATTGTTTTTTTGTAAAACATCACTGCAAACGAGACAGTTATCATAATTATGAAAAATTTTCATCAGCAATCAATTTTAATTGATTACTGGCTATTGATGTATCATATAAAGCTATTAGGATTAATTTAGATTGCCAAAAAGTATTCAACTGAAACACCAGTAATTAAAAATAAAACAATAACCCATTAAGTGTTTTAATTACGTAATCTCATATGAGTGAAAATGGCTTGCTTATTTACTTTTCAAATACGAGCTAGTTATTTGAAATGTCCTATTTGCTATATGGGATTCAAATATATATTAAAGATGATCTTGAATTAAGTAACAGATATTTACACAAAATGTAGTGATTCAAAGTTGTAATGATTCCCATAGGAAGGGAACATTATGTTGTGTTTTCACCCACCTGGGGAGAAGAGACATAGATTAAGCCTTTGGTATCTGTGATAAAAGGGACAAAGTAGCTGGTCTTCTCCTAGGGATAAAATAAACCAGCAAAAATAATCACTCTTGGGGTTTGACCCTGCATCCATGTGGGAGACCGGGAAGAGCTCCTGGCTCCTGGCTTCGGATTGGCTCAGCAACAACAGCTGCAGCTGCTTGGGGAGTGAACCATGGGATGGAAGATCATTCTCTCTGTCATTCCTTCTCTCTGTATATCTGCCTTTCAATAAAAAAACAAATAAATCTTTTTTAAAAAGCAAATATGGATGCATCTACCCAGTACATTGAACAGTGGCACCAGACTTCAACTAAGACAGAATATATAAGATTCATTTGTACTAGATGAAAGGTAAGTTTCATTACCTCTAGAATCTAGAATACTTACAGAACCCTACGCATACCTTTTACATGGTTATGAATTAGGACCTAAAGAAATACACTATAGTCCCTGTATTCAGTTACTCAAGTTGGGTGTCACTAGATGTCATTCTGTTAAAGAAAACTTGAGGTGACTGTAGCAGTGTTGAGTACTAGGATAACATGTCCTTAGGTCTCAGTAAAGTGCCCATATTAGTGTTCTCCAAAGATTAAAAACAAAGAAGGTAGATAAATGAAACATGCTAGATACATAAGTACGTAATTTATTAGGGAATTGGCCCAAGTGATCACGGAAACAGAAAACTCCTAATAGGATGGGCCTTCTGAAATAAGTAGGGAAGTTGGTACCGTGGCTTAGACTAGGTCAGAAAGCTTCAGAATAGGGAAGGTGGTGGTGTTATTGAGTCCAAGGTCAACAACATGGGAAACCTGCGGTGCTGCTGGTATGGGTCCTGGAGTCCAACGTCCACATTTCTGGAGTCTGTTGGTCAAGGATAAGAAAGGAAAGGTGTCCCAGCACTAGGGGTGAGAGCCAATTGACCATTTCTTCTGCCTTTCAATTCTATCTAGGTGCTTAGCCAGTTGGGTATGGTTTGCCTATATTGAAGGGGCATCTTCCCACAAGCTTAATTCACCACTAATCATGCTATAAAACAAATACAAAGTAGAAAGATCACAGTTCCAGAGGAGTATAAACTAGGGATAAAAGCAATCATATCCACAAATGATAATTCCATTTCTGGACATTTTTTAATCCTATGTTGACTGCCACATATCAGCAAAGACATGACATTTGATTTTCTGAGAAAAACTTATTTTACACTAATCATAATGGTTTCCAGTTGCAACCACTTTATGGCGAGAGATAGGATTTCATTCTTTCTTATGCCTGAATAGTATTTCAGTGTATTTATGCAACATTTTCTTTATCCCATTATCACTTAATGGACATTTGAGTTAATTCCATCTCTTAGCTAGTGTGAATTGAACTGTAGTAAATATGGGGGTACTAATAACACTTTTACATGCTAACTTCATTTTGTTTGGGTTAATTGCCAGCAGTGGAATGGCTGGATCATATGTTTGACTTATTTTCAGACCTCTGAGGAAACCACATATTCTTTTCTGCAATGGTTGTACTGATTTACATTCCCACCAAAAGTGGACAATGGTACCCTGTTCCCCACAGCCTCACAGACATTCATTGTCTTTTGATTTCCAGATGTTAGGCATTCTAACAAATGACTTTCTGAAGCTTGGATTTTGGTACAGCATATTAAGCTGCGACTTGGAATGGTGTCATTGTTAGTGTCCTGGTGTACTGCTTCTGAGCTGGCTCCCTGATAATATGCCCAGGAAGCATCACACAAAGGCTCAAGTACTGGAGACACGGATGAAGTCCTGGCTCTTGGTTTTGTCTTGTCCTAGCAATTGCCCCTGGAACCACTGGAGTGGTGAATCAGCAGGCAGAGCACCCTGACCTTGTCTCTTCCTCTCGCTATCACTCTTCCTTCACATCAAAAAAATAAATAAAACATTAAAAACAAAATCAAATATCACATCAATGGATGTTATCCATCAGTATCAATCGATAGATAATGATGAAATAACAGTCAAATCAGACCAATAATAAAATATCACCATGTACCCACATTCACGCATATACCTACACATTCATCAAATAAACTAAAAAATAATACTTTTTTTAATCCAGAGGAGAAAATGGTAGGATTGGAAAGGGAAATTCTAATAGTTAGCTCTGGCTGTCAACCAGTTCTCCCCCTGATTTTTGCAGGGTTTTATCTCAAAGCATCATTTTTCAAAATCCTCTTCATCTCTATGGGAATCCTTTATCCCTGGCAGCCTACCTTTAGTGACCTGCCTCACAGCTAGGTCAGCTAAAATCAATGCTCGGCAAAAATCAGAAAGCGAGGGAAGAATCGAAGGAAGGGATGGAAGATCTGACAAAGATTTTATTGAATCTCTTTACACTCTATGCATTTTGGGGCCTAGGAATGAAACAAGCTTTTACAAGCCAACCTGGGGAAAGATATTTTTTTTTTCCTCTTCTCAATTGGACCAAAATGATAAGCACTGGATCTTTTGCTTAAAACTCTTTCTTCAAAGAAACCAGTAATACAATATAAAGTAATAAAGGTGCTGGATTTTCAGAAAACAATTGTGCCAAACTCATTGATTGTTTCCTACCCATAGATAATCCTGAGTAAGTATTGTTCATTGATTTATGTCAGCGGTAAAGGTCTCGATTCTCCTGAGTTATTCAAGTGCATTTAAAGTGAACCAATTCTAATTAATTTCTTTCATCTACAAACTGTGTAAGAAATCTGCAGTCATTTCAAATGGATTTTTCAAATGAATTTATCTGAAGCACATTTTTAAATGTCCATCCTCTTTAAATATTTCACTTTTAAAACAATCTATTGATGGAGCCATAGTTCTTTAAGTGGAATTACACATATGTGAGTTTAGTTCAAGTACAGAAGTAACTTTAGTGTTTCTGTGAGTACTTAACTTCTGTTTCCATGTTGTCTTTAGTAGTGTGGAGCGCAGGGGCAAAGAAGTTACTAAATCAACAAGATGGCGACTAACAGGTCACTGGGTTACAAGTGGCAAGAAGGTGGCGGCAAAGGACAGAGTCTTGGGCGTCAACCAGGGAGACGGTCAAGCTGTTTCAAAGAAGGACTGACTGACCAGGGCCACTTCTCTCACCTGCCCCTGACCAATGGGAGGTGGCTTCCACAGTGCTCCTGGTAATTGGCTCCTAGTTTCTCCCCCTCGTGGAATTCCTGAAATTCCTGGCCTGGGGCTATTCCCTGTGCTATCTAAAAAACTGAATTTCCCAAATAAACCATAATTGCTTAGACAGAGCCCCTGTCTGCTTCTCGCACAGGGAGGATGGATGGCCAGCACCAGGCTCACCCCTCTGGCCACAGGGTGCTAGAGGAATCTGTCGGGGAGACCCTGCAAGGAGAAGCACTTAATCACCATTGTCCCGGTAGCCATTTGGCTTTAGATAGTAACAGGTGTAAAGCGTTACTGCAGCACTTTTTTCAATTGGCATGATTGCTCTTCTTCCCTCTCTTAAAATTTATCATAAGTAGGATCAGTTGACCAGTCTTGTTTCTCCACAGACTTCCTATAGCCCAATAGTGAAATATGATAAGCCAGAGAATATTTCTGGAGGTGACACAGCACTTTAATTCAACCAGAATGACATTTTCAATTCTTCACTTCTGCATCCCTCTCTCGGTGACACGTAAATGAATTCACCACGTGTAAAGGTTTCAAACCCAGAGCTAAAGATGCTTGAAAAAACACAAACCTTGTTTAACAATGCTCAATACAAGGAAATCAGGAAAAGCCAAAACCTCAGGCTCAACTGCTGACTCACACTTTCCACATAAGACAAAAGCAGTAGCAACAAACAAGTGCATTCGTTATGGTAAAACAGACATTTTTTATTTACATGATTTTATATCATAAAACCGATTTTAACATATTTATCATTCTAATTGACTCACAACAAATACACGTAGTTATGAGGTACAATATCATTTAACACCTATGAACAACATGAAATAATAAAAATCATGGTCACATTTCTACTTCTTTAGGTATTTATCATGTCTTTCTGTTTTGAGAAAATTCTTATAAAAAATATGACTGCTGGGCTCAGCGGCAAGGCCTAGCAGCTAAAGTCCTCGCCTTGAACGCCCCAGGATCCCATATGGGCGCCGGTTCTAATCCCGGTAGCTCCACTTCCCATCCAGCTCCCTGCTTGTGGTCTGGGAAAGCAGTTGAGGACGGCCCAAAACCTTGGGAACCTGCACCCACGCAGGAGACCCAGAAGAGGCTCCTGGCTTCGGTTTGGCATAGCATCGGCCGTTGTGCTCACTTGGGGAGTGAGTCATCGGACAGAAGATCTTCCTCTCTGTCTCTCCTCCTCTCTGCATATCTTGACTTTCCAATAAATAAATAAATCTTTTAAAAATATGACTGCTATAAATTAGTTATTCCACTATGCTGTACAGCACTGGAATTCATTCCTCCTTCCTAGGTGTGGAATGTCACCCAACTCTCCCCTCTGCCCACTCCCCGCAACTCCTTGGGCTGTAGTCCTCACTACTGCACTCCTATGGATATGAGACTGACCACTTTAGGAGAAAGACTGAACTCTATAGCAATGTTTCCTCCAGTCCTCAAGAAACAGGCACAACTTCTGCTTTCCTTCCTTGAAATGGCCAGAGTCCAAACTAGGGGAAGCTATTTGGTCACAAATGAAGTAACTCCACACATTTTAGTATGATATTTCATATTCAATTTATGTGACTGCAGAGTAAAGAACATATATAAGAATCACCTAGCTTCACTTATTTGGAAGATAATTAAGGCATTAGAGTTTGTTTAAATGCTTACAAAAAAATAATGATAGGTTGTGGATAGAAAATGTTTGCACATTATTACCATGGAGATAGAAGGACTTGGGTTCATAATCTGTGCTGTCAATTTCTCTTCTTATATACGTGGGTTCCGCTCTCCATTTCCTATGTCAAGGCACACTGAACCAAGTTAATCTCTGTGTTTCAAAGACTGAAGAGACCCATGAACAAAATCAAAATTTGATGCATTCCCTGATGTAACACACCACAATTCAAATACTCTACAGAATAACTACGAGAATATGAAATATTTGCCAGATCTAAATTAGAAATAACCATATGGAATGGAAGGGAAATTTAGGATCATTTACTTTGTTAAAAAAACATTCATTTTAGGAAAGAGCATCCTTCTGTAGGGGAAGCTGTATTCTGAATATAGCAGGTGATTGGCTTCAAATGATATTTGAATGTACTCTTATGTAGCAAATATTGGAACAATCAATAATAGTATATACTCTACTGTGTATATTAATAACAGATAACATTAATGATATATTAGTAATGAATAGCAGCATAATATCAAAGTGTTCTTCAAGTTCAGTGGAACCTCTATCAAAATTCCAACAGGATTTTCCATTGAAACAAAAAAGGCAATGCCAAAATGCATAGGAAATGTCCTAATACTTGGAAAGATAAACCACCTCAAGCCAGAAGAACAAAACAAAAGCATCGCAGGATCTGCTTTCAAAGTGCACTACAAAAATAGCAGAAGGCTGCACTGTCAACACAACAGACAGATCAATGGATCAGAACACACATCCCAGAATAAACTCACACACTTGTGCTCACCGGATCTTAGATTTTTTTTAAATCAAGAAAATATTCTGGGGAAAGAATAGGCATTTCAATCAACAACGTTGGCAGGTTGCATATCCACAATGTGTACAACAATCAAATTGGATTCCTATATGACCGCACATTAAAAAAACTCAAATGAATTAGACTTAAATATATGCAGTGAAACGGTAAGATAACTAGAGGACAACACAGAGAAAAATTTCTTGATTATGGTTTTGGATATTCCCCAAAGAACAGGCAAACAAAGTGAAAAAAAAGAGAGAGAGAGAAAGAGATAGATTTCATTATTTAAAAAGATTCTGCATAGCAAATGAAGCAATCAAGCAATTACTAAAGAGATAATCTAAAGAATGAGATAAATATTTTCTTTTTAGGATTTTAATTCTTTAAATTTGTAAAGCATATACCTCATACAAACTTACTATATATATATAATGAAATCAAACAAAGCAAAACCACAATAAGATATCACTTCACCTTTGGTGATTTGGCTACCGCCAAAAGACAAAACAAGTGTTGGCTAGTATTTCAGCATGTGTCAGTAGAACTATAAATTAGTGTACATGTTTTCAAAAATAATGTAAAAAATAGAACTACGATCTAGTAAGTGAATGTAATGCAGTAATCTTACTTTTGAGTATATATATCCAAAGAAAATGAAATTATTATGTTGTAGAGATGAACTGTATTGCCATGTTCAGTGCACTATTATTGACCATGGCAAGGATAAAAAAAAAATCAACATAAACGGTGATCAATGCATGAATACACAAAGAAAATTCAGGGTGCGTATGTCAAATGGAGTTTTATTTGGCATTACAAAATAAGAAACTCTATCTCTTGTAGATGTAAGGCAAATATATAAAAAGACAATATTGCTTGATCTTGTGTATACTTGTATGATGAAACATGTAAAAAGTATGTAATATTTGCCCAATTTCTTCTTGGAATTTGTAAAAGTATCTCCAAAGATTTTAATTTGTGATAAAAATCCAAGTAAAAAATGACATGCTCCTGAGCAGTATAATTCCCTTAGGGTGAGGGTGGTGGTGGACATTCCAAATTAACTAAGATGCAATTAACAAATAAATTTGCATACATCCTCATTGAGCATGTGTTTATACACAAATATGTTGGGGGAAATTATCTCAATATAGCTAATTATCTTTCATATTACATAGCTACATTTTTATGGTGACAGCACTTAAAATCTACAAGGATGTTTCAGAAAATTCTTGGAAAACTTAAATTAAAAGCTAATCTTATGTTTGTTTTTTTTTTTTTTCTTGTCACTCTGCCTTCAAAATAATTAGCTATCAGGTCCAGTGCGGTAGCCTAGAGTCCTCGCCTTTGATGCACCAGGATCCCATATGAGCACTGTTCTAATCCTGGAAGTCCTGCTTCCCATCCAGCTCCTTGATTGTGGCCTTGGAAAGCAGTCCAGGATGGCCTAAATCCTTGGGTTCCTGTACCCACTGGGAGACCCAGATGCTGCCATGCTCCTGGCTTCAGACTGGCTCAGCTCCAGCCATTGTGGCCACTTGGGGAGTGAACCATTGGACAGAAGATCTTTCTCTCTGTACATTTGCTTTTCCAATAAAAATAAATAAATCTTTTATATAAAAAAGGTGCATTGAACACAGCACAGTCGGTATACCATACACGCGCCTGGGAGCTGGGAGTTGTGTTCAAGAATGCTCACAGATGTTTCCTCATCCTTCCTTGCTAATAAAGCTCTCTCAGGTTTATCCTATTACACTCAAATGTAACTAGTTATTTTAGTATTGCTCAAAAATGTAGCTATTTTTCATGCACCGAGGAAAACTTTTGTCTAAATCTTGACTTCAACCAAACTTCTTAGAAAAAAATGCCAAAAGCAAAGATAGTTAAAGCCAAAGTTAACAAATGGGACTACATCCAGCTAAGAAGCTTCTGTACAGGAAGGGAAATGGTAAAGAAAGTGAGGAGGCAACCAACGGAATGAGAAAATGTGTTTATACACAGTACAAGAGATAAGAGACTAATATCCAGGATCTACAAAGAGCTCCAGAAACTCTGCAATAGCGAAGGGTACAATGCTTTTAGGAAGTGGACAAAGTTCATAAGCAGCTATTTCTCAAAAGCTGGAATTTAAAAGTCTAATAACTACATGAAAAACAATGCTCAGGTTCCCTAGCTATTAGAGAAATGCAAATTAATATTAAAATGAAGTTTCACTGAACTCCAGTGAGAAGGGACTACTGTTAAATACATCTTGACGATAGGATCTTGGACTGTCTGCCATTCTCTGACCTGCAATGTCAGGATACACTTAAATAGCAGAATGATGGACTTATTATCACTTATGGAGGATTATACTATTGTAATGCTACAGGGGAAATCAGCATGTGTGGGATGTGTGTGTGTGTGTGTGTGTGTGTGTCTGTGTGTGTGTCGGGGGGAGCTGTGGAAAGGGAAAAAGAGCAATCCCAGAGCCTATGGGACCTATGAGTTGCTTATGAAAGACTGCACTATTGCAAGAATATGGCGGAAATCAATTAGGGGGAGGTAACATAGGGGAGAAGGTAAGAGAAATCCTAGAGGCTATGGATATGTATCATGAAAGGAAAAAAGAAAGAAAGGAGGGGAGGGAGGGAGGGAGGAAGGAAGGAAGGAAGGAAGGAAAAAGGAAGAGAGAGAAAGAAAGAAACCATGCTGTATCTATTCAGTGGTATACTGCTCAGCCAATTGGAATAAAATGTACCCAGCTGGAAACCATTATGCTTACAGAGATGCGTCAATCCAAAAAGGAGAAATATCAGTTCTTTCTGATACAAGACAACTTAATACTCAGTCATATTATATATGCATTTATAATATACATACATGTGTATGTTATATGTACATGCACATATATGTTATATACATATATAACACATACATGAACTCTACAAGGGAAACTAGCATACTGGGAAGTAAAGATACTATGCAATACGCATAGTAAAAAAAATAAATAAATAAAAGTAAGACTCCCAGACTCCCAATGAAGCTTAAATATACCTCCACAGTACCAGATTTTGCACATTTACCTGTACTTATATCATGATACGCCCCAGGCGTTCTAATCCTGGCAGCTCCACTTCCCATCCAGCTCCCAGCCTGTGACCTGGGAAAGCAGTTGAGGATGGCCCAAAGATTTGGGATGGGAGATCCAGAAGAAGTTCCTGGATCCTGGCTTCAGCTCGGCATAGCATCGGCCATTTCGTTCACTTGGGGAGTGAAACATTGGATGGAAGATCTTCCTTTCTGCCTCTCCTCCTCTCTGTATATCTGACTTTCCAATAAATAAATAAATCTTTAAAAAAAAATAAAAATAATTACACTAATACCAAACTTAAAATTCTTGAGGCTATTGATAACACAATCATTGCAAAGATATCGACAAAATATCCTTGGACTAGTAAAGTCGTTTATTATATAAGAGATGATTGAGATAATACAATGGCTTTTACTAAAGATCAGAGTAAAATCAGTAAAAAAAAAAATGTGATGTTAAAAGTATATGATTGCCAAAATGAGTCCCAAAGCATGATAAATTTGCTGCCAGAATACCAGCCAGTCACATCAAGCATATGACACAGGTTTTTCTGAAATCCTAGAATCATGAAGAAGCTCCTTCTACCTTTTGGGTTTATTGTATAAACACGTTAAAGTAGATGTTTGGGTCACAGAACTAGAAATGTGACAACCCGTCTCACATTGTCAGTCTGAGCTACAGGTCATTCTACATGGAGATGGAGGGCATAACGGTAGCAGCTGAAGTCTGTCTTGCTTTTTATTCCAGGTGTAAGACATAGTGTCAGGTGACATCTTCCTGCTCCAAGTAATAGCGCTGAAATGCAAGACCACTCAGCAACTGGTCTTTAAATTTTCTTTCCTTATCTTTGATCCATGTTGCCAGGAGGTGTTCATTCAAACATTTATATTTCTTAGCTTTCTCTAAAAAGTGTAATACTTATTTTAACAAAAACATTTTAGAGGTTATTATCAACAGGCATGCTATCATATTCCTTGTAATATAGGAAGACAAAATATAGTTGGAAGACTCAGTAACTGTCTCAACAGAAAATAATCATCATGTATGCCTTTGTAACAAAAACAGTCCTTGTGTGTTTTTGCAAATTATACAGGAATAATAATTTCTTACTTTCCGGCGAGAAAGCACTCCTATTTCAAGGCAATCTACATGTTTTAATTGTTTCAAAGAACAAATAGCAGAATTAGAAGACAGTTTTTAATCATAAAATGGTATCTTTGCAGCTCTTTGTTTTAAAAAATTGATATGACTTTTGGCAATTTGTGAAATCCATCAGCTAAAAATTTAAATTAGCCATCACAAAGTAAATTGGCTTCAGATCTTTTATTTTCAGTGACTTTGGTAAAGCTTGGTATGCCTTGTGGTGCTACTTAATTAACTGCGCAGAAACCCATGTGAAATGTGAAGGCTTCGCTCAATCCACTATTACATTAAAATTGAATATCATTTATTAATTTTGAGCCCCTGAAAATAATACTGCTTCTGTGACCATTGAATAGCTGCCTTAGTACAACATATATACCATTTAAAGGCATACTTAAGAAGCAGAAACTTTTCAGAGGCTCATCATAAATATTTGAGTGTTGACATGCAGTGTTGAAAATCGTTTATCATTGGCCTTGTGTTTCTTTTATTCTGACATGTTTCTGTTGTTCATTTTATAATGAACTGTTTATTTTTAGGGAAATTGTTCTTATTTTAAAGGCAGAGAGAGAGAGAGAGTGACAGCGAGGAATCTCTGCCCCCAAATGCCTGCAACATCACAGGCTGCACTGGAGCTGGAGCCGGGAACACAACCTGGATCTAAGCAGCAGAAGCTAAAGTCCTTGAGTCATACTGCTGCCTCCTCAGGTCTGCATTAGCAGTAACACAGAGTCAGGAGGGGGAATCAGGAAGTGAATGCTGGAACGCATATGCTGGACACAGTCACATTAAGCTCTAGGATATGTGCCCTGTATACTAACGAACTTTGTTCTCTTGCCATAACTATTGACAGAAAAGGTAATTTAAATATTTAATTTAAGTAATTCCTATTCAGGTCTGCTTCACTGTATAACAAAGCAACTGTAATAGGGGTCACGAAGGCGTAGAATCTGAAGAACACAACTTGAAGTACTGGCTTTTCTTTGCCAGGGAGCATGGACAACGGCTTCAACCTCTTAAAACCCACTTCCATTCCTTAACCCAGGTTTCCATGAAGTTTATTTTTTCCAAGCAAACCTTCAGCTCCTTCCCACATTGTTCCTCATTCTACTCTTGGAATAATCAAAATATTTACTTGAACAGTGAACTCACGAAAGCTCACAGGTACGCTCACCTCATCTGTCTTTTTCCTTGATCACAAGTTGTTTACATGGCCCAAATCAGACATTTTTAATATTTTTATCATTTTCTTCAATGTGATACTATGAATAGTGGGAATATTAAAACATTTTAGTAGTGTGACTGAGTTAATTAAAATAGCCATTTGTCAAATGCCATTACTTATAGGCTCACATTCTCCTACCAAAGATTGATTCTCTTTCACCTCAAGAATCTGAGAAGTGGAAACCATTTCTTTCACTGTGGTTTTCAGGTCTACCACAGCCAACAAACTCAAATTAGTCTTTCAAGGTCCCTCTTACCATCCTGACTGCCTCATACATTACTCACATTAATTCTGTACTTTTCCCGTTCCTTCTCTCAATAGTACATTCAAGAATCAAGCAGTGATTTACCACAGAGAATGCTGGAACCAGAAATTATTTTTGACACTGAACCCCCACAGACTTTCTCACAAACTCTTACATCAAACTCACCTCCATTATAAAGAACTCAGTCAGTCAAAAGTGAAATAAAGCATTGCACCGGTCATGCTTTCCTTAGTTGTAGAAATTAGAGCACAGCTAAAAGTTAAAACCAGCCTGGCTTTCATCAACTTTCAAGTTGCACTTTCCCTAAGTTCACAGAAAACATGTTTCTCCCGTGAAATGTTCCAATGTCCTGCTATTTCCATTCATTTGAGTCCCTGTGCTTGACTGCCTCACTTCTAGCTGAACTTTCAATTGGTATTTCCTCCCACTTACAGTCTATCTAGTCATCCCTTTGTCTCCAGGTTTGGTTCCTGGAACCCCCATCTTGACAGCCACTGATACCAAAACACATGGATATACCAATGTATTTATAAAATTGTATGATATTTGCACATATTCTATACAGACTGTCTATATATGTTAATAAATCACTATATAAAACATCACATGCAATGCAATGCAAATATTATTAAAATGATTATCAAACTATTGTTTAAATAATAATGAGAAGAAAAAGGAGAAATCTGCATATCAGTACAGATACAATATTTTTCAAAAGCACCTAGTGTAATCTTGTCTGAATGCCTGGAGCCAGAATCAGCAGAAAGAGAGTGCCAGCTGGACTTCTCCATTACACTGCCTCAGCCACTAAGTCCAGATCACGCAGGCTTCTTAGTGACTTTTCATTTTTTTCAACAATTAACTGAAAGCTTCATGCATGTAAATGCTACTGAAAATTCATGTGTTCATAACTATTCAATTTCGAATCTAATAATGGCAGTGTATATCATCACCAAAATGTCAACATTTAATAGAATCATTGTCAAATTCTGAGTCAGTTATTTCTTTGTTTGAGTATACCAGGTACCTTTAGTCCACAGATGCTGATAATCTCAGCCTACGTTATTTTCAGAAAAAGCAGCTTTACATGATTTGTATGTGCTTCTTACATTAATAAGCCAGTGATAATCAAGCTTAAAAAATATTAATGTGTTTTGCTTATTAACTGAGTGAATGTGGAAAAAGACTTCTCAGCGCATAAATTTCTGAAAATACTGTCTTTGGTGACACCGAGCAGTAAGATCTAGATTAACAGAGTCATAGCAGGAGACTCAGAAGATTGCAGAAAACTGCTGGTAAGAGTGACAACATTTTAAGTTTGTTATTCTTTGGCAAAACAATGCAGCCAGCCAATTCCTGAATTCTCAGCATGAAGTTCACCTCTCCTTGAATTATAATCCATTTGTAGAAACACCATGTGTTTTGTTCTACATGGACAAGACAGAAGGTTTACCAGCTTGAACTGGTTTTTCTCTGTAAAACTGTCCGGCACCCCACTGACGTTAAATGTGTCATTAACCTTCTACCTGGAGTGTTTATTACCTTAACTCAGACAATATTCACAAATGCCCTTATCAACATAATGAGGTCAAGGCAGCATCAATGTCTGCTGTGCTGTCTCCTCATTCTCCAACGTGTAACTGCTTTTTAAGTCTTACAATATAGGCTAAAAAGAAACGGCATTAATAGGCTCACTACTCCAAAAGACCAGTACTTATATTGCTCTAAAAAGGATGTACAAAGTTGAGTGAGCATGTAATCCATTATCCAAGGGCAATTATTAGGAGAGAAACAAAGTGCTGTTAACAATTACATGGGAACACCTCTGCAAACAGGGACTCTTGTGGGCGAGCTGGGATGTATGGTTAACCTAGGCAAAAAGAACATCAATGACAGAATTCTCTGCTTTGCAGTTTGACAACCTTTACAAGTTTCAAATGAGACTTTTAAAACCTGATCCTGATAAGTTTCCTGAGAGTTAGTTAAGCAACCCACATTGCTATGTGTTTTTTTTTTTAATTTTATGGTACAATTCCATAGGGTCTGGGATTTCCCCACTTCCCCCTCCAGATCTCCAGATTCTCATCCCCGACTGATTTTCCCCATATTATTACAATAGTATAGTCCCTCCTAAGCAGTCATAAGTCCATCAGTCTCATTTAAGTGTGACCCGACATTGCTGGTGCAGACAATGTCAGGCAGTCCAGCATCCCATTGTCTAGATATATCCAACAGTTTCATCTTTGATTTGGAAGTAGGGATGCATACTACCTTGTATCTTCACATCTGAATATGACAGTCTCTATTATGTCATCATGACACATTCCCTTAAATGAGAAGCCACAAAACAAAGCCAACAACAGGTAAGACAAAAGTTTTAACAAAAACTTAACTTTAACTTTAACATAAAGTTAAAACAAAAAATTTACAGCACCATGGAGTCGAAAAACGCACCACTGAATAACTAATGCATGGGCTGGTATACATTTCTAAAAATTTTGTCTCAGTCCAACTACAATGAAAACAAAAGGTAAATAACTTGGAAGGATAAATTTAACCTTATGAGGTTTTCCACTTTAAAATGTACCATCAACTATTTTTGGGAGATCCTTCATTGAATTCACAAAAGAATCTCAAAGACAAGGAATATTTGCATATAATAATTCCATATCTGCCAACTGCATTCAACATTGTCTTTTACATAGTTCCATGTTGGAAACAGAATATCTGATTCACACATACTTTTAACAGGAAGAAGATTAAAGTCATTGCTCTTTGTTTGAAAATTTATACAAAAGTGTTTCTGAAAGTTCAGGGACAAATGGAATTAACCAACTTGTGTATTTTGGTGTCTTTTTCTTGAAATCTATGCATGGATTTTTTAAAAACTTTGAATAATGTATAATATCTATATGTTTTGATGGAGGCTCAGTGCAATATTTCATCACTGCACTGTTTTGATGACACGCATTTTTAAAGACCTTTCATAGAGTTTTTCAAACTGTGTAATTAACATTTGTCCCTGGTTATATGTGATGATATTATATAAAAATTTCAGTTGATCTGCCAGGACCCGAAGTAGTGAATTATCCAACAATTATGTTTTAAGATCTGTATGTCCTTTGATATTTGTATCTGAACTCATTTGGGGGCACAATCGATAAAGCAGTAGGCCTAGGAGTCAAAGGGCTTGCTTCAAGAAACAGGGTGGACTCCAGTGAGATAAAAGGGAAACTAAACACAGCAAAGGCAAGAAAACAAGACCGTATCATATAGGAACTGTATGTAATCCTGTACACTTTCCCAAAGAGTTGACATTAGAGTAAATAACTTATTGAAGGGTAAAGAAGTCTGCTACATGAACAGGTTTTTAACCCTTCACTTGAAAATCACAGTATAATTTTATTGGCCAGCCTCCTTCTCTGACCACCACAGCTCAGAACGCATCAGGTGCCCGCACAAAGGAACACAGGATGCTTACACCCTGTAAACTTGCTTGGTTTTAATGCTCTTTCCGTGATAATTAAAACCGAACCTTGAATAATTTTTTCACTAAAAGGTAAAGATAAAGCATAATTCTCAGGTGATGTAAGTTTCTTACTTGCATATTTGATAGGACCTGTGTTGCTTCAAAGCTACACACATAAATTTCTTTGACATCAGAATTTTAAAAGACATTTATTAAATTTTCACCACATTTGAAAGAACAAAACTGTGCTTTGTTTTTGCTTTCTTTTGTTCCATTTACCAATGTGCCAAGATCTACTTGCTAGTTTAATTTTCAAAAGAGGGTTTTAAAGCATATCTATTAGCTCATTTTAGGAAACAATAATGCTGTATTTCAAAACTCTGCTATAAAATGTCAATGTTTCAATGCTCATGCAAATTACAGATGTTCAGTTTGAAACATCAATATATTATGAACCTGCTAATGACATCTACATGGATGTAATGCCACAGTACTTGCTGAATGATTGAATGAATGGCTATGGCAGGACAAAATGTGTGTGACTGGAAGGACTCACCCTTTGCGTATGTTTGTTAACCAGGGTGGATAACATTGGCTAGCTGCGAGTGAAGCTACAGCAAATTGTTGTACGGCATTATCCTCCTCAGTAATGATGACAAATAGTTTCCGATGCAAATGTTCCACAAAGCTGTCCGGTGCCATTTTATCTGCTGTTTAGGTTTTACCATTTGGGGTTGCCAAAACTATTTAGTGCCTTCCAGGATCCCATTTGCGATAGACCAATACAAATTTGATGATCTATCCAAATATACGGAGATGTCGCTTTAATGGTGTCATCATTATTGGAGCTGTCCTTTATACAGACATTCTTAGCAACAGTAGTAAATGACAGATGTGTTAATTAAGAGACTGAGGCAAAGCCAAGGTTGATGTTCTAATAAACAGGTCATTAACTTTGGTTATGACCAATTTGAGGAGATGATTGTTATTACAGACTGTATTCCATGAGTTATGAGTGCAACAATATAACTTTGAAGTGCATCCAATGGTAAGCCTGTAATGGGAAATACCCTAAAACAATGACTATTTCTCATGTCACCCTGCCCATTTGCCACTTTTCATATTTTCAGAAAGTGGTTTTCTATGGAGCGAATCTTATTAAATAATTAATTACACTCAAAGGAACATATGGTCTTTCAGAGTCAAAGAAAAGACATTATCAACAGCAATTCTAAGATTATTCCTAGTACAGAGCTTTCCTGAGTCTGCAAGTGACTTGGACTTAGATGAGACCTAGAAGAGATCAGAATGATACTATAAATGCATTGCAAAGAAACTCAGTGGTGCAAATGTTCACTCTTTGAACTGCTGTGAGAGTTCCCTGTCCAGTACCTACAGCAGATTGTCCTCCATTTATAACTTTCTTCCTTCTCTCAAGCACTAGAATTTTCTTCCTTAATGAGTCATTCTATCGTGGAAACTTCTTCAAGGCACACTGAAAGGCAGAAAAGCTGGTTTCTTGAAAACACTGTGGAGTGATTACACAATGCAAATAAAATCCAAAAATGTCACCCTTTGTGAGGAAAAACATAATCCACAGGTATCAAATTTTTGCCCACTTCATGGTGTTTTGGGAATTCAGCAATTTTATCCCTTGGCACATCCTGGCGACTCTCCCTAATCTTCACACACAAACACACACATGTTAGCTCCTCTCACTGGCCACAAGGAATTCCCACAAAAGCACAGTCAGATCAGTTCTAGGTGGGTATTAAGTCTGATAATCTCCTTTATCATTTATTTAGATTTCATGATCAGTTTCCCAAGTGAACCCTGTTGTATTATAATCTATACCATTTCTACCCACTGCAAATCACCTGCTGGAGGTGGGTGACCTTGTTGGCTTTCCCAGACTTCCAGATTCACATGACCACAATGACTATCATGTAGTGCACATAATTCCAAAGCAATCAGGACAGAAATGCACTGTGGGATATTCCTCTCAAAATGGCTTTCTCCTGGCAGGTGCCATAAGACGGAGCTTTAAAGGTGATCCATTAGCTACATTTGCCTAAAAGCTTCCACTGCAGGACTTTTACGGAAAAATGAGAACTTGTAAATAGGGGAGACTGTTTGAAAATTTGTCTAAGGGTACACAGTATAGTGCATTTATCATTGTGAACAGGAGAAAAATAAGACATAAAGAGATCAAATGACCATTTTTATGAACACAGTTACTTTAAGGCAAGAAACAAGTTAGGTCACTGGTCTCCTCCAAATTTGATGTTCTATATGACCAATATTCTGAGCCTGGTGTAATTGAAAGATAGCTTAATAACTAAATTCTCATCTTGAAAGTACCAGGATCCTATATGGGCACCAGCTCATGTTCAAACTGCCCCACTTGGCATCAGGCTCCCTGTTGTGGCCTGGGAAGGCAGCAGAAGGTGGCCAAAATCCTTGGGACCCTGTACGCACATGGGAGACCTATAAAAAGCTCCTGACGCCTGGCTTCAGGTCAGCCTAGTTCCAGCCACTGCAGTCATTTGGGGAGTGAACTAGCAGACAGAACATCTCGATCTCTCCTTCTCTGCATAAATCTCATCTGCCTTTCCAATGAATAAATCTTGCTATTTTTAAGGATTTAACTGTTATCCTGTATAAAGATTCGGTATGCTGTTCTGTTATTCATCATTTAATTTGGTTAGCTTGTTAGTTTTTAATGTTTAACTTTCATTTTATGAGAAACATGGGCAGACTGAGAGAGAAAGAGGTAGAGACACAGAGAAATTTTCGTGTGCTGCACCGCTTTCCAAATGTCCTTGGTAGAAGTATTGCACTGAGCTAAGGAAGAAGCCCCAAAATGTCTGCTTCTGTCACATGACTAGCAGGAACCGAAGCTCTGACTCCTCCTCTAGATCCTGCCAAGGCGTGCGTGAGCAGGACCCTGGAATCAGAAGCAGAGCCCGACTTCAACCCAGCACATGGGATGAGTGTGCCCCAAGCATTCCTACCCATCACATCAAAATATTTGCCTTTGGCTGATCTTTTTCCTTTCTCCTCCACAGTAAAGGAAATGTTTGAACACAATAGGTTCACCTCCAAGCTTTTTAAAAAATAAAATAGCACTGCTATAATTATAATATTTTAAAACAAATTAAAAAAAAACATGGCCAGGTGTGATCTACTCACTTACTAAATAAAAGACGAAAGTCACAAGTCACATGCCCATTCATGACACCTATGCATTAAAACTACACATCTATGCCGATTCATGACACATACACGTTAAAACTACACGTCTGTCTGGGGTTCTTTGTAACTATTTTTGACTGTTAAGTGGTAAATCATACATAATGTAGTAATTACTCCAAACAGTATTACTGGTAGCTCCATGGCAAAAAAAATATGCAAAAACTGTGCCCATTTCTAGTTACACACAAGGACCAAACAGAAGAATCAGTGGCTCGCATCAGTCTAAGCACAGTATGCCAAGGAAGGGAATAACTCTGTAATTACATTTATTACCGCCAAGAACCATTTGAAAATCTTTAGGTTCCTGAAATGCATTCTCGCAAATGCTTCAAGTTGAGGCCTGCACTTTACAGATGTGGAAGTGCACATGAGAAATGTCACACAGTTTGGAATCGGTAGTAACAAGAATCAAATACAGCCGTGCTTCGATCATGAAAATGAGTTAAGTGTATTCCTCAAATTCCTGTAACACAAAGTATCCTCATTGACTCAGATAAATAAATGTGGCTCAATAAAAATCACATCTAATTAGTCAATTTCAGCGCTTCCATCATCACTGTTTCTGATGTATTCTTTCCACTAAAATGACAGATGAACATGGATGCTGATAACAAATGGGACAGCAGAATGTTGGCAACAAAATTTAAATCATTCTTCCAAGATAGTTAAAAATGCGGTCTTTGCTTTATTTTCAAACAGTGTTGATGTGATTCAATTAAAGTGGCCTGTTTTCTTGAACCCACCATGGTGTACAGAAAACACAGCAGCAAGGATCCTAAACTGAACAGATTTTTAAAAATTTCCTTGTTTTTTCCCATATCTCTGCAACTCCAGTTATGTTTTAAGAATGAAACTAACTCCAACCATCAATTACTTTCTTGACATGATTTCCAAATATTATTGTGCACTTAATTGGCTATTTTAATTAGATTGATATCTCATTTTATGAAGCATTTCTTTGTGAAAGTAGTCAGCATCACTGGGAACGTATTCCAAACCTGAGAGATACTCTGATGGATGATGTGGAAACCATGAAATGCAGATCTGACCCTATTTCTTCATCCTGAAATGGACATTCCATAACAGAAAAATAATACATGAACATTCAGAGTTACATAAAATAACTTCTGAATGAATGATATTACATGTAACAGGAATACAATATAGTAATTCTGATTGGTGTTTTAAGTTTTAAGACTGAATTTTACATTATTAGTTAAAAATGCATAACTGAAGAACATTTTAGGTGTCTCTGAAAAATAGTAAAAGGCATATGTTAAAAGATTCATATTTTGTAGCCACTGGATCAATGCTCAAATGGCCATGGGTGCCTGAGCTGAGCCAGGCCGAACCCAGGAGCAAGGCATTCCCCTGGGTCTCCACATGCTGAAATGGCTCATGAACTTGGAGCATGTTCTACTGCCTGCATGGGAGCGTTTACGGGGAGCTAGATCAGAAATGGAGCAGCCAGGACTCCAATTAGCACCAGCTGAGTTGACAGTGTCTCAGATGGCAGCCGTACTCACTCTGCCAGAATGTGAAGACTTTTCTAGGGAGAGTTGGAAATACAGAGTTGTGAAATACAGAGTGAGAGAAAAGAGGGAAGTCACATAAAAAGTGAAACAGGAAAATATATTAATTTAAAAAAAAACAGGAAGCACTAATTTGCAAGAGAATATGATTAACAGAATTTTCATTCTAGTATGTAGTATATCAACTGAAATCCAAATAATTTTGCAAATGATGCAAGCGAGAGATCAAGATGAACCTTAGTTTTAGCAGAAGAAATGTGAGCTGTGTGTGTGTGTGTGTGTGTGCTAAAAGAAAAAACAGCAGTTGAGCAGTTGAAGCAGGATGAGATAGAACATGTTAGATACAAACGGAGGAGATAGCATTAATACTGACAGGTCAGTAGCTTTCCGTTTTGCATAGTATGTGCATCCTAGCAGTGATGTCTTACAAGCAATATAAATTAAAAATTTAGACTTCAGGAGGCAGTTGTTGCGAACTACACATACTTATATTTGGAGTCATTATCTTAGAGAAGATAACTTGACGTGCCGATAGTGGATGAAACTATAAACACTTCACATTGAGAGGAAAGGTGAAAGATACTTCCCTCACACTTGCATGAAGAAGGAACTTATGCTTTCAATGAAGTTGGGAATAAGTTACCCACAAACTAAGTGTTGGGAAAGAGGTACAGAATGAAGGAGACAGGGTAGGAACTCATTGAACTAACTTACTGAATGGTTCACAGAAGGTAGTCAACTGCCTGAGTGTGGATGGAACAAAACTGTGGCAGCAGCCCCACCCTTGAGCAACCTGGATCTTTCAGAGCTCAAGAGGTGTGGTGGGGCGGGTACCCCAAGGCAGAGGAGTCGGCAGAGGCAAGACAGCTTTTCCTGGGGTTTTCAAACATTGTGGTGCTTCCTCTCTGGGGTCTGAGTGTTTGGAAAGAAGCACAGTGAATGGAATGGGGACCAATAAAAGGCACAGGATAACTGATATTTTGAAATGCAGGATCAAGAGTCCCTGGGGCATTGGATCTGTTTAGGGTCTGGTGGGAAGGAACTAAAACACCTTGAGACCAATGTCCTCACTTCATGAGTAAGGAGCATCAAGAACTCTGTGGAAATAAAAGGTGAAAGCACACAAATAACTCCCTGCTCACTGCTGGTGAGTGCGGCCTGAATTTATGTAACCTACGGAGAACTGAATAGGCAAGAGCTGATTGTGGGACAGATGGCTAAGTTGGGAAATAATAGTACAGAAGATTTTCAGGAAAAAGCAGAAATTAAACAGAGGAACAGTAATTTTTCTAATTCTTTAATATCACGGATAATATCATGAAAAAAAAAACTAGTCAATCCACAGAGAACACGTATTTAAATTCTTCTCTGGGTTTTGAAGAAAATTCTTACTTTTGCATTTGTAATCCCCAAATTGTATTTGGTTCTGCATGGTTTGGGAAGATTTTCTTTTTACTCTTTGTTTTCAACTCTATTATTTATTATCACTTGGGTATTTTTTGTTGTTTCTCAGGTTATACGTGATCACCACAGTGGGGTCAAACATTGTAATTCTCTGCATTTTTAACAATTTCTCTTTCTCTGAACTCCACTCCACATGTCGTAGCTTCTGCTAGCAGCTTTCAATCACTATACCTCCTGGATGCTCAGTGAGAGACCACCCTGCCCATGCTGCCTGCCTTTCACTTAGACATTTCTTTCTCCACTTAAAATTTCTCTCATTTCTTGAGTGGCTTGTTCGTTTTGGTTTTTTGGTTGTTTTGAAGTTCTTTGTATATCCTGGAAATTAGCCCCCTATCGCCTATATCGTGTGCAAAGATCTTCTCCCACTCTGTGGGTTGCTTTTTTACTTTGTTGATTGTTTCCCTTGCTGTACAGAAGCTTCTTAGTTTGATGAGGTCCCATTTGTTTATTCTGTTCTCAACTGCTATTGCTTTTGGTGTCCTTCTTAGAAAGTCGGAACCTACTCCTAGGTCTTGCAGGGTATTTCCTACATTTTCCTGCAAGAGTTTGAAGGTTTCTGGATGTAGGTTTAGGTCTTTTATCCATGTAGATTGGATCTTGGTGTATGGTGATAGATGTGGGTCTATCTTTTTGTTTCTACAGGCTATCAGCCAGTTGTCCCAACAACATTTACTAAAGAGGCCTTCCCACTTGCTTGAGTTGTCATTGGTCTTTTTGTCAAAGATTAATTGGCTGTATTTGTGTGGGTTCCCTTTTGGTGCTTCTATTCTATTCCATTGATCTTCCTTTCTGTCTTTGGGGGGAGGGGTATGGGAAGGGTGGGGGGAATCCCCAGCGCCTATAAAACTGTACTACATAATACAATGTAAGCAACAATAAAAAAAAAAAATTTCTCTCAAATCTTTACAAGAAACCTCTCTTCACTTCCAGAAATAACAATCATTTCTACTAAATTGCCTCAAATCACGTGCTTGGTGAGGGTCTAATACAATTATTGTATCTCACTATTTCATGATTATACATTCATTCAACTGTCATCACTACACCAAATAATAAATTTTAAAAAAAATAGCTATACTGAATGAGAATTGGGAACCAGGAATAAACAGCAAAGATTAAGTTAAAGGAGTATATGATTTCCAAACCCAAACACATTACTTATTTATTTATAGTTCTGTTTTGCATGGAAAAGGGAGCCAAACATGGGTAAAGTGCCTTGCTGGTGTCCAGACGTTCTTACAGGAGCTAACACAAAGTTTTCCTGAACCAAGAATTGTCATTAAAGTGCATGTACTTCCTGCTCACTGTATCCCCAAGCCATTTTACTAACAAATCCTAGCGAAACATTTAATCTCCTGATCTATTTACTCAAAGTATTCCCAAACCAGAAGTTACTGCTACTATACCTCCTTCCTGACTTTTCTGCTTTTGAGTGATTTCTCTGTGGATATGAAAACCCTAGCAATCTGAAAACTTTCTACGTCTCCCAGCATCCCATTTCTAACTAAACATGACAAAAAAAAGTGAAAAGGAAGTGATCACTAGTAACTGGAATGAATGGAGGATTTATTGTGTGTCAGCACTGTTGCTTGAATGCTCAACATCCCTCTTTCAGCCAAAAGTTAAAAGAAACCTCTCAGAAATAATACCTATCGTCAGTCCATTTAGATCAGGAGGCCCAGACAACAGCGAGAAATTAAAGCAAATTCCCAGGCAGGGCTTCCCTACCAACACATACCCACACTTTCCTGATTGCTGGCTTGAATACAAGAGTCATCTGTACCCCAACGTTTGTAACAGCTCACTTCGCAAGGGCTAAGATACATGATCAACTCGAATGTCCAGCATCTGATGGCCAGATAAAGGAAATGTGGTAAGGCACTACGGAACACTACTCAGCCATAAAAATGTATGAAATTTTGTGTTTCGTAACTATGTGAATCCAATATGAAACCACCATGTTTAATGAAATGTATCAGTGGCCAAATGCCAAAATTTCATGCATTCAACCTAATCTGTGATAACTAACATACAGAATACCAAAAATCAACAACAAAAAATGTAATTGTTATGATTAAGGTTAACATCCTTGGATTTAATATTGATGGCCTTTGCCTATGGTCCTAAAGAGTACTGGTTTTTCTTTTCAGCGTTTTTTCTTTTTCCTTTACTTGCTCTGTGTTGATATCTTGCCCTGTTGGAGGATTAAACTATGATAGCGAAGTGACATGAAAACACGCCACGGTGAACTTGGAGGGGAGAAGGAGATAAGCAAGGAGAGGTGTAAAGAGGACATATCACAAGATTTCTCAATCTGTGTGGTGCAATAGATAGCATTCATTCACTTTAAATATAAAAAGAAAAAAATTTTGTTTTTGAAATTACAGGCCGTTGCTCCTTAGTGGAGTTTTTTCTTTCTTTGAGAAATTTTGATTAATTATTCTTTCCCGGTCCATAGAACACTTTCAGCAAAAGGATAAAGCTAACCACACTATTATTAGAGGAAAAATTCTCTTTAAAGAATGACGATACTCGTGTTAACACTGATACTTGCTATTTCGTCAATAAAAATGCTTGTACTCTTTTTAAAAAGAATAAAATTGATAGTAATAGTATAAAGTCAGAAATGTGGTTCATTTTACTTAACCATACATATGGAAATTAAGCAGCATGCAACAGGTAGTATTTACATAAAAACAGCAACGGCCTTGCTTCAGTTTACACAAATGTGCAGTGAGCTGCTCTGTACCGGAGCTTGTCTAGTTAATAGATGCTTTCCCAGCAATGGAATCACTTCAAGACACAGCCATTTTATCACTTGTAACACAACAGGCTGGCATTACAGTAAAAATTTCCCAATCACTTTAATAAAATCAACTCACTTGTCTTTCTTGAGGCAATTTCACCCCACATGTATTAACTAATATCTGCAACGAAATGAGAAGTGGATTTTCATAGAATCATAGTTATCATATTTTGTCACTTACAGTTCAAAAAACAATTGAAAAGGAGTACATGACTCTAACTATTGTACTTAGATTTTAAAAAAATTATTATATATCTACGCTCCACCCTGCAAAATCAATAAATGTGCTGCTATACAAGAGTTAATTTTCATTTTGTCAAACTCAAGGATATCTGCATCTCCCCAACTTTATTCTTGCTAAAATGAAGCTTTATTTATGCTTTTGCTTTACTGTAAGTATAATGGTAGAAATAAATTCCATGTGAAGATGCATTCAGTAAAATAATTTTTATTTCAAGGAAAAAGAGAAGACCATTGAGTAATGATAAATTAGAAAAAAATAAATGCATTTTAGATCTTATTAAGAATCATATAGGTTTTCCTACTCCACAAAACTGGCCTTATGATAGTAATAAAATATCCAGTTTATCATTTGTAAAAAGAGAGATAATAATAACAATATCAACTTTCAGGTTTGGTGCGAAGAATAACTGTGCTTATATACAAAGAGTGATGGGTCTGTATTAAGTGTTATACATATTGGCTATATTTATTATTTCACTAAGATAATTGCTTTGTTTTCCTGAAAATCTCTAGAAACACTGATTATAGTAGTAAGAGAGTTAGAGACATTCTACCAACACACTGTTTTTTTCTGTGCCCAAAAGAGTGGGAAAGTCAAACAAAAGCAAATTACTGAAAAATTTTCTCATCTGAATAAATCAGGTAAGAGATACTGAGTAATTTTTTTTTAGAAGTTGGTATTTATTTTCCATAAGCCCCTTTTCCAGTTCTGCCTCAGAGACCATGAAGAACAGTTTTAGACCACTCAATAATCACGTCTACCCATTTGGTGACCTAAACAGTGGGCGCTACAGACCAGTATTCAGCAGAGAACTGCTCGATAAGTACAGAGGAACGTTGGCACATATCATCCATTGGAACACACAAGTAAAAATGCAAACAGAGCTTCATTCACCTGTACTCTAATTGATTCACTTCAACAGATTTTCATAGACATAAATTTTAATATTAATCCAATTTTTTTTTTAAATTTTGAACTCATACTTCACTTTCAGATAGTTCTGATGTAATACTGCACAGGAAAGAATGCAGTATGTCTTGCCATCTCCAACTGTTCTCAAGTCACACTGACTGTCCTGTCATTTCCCCACATTTGGATTGTTGCGTTGCAGTTTTAAATTATTTTCTAAATTTTATTTTATGAACTTATTGTGTTAAACTTTCATGAACTAATAATTTGTATATTTCTGAACTTAATTCTTTATATGACATTATATTTCTTTTCTTTAGAAAATGAAAATAGGCCTCATCTCTGGGCTTGCAGGTGGCTGACCTCTCAATTTCTTCCTCTCACAAGTGCAGCACAGAGGTGACGCTTCCATGAAATTGTCTAACTTGAAAAATTTCTGCAGGATCAGGTATTTAGACCTTCCTACATCAGTGTTTCTGTTTCCCATTCCTGGCTCTGAGTCCTGATTCTCCATTCTAGGTACTGCACACTGTAGATGGCAGCACTACAGGTTCAAGTAACAGTTCCTGAAAGATCCCTGGGACTCGTGGACTCAGTTCCCAGCTCCCAACTTCAGCACTTGCCCAGCCATTAAAGGCGCAAACCAGAAGATGACCAATCTCTCTCCAATGAATTCATAATTTTTTAAAAATAGATTTTCCTTAAATACCATCATTGAGGGGGGGCAGAATTTCAAGTTATGATTTTGAAGGTAACATAATCAACCATCCATATTACTGATCTCAAAAGTACATTTTCATCAGAAAGAATATCAGCACCTTGTTTCAAACTTAACTTTGCTTTTTAGGTTTAGGTCCCACAAACCTAAGAATTTCACTCCAGAGTATTCTCAGTTATACAAATTACTGGGAAAAAAAAAACCAAAAGTAAGTGAAAAAAATAATAATAAATGAATATACAGCAATCTTCCAGAATGATCCAAATGGGTTTGGAGGATCTTTGTAAACACAGCTCTGTGGTAATAAAGGATGGTTTTGACAGATGTGTAATATGCTATTTGGCCTACATTAGATATTCATGGTCATCAAAAAAAATTTTTTCAAACCAATTAGCTAGCATCAGAATAATTTCCATATTTTGAAAAGAGAATGAATCCTAAAGCAGCTGAATAATGTTTGCTCACTTCCACAATGTATTATAAAATGTTTTCTTTAATGTGAAGCACATACAGTCTTGTTCCAAATACTCTCCTATAGTGTTAATCATAACAATCATGGATGATCTTTAAAACAGTTAACAGCTGGGACACTACAGACAGCAATCATCCAACCACACACTGGAAAATGGGTGCTGTCGCATTGCCACACCAAGGGAACGTGGTCGTTCCTGGAGTGCTGAGGTCTAGTGGCACACAGGAAGTGCGCCTGGCGACAGCCAAGATGGTGAAAGGCCATCAGAGATGGAGAGTGCAGTTGGGGATGTCACCCCCATGACTGTGGCCCATATCGTGGTGCCTGAGTTCAGGCCATGGCTCACCCTGACTCCAACTTCCTGCTTATGCACACGTAGAGGGCAGTAAATGATAACTCAGTCATGTGGGAAAACAACATACCATCCTTGCTCCTGACTTCCTCGCCAGGCCCTGGCTCTTGTGGGCATCTGCGAAATAAGCCAATAAGTGCAATTGCCTCCCTCTACCTGGCTTTGTCAGCCTCTCAAACATTTTTTTTAAACAGGGTTTTCATATCCAGTACAGAAAGATTTAAATATTGTAACTGTAGCCATGTGTGCCAGTTTAATATCAGTCCTGGTGATTATTAAGTAGTAATTGAAAGTCTAGTTTGAATATATATGCTATATTCCAAAATTCCATACAGATACAACTTTTAAAGTATTCTATTTAGGCACATCATAAATGAAAAGAGGGAAATTGAAGTTAAACACAAGTTGATTCTATTTAAATTATGATATTTTAAGAGTGGTTCTACAACCCAGCAATTGCAACCACCAGCTGATCGGGGTGATAGACTGTGCCAGGACCTGTGCTTGCTAGTACATACAAAGAATCTGGTCTGAGAACACCTCAGCCAAAGTTTCTTTGGAGATCTCCCCAGTCAAAATGCCTGACTCAGAACCCTAACCAAGAAAAGACAGAAGACAGAACAAGTCAATCAACCACCTGAGCTATATGTTGGCAGCAAAATACTGGGCAAATGGAGACTCTATGATGAACTCTGTCAATCAGTGGATTCTTCAAAGACCTCATCGTGCTTGGAGTGGCGAGACTGGCAGTGATTCATAACTGGTGAACTATCAAAACCACTTGAGCAAGCATCTCAGAGCATGCCCTACATCTAGGACCTGGGGTCGGTAGGAGTCTGGGTGGAGCTTCTCCCTTAATATCCCCTTTACCTCAGATACATGAAGGAAACAATATGGAAATAATAGTCTTACCCCCCCCCCCAAAAAAAAGAGTGGTTCTAAAAACTGATAGATGAATTAGACATGTATTTTTGACCTCTGCAAGTGTGTGCATATATACCTACAGAGAAATAAGATGCTAATTACATTTAATATGTGTATAAATGCATATTATAGAAATAGCAAAACTGTATTCATGTGTTTGTTTCAACCTAAATAACTTTGAGGTAGAATACTCAGTTTGTTTCACTACACATATTAGCATATTTCACAGCAAAGCTCTACAGTGATGCCATGTTAAAGTTACTCAAATATAAAACGTCCATAGAACTTGTCAGTGGTAGCATAATACTGTGAAAATACAAAATGAAAAAAGTTTGCTGAAGCACAAAACAGCAAGAAAAAGCAGAAATTATATTTGTTTATCAACATTCGTGATTTGGACACTTATAACAGCTAAAACTGAAAATGAGAAGTTTTTTTTTATATAAGTTGTATTTACTAGTTTAAAATACAGAGTACCATATTTAAACGATTACAGGTAGAAAATTCTGTGCCATGTTTATATCGAAGCAAAATAGATCTTTGGCCATATAGTATATACTATTTTTTCTTAAAACCTCAGATAGCCTATGGATACCAATAAAACAATGAAAATGAAAACAATGCTAATACGCAGGTAGAAGTAAGAATTTTCCCTCCACCATCTGTTTTCCTTAATTTTTAATCAGTGCCTTGATTTTGTGCTTATGAATTCAATACAATTTGATGTGACCAGTTCATTGATTGCACAGTGTGTATAATGTGATCAAGTGTGATGGCACAGGTATTTCCACCTCCCAGTCCTGTGAGAATTATATTCATGGAGATAATTTTCTTTTAGCCTAAAATAGAAAACAACATCAATGTTGAGTTCCCATTCCTAACTAACAGAAAATTCTGGGAGATTTTAGGTCACAAAGTAGTCTCAACTCAATAAATGTAAAACCAGCTTCCAGTCCATGCCTAAATTGTTCAAAAGCAAGATTTATCATTATGCCATCTCACTACCTTTCTCCTGTAAATGACAGCTGGGCTGCCGTGGGAGAAGAGATGTGACAGTTTAAGCTCCTTCCCTACTAGTATGTTTCTCCAAATACTGTGTAATATTGAAGTGATCACAGTCAAAAGGGGAGATGAGTAAAGCCATGGATATGACTGTCAACGTAGGTGATTTTGAGCTTTCTTGGCTGACTGTTTTGGGGAGGTTCTGTGGAGTTCTTTAAAGACTCTGAGTTGTTTACCTTGTTTCATGGCTTCTTATTTATGGAAATGTATATTGATGGAGTACTGGGGTCTACCATATCCAGATTTTGGGGTACAATGCAACATGCATTCCTGCTTCCAACAAAAGATGGACTCCCAATGAAACTGTTGGAAATGTGTAGACAATGGGATGCCAGACTGTCTGACACTGTGATTGTAGCAGCAATGTCGGGGCACACTTAAATAAGAGACTGATGGAATTATGACTCCTTATGAAGGACTATACTATTGTAGCAACATGGGGAAAATCTGTTGGGGGGTAGGAGTTTGGGGGGGGAATAACATAACATAACATAACATAACATAACATAACATAACATAACATAACATAACACAACATAACACAACATAAAATAAAATGACTCTGATGGCTGGGGGACAACTCCTTGGCTTAGCAAGCCAATCCTCACACTGGCTTGCCTTACCAGCACTGGTTCTGGTTTCAGTCATGGCTGCTGCACTTCTAATCCAACTACCTGCTTGTGGACACAGAAAGCAAAGGAGAATGGTTCAAGTGCCCAGATTCCCGCACCCACATGGGAGTCATGGAAGCTCCTGGATTAAAATGGATCAGCTCTGGCCATTGCAGCTAGTTGGGGAATAAATCAGCAGATTCTTCCCCACCCCAAAAACAACCTTTCTCTGCCTCTCCTTCTCTATAAAATCTGCCTTTCAATAACAATTAAGAGAGAAAGAGAGAATCCCATGGTTAAAGCACATTTGCTACCTCTTCATAGAAAGAAGTTGATTTACCAATCTGGCCATGCCATTTTATTGCTGTATTATACAGGAACTGAAAGGTTGCATAGGAGAAGCTATTATTTTGCTCTAATACACATTTAGGTGACAGCAGAAGTAGCCATGGCCACGAAGACTCTGGCTTCCCAAAATTCCACCTCCCTCCAAATATCACCAGTATTGATATCAAGCCTTGTCCTGTCATTTCAATGATCCTTAGTTTCTTTTATCCCAACTGTGATTCTCTTTAACAATTTACATTCAACCTTTCAAACTTTTGCAAGAATATAACCTACCAAACTTTTTTTTTCTGTTAAAATAGTTGAATAGTTTCTATTTTGTAACTTGACTAATGTATGTATAAATTTAAAAACAGTGCATAACTCATGGGATTCTATAGGGAAACATGAGATAAGGCTTTTCACTGGTGGTAGGAATATCTTCCAGTCCCAATATCCCTGAGTGGAGTTGGAGGTTTAAATCGTGTTGCACATGGTCCCAACACGGAGCCTAGTGGCTAAAGTCCTCACCTTGCACCTGCCAGGATCCCATATGGGTGTCAGTTCTACTTCCCGGATGTTCCACTTCCCGTACAGCGCCTTGCTTGTGGCCTGGGAAGGCAGTGGAAGGATGGCCCAACACCCACATGGGAGACCCAGAGGAGAATCCTGGCTCCTGACTTGGGATCAGCTCAGTTCTGGGAGTTGCAGCCACTTGAAAATGAACCAGTGGACCAGAGATCTTTGTTTCTCCTTCTCCTTGCAAATCTGCCTTTCCAATAAAAATAAATAAATCTTTAAGAAAGAAAAAGTGCTAACTCAAGATTCCCGGGACTGAATTTTTTATTTGCAACTGAAAGCCATATTGAATTAACCGTTTCAAATGCAGAGCATGAAGGTTCTGAATTTTATTTCACTATTTTATGGAACCGATCACATTCAATCAATCGTGTCCACACTCTAATACAATCATTCTCTAACTCCATATATGAAGATAGATAAATAGATGATTAGACAGATATGTGGATTTTCGTCTGGGCTCTACCATCATACACGGGTGATGAAACATATATAACATAACATAATTTAAATCATCCTAAACACCCAGTAGAGTACTGGTCCATATTAGGCTTTTGATTCCAATTACCTTCTCTTTCCCATAAGGCTTTTGATATAATTGAAGTTCCAATTGGTGTCATTGTGAGTTTGCCTACATGGCCACTTTGCCTCAGGTAGTTCTGAATTCTTATCTGTATCACATTCTATTACCAAATTAATCCCCACCAAAAAAAAAAAAAAAAAAAAAACAGACCTTCAGAACATGACATTACAATGGCCCAAGAAAATCTCCATCAATTACAGAATAAGTTTGTGCCTTTTCTCCCCAGGAACTGAAATTCTTCCACATTCCATCCATATCTGCCTGCTACTTCTTACTGATTATCCCAATATACTTCATTATCTAAGAAAACGGAACTAATCACTGTTACTTGGTAATTTCCCAATTTTGCATCTCTATTCTTACTCATTGACTCTTTGGTTAAAACAGTTTTATCTTTATCTTCATGCTCTGTGATGGTACCAGCCTTCCAATGTGATATTCAAATCTCACACTAGGAACAATCCTTGGACAAAGCAACCCCCCCTCCTTCGTGCTGGCTTGAGCTAGGTCTATCCAGATATTCTGCTGCCATCTAGCTAGTTATCTTGGCTCCTCCAACCTGATTTGGACATAAAAGCAAATATAGGAAATATATAAATAAGCAAATATAAGAAAATCAGAAGGTCAGGAAAGAAAAACTAGTTTAAAAAGAAAAGCCTCTGGCTGAACATTCACATCTGAGTGAAATGTTCACCTGCCCACTTCACAGTGACACAGCTTGTTCACACGCCCCCACTGTTACCTCGAAAGAAATGACAAAATAACATTGTAACTTTAAACTTTCACATGCCACTTAATATCAATCAATGTTTCCTTCAATTTTCCTTATGGTCTAACAAACTTTTTAAATCCTGACATTAGAAACACATACCTATTTTCACTAGCAATTTATAAACAGTGACCTTGCTACAAGAGGAAAGAGCATCTGCAGATACAGACATAGACAAAGCCATATAGAAGCCACTATAACATCATAGAAAGTATGCTACAGCAGCTTCCTCAGCGGACACACAAAGAGAAATTTCTGTCTCTAGGAAAGCTACTTTGTTCTTTTCTGTGCCCCCTAGTTATTGCCATCGTTCCAATGAAAATATTTCTCTGAGACCTGCGGAGTCACTAGACAGCTCATTGCTGTTCTGTTCACACTTGCCGCATTTCAGCTTACCCTGCTGCTCTCATTTCCACACACAGAGCAGAATCTCATCAGCCTGGTTGACCACAGCATCACCTTGGCACTGTTTACCAAGCAGAACATTAAACAAAGCTTCACAAATGCAAGTACACCATCCCTGAAGGGAAGAGGAGATGCACTCTCTCACATGTGTGCAGTCTGCATTTTGCTTTGTTAGGGATTTTATGTCCAGAACAACCTGGAAGGGCGAAGTATTTTTCATGCCATATTTTATGCGATGTAACTGACCAATTAAAACAAAACAAAAAAAAAGAGGAGAGTCAGCATTTTTTGTGTGTCCCTTTAGGAGGTATCATGTCAGCAAATTACTCTTCCTTGTGGAGTTTTAACACACCATTAGGCAGCCTCTGTGGCTAGGCGAATGTTGCTGTGGCATTGCTTTGCTGTCTCCAGCACCTTTGAACCTTGTATCAGCAAAAGGCCACCTGAAGTCCCGGTCATCACAGACAGTGGCCAGGACCACTTAGAAGAGCACCGGACCTGAAGGGAAGGTGTGTTCAAGCCGATAAAATTTTTGGTTTATTATCATAGAATAGTTGTTGAGAAAATTCCACTTCAAATTTCATGAGACAGCAATGAATGATATTGGGAGAAAGAGGAGACAAAAGCAAAACCAAGTCACTGCAACTGATGCCCAAAACACCCAGATGTCAGAGGTATTTTATGGGCCTATTTTTTATTTGATTAGTCTGTGATTTTTTTTTAAGATTTATTTTTATCAAAACAGTAGATTTAACAATAGATTTACAGAGAGAAGGAGAGACAGAAAAATCTTCCATATATTCCAAGTGGCTGCAATGGCCACAATTTAGCCAATCCAGAGGCAGCAAGCAGGAGCTTCTGGGTCCCCCAATGAAAGTGTGGGGTCCCAAAGCCGTCCTCCACTGCCTACCCAGGCCACAAGCCAGGACTGGATGGGAACTAGAACAGCAGGGACAGGAACTGGTGCCCATATGGGATCCTGGTGCATGCAGGCAAGGATTTAGCCACTGATCCCTTCCTTGTACCATGTGCTGGAATTTTTCCATTTACTCATTATTACCCTACAGCTCACATCCTACAAAAAAAAAAAAAAAAAAAAAAAAAACTAAAACCTTCATATCAACTCTGTAGTATTATATTCCAAAATGAGTACCACTAGTTTGAGGAAACACATTTTGACTAACAGAATTAATGTCTATAGCTTTTTCCAAAGCAAGGTTTGTGTGTGTGTGTGTGTGTGCACGCGCCTGTGTGTGTCTATGTTTGATTAAGGCAAATATGAAATTTTACCATAGATTTTTAACTGGACTACAGTTTACATCTTCTTGAATTCATATTAAACACAATCTCGGGAAATTCCAAAACAACACAAGAGACAAGTGTGTGTTACTACACTTGATGATGATCTAACCACCGCAAAAATAATTGCAAAAAGAATTAATAAACACTAAAACTTGAAACAAAATAAGCACAAAACATGTCTTTAGAACTCTCATCAGTGATAATAATGTATATCCTATGAAGTGCTGGTTTTTCACTTGCAGTACTGGCAAAGCCAGGAGGCTTTCCGTCACGATCATGAGTGCAAACGTGCATCCTTGGAGCACTGACACATACCCAGGGGAATTTCATGTAGCACCCATCATACCATTAAATTCTGATTTTATGAACTTATTGAGACAAAAATATATAGTATAAAAATACTTTATATAAGTATACTCTTTTCCAATAATATAAAATTATAAACTTGACAGTAGTACAATCATGGCAGATGCCGTATGTTACAATCTTAGGATACTTTTTGTGCCTTACTATGTTATCTGTGATTTAAAAACTGAGAATGGATTATAGTCCAGCAAATGTAAGCAATAACGGGGTACACTGCAGTTAAGATTAATTGATAAAATAATAATAAATTCCACCAGAAGGTGTGATTTTCCACCACTGGATCGTCAGTTTTCAATGACACTCATAAAAACATTCCATTAAACTCTGTTGTGAGTTTAAATTTTAAATGAGTGCTGAAGCTATTATTAAGAATGTATAATAAAGATATCAAATTAGCATTTTAAAGTCATTTGTTCATTGAATTAATTTTGCAAGCTCCCAGTAACACAGCCAGACCCGAACACATGTAAACTCAGCCTTAAATATTTATTTAGAGAATAATGATTTTAAATCAATTGCACAATTCAGGTTCAACATGTCATCAGGACTTGCGGAACTACCTGTTCTTAGTTTTATTTTCCACAATAGAAATAAGAACACGGTCATTACAAAAAGAAAATTGAATCAGACTTATTCCCGTTATGTCATTTTATATGTTTACTGGATGTTTTCTTTTTGCTTATTTTTTTTGTCTTTTAATATTTGCTTTTCACATCTTCATTGATACATAATAAATGTGTATTCGGTTAAAGTACTAGAAAGATAGAAGAACTGATCCTAAGGAAACAATGGCATGATCAGAATTGCTCACAATTTCTAGAAGTTACTGTATAAAGGAATTTTTATGACTTCCTGAAAAACAGTGTAGTGATTTACCAAAATATTTGTACATCTAATCTTTCACAGTAAACAAAATTTTTTAATTAACATTAAATATTTCCTTTCACGAACGATAGTAATAATCTGAACTACACAGCTATCCTAGCTATCCAATATAGTCATATTACAAGTCAATTAGTCATTAAAAAATAATCAAATCTGAATCAGATAATTAGTCATCTGAAAAAAATTAAGGTTTACAAGAGACAAGTAAGAGTCCTCGCTGGTGTTTAGGATGCTGGTTAGGATGCCTGCCTCGCACAGCAACGTGCTTGGCTCTATATGCCAGCTCTGGTTTCCAACTCCAGCTTCCTGAAAAAGTGCACCCTAGGAGGCAACAAGTGGTGGTTCGTGTAGTGCAATATCTGTGACCCACATGGTAGTTCTGGCTCCAGAATTCAACCTGGTGATAGCCTTTGTAGTCATCTGGGTGAGGAGTGAAAGAATGGACAAAGCTCTCTGTCTCTCTTTCTCTGAAATAACAGAATGATAGACTTGTGGCTGTTGCTGAAGGACTCTAATACTGTAATAATATAGGGGAAAACAGTAGGACGGAAGGAGAAATGGAGAGGGTGAAAGGAGAAATGGAACTATATCATGAAAAATGAAAATTATAAAAGATAGTAAAAACTAAAGTATATTGCTAATAGTTACATTCATTATTCACAGGGCCCACACCAGTGGTTTAATGATTAAATCCTCACCTTGTATATGCCTGGATCCCATATGGTTGCCAGTTCATGTTCCAGCCACTCCACTCCCTGCTTGTGGTCTCAGAAAGCAGTAATGGATGGTCTAAACCTTAGGACCCTGCACCCACACAGGGGACCTGTAGAAAGCTCCTGACTCCTGACTTCAGATCAGCTCAGTTCCAGCCATTATTTCCATTTGGGGAATGAACCAGCAGACAGATCTTCCTGTCTTTCCTTCTGTCCATTAATCTGATCTGCCTTTACAATAAAAATACATCTCTCCAAAAAATATATGATTCATTATGTAATAGTCAAATAGGTGAGGCATGATTAGTTTTTATATTAGGGTTGAAAGAAATTACGTTCAAAAATGGCACAACACATTACATCTTCTCTTACATGTGGTCAAGTATATTTAGGAATTCTTTCTTGCAGGTAATTAATTCCCAAGGGCACTAACAAAAGGAAGTCGAATGACTGATGTTTTCCTTATTGCGGGGGTGAACAGCCATTCAAACTGCTGACAAAAGCCACATTAGTCATCAACAGCCTCCCAGGGCAGCCACAGTCAACTGTTACATGATGTGTATACACGGGAAGACTTCTGAAAGTCCGTGGCAATTGGGATTTGAACAGTAAGTTCATTTCGGTGAAAAACGTGTTTGAAATTCACACATAGTTTTTCTAATGTGCAGTTTTATGAGCTTTTGAATGACCCCTCATAAATTATTAAAGATTACTCGAGTACCTATCGCCACATTAAAACTAACTGAAAATTATTAGAGATCAGAGCGTTTAGCAAAGACTCCATGACACCACTTTTGTGTCACTAATTTTGACAGTTTGGAACTTTCTGAAGGCAAATGCAGCAGAACCTGGAAAAAGCCCAAAGGCTTTTGAATCAAACGAAATTAAGCCACAACACTGCTGGGAAGTAGATGTGTCTTAATCTCTTAGATTAGAAGAGAATAAAATGGACAGTGAAGCCTATTAAATGAATTGCTCAAGGCCACTCATTAAAAGCGTCACTGGTCCTTCTGAAGTATTGTATCAGATGAAAGCCAAGCTAATACCATGATTCTCTTATTCCCATTGTGAGTAGTTGGTCAGTAGATATTTTCTCTTATCTAGAAAAAAAATCACAGGTTTATTACTGCTTTGTTTTCAATCTTGAGGTGATGGACAGTTACAAAGCGACATTAAGTTTGGCCTCTTAGTATCTGGCATGTCTAGAAACTGTAGATCTTGTCTGGCTTTTCCGGGTACCAATAAAACATTTTAGAGATTAATGTACTTAGGGTTATGGCGAATAAAATTGTAGTACATTAGCCACAATCCAAATGCAATTCATCTTACAGCTTTATTGTGAGTTCCACCCAGACTCATTTTATATGTTTAAGAGATGATAGCTATTTCATCATAAGTCAAACAATCTTTTTCACTACCTTAATAACATGAAAGGAGAATCTTTAGGCCCAGTAAATTCTATGCTTCTTTTAAGAGTGCATTTGAGGATGGAATAGACAGCTTTTATTAATTTAATTCCTATTGGGCATATTTTATGTCTTAATAGAGGTAGTGTAGTGTTGGGGCTCTGTTCCTTGTGGCTTACTGCAAAAAGAACATACATGGCTTATCATGCAGAGCCATGCCAGGATAAACTGGTACTGAAAATACTGTGGCAAATGTCTTAGAATAATATTAGTGCATAACTTTCTATTAACTTCCTCTAGTTTCAGTGACAGCAAAAACAATCATCAAAGATGCTCAAAGTTCCTCTCTTGCGACTGAATGGACTCTAAATAAAATACATGTAATAGTTTAAATTTAAATTTTATATTAATGGCATGTGAATGTGTTTTTTCCTCTCAATCGAAACTTGACCATCACTGACAGGCTAGCAGCAAGGTGTGCTTCGAATGTGCCCAAAGAGATGTGATATTTCAAAAACTTTATGAAAAAGAAATCAAGAAAAAGAGAGTTCCTACCTATCAGGTCACTCCCTAAATGCCTGCAGCAGTTGGGAAATGAAACTGGTGTCCAGAACTCAAACTCCAGGTATAAATAGATGTTAGAAGATTCCAATAAATCACCAGTATTTTCTCTACATACAGAACTGGAACATTATTAAAAAAAGGAAAATACTTTTCATTTGGTAGCAGCATAGGAACATAAACTACATTTCCAACATATCTACCTGCTATTTCCAGGTTAAGTCTCAAAGTTTAGATGTCCTAATCCTTTGTCACATGGCACAGTGCAGAGTCAAAAGTACTGAAGAAAATTTATCGTGAAGTTTGCAAAGATGAATATAGTGGATTACAACATCTTGTATATCTCCACTGTGAGATGGTACCCTTACCAAATGCATCAATCAAATCCAAATCTAGCTCTTTTGCAGGTTCTGAAGCATGACATCTTTCCACTGGCATCCCCAAGTATCCCTTGGAAGCAACTTAGTGGCACAACCCACATGTATGAGTGTAACACCTCAGAAATTCTGCTTATTTAATATATTATCAACTCCCATCTTTAGTTTGCATTATTACAGATAATATCTTACCATAAAAAGGTATATAGAGGGGCCAACACTTGACGTAGTAGGCCAGCCTGCTGTCTGTGAGCCCTGCATCCCATATGGGCACCACTTTGAGTACTAGCTGCTCTGCTTCCTATTCAGCTTCATGCCACTGCACCTGGAAAGCAGCAAGTTCAAGTGCTCGGGCTCCAGCTCCCAGGTGGGAGACCCAGAAGATGCACATGGCTCCTGGCTTCAATATTATCTAGCCCTAGCCATTGCAACAATTTGGGATAGTTCACCACTAGAAAAGATTTCTTTCTCTCTGATTCTCCTTCTTCGCACTGTTAACTTGGTCTTTCAAATTAACAAAAATAATCTTAAAAAATAAGCAATACATAATTTTACTTTTTAATCTTCACTGTGCTTAAATCCAATTAGCAAATGTTTATTCAAATATTGTAAACAGAATATCTTCCTCAAACACCACCTTACGGTAAATTAAGTCTTTTGGCACTGAAATAATAGTCTGAATGATAAAAAAAAAAGAGTTGTTGAACTTTAAAAAACTGTGTCAGTTGTATTTCTTGTGGTTTTTTATCACACATTAAGTATTACAATATGCAATATTAATAAATTTACATTTCATGCGCAAAATATGAAACATTGTGATGTGGACAAATAAATACTTTAACAATTTATTTACTTACTAGAAAGAGTTACAAAGAGAGAGATACAGAAAGAAATAGAGGAAGAGGGAGAGGGAAAAAGAGAGAAAAAGAGATCCTCCACCTGCTACTCCCCAATGACTGCAATGGCTGGAGCTGAACTGATTTGAGGCCAGGAGTCAGCAGCTTCCTTATGGTCTCCCATAGGAGTACAGGGGCCCGAGACCTTGGGCCATCCTCCACTTCTCTCCCAGGCCATCAGCAGGGAGTTGGACTGGAAGTGGAACAGCAGGAATTAGGACATGTTCTATAAAGTCATTGATCATTGCAAATGTTCAATTGCTGAATACTAGAATAATTGCCCAAAGAGAAAACACAGGATTCAGTTCCCTTGAGTTTCTGGTTACATATCATCAGCACAACAACATCTGCCTTTGTTTTTTGTGGGTTTTGTCAAATGCGCTCTTCTTAAATGTGGATTATCAATTGGAATTCACGATTCCAATTTATGCCTGAATCTGGTTTTCACATAAGATATACTACAACACTCATGCATATAGAAATACAGGAGAGAACTGCAGGTGGATACTTAGGAACTATTTTAAACGTGGAAATCACCAACATCAACATGAAATGTAAAATACGTGATACTAAGCCTATCAAAGAACATTTGCTTACCATGTGAGAGCTGAAATTAAAAAGACAGATCTTGGGCCCGGCACCATAGCTTAGTGCCGAAAGTCCACGCCTTGCACTAACTGGGATCTAATATGGGCACTGGTTCTAATTCCCACTGCCCCACTTCCCATTTAGCTCCCTGCTTGTGGCCTGGGAAGAAAGTTAAGGTCGGCCCAAATCCTTGAGACCCTGCACCCACATGGGAGACCCAGAAGAAACTGCTGGCTCCTGGCTTCAGATTGGTTCAGCTCTGGCCGTTGTAGCCATTTGGGAAGTGAACCAGAGGAGAGAAGATTTTTCTGTCTGCCTTTCCTTCTCTGTAAATCTGACTTTCAAATAAAAAGAAAATAAATCTTAAAAAAAAAAGGTCTTGTTCAACCTCATACTGAATATGTGACATCAAGGAATTCCAAATTTTTTGCTACTCTCACATTTACAAGTCCACAAATGTTCACAAAAACATCAAAAGTTTTGAAGCTGGTAAGCAGGAAGATTCTAAAAATAGAAACGACATATAACAGGGCCATATTTTTATTTACATTGGATATTGTGCAAGTGATCTTAGTCTCTTTTGCACAGTTCTGCTTCTTACTTGCGTATGTGTTAATTAAATGTATGTTATACCCTACAATGATGTCACTGAAGCATATGTGCTCTTATTAATATTCATGCTGGAATTGAAAAAAACTGCCTCATTTTCATTCCTATGTGAAAAAACATTATTTTTTAAAGAAGTTATTATTGATTTTTAATGTAAAGGCAGATATACAGACAAGACGAGAGACAGAGAGGAAGATCTTCCATCTGTTGATTCACTCGCCAAGTAGCGGCAATGGCTGGAGCTGAGCAAATCTGGAGCCAGGAGCTTTTTCCAGGTCTCCCATGCAGGTGCAGGATCCCAAAGCTTTGGGACGCCCTCAACTGCTTTCCCAGGTCACAGGCAGGGAACAGGATGGGAAGCAGGGCTGCCAGGATTAGAATTGGCACCTACATGGGATCCCGGCACATTCAAGGCGAGGACTTTAACCACTATGCTATCACGCCAGGCCCAAAAAACATTCTTACATAATTGACATTTTCTCAACTACAGATCTTCAAACGTGCATACATAAAGGAAAATAATATCTGTGTAAATAAATGATTCCTATGCTCTGTGACATATAAATTTTATTATTTCTCCATTTAGTCACTCAAAAAACTTCCATGGATTGCCAACTACATATCAGTTATAAATCAAGGCCCAAAGGGTGCACATGCCATACCTCTATTTACAAAGCACATGATCTAGATTAAGTCAAATAAATAAGCAAAGTAAAATGCTTTTTAAAAAGTGGGGTATACTTGCATGTACAAGGGTCCACAGAGCAGACACTTGCTTCAACGATGTCACCAGTAGGTGGGAAAAGCACAGGTGGAGGTAATGGAGATTTTTCAGAACAACACATCTTTGCTCAGCTTTGAAGAGCAAGTCGGAGTTGGGCAGGTGGGGAGGGAACACTAGACAATGAAAAAATGGCATGTGTGAAGGCACAAATTTGTGCAGACAAGAAGGAAGGGGAAAACATGGATGTAAAACATGTATGCAATAACAAATGGTATAAAGATCAAGAAAAAATAGTGTTCATCTCATCAAAACATGTGGTGTGCGGGGCGGGGATGAGAATTATATAGGGAGGCATGCTTAAGCTTCCAAATAAGAAAATGACTTGTTTTGTGTGATAGTTTTGCATTGTACTAAAATAAGCCAGTTCCCAAAAAAACAAGTATGTTTTTCCTGATGTGTGGTAACTAATCCAGGGAGTACAAAAAAAAAAAAAAAAAGGTTATCAACAGGAGCGAGACTGACATTTTTGGATTGGATTGTTATTCATGCCTTCGTTGATATTCTAAGAAACAGTAGTATTTTTTTCCCACTTGTTCTGTGTTAATATCTTTGCCAAATGTAGTATTAGTCTTGTGATTGTGAAGTGAAATGAAAAAAAAAATGTCGCTGTAAAAACTAGGAGTCCCTTTCGAATGTTGCCACTCAGCAACACACTCAGTTCCCCAGGCAAATAAGATCTTCCACTTCTGGTTCATTCCCCAAATGATCACAACCGCCAGAAGCTAAGTCAGTTTGATGCCAGCAACCAGGATCTTCGCAGCGTCCTGGATGAGTGCAGGCGCCCAAGGCCTTGGGCCATCCTCTGCTGCTCTCCCAAGTCCTAAGCAGGGAGCTGGCTGGGAAGTGGAGCAGCACCTGGATGGGGCTCCAGCACTGCAGCTGAGCACCTGGATGGGGCTCCAGCACCGCAGCTGAGCATTAGCCTGGTAAGTGGCTGTGATGGCCCCTACATTCTTTCTCAAAACCACTCTCCAGGTCCTGGGTTTTCCTCATCCCAATCACGTGTTTTGTTCTTGAGCATCTGAATACTGCATTTAAAAACACATTGCTAAGCAGAGCTACATCAAAACCACAGCCCATCCCAGCAGTTTACCTTTCATAAAAGCAATCCACGCATGAAAGGTGAGAAATCATTGACTTGCTACACTTAGGACAGACCGGGTCACACCAATGTTTTCAACCTTTGAGGGGAGGGTGTACACCTTATGGAAATGGTAGAAAAGAGAAAAAGCAACTCTGTCACAGAAATGACTTGGTCTATAAATGGCAGCACAGTTTAGGAATGACACGCTGAATCAATCCTTAAGTAATCTGAAAATTAATTAGTGTCTATCGTTTTAACTCTGAGTATTTTTAAGCCTGAGTTTAATTATAGTTAACTAGTTACTTACAAGAAGCCATTTTGTTAATCAATGAAACTTGTATGTGAATTTCTCACAAGGTAAGATAATGACCCTCTGTGCTTCTGGTGTATATTAATGCTTAAAAATCCATGATTGGGAAATTAGCAAACTTTGTCATGTCTAATATCTTTCTCATTGTACTCCATGCAGATTTAACTATTACTATTGTATTTATTATGGTCCATTCGCACATTAAAATGATGGTTACTCATCCTAGAAAGGTTTAAAATGTTTTTATGTTTACTCTTTTACACAGATGTTGAGTATTTTAAAACTTCCAATATGTTCAAGTACCAAAAGACCATAAACAGGTAAATAAGCATAAGACATAATTAATTCCTTAGTATAAACAGTCAGAATTTTAGGCCTTATAGTCATTAAATGAAGCCCAGGGATGACTCTGTCAGAGAAAGAATGAGCATTTACAGATCGCCCCCTAACAGTACGCAGAGTATTTACCTGCTGTGCTAAACCTTCAACACTGCATTATGAAGTGGATATGCTTTCCACCAGTGATGAAGAATGGAGATCCAAGGAGCCACAGTGTCAGTGGTCACTTAGCAAATAAGATATTACATTACATTCAAGCATTCTTGTCCTATGTTCTTTCCCCAGAATTATATTCCAGCCTATTGGTAGGTGAAATATGATACCAGACAAACCAACAAATAAAGAGAAATCACTAGTAAATCAATGTATGGGGAAATGTCCACCCATAGGAACAGGAGAAATGTAAACCTAAACTCTACTATCATACTGTCACACCATGCTTACTTGAAACATTATTATCTGAAGTTAAGGAGTATATGGCAACATATACCCAAACTCTGTGTGTGTGTGTGTAATAGCAAAGCACTGCATTATTTTACAGAAGCATTGTACAAGTCACAGTGTGTTATTCATTCCACTAAACTCGACTATCTCCTTCTTGAAATCTAGTTTGAGAAAATAATACAAAGTAGGAAATCAGTTTTTACATAAATAAATTCATCATCACTTACAGAACCAGTCATGCAAATTTTTATGCAGTCATTGCATAAAATAATTTATTACAAAAAATGTTGCAATAAGGTAAAAACATCCAGATGAAATATTATGTAAGCACTGTCCTCAGAACTGCACACACAAAGAGGAAGAAAAAAGACTGTATAAAAGCACACACGTGTTCTAGCAGTATTGCTACACCAGCATGAGGCGCATGCCTATCTCTTAATTACATATGAGAACATATTGAAAGAAGGAATGCACAAATACATATCTATTTCTGAAACCTGAAGTATTAGTTGATAATTTGGCACAATTAGTTCCTAGAACCAAAGAAATGGCAGTATTGATGATGCTGAAAAATGACATTCTGGGCAAGTTTCCTTTTGCTATGATGAAGTTAAGCATGACCAATACAGACTGAATTTTTCTACCAATTTGGAGGTCTCATTTGTCAGTGATGATTTACTAAATTAGGTCATGATTAGGAAAACACTTAATTAGCTCTATCAAGATATACACTGTGCTGTTAGTCCTATTATGACAAAAGCAATGTATGAAACATAAACCTTTTGATTTCTAAAAGGAAGCCCTATGTAGATGGTTCTCCATGTTCACAGTTAAGTTCAAGACTATGATCTCATAAACTTCTGATGAGTCTCTCTCCATAACTTAGTACTTTTTGCTCTAATTGTGCCCCATGAGCACATCTTTCCATCTCTATACATTTTGCTTGACATAATGTCAATGATGGTCATGTGATCACACTTTTTGAAATCTCCAAACTTGCAGAGGGTAAAGGCAATAAGTAAACTCACCCAAGGCTAGCTAGTAGAGTAGCAAATGCTAGTAAAATTACTAGGAAAATCAATTACTAAGACAGACACAGGCAGCACATACATTTCAGCAACAAACTGAAACCTTAACTTGCAATTAGATTTTTACTTCAAACACTGTTAAATTAAATTAAAATATAATATTTTATTCAGTTATACAATATACAATTAACTACAAATAATTTTTTTAAATAATTTGCTGTTCCAGAACATTAATACCATTTCTATTACTAAACCCTGTGTTCCTCATATCAACCACTGGCTGAAACATGGCACTGCATATCACAGAACAGGTAACAGGGAGAAAGTATTATCCATCTCCAAAGAATAAAAAGCCATGTTTCAAATACTTCTGTAGAGATTCAGAATACAACGAATTTTAATAAACAATGCATTTGAGAGAACAGTCTAATTACTCAATATAAATAGGAAAGCTGTTGTTCATAAAATTTATTGCACACCCCACAGTGATTTCAACTTTTCCTAATTGCTCTTTAATCAGATTTATTCCAATTTTCCCATGAATGATTTTTCTTTTCAAAATCCACAGACTACTTCTAATCTCTCCAAACCTCAGAGCAGCCCTTTCCAGTTCTGTGGCCTTTGTCTACAAAGATTCAGTTGGCTTGTTGGTGAAGTATTTTGTAAGTACAATAGCTTTTAAATGAGATTGTAGATGAACTGGTAAAAGGTAGTTCTATTTCACATGCAAATAATAGTTTGGAAATAATTTCAAGGGTAGAAAGCAGAAAAATCTAGCTCTTTCGAAAATTGCAAAGGAAAAATATTTGCACAGATATTGTGTAATTTTTCATGTGATGGTGAGTTTGTCTATTTCACACTTTATAAATCTCTCAGATTTGTACTTGATTGTCTTTCTTGCTGTTTTTGCTGCTGCCCAGAATAAGGCTCATTATAACACAGTGCACAGCAGCCTTGGTAATTCTTCAGAGATGTATTAGATCAGTAGGCTCAGTTACTATTGGACATTAATAAGTACAAGTATTGTAAAGCAGAGCCACATTAACACAGCACTTTCGGAAATGTAAGGCAGTCATGACTCACAATATGTCTCGTTCAAGCTATTGATGCATAGTGTAAATGAAAATGAAATCTGTGCCCTTGACCACTAAGGACAGAGCCCCGCATACCCTTTCAAACAGCTACTGTGGCAGGAATGAAAACAATTGTCACTTTGTCTCACACATGTATGAAACATGGAATGAAGTCTGGGACCAAAGGACAAAATATACCTGGAAATCAAATATGTGACAAAATATCTTTTGGTGAATCTATTTGTGAATGGGCAAAGAAGTGTTATGGATAAACAAAGCCATGTCTGCCTGAGCAGCTATGATCCTGGAAGAGTACAGCCTATCTCCACTGTGACCCTGATCTATTCATGTAAGTGAAGCATTCGGAAGAGCTGCTGGCACAGAAAAACATCTACTACTGGGCCCGGCATGATAGCATAGTGGTTAAAGTCCTCGTGTTGCACACCTGGAATCCCATATTGTCACCAGTTCTAATCCCGGTGGCACTTCTTCCCATCCAGCTCCCTGCTTGTGGCCTGGGGTAAGCAGTAGAGGACATCCCAAAGCCTTGGGATCCTGAACCTGCACAGGAGACATGGAAAAGCTCCTGGCTCCTGGCTTCAGACTGGTTCAGCTCCAGCCATTACAATCACTTGGGGAGTGAACCATCGGATGGAAGATCTTCCCTTCTGTCTTTCCTCCTCTCTGTATATCCACACTTCAATAAAAACTAAATAAATCTTTAAAAAAAATCTACTTCTTGTCTATCACTACTAACATGGCCCCTGCCGACATTGCTGGGGCTACTACCTACACACTCAGCAAATCATTTTGTAAAAAATATATCATTTTCTCCAATAGTGCAAAGCAATAAATAAATAAATAAATAACTTACCACTGAAATAAGGAAATTGAAACCAATTTGTATGTCTTACCAGTTATACGACCTTGGAGAAGATAAATAATCCTTGCAAACTTCAATTCTTAATAATGATGTTTCACATAATTGTTGCAGGATTTGGTGACATTAAATGTGATAAGCACTGTGCTTAGAATGTGGCACATTTAAATTTAAAATGCCCTCTCCTACCTTGGGGCTCATTTTGATGTGATTGGTTCTAGATGATAAGCACAAGAGCGCACATCACACACTAAAATAGTCATTCTAAAACCAGACAATACAAATGACAAAGAGGGGAGTGAAAACCCACGTGTCTTCCCCTCCGCCAACTGCGTTCACTGCAAGCTGCACTGGTCCACTGAACTGCCTAGTGAGCAAAAGAATGATGTGTTAGCAACATCATGTTTGGTAAAATTCTTTCCTTTCTTAGGGGATACCCATGAATCTGTGTCTGTTTCCTAATTTAGAAAGTTTCATTTATGTTTAGAAAGTTAGCAGTAATGCACATTTTGAGTATAATCATCATAGGCTCAGAAGATTTTTGTATTCAATAATTCCAAAATTACTCCCGTAGGCAATACAATTTGCCTCATACCTACTATATGCTTAGATGTCACTTTACAAGTTATCCTTTAAAATTAAAACATCTCTACCTTTGGGGGCCTTTGGACTCCATTGGTAAAGCAAATGTCTACCAAAAAATAATCCAGAGAACTTACAGTGGACTTCATTAATTGCAAAGAGGAAAAATTGTATGGATAAAGAAATGCAGAACGTAGAAGTCATCAGAAGTGCTTAGAAAATATTCACAAACATCTAACTCTGCTTCCATCTTCCTCTTGTTCTCAATAACTATTTCAAAAACATCACCACTGGATAACTGTTAAAATTGGGAAAAATAACTATAGGAGCATTAAATTTATGGCTCAAATTCTTTTTTATATTTTTCAGATAATGGGACATATGTGAATGACCAATCAATGATATTCTCAATGTTCTATTTGGAAGTGAGATTCCTTCTAAAACATAAATTCAACATGGTACTTCCATTCCAGAAAGTACATCAATATACTCACTGAAGCACAGATGGTTCTATATAAATAGACTCTTTATATACTATCATTACAGCTAGATGCCATCTTAAAATTAACAGTTACCTTTCTGGAGTTCTTGACATTTTCATTTCCCACAGCACCTTAGTGGGATTAGCTGGGAGTAAATCATAATGGTTGAATCATGATAGCAAGAGACTGTTCCGTCTCTTGTTCTCCAAGTGCATGGCTGGAATGCTTCTTTCCCTGCTGTCCTTTCTAATGCAAGTGGTTTTTATGTCTACTAGTATGCCTTTATGTCTTTAGGTACATGCTAACTGAGGCCACCGTTTCCACAAATCTGTATACTATCTACCAAATATTAGCTCTCAAGCCCGTAAATGGTGTTGTTCTAGCAAAAAACTCAGATCCCTTACTCTACTGCAACTCCTACCCAATTCAAAATCTAAGTGGATTATTCTTCCATCAACCTAATCTATTGCTGCCTCTCTTCTCTTAGCTAAATAACTAGATTTCCATTCTCTATAGCAACAGTCTTCCACTGCCCTGTCATAGACTGTTAGGAACCATAGTTGCTTAATTTCTGAAATTTACAAAATAGAAAAACGTGCAATTTCACCATTAGCAACAATTGTCTCCCATAATTTCGGATCATTTTTCTATCTGGAACACCAATTAACAATATATGTCACCTTTTGCTAATAAAGGGTTAGGGTTAGTCCTTTCATGTAGCTCTTCACAAGACCCTTTGGGATTCAAGAAAATACAACTCAAAATAGCTCAAGCATAAAAGGAAAACATGATAGAAGATACCTATGTGATGAGAAGCAATAGGCCCATACTTCAAAAGGCACTAGAACTAGAAAATGTAAAGCATCAGGGTCCTTGGAGGAATGCTCCTTGTATATATAAAACTCTGTTCTCTCTGCACATTTATTTTCTTATCGGAAACCACTTCTACCTGCTTTACACCGCAGTGACAGCAGCACCCAACTACAAACCTCACACATCTGCATTACGTCAACACCAGCCAAGGCTTCAGCTTCTGTCTGAATTTCAATTCATGGAACAGGAAAGCTCATCCCCTCAATAAGCTGGTGTTGACCCCTAGGACAATGAAATCCATTAACGGATCAATTAGCTACAATTAGCTGAGTGACAACACCGATGGTTACATGCAGCTCCCAAGCAACCCAGAGGAGAGCCATGTAAGTAGGTACACAAAACATAAAAGAACAGACCTCTTAGACTTCACTAGTTAAGCAGCAAGCGTCTCTATTTACAGTCAATTCTTCACTCCTGTCTCTTCAATGATATTCTTGGCTGCTCTATTACTAGAGTCAAATCCCCTATCCCTCAGTAATATTTAACCCTGGATCATTCAAGAAATGACTTCACCTACTTCTGTTTATTGGTGACTGAACTAGAACAGAAAATGTAATCAAGAAGTCTGAATTATTTAAATGTATGATTTTATTGATAGCCTGACAGTGAATACATTAAAAAAAAAAACTTTCATGCATCTCACATAACCTGCTTCTAGCTTCATGCTTTGGTTTTCTAGAAACACTTTCCATCCATTCATTCACATTTATTTATATAAACAGAAAATTATTTGGTACTTCTCTCAATTTTGGAAATTATGTATCATAACAATTATACACATTTTTGAGGGGTAACATATACCCTTAACATTTACCTTTTAGTAATTCTAAAGTTTCAGGTGAATTTTATTCATGGTGAGAGACAGAGGGACAGTTTTATTTCTCTTCAAGTTTTCCCAGCTGAAAGGGCTGCTCCTTCCCCCAAGAGCATCTTCTCAGCATCTCTCTTCAACATCAGTTGATTCTGAGTGCACTGGTTCATTTTTAATTCTCTAGGCTGTTCCATTGTCCTGTCTATCTATATTTATACCAATGACATGCTAGTTTTCAAACTGTGCTTATTATTCACTTGAAAGAATTTCAGAAAAAGAAGACATAAAGTGAAGCAAGATCCTCCATTCACTTGTTCACTCTCAAAATGTCTACAGTAACCAGGAACTCCGTCAAAGCCAGGAACCAAGAGACATCTGAGGCTTCCAAGTGGATGGCAGGAACACATGTATTTGCGGTCTCGTCTGCTGCTTTCACAGGCATGTTAGGAGAGAACTGGATTGGAAGTAGGGCAGCTACGATTCGAACCACCATTGACCCAGAGTCTCAGTAATGCTGGTTAGAGTCCCAGCTTGCACATCACTGAATTTTGAATTCTTTTTCAGGCAATTCGTCAGTTTTCGTTAGTACATGCTGTTAGAGCGTTATTGTGCCATGTTATATTACAGGCGCTATATTACTTTTCTTTGGCATGCTTCTTGAATTCCCAAATTGCTGTTCACACACAATGAATCCATTGCTTTTATTGATTTATATGGTATATATTTCTGTTCTGATAATGTGTCTTTGGATGTTGGTTGGTCAGGCTACATTGGCTTTGGTTCCAGGTGTTAACAGAAGAATGATTTCCATGTGTCTTCAGCTATAATCCCAAGTGGTGATGCATGCCAGTATCTCGCCTGGAATCAGAGCTTTCCTGCAGTTTTCCACCAGCAGCCATGGAGTTTTCTAAGATCAGGAAGTTTAGTTACCTGTTTGGATGATGTACCTGCAGTTACAGGTATGGGACTCTTAGTTTCCTTAGGTCATAGTGGGGTAAAGCCTGTCTGGTGGGCTTAAGCAGGTGTGGTACATTTTATGGAAAAGGGTCAGGATTCTCAACAATGTTGGAGGCTCACCAAGTGGCTGGTACTCATCATTGGGATTAGGCAGGGTGCACGACTTTATTCAAGTCTCCGTGGGTGTCTTTGTGGATTTTCAGCAGAGTAAGACCCTGGGGGAGGTTTCCAAATGTTTGGTTGCTTCCTGGTTATTTACGCAAATGTGGGTAGACGCTAAGCGCTACTTGGTTGCTTACTGAACCACAGACAACTGTTCATGTTCTGCTGTGACCAGCTGGTTTGAAGACGTCAGGATGATGGGTGAGGCTACCTAGCTACCTTCTGAAACATCAGTGGACCAAAATGTGCACTGCATGGTACCCAGTAATCTCCTGGATGACAGAACTGCCTGACCAGCTCCTCCATACCCTTCGTCACACCCTCCCTTCTTATACACCTACAGGTGAAATTTTGTTTCAGACCTTTTCTTCCTATCTTCAAAATAAATAGAGGACATCACATGGGAACTCCTTGGCTCCCTCATTTTCGAAACTCACCTATCACTTGATCTGTTCTCCACTATCAGCTTTGATTTCAGTCGCTTGTTTCAGGCTACATACACCTAAATCAACATTCTAGACAAACTTCAAGAATAATTTTCTTAACCTCAAAACAATTCTTCCTTTGCTTTCCATTCATTCCAAGCTGATCTAGAACTCTAAACAATCAACAATCACATTTTTGATTCTTTGATGTGATTATTTTCATAGCTTTGTGTGTTCTTACCATATCATGTAAATACAATGAATTACATTCTACATCCCCTGCAGAAGCTTTTCTCTAACTACTCCTGTCATATGCCAATCTTTCTGTCCTTTTTACCAGAAGCTTCTTTACAAAAGCAGTATCCAGGCCCAGCATGGTAGCCTCGTGGCTAAAGTCCTCAACTTGAACACACCAGGATCAGATATGGATGCCGGTTCTAATTCTGGCAGCCCTACTTTCTATCCAGCTCCCTGCTTAGTGCTTGGGAAAGCAGTCGAGGATGGCCCAAAGCCTTGGGACCCTGTACCCGCATGGGAGACCCAGAAGAGACTCGGGGCTCCTAACTTTGGATCAGCACAGCTCCTGTCATTGCGGCTGCTTGGGGAGTGAATCAACGGACAGATCTTCCTCTATATCTCTTCTCCCTCTCTGTATATCTGAATTTCTAATATAAATAAAATAAATGTAAAACAATTTTCTTCAGGGTAAAATACAAACTTTTTAACATTCTGGAAAGGATCCTTCTCGAGTTGGTTCTGTGTACCCTCCCTTTGGCTTTGTTTGCCTATCAGCAAAGAAATTGGTTTTCCCCCTTCTTATCTAGCTTTTCAATATCTGGCAATAGGTCAAGCAGTAGCTGCTGGGATAAAACTGGCTTTCAGTTCTGTGCATTTCTTCCTCAATGCCTGTGGCATCTGTTCATACCTTTATTACAGCATTTATCAACTTATATGGCAACGATTTGTTTACCTGTCACTCTCTACACTGTGAGTACTATGAGAAAAAGAACTATTTCTTATCTAAGTGAGCCCAGATCCCAGCTCCCTGTCTGGCAGAGACTAGAAGGCCAATTAATTATTCTGTTATGAGTAATGAGTCTTGCTCATTAGTTTCTCAGGAGCAAAATTCGGATAATAGCCTGATTTTTATTTCTTTTGTAAATTCTAACAAGATGACAGGCCTACAAAGCATATGTTGTGAGATTAGATAACAACAACAATAACACTGGCTGAAATTGTGCCACATGTGTACAAGGAAACACGAAGCTTTGCCAAGGTTTCAATTTATAATCTTCATTAATTTCAACAAGCATATTTTTATAAAGCCAGTAAGGGACATTGCTCAAAGTTTTCTACCTCACTGAAAATGCAAAAGCAAGGCAAACATCTATCAAAGGATGATTTCAGATCTATCATTAATTGTCCATGTTAATACAGTTCTTTCTACAAGGAATCCCTCAGGAGTGTCTAACTTTAATGTGATCAAACCAAGTACCCTCCCTTTTCCTTGATACATTATTTTTTTCAAGTTTCTTGCAATGTGAACTAGAGGAGAAATGGATGTCTTTCCTGGTCAGTCTGTAAGCACATCCATCATACGTCTACCCGCAGTCTTCCTTCCACATGCCTCCTCTGAAGCAGAGGGGAGGAGACAATTGGATTGGAGGAAGAGGCTTGCTTGGCTCTTGTACTATGTGCTTTGGTACCATGTTCTCACAAAGAGAGGGGTTAGGACAAGCTTTCAGGCTCAAATGAGAGGCCTCCCAGGTTTAACCTTTTCTGAATCACAAGAAAGCTTAACAATTTTCATGTACTTCTATCGACTACTCTGTTTTTGAGGGAAGTTCCATACTGTTCCAAAGAATTGGGGTTGTTTCTCATAAAACATGCCAGTCATCTTTCTCAACTTTGTTTTCAAAAGTACAAAAGATACTGACTCTTGTAATAATTGTAACGTCTCAACATCATTCATTTGGGAATGTAGGTGCTTTTCACACTGTTGCTCGCCTGCACCTACAATTATCACATTCCTAATACAACAGAAAGTGCACTTTCCCTGCCAGCCGAAATGAGAATAGATTGCATATATGGTATCAGACCATGCTTAAATCTCGCTCCATGCACAGATCGAGAACAAGGCACCAAAACTGTCAGCACAAAAGGGTTTAGACACAGAACAAAGCGTCCACTCTAGGTAAAAGTGATGCCACCACAAACAGATGAGTAGAATGGTACAACAAAATGAAATATACATAATTCAGCATTTTTTAAATGGATGAATAAATGAATATATCATATGACTTTGTCTCTAGTGTCATAATTTCATAAGCAGTATTATTGTAAATCTGCTGAATGTTAAGGAAGTTCAAATTTAAATACTTGCAAATGCATGCTCCCACAATGACTTTGCTTAACAACCTGCCTACCAGCTCACACATTTGGGAACACGATATTCATATGTATATTTTTCATTCAAAATATTAAAAGTTCAGGAGCAACATATCCTGAGAATATTGTGTAATATTCTCAGTAGAGCATACCTAAAAACTAGAGAAGAATCATTTTTCTCCAATCCCCTATACTGACATGTATTTTCAGAGGTAAAACAAATTCCTGGATTTGCATCCAGACATTTAAAGTCTCAAAAATTAATTTACTAATTAAATTTAAAACAAAAAACCCAGAAGATATAAAATTAGTGCTTCTTCCTTCAAAAGAATCAAAATCCAGTAAGTGGAAAAGTGAATTGAGCCTGGAAGACATAGGTGGGCAGATACCCACGCCACAGTACAGTGTTTTCTTCATGATAATCATTGTGTTAACAGATAAAAACACAGAATTAATACAAACTTCATAATCTAATTAGAAATACATGTACTGCCATTAGAGTAGTAAATAGTTTGTACCTATTATTGGAAATTAAGAAGTCAGATTTAATATATAATAATGTCCTCAGCATTTGAAAACATAGTTACATAGGTGGGGAGACCTTCCTAAACAGATATAAATTCACACACTATCCACCTTTTTTAAGAATAAACCAACTGAAGAGAAATTTCAATATTATAGACACTTAGACTTATTTTCCTATCTTCTTCACTGTAGTACGTTAACAAAACATTTTCTCTATTTTTAATTGTGATTCTTTATTTTGTGTTAAGAGAGGCAAGAGGACTTTATGGAAAATCTTCCCCACCCCAAGGGTATTTGGGAAAAAGAGCAACTTAACCACCATAAATAATTAAAGTTTATCAAGAAAAATCTACAAAACTTACAACTAAAATAATGTCACAAATACATTTTCATATATAGTATGCTGAATCTAAGCATAACCAATGTCATGAGAAAATCATCACTGTTATTTCAATGATAAGAACTTCAGTGAACAACACTGAAAAATTTCACACCACAATCTGAAGAGTGAATCATTAACTCAGTAATTTCAGCAGGATAAAATATTGGTTATCTACTAGATCTCTCAGATCCTCAAGTCTTAATGGGACTTTTTTTAGAACTTAAACACAAGAAGTAAATATGCCATTCAACATTTGCACTTTCATAAATAACCCATATGCTGACTCTAAAAGCTCTATCATTACATCACAAGAAAAAAAAGTTTCTGTTTTTTCTTGGATAAAATACATGCCAAATTGTTTCAAGATAAATCCAGATTAATATGAAGAACTGAATATGAAAAACTACCACTAAAATTCAGGTTAAACAAGTAGTAATTTTGGGGGGAATTTGCATATTCATATACATGCGGCTATCAAGGGATCTGCTGTTTAGTAGGTAGCATTTTTATCCACACATTTTGAAAAGTTATACTGCAGAAAGGATTTGTAGAGGGGAACAATGCTTCAGTATAAGCTTTTTTGAATCTCCCCCACATCTATGCATAAACATAAGAATTCAAATAGCAAAATAAATAATTTAATGTCAACACGAATAACTATTCCCCAAACCCAAAAATACAAACCAGACACAAACTACCCACGGATTTAAAACATCCCGGGACCCAAAGCCATGGACATGGGAGACTGAAAGCATAGGGCACTAGCTTGGGGGCCAGAGAGCAGAGTAACGTTAAAATAATCATAATGCAGAGACCAATGTGGCCAGGGGAGTTCAAACTGCAAGATGTTCTTCCATCCAAGAAGGACACCTCGCAGTATGGAAGTACAGTTAGTTCTTGGATCTGACCTAGAGGGCTTCCATTCAAGAACAGGAATCCATGTTGAAGACAAATTGCCAGAAAGGAATGCAGACTGAACATCACAGAAACAGCAAAGAGAACTGAAAGAGCAATCCCTGGAAGTAAGTTACTACACACTTACACACACTGCATCAACACAATGGCAGAAGGACATCTGTAAGTCATGTGACCTTCCCCAAATTTCACCATGGAAAATTCTACTTCACCTGATCGTATGAAACATAAAAGTACCAAGTTCCTTATGGCCTTACCGTTGAAAAAAAAAAAAAGAAGAAGAAGAAGAAACATACACAAAGACAATAGAAACATGTAAAAAAATTATAGAGAAGCAAACAAACAAAGCTGTGGCTAACTATTCTAAAACTTAATAAGGAAAATCAAGAAAATGGTAAATGAAAGAATAACATTCCGGGCCCGGCGAGATAGTGTAGCATTTAAGGTCCTCACCTTGCACATGCCGGGATCCCACACAGTCGCAGGTTCAAATCCTGACAGCCTGCTTCTCATCCAGCTCCCTGCTTGTGGCCTGGGAAAGCATTCGAGGACCCTGCACCCACGTGGGAGACCTGGAGGAAGTTCCTGACTCCTGGCTCAGTTCCAGCTGTTGCATTCACTTGGGAAGTAAACCATAAGATGGAAGATCTTCCTCTCTGTCTCTCCTCCTCTGTATGTCTGACTTTCCAATGAAAATAAATAATTTTTTTTAAAAAGAATAACATTTGAAACATATATCACAACTAGGAAGCTTGGAAATAATATACTTTACTCTGAAAATAACTAAAAATAAGAAAAATTCATTCCAGAAATAAAGAATAAACTACAAGTAACATAATATAAAGACAATGCTATAAGTAAAATTGGCAATGATAAAAGAACAACTTCAAAGCTAAGGGAAAGGGGAAAATCATTAGAAAGTGATGATAATAGATTTTATGTTGTAAAATTTATAACTTGGCTTTCTGCTTAAGATGTACAGAATTATGAATATATTACTTAGAAGGAAAAGAAAAATTAGATGCTATAAGACTTTTCAACAGTAATGCCTCATGCCAAAAGAAAATGCAGCAAGATCTTAAGGTAGTCTAGAAAGAACAATGTATGTGCCTAGAATTTTTTTTAATGTACTGAAACAGATTTTCAGGATGTAATGAAATTAGTAAACTCTTACCAATGTGTAAGAAATTCACTGAACCTTTACAAAGGTGCTACAGTTTGGATGCCCTTTGTCCACCAAGCATTCATGTACCGAGAGTTGGGTCCCCATTGTGCCAATGTCAGAGGTCACAGACACTTGACTAAGGGTTAGTTCCATCAAGAATGTGTTGTCATGAAAAGCCTAGGACTGGCTCTGCCCAGATTCTCTGGTTTCCTGTCTCTTCCATGACCCCTCCCTCCCGCACATGCTTCCACCATGAGGGTATCTGCCATGTGGCGATGCAGCCAAGATGGCACTGTCAGAGGCTAACAACAGATGGAGCCGCCCAATCTTGGATTTTTCAGTCTCATAACTTGTGAATCCCTTAAGCCTTTCTTTCTGTAGAAAGTATCCAGCTTCACATATTTTAATTCAGCAACAGAAAATGAGCAAACACAGTAATGAATCAACAAGAGAACAACTTTCAGACAAGCAAAATGGACAGAAACTGACATAAATCTGAAAAATCCATACATCAATAGTTACCTGCAGCATTAAGACTTAATGAGAGCCAAAGAAAAGAGGGTTTACAAAGTCTGAATTCTCAGATAATGTCGGAATACAACAATTATTTTCAAAAAAACAATTTAAAGGAGAGAACAAACCCATTGCAGTCCTGATAGTTATATAATCATGTTATTTTAGAATTCCTATTGGCTGTGCCATATTGGATTCAACAAATGAACCACAAGGAATCCGATTATTATCCATGCCCTTGAGAACCAACATCTTGTGTGAGCAAGAAAGAACACACAGGTGCAACAAAGAAAAGTTGAAGAGAAAGTTCCGTAGTCTTGAATTTGAATAGGAACAGCAAGAATAATTTGGAGATAGGTCAGGTGATCATCAGACAAAATGGCAACTGAAAATAGAACCACTCTTTTAAGTAAGAGGATCTAGGAAGATGACTCTTAAGAAGAAACTTAAACACATGAGAGCATATTTGGGGCCGAAGAGTTTCGGGCACGTAAAATCATCCTGAAGCACAATGTTGGGCACATTTGTCCTGGTCATTTCTGTTTCACAATTGTGTACTAGAAAATACTTTCAATTAAAAAAAAATCAGGCTGTATTAGGATATCAAAATCTCAAATCCAAAAGTCTAGATTTATATGGAATACTTTTATGTTGAAAAGATTCATCATTATAAAGTGTCTTATCAGGTAACAAAGAAAAGTCTATCCAGAGAGTTACAGAAAAGTCTCTGTTCTATGTCAGAAGGAATGTTCTCAAAAGGACCCCAGTCCTTGACACTCCCCATGTTGGATATTGGATATGAAGGAAAATGACATGAAGCAAATATACTGGTAGACTCTGGCGTCTTCATTTCTATGACTAACACCTATTTTACTCAACTTCTTCATATGTGTACTATGGAAAAGAATATTATTTATCAAATGGTATCCTTACAGGGACTAAATAAGACATGATCCATGAAGAACTTAGAATGGCATTTGGCTTCTGTGAGACTTCAACAAACATCCCCTGTTACGATGACTGTGAGTCATTATCAGATACAGAATCTTGTATCCCAGTGAGATATGAGAAGAGGCATGGTGGTATCTCGGTTCCAAAATGCACCAATCACATGGCTTCAGTTAGATTGGATGTTGCTGACATTCCTTTCTTACAAACTAGGCACACATTCCTATGAAGTATCTAGGAGAGTATAAAGTTTCTAGAAGAAAACGTAGGAGAAATAGTTCAAGAAATTGATGTGATAAGCTTTTGGATAAGATCACCAAAGCACAGGCAGAAGAGCAACATCAGACAAGGGGGATTATATGAAACTCATAAGCCTTTGCATAAGAAATCAAATAATCAATAAAAGAGCAGTGACAGAATGGAAAAAATATTTGGCAGAAATGTATTCAATAACTATCCAGAATATATCAGCAACTAAAAACTCAACAATAAAAAAATCAATGCAATGAAGAAACAAAGGAGTTCAATATACATATCTCAAAAGAAGAAATACAAATGTCCACCAAATATCTAGAAAAAAACCTCTCAACATGATTAGTCATAAGGAAAATACAAATCAAAACCCCCTTACTCCTGTAAGAACTGCAAAAGCACAACAAACAGGGTAACTAATGCTGAGAAGGAAGTAGAGAAAGAAGAACTCTTATTCAACATTGATGGGAAGGTAAATCAGGGTAGCCACTATGGAAAATGGTATGGAGATTACTTTTAAAAAAATGACCTCTAGAAATACCCCTGTCCTAAGGTCTAGAAGTCCTGATACTTTGTATATACAAAGCAAACATGAACACATGGTGTCAAAGAGCCCCCTGCACCATCCGGTCGATAGCAGTATTATTCACAATCGCCAAAACATAAAATCAACAAAAGTGTCAATTATCAGATGCATGGGTAAAAAAAATGTGATATGCACACATGATGTGTGTGTACACATTATTTAGCTACAAAAATAAATATAACTCTTCCAATTGATCAAAATGATTACAACCAGAGAACATGCTGTGGAAGGAAACAAGGTAAGCATAAAAAGAAAAATAGCACATATGTCTCCCTGACACTTGGGAAGTAAAATAGCATTAAAAATGAAAAACAAAAAGGAAATGCCTGTGAGTTAGCAGTATTGCTGCAAATATTCTTCTGGCAGATTTTATCTTATGCATTTGTCAAGCACATTTTTAGAATGACATAAGGTTGTACCTTTAGTTATGTGTGATTATTTTAAAACTTACTGCATATGATGAAACTGAAATATCTTTATTTGATTGCTATTAATAGCCCTTACATACATTTCTGCTAAGTTAATGAGTTTTTACTATTTACTTAATGAACTTCTTATTTAATAGATTAGTCTTTGAATACAATTTATTAAAAAATGTTATCTCAGAAATAATAAAATGAATGTGAAGACTAACATTAGCTGAATTAAAGTATATGCCGAGTTAAATATTACCTTAGACTAAAGCAAAGATTACATATGCAAATATATGAACACATGCAACAGTCATTCTAAAAGTGAATAGGCAGCTATTCTCACCATGCTCCTGATAAATATTAGATGATGCTTTCTTCCCAAAACTTAAAATTCCAAGACTGCTCAACTTTGGCAGCATGTATTGGAATGGAAATTGAAACAATTTGGTGAAGTTTAGCATGGTCTTACCCAAGGGAGACAGGCAAACACACCTAGAAATCCTGTTCTTAAAATTCATTCAACTGTATGCATCCAATGGGGAAATTAAATACGGTATAATTCTTTTTCTTACCAAGCCTGTTTTTAAATCATTTTTAAGTTCCTGGAATCTATGAAAACTTCCATTTTTATATGTGCAATTTTCTTATTAATATTTATTTGATTATTTGAAATGCAGACCAGGAGTGTGATCGTCTACTCACCGCTCACTCTCCTCATCGCCTGTAAGTCTGGCTGAGCCAGGGGCTCCATCCTGGTCCTCCCATGTGTAGACCGCACAGGAACCATCATCTGCTGACTCTCAGGGTGCACAGTAACAGGACACTGGAAGGGAAGTGGACGTGAGATGCAATCAAAGGCACTCAGTCTGGGGATATGGGAATCCTACTCAAGCTGAGGAAATCCTTTCTTGACAATGCTTTTCAGTGAGGACGTTTCCCCAGGCTGATTATCTATCCTATCAAAATCTTTACAATGTTTCCAGGAGATTATGCAAGTAATCAATGGTATGTTTTCTTCTTTAATAATCCATTGAGCAGGGTAAGTATAAAGCTGTGTCTAATTAGATGGGCAGTCTGGTGTTACAGACACCAGAGTACCCAATACACGATCTTCAGTGGCTGCCTGAGTGTTCAAGTACAAAGAGAGATGGAAATTTTCCATTCCTATCGCCTTTCAGAACTGCACAGAAAGAACAAAGCCAGGTTCTGCCTTACATCTTTCTCATTATAGTATAAAGAAGGAAAAGTAACACTTTATACTTTAGGTTTTCCCAGTTATTTATTACATTTTAAATCTTACTGCTATCATTTGAAAAAGTAAATGAGAATCTGGACACTTTTTCCTGAATTCATGCATTACATACAAAAGCCTGAGACCAGTTTGTTGAACTTGGTAAAGACAGTTCCTGTTTCATATTCTTCTTTTTCATTACTGTACCCCCGTTTAGCACTATCAGTCCCCAGTAGCATGGTTCAAATTGCAGCTATCCAAGTATTCTGAAGAAGGAAGTTGGCTGCCATACCAGTCCATAATGAACTATATACAAGTATCAGTAATGAATCACATCATTTTTTCCAGATCTGTTGATGTTTAGTCACTGTGCCTCTGTTACTCAGGAATAAACAACAAACTTGTAGTTATGTTGCTTCCACATCTGCCAGTGATAGAAAACTTATTTTACTTTTGTAGTACTACTACTACTGGTAGATAATACACCTTGAATGAAAATGGGAAAATGTGCATTTTTTTTTCCTACCTCACTAAATCAGTCACTACATACAGGAATGCTTTTAACTTTGAAAGGGTTACTACCTGGGCCCAGTAAGGTAGCCTACTAGTTAAAGTTCTTGCCTTACATGCACCAGGCTCGCATAGGGCACCGGTTCATGTCCTGGTGGCCCCTCTTCCCATCCAGTTCCCACTGCGGCCTGGGAAAGCAGTCGAGGATGGCCCAAACCCTTGACACTCTGCATCCATATGGCAGACCTGGAAGAAGCTCCTGGCTCCTGGCTTTGGGTTGGCTTAGCTCTGGCCATTGAGGCCACTTGGGGAGTGAACCAGTGGGCAGACAATCTTTCTGTCTCTTCTCCTCTCAGTGTGTCTGACTTTCCAATATAAATAAATAAATAAAGGGTTTCATCTTAGATGCATTTTCAGGCACACCATTGATGCTCCAGCTAAAGAACATATGATTTCTTTAGCTGAATCTGAGATGAAAAATGGCCATTCAACAGAGAGGAGCATCCAAGCATCATTGTAGAAAGTAAAAACCATGAATTAGGGCAGAGACTTCACTGAGTGAAGCAGCTGACATTGTTATGAATAGAACAGAACTTACAAGCATGAGAAGTGACACTGGGAAGAAACTCAGCACTAAAGGGACTCTCAGATGTGTTAGAGTCCTGAAAATGCAGAGAACAAAGCCTTAGAAACTGACCCAGTCTTAGAAAGGAATGTAAAATTTACGAATCCATAAGCAATGCTCACTTCATGTTGCAATATATGACAAAAAAAATGCTACTTACACCATCCATGGTAATATTTACAAAAAAAATCAATTTTGAATTATGATACTCTGAATAAACATTATCTTTAATACTTTATGCATTCATTTAGATATTTTTACCAAGCAAGATTTTTTAATGTCTGAAAATAAAATCCTCTTGTAAAGCTTATACAATGATTGTAAGTTTTCCTTAATGTTTATTAAGGCCACCTTTCACCCATTCAGCCTGCACTATCATACTTTATAAGCTTGAATGACTATGAAACACCTAGGTTATCTCCATAAATTCAGGAGTACTTCATATTCAGAAACAAATATCATGTTCAGACTCACTTCTACATAAAATTAATATACTTCATCAAAATACTGGAGAATTTCCTCAGTTTTGAGAAGTCAAAAAAATTAACAGAGAAGTTATTGCCTAACATGCAGATGTACTCATCAACTGAAGAATTCTTGATCTTTCCTCAAACCCTTACTCCAGATTTTTACAATTAAGCTTGATTAAATAAAATGTTGAGATTTTTACTTTGATAGGCACTGCACTCCCTCTCTCATGCAAATTGAATGGGACCTGACATGATTATTTTCTTTAGATGGAACTACTAATCTATCCACCATAACAAGATGTCAGTGTCAAATAATGCTGTTTGTAAAGTGTAACCCACCTGAAAATATTCTGCATGCTTTTGATATGTAAATTCTAAGATGTTCTAATAAAAATAGTGAACAGGTATGTTCTATGAGTCAGCTAAGTTTAAAGTAAGATCAAGTGATGTTTTAAAAACATTAAAAGTAAATTTTGAGAACAGCAGTAATTTGAGCTCTGAAGGAGAACTGAAAAAGTTATCGCTGGGATTATTTAAAGGAAACTCCGAAAAGAAGTTTTCATGTTGATCAACCAGTTTGTAACTAAATCCTCAACTTTGACTATCATTGCCAGGCATATCTCCTGATATTAAGCATTCACTTTTAAAACTACTTGATAGTTCAAATGAACTTAAGTTAGGCTCCATATTTTAATTGTGTATTATAGTTAAAGCATATGATTTTGCCACTTCAAACTAGGTAAAAGAGTTTGCTCATTTCTGGGGCTAATATGTAGGACCATTAGAATGAACAATTCTCATCAATTTATTATTGGAATCATTTCTTTAATCTTCCAGCCTCTTGAACTCATGTATCAAGTAACAACTATTTTTCATGTGGGACAAAAGCAGACTCAAGCATTTAGCCTTACTTAGTGTATGTTATTGATACATTTTGATTAGAAAAAAATTAGAAATGATAAATATCCAGTGAGGGGGAGAGGCTATAGTTTAAAATTAATTGTATAGATGAATTTGTCAATGTAAGGTTTTTGTGTTGCTCCTTATTGCTGTACTGTTTTGGGAAAGAATATCAGAACTGCTTGAAAATTCTCTTCATTATTGACACTGTATAAAGTAAATAAAAAGTAAAGGATCAAACACATATACATGGCTTCAGTGACTGCAGCAACTGAAAATGACATCTATGTTCTTATGCAAGTTATGTGTGGCCTGACTGGACTTTCTCGGATCTTTTGTTTTCCAAATCCAGTGCCTATGTAATATTCCTGAGTTAGATTGAAAACAGAGTGGAGTGGAAAAGTATTTTTATTGCAGCTGTTTCAAACCCTGTAAAGGAAAGTGAAACAGCTTAATTTAAGTATTTCTCAATATTTATTTATTCATTCATTCATTCATTCATTTATTTAATTTGAAAATCTGAGTTAGAGAGAGAGAGAGAGAGAAAAGGAGAGAGAGAGAGAGGTCTTCCATTTACTAGTTCACTCCCCAGTGGGGCACAATGAGCAACAGGGGGCCAGCACTGGACCAGGTGGAGTCAGGACTCGGGAACTTCCTCTGGGTCTTCCATGTTGATGGCAGGGACCCAAACTTTTCAGCCATCTCCAACTACCTCTCCCAGGCTTTTGACAGGCAACTGGATGAAACTGGAACATCCTGGCATGAACTGGCACCTATATAGGATGCTGGCAACTCATAATCACATAATCGGAAACACCACAATCATGGCTCCAACTTTTGTTTTCCCTCAAGTAATCTCTAATACTAAGATATCAACAGCAATCTGCAGCAATGTGCAAATAAATATGTTTGAACTAACTTGTGTCCAAGATTATCCATAAATATCTGCCATTGATGGGGTAATGAAGACTAAATAACAATGTCATTAAGTTGCACCATCAACTAAATCAGTGAATTCCTTTGTGGGATTTTTTTGTTTATGTCTGAACCATAAGTGACACAATAGATAAACTGAAATTACAATGTATAGAAATAGGATCCCAATACATGTATTTTAACAAAACATATTTATATATATAATTTAAAATATTTGCTCAACATTAAAGGATTAAAAATCGAGAATAAAAATTAAATAATCAGTTATTAGTTTAGACTATTTATGTAGATGATGATGCAAATTTTAAAAATAGAATTATATAAATACGCTATATTCTAAGATATATTTTAAATATCTTCAAAAATAATACTTCATGAAATAAATTTCTTCATAATCATTTGTTTTTATCATTTTTCTTGATTATACAAATGTCTATTACCAAAATATATAGACTCAAACACATGAAAAACAAATAGTACTAGAAATAAGGAAAGTAATATTATTATCATTCAGTTCACTAACTCTGTAAATACACGTGTGGTACGGTTATCCATTTGCAAAACATTTTCACTCAAGATCATGTGGCATCAGGAAAATTCCCCTTGGTAATATAGTCTTGAAAACTCTGGTTCTTAAGCATAGGCATCTATAATGCAGAAAAAAACTATATACTGAATTGTTTTCAAACTAATCTCATAAGTTTGGTTGTTTTAAATAATAGTATAATGAATTTTTTCATGAACTTGGTACATATTTGTTTACTTTCCCATATTGTTTTTGAATGAAATTGATCAAATAATATAAAAATATCAAACAATGACCTACGTGCTGCCACGTTCTAAATATTTTACTAATTTAAACTCACAGTAGCAGATTTTGAGATGGTCAGCATTGGTGGCGATTTTTTTTTTAATTACTGAAAATTGGAAAGAAGCAAAAAGCATTTGTTTGATATTTTACTTCTATTTCTTTTATTACTGATAGCAAATTTATCTGTTTTTCATAGCTTCTTTGACCAAGAGCTAATTTATTAGAAAGCATTCAAGAAACTATCAAAACTATGCAGAAGGTTCTAACTCTGGCAAAATTAAAATTACAGGTGATGTGCACAGATTTGTTTCTCTGAAATAAAATCGAACAATATAAAATTTTAGGTCATATGAAAAGTTAAAGATGTATACACACAAATATGTTTTTAAAAAAACAAATTTTAAAAAATTTTTAAAATTTTTCCTCAATTGATAAAGAAGCAGTTCAGACTTTTAAAAATGTTCTGCATTTACAGCAGAGCATTTTAATTAGTCAAGGCTAAGTGGCACAGAAACATATGGAATTGGCAGTAACTCGGTTGCAGGATGGTTGAGCAGTTATGGGTGAGACAAGTTAAAGTGGATAATCAACAGTAATGTTCATTTTTTTTTAGCATTAATGGCTCTGTTGTTCAAAGCTTCATGGTTTCCAGGTGTCCATCCAGATGCCACACATTAAAATGGTCCTTAGGTACACACTGAGGCAGCCATGCAGGGCATAAAGTGGCAACTGGCATGGAGAAATGCCCTCAAAATGAAGTCGCTAATGAGAATTTCTTTAATTTCCATATTTTTGACACTCATAAGGATTAGCTCCTGCTCCAATTTCAGGTGTTTTTTTTTAATTTGAAAACTTATTCACTATGATAAAATCTGGTTTAGAACCAATTTCACATTTGTATTCCACAGTCTTTTCCAAACTCACATATTACAAATATGGCAATCCAGTCTAACAACTTACTGCACAAAGGCACATATACCCACCACAATGTAAGCCAAAATCACTCCCCACTGGAAAGCATTCATGTCAAATGACTAATACAAATCGGATTCCTTTACAGTTCTGTCCTGAAGAGATCGGACTTTAAGGTAAGGATGGAAATGAAGGTCTAACAGAAGACTCTGAGTTTATCAGTCTAAAAAGGCTTACTGCACAAATATTTCATTCTTTCATTATGCATGAATCTGAGGAACTATTTCAACGTATCCTGAAGCAGCTTACTTACTGTGTGATAGAGTCTTGTAGATTACTTCTGTTGTAATGTTTTCATGTAAACATCACACAGGACAAATTACACATGTTCAAACAAGAACATGTGCAACTGACTTCAGAGACAGCACCTATGCAAATCCGGGGTGATCTCTGCAGGGGCACTTAATCAAACTGCTATTATCGCATCTGTCTTCGCAGTAATACTTGATGCTGCTGTTGCTATGCACCCTCCAAAGACAATGAAAATACATAACTAAATAGCCTCGTCAGACCAGGGACCTCCAAGTGGGAGTTGGCATTTTGCTTCTTCAAATGGTGCCTTCGACATATCTAAGCTTTGCCAGGGTTCTGGTAGTAGGTTTCATTTACGTCTGCTAACACATTATCTTCTTACCTTTGATCATTAGAGTAAAAAGAAATGCTTTAAATTTTAAAAATAATTTATTTTAATAACCAGCAAAAATACTATTTGTACAGGAAATTGCATGAAAAATCCACAGTTGCATAAGATTTAATATTTGTCTTTAATGACATGATTGATGCAATGAATGTACCCAACACTGTTAAAATGCTTCCATGGTCCATGGTAGATCTCCTTTATCCCATTCCTAGTCAAATCTTCATTTCCAGTCAACAATTGACATATTTCTTTTTTAAAAAAAGTTTCATTGTATTTTTTATTAGAAAGGCAGATTTAAAAAGAGAGAAGCAGATACAGAACGATCTTCCGTCCACTAATTTACTCCCCAAGTGTCCACAATGGCTGGGATGAGCTGATCCAAATCTGTGAGGCAGGAACCTCCTCCAGGTCTCCTACGTGTGTTGAAGATCCTAAGACTTTGGGCCATCCTCAACTGCTTTTTCCAGGTCACAAGCAGGGAGCAGAATAAAAACATGGAGCAGGACATAAACTGGTGCCCAGATGGGATCCTTGCAAAGTGAGAATTTAGCCACTGAATCATTGTACCAAGCCCTAACTTAATCCTTATTAGCAGTCATTTTATTTATATTTGAAAGACAACAAGAAGTAAATCAGATACAAGAAGAGATCTCCCATACTCTGGCTCACTGCCCCAAAGGTCACATTGGCTACAGCTGAGCCAGTCCAAAGCCAGGAGCCGAGAGTTTCTTTCAGATTTCCCATGGGAATGCAGAGGCCTAAGGACTTGAGCCATCTTTGGCTGCTTTCTCACTTCATAATCAGGGAACTGAATCAGAAGTGGAGCAGCAAGACACAAAACAGTGCCAACGGCCAGCGGGTTAGGCAACTATACCATGGCACTGGTCCCTATAAATGGGATAATTTATGCCATGATTAGTTTGCATTTTATACATTTTTTATAAGTGAGAAAACTGCCCTGTGGTCTCTTTGTCTAGTTTTTAAAATTGTCTTTATTTTGAAATCAATCTATATTACTGCATGTATAAAATATTTATATTTTTATTTCTGAGAGGTCCATTACATGGAAAAACACCACAGCCTAATTAAATATTCATTTGTGATAGATATTCGGGCTACATTCAGATTTTCTGGATGTTATGAATGAAGTTTCCACAAGTATTTGTACAAGATTTTCTCTTTGATTAAATTTTAAAATTGAGTTTTATATTTGACATTAAGCTATATGATCACATTCCATGTAATTTGTACATAATCTGAAATGTGGATTATAGTTTTTTTAGCTTATAGTTACATAAATGCATCAGTGTCTTTTTCATGAACATATGCCTTTATTTATCTTGAGTAAATATTTAGGGGTGAGATTCTCATTCATATTAAAGGTATATACTTAACATTTATAAAATGTCAAACTACCCTGCAGAGTGTATGTCCCACTAATCCTTCTCACCAGCAACATCTAAGAGTTTTTGTTCCTCCATATCCTTGCAAATATTTGATGTGATTGTTCAATTTTAGCTGTCTTAGGGAAGCATCTCATCGAGAGTTTTCATTTCCGTTTCTTCACAATGATGTTAGCCATCTTTACAGGTGCTTGTTTGCCATATGGTAGATCTTTTGGAAAATATCTCTTCAAGCTATTGGTACACAGTTTTACTGTTGTTGTGCTTACTAAGTGTGGGAACTCTTTATGTCATCTGCTCGGTATTCTATTATTCTATTATTCTTTGGAGTCTATAAATGGTGACTTTCACAAAACAGGTGGCTTAAACTTTTACCATGTATACTTGCGCTGGTGGAGTCTGTTGTTTAAAGCTAAGAGATTCCAAGGGCCAGTGCTGTGACAACTGATACGGCACAGTTTGTGATGTAAGCATCCTATATGAGCAACAGTTCAGTGCTGGTTGCTCCACTTTCCATCCAACACTCTGCTAATGTGCCTGGGAAAGCAGCAGAGGTCGTACAAATACTCCACACCCACGTGAGAGCTTCAGGTGGAGTTCTGGGTTCCTGGCTTCTACCTAGCCAATTCGCATACACACTCTCTCTCACCACTGTTTCTCACACTAGTAGATAGAAATCTCAATCTCTCTCCCCTCTCTGCCCTGTTCCATAGCTCAGCTTTGAAATACATAAATAAATTACATTTATTTTTATGATTATAAGGAAAATGTTGATTAAATTAAGGTCTCAAAGTTTTCTCTCTTATTTTATCCTAGATTTTTTGAGTTTTATATTCTACATTAAGGTAAAGTGTAAGGTATGGATTAAAGCTCTTTTTATACATAGTTACCTAAATGTTTCAGTATAGTTTGCTAAAACACTGTGACTTACCTACCAACAATCTGAATTATTTGGACACCTAAGTATATACTATTTGGGAAATCTCTTTATCATATTGATTTTCCTTTCTTAACATCAGTTTCACAGTGTCTTGGTTCATGCCACTTTACAGTGAGTACTGAAATTAGATAGTATTATTCATCAAAATAGCTTCACATCCTATATCCTTTACATTCTCTTATGATTCTAGAATAAGTTTCTCAATTAACATTCCTCAAAAAATGCCTTCTGGGATTTCATTGAAATTGTGTCAAACCTAAATATCAATTTGGGGGATTCAAAGATCACAGATGAGAAAAGCAAAAAAAAGACAAAGTGGGCTATATCAAACTAAGAAATTCACACAAAGCTAATGAAACAATGAACGATGCAAAGACAACGAACAGGATGAGAGGAAACGATGCATCTAACAAAGGATTAGAATCCAGAATACATAAGAAAAATTCAATGGCAAAACAAAAACAATCCAGGTAAGAAATGCGCAAAATATCTGAATAGACATTTTTCAAAAGAAGAGATACAACTGATAAATGAAAACATGAAAAGAAACTCAGATCACTATCAGGGAAATATAAACAGAAGTGCAATGAGGTATCACACCAGTTGCTATGACTATTATAAAAAAAAATTCAACAACAAATGTTGTTAAGGATGTGTGGAGAATATGAACCTAATACATTGTTGGTACGAATTCAAATTAGTACAGTCCTCTTGGAAAACAGAGTCCTCAACAACTAAAAACAGATGTAGTACATGATGCAGCTATCCCACTCTTGGGCATTTGTGTAAAAGAAATGACGACAGTGTACGAAACAAACACCTGTACCCTCATGTTGAATGCAACACTGAGCATAAAAGATACAAAATCAACCTGCAAGCCTAGAACAGATAAATGGATAAAGGAAATGTGGCCTCCATACAAGACAGAAGAGAAAACAATAAAATGAAGGAAACCCTGATGTTCTTAAAAAAAAAAAAAGGTGAGACTGGACATCATTGTGCTAAGTAAAGTAAGCTAGAGAAAAATAAATTATACTATTTTCTCTCATAGGTATTTGGAAAAAGATGTTTATAAACCTTATCCTCAGGGATTATAACTCGATTTTTAAATCATCTTTCTTCACTTTATAAGTTTAACATTAATCTCATTTTATAAAACAGTAATATATTCATCTCTTCTTTAAATATCAAATATTACAGTTCGAATCTAATCTTGTTTCTTAAGTGCAAGCATGTGCCTTGCATAGTGTCCTGTAGCTGGCAGATTATCATTCCAACCAATTAAATGCCATAACATAACATCAACATCAGTTTCCAACATTGGGGAGGAGAAGGGGGAACATCAGATCCTAAGAAATGTTGTTATAAAATTAAATGCAATAAAAAAAAATAAAGTGTGGACCTAGCAGGACAATATTTGAGAAAAAAATAAATAGCAAATATATGTACCTATTATTTATATATAAAGTGAAATATATCAAAATGCTTAAAGTTTATTCAAATTGTTCGTAAAAATTAACTAAAAATGATAATAAATAAATATCACTTTGGGGTGAATTCACACCTACTGGGTCTTCTGATATATATTAATAGGCTATATAAGTCTTTCAGAATTCTATAAATATGTCTCAGCAATATTTCACAGTGTTCAAGGAAAAATTATTTCACATATTTTGTCGAATTTATCTTGACATTTACTCCTCTGGCAAGTGGTATTTTCATCACTTTAATTTCTAATTATTAACTGCTTCTATAAGGAATTATAGCTTATGTTTGTATATTGATATTTTTTTTAAGTTTTATTAATTTTAGTGGAAGGCAGATTTACAGAGAGAGAAAGAGACACAAAGAGAAAGATATTCCATCCACTGGTTCATTCCGCAAGTGACCACAATGACTGGAGCTGAGCTGATCTGACGCAAGGATACAGAAATTTCTTCAGGATCTCCCATGTGGGTGCAGACTCCCAAGACTTTGGGCCATCTTTGGCTGCTTTCCCAAGACACAAGCAGGGAGCTGGATGGGAAGCCGAGCAGCCAGACTCCAACTAGTGCCCATGTGGGATCCCACCACATTCAAGGTGAGGATTTAGCCCCTGGTCCATCACACTGGACCTTATGATATATATCTTGAAACTTCCCAAACGTATCTACTAGATGTAAATGACTGCAGTTTAGACCTTCTGCAGATCATAATAGGGTTCTTTTTCACTTCTTTCTTTTCAATCTGCATGCGTTTTGGTTGCTTTGTTGTTGTTGCTGTTGTTGATTGGCTACTGACTAGAAGTTTGAATGCAATGTTGGATAGATTTCGGCAGATTAAGGATTCTGCCTTCTCTTGTTCTTGACAAAAAAGCATTTGGTCCTTTATCAATAGTATAATTTAATTGTAGGCTTTTCATAAATGCCACTTGATAGGTCAGGAATTGTCCATCTTCTAGTTTAGTGGGTTTTGTGGGGTTTTGTTTTTTGTTTTTTTTTTTTTACGTCAGGAAAAAAAACCCTTTTTTTGCGTCAATTTATCTGACCATATGATTTTTCTCTTTATCTAATGAGATGAAAAAGTTTGCTGAAAGGCTAAAATGATCTTTTATTGATGGGATAAATGTCTTCTCTTTTTAAAAAGTTTTCTCTGTTTGTTTAAAAGGGACTACAACAGAGAAAGAGAGAGGAAAAGATATAAATCAGAAATCTTCCAAATACTGGTTCAGTCCACGTATATCCACAACAGCCAGAACCAGCCCAAAGCCAGGCACATTGGCAGCAAGAACAAGATACCTGTTAACTTATTTGATTTTATCTAGAATATCTTCATTTCTACTTGATTTATATTATAAAAAAATGCATCCATTTCTTCTTTCCAAGTCTTTGTGCTACTGCCATACTTTTGTTTATATATAACTCTAAAATTCCTACACTACATTGTTATTTTCAATCAAGCAGTCAATTTTCTTTATAAACATATTAAATATTTTAGAAAATTTAAATATTTATCTATATAGCAACATTTTTCAAAGGATTTTTTTATTTTTACTAGAAAGACAGATTTACAGAGAGGAGAGACAGAGAGAAAAATCTTCAATCTGCTACCTCACTCCCCAAGTGGTCGCAACAGCGAGAGATGAGCCGTTCCGAAGCCAGGAGCCAGGTGCCTCCTCCAGATATCCCATATGGGTGCAGGGGTCCAAGGTTTTGGGCCATCCTCCATTGCTTTCTCAGGCCACAAGCAGGGAGCTGGGTGGGAAGTGGAGCTGCCGGGATATGAACTGGCTCTTTTATAGGATCTCAGTGGATATAGGGCAAGTACTTTAACCAGTAGACTACCACGCCAGGCCCACATAGCTACATTCTAAAGAGCTTTTATATTTCCATTTGGCATTGTTTCATTTTTGTCTGAAGAGCTGAGCTACCTTTAACATTCCTGGTAGCAAATGGCATCTGGTAATGATTTTTTTTCGACTATTGTATTCCTGAGAGAACCTTTTGCATTTATTTTTGAAGACCGAATTCTTGGTCGATTTTCTTTCTTCTTTCCTTCTCTTCTTCCTTTGTACCCATTTTCCCTTCCCTTCCCCGGGCTCGATCTCTTTCATTTTTTGTTTTCTGGCCACTAATAGTGTTTTAATATAGAAGCTTGCTATCATACTAACAACATATCAAACATGATTCAGAGATCATCAAGAAAGAAGTCCACACCTAGCACTTCAGAGATCTGTGCGTCCCTGCGGAATCGTTCTTCTTTACAGCCATACTGCGCATGTGTCCTGTTCTACATTCAGATTTGGAACACCTGGCACTGATTTTGGCTACAGAAGAAGAAGATTGTTTTTAACTTGCAACTCATCAAGAGATACCTGGCTAAATGTGATGTTATTTTACCAGATCTTTCCTTCGTGTCTGGACTGAAATCATACTATCTAGGTGATATGGTAGGTCACTGAGCAAGATAATACATCTGGCATCAAACTAAGATGAAAGCCTTATTTAATTTCTACAATTGTTATTTTAAGGATATACAAATGCGATACCTACTGTGGTGAACAAATCACTTTACAACATAATGGGAACATGGCAATAAAGATCATAGGCTTTCCAAGTGTTGGGGTCACATGTTACTCAATAACCTTAAAAGAGAAAAGCAATATGTTAAAAATAATGCAAGTTCCATTCTTCAAAACATCTGGGTTGAGACAGTATCAATGACAGGTTCAAAAAATAACAACCAAACAAAAAATTACAGGTTATTTTTAACATATTGTTTACCCAATACTATGTCAATTAATTCCATAATGTTGTATAATGATACTGAGGCCTTGTTGGGGCTTTTAACCGACTGGATCTTTACTCTGTTAGACCTATCTTCAGACCATAGAAGGTCTCCCCAAGAGGCCACTGAACTTATCTGGACAATAAGACGCTGAACTTTATGCTAGGCATGTGTTTGCAAGCAATGAATCTCAACTGAACTTGAACTATGGTTATGCAACAAGGTGGAGGAATCCACCATGGGGGGAGGGGTATGGGAGGGGTGGGGGGGATCCCCAGCGCCTATAAAACTGTACTACATAATATAATGTAAGCAACAATAAAAAAAAATAAATAAATAAAAAATAAAGACATTGTACCCCACCGGCTCGTGGTGGGAAAGGTTAAAAAAAAAAAAAAAAAAAAGAGAAAAGCAAAACAACCAAACCCAGCACTGTGTTGTTTTTGTTTAAAAAAATGCACAACTAGGAAAAGGCTTCGTTTTTTTTCCTATGCAACTGATTCAAATCATCTTCCATCTCCAGGAAAATGCTGCACAATTTCAGAACAGCAACATTCATTCTATTGTGCAAGTGGAGACATTGCGGAAAGACATGTAGAAATAGGGAAACAAACATCTTAAAGCAAGGTTATGGAAACTAATTTTTAGAATAGAAAATAATATTTACTAGTCAAAGACAACCACAACAAAAAGCAGTGTTGGTAGGATGTTCTATCGGCCTGCATCTGATTCTCTCTGAGGTCAGTATTCCTCAACACACGTTCTGTGGAATCAATCAAAGGAGCAACATAAGCTGGAATAGACATGCTCAAGTCCACCAGTGATCTAACAATCAAAAACTCTGAGGAAGGAAATCATTAAACAGTTTTAGAAGCCCTTCAGTGATTTTGATTTACATTAGAGTTTGAGAATCACTTATGAAGATCAGGCCTATAATAATAGTAGTAACAGCAGCATTAAATTATTTTTTAAAAATTTACATGTTCTAGACTTTGCATTAGGAACTTCACATATAATCTTAATAACATTTTAAAAGGAAATATTCACAAATGTTAATTTTTTAAATTATTTCTTGGGCCTGGTACTGTGGCATAGCTAGTAAAGCTGCTACCTGCACTACTGGTTCCAGTTGCTCCACTTCCAAGTCAGCTCCCTAGTAATTCACTTAGGAAAGCAGCAGAGGATGGCCCAAATGCTTGGGCCTCTGCACACACACACACACACACACACACACACACACACACACACACACACACACACGGGAGACCGGAAGCTCCTAGGTCTTGGCTTCAGACTAAGTTCTGACCATTTTGGCCATTTGGTGAAAGAATCAGCAGATGAAAGATCTCTGTCTGCTTCTCCCTATATAATTCTGCCTTCAAATGAACATATAAAGCTTTAAAATGATTTTCCTATTCTAAAAGTGGTGATATTTTCTTTATTGTAAAGATTTTTACTTTGTGGGGAAAATATATATAAACTTTAAAACTTCAAACACAAAAGAATCCTTTACTGCTACAAATAAATTCTCAAAAGCACTTTTCCACACTGTTAAGCTTTTTAATCAAGTTTCAACTTAATTGAATGAAATACAGTTCTAAACCATGCTACAGAAATAGAGAAATAGAGTAAATTGACAAAATTCAGAAACCAAAGGAATGTTTGATATAATCATCTTCATTCTCAGTGAAATGAAAAAAAAAAAGAAGGCAACTGAGAATACGCAACAAAGAAACCAGCAAAAAGAAAAGAAGATAGAGAACTCTACTAGGAAGAAAGAAAAAGCCGGTTTTTAAAGAATGTCTATTCTTTCATTTTTTTTTAAAGATTTATTTTTATTATTTTCTTATTGGAAAGGCGGATATACAGAGAGGAGAGACAGAGAGGAAGATCTTCCATCCGATGAGTCACTCCCCAAGTGAGCACAACGGGCCGATACTATGCCGATCCAAAGCCAGGAGCCTCTTCCGGGTCTCCCACGTGGGTGCAGGTTCCCAAAGCCTTGGGCTGTCCTCAACTGCTTTCCCAGGCCACAGGCAGGGAGCTGGAAGGGAAGTGGGGCTGCCGGGATTAGAACCGGCGCCCATATGGGATCCCGGGCGTGCAAGGCGAGGACCTTTAACCACTTGCGCCACCGCGCTGGGCCCTATTCTTTCATTTTTAAGGAAGCCTTGTATGTGCAACTAAACTTTTTCTTAGATTGTAAACAATCGAAGGCCCTGCACTTACAGAGAACGCTCAGCTGGAGAAGCAGAGAAAACCCAGACAAGGAGTGTGCATTACAGGTGAGTTGGCACAGCAGTGAGGATGGAGCTTGCCAGGCTGTATGCCATCCTAGAGGGCCTGCATCCAGTCACAGCTCTTAGCCCGGTTCCAGCCTCCCACTGTGCAGGCCCTCTGGGACAGCGGACAACAGCTCACCTCCACAGCTCCCTGCCACCAACCTGAGTAGTGCAGATTCTGCCCTGGCTCCTGGCTCAGCCAGGCTATTGTGAGAAAGCGGATTTAAACCAGCGGATGGAAGATACCGCTCTGTCTTGTCTCTCTCTCACTCTCTCTGGTTTTCAAGTAAACTTAAGCTCTCCTTAACTATCCATCTTGTTTATAATTTATACAAATGTCTGCTGGTTCTCTCATGTAAGATATAGAAAAAATAGATTGTATACATTCTTTATTACATATTATCAAAATGTAAAAAATAACTCTTATTGCATCTAAAATTTCCACAATACATACAAAATTCTATTGGTTCCTCCATATTGCTGTCACTAATTGATCTAACCCTCAAAAACTACTGGAACACAATTCCTTTTAAAAAGTTATGTTTTAATAAATAGCCTATTCACGAATTTCAATAGTTAATTCACCCTTGAATGAAGCATACTTTAAAATCTGATGAAAAGCTTGTAGGAAAGAAAAAAAAATCATTTGAGTTATATCTGGTACCAATACATAGTTTTTATTTTTGAGCCACTTTCTAAAATCATAATAATGAACATAAATCATCATTATGGATCTTTATAATCATCAACAGCAACTAGGAAAAACATAGGATGACCCTATATGAACTGTAAATCTTGACTTGAACTAGAATGTAGAAATACAAGATCAAGCAGACTGATATATAAGATTTACATCTAAAAACAAAAAAAGAAAGAAGAAGAAAGAAAGATTTTGGCAGAAAACCCATAACAAAATTATGCAAGGAATTCTTGGAGCCATTCCCCATCATTTTTGTATACCCATCAGTTGGACTGGAGCAAAAGCATTAAAATGAACTGAGTAATCAGCGTTTGATTTCAGGTTGGACATATGCTTTTGTTCTTCTAGCTTGGGATTTCTGCCCTCAAGGAAGAACAAATCCTCAAGTTCATGGAATAACATATCGGAGAGGAGGAGGAGGTAGACAAGTCTCTTTAAGCCTCTGTCAATCCATGCCTGCCTTTGAAGAGTTGTCCAAAACAGCCAAGGAAGAGTTTTTTTTTTTTCAACATTAAGTAAATCTTAATAAATCAATATTTTGTATGTTTTCCAACTTTGTTTCAACATGTGTGTTTGTAAATTCCATTACCCCAAATATTCTGTTCAGAAGAAAAATAAAAGTGGAATATATTGGGCCCAGCGCAATAGCACAGTGGTTAAAGTCCTTGCCTTGCACATGCCAGGATTCCATATGGGCGCTGGTTCTAATCCTGGCAGCTCCACTTCCCATCCAGCTCCCTGCTTGTGGCCTGGGGAAAGCATTCAAGGACAGCCCAAAAGCTTGGGACCCAGTACCCACGTGGGAGACCTGGAATAGCTCCTGGCTCCTGCCTTTGGATTGGCTCAGCTCCAGCCATTGCGGTCACTTGGGGAGTGAACCATCAGATCAAAGATCTTCCTCTCTGTCTCTCCTCCTCTCTGTATATCTGCCTTTCCAATAAAAATACATAAATCTTAAAAAAAAAAGTTGAATATATATCCCATGTGAAGTACCATTCAAGTATTAAAGACGTATTCAGGAATCAAACATGGCCTTAGCTACTATAGAGCTAGGAAGATGCATAAATGTGAAACTTAAAAAATGGCATAAAAATAGTGAATCTAATAGCTTTAGGTTTGGCCATTTTGTTTTAACCACATGCAAGGTATGGTTATTAGACATATTAATTACATAAAGATGGTGGACATTTCCCCCATTTGTTTGTAACTATGCTGATCCTTAAATTTTAATGCTCTGTAGTTTTCCATCCAAAGCTTTTTTTCTGGATGATCTCATTACACAGCTCTAAATTTCACCACCTTTTAAATATCAGTTGCTTTCAAAACCACATCTCCAAATAAGGTTTGCCTCTTAATAAGGAAAGTGTGCTGGTGCCTCTCAACACCTGTGTATCCCAGCATCCGGGATCCTGCCTGACCCTGTAATGCCAGAGGGGTCCAAACATCTGCACGTAGAGCAAGCCATAAATTGCCCATGTAGCTCTCAGTCGGAAGCTTCAGATGGGTGGACAACTACCCCAGCAGCATCACTTTTTAAGTGTAACTCCAATGAAATAATTTCAACAGAGTCTTTCATAGAATCTCCGTGTTGAAAATGACAGTTGTCCCCTGACGTACCTGTGTGCAGTCCACCCTGGTTTGTCTTATTTCTGTTTCCTTTCTCACTTGTCTGTTCTACTGACAATGCTGCTTGAATGAACCGCAATTAAACTACCAGTATTCAAATCCAAGTCTCAGTGTAAACACCATCTGTGTCTGGCCGATTGTTAAGGAAACATACATGTCACATCGGTGTGCGTAGGTTCAAGCTCTGACTCCACTTCTAATCCATTGTTTCTACTAGTGTGAACTCTGGGAGGCAACAAGTTCTGGCTTTTAAGAAGTGAAGCATCTGGGCCCGGCGCGGTGGCGCAAGTGGTTAAGGTCCTTGCCTTGCACGCCCGGGATCCCATATGGGCACTGGTTCTATCCCGGCAGCCCCGCTTCCCTTCCAGCTCCCTGCCTGTGGCCCGGGAAAGCAGTCGAGGATGGCCCAAAGCTTTGGGACCCTGCTCCCGCACGGGAGACCCAGAAGAGGCTCCTGGCTTTGGATCGGCATAGCATCGGCCATTGCGCTCACTTGGGGAGTGAATCATTGGACGGAAGATCTTCCTCTCTGTCTCTCCTCTCTGTATATCTGCCTTTCCAATAAGAAAATAATAAAAATAAATCTTAACAAAAGAAGTGAAGCATCTGCGACCCATGAGCTGGAATGAAGTCCCAGCTTCTCAACCCAGTCCTAGCCACTGCAGGCATCTGTGGAGTGAGCCAGTGCATAAAGGAAAAGTGCTCTCCATCTCTCTTGCTCACTTTCTCTCACTTAAAACACCGACATGTGAAACCAAATGATGTTGTTCTCATACCCGTAGCCTGGGTATCCTTAATATCAATAATTATTTACAGTCCTGATTTTGCTTTCAGTGATATCACTGAGAGTTTACAAAAAGATGTTAATTTTTTTTAATGTTGATCTTACGTGCTAAAACTCCACTGAATTGTTTTTATCAGTCCTAAGAGTATATGTGTCCCACCATGTTTATGAAAGCATTCTTTACAACAGCCAAGGCAGAGAATTACCTATCAAATATATGGAGGAAGGAAATGTGAAAAACATAGCCAAGGAGGCATTACTTAGCCATAAAAAGAAATAACTCCTGTCATTTGCAGCAAAAAAACTGGAACTGAAGAACAGCATGTTAAGCGCAATAAGCCAAATACAGAAAGAAATAGTGCATGCTTGCCCTCATGGTGGAACCTTAAAAAACTCAACCAAATTACAGACTACTCTTTAGAATAGACCTAACCTGGACAGGGCACACAGAGGAAATTAGGATAATTGGTAGCAAACCAGACATGGAGCAAAGACATAATCCCCCGTTTTACACAGCATAGTCAGTAAGCATGTTTCACAATAGCCTAGTACATATTTTATAAACAAATAAAAAGGAATCTCAAGTCCACCATCATAAAGCAATGCCAAACAGTGATTATTTTTATTTGAGCACTAAACATTATATGCATGTATTGAAATGCCAAAATGTAATCTATATAAACTGTATAATCATTACTTTAAAAATGAAACTGTCAGCTATATCTTGACAATAGGATGCTGGACTGTCTGACATTATACCAGCAATGCCAGGACACACTTAAATATCAGAGTGATGGACTTGTGATTGCTTATGAAGTACTGTATTATTGTAATACTATGGGGGAAATAAGTTGGACAGAGAGGGAATATTGTGAATAGGGGAAACCCCAGAGCCTATCAAATTGCACCACAAGATTAAAAATAAAACAGAAGAGAAAAAAAATGCTACCATTTACACTGAAAAACAACCGTTTTCAATTATATTGTTTTCCTTATCCTCTATGTCCTATTTTCAAAGCTCCAAATTCTAATTTTTCAGCATCTCCCTAGTCAGCTCATTTTCTTCATGATACTTATTTATGACTTAGTCTGAGTTTCAGTTGCATAGTCCTTGAATTATGAAAATAATTTTTGCTAACCCATCTCCCTCATGTGTACACTGCCAGTGATTGTTGATTTTGTCAGTTAGCCGGACACTTAGTAGAACACTACTCTGGACATTTTGTATCTGTGACTTGGTAGAGAGAATAAATGGTGGATAGAGTAAGGAGACTTCCATTTGTAGAGCTGACCCTCGTACAATCAGTTGGAAGGACTGAATAGAATAGGAAAGGGTTGGTTCTCCTAGATACAGAGGGGATTGCTAACCCTGTCTGTGGCATCCGGACACCAGTCTTCCCCTTTCTTCCCACATGAGTTAAGTCATCAGTCTTTTAGGATCTGAAAACTACTAGTTTCTGGACTAGAAGTTATGCAGTCAGGTCATGCTCAGTCTTCCTGAGTACAGATTTGGGGACTTCATATAAGCCAACTCCCTATAAATCTGTATCAATGCATATACTTATCTATCTACATCCTATGGCTGTTTCTCTCTGATGTCCTCATAATATACAACATGCACACATACACACTAATGGGCGTCATCTTGATCAGAAAGAGAGATGAAGAAGGATACGAGGAGGGGAGAGAGGAAAGGAGAGACCTTATATCACCAATCTGCTTAAAACTCAAGCAATTAGTATACTCTGTTGTCATAATCAAATTCAAACTCTATGAGCACAGCATACAATAGTCTTTCCTCAATGAGTCAACCCTCATTCATTCACATACCACCACAATCCTACTGCATACTCTGAATTAATCCTGTGAATGTGCAGAATATTCCATGTTCTCCATGACCTTAATACCACTTACATACTATACTCTATTAAAACATGTTCCTACAACCCTTTTCTTCAGACTAACTAGTAGATACTAATTTTAATGTAATGTACTCCAAGACATACATCTTTTCTGTCCACTTCAAACCAATAGTCCAACTGAGTGCACATACTTTGTGTTCTGTATTACACCATGTGAAATACTGAGCAATAGGTTGTGGAAGATATGCAGGAAACAGTCTCTATTTGCAAGAAAACCATGGTGTCACATTCTCCAGAGCACAAGAGTAAGAAACTTACTTAGATGAGAAAAAAAAATGACAGCAAAGTAAAAAAATACAATGATTTCTCCCAAAAGATATACAGAGATTATGAATCTAGACCTTGTAAAAGTAATTTATAAGGATTAAAACTTGGCATTTAAACTGATAAATCATTCATTATTGAACAACATAAGCCATTAGCTCATACTAGCTCATGTTTCAGATTTCAGTTTATTCTCCAGAAGCAAATAACAAAGAGAAAACTTTGGAAAATAAACAATTCCAATCTAAAAGTGATAGTGTAATTCTAAATTATTCAATATTGAATGAAGGTATAAATATAAATAAGAATTGTAAATCCATTTCTAAATTACTTTAAAAGAGAGGAATTCACTTCTTGGTTCACATTTATGATAATTTAGAAGAGAAAATGATAGAGCATTTTTAATAGTGACACTGTATCAATTAAACTTAGGGAAAATCAGAAAATGAAAGTATGTATATGCATGTGTGTCTGTGAGTGTGTGTTATGGTGAAGGAATCAATTGAAAGAACTGAAATTGCTGTTCCTTATCTTTCAGAGCATCTTATAAGAGTCAACCTTGGGGAACTCAACTGTCTGTCCCAAACTTTTCCATTGAGTTAATGAAGACCTGTATGAATTTTCGAACATGAGCTGGAACCCTAAAGCCTGGTATGATAAGTTGCCAGCTAGCTGTGGATTGCACACTACTCCCATGGATTATCAGGCCACCCCACTGTAGTAAATGCCCATGTGGAAATAAAACATACATAGGTCACTTTCAGTCTCAAAGTACTAACTGAAAATTTAACATGACCAACAAGTAATTCTATTTTGAGAAGCAGATTTCCATTCTCAGCAGAAATGCAAGTCCCTAACAGCATAAACAAATGTGCTTAAAGAATTATAAGTCACTGCTGTCACAGAAAAGGAATAAAAAATGCTAACAATAAAACTATCCTAGAACAATTTAGCTCAAACATTCAATGTGTTACTAACTGATGTATTATTAAAATTCCATTTAGCTAAATGTTAAATCCACAAAAGGAGAATATGTGAACTGCTGCATTTGATTTATGCTTTATCTTAATGCTTGCATCTTCCTATAATGAAAGTATTATTTTATGTAGATCAGAAAAAAACAAATATAGCCATTAATATTAAAAACATAATTTAGTTAGTAAATGCAAATCATCAATAACCTCACTGTAAATAAAAAATTGAATCAATAATCACAAACACAACTGGGAAAGTACCTTTAGAAGTCAACTTTGATAGGAAAATGGATGAGAAATTAATCAATCTATTGCTTTTTTTCTTTGTTTCTATTTTTGTTACTATCCTCACACTCACACTAACTGTGCCTCACAACATACATGAAAAGAACACTACATAGGACACAGGAGGCATTCAACATATACCTTAAAGGGCTTTTAAGTGAATAAGTTTCATAAACCTACAAGAAGCTTATGCAACAATATGCATATCAATTGCGAACACGTGACTGTAAATCATTCTTTAAACTTATTGGAAAAAAATTTAAAGCTCTATACAAGGCTACATAGTCTATATACACATTTAGAAAACATAAAATAAAACTTGTCAGGGGCTAGAGTGATAGCTCAATGGGCTAATTCTCCATCTGAAGCCCCAGTATTCCATATGGCATGGGTTCTAGTCCCTGTTGCTCCACTTCCAACCCAGCTCTCTGCTTATGACCTGTGAAAGCAGCAGAGAATGGCTCAAATCATTGGGTCCCTGAAGCCACATGGGATACCTGAAAGAATCCTTAGGCACCTGGTTTCGGGTCAGCTTAACTCTGGCCTTTAGGGAGTGAAGGAGTGGATGGAAGTTCTCTCTCTCCCTCTCTCTCCCTTTCTGTCACTCTCTTCTCTCTGTAAATGTTCCTTTCAAATAAAAAAATAAGTAAGTCTTCAAAAACAAAAAACTTGCCATACAGCTAATTAAACTCAACAAGGAAATTGAATATGCCTCTTCCAAACCTGCTCTACAAATGATACTTCAAGATGTTCTCTTGACAGAGAAAAACAACAACACCCACCAAAACCAAAGGCAAATGCAAAGAACATCCGAGTAAAATAACAGAAGACTAAATCAATGAACAACCCATTGCTAAGATGACAGGACCAAATCACCACCGTTTCATATTAACCCTGAATGTAAATGGCTTCAACTCATCATACTACTTCACAATCCACAAGCCAAACAACACAATATTAGAAGAGCGAGGACAAAACAAAGAACCATGATTTTTAGTCATAGTTTAATGGTATAAAAATGTCCTAATAAAGACATATAAAATATTTATAAATGACTGCCTTCAACATGTTTGTTGAGATTTCCAGTTTGGAAAAGTTTTGAAAATTATAAACTTCTGCAGATATAGGTTTGCCTTCCTCCCTTCCCCTCCCTCTCTCCTCTCCCAACATTTTCTCCCATATTATCACAGCCTGGATCCACAAGTTCCGTCTGTCTAGTGCTAAGAGAAATGTAACCCTCAGTCTTTTCAAAGATATATAGAAATGATCCCTTAACACTGTGGATTTGGGGATAAATACATTGCTCTAATGGTACAGGGTAATGAGACCATTTCAGTCCACTAAAATCTCGTGTCAGTTTCAGGGGCAAGCCTGAAGAGGTCATTCTCCTGGGCCGCCATCTCACTCCTCCATGTTTGCAATGTTGCAAACAGGATAATGTTTAATCCCCGAGAAGCCTGATACCTCAGTGAGAAGGGTAACTTGCCATTTGTGGGGCAGGCCATATTTGTCCCTCCCCAGGTGGCCAGGAAATCACACAGCAATTTGGGAGTCAACCAGCAGATGGAGGATCTCTCTGTGTCCCTTTCTGTCTTTCAAATAAATAATATACTCTTTATTTTAAAAAAAAAAGTTTGAAAGGTATCGATTAAACATGTGTAGTCTACAAAGTTTCTGCCAAAAGCATCAGTCATTCTGTTATAGTGTTCTATCTACTGTTTCTTTGGGATTCATTCTTAAAACCTTTAGCTCTTTGCTTATATGAATGTGGTAGATCATCCCTTGGATTTTTGCCTGCTTGGTCTACGTGGGAGGGCATGGGCACATGGCACACCGTGTTCCCTGGGAAAACCCCTGACAATGGTTTCTGCTGAGACTCAACCTAACCTGTTCCCTGGCCCTATAGGCAAAAGGTTGCAACCCAGTCTCTCTTCTCTGTCCTTGGACCAGCTGTGCTGGGATTTCCTTGATAACCAACTCTTAGAAATCAGATGTGGCCCATGTTACCTGACTGCCTACCTAGCATATGTGACCCACAGCCTACTGGCCAGCCTTTTGTGTTGTACATGATCCACGCCCTACCTGCCTGGGACCGGGGGCATACCTGCAAGCCATCAGTGTTGTGTATATAACCTATGACATGATTGGAGGGTCCAGAGTGATAGACATGCCTTCTAGCCAATATAATGCTGCTGTTGGGTGGGAGGACTGTTGGGAGACACCCTTCTGCTTAGTTTATATAGATTTATAGTTTATATAAATTTGTGCTTGTTTGATAATAAACGGACATGCTGGATCAGACTCTGTCTGGTGGTTTTGGTCTCAGCAAAACACCACTGCCTCACCCCCTCTGTGGTTGTGGGGCTTGCTGGTTAGGAAACCCCTGAGATGGGAATATTATCTATGTATCCTTATATGTCATTCTTACATCAGAGCTCTCATTAATCATACTTCTTTTAAGTTGCTAATCTGCTGATTCAAACACCCTTGCAGTACCAGAGACGAGCCTTAACGATTAGTCTCCTAAAACTATACATATATGTATGTATTTCAAATTAGTGTCCCTTGTAATTCACTACTGAAAGCTAGACATGATGTATAGGGTTCAAGGCTATGAATCACTAGGCCTCTAAGTGATGTAACTCTCAGGTGTGGGTGAAGGAAAGCACCACGGAGCCATCTGATTATAGCTCAATTTTTCGTGAACCTGTATCCCTGGATCATGAACTCAAGGATATATACTACTATACCACAGTGCCAACCGCTCCAACTGTAACTTTCACAAACCCATCCAGGGCATTCTAAAAGATGGGAACAACTCATCCATAATGAGTGTCTATGGTCACAGTTAATCAGACAGTCACCTGTCCATTTGTTCTTATCACGGCCAGAAATGACTGACAAGGTTTTTGTTATGTACAGCTCCCCATTACTTCAAACCAGTGGATACTTCCTGGACATGTGAAAACTCGACTTTAGACCGATTATACTCATTTTGTTAAAAAAAAAAAATCTTTCCTGTTTGAACTGTTGTTTCTAAACCTTCTGTGTTCAGAAATCCTAAATTTCACATTTTGGTGCCAAAAACAAGAAGATATTTTAAGATAATCACTACACAAGAAATCATCACCTCTCCCTTGCTATATTTTTTTAAGATTTATTTATTTTTATTGGAAAGGCAGAGGTACAGAGAGAAGGACAGACAGAGAGAAAGATGTTTTGCCCACTGGTTCACTACCCAAGTGGCCACAATGGCTGAAGCTGAGCTGATCCAAAGCCAGGAGGCAGGAGCTTCTTCCAGGTCTCCCACATGAGTGCAGGGTCCCAAAGCATTGGGCCATCCTCTACTGCTTTCTCAAGCCACAAGCAGGGAACTGGATGGGAAGTAAAACATCTGGGACATGGGCCTGGCAGCGTGGCCTAGTGGCTAAAGTCCTCACCTTGAACGCACTGGGATCCCATATGGATGCTGGTTTTAATCCGGGTAGCTCCACTTTCCATCCAGCTCCCTGCTTGTGGCCTGGGAAAGCAGTCGAGGACGGCCCAAAGCCTTGGGACCCTGCACCCGTGTGGGAGACCTGGAAGAATTTCCTGGGTCCTGGCTTCGGATTGGCATAGCGCTCACTTAGGTTGTGAAGCATCGGATGGAAGATGTTCCTCTCTGTCTCTCCTCTCCTCTGTATATCTGACTTTGTAATAAAATAAATAAATCTTAAAAAAACAAAAAACAAATCTGGGACATGAACCTGAACCCATTTGGGATCCCAACGTGTGCAGGGTGAGGATTAAGGCATTGAGCCATGGTCCCAGGCCTTCCCTCTTTCCTTGCTCACATTTCCAGGAGACCAATTGAGACCTTTTGGGTCTTCTCTGAAGGACCTTGTAGCTAAGAGATGTTTTTGCCTTTTTAGGACTTAGTCTCCATCTGTCTCTCATGGTTTTGACTCCCTACAGCTCACCCACTTTCCCTCAGGGAAAACTCGCTCTAAGCATTGATCCTTCAAGCATCTCCACCGCACCCTTTGAGACCCTATACACAGGGGGTGGGGAACAAGCCGAAGAGAATATTTTCAGCAATTCAGTTTGCTAACACTTACACAGCTTCATCAACGACCATGGAAAGTGGTCTGAAGTTCCTTCTGTTGAGGCATTTTCATTCTGTGCAGTTACTCTTTACTCCATCTGGCACCACGTAGCATATGCTGGTTCCTGGGGGAAAAAGATCAAACTCTTATAATCCCATTCACACCCCTTTCCCAACTCCTCCTCTTCACATTTCCTTGGCAGCCTCCCAGAAAATCTCCTCCTTTGCCTCCAAACCTTCCTCCCAGATTGACTTTTCTGTTTGCAGATGCCTGCACAGCTTGTCGGGTGTATTTTCTTCATTCAACTATGTAACTTTCCTTATCACCACTCTGAATCACTGGGCTCTTTCTCCTTCCAGTCTGCACAAATGTCCACCTATTCCGACAGATGCTCTGCACCAGGAAACCTTGCCACCTTGCTTACCAGTACTCTCAGGTCTATCTAAATGATTTCCTACACAAAGAGGAGAGTTTCGTTTCAGCGATATCTATTAGCATGTTTTCGGCAGAGCCAGTGAAGAAAAAAGGGGAGAGTACCGCACAACCTAGCCGAAGACATGTTCCCCATCTAGCCTGTTCCTATCTTTTCCGCTACCTTATGTAGTGACAGCCAAAGTCTCTTTGCCAATATTTCACAGAAACAGATGCTTGCCCACTTTCTCATGCAAACTAGCCACCCTGGCATTTCCCTGCACATGCCTGTCAGCCCAAGTCTCCTTTTCTCACAGCCATGCAACAACTGTCAGGAATATCTCTCAGGAGATGGAAGCGCTGTCCCTCTGTGGGCCCTTTCTGCTTGGTACCCCTTCTCATTCAGACTCAACTGACCGAAGGAGCAAGAGAGTGGATGGAGTGCCATGTCTAAAGGGCAGCAGAGATTGGTCTCAGAGGTCCTACCAAAGGAAGCCATATGTCTCAATTCCCCAACCCATACTGACAAAAACTGATCTTAGGATGGTGCTATGCTTGGTACTGAAATTGTGGGGGAAAAGGACAAAGTGGCTGCCTGAAAGACCAGCATCCTACATGAGTGCCACTTCAAGTCCCAGCTGCACTTCTGATCCAACTCTTTACTAACGTACCTAAGCAAGCAGCAGAAGATGGGCCAAATGCTGGGACCTTTGGTGCACACATAGAGACCTGATGGAATTTTGAGTAGCTGGCTTTAATTTGGTCCAGTGCCCGGCATGAGTGGCCATTTGGGGAGTGAAGCAGTGAAGGGAAGAGCTCTTCCTCCCCTCACTGTAACTCTGCCTTTCACAGATAAATAAATATTCTGCAAAAAATTCTATCATGCTCCCTAAAACGCTGAAAATGGCTGAATTTTAATTGTGATAATGGCGGGCTTAGGTCTTTTATCATCCATACCACAGCATTCAGAATTAAATTAGCTAAAATATTTGCAAATGATTTAATGTGGTTACTGTATTTTAGTTAAAACACTGGGTCTATGTTAAAATATTTGGGGTTTTTTTTAAGCTTTTAAGATACGCCTGGGGTACCTAGGGTCCACGACACTTTGCCAAAGTATAATTGTTTTAAAAATATGATTTACCTGTTCTCTACAAAATTTCCCCCAAATAAAAACCACTTTAAAGTAACAAGGGCTAAATATGCTTCTCTTTTAATTTAAAAGTGTCAGAGGATTATTTTAGGGTGCAAATTAAAGAAACCAGTAGGTAGAGAGAAAATATGTGCAGGAAGCTACAAACATGAGAAATTTCTCTTGCGGAACAGGAAAAGACTTTGGAAGTCAAACGCTGTATAAAATTAGGTTGGATGAAAGCAGAAAAAAGAAGATAGTTTAAAGTTAGTTCTTGTATTGTAAAATTCCAATCAGGATCATCCAGTGCTTGAACTCTTTGCTCCCATGATGTATTTAACTATGTTAAGTCATGGACTAACTTGATGGCTGCCGACTGCTAACATTTTTAATCAAGGTGTGTTTATGTGTTGTAAGGCACCTGTATGTACATGCTGGGGGCAAGTTTCTGATGTTTATGCTGCAATTATTAAGTTCTTGAGAGAACAAGTGTTTTTTTTTTAAAGATTTATTTATTTTTATTGGAAAGGCAGAGGTACAGAGAGAAGGAGAGACAGAGAGAAAGATCTTCTGCCCACTGGTTCACTCCCCAATGGCTAAAGCTGAGCTGATCCAAAGCCAGGAGGCAGGAGCTTCTTCCAGGTTTCCCACATGAGTGCAGGGTCCCAAAGCATTGGGCCATCCTCTACTGCTTTCTCAAGTCACAAGCAGGGAACTGGATGGAAAGTAGAGTTGCCAGGATTAGAACCGGCGTCCATATGGGATCCTGGCGCATTCAAGGTGAGTGAGGACCTTAATCATTATGCTCTTGTGCCAGGCCTGAGAACAGAGCCTTAAGAGAGTCAACGTTATGGGTCTATTTTTAAATGCTGTGGTGACCATCTTAGGTCTAGATCTGGCAACAGCTTATTTAAAACACCCCGTTTACCAAATAGTTTAAAACCCTAAGTATGCGGTAAAGTTCTGAACTTACTCTTTTGAATTTGGGGTTTCCAGTTGGGTCAGTAAAACTCAAAAAGTTAAGACTCTTAATTAGGTGAGACAATAAAACTTAGATTGCATAAAATGCATTGTATGGCTATAAATTGATAACCAAGTTACATTCTTATTTATTAAAATGTCAGATATTTTGTGCTGCAGGGTCAAGGCGGTACAGTTTCTGAGCTGGGCATCCCTGTGGTTGTGTACCAGACAGCTGTGCCCTGCAGGCTGTGTTAGTAAGAGGGCAGTGAGGATGGTCCATTCTCCCTCCTTCCCACTGGATGAATCAGACTGGGTCCACATTGAGACATGGAGCTGGCTTTTTCCTTTGTCCATCCCTCCTTGTTCATAGCCAACTTCTCCCTCTCCAATTCGCCAGTGATCAATTATAAAATAAAAAACAAAAGCAGGGATCAGAAGATGCAGCAAGCAGGCTGTATAATATAAACAGATATATTCTTTCATGGGCATGGGAAATGGTCAGACACTCTTATGTTTAAGCCCTTATGACACTAAGACAGAAATTACAAACTCAGAAATTACAAGATGGACTCGCCTATGCCAGCTTGACTTAATCTATCATTGACCTCCAATAGACAAAGTCCCATCATTTCCATTTCTGGACAAGGGAACTATTTCCTTTGGCTAAGACAGCCAACCCTCATCCACGAACATTAAAGCTGTTGAAACGTATCCCCTACAGAGATAGTGGGACCCAACAGCTACATTAGGATATGAGCTCTCTTTATAACACAGGATTTAAATGAAGTAAAAAAGGAGATGGGGAAGTTTTACTAAAACCTCAATAAACTGATATATAAAAGGTATAGGATTACAGGCACATCTGATCTTACCTGGAAGGACATATTTGTCCTAGTGGACTTTATCTTAACTCACAAGAAAAGACAATATGAAAGCAAGCCTGTGACTATCGATTCCTGCCCAGGTTGTCCCTGATAACAGGAAAAATGAGAGTATAATGATAATAAAAGCAAGTACAGAAAACACTTGGTATTCCAAGAAAAAAAAGAGACCCACATTGTATCATAGTCAGGTTAAAAACCATTGTCTGCGGCACCCACATTCCACAAGGGTATCAGTCTGAGAGACCTAGGTGTTCCACCTCAAGTCCAGTTCTTTGATAATCGCCTGGGACAGCAGGGAAAAAAAAGTGGATCAAGTGCTTGGTTCCCCGCATCTAAGTGGGAAATCCTGAAGAAGATTCAGGCTGCTGGCTTCAACCTGGCACAGCCCTGGCTAATTTGGCTGTTTGGGGAGCAAAGCAACAGATGCAGTTTCTATAAACTCTGCCTTTTAAATATATACATGTTCTTGTCACCACCTCTTCTGTGCTACCTCCTTTTCAGTCAACTCTGCTCTTGGCCCAGCCAGATAACAGGAGCCTATAGGGTGTCCTCTTATTTTTTATTTAAGATTTATTTATTTTTATTGCAAAGTCAGATATACAGAGGATAGACAGAAAGAAATATCTTCCATCCGATGATTCACTCCCCCAAGTGACTGCAACAGCCAGAGCCACGCCAATCTGAAGCCAGGAGTTCTTCTGGGTCTCCCACTTGGGTGCAGGGTCCTAAGGTTTTGTGCTTTCCCAGGCCACAAGCCGGGAGCTGGATGGGAAGTGGAGCTGCTGGGATTAGAACCAGCAGCCATATGGGATCCCAGACGCATTCAAGGCAAGGACTTTAGCGGCTAGGCCATCACACCGGGCCCAGAGTGCCCTCTTTCAGGAGGCTTACATCTTCCTTATAATGTTTCCCAATGTAAAGAGAGAGAGCTATAGAGCTGGCCTCACACATACCTGCTTATTATTAAACCTGAATACTCCTCCTGTCAGTTCCCACTTACCTTTAAATGGGTGGATAAACAGGGCATCAAAAATCTGACAATAAATATCTGACTCCAGAAGCAGCTTGTCTCAAAAATTCCCTGGCAACCTTGCCTTGAGCCCCGTTTCACTTCCCTTCTAGCAGTTTGTGTTACATCTCTAGGGCCATTCTTCCTTCTGTTACTAAGGTGATTTGTTCACTCAGTGGTCCAGAGCTTCACTCAGTCCCATGCCAAAATCATCCTTCTGCTGAAAGACATCCAGTCTAAGCCACTGACCCAGTGACCTCAGTTCCAGTACCCAGAGAAGAGGAACTATGTTCCCTCTCGACAGAAAGCAGCCACTGAATCCATCTCACTCTTCCCTGGTTGCCTCTTCCCCGTGACAGTTTCCACACACCACCAGAAGCTTTCTGTCCATGTATACATTAAGTTGCAGGATTTTCCAGAATCTGGGCACAGTTAACCCAGAAGCCAGGAGAAGCTCACCGCCCCAGTACCAACCTTTACTAGCCGCACTGCAGCAGGGCACTCCAAACCTCCATAGCTACACACTGAAGATGAGCAGGTGCTGTGGAGATCTTCTGCCCAGTCTGCACTTCCTTAGCATGGTCAACAGCTCCTGAGGAGGTTTTCTACCCCGCTCTATTCTTGCTTATCGTGGTCAGCAATTACTGACAAGGTTTTCAGTATGTCCTGGTGCCCTTTATCATGGTCCATAGTCACACACATCACCTGCTTTCCTTCCCAGCCCCGGCAGGCTGCTGAACAAGGTGCCTATCCCCTGTCCACAAACCCTATCCTCTGCTCACCATCCTCGTGAGCAGAGATCCTACTTGAGCTCTCACAATAGTCCCTAAAAATAAAAATAGTTTCCATCATCACCAGTTGCCTTTGAGCCTTCTTTGAACCAATACCCTAAACCTAACATGCATATGCTTAACCATACAGCTAGAGGGGGTTTTCAAAATATGAGAATAGATAACACCACTTTTCACTCTAATAACCTTCATAAAAATATGCTGTTTAATAATTTCTTAAATATGTTTTCAAAATAACGCATAAAGAGAAAAACAGTATGCTGGAACGCACTAAAATGTCTCCAGCAGTCATTTGGGTCTAATTGTTTGCATGCTTTTCATGTTTCTATATTATTTTAGGTTTTCAAGAATGTATATGTTTACTTTTTTATTAAGATATAAGTTGAACTTTCCCTCTAAAAGTTTAATTAAATTAGATGGTATATTTATTTCATCCATTTTGAAGTATACGCTTCTCCAAAGGATCAACAGTGGAAAGAAAGTGAAAAAGAAAAGAAAGGAAAAGTAAAGTGCTTTGCCATTTTTTGGCATGGTTGGTTTGGTTTGGTAGCCATGACTACAAATATTTATTTCCTATGTGTGACAGTTGCCTAGACCAGCCAGAACAAAGCGCCACAAACTAGGTGACTTAAAAAGCACAGGGTACAAAATGGCTAAGAAAAAGACAGGCTGATTTTTGCTAGAAACTCAGAGAAAGTACATTCCCAGATGAGAATTGGAGACAAGTTTGCAATGCAAATTCTAATGAAAAGGAGAGAGACAGCATAGAGCAGCATGAACAGTGTAATCATGTAGCAGAGACTGGCGACACAATGTCACCCCCTAGGCCAGGGACTGAAGGCAACAGCACATTCGGGACAGTCGGGTAGGAACAGACCTTCACAGCCAGAGCCACTGGCAGTACTGAAGAGGCAACCAACAGGATCTGAGAAAACAGCTGTAAATTATGCAGCTGATAGAGGAGTAACACCCATCATATATAAGCGTCCCAAGCAACTCAATAATAAAACAAACCATTACGTTTAAGAAATGGCAGACAAACCTCTTGGTTCCCAAATTTAGAACAGCTTAACTCTGGCCACTGCAGCCATTTGAGGAGTAAACCAATAGATGGAAAATCTCTCTCTTTCTCTCTCTCTCTTTCTCTCTCTCTCTTTCTCTCTCTCTCTTTCTGTGTGTGTGTGTGTGTGTGTGTGTGTGTGTGTGCATTTCTCTCTAGGCAATTATTTCTTTAAAACATGTATGTGAGTGTGTGTCTTATATATATATATTATATATTATACACACACATTAACTAGCAACAAAAAGGGAAAATTTCAGGGTGGAAGTTATGGTGTAGCATGTTAAGTTGGCATCATTATCAATAAGCACCTGAAATCCAGCCCTACCTCTATTTCCAGTGACCCTGCGTCCTGCTAATACATAGTCTGAGACATAGCAGACAGTGTCTCAGTTGCTTAGGTCCCTGCCACCCAGATTGAGTTTCTTGCTTCTGGGTGCAAGGTTTCTTCAAAGCTGCCAGTGGAGAATCAGCTCCAGACCTCTCTCTCCTCACTTCTAACAGAATAACTCTAATAGTTGCATAGAGTGTTCTTTACGTACAAGTCTGTACCTGGATGCACATTTGCCCTTTTTATAGGGAGACCAATCAAAAGGTTTTAGAATCCAATCTGACAATATCATCGTGATCCCCTGCCAAAGTCCTATTTCTAAATAAGGTCAAGTTCACAACTGCTGGGAGGTCGGACTTCAACATCCTCCTGGGTGACCCAACTCAGCTGAGGGCCTTCTTCATGTCAAAGGCCCTTGGGAATTCTCAACTTATGTTTATTCCATACAGTTAGAGTTTCATGCTGGTACCCCAAACTGTTTCCCTGTTAATGCCATTGGCCATGGAACAGTGGTTCTTTCACATACATCATCGGATTAACTAGGAACCGATTTATAAAATTCATACAACAGTATCTTCCAGTCTTACTTAGAGATTCTAATCAAGTTGGCTTAAAGAGGAAGATGAGGAAAGTTGAATTTTTCAAAATCATCTCAGGTTCTTCTAATATTCAAACTTAGAGGGGGGAAACCCTCATTTCCAAAGAATTCACTACTGGTATGCAGGGCATAATTTATTGCAGTGGGAAGAAAAAATATCAGATTTTTAAAAATGTTATTCATTCTTCTGTAGACTTTAAAATGTTTGCTCACATGTATGATTTATAATATATCTGATAGGGCTAATCATCAATTACATATATAAACGTATGTACTTTAAAACTTGAGATGCAAAGAACATTTGCTAAGAACATTTTCAAAACTTTTTTGATAGCCTGTAAGTCTAGATTTAGAAGATCATTGACCTGAAGTGTATTAAGAGAGACAATTTAGCTCATGCTGTCCTGCAGGAATTCACTAAAGACGGACAACCATGAGGAAGATTTTTACTGTATTTGCAATAAAAATATGCTTATGGGATATTGTAATTGATAACTTTGTACTTTTATGTAGTCTTTAATTTGCCCCACTAAACATTCTAGACACCAAGCTCATTATATAATGTAGACATTTATTGCTAAACAATGAACAAACTGTATGCATAAATCTACTTCCACATAAATCAGTGTTTTTGCTAGCGCGTCTTAATGCCAAAAAAAAAAAGCATTGAGACATGAGATTTCTCAAGAATGCAATCTTAAAAGAGAAGTAAGACTACACAGCCAAAAAGAAAAGGGCAATAGAAGTTAAAAATCCAGTTCTGTAGCTTCGCATATAGGTTGAAAGCAGAGAAAAAAAAATTTTTTTAATGGAAGGAGCATACAAAGATTTTAGGTATTAAATTAGAGAGAGAATGCCTTCCCTATAAACAATACAGTCCTGCCAATTGTACTGAGTGAGAATAAGGTGGAATTGATTATACAAGAATCAGATAAAGCACCAGCTAAACAAAGAGCTTCTGGCATCTTAAGGAAGGAGCCAGAAAGTACAAAAAAAGATCAGTTCAGTGGCAGTCAGCCATTAGGTACCAATGAAGCTAATCCACACCACTAACTTGTGAACAGAGTAGATTTTCCTCCTAGTCTGTTCTCAAAAACAATCATTAATTTTAAGTGCAGCTTAGGCAGGTGCTCAGAGAGTCCCTGCTGTTTTGACATTGTGTTGGAGGATTTCCAAGCAGCAAGCTGGTGTAGTTTTTGAGTTCCTTCCACATCACTGCTTCTCAGATTCACTTACCCCTCTGGACAGCCAGGGCTGTCCTACCCATAACATTCAGTGGCAAAGCAGCTAGCTTGGCATCCAGAGAGGATCATTTTCAAAACTCTGGAATCAAAACATCCATAAATTTATTTAGCAAGTGGCAGAAGGGATGTCTAGTCATTGAGATAAATTGTGTGATACGTCTACTTGAGTTAGATGACTATTGATCATCTGACTTGTAGATGAGCTACTACGGTGGACTGATTTCTGGCATCTTTATTCTCAAGAGGATGTATCATGACCAACTTACTGCACTTAAGATCAAGGCCAGTCACATAGGAGTTTATGCTGGACTTAACACAGAGAAAACATCCAAAACACCAAGTCTTCATTTTTTTAATACTTGTAAGTATGTAAAATTTAATTTCCCACTCTGCAGTGCCCAAAACTGGTTGTTCACTTGATTTTCACACTTTCCTTTTACCGTTTTGAGGAAGGTATAGAATAAACGATGAAAGGATTTGATGTTATTGTATTTCCTTTTCTTAAATACCTGCGTGTACAGCATGACAATTAGCGTATGAATGTTTATGGATCATGTGGCTGTCACCAAGGGATTATAATGTCTAAGGGAAATGGGTCCATTTTGTGCATATAGCACTCTCCATCCTGGGGTATATAGAAATACCAACTCTCATGCTGACAGATCCACTGTGTCCACTGCAAGCCTTCCAGGTGGTGAACAGAGAATGCAGGCACATAAAGAACCATCTGGAACATGAAGACATCTGCCAGCTCTCGCCTCCAGATTCAGTGAGAACTAATGACATATGTGTAGATCAATTCTCATTCCTTAAAGGTGAAATAAGAGTGAATTCATTATCCTAAAGCATTAGCAGGTAGTGGCTTACTATCCACAACACGTGAGTATACACACTAACATAAAGATAGATTTAGACGGAGGGCCCACTAACACAGAACAATAAATGGCAATATTAGAAGAAACTAGCAAACACTATTTTCTTTTAATACAGGTAATGGATGCTGTGCTCCCCGAGCGAAGACTGATATGAATGTCAAAACATAGGATGTTTGAGATCCTTTCCTAAGTTTCATATAGTGGGACTTATCAACTGCTATGAAATTCACTAGACAAAGATAATCTGGTGAGAGCACAACATATTTAAAAATGAAAAGGAATTTTGTAAATTAGAAATCAGCAAAGAATACAACTTTAGCTCATTTTACAGATTCCTATTAAAAGAAAATAGATCAAAACTGATAAAGAGAAATTATTTCTATTTCAGCCTGAACTCAGAATGCATTCTCTCACCAACTTTGAGACTATCATGTGTACAGAGAAAGAGAGAAATCTTCTATCTATTGGTTTACTCCTCAAATGGCTGCAGTGGCCAGAGTTAGGCTGTTCTGAATTTGGGAACCAAGAGCTTTGTCTGCCCATTTCTTAAAATTGATGGTACCTTCTTTGAAATGTAAACTTGAGAAATGTGAATGCAACTAGCCCTGAGTTAAAACCATTCATGTCTTGAATTTTTATTCCAATTATACAGCTTGCAAGCTAATGTCAGAATGAACCTGTTTTCCTCTCTATTTAGAAAAGTGAGGAGGGAAGGGAATGCTACACATGGCATCATTGGAAACAAGCCAAGTGACAGAGTGCTGGGGAAGGAATTGGCAGCCACACCACCTGAGAAGTCAAACCAGCGACAACTTTGAACGCATTTCAAAAGTAAGATGTAGCACAGCATGACAAGCACAAACTTTGCAACAGAAGTGGTGAAAACTACTTCTCCCCATCCACCTTTTTTTTTTAATTATCATTTCAGCCTTCTAAATGTTTCTACTTGATTCCAGATACATTGCTATTTTGGTGTAAGTGTCAAGTAAGTCTTAAAGACTATATTTTTCTCATCTTGGAAGATGCCTCAACTTTTTGGGCGAAAACAAGGTTCTAACAAACAAAGAGAATTTGAAGACAGCTTCTTGCTTGATTAAAAAACGGAAAATATCACAAAGGATCATCACGGAAGAAAAACAAACCAGCTATTAAAACTGTTAGCAGAGTAGAAGAACATAATATAGTCCACAATCCCTGAACATAATGATCCCTTCTACGTGAGACTTGGAACACCGCCAAGGCAGACATCTTTGATCTTGAAACTATTGCTACAGTTTAGAAAAAGTGCTTGTCTTCAAAGCCCACTTTCCAGATATTAAATCTTCAAGTGCGACAAACTTTACCCTATGTAGTTATCTAGAAAAAAGAGGGCGTTGGCCCTGACATGTGTGAGCCCACATTATCATGTATATCTTAATATCCCTTCATGGCTCACATTCTCACGAAAGGAAGCTCATACTCCGCCCAAGGGAGAAGAGCATTGGAGGCAAGATACCTACTTACTTTCTCCTCCCTGATCCTCTCATTTACTCTTTTCCTAGAGAGGAGATGATTCATTTTAGGAGAAAGGAGCTGAGCAATTATACTTCCATCTCCTGTAGGTGTAAGCTCCAGCCTATCTTGGCTCCAGTGATAATTCTATAAGATCACCTAACATATCTTTATTAATAATGTAATTGTTGGTTTAATCCTTCATAGTGTCTTCTTCAGTCAGTGGACTGCATCAAAAGGATGCCTGGTTCACAAGAGGTGTCCTGGTGAAAATAATGCTGACAATGACTATCATGGTATAAGAACCAACATGGATGCACACTGGCCATGTGCCTAACACCATGACAGTTATGTGACTATACTTATTTAAAGCTATTAAACAACTGAACTCTCACATACCAATGAGGTACAGAAAATCCTTTTTAAAATGCAGGAATGGGGCCCAGCAGTGTGGCCTAGCACCTAAAGTCCTCACCTTGAATGCGCCAGGATTCCATATGGGCGCCGGTTCTAATTCTGGCAGCTCCACTTCCCATCCAGCTCCCTGCTTGTGACCTGGGAAAGCAGTCGAGGATGACCCAAAGCTTCTTGACCCTGCACCCGTGTGGGAGACCCGGACAACGTTCCTGGTTCCCGACTTTGGATCGGCGCAGTACTGGCCGTTGCAGTTACTTGGAGAGAGAATCATTGGACGAAAGATCTTCCTCTCTGTCTCTCCTCCTCAATGTATATCTGACTTTGTAATGAAAATAAATAAATCTTTTAAAAGAATGCAAGAATGTAACATGAAAACTAAGAGAACTATCTAATATCTCCCCAAGAAAAGACTAAGGGAAATCATAGCAATCATTAAAAATAGTATTTTGACCTTATGAAGTTCAGGTACCAGTGACATGTATCACAGGTTCTAAAGCATTCCCCTTCACAGAGAAACTTGGTATTTGGCATTTCCTCTTTGAGTATTTACGTGTGGCGGTTCAAAGAATCTGTATTAGTTATTGTTACACCAGTATAACCTAACATCTGATTCAAGCTACTCATACAAGAGGTTCCTGTAGCTTACAGTTTTTGGAAATGCAAATCCAAATGGCACAGGATAGGCCTAAACATTTGCAGAGGGCCCACAGCAGGTGAAAAATAGAAGAGCTGGAGTAGACAAAGAATCATGTGGTCAACTAAAAGCAGCAAGAGAGACAGGGCTTCCTGGATCCTTTCAGAGAGCTTGCCTAATCAACACAGAGAGGTCGCACCCGTTATTGGCTCACACCATCTCACAAGATTCTTACCCTCAAGTTCAAGCCCACAATCACAATGGCTCCATTATTCAAACCAAAGTAGAATGAAATTGTAAAATCAGACTATATAAATCCTAAGATTTATACTCAATATCAGATAAATAAGTGAAAATTCTTCCCTCGAGGCAATCTGAGACACTCAGAAATGGATTCTAATAAAAATGGAATTTCTTGTCCTAAAATAAGAACACATTTGGCTCCAGGTTAACAGAAGAAGTATTTGAGCAATGTACTCAACACATTACTCACACAGAAAAGTTATAGTGGGCTATCATACATTAATTATACATCAGGAACTCCCTTCCTTAACTAACAAGTTCCCATGATCTACAAATCCTGAGTGCATTTACAGTAAGTATAATTTCAACAGAGGAGTTAAGCAACTTCCACTGAATAGTTTTCCATCACTAAAAACCCTTTCATGTTAAAAAATATTATTATCTTTCTGTTACTATTTATCATTGATGAGCTTGCCAGGTTATCTGGTTACCAGATGATCATTTGCATTTCGCTGGATGGTAATTAGAGTTTTGTCCAGTAGAATTAATATGATCATTCTTTGTTTCTAGACAAACTTAAGGTAGAGGGAGGGATGTTAAAGGGCTACTACAAACTCTTTTCTCACAAAACTTTAGTAAACCAGGCGAGCATAACTGAATTTTGTTAAGTAAAGAATATTTCATTAAAATAGTTATAAACCACCTAAACATGATGAATTCTTTAAATAACTGACCCTCTGTGCATATTATGCAATCATTTGAGTTTTTATATACGGTAATACATACATTCTGACACAAAATGATGGTTTGAGACACAGCAGTGTGAAAAAAAAAGAAAAGAAAAAAATGGGACCAGTGCTGTGGCATACCAGGTAAAGCCCCAAAGCCCCAGACTGCAGTGTCTGCAGTGTCAGCATCCCATATTTGTGTCATGTACCTGGGAAAGCAGCAGAGGATGGCCCCATACTTGATCCTCTGTATACATGAGAACAAAGGAGGTTCTTGGCTCCTGGCTTCAGGTCAGCCTAATTTCAAATACTGTGGCCATTTGAGGAGTAAATCAGCAGAGAGAAGATATCTTTCTTTCTCTGTGTCCCCCTCTCATCTCTGCAACTCTTGTCTTTCAAGTAAATAAATGAATCTTAAAAGCTCAATGTTACAGAAGGTTAAGCCATTGCCAGAGACATCAGCGTCCCATATGGATGTCCCAGTTGCTCTACTTCCAATGTGCCTGGGAAAGCAGCAAGGATTGTTGAATACTTGAGCCACTGCACCCATGCTGCAGAGCCAGATGAAACTCCAGGTTTCTGTTTCAGCCTTGCCAACCCCTGGCCAAGCCCAACTCCTTGTGGCCATTTGGGAAGTGAACCAGCAGAAGGAAAATCTCTCTGTATATCTTTTCCTCTCTAACTGCCTTTCAAATAAATAAAATAAATCTTTTAAAAATATAGCATGAAGAGGTCATTTGGCCCACAGCTCTGGTGGGAGCAAGGAATGGCCCAGATTGGGCAGCCTTGGGCACCAATGGCACTAAGCGAATCCCACAGACCACCTGGTAGCATGTTCGTGGGGAACTGGGGGTGTTGGTTTGCAGGGAGAGAGGGGGATGGCACAGCTGGGAGCATATGGAGACCTGAGGACTCATGTTGAGATAAGGAATTGAGTGACATGCATTGACAAGAACACTGTACTTGCAGGTACGCAAGGGGGCTGAGTGAGCAGTTTGGAGGGGAGAACTGAAGGACTTTTAAGGGTCAGACAAATGTACCAGGCCATGTGGAAGTCCTGCACGGGCTAATTAGCATTGACCACCAACAACTATCACCGACTGGCACACACTAAAGCTAGGGTTGGAGACCTATCTGGCAGAGTCAGACCACAGTACCCGCCAGTGAAAGTTAGAACATGGAATAGGTACAGTTTGGCTCGGCCATGGCACTAAACAGCATACAAGAGAATCAGGTCAGGCAGATAGATTCTGTAGGGAGGGCATACGGGCCCAACCCCATCAAACTGCAGTTTCCTCTGGTTTGCTTAAGAGCTAGGGGTGGTGACAGCCTGAGCTAGGCAGACCATGGAACTCTCCAAGGCTCATGGGTGCTGGGGCTGGGTACAGGCCAGGTTGGCCCAGTCTGTGGCAACCACAGATAAATCCAAGAAGAGAGTTTGGAGTGGGCCAAGCCAGAACATCCACAAAATCATACCTAAACCAGGACGGAAGGGGCAGACAATGCTGGTAAAGGCCTAGCACCTGCTGGCACATGTGAGATCTGGGTCTGGGTGTGGGCCTGGTGGGAGAACTTGGGAAATTGCCCTGGTTGGACATAGCTCCTGCTGGTAAACCTGTGATTCAGGCCTGGATGTTGGTCAGGGCAAGCAAGGTGGTTCCACCCAGCAGCAAGTGTGTGGTCAGTTCTAGAGAGGAGCAGATTAGCGGAGTCGGACCAAACCTCAGCACACCGGCATGTGCAGAACCCAGACTGGAGTGCAGGTCATGCCAAACTAGGCTATCACACCTACTGATGCGCATGAACCAGTGAAGAAAGCACACTGGGCAGAGGTAGGCTGAAGAGGCCATCAACTAGAGTTGGAACTGGGGGTAGAAGGGGACAGATCAGGCTGAACTATCCAGTGGCAAAGGTCAAGACAGGGGATGGGCTATGCTGAGCTGGGTCACAGCAACCACAGGCATGCCTTAGATCTGTGGCTGGAAACAGGCTTGGTTGGGGAACTAAGAGGTCACCCATGGCAGGGTTGTTCCCACTGGTGAGAGCTTGAGTAACAGAATGAGGGCAGTGATCTGGGCTCGACATGGCTGCAGCATGGGTGAGGACTAGGTCTGGGGTGCATGAGACTGAGCTAGATTTCAACACCCAATGGTACTAGTGAGAGCCAGAGTAGGTGTAGGACAGGCTCCTGATGAATCATGCAAAAGCTGTGTCCAGGCATCGACCAGGTGTGGCTGGGTTGTAGCACTCAACTATCAGAACCAGAATGGGTATAGGCCAGTTGGGCAAAGCCACTGTTCCTACTAGAACAGGAGGTGGACTAAGTCACCTGGGCCAAGAACGCATAGAGTGTGCAAGATCTGCCAATGCTGGGTGAGACCAGTTATGCCAGACTAGGCCACAGCATGCATCGGTACATTGGAAACCCAGGGAAGGCCTGCGAGCCCAGCAGGGGGAAAGCACAGGCTCCCCTGCTGACTGCTATCACCCAGGCAGGGCTACAACACCATTAGGTGTTGAATGTGAACTGGGTTAGTGGAAGAGCCAGGCTGGGCTAACTGACTGTATCCACTGGTGCATGCTTGAGCCGGAGTAAGTGCAGGCTGGTTGGGCTTACTATAGCATCGGCTGGCAAGTGCTGGGACTGAAGGCATATCCGGTAGATCTAGATGGAAGATTCACCTGGAGAAGGCAAGATCCAGGACTGGGAGTAGGGCCAGTTTTGAAAGGAAGAAGAAGAGAATGTCTTCATACACTACAGGGCATCACATTATGTTACAAGAAATAGAAACAAAAATACGATGATCATCTTCTTTGCTAAAAATTCAGTTTGGAAAAAATAAGAAAAGTTTCCATTTGTTCCCTAAATAGTAAGGCAGACATCCTACGGAGAGCAACTGTTATCTGATGCTTCTTTGCCCATACTTGTGTTCATTAGGAAGACTGCAATAGTCTAAACAAACAAAAACTGTCAGTCACATATTTCAATAAATATAAAGTGGTTCTAATTGGTTCTTCCCAATAATAATATTACTACATTTTTCCAGTCATAGCCCATTGGTTGGGGCCTAACAGTAACAGAATAACTGCTGAATTCAAACATTACATCTTTCTAGGGCAAATAATTTAAAATAACAGTAGTAAAACAGATGAATCCAACTGTCTATATGGTATTCTTCAAGGTATCTCCTATTTGCAATCCGCCCCAGTCTCCCTCCCTTGTCTCAAAGGTTCATTATTCTCCCTTGATGACTTAAAATTAACTTCTTACTAGGATTAACTCAGAGAGTTGAGGGAGTAGTCCATCAGGTGTCCATGGTTCCCTATTACAAGATTCCTGAGGCCACTCAACTTCTCAATAGGTAATATCTTGGTATTTGGTCTTCCCTTGAGATATTTCCTTAGGATTCCCAGACCATGAGCAAAATGCAGGTACATGCAGTCCCAGACTGACTGCAGCCAACCTTGTCAACATCTAAATCTCCAAGAGAATACCATGGTCATCCTACCACTGACCCTGCAGAGGACAGTTACAGGCACCAAAGACCAATCAGTGACCTACATGAGTTCAACGAGCAACTTTCTGCCTCAGCTTCATTTTGTAAGGCCCCTTCTCCTTGGCCTTTGGATGACTGAGGAATCAGGTGAGATAGCTGTCCATATTCCTTCCTCTGTGTTTTGCAAATAAACACCTGCTTTGTTCCACCGCCTCAGTGTCACTGACTAGCAAGCCAGAGTGCAAGCAGACTCAGCTTCAAAGGTTCCGCAACAGTGGCTTCACCATGGACATATCTTGGAATGTGAATATTGGCAAGACGTGGTGTTATAATTTAACAGTCATAATCCCGCGTTAACTACTACTTCTTAAATTACTGATTCATGCTCTCACATGATATGCAGACTCTGCCAGTTTCTACTTGGTTGTTGGTGTAGTGATATGAATATACGTAAGACTTGCTGTCAGACAAACCTTAAACGTTGCTTTATCTTTACCTTGTTTCTTCCACGTACAAAGGTAAACAGGGCCAGTTCTGAAGATTCAGCTAAACAGCATGAGGCATCGTAGGAAAACATGGTGCAACTGAAACATGATTCTCTTTGTCCCTACCTTTAGCAATATTTTCACTGGAGATAAGAGAAAGTAGTTCAGATGCGTAGAAAGGTATATTTTAATCTTCACTGGAAAGGTTCCATTGAGTTTCTAACAGGTTTGGTGATGGGCATATACCATTGCAATCCATGAATGCAGACATGTTTAGACTTCCTCCACTTACAGGTACTAAAGAAATGCAAGCATAACTATTGTATTGCAAAACTATTGTATTGTTGTAACATGCGTTGTGTTAAAGGAGTTTTGGTATGCCAAAACATTGAAGTAATTACCCTCAATTGGAAAAAAAAAAAAAAACAGATTTTTTAGAACTCAAAGACATAAGCCTGTTTTCATGATCTAACATACTAAAATATTAGAGTGAATTAGATGATATGTAAAGCCAAAGATCCAATTACAAAAATCAATTTATATCAATTTATATTAGGGAAGTTAAAAAAAAAGCATTCAACTATCTGAAGGAACAAAGACAAAGCTACAAACGAAAACATTCAAATCTTAGTTTTTTTTTTTTAAAGATTTATTTATTTTTATTGGAAAGGCAGATATACAGAGAGGAGAGACAGAGAGGAAGATCTTCCATCCGATGATTCACTCCCCAAGTGAGCGCAACGGGTCAATACTACGCCGATCCGAAGCCAGGAGCCTCTTCAGGGTCTCCCATGCGGGTGCAGGGTCCCAAAGCTTTGGGCCATCCTCAACTGCTTTCCCGGGCCACAGGCAGGGAGCTAGAAGGGAAGCAGGGCTGCCGGGATTAGAACCGGTGCCCATATGGGATCCCCGGGGTGCAAGGTGAGGACCTTAACCACTGTGCCATTGTGCCGGGCCCCAAACCTTAGATTTTTGAGAGCACTGTCTCAAATTTGCAAGCTATGTATACTCATCGGTGTATTACATCAGAAAGAGAAGGGACATTAACAAAACTTGAGACTTTGAGAATTGCTATGCTGTGAAATACTCATACTGTGGGTCATGTTTAGGGATAAAGTGGGCTATGGAAGAAAAGAGAGAGAGAGAAAGGGAGGGACAACGTTCTGTCCTCTGTGTCCTTAGGGAGATGAGAGATCCATCTGTCCCCAGCAAGGGCTAGTAAGGGACTTAGCGGGGAGGGGCTCTGTGACACAGACGCCAGACAAGGGGAGGTTTTCACAGCCAAGCAGTCATCTGTCTGACAGGAGCAGACAAGATTACAGAGGCAGGACTAGTCGGGAGCAAAGTGTGGTTTCCCAACTGGTGACCCTCAGGTCGCTGCCTAACTCCATATCTGCTGCCCACACATATTTGTTGAGGCCTTCTAGAAGAATAATGTGCATCTGAGACAATTAAAATAGATTAAAACACACTTTGTTGTTATAATGAAATGAAGTTTCTAGTAATTTTATACTTGTTACACATATATATCATATACAATGTAGTTTTTAAACGAAAAACACTATCTGGCTACCAACCTGAGACCAGTGCTAGTTATTGCTTCACACTCTTCAACATATTGGCAATGGAAAAAAAAGTGAAGATAAAATGGTATTGCCAGCATTCTTAAAAATAAAAATCTATTTTATTGCAAGATTTTAATGCCCAGGTGTAATGTGCTGTAAATATGTACAGCAGACAATTTCAGAACAAGCTATTTCATTTCCATGGTAACATCAGGGCCATAATGGAGGGTGCTGGTTAAAAAGGGATCTTTTCATTAAGACCACACAACAGGAGGGCACAATTAACAGACTGAATAGAAGGCCTAACGAATTAGCAAAAATACAATAAAGCCGGCCCTCTATTTTGTTGTAAACATTTAGGAAGCAAGACTACAAATAAAATGATTGACAGAGTTTAGCCTATTTGAAGAGATAATTCTAAAACTCTCTCAATTCAAATACTGCGTTAAATATTTCATGACTTCCTGTTCAGCTCAAGTAGATAAAAAGAAATGGACAAAACTAAGAAGTTTCATTTTGATTGCTGAGGTCCCTGGAATTCCATCTGGTAAACCAATCTGCAAACTCCAATCACGGTTTAATAAAAGAAAATCAAACCAATCCAAAGACCTAATTCAAATTTAAATACGCACAGTATACGATCAATAAGTCAATAAGTAATAAATATTACACAATAAAAATTGCTGTAAAAATATAATATTTCTACTGATCCAGATTGAAGGAATCTTTCTAAAGCCAGTTAATTTGCCTGATAGCCTTTCCCTGTCTGACACCAAAGAATAGGATTCAAAGTCTTGTCAGTCCTTCAGAGGTTCTGACTACAGGAGGCAAAACATCTGCATATTTGGATGAATGCCTGGCTTTCTAATTCACTAGCTGAGAGGAGAGGCACCATTAGCTGTTAGCCTAAGCATCAAGAATGTTAATTCATTATGCGTATCAGCTATCAAGACACTTGTGTGGGATACATTTATCTTATCATCTAAGATTATGTTGATTTCATTTAGATTACATCCAAACAAAGGATAATTAAACTGCTCTGTGACAGGAAAGAGTCCACAGTTAAAAGAATTTTGCAAAGATAAAATGAACTGCAGGGATGACCTTCAAAGCACAAGGAAAAGCCAGGGAACAGGAACAAGAGGCTGGGATCAGCGCTCTCCCACTGCAGAGAGCATCTCAGCTTCCTCACCCCAAAACGGGGCTGCAAACTCCTGACTTCTCTCTACCTACAGTGACAAGACTAAAGATTAATTAGGGGCAAGGGGGCCCAAGCTCTAGAATCAAATACATCTGTTATCAAATACATGTATTATCACTAATATTATTAATTCAGGAAAACGTCAGTTTTGCTAGGTTTTAAATGCACTTAAAATCCTTATGCAGAGCTAATTCCCACAGCCAAGTTCTCTTTTCATAATAAGTTTACCACAAGCCAAAATTCTCAGACACAGCGAGGTGCTTAGAAGGTCCTTTATTCCAACAGAATCTGCTGGAAGTGGAGGGCTCAAGGGGGAGAAAACTAGAAGGGAAATGTCTCACTGTCACATTGGCAGAGTGGGGGGCTGCCAGGGCAGAGGGGGGCAAAATAGAGGATGACAGGGGAGAGTCAGGAAAAGGGGAGAGAGGGGGGAAAAAAGGAAGGGAGCACATGTGGAGACTGTTCTATTCAACCCAGGTGAGCCTAGAAGGTGTGTGGTGAGGCATGGGGAATTGGGTGGGAGGCGGGCTCTGGGTGGGCCGCAGGGACTGGTAACTGGGATTATTACAGGCTATTGGCAGGTGGGTGGGAATTGGGAGGGGGGTCTCAGTGAGTGAGCAGTGGGCAAGGTTATCAGGTAAGACTCCATTTCATTGGTGGGTAACTGGAACCTTGTGAAAATGATAGTACAGAGTCAAAATGGCTGAAGCCTTCAGGACCCATGTTGGTGCCAACCTCACAAGTTTCCCCTCCTGCAAATTGTTATAATCACAGAATAATCACAGTACGAATATATAGTGCAGGAAAACCACAAATATATTTACGGGAAAATTTAAATCATTCAACCCACCTTGGAAAATTTAAAGAGACCTGGACTCAATTTCTCATATTTGAGATTCTAAAACATGTAAGTCACATCCCCATTGTCTAAGCACTCAGAGAATAATATGAACATAATATCACAAAATCTGGCAAAAATCACATTCAAAATCAAATGAAACAAAGGGTATATGTATGTCATTTCTTACATCTATTTATCTTTTTTTTTTAATCCATATTCAGAGAAGGCTGGAAGTCTCGGGAAACCAACCTACTTTTCCACACCAAAAGAATCAAACTAGAGGCTAATCTGACCTGCGGATACGTTTCTTATCATTCACAGTACTTAAAAAGATTGCCCAGCACAGGAAAGTGGAGTCATCAAAGAAAATGAAAATTATTGACTTTACTTAAAAAAACAGAATTCCAAACTAGCGTTATGTAGTGCACCAAAAGCTACCACTTGCAAAGCCAGTACACCATATTAGAGTGCTAGTCTGCATCCTAGCAGCTCTGCTTCAATCCATGGGAAAGTAGCAGAAAGTGGCACAATTGCTTGAGCCCCTGCCACCCATGTGAGAGACTCACTCATTCAGCGATCCTGACGCCCCCTAACTTGGTCTGGCTGTTGCCACCACCTGGAGAATGAACGTGTGGATCACACACTCTCTTTCTCCTATTGTTGCTGTTGCTTCCCTCACTTTGGAATACATGGATTTTTGAAAACTTAGATTCGAGAGCTCTGGGCACACGTACCTACGTGCCTGGTAAAGAAACACATGAGCTCTCAGGTCTCATAGTCCTTGCCTCTCTCAGCAGTTTTCTCAGATACTAAAGCTCCATACCAGCCAACATCTACCATCAGAAAAGGATACTCAAATGGAATTAACCAAGAACTTCATTTTGACATCCATGCATCTGAGGGTTCTTTAAAAATTTTGTTGGGAAAAAAAAATTTTCAGAAAAGGCATATTATGAAAAATAGATTACACATGGGTTATAATTTTTTTCCGAATCAAAATACCTTGACATTTTGACACTAGATTTTCTATCATTGCATATCCTACAATGCCAGGATACACTCAAATAACAGAATATTAAGACTTGTGACTGTTGCTAAAGGCCTATACTAATGCAACAAACTGGGTGAAAATAGTGTTGGAGGGGGTTGATAGAGAATGAGGAAGGGGAGGCAAGAGGGAAATCTCTGTATGTACAAAACTGTATCATGAAGAGAAAGAAAGGGAAAGAAAGGGAAAGAAAGGAAGGAAGGAAGGAAGGAAGGAAGGAAGGAAGGAAGGAAGGAAAGAAAGAAAGAAAGAAAGAAAGAAAGAAAGAAAGAAAGAAAGAAAGAAAGAAAGAAAGAAAGAGAGAGAGAGAGAGAAAGAAAGAAAGAAAGAAAGAAAGAAAGAAAGAAAGAAAGAAAAAGAAAGAAAGAAAGAGAAAGGAAGGAAGAAAGAAAGAGAGAGAGAAGGGAAGGAAGGAAGAGGGAAGAGAAGGGAAGGGAGATGAAAGGAAGGGAAGGGATAGAAGGGAAGAGAACTGTGGAACAGAAAAAACAAAAATTTTATCCTTTCATTCCTTCTTCTAAGGTATGCTTGCATGTTCCTGATTGTTCTCACTGCAAAGAAGCACTTCTCTAGACTTATGCCTCCATCAAAAAGCACAATAGGAAAATTACATATGTAAACTGTGAACCAAAACTACAAATGGAACATAAATCAAAATATTCATGAATGAAAGATATCTCTGTACACACCTGGACTGAGCGAGAGACCATTATCAGCATCCCACGCTACCACATCACACTCCTCCCATTCACTATTCCCACAAGGGAGTTGCTATCCTAACTTCTAATGTAATAAACCTTTTGTGTGCCTTATGAAAATAGAATCATACAACATATCTTTGGATAGCTGACTTCTTAACATAGTTTGTAAATACAATCATTAGTTATAACATAGTTATAAAGCTATCACAATATGTATAAAACTTGTGCTAGCACCCTGCCATCAAATAACTTATATTACCTCCTTGGGCCCTTTTGATAACTGAGCATCATAATAATAATCTAGACATAAATCTTTTCTTTACTAGTCTCCTAATAAACAAAAATCTCTTCACAAGCCTTTACCTGCTTCCTTGCCTGGTAATTTCAATAAGTTGAATGACCCTTTTGCACACCACTAAATGCTATCCCTGCCAAGATCCCCTTAATTGTTTCAGGTGAAACTCAAATGGAAATACACATTAAAAAATTCTCAGGTTCACTAGTCATCAAGAAAATGCAAGTAAAAACCACAGTGAGCTTTTACCTCACTCCAATCAGAATGGCCGTGATGTAGAAAGCAGAAAACAATAAATGCTGGCAAGGATGTGGGGAAAACATGGCACTAGTCCACTGTTTGGGGGAGTGTAAACTAGTGCAACCATTATGAAAGACAGAATGGAGATTCTGTAGAGATCTGAGCACAGATTTATCACACGACCCAACCGTTCTACTCCTTGGAATTTATCCAGTAAAATGAAATCAGCATATGGGAGTTATCCATACCCCCATGTTTATAGCAGCTCAATTCACAATAGCTAAGATATCAAAGTCAACACAGATGCCAATCAACTGACAATTAAAGAAAATGTAGTATATACACATTACAAAATATTAATCTGCCATATAAAGTATAAAATCTTATCTTCTGCATCTAAGTTAATATCACTGGAAACCATTATGCTTAGTAAAATATGACAGTCCCCAAAACACAAATGCCATTTGTTTACCCTGTTCTGTGATAAGTAACACAAACAAGTACAAACAGAATAATCTATATAAGCAAGACTGACATTTTAGGATTGGGTTGTCATGTAGTCTTTTTCTATATTTCTGAATAAAAGTTGGGTTTTTTAGTTATTAATTTGTGCTTGCAGTGTGTGGATATCTTTACCTAATTAAATATAAAGCCTGTGATTATGAAATAAAATGAAAGTATGATATTGAAAAAATTAGGGGAAAGAAAAAGAAATAAGGTTGGAAGAGAGTGCGTGGGAATGGCAGCTGGAGAGAATGCAGGGTGGGAAGTTATCACTATGCTTCTAAATTTGTATTGTAAAATAAGTGAAATGCATCCACTTTAGATAAACAAAACAGCAAATGTCCCCAAATCATTTTACATTGCCAAAAACTGGAAAGAGATTTTCTGTGTTTGCTTTTTAAAGATGTATTTATTTGAAAAAGCAGAGTTATGGGAAGAGAGAGGGGCAGAGAGCTTCCACCCATTGGTTCACTCCTCAGATGGCTGAAACGTCCAGGCTGTGCCAGACCAAAGCCAGGAGGAAGGATCCTTCTTCTAGATCATTTGCACAAGTGGCAGTGGCCCAAATGCTAGGACCATCTTCCACTGCATTTCCCAGGCCGTGAACAGGCAGATGGATCAGAAGTGGAACAGCTGGGATACAAAACCAGTGCCCATATGGGATGCTGGCACCACAGGGAGCAGTTTTACCCACTGTGTCACAAGGTTGGACCCACTTTGTACTTGAGGAAAGCAAGTGGCATTTGGATATCACAGTTGCCTTACACTGAAATCCAGAATCAGGACCAGTGTAGTAGCATTACAGAATTACAGACTGAATCAATACATGTATGATTTCTCCCTGTTTTTTCTCTCCTTGTCTCTGTAATGCTTTCACATAATAAATAATATTTTTAAACAAGCCTAGAATTACTACTTAGTAAGGAAAATAAATCTTTTGGTCTATTCTGAGCAAGAAAATATTTTGCAAAGTATCCATTGCAGTTACTAACACCATATCACTAATTGTCCAATAGTTTTCAGGAGAATAAAACTAGTAATTACTAATAAACTTATAATCTGCCCAGATAGTTAGTAGCTAATAAAAACTATTGTACTAAAGCTATTCACATAGAGTACATGCGTTTTTAAGGGTTCTTGTGGAAAATTCAAGTTATTGTGATTCAAAGTGTTATTTGGGCAACAAAGAGAAAAACATTGCATTTGCTATCAACCAAGAATAATTTTGCTGGGAATTCGCTACTTCATGTTTTCTCTTGAGAGTTTTCAATAGCCTTTTAAAGCAGATGCTGAGTTTGAAACTAATCCAAGAAATAAAGAAAGCCAAGGGGAGAAAATAATAATAACAGACAGTTGTGCTTGATTGTTTCCCTGGTCAGGGCATCCTCGTGAATGACAGACAATTCATCTTCTGTCAGTTCCCATTGCCCAGAGATTGTTCTGAGCATTGTTATCAGCAAAACCTCCACAAAGTGAAGGATTTCCCGACAGGCAACCAGATGTGATGGGGTCAGGTCCTGCATGTGATGGGAATATTTGGGTTAATGATGATTGATGCCATATCACTTTTCATAAAGCACACACTTGCCAAATCATGTACTTTTCTCATCACATGGAATTGTTGCTGAATACCTTTACAGCAAAGCCACAAGGTCAAAGAGGAAGAAGCAGACACAAAAGATCCCAACCATCCTCAGAAAAGTCACATCAGAAAGAGCTGTAGCATACTGCGTAGGATCTGCATGACAATTCTTTGCAGACGTCTGTTAACATTCTTAATACTACATACCTAGAATAGCAACTTAGCCTTCTTTTGTTTTGCTTTAGAATTCATTTTCCTTTTGTTTTATCTTTAATACAATTACTTATTCAAAATCAGTGATTAAACTGGTTAACTATTTTTTCCTAACACATTTAGTGATACATGGGGAGTAAGGTCATAAAGAACAAGCAGAAATACATATCCAAGACATTCTTTTCCATCTGATGGTACAAAGAAGCTAAAACTGGGTAATGGTTTTTTCTGACATCTGTATGGTTCAAGACGGGCATATATTTAGATGCTATAGGACAATTTCAAATGTGTTCAAGGGGCAAAACCCCTTCACCATTTAATCTTAAAAACAAGTCTTTGTAAAGCCATTATGCTGCTCTTTCAGAGACTGATGTTTTACAAGGAAGGATAATGAATGTTCACATATCCTAAAATAGTCCTAGAAAAGCTTAACAGTTATTATTAAGTTGATGCATTTACATGGCTTCAAAAGTATCCATGGTTTTCTATGGCTATTGGCCCAATACCAACTGCTCAAGCTGTGCATATTTCATAGAAATTTAGTCAGAGTTGCTAGAAACCTTTAGACTTGATTGAAACACACCACTGACTCTTTCAGTTCTGCTTCCCAAAGACTGCAGAACTTTTCAGTCGCTATGAGCCTGTAAATCAATTTCTAATAATTAATCTCACTGCCCAAACAACTTGTTTTTATCTCTTCCTCAAATATCTTATTGATTCGATTTCTCTGGAGAGCCCTAACTAGTACAGATTTTGGTACTGAGAAAGCAAGGTGGGAGCAAATAGCTAAACATGTAGAAATGGCATTGGAACTGGGTAATTATTAGGGGCTGAAAAAGCGTTGAGGTGTATACCTGAAATATAAACAATAAAGATGATTCTAATGAGGTCTCAAATGGCAATGAAAAAAAAATATTTCTAGAGGATGAAGGAAAAGCATTCCATGCTATAAAGTTAAGGAATGGGAGGAAAGCTTTACGTTAGCATTTGGGGATACGGAAGGGGAAAAGCAGAACTTCCAAGTGATGACAGCCTGCTTGGCTGGAGAAATTTCTAAACAAAGTGTTGCAGAGTGGCACAATTCCAACCAAACCGATTTTACTAAAATATAAAAAGAGAGAAATGAATGGAAGAAACAATTGCTAAGCAAAGAAGAACCAGATTTGGAAGTCTCAAAAACTGGCAACATGTGTTTGGAAGGCAGCAAATTGTTGGACAACCAACAATTTGATAGTGAAATTAGTGTGGATGGAAGCCATAGTCGTAATCAGTAGTCTCAACAAGAGCCAGGATTGTGCTATCAGATACACTGCCAGTTGGGATTAAGGAAAACAGAGAATATGGGACACAAAGCAGGGGGTTAGAAAATACAGGCAGTTCTAGAAGGACTCCAAATACCCAGGGCTCATCAGTACTACCCCTGCCTCAACAGGCCGGGGGCATGGGCCCAAAAGTACAGGTTGCTGCTACCATGTTAGGAAGGTTAGAGAGTGGGATGACCACCCAGCAAGACCACCTGGGTGGGTCCCTCTAGGAGTGCTGAAAAGGCAGTGCTCCACTAGGTGAAATGCCCCCTCCCAATCCTCTAAATACCAGTGTCATCTCAGTGAATCGGAAAGGTAGGACCACTGCCCCAAAGCTTATTATCAACACAAAGTCTAAAAGCGCAGAAGATGCACTGCTAATTTTTGAACTTGTTGGTTCCTGGTACCCCTTTCATCCCTCCAATTTCTCCATTTTGAAATGGGAGTATCAGTGCTGCCCACAAGTATTTTGGAAACATAAGGTATTTTGGAAACCTTAACGTGTGTGCTTTGAGATTTACAGTTGGAGGCAAACTTTTGCCTAAAGATGAAATGAATCTCAATCCTCACCTGTACCTGATTTAGATATTACTAAATTAAGATTTGAACTTTAAAGCTGTTGCTGAAGTAAGAATTTGGGGCTAGCATGCAATAAATTGATTTTGTATGTAAGAAAGACATGAAATTTAGGGGATGGAGGCCAAATATTTAATCAAATGTTCTAACTAGTCCCTCCCTAAATCTCATATGTTGAAGAATTAAACCCAGTGTGATATTTGGAGGTAGAACCCCAGCAGGGAATTTGGCTTAAATAAGATCATAAGGATGGGAACCTCAGAGTTAGTATCCTTATAAGGAAAAGAAAAGTGATTAGAGTTTTGCTTTCACATATTTCTCTCTCTCTCTCTCTATTTCTCTCTCTCTCTGCTTTTTTTCCCCATATGAAATGATGCATCATGAAACTTGCCTTCTCTCTACAAGCCAGATAAGCGATCTGTATCAGGACTCGCTGCCAGCAGATGTCCAGTGACCTTGGACATCCTAACCTCAGAACTACAAGAAATAAATATCTACAGTTAAGTCACCCATTCTTACATCTTTAAAAAGAACAATCATAATGCAAGTCCTTTCATTCAGGAGCACAAACACAGGTGTATTATATTTTCTACCTTTACCTCTACCTAACATGTCATGATACAGCTAAAAAGAAAAAAGTCTAATAACTGTCATTAAGGAACTACCGTACTGTGATAATTCAGGAAATAAGAGCAGGGGAGGGAGAAAAGAAGGGAAGAAAGGAGAAGGAGGGGTAAAAACGCCTTTACCTATGAAACTGTATCATGGCAAATAATAAACATATTTTTAAAAAGGAATCATTAGAGAACATTTGAAGTACTTGCATTCTTGAAGCTATCTTGAAGGTCCCAGGAAACTTCAGAGAGGGATTGCAATGAGGGCAAATCAAACAGGTTAGCCCACATAAGAAAACTGCATTTACCTACAGAGCTGTTTTAAAGGCTCTGTGTATTTTTTGGTTGGAGTTCTTATTTTGGTGGTTTCTGTATTAATCACATCAGATACACCCATTTTCATTTTAGCCCAGGGAAGTGCCTCATCAACTAACATGCTTAATAAAATATGAACACTCTATTACCTCTTTGGAGAAATGATAATCAAATTATATCTCAATTATATAAAGCACAAGGATACTCTGATGGCATTTCAGGGTAACATTTTAAAAAATTCTTTTATTTTAATAATCTTTACATAGTTGATTAGGAGACAAAGGGTCACGGGCTACAGGAAAGTGGGTAAGAACTTTGTTTCCATATTAATTTTTTTTCTGTATCTGGGGTAAGGGAAGAGATAAAAGGAAATGTCCCACCCAGCCTTCCACCCATCCCAGGTCCCCGACATGAGGCATGCTCTGAGGGTCCTACTCAAACAGTTTTGATAGTTCAGCAGTTCTGAACTGCTGCCAATCTCGCCGCTCCAATTTTTCAAATTTTTATTTTTTAATTTTTTAAATTATTTTTTAATAATCTTACTTAGCTGATTAGGGTACAAAGGGTCAAGGGCCACAGGGTGAACGTGGGTAATACCATTGTTTCCACACTAATATTATCATTTTTTCCTGTATCTGGGGTCAAGAGAGAAACAGAGGGAGAAGCCCCATCCAGCCTCCGGCCCATCTCAGGTCTGCAATGTGAGACACGCTTCAAAGGTCCTACCCAAGCAGTTTTGATAGTTCAACAGTTCTGAATTGCTGCCAATCTTGCTGTTCCAATCACGATGAAACCTATTCAGAAACCACTGGCTGACATAGTCTCTTCATGGTTGGGGTTCTGAGATCAGCAGTTCAGTTGGAGGGATCCCCAGAGAAACTCCATCTGAGGTGATCCCAGACCTGATTCTTGTGTGTGCTTGCCAGTACAAGGTCCGGCACAGTCCATTGCCCCTGTCAGCTTATGCACATGCTGGTGGTTGCAATTGCTGGATCAGTTCTGTTTGCAGCCCTGTCGTCCACGTGAACCAATGGGTGTTACAGTCCAGCCTGATCCTGCCCACTTCATACTTGGCCCTCACACAAACCAGTGGGAGCTGCAGCCTAGTTGGAGCGACTCCCCATAACCCCCACCAGGCCTGCTCCCTACCATGGTTCCCATGCTTGCCAGTATGTACAGCAGACTTGTTCAGTCTGTCCCACATCCCATTTAGCTCTCATACATGTCAATGGGCATTGAAGCCTGGTGCAACCCAACCTGCCCTATGATGCAGCCCACACACACACTGGCGAGTGCTGTTCTGTCTAGCCACCCCTGTCCCAATCCTGGTTTTCATGCTCTTCAGTGGGAGTGATAACCCAAGAGAGAGATGCCCACTATTTCATCCTAGGCCACTCCCACTCCCGGATTATGCACTCTCCACGTGTTTCTGTGGTTTAACTTGACAGATTTAGCCCTCAGTGCAAGCCTCTCAGCTGATGCTGAGGCTAAGCCCAAACAACCCTCACCCACTCTAATTTATGCTTGGACCAGTAGGAACAATCAGCCCATCCTGGCTTTTCCCTGATCTAGCTCACATGAGGCCCATAGGTGTTGTACCCCTGCCTAGTCTGGTCTGGCCCCATCCCAGTTCATGCTCTTCAATGGCAGTGGCTGTCCAGCAGGGGAACCCTCCACATTCCCCTACTGGCTTTGCTCCCCCACTTCCTGGTTTTCACACGTACTGGTTGGGCGTCTTGGCCCAGTCTGATATGGCCTACCTCACCTTGGCATTTGCCAGTGGATGTTGTAGCCTAGCTATGCCTGGCCCACCCTCAATTCCAGCTGACACTGGTGAGGGTTATAGCCTAGCCCAGCCTAGCAGGTATCCAATCCTAGCCATAATGTGCACTGGTATGTGTTGTGACCATACCTGGCCTTACCCACAATCTGTTCTGGCGCTCGGTTCGCCAGTGGGTGATATGAACTGGTTCAGCCTGGTCTGCCCCTGACTTATGCCAAATATATGCTGCTGGGTACCTGTTCTGGGCTGCTCCCTATTGTGGTTCTTGTACTCACCTGCAGGGACTATCCTGCCAGAGGAGTTCAGGCTCCTCCATTAGAACCTCTCCCATTGGCAGATCTTGTTCATATCAGTGGGTCCATGAGCCAGCCCTACTTAGACTACCTACTGTCCTAGCAGGAACAGTGACCTTTCCTGTCTGGCCTTCAACCCATTCTGATTCTTACTGTTGGATGTTTCAGCCCAGCCAAGGCTTGTCCATAGGCAGACTCCACTCACACATGGCTCAGTAGGGGCAGAGACCTAGCCTAGTCCATCCTACATCTACCCAGGTTCTCCAGGCCACCAGATGGTGCTGGAGTCTAGCCCAGCCTGGTGCATACTTGTGCCAAGGAAGACTGCTGACATGTCCAGACCAGAATGCAGTCCCTACTCCAGCCCCTGCACTCACCAGTCGGAACCTCAATCCAGTTAGGGTGTCTTCCTAGTTCCCCAGTCAGGCCTGTTCCCGAACATAGATCAGTAGTCGCTCTGACTCAGCTTGGCATAGCCACTCACCTGGCTTGTCCTTTGCCTTGATGCCGTGGCCTAGTATCCCTGGCTCATGCAGACCAGTCGGTGTTCAGAGCCTATCTTGGCATGACCCGTGCTCCATTCTGATTTCTGTTCTTCCTTGTGAGTTAAGGTTGGCTCGGCCCTGCCCAGTCTGCCCCCTTGCAGTTGCACCTCGGCCCACCCCACATCCTGTTTTAGGATGCACATTCAGCTGCTGCTGCCTTGACCTGCCCAGACTATTGTCGGTTCCTTTACCCATAAGTGATGGCAGGTTCCATGGTCACACGTAGCTCAGCCCATCACAACCCCCAACTCACGAGTTAACCTGTGGGACTTGTATTTCCACAGGGTTGGGCCCACACTTCCCCCAGAGAATCTACACCCAGATCTGGTTCTCTTGCGTGTTGGTTAGTGTCCTAACTTTGCCAAGTATGACCCATCCTCAGGGAACATTTTAACATCTGCTACCAGAACTAGAACTGCAGAACACAAAGTCTTTCAAACTGGCCCACTCTGATCTCAGCTAGAAATCTAGAAAACAAGAGCAGCAAAGGACAGTCACAGCCTTCTGCCAGACACATGAGGGTTGGAAATGAGATGTTCGCATTCTCACTACCCAGGATGAAGCTGCTACAATTGGAAGCAAACAAGAAAAATGGCAGAGGGGAAGGTTTAGCACAGAAGACTGGTCCTGAGAATCAGTGCCTCCGAAAGCCATCTCTTTCACAATGACATCTTGGCTACAGTCAAACTAGCAAGCCTAATAGTCCCCAGGACACACCACATTTGCAGATGTGATATTTTTCTTTGTTCGGATGTATTCTATGACATTAGCCATTCTGAACAAGGAAGAACTCTGCATGATGGTGTGCAAAAACTAATAGTCTAGTTTTGCAGTCCAACTCTACATAAAATGTATAGTGTGCCATTATGTGTGACTGGCATATCTCAGGAAGAACACATGATATGCCATGTGAAAAGAAAGTTTCCGGTGCTTTCAATAATAAACTCATGTGAGTATAAAAGTGAGCTTACTCATGATGAGCTTCACAATTCAGAGAAATAAGGAACAAGAACAGAAGGCATTTGATTTGCATGACTTTTACACCATTCACACAAGCTATCAAAACTTACCAACAATATTTCAGAGAAAGGACTACATTTATATACAGATGGAAAGTAAGAATCAGAAAAACCAAATAGTTCTTACATGTTATGCAAATACACAAGTTCAGACAGGAATTTCAAACTGAGATACCTAAAAGCAGCTCGCATGCAAAGCAGAACAGTAATGAAGTCTGCCGACTTCTGACTCTGCTTTGGTTCAGGATCTTAAAATCCCCTTTATTAATGCCCATACTTGGTGGACAAAAGCCAAACTGTTAAAAAAAAAAAAGATTTATAATCTATATTTTTATTTCTCTTTCTCCCTTCCCCACTCTAGGTTTGGTTTTGCAACTTATAATGCACAGTTTTTAGTGTTACCGACTTACATTTTCGCATCTATGAACAGCACCCATGCCACCACTGAGGGGGTGGCTTTCAAAGGAAGCCTTTATTCACTGCCTTCCTTATGTGAGGACAGAACATTTTAGCCAATGCCACTGTTTGTTACACTGCGTTCCCTTCAATACTGCCATGGTATTCATTCCTTTATTTGCTTAATTTCTAGTTAAAAGATGTACTCAAATTTTTATTCATTTCAAACAATATCAATAATTGCTTTTATATTTGTTTTTTTAGCTACCCTCCCTTCAACTTACACTTCCTACTAGTCTAGCTTCTAATTTTGTTCGTCTCTATTTTTTTTTTTTTGCTGTTGATAGTATTTATACTTGGTTGTATAATTATAATCAAGCTTTCATTGTTTTCCTATGGGTTGATTCTACACATTTAAAATCAGCAATGAGTGGTTTTATATATATATATATATATATATATGGGAATAAACATTTTTATGTAGCATTGGGGGCTGCATCTGATAGCCTCCACACTCTGTTATTAGTCAAATCCAACAGCAGTTCATTCCTCACCAGGCATGGGTGAGCTCCAAACGCCGTTCAACCGCGCTCTGGCGAGCAGGCGGCAGGGACTTACAGCCCATTTCTGATCATGAAATTGACGAGGAGCATCAGTAGTAGCGCATGAAAATGCTAACAAGTGATTCTGATTTCAACATACATTGTTTGGAAAGTAACAGAAACATCAAAATGATAGAGATGCATGTGTTCAAATTAAATTATAAATGCAAAGTTCTCAAGGATAAGCACATTGGTTTCCTAACAGACACTTTTTTTTAATATAAAGGGATTTTTTTAAACAGAATTTTATATTTTGCTAATATTAAGGCATGAAACAGTGACAAAGGATGATAATGTACATGACAGAGAACATACACGGGTGATGCTGCTATTTGAAATGATGGAGAGGTAAGTGGAACAGCAGGGACACAAATCAGCACCCTTCTGCGATCCTGTGCATGCAGGGTAAGGGTTTAGCCACTGAGCCGTATGCCAGACGCATGTAGTATCCTTTTTTAATACTTATCTTCCATCAGATTATTACTTAAACTAAAATTCCACAAAAGAATAGATTTAGTTTGTGACCTTGAACGCTAAAACTAAAATGTTTGGCACTATAGAATACTACATTGAAAATCTACTTTCACATTTTGCTTCTATGAGGATCTTGTGCTTGTCCTCAGTGACTTCAATGATTTCTAGCTAAAATTAAAAATATATATATGAACTGAATTCCAACCACATGAAATCCGATATATATAAACTGAATTCCAACCACATGAAATCCGATATTTTTCCATTCATAGTATTTTGAAGCATAAAGACAGTTTGCATATGTAGTGCAGAAAATTATCTTAAAAAAAGATTTATTTTATTTTTATTGGAAATGCAGATTTACAGAGAGGAAGAGAGACAGAAAGGGAGATCTTCCATCTGCTGATTCTCTTCCCAAGAGGTTGCAACAGCTCGAGTTGAGCCAATCCAAAGCCAGAGCCCAGAGCCTCCTCTGGGTTTCACATATAAGGTTCCAAGGCTTTGGACCGTCCTCTACTGCTTTCCCAGGCCACAAGCAGGGAGCTGGATGGGAAGTGGGGCTGCCAGGATTAGAACTGATACCTACACGGGATCCTGGCATGCAAGGTGAAGTTTTTAGCTACTAGGCTACTGCTCTGGGCCCTGAAAATTATCTTTTAAATATTCAAAATCACTAGTCAAAAAGTAATTAGCAGGTAAGGCATCAGGTTTTGTGGATAAGATGAGATTTGAGCTGTCCACTTCCCACAGTGGAGTGCCCTGGGACTTTTGCATTTCATACTAGAGTGTCTTTGTTCTGAAGTCCAGTTCTGCTCCTGACTGCAGATACTTGCTGCTGCCCACCCTGAGGCAGCAGGCAATGGCTGAGGTAGTGAGACTCCGTGGCACACATGGGTGCTACAGACTGAGTTCCCAGCTCCTAGACAGCGACCAGATGGGAGGTCTCGCCATCTGTCTTTCTGCCTAGAAAGTAAAATATTTTAAGGCAATTAGAAATGTCAATTATAAATAAAAATGTTTAGGTCAATATGAAAATATAATTCTTATTTTTTTGAAGGTTTATTTTATTTCACTTGGAGATCAGAGTTACAGAGAAAGTGAGACAGAAAGAGCGTCTTCCTCCACTGGTGCACTCCCCAAGTGGCTGCCACATCCACTGATGGGCTGATCTGAAGCTGGGAGCTAGCAGCTTCTTTTGAGTCTCCCACATGGATACAGGGGCCCAAAGCCTTGGGGCATCCTCCATTGCCTTTTCAGACCATCAGCAGAAAGCTGGATGGTAAGTGCAGCAGCTGGAACTCAAACCAAGAACTGCCAGCATAGCAGGTAAAGGATTAGCTTGGTATCACCATATCAGCCCCCAAACTTTTAATTTTAAAACAAAAATGAATTATCTTAAGACACATTTTCTTTAAAAAATCTTAAGGATTATGTATTTTATATCCACATAAATGTTTGACCAACGTTTTGTCTAAACTTAGATACAAATAGCAGAAACATGATTTAGTTAATGCTGTAACAGATTTAACATATGCTGGTAATGCCATCTATTTGTGAACACGAGCATGAGCACAATGAGGGGAGGTGCAGTATTATCTGAAAATGCTAACATATTTTCTTAGAATCATTTATGCTTGTGCTATTTGCAAAGAATCTGACAAGATGATTCCTGTCTCTTCCTCATAGGAAATCCCTCCCAGCTCTGACTCTCCCTTCCTGTCAACACAGTGCCTAAGTTCCCAAGGTCTGAATGACACAGCCTATGACCTCCCAGCCATTGGGGCATAGTCAACTTTTCCAAAAGGTGAAGACAGATATGACTCTGCAGTGACCGCAGTCAGCAGAAGACATGTTCAGCATTGCAGAGGTGTAAGAGCTGAGCACCAAGCTTCCATCTCATGGAAAAGCATATGTGCTCCATAAATGTGTACATATATGTGTGTACTTACAACCTCTGTCTTCTAAACCATGGAATTCAGTGGACATTATTGACTAAAGCCAAGATAGTCTTGTCTACGGAGGAAATCTGGTTGTAAAAAAATGCATGATGGCATAGTTTTGAATGCCAAACTTGAGAATATATCCAGTACTCAAATTCTAAATACCTTATCAGTCTTTACTGACAAATATGTTTTCTTTAGAAATGAAAAGCTTATTATAAAGTCTAGAATTAGGTCTCCATTTATTGTTGTGTTCCCAGTGAGGAACCGATTTTCTGGCACAAACTGCTATAAATGGTGCATTGTGTTTAAATAAGTTAAACCAGAAGCAAGCACATGTACAAGATGGACGTGGTGAGGGCACAAGCACACACAAGTGATTTACAGGAGTTTCCAAAGGTCATTAGATTTAAGAGCAAATCTAAAAATTATTTCTAATTCCTAATCGCTGTTTCTTCTTCAAATGAACACTTCTCAACTGTAGATACAGAAAACCATGAAGAGCTCTTTATCCACTAAATCTTCTTATATTTATTACAAGCTCATAGTTGATATATAATGAAAAAATGTTGCTATTAAACTAAATGCTAAGTAAAAGTGCCTTATAGTAGAAATAAGACCCTCTGGAGAATTATTTTATGAGACCATTATTGTACGGTAGCTTGCGCAGTTGAACTCAAATGAAACAAATTGCTCTATAAAACAAGTCCCAAAATGGCATGATGCTTAATTAAGTTCATATACAAAATGTCCCTCAGCCTTGACATGTGTACTACACATATTAGATATGTGTAAAAGTTAGTCTGGAAAATACTGTCTCCTGAGAAGGCAAAGGTATAGACACCAATTCAAAGCGAATATATATCTGAAGAAAAATTTGTTGGTGAACAAAGACCTTTAAAAAATTACTGTCATTTCCCTTAATCTAATGAGAACAGTCCATTTGATGCATAAAAGATGTTAAAGCCCTCTGTCTGTAAGGTCAGGCCAGTCTATATGGAATTCTTGCAATGAACTCAATTGCTGCTAATCCTTTTGTCTATTTCATCAAAATGGAAACATTTTCTGAGAAGCCTGAGTATGCATAAGAACCACATTTGCAAGATATATAGCCCCATCCTTCAAACGAATGTCTCCTTAGATGAAGGTTAATTTAATGGATGCAAATACATTAGCACATGTTTTCCACCTTGAATGTAAAACTGTTTTACCACAACATATTAGTCCACTCTTGTTTTGTGAGCCACCTACACACGGTTAACAGCCCTCCAGGAACAGAATGTGGTCCAGTCTGTTCAATAGCCTAAAAACATCCTAAAGCCATCTGGTACCCAATGTGTGCAGGGAAGATAGCGGCAAAGGGGTAAAAATGAAGAGACAGTATTCCAAATGTTACTAATTGGTTATGAGATTCTGTGTTCACAAATGTTTCATCAGCCTCAAAATCGCACACTTAAGAATTCAGGATGAACATCTTACTTGAGAATTCAGGATGAACACTTTTAGCCTCTTAAGTTTGACCTCTTGTTGGAAAACTATTTTAATAATGCCTCATGAACTAGTGCCCCGAAGAGAAATGGAAGCCATGTATGGAACCCAGAAATCTGTAGATGTTCCCTAAGTAAAGAAGTTAAAAGAGCAGAGTTCTATATATATATGGGTAAAAATTTCTAAATTTGGCTGAAATTCTCATGACCCACAGAAGAAGTAGGAGGATGGGACACTTGTGGGAAGAGCATTTGCTGACACTGAAAATATCCTGTGCAAGAACACAGGGACAAAACACAGTGCCCCTTCTGCAGTCATCATAAGGATCACAGTTGGCGCCCTATGACAACAGAGAGAACATGGATTAAATTATCTAATCAGCATTTTATCTGACAGATGGGTCTTCAAATTATTTATAACAACAGGATATATACCTAGGAGATGCTGGCTATGTCACTGCTATGTCTCCAGTATTACTTTAACATCCAAGAAAGAAAGATACCACGTGAACCAATTGAATCTTTGCATATATCTGTGCATAGGTCATAGGAAGTAAACAAAAAAGAAGTATAACATAGTGGTGATAATGGATGGTGTGGAGCACATGTACGGCCTGTTCATTATTCTTGGTCTCAAGGCATGGAGGGAGAAGGGTCTTATGGTCTATTTTCAGGTAAGGTATTATACCTTGCTTTATTTTTAATTTTTTAAAAAGCTTCATTTATTTTTATTGGAAAGTCAGATTTTACAGAGAGAGGAAAAACAGAAGGCTCTTCCATCTACTGGTTCACTCCACAAGTGGCCTCAGTGGCTTGGAGTTGAGTCCATCTGAAGCCAGGAGCTTCTTCTGGGTCTCCCATTGGGTACAGGGTCTCAAGACTTTAGGCCATTCTTGTCTGCTTTCCTGAGGCACAAGCAGGGAGCTGGATGGGAAGTGGAGCAGACAGGATGCGAACTGGCGCACATATGGGATCTGGGTGCGTGCAAGGCAAGGACTTAAGCCACTAGACTACCACACCAGGCTTTCTACCCTGCATTAAAAGGGAGAATGGCAAAAGGTCAGAGTGACTTTCTTGTTTCTGCTGCTTTTTAAGTTGCCAAGGGTACATGTTCTGAGTAGCATGTTCTGAACACCAACAAGTGCAGGAACAATCCTAATAAATTTTTATTCAGTCCCATTGCAAAGCATTTAACACTGATCAATTCATTTCATCCTCAAGACAGCTCTATGGATATACTCTTAGTTTAAAGGAAACTGATGGGAGGAGACAATAAACAATTCATTTCTAGTGAGCCAATTAACTAATGGTAGATAGAGCTGATACTCAATCCATTTTTCTGTCATCAAGGCTCAGTTCAGGCCCTAGAGCTTTGTTCCTAAATTTGCAGCAAGTCATCTATATCTTTTTAAACTTACTGATTAATTTATTTGAAGTGGGGTCAGGAGGGAAAGAAATTCATTCTCAGCTGCTTGTTCACTCACCAAACGTCCAAGAGCTGGGAATGCGGTCTGGATCCCCCAACGTCTGGCACATATTTCATATCTTGAATGATCATCTGTTGCCCCCCCAGGGTGTGTTATCAGCAAAAAAATATACTCAGGAGTGAAGCTCGGATTTGAAACCAAGTATTCCAATGCAGGATGCAGGTGACTTAGGCACTATGCCAAATGCCAAATGCCTGGTCCTCAGTCGCAGATTTTTGTTAAATATTTATTTATTCATCTATTTCCTTATTACTTCCTCTTTGAAAGGCAAGGGCAAGGAGCAGGAGGCAGAGGCGGAATCTTCTACCAACTGGTTCACTCCCCAAGTGCACACAAGATTCAACACAGGGCCAACATGAAGCAGATCTGATCTTAATGCATGTCTCCCACGGGAGTGGCAGAGACCCAGGTACTTGAGGCACCATCTGCTGTTTCCCAAAGTGAGCCAGAAGCTGGAATCAGGTACAGAGCTAGCACTTGATCTAGGTACTGCAAGATACCAGATGCAAATACTCCAACAAACACCAATGTTTAAGCCTTGTCACTTGATCTAGAAATGAACAGAAACTTGATAGCACAAGTTTCAGAATCCATAGTTATCCTACACTTTGGCCACTGACACAAGAATAACAAGCTAGATAGATAATCATTGAGAGCATTCACTTTGCCAAAAGGAAACTTCATAATCCGGCCAACGTGCAACCCTGCATTTATACAGAAATAATAATGTAAGCAGAAGATTGCTGTTTGATAACAGTAACTATATACCTGAGCCATTTGCATTCACATGGTGTATGGGTGCCTGCCCTTTCCTCTAAAAATGTGTGACAACTGAAGAGAAGACACAGGACAGGAGCCTTGTGCAGCATCCAGCAAATAAGCCTCAGCAGATGATGTGTGACTACATACTCCAAAAGGCTGCCAGCGCCCCTGTTTGAATGACGAGAACTAGGAGCTCTCATAATAGCCCTGTCTGTCATCCTCAGCTCACTCATCCCTATCACTGATGCTGTAGCTGCCTAAGGGGCAGAGCCTGTGTGTGAAAACACACATTAACACTGCCTTGCAAGACGCATGCACACATCCAAAGAACAGTGTGAGAACTGGCTAATGCTTATCAGATACACATAGGACTCTGAAAGTGCTTTGCAAGGGAACAAAAAGTGTACTTTGCCTGAACTAATAATCATGCTTACCCATGGGCTTTTCATCATGCATCACCAAACATCCCACTGCACCAATGACAGAGACACGACATGCCTTCCAGGTTGTTGTGAGAACCCTGATAAGAAAAGTGTGTAATGCACATCTCTCAAAACATAGTCCCCTGGCCCTCCCAACAGTTGCATGGAGAAGTCAGAGTGCAGGAAGGCAAGGATCTATCTCTTCGTAACTGGAAAGTGTTATTCAAAATATTTATAACCACAGTATATATCTAAGAGATGGTGCCTTATGTCACTGCTCTGCCTCTGGTATTATTTTAACATCCTAGCAGGAACAGATACCACGTGACTCAAAAGACAATTTATGCAATGTAGACATTTAAGTTAATCTTTCAGAAATGATTGACTCTTTAAGACCACAATTGAAGGAATATGGAATTGATGCTTTAAAGGACTTTGTTCTGACACCAGTCTATAGTATTGAGATTTTGAGCATGTTTAAAAATATTTAAAAATAAAGCTCTGTTCTGCCATGCAGCACTGTTGAATTTTATCCCTTGATTTTTTTTTCAAAAGAATTCACTCTAAGATCCACATTCATTCAACAAATATTTATCAAATGCCTACAAAGTACAAGGCATTTTTCTGTGTTGTCTCAGAAGACATAAATATATATAAGATGCAGATATGGCTGAACTCAAAGACAACTAGCTGTGAAATGACAATAGTAAAACAAATAACCAAAGCTTGAATGCTAAACAGCCCAAGGGAAATGCTATCTGAATGACAGAAATGAAATACCAGAGAATTTCAGACTTTTAATTTAGCTTCAGAACTTCCAAGCGACCTTCTAAACCCTTGAGTGTTGCCAAGTTCAAGGCACTTGAGATGAGAAGGGCCTTTTGTTTTAAAGGTCCCGGAATGAAAATTTCTTGGTTTTGCAGGGATGCCACAACCCTGCCTAACTCAAGATACATGATAATGAAAGGAAACAGCTAGAAAACGGTTTCTAATTAAATCACTTCTACCCAGTTACACTGCGATACTTCCACTGTCCTTTGCCAACACACCAAATGCTCACTCGAGCCTGAGAATGTTTCTCTTCTTATGTTTGAGTGTTTTGTGAATTAAACAACAAAGAGGATATTTTAGCTTCAAGAGATGAGATGCTGAAACCCAGGTAAGAGAAGAGAACCACAGACAGAAACAACATTAGAACCTGTCTCCTGGTTTCTTAGACCCATGTTAGTTCCACCAACTATATTAACCATCAAGTAGTCTGATTCATTCAGTCATTGAAAACACTCCGTCTACATACTTTCAATTTCCTATCCCTTTTTCTATTTTAAATGAAGATTGTTTCCCTTGTTCTTTGTCAATTAAGGGATGGGAATAATTGTATACAAAAATGGATGAAACAAAAAAAAAGTTACTTTTGACTCATACTTTTGAATCCCAAGTCTGTCATTACTACACAAGTCATCACTATAACATGTTTAGGTTTTGAAGATGAACTCAGGGGAACAGCAGTAATTGAATCTAACTTTATTGTTGGTGCTCAATTGCAGATCCTCATTGCCCACACACACACACACAAATCTCTCAAGTTCATATTTCACATTTGAGTGAGAATCATCAAATCCACTAGACCAGCTTTGAATGTTCCCAAATTCATTCTTATCCGATCAAAGCCCAACCTCTTTAACTGCCTTTCATGGCAGGCAACACACACAGGGCCATGGACAGTTAACACTGGCTATCAATCTGACAGGCATGGTCAATGCTCAGTGGACTGGTAGCATGGATTTCTAGATGCATCTGTGAGTCTGTTTCTAGAGATTATTGGCCTATCATTCTATAACCTGGGTGGAAGAAGACCCACCCTCAATATGGACAGACATGGTAAATTGGCTGTGGGGTGGCATTGGTCTAGGATGAAATAGAAAACGGAAAGATAGGGAAAAGCCTCACTGATGCTCGCAAAAGATCTGCCACTGGATAGCAGTCAGCTGGTTATTGAATATTTGGACTCTGAGTTTTCTAGCAGGAGTCCCTGAAAGGGACAGCTTTGGGCAAGGGTTTGTACCATGCTCACCCCTCTATCTGAAGCTTCCAGCTTCGTGGGCTCAGTTACTGCTGCTGAAATGGCCTCTGTGGAACTTTTTGATCTTTGTGACTATTTGAGTCAATTTCCTGAAAAGATTTTAAAAATGCATATATTCCATACACATACACATAAATGCATGTGTATATAAGTGTGCTATATGTACTTGCCCTCTAGAACAACAGCTTTTTTTTCCAATTTGCATAGTAATATAATTTGAAAATTTTTATACATATACACATATTTACTATTTAATATCTGTCACTTGATATGCTAGGGGCTCTACAGAGAAAAACAAATCATCAACTGTGTTTAATTTTCATTCTGGCACCTAGTGGTTACTTGGTAAATATTTTTATATGATTAATGGTTGGGTACTCTGCTGAATCTGGAAATTGATGGATGCTCTCAGATTTTAGGCTACATACAATTAATAAAAGAAGAGTAACATTGCATTACATACCATAAATATGTTTAAGTCAACTACTGCCAAAATTAGGCAGGATTGTCCAAGTAACAGAATCCAACCCAAACTCATTTATTAGGGAAAAAAACCTAAGAATTTATCAACATGAAATAGGCAAGCACAGGAGTGCAGCCAGTTTGAGGTAAGACTTAACACTTTCTCAACTCAGAGCAAAGTAACAAATCCTCAACACAACTGGGAATATTTTAGTGATATTCAATGATGTATACAAAGTTCTGTACTTGAACTTGTCACAAAATATTGCTAAATAAATACTTGGCAAATAGATGACTAAACAATCTTTGTCTCTCAGACATAATAAGAGCTTTGCAGTCAACAAGGAAAGTAGAACAGAATGTTTCTGACATGTAAAGGGAGAAGACTTAAAAGCGATTGAGAAAGGAATGTGAAAAGATGATAATAAAATATTAACAAGACCTTATAAGAGCAGAGTTTTCATGAATAACATAATGAAGAAGATTATTTGAGCTACTATGTGGATATTATTACACCTAAAGTCTTTAGATCAAGGATCAAGAGAGAAGAAAAAGAACTAGGAAAAGTCTATAAGGTATCCAATCTCTGTAAAATGTCTATAAATGTTTTAGAGTAGAATATTTTTAGGAGACTAGATTATAAGTAAAAACATACTTAACTCTGTAATTTCACTATATATTGCAACTAGAAAATATGTATAGCTTCTATTTTACTTAATGTTTAGCAAACAAAAAAAATTAGAATAGATACAGAGAAAATAAAGCAAGCTTAAAACCAGACAGGAAATGGTCAGCATGGATTCACATATACCTTACTAGACAGGACACAAAAATTAGTTACTCCTCACTAGGGTATGGAAGATTTCTCTGCACACCTCTCCTAAAACAATTCTATACCTCAACTGTTGACAAATGCCTTGTTAGAGTTATAAGTCAGTTTAGACTATCCTAAAATCTGCCAAGTTCAGCAGAATTATGCTTCAGTGCTACAGACTGCTAAATATTAAAATGAGGATAGACACGAGACAGCTGAATAGTACGCTATAGCCATTTTAAGGTATATAGCAGCCAATTCTGTGTATAAAACTGAAATGTCAATGAAGTAGTCACAGGATATGGTTAAGAACTTGCATTTTAAAAAACATATTGGTTACTCAATACCCATGTCAATTAATTCCACAATGTTGTGAATTGTTGTTGATGTTGTGTTGGGGCTTTCAATTGATCGGGATGATATTCTGTCAGCTCTACCTTCAGACCAGAGATGGTCTCCCCAAGAAACCGTTGAATTTATCTGGACAGTTGGATGCTGGACTCTATGATTGGTATATGTTTGCAATGAAAGAATCTTGACTGAATTTGAACTGTAATACTGCAACAAGGTGGAGGAATCCACCATGGGGGGAGGGTATGGGGAGAGGTTGGGGGAATTCCAGTACCTATAAAACTGTGTCACATAATGCAATGTAATTAATAATAAAAAAGAATAACATGGAACATTTATAAAACAATTTTTAGTCAAAGACTATTCTACAAAACATTTGAATTTTATCACACACTCCAAACTGCTCTGAGTGGATCCAATTTGATGATGACAGAAATTAAAAGAAATTTGTTGAATGTTCAAGCAATATTAGAAAAAAAAATGTTTGGAAAGGTCTTAAAAACTTCAGGGAATCAAGTAATTAAAGAAAAATGTGAATGAAAAGTCTATGAAACATATGAATCATCCTTTTGCTTCCTAGGGAGATTCTTCAAGTGAACTGTTACTTTATCCTTATTTTCTTACTCAGGGAAAAAAACTTGAAGTTAGAACTTGAGCTTCCTACCGACTGTCGACAAAATTATCAGTGCTTTTCATCAGCTGCGTGCCATCAATCCTTCCTTCTCTATTAGACATTTCCTTGAAAAAGAGTCAAAAGGCTTTCAGCTCTCTACCTTCACTCATGAGAGGCAAGACCATCCCTCAGTCTCCCTCCACCTCCTGCCTAGGTCTTTGTCTTTCCTCGTGAGGCAAGGCATCAGTGCTCAGCTCCCATCTAGTCCTCCATGTGCTGCCCTCTGACTCTGCCGCCAACTTTCCAGACTGTTCTAGGCAAAGCAGTCGGTGAGCTCAGCATTTCCCAGGGACACATCCTTCACCTCATCCAACGCTGTGGTGGGGCACAACCTTCTCGCTAGGGTGTTTCTGTGCTGCTCATGCTCCTTCCTCAGAGTGCCCTTTAAGCCCTAAAACTATGATTTGGTACTGGCTTGAGTCTGGCTCCCCCAAATGGATATTCTGCCTTGCTCCTCTCTGTACCCCCTAGGTGCAGAACCACACTTGACACCAGCACACAACCAAACATATGCTGGATTGTTTTTACTAAATCCAACAACAGCTTTGCAGTTGTGATTTACATAATCACAAATTGGTAACATTCTCCGTGTGTGTGTGTGTGTGTGTGTGTGTGTGTGTGTGTGTGTGTTTACTTAAGGGTCAGAAAGTGGGAAAGCTGCCATCCATCCAGTGGTTCACTACTCCAAATGCCCAGTAGAACCAGGGCTGGCCCCAGGCAGAAGCAGGAAGCAAGAACTCAATCCAGGTCCCCACATGGGGAGCAGTCGTCGTTGCTGTCACCTCCTGGAGTCTTCTTTCGCAGGAAGCTGGAATGGGGTGTTAATGCTAGGCACCAAACCAAGGCACTTTCATGTGGGACATGCACATCCTAACTGGTGTCTTACCTGATTGCTCAAACTTCCATCTACTCCTTCAACTTTGAAGGACTGCTTTTCCCACATTCCATTCCACATGCTCTTCTTTTCTTTTTTTTTAAGATTTATTTCTATTATTATTTTTTTTATTAGAAAGGCAGATATACAGAGAGGAGAGACAGAGAGGAGGATCTGCCGTCCGATGATTCACTCCCCAAGTGAGCGCAACGGCCAATGCTATGCCAATCCAAAGCCAGGAGCCTCTTCCAGGTCTCCCACAGGGGTGCAGGGTCCCAAAGCTTTGGGCCATCCTCGACTGCTTTCCCGGGCCATAGGCAGGGAGCTGGATAGGAAGCGGGGCTGCTGGGATAGAACTGGCGGCCATATGGGATCCCAGGTGTGCAAGGCGAGGACCTTAACCACTGCGCCACCATGCCAGGCCCGATGCTCTTATTTTCTAATGCCTTTCTTCCTTCCTCTTATTCTACCCCCACAATGCAATCATTTCTCTCTTAACAGTTCCGTGTTTTTGTCCTCAATATTCTTTCTCTACCCTCTCCCAAGGTGTTATCGTTACTTCTGTGGTTTCTATTATGATGTGGCCATGACAACTTTAAACTTGATGTCTTCACCTCAGATCTTTCATTTGAGTTCTACCTGAGCATCTCAGCTGGTGTGCTGGTGCCTCCCACAGAGACATCTGAAATAAAACAATGTGCTCCACCACCACCTTCATCATCCACCACCATGCATATGATTATCATTTCTCTTTACCAATTCATCCTGCCATTAACTGACTCAATCTTACTTCACATTTATGGCTTTACACTTTTTTCAGGTCCACCTCTTCTATAGCTCCCAATTACGATCTCTCCCTGCTGGGGTGGTTATATCTCAGTCTCTTGTTATTTCTCAATGGAATTCTTGCCATGGATTTCAAAGTGGTGCCCCTACCCAGAGCCATCCCTAAACCTCTAATCCACTTGTCATCCTGTAGTTAAGGATAACAGCTTTAAAATTCACAGTAGCATCAGAAAGTCCCATTATTATTACTTCCTTGGCTTCACCCACACTGCTGAGCGAACAGCCAGTGCTTTCTCCCATCTCCTGTCCTTCAGTGCATGCAGCTTCCACTCTCTGGAGTGTCTTACCCCATCACTCAAGTTGGTCTAATTTATTGGTCTTTCTGACCCTACCTCAAATTTTAAATCTTTTAAGTCTCTCTTATTCTGGAACTGCAGTGATGGCAGCCCAATGTGTTCTTACAGCCTCCTGTCCTTCTTGTCAGATAACTCTGTCCTCAAGTTAACACTAAATTTTGGCTATGACTTGTTTGCTTGCCAGCTGTTAGGTAAGGTTAGCTTCAGAAACAATAAAGGCTTAGGCCTCACTTATACAACAAGTCCATCAAAGAAAAAATTGTGCCTGGAAAAAGAATTTAGCAAAAGCCAGGCAACAGATCCCATGTACCCAAATTTTATTTCATTCAGGTTAAAGTGTTAGGATGGAAAATAAATGAGTTGTAAACAGTAGAGGAGGAAAACCTGAGAGATTCAGAATTGTCAGAGTTTTATATTTATTTAAGTGGTATTCTCGGTGGGGAGAAGGGTGAGATTTTATAACTGGTCTCTAGATACATTTGGCAGCCTGTGCTTGGCTACAAGGGACAAGGAAGCAGCTAGTGGGTATTCTAAAGGAGGAAAGGTGGTTAAGTGTGAGCACTAGCAGGGTCCTTGTGGCTGGCTAATCCCTGTGCCAATGAGGGCATCTTGATTTGTGCAAACGGTCACCAACATTCCAGAACAGAAAGGCTCTCGGTCCAAGAACACTTTTTCTAGTGTTGAGTGGCACAGAGATCTAAACCTCTTCCATTATTACCTCCCATCTTCTAGGTTCAGCTGGCTGATGAGGAAGGAAAGAACACTCGACCTATAGCACCCCAACAGAAGCTAATAGGCATCAATTGAATTCACAGTCATTGGGCAAAATCTGGTCCTGTGGACATAGATGCTGTGGGTGCTGGGAGACACCCCTGGCTGGGCAGTGTTTTCCTTTTGACTGTTTCTCATTCAGGTTGGGGGATATCAACTTGGGGTGAGAAGTTCACATCAGTGCCTTTGTACTATGCATCACCTCTAGATTTTGTGCATTCTAAGAGGAATTATTGCCCATATTTCCATTGCCTAAGAAAGGGACCATGACACATAACTTGTTAAAGGTGATTGAAAGTTTAAATAAATAAATGTATAACTCAGAATCACTTAATAAGTTCTTTCTATTCCTGATGACTTCAGAAATCATGGTCATAAAATAAAGGGCCTGGAGTGGTACCCTGGTGTTTAAAGTCCTCGCCTTGCAAGCACCTGAATCCCATACAGGCACCGGTTCATGTCCCAGAGGCACTACTTCCCACCCAGCTCCCTGCCTGTGGCCTTGGAAAGCAGTTGAGGACAGCCCAAAGCCTTGGGATCCTGCGCCCACATGGGAGACCTGTAAGAGGCACCTGGCTTTAAATTGGCTCACCTGTGACTACTGCGGCAACTTGGGGAGTGAATCAATGGATGGAAGATCTTCTCTGTCTCTCCTATAATCTGTAAATCTGCCTTTCCAATAAAAATTAATACAATCTTTTTAAAAGAGGAAATAAGACATGTGATCAACTCATATGACATTATTCTAAAAGCTAATACTTACAGCCATCCAAAAGAGATACAAGAAGTAAGCAGTAAATATCAAATAGTCTCACAGCACTGTTCTAAATAGTAAAATAAAAAGTTATAAAAAATAAACATTCACATAGAGTTTTCAAAAAAAATCTCATTAATATGTTGACGGGAGTCACAGATAGACTCTTAATAATCAACTAGCTGTGCATTTTTGTTTTGAATTTTGAGATAATTTTTAAGGCAAGGAGATCAATCTTAATCGTTTCTGTTTATCACTTGAAGATATTTCTAAAATAAAATTGTCAAAAATAAAGCATGAAATTAATATCAGCACATCATCTAGTCAAAATATAATAAACAACTTTCCAATTAGTTTTAGAGATATTCAGGAATGAATTATCCTCTGCTTTCAGGTTTTCATGAATAATTCAAATTACTCTGTCAGTCGACCTAATTAGTAATTATCCAAGCTATTTCTGAATTATCTGGCTTGAAGCTACCTGCGTTGCTACTAGATTTATTTCTGATATGACTATTAACCCCATCTATGTTGGCCATGTCTCTTTCTCTAACTGGTAACGGAACACGCATCTCTGGAGTGCAGAAATACCTGCAAATTCAGTGCATTACTGTATCATTACCAATTAGCTCCTCTAGTGCTGGGGACCGACAGCATTTCCTCTCAAGGAGCTGCCAGTGATGCCTTGAGAGCACCTGTCCTACATTATCTTGCTTTAACAATGTAATACAGGAAGAGAAAGCTGACCTAAAGGGAAGCGAGGAACTCCCAGGCAGACATGATGGACAGCTAGGGAGGTAAAGACTGAGGAATGGGCTGGTGTAAGTTGAAGAGAATAAAGAGGCCCCAGGGCCTGGAAAGACTTCAGCACGTGAACCGTGAAAGTAACTGAAGACATGCAGAGGCAGCATGGTACACAAAGGAAAACTCGCCAACTGCAAGTTTAATACTGGGTGATAATGCCAGAAATGATGTTTCCTTTGTATTTAAACTGTTACCCATCTCGTGCTGTATTTGAAGCTACAAATATTCTTCCTATGATAGCAACCTTCCCAAAATAAACTGATACTCCTTCCTGCAATGATGTATTACCCTAAAAATGCCTAACAAGTCTTGGGGCAAAAATAACAATAAATTACAACAGTGATGTCAAACATTCTTCATTGATGGTTCCATCTGCATCATGAGTTTACGGAAGGAAGTTCACACTAACCACACAGCTTCTGATTTCAATCAACTTATTCTTGAGAACTGTAGGCCCCAGTCTCCCAAGGATTAACTCCACAGCACAGCTTGTTTCTCAAAGGTGTAACGGGAGGGGCAATCATGGCCTGATACATTTAGCCTGTGGCTTGACTGCAATCTCCTTCCTTCCTGCTTCCCATTGTTGCATGTCCTTGGGGGAGCTTAGGTGTGGCTTAACCATTGGGAGGAATCCTGGGAGGGGCCAAGCAGACTATAAAAGATGCAGCTTGACTTCAAATAAACGGCATTCTCCTCACAAGAATGACCCACTGTGTCTGTGTGTTGTCTGTCTTGTCTGTCTCATAACCCTAGTCCCTCCGCTCGACTCGGAGCTCGGGGTACGTGGCGACGCGGGCGTTGCCAACAAGAACAAGCTGTGCCTGAAACTGCATTACTTTTCTCACCCTAAATACTATTTTTGCTACCGAAGCTTTTAGGAATTTATAGCACCCCATGCTATTCTACGCTTTCTAAACAGTAAGAAGCATTTAGTTTTAATCTGCAGGAGTGTATCATAAAATGTTAGTTCGCAGTTGCTGTTTTCTGGCAAAAATAGCTCTGTTATTGTCATTAATAGTTTCCTCTATTTCAATACACATTCAGGAAACTTTAAAAAAAAAATGGCCTCTTTGCTTTTTTATTCTTTCTCCAGATTTTACTGACAACTGAGAAGAATAGAAGTTATGATAGGCTTGTGGTCATTTCCTAAGCTTGCTCAACATTTTCACTTCAACAATATCTCCTCCCCATTCTGTTCTTTGTCTTGGGTATATTTATAGAAGCTTTTCTTATTTCCTTTGAGTCCCTAGCTACAGCATTTCATTTTTTCTCTCTAGCCTTTCTTATTGTGTGCTTGCACTCCATGATGGCTAGCTTATATCTATTCCTTTCAATCGCGCCCATTTTCCATTTCCTATACAATTCTATTTTGTGTTGCAGTGCTTAGAGAAGGCCACCCCTCACCCACAGATGTTTTTTAATCTTCTCTGTATTTTAACCTTTCTTGGAATAACGATTGAGCTTTCTATGCTGAGCTCATCTTAAAACTCATTTCTTCTCACTTTTACCTGCCCCCCAGCAGCCAACCAGTGACTTCCTTTCAAATGATTGTTTTGCTCAATAATAACCCTTAAACTTTATCCAGTGTCTATTTCATCAGGGATGTTGCACAAGTATTAAACAATTACAAGGAATATATTTTGCTGAAACGAAAATGTCACATTTTACTCACTCTGCAGTGGCCCAGCAAATTAATGAATGGGTGCTAGAATATACAGTGTGCTTTTGTCTCACCGAGACAGGCCAGAGCAGAGCAAAAAGAAGGTCCAGATGATCTCACTGTAGACAGCCACTGCTGGTGAGATGGCAGATCTCTTGGACAAAATTCTGATGGCTGACATCATTGCCAATGCCAACCTCAGATACACTTAACTTGGTACTACTTTGCATCTGAAAGTTATAAGAAAGTATATCGAAGTAGCCATGGCAATAAAGTGTCACTCAGAGGCCATGAGCTGTAAATGATATGTGTAAATGCAGCCATGGAAGGCAATGTAATAAGAACAACTTTGGCCTAAAAACAGAAGTTTGAATAAACAGACTTACAAGTGAAATCTACAGAAATATTTACAGCCAAAAATCGACCCCTCTCTGTGATCGGTTTTGAAAGTTTAAAATAGTGATCTCAAAGCCTGAGGAGCTTGTTGTCAAAAAGTTTACCATAAAACTTCAGACTTGTTCAAATCTAAATAGTTAATGACCTTATTCTTACAACCATTGGGGGATAGAGCCAACAAAATTAAACTGAAAGCTCCTGCCTAAACACAAAGAAATGGAGAGAATATACAAAAGGCATTTTAGACATAGGTTGACTATAAGTCATTTTATGTCATGTTTATTGTGAGCAAAGACAAATATTGTTCCCTCATTTCATTTGATTGGTACCAATGGATAAAGAAACAAAAACACTCCTTTCCTCTTGGCTATTTAGAGAACGTGCATCTATTGGAATCAGACATCATTTCAGTATCATTCGGTTAACAATGTCAGTATCATGTCTGGGTGTTGTGGCTAAGGAAATTTTTATTTTCATTTCATTTTTTGTTGGGCTCCGTGCAGTAGAGGTGGGGGACACGAAGGTGTGAAGAGTATTGTTCCACTGCAGGCAGGGACCACAAGGAACTTTCCACTGCATGGCAGGGCCCAGCGGGATGTCTGGATGTCTCTACAACCACCTGAATGCAGCTCCACCTTCTTTTGCAGGCACACCGGACCACCCTGCAGAAGAATTTTAATCCATCCAGGCATTGTTTGCTACTATGAGGTTGGCCTCTCACTCAATGTGAGCTTGGAGGTTAATGTCAATAGTGATGTCTTACTAAAGGGCCTTCTATTGTTCCTACTGTCTTGGCTGTCCCCATTGACCTTATGCTAGTCAAGAGACCTATATTTAGGCTTTCATTCTTTCCTCATTCTTCAGATTTCCCTTTTCTTTGTGATACAAGATTAAGTTGTAGAATAAGAATTGTAGTAGGAACTTCTATTGTTTTTAGGTAAAACAAATGGCAGAATTATCCTTAAAAAGTCGATTTTGTATAAATAAAGCTGGCAGCTTTCGTGCATTGTCCATTATGATCATGAAATCCTAGTGGTCCATCTTTCTTTCCTCTTTGTGCCTCATCCACGCACCCTTCGCGAGTTCCGAACCCAGCTGGAGCTGGACTCTGGCAATTTTTAGTTTTAATTTCATTCCTTCTGATTGTATGACACATAGATTATATAGTAGTATTGCTTTCCTCGCAAAGGTTTTTTATTTATTTATTTATTTTTTTCATTTCTTCAGTGACACATTGGTCATTCAGTAGCATGTTATTTAACTTTATGTTTTGTAGATTTTTATTACTGTTCCTGTTGATTTTGGTTTACAGCTTTTAATTTAAAAGGAAGTATACTAACTGTAACAGAGACTATCATGGCCAGTTATGAAGATGCAATGCATTATGCATTTCTGCTTCCAAACCAAGATGAATTCCTGAGGAAACTGTTTAATATGTTTGGACAATGGGACACTGGACTCTGTGCCACTGGCCATACCATATAATGTAAGGTTTACATTTACATAGCAAAATAATGGAGATGTTTATGAAGGACTATGCTGCCGTGTGATATGGGGGAAATCAGTAAGCAGAAAGGATTTGAGGGAGGAGGGAAGGGAAACCCCAGAGTCCATGGAACCACGTTGCAAAATAATAATAATTTAAAAAAAAGAAAAACTGCCAAAATAATAATAAGAGGGGGAAAAGATCAAGCTACTGATGTTTCCATGCCAGCACCCCACAGCCAAGTAATGGTTCAAGTTCCGCTATGCAAACGACGGTCCAAGAGCCTGGACCCCTGCTAGCCATGTCAGAGATGCCGATGGCCCCCTGGAGTTTCTGGCTCCCAGCTTTGGCTTAGCGCATCCTGCCTATTGCAGAGACGTGGGGAGTTAGCCAGAAGATGGAAATCAGTCACTCAAACTTTCGCTATTTGTTTTTTTTTTCTTGCTTGCTTTTTTAAAAAAATAATAATTGTTTTATTTGAAAGGCAAATTCCACAGAGAAATAGAGAGAAAAGGTCTTACATTTCCTGAGTCACTCCTAAATGGCCACAATGGCCAGAACTTAGCTGATTTGAAGCCAGGAAGCAGGAGCTTATTCCAGGTCGCCCGTTTTGATTAGCATCCCAAGGCCTTGTGCCATCCTCTGATGCTTTTCCAAGCCATAACCAGGAAACTAGATGGAAAGTGGAGCAGCTGGCACAAGAACTGGTCCATAGGGGATACCAGTGCTGCAAGTCAGAGGATTAGCCTGCTAAACTGTAATGCCGACCCCTTCTCTGCTTTTGCACATCACTCTCACTCTCATTCTTCCTTTCAAGTAGATAAAACTTTAAAATAAGCGTTGAAACAAAATCAATATCAGCACCTGAATACCCAATCCTTCTAAAACCAGGTAAAGATTCATGAGTAACTAATGGCTTTATCCAAGTATTCTGGATTTTTTTTTTCCAATTGAAAGAAAACTACTACACTCTGAACGGATCCTGTAATATGTAGGTTATACTAAACCTAGGCCTTTCCCTCAGTGGATTTTCAAATTAACCACAGGCAAAATGTCTCTTTTTCAGATGCCTTCCTCTATACTTGTATATTTTCTATATAAATGTATTATGGCAATACTGTAGCTTTTTGATTTCCTTTTACACAATTACCTGCAAGCACCTAGATAGCAACACAGAAAATGACAAGGCATTAAATGAATCAGTTTTTCACAGAAGATAGAGAGAAATGAACTTTCTGAATTTAAAAACAAGACTGCCTGCTTGCATCATCACCTCCTGCCCTCCACACTGTAACAGAGAGGCATTTTCCATATGCATCAGGAAACAAATGACACATGCATCTGGTAATGAAAAGGAGTCAAAAGACAACTTTTTGTCCCATGAAGAAAGGGTAAAAATAAAATACTGCCAATAATAAGTGCATTTTTTCTTTTTTATGGATTTTACATTTTAAACACATATGTCATGACATTTTACACAGCAGTTCTGAAATGGAGAAAAAAGCACATTGATTTTGTGCCCCAGAGGAAAATAAACAATAGCACTTTCAACAAAGGCTTTGGCTGGAGATTCCCTTAAACCATATGGAGGCCATTTATCGCTGCAATGAATGATGCTGCCCAGCCGTGACCACCTTTTCCATCTGAATATGTTGGCTGGATCCTACCCAAAAGGTGAACCTGATGCCTATGTCCAAAAATGATGTAAGTGGATGAAAAGCTACCCCATGCTTTTCGTGGGGTATGAAAATGGTCCATGATAATGCTTTTCATAATAATGGCCACAAAATTACAAAGAAAGTACATCAAGTCAGGACCAGCACAGAAAGATTATCCATATGCCTCATGTACTTAGCTATAAAATAAGCAATTTTCAGAGAAAAGTATTACCAAGGAATAAAAAAAAATGCATATACAACTGATGTGTGTTTTGAATGCCTCCTCTGTGAAACACTTGGTTTTCCTATTTTTAGCTTTGTTAGCATAAACTGTGTGTGAGAATTTTTAGTATTCCTAAATTGAAATCAATCAGACAAGATTTTTTAAAGGATTAAACAAAATGGCAAGTGGGTATTTCTTTTTAAAAACCATATACTATGACTTCAAAGCAGGTTATACCTATTATATGGGGATGAGTTATATATCCACAAAAAAATTTAATTTTTCTTAGCCTTACTTACTGATATCTGAAGTCTTTTGAAGTTGACACATGTGCTATCTGAAGTCCAGTGGGCAAAAAGTAAAGTAGGATTTGCACAGTTTCGTATTAAAATCACTTTACTAAATCCACAAAAGTTTATGCAGTATAATCTCATTAAAATACCCTAATTAGCATGTATTATGCAAGATTATTGCATGGATGAAGTGAAAGTATACTAATGTTCTTTTGATAATTCTTATGGTAAATGTTCTTCAATCTAGTTTCTATTGCAGGAGGCTAGATCCAAAGAATGGGATGAAATTATAATATATGCCTGTAACATAAACAAATCAGTTTACCTGAAAAAAAAAATCTTCAGTTCAATTCTCACTTTGATGATGGGAAACTCTCATTTATCATTATAACAAGTTACAAATGATTGACACATTCCTCATTTACTTCCACACTGTTCTCTCCAGTTGTAACAGAAACACTACATGCATAGTGGTGTAAAAACATCCCTACATTAACAAAGCCTCCTCATTTCTTGGTAAACACAGGGAGGTTCACCTGGCCAGTTTCCACCTGAACTAGGAAGAGAACGGTCACATAAAGGGACAATTCTAAAGAGCGGGGAACATATTTTCATTCCTCCAAATCCACTCTTACGAATTGCTTTTCAACCCAGATTCCCAAGAGTTCAGTTGCACAGTGCTTCATAAGATGGACACAAGTTTGATGGGCGTGTCTGCAGTGACCAATGCCATCACCTGGTCTAGACTCCACTCACTTGTACTGAGTGCACAGTCTACACAATCATTTCCAACCGAGTACTGCACCACAGTGTGGCATCCCAGAAGCCTGCAGCAACACTGTGTGCTTTCAGCTGCATTTCCAAAACGACTCCTTAAACAAGCTCAAGGGCTGAAATGGAATCTCCTACCGCACAACGCTTCACAGTTTAGGAATCAAGACAATGGCAGCTTAACTAGCTGGTATGGTGGCTATCCAAGATGATTTTAAATCCACAGACATTTTGCCAACTAGGTGGCTTAAATGTGTTAATCTCATATAACCTTTCCTGAGGCTTATTTGAATAATCCACTTTCCTGAGCCTGAACAACTTGGAAATGTCAGTACAAATTTTGTACCCAGTCTAGTCAAATTCATTTTCAGTGTCATCAAACCTTCTCTAAAACTCCAAGTAGTTTATTATAAATGTTCAATCTTTCAAATTGGGAGCAAACTAATCTTCAACATTTTTCCATTAATATGTTTTATGAAATAAATGGATACTGGGGTTTTTTTCCTTTCATGATACTGTCAAAACAGGAAGAATCAGCTCAAATTAATTACATCTGTCAACGCTTTGTGACTAGCACTACATATTCTAATGGAATTGGGCTTTTGTGAGTTTTTGCAAACAAAAAGTGAAGGAGTATGTTGGTGTATTTTAACAGCATACATCATTCTGCTCCTTCTAAGACGTCAGGAAGGAAGGGAAAGAAGGAAAGAGCCAAAGAGGATGAGAGGGATAGAAAGGGTGAGACAGAGAATGAGAGAGAGGGAAACAGAAATAGAAACTTACTCCATAAGGATTCAGATGCAGAAGCAGGTGCACAGCAGCCAAAAGATGTCAAGATGCTTTTGGAAGACAAATACCAGGGAGATGACGAGATAACTAATTATTAAAGCAGGAGAAACCTGAAACCGCAAAAGAAAAAGCTGAAACCCCACAGGAGAGTATACCAAATTTATTCAACAAAACAGAGTATACCAAATTTATTCAACAAAACCTAAAACAGATTCAGAAATTGAGAATACCAGATAGCTCAATATGTGGGAATCATGGACTTAAACTATTAACTTTGGAAAGTCAGTTTAAATCAACACTAATTCTCCTGATTTTCTTCCCTGCCTTAATCATCTATGAGACTTCACTTTGGTACAATATGTAGAGGAATGAGATAGAGGAAGATATTATCCTTGGAAAAGGAAACAAGACTATTTTTTTTTAACACAAAAGAAAAAATAGACTTTTAGTTAGAGAAATCTGAAATCATTCTTCCCACTGAAGTTTTGGAAACAAAGTTGGGAAATCCTTCAAAAAATTAAATAAAGGATGATAATTAAAAAGAGCTAATAAACAATTAATCTAAGCAGTCTGATTGCTGACCAACAATAGTAACAGGAAAAGGGGTACAAAAAGATGGAGTGAGAACATCAATTTACAGAAAAATTCCACAATGAAATTAGGCATTACCAGAATAATTATCACCACAATCAACAAAAGTAACTGCCACCAAGCCACATGGCCATGATGTTTCAAACTTTCAGGGTAAAGGTATTATCTTAAAAGCTTCCGAAGATGAAAATCTTGGTTGAATGTGAATGTAAACAGAACAGAGAGAGTTAATTCAGACAAATAAGAGTGAAAACATTTGCTGGATTATAGGTATAAACCATTGGCTACTTCTGTCAAGATGGGAAAATGCTAAAGATGACATTTTCTGTTCCAGTTTTCATAGAAGCTTCTTTTATTCTCCCATTTCACATGTTAGGAAAATTCTTAGCTAGGATGGCACTGAATAGTATATAAGAACTAGTATCATTTCCAAATGCCCTCTACTACCATGCATTACTGCTTCAGGACCCTAGAAAGCACCTTTGTAAATTTACAAGTAAATTTGAGGGACAAGTGAGGACAATAATCTCTGTAAGACTTATCTAGCTTTATTCTCAGAAAATAAGCTCCATGGAGATAGCAACAGCCTTTGCCTGGCAGGTGTCTAAATTGTTTAAAACTGTCAGTTTTCTTGGCAATAAAGCAGGTACAATCATGATAACTGTTCCCTAAAGATGCAGTAAGGATTAAGCAAGAGAGTAGGTCTAAAAGGCAACATATTGCCTGGGAAATAATTTTCAATCAATAAAGTATAACTAATCATTGTATGACTCATAAACATTTTGATATTATTTAATTTGATAATTTTAATGGTCTTTTAAATGTAGGGAATCTTCATGAACGTTAAACTCAGAGAATCCAAGCCACAGTGAGTACCAGACCATGCATTTGGTAGACAATACAATGCAAAATGTGCCAGCCAAATCAGATCTTCTAGATGTTTCCCTCATCACCTCCAGTCTGCAGGTGAGGTTATCTTTCTAAATGCTACAGATTTAGAAACACAAATGTGTCATGCTGAACTATAAGTGATAGATTTTAAAATATTGATAATTTCAGAAATTTGTGAAAAACTAGACCCCTTAAAGATTAAAAAAAAAAGAAGAAGAAGAAGAAGGAACACTATTTGTCACCATTTCTTTCCTAGGAATATTCAGGTTTGTCTGAAGCCTGTTCAATGTTTTATATAATGACAGGGAAGTGTTTCCTTGGAAACATACTCTCCAGTAAATGACATTTTTGGTACTGAGACCTTCCTGTATAGGAAACAGATAACCGGACAGACACTAATTTCCTTCCAGATAACTTGAGTTTGTTTAATCCATCAGCTAAATCATGAGCATTAAAGTCGATACCTCCAGCTGGTTAAACACCAAATTTTTGTTCTAGAAAATTACCATAAAACAAATGTCCAATCCAAATGCTGTTTAAAATATAATTTTTTTCCCTATTAAACAGATTTGTGAATTTTCAGCTTGACACTGAGACATATAAGCAGTGAGCAGCTAAGATTCCTTTTCAAGTTGGTTCTATGATTATGTTGATAGTATGCAACTTCATGTGCCTTTCTGTTAATGTAGGACCCAATTTCAAGTGAATATTTAAGGTATTCTTATTTTTCTCACTACCACAATTACCTGAAGTTTGTAAGATGCCATGCATTTATAATAAAATGCTTTGTTTTTTGCATTAGATCTCACCATTTTAAAGGTAGCATATTAGAATTTTTTAAATTGCCAAAAGCACATGATTTATAAGAATATAAATCAGCGGCCCAGTGTGATGACTCAATGGCTAAATTTTCACCTTGCAAGAGCCAGGAGCCCATGCAGGCTCCAGTTCATGTCCCAGCTGCCCTATATCCTTCCGGCCCCCTGCTTGTGGCCTTGGTAAGCAGTAGAGGATAGTCCAAAGCCTTGGCACTTTGCACCTGCATGGGGGAACTGGAGGAAGTTCCTGGTTCCCAGCATCAGATCAGATCAGCTCCAGCCATTACAGAACCAGTGGTAATAAGATCTTTCTCTCTCTCAATATAATCTAACTTTATATTAAAAAAAAAAAAAACTTAAAAAAAAAGCCAAACCAGAAACCCAGTGCTATATACTAATGGCTAAAGTCCTCACCTTTATGCGCCAGGATCCCATGTGGGTACCGTTTCATGTCCTGGCTATTCCACTTCCCATCCAGATCCCTACTTGTGGCCTCAAAAAACCGTAGAGGATGGCCTAGGACCTTGGGACCTTGCATCCATGAGGGAAACTAGGAGGACACCCCTGGCTCCTGGCTTCAGATCAGCTCAGTTCCAGTGGCTACAGCCACTTGGGGAGTGACCCAGTGGATGGAAGATCTTCCTCTCTGTTTCTCCTTCTCTGTGTAAATTTATCTTTCCAATAAAAATAAATAAATCTTCAAAAAATACAAATCAATAGATTATTTTAATTTTTCATGTTCTTGCCTAAGCCTCAAAATGATTTTCATTCTCTTGGCAACAATTTAATTGGCAAACCAAGATTTGATTCCAGAAATTGCAGTTCTCCTCCAGAAGTGAAATCTCCCAGTTGGACATCTCTGAAGGATTAGTTGCTTAAGACAAAATGCCTCCTCCTGCCCTCCACTTTGTTCCCCCTCTCTCCCTCTTTTCCATCTTCCTTCTTTCTTTCCCTCCCTCTCTCTCATCCTCCCTGTCTTCCTGAGATGGCTGTCAATCACTTATATTTGAAGAGGGAAAAGAATAATTTTTTTGGCTTCCACATAAGGTTCAACTATAAGTACCTGCCCACATTAAACGATTCTTTCTTCAGTCACTAGCGGGAAAACCATGACAGGAACCTGTGATTTGCTCTAGGGCAACAGTATTTTACAGTGTGCCACCTGATTGAAGCCCTTCAGTTCCCTCAAATTTAAATAACAAAAAGAAAAACAAGAAAGGACTTTATGACAGGTCAAGGGAAAATAGTTCATGTACTGGCCTGAAGCTAGGCTAAGGGCACGTCCCTCCAACAGAAAGAAATCATTCTGACAACCTCAAAAATGTTAGATTTCAACATGATTTGGGTTATGCTTTAATATAATTAAATATATGTTCCATACAGCATGAAAACTTTTACAGAAATTAATGTAAATACAATGAGCTAGCTTATTAAATAATTTATTATATAAAAAATAAAACGAGCAAAAAACCTGTAGACCTTCAGAACCAGAAGCTATTCAGGGTGCCATGTGCCACAGTTAGTTCACAGTTTTTCTTGTAGATTTCCTTGGCTAAATAAACCTGGGAATCCCATGGTTAACCATACTTCAGAAACTTTCTTTTCCTTTTCTTTTCTGCTTAGCTTCTATACTTCAGAATTCCTAGGAGTCCTTCTGCACACGGAAGCCTGCTGTAAATTCAAAGCGGACGATGCAGATTACACTATTTCATGAAGCTTCTGTGACTCGAGATTTTCTTTTCCTATTAGTATACGTACCAAGTGGTTCTGCTAAACAGTAATTACAGGAAATGCTAATATAATCTAGAGGATTAAACCTATTGTCCTGGAGACCAAATAATGAAGTTGTTTTTGTCAAGAACAACAGGCTAATTAGGGAGAGAAGCAGGAGAGGAATTCTCACTCGTGATTTTCGATCCAGGACAGCTTGCACTCCACCACGGTAGGGATAAGGACCTCTCCCGAGATGAAAGTGTAGTTTGCACCTACAGAAAATGAGGTGCTTTTATATTAAGTCAAATTAAGTCATGTGTCAATCTACTGCTTGATGATAGGAATAAAATATCCCGGATGAGGAGTTAGGGGCTCTTCACAACAATCTTAATAATTGTTCTGCTGAGTGTGTTGTTATCTCATTCTTCAAAAAATGGAGGCCTGCTTTCTGCACACAGGTTAGAAGGCTAATAGAAAGATAAAAGAATATAGGCTTAAAAGTTCTTTGGAGACAACAAAGGATATACAAAGAAAATGCATTGTTAGTAAACATCATTCCTGTTATCGCAGTTTTCAGAACTTACTTTCAGAAACTAATTTATTTCCTCGTCTAATATGCTGTCTCGGGACACCCAGTAAAGGACTACTCTCACTATTTAAACAAATGAATAACTAACTAAGATCTTATACTATTTAAGTAAGAACAATATTAAAAATACAAGTATAGGTAATTGGTGAAAGTCTTTTTTGTAAGAGATTTCTTTTTTTTTTTTTTTAAGATTGATTTATTTATTGGAAAGCCAGATATACAGAGAGGAGGAGAGACAGAGAGGAAGATCTTCCGTCCAATGATTCACTCCCCAAGTGAGCACAACGGCCGATGCTATGTCGGTCCAAAGCCAGGAGCCAGGAAATTCTGGGTCTCCCACAGGGGTGCAGGGTCCCAAGGCTTTGGGCTGTCCTTGACTGCTTTCCCAGGCCACAAGCAGGGAGTTGGATGGGAAGTGGAGCTACCAGGATTAGAACCGGCGCCCATATGGGTTCCCGGGGCATTCAAGGCGAGGACTTTAGCTGCTAGGCCACTGTGCCGGGCCCAAGAGATTTCTATTTAAATTTGTTTTTTCCTTTGAAAAAAAGTGAGGGAGATCTTCCATCCACTGATTTACACCCCAAATGGCCATAACGCCAGGCCAGTGCCAAGAGGTTCATCTTGGTCTCGCATATGGTTTCAGTGACATAATCATGTGGTCTGTCCTCTGCTTCGCTTTCAGGTGCTTTAGCAGAGTGATGGATTGGAAGTGGAGCAGCTGGGACACGAGCCAGCACCCATCTGAGAAGCCAGCATCACAGGCAATGGCTAAAGAGGCTGTGCTACAATATGGGCCCCAGAATATAAGAATCTTAAATATATTCCACAAAATAAGCAACTTAAGATACAAAAATCGTTACTTTTTTTCAAAAGGTATTTCAAAAGAATATATACTATCAGACATAAATATGTAAAACTTTGCATGTGAGATTTCCTGGTAGAATAAGGCCAGCTTCAACGTAAGCCCAAGTTTTAACACATTTAGCATACAAATGTGAAAACAAGGGGACACTTTAGAAATGAGTAACTGGAGAAATGTCCTCGGAAGATTGATTCCGATCCAACCAGCTGATTTGCTTCCCAAATAGCCAAACTCAGTAGGCCAGAATTATATCCAGTTCTCCAGCCCCAGTATGGCAAGGGCCCAAGTGCCATCTTCCACTAAGTTCTCAGATACATTACCATGGAGCTGCATCAGAAGTGAACCAGCTGGGATTCAAACCTTTGCTCATAATAGGATGCCAAGATAGTAAGCAGTGGCTGGCTCAACACAGAATGCTCCAATACAAGCCACTGCTTAGTCATTTTCTACCCCAAAGTCTGTACCAGGGTCTTGTGTGTCAATATTTGAATATGGGTTACATTTATTAATAAATTTATAGATTGAAATAATTAAAAAAATAGTTACTCTTTCCCCTGCTTCTGTGGCTACAGGACAATTTCCCTAACTTGTTGCTGGGGTAGCCGAAATGCTTCTTTGGCTTGCGGGATGTTAGCAGAGCTGACACAGCCAAAGCTCCTTGAGGGCCACTATGCAATTCCTGAACTTGCTGCTATTGGCACAAGACAGGCCACTCCTCACTGGTTCCAGAGGGAGGATGCAATGAAACAGAGCTGATGATCCATCTTGACCAGGTCTAAGACACATCCAGGACAGCATGAGAGCCAACCCCGGTAAATTAACCTCTCACAGATCTATGAGAATAAAGGCTTGTTTTAAGGTACTATGTGCAGAGGTTTTAAAGCAGCATTGTGGCAGTAATTAACAGATATACACATTACTAAGAAGTAGTGGAAAATACAAGAAATAAAAAAAAAAAAACCTACCTGGCCCATCCTCTTGCTGCCTTTTACAATTTTTCTTATGCTCTAAATCATAAGGCTTTCCAGCTTCATATGCTGAATTATTGCATGAAATGGATATGTTGAGGGTGATTATGTATGTGTTTGGAGACAGAGTCTTTAGGAAAGGGTCAAGGTTAAATGAGGTCAAAAGGGCCGGGTCCTTATTTTACAGGCTTTAGGAGAAGAGGAGATGACACAAGAAATTTCTCACTGACTACCTGCACACAGAGCAGTGCCAGGAGAAGGCAGCCATCCATAAGCCAAGAAGAGAGGTCTCACCAGAAACTAACCCTGACAGGACTTGGCTGTGGGACTTGCAGCCTCCAACATGGTGAGAAGTGTTCTGTCGCTTAAGCCACTCTTAGTTACAGGGGTCTGAGGAAACTCATACACCCCGTACCCCTGGTAACTGTGGCCTTCAAACCTGAATAGTTGATATCAACATATCCTTGATGATAAAATCCACATCAAACATTTGATAAATTCTTGGGAGGGCCTAAAGAGATGGGTACAAGGAAGAGAGAAGGGGTGTTTTGTTTCTACTTTTTCTGCAGAGAGCCGATACCCATTAGTGGTGCCATTTGGACAAGGGCCACTGAGTAAGGATGAGGTTTCAACGAGGTTGTGAGGGAGGAGCTCCTCCGATGGGGTTAATTCCTTTGGGGAAATCCAATGTTTTCTTCTTTTTCTTTCTCTTCTCTTTCTCTGTCTGCCTCTTCATCTTTCCCCATCCTCTCCCTCTGCTTCTGCCCTCATGAGAGAACAGGGTAAACGCAGAGTTACATCAGGTCAGAAGAGAGCCTTTTCCAGGGCCTGATGTCAAACGCCGAGTTTTGAGACACTGAAATCCGTGCTGTTTCCAACACCTAGCTTATCGCACTTAGTCATGGCATCTCAGGCACATGAGCACAGACCTTCCTCTGTTCCTTTCACACTTGCGTGGCATCATCGTGCCAGTCAGAGACACTTCATACACAGCCACAACTGCTCTGTGTCATGGTCGGAAGGTGGTGTTTGCTATTCCTGGCTCGTGTTTTCCTGAAACACTCTTTAGCTCCTTGGCTGGCAGTAAGCAGAGGCTCTGGATCTGCCCAGCGCTGCTGGGTGTTAACTCTCTCCCTTCCCAGAGTGTGAGTTCCTTGCTGCCAGCAGAGCTGCTTTTCAGCAAAGCCCTTGCCGTCAGTGGATTTCCAGGTCCTCACCTCTGCTGTCATCTTGGTGGTGCCCTTGCTTTAGCTGACCTAAGATACAACTCCCTATCATTGCTGTCACTCTACTTTTCAAATTAGTAACTAAATCCTTTTTTTTTTTCCCAAGAAATTGATTAAATGACTATAGGTTTACCACTAGTCTGGTTGCAGAACTTAGAAATGAAGCCATGAATAAGATGTAGTTTTAACTAAAGTTCTACGTTGAAATTTAGAGGCTCCTGGAAGTGTTAACATGTCTTGGTTAATCATACTTACCTAACCCACCGCAATCTTTATTCCCAAGCCATTTTAACTTTTCTTCAGAGTGGTCTTAAGAAAAAAGGAGTGGTTTGCAGGGTATAAATTTTCAATTATACAAAACAATGTCTGTTTTAGAATTATGCTTTAAAGTTCTGTGCCTATGGTTCACAATCCTGTTTACTGAGCAGCTGAAAACATCAACTATTTGTTCCTATTACACTAAAATAAATTAGGGTGATTATTGTTTAGAAAACAAAGTACTCATTACGATTACAGAAAACATCGCCAAGCACAGCGCCCAGCACCAAGTCAGTGCTGGACAAGAATTCTTTAGCTTCTATCTGTCCATCACATAAATTACCTCAAGCTGATTCATATCATATGTGTTTTTCTTAATTTCAACTAATTTCTTTGCTTCTAGCATTTCAAGATGTAAAACACCTTGCAGATTTTAAAGAAAAGCATCTGAATACTGTTGAATTGAGCTGCTCTAACCATCTGATCCGCAATTTAATGCCTGGGCAGAAAAACAGTCTTAATTGGGCTTGCCAATGAATTGGTTTCCCAGAGCCTGAATGGAAAACCAGCATCATTTAAGATCATCCTCAACACAGGAAGGCCAGACTGCAGTCTGTTTTATGTAACACATGCCATAGATTTGTAACATTCTCAAGAGATGTATCAAAAGACCTTTGAAATTCTCACATGAACAAATGTCACTATTGCATATCATTTCCTCACCAAAAACTGTTGAACGTCATGATGCTGTGAAACCCCTTCAGACCTCCATGAGGGTTTCTGTGTGCCTGACAGCAAGTTGAGATAAACGTCAATGATACTGACACCTGGAGTGACTGACAAGGCTCACTCAGAGCCTCATGTTTCCCCCCTCACGGTGATCTCACAGGATTCAAACTCGGGGTTCAACACACCTCCAAGTACCACAGGGTTTCTTAGGAATCACCAACATCACAAACGCTAAATCTGCTCTTGGCAAAGGCCTATTCAACCGTACGACTGACCCAGACAGATAGTGGAAAGTGAAAGATACTTGTCAGAACAGGAAATAAAACAAAGCCCCCAAAGCCCCTGCAGTGGCACAAATGAGACATTGCATACATTTGATTCAGCCTTTACATCATCATTTCAGATGGGCAACAACTGGGTACAAACTGAAGCCAATAACCTGAGTAATGAGCTCTACCGTGAGAAATAATATCCCCATGCCCCCATTACGCAAAAAATAACTGTTAGCATACAACCTGCCCCTTCCAAGCACACATGGGAAACCTGCCAGTAGGACACTGCTTGCGGAAGATGATTAAATTAGCATCCCAGGGAGAAAAGCAGAAAAAGAGATCACCTAGGCAATTTAATTTTAAGCCTCACATTTAGTGGAAGACAGAGTTTGAAATCTCTGATCAGATTGTATTTCACACAAGTAAAAGACAATAGCTGGAAGACAGAAGCTAGGTACACTTAGTTATGTCCACCTTACAAAGAAAAATCATGTGTAGTATGGTTAAGTCAGTTGCTCCAAGTTGCACAGTCAAGAGCTGAGATTTGAATTCTGATTGATGCTGTTAACTGTGGAGCAGCTCTACAGCAAACCTTGGTGGCAAAGGGCTCAGACTCTGGAACCAAACCACTTTGTTTTGGAACTCTGTCTCTACGTTAACACTTTTAGTTCTGTGTATTGTTTTCATCTGCTATAAAATGAAGAAAACAATGCACTTTATCTTAAAGGATTTATGTGAAACTAAATGTCACAAATCACATTTGGCACATAGAACAGGGCTTGACAAGTGTAGAGCATTCAGTCATTGTCATCACCACCACCACTTATCGGAGCTTAGTACTTATAGGAACACCCCAACATTTCAATAATTATTCCAATACCTTGGTCTCTTGCTTTAGTTTCTTCCATCTCCAATAATATATTCTTCTTCCTTAACTGCTACAACATTGCCTTTCCTCTCCTACATTTCCAGTAGCAAAGTTATACCTTCACAATGTAGACTTCGGTTCTTTTTTTCTATCAATCATCTACTTCGGTTGCATTCACCTTCTCACCTTGCTGGAATTATGCAGGCTGCCAGTCTGATCGTTCCTCTTCAGATTATCTTAACTGACTTACTCCTTGCTCTCCCCATGGATTTTGCAGTCCATGGAGTTCTGCAAGATACCAGTTGTGGGGCTCTGCATTCACTGGCTTTCACTGCAATGGTGCTGATCCTGAGACATGCACTTAATTCTCTCTTTCTCCCCAAAGTGAGAGCATCTTTCTCCACACCTGTACTCTTTGAAATTGGGAAAGCGATGAGAGGAACCTGCTTCCTATTCTGCCTTCCTCTATGTGTCTTTTCATATTATTACGTAAAAACCAGACACCATGGCTTCTCACTGAGCTTCCTTGGTTGTTGTAAATGTTGGTTCAGGAGAAAGTATTCCAATTGGTAATTCTGTGGACCTAACAACTGGTGGAGGATCTCATTTCTTAGTGAGTTAATCTAGAAATAAACTTGGAATCATTGGTTACAAAGGAGCAGAGAAAAGCAAGCTGTTTTGCTGTATGGGGTTAAAAACAAACAAACAAAAAAAAACTCCACCAAAGAATTCTGCCATGAATAAGAACTGAGTATGAGCATGAAGATAGGGCTCCTGTTAGATTCTACCACAAAAATAGAAGAATTGCAACATGAGAAAAGAGAAAGTGTGATACCAAAGAAGCAACACATCACGGTACAATTAGCACACCACATTTTCACTTCTTCCTTTGTAAAGAGCAGTATCTATTCACACAGAACCTTCACTTACTCTGGAATGCATGGACAGTCCAAAAGGAAGGCAGTGAGCATTGGACATGGATGATCCAGCTGCACTCATCCCGTTCTTATACATTTTACTTCTCAATGTCCATATCCCAATTTACCAGAAATGCAAAGAAAAGTATATAGCAATAAAAGTGTTAGTGAAGATGTGGTAAACTGGCAAAACCACAGTAGAAAACAGTATAAATTTTCATCAAAAAATTAAAAATTCCAGTATTATATGTTTTAGAAAACTCAAATATTTATTCAAAACAACAGATCAATAACTGGAAAAATAGTTGCATAACTACATATACTGAGGCATTGTTCAAAATACCCAAAGGTGGAATCAATCTAAATGTTATCAGCACTTATAAATACTATGGAACATTATCAACCTTAAAAATGAAAGAAACCAGGCCCAGCATGGTAGCCTAATGGATAAATACTCGCCTTGCACACACCACAATCCCATATGGGCACCGTTTCATATTCTCGCTGTTCCACTTCCCTTCCAGCTCCCTGCTTGTGGCCTGGGAAAGCAGTAGAGGACTTCCCAAAGCGTTGAACCCATGCAGGAGATCTAGAGGAAACCCCTGTCTCCTGGCTTTGGATCAGCTTCATTCCAGCCATTGCAGTCACTTGGGGGCATGAACAACCAGCAGACGGAAGATCTTTCTCTGTATCTCTTCCTCTCTGTAAACCTGCCTTTCCAATAAAAATAAAATAAATCTCTAATTTTTTTTTAACTAAAACAAAATGAAGGAAACCTGGTCATATTCGTCAATGTGAGTCAAATTTGAGGGTATTATTTTAAGTGGAATATACTAATCACTGAAGCACAGATACTGCATGATTTTATTTATATGAGGTATCTGAAGCGTCCAAATTAATACAAGCAGAAAATAAAATGTTGGCTGTCAAGTGATAGGGAGAAAGGAAATAGGGCGTTCTATTTGGAGTATAAACTCTCGGTAATGAGTGATTTCTTAAAAATTCCCTTAATTAAAAAAATTCTCTAAATTTGCTGGGCAGCAACATGCATAAGGTTAACATGCATGTAGAGTAACACATACTACACTGTACACTTAAACTTTTGTAAAGAGTATATTCATGGTGCTTTTAATACATATATTCCAAATGAAATAGCAGGTACATGATACAACTCAGAAAGATTACTCTGAGTACATCATCAGAGAGCATTTCAAGAAGGAAACTGAATAAGTCATATACCTTGTAAGACATATAGTTTTGGATATTGTGAGATTCCAGCTGGGATTGGAATTGTGGTATCAACAAGTTAAACAATTACCTATTATACAGGCATCCCACTTGAGCATGAGATTAGTCTCGGCTGCTTCACTTCTGATCCAGCTCCAGGAAAAGCAGTGTAACTTGGCCCAGTGCTTGGATCACTGTCACACTGGACACCTACTGGGAGTTTCAGGCCACTGACTTTGACCTGACCTGGCCTGGCCTGGCCTGGCTATGACCATTGCAGCTACTGGGGAGTAAACCAGCAGATAGAAGCCCCCACCTCTCTCTCTCTCTGCCTTTCAAGTAAATAAAATAAGTCTCCAGGGGAAAAAAGTCTACTTCAGACTTAGGAGACAGCATAATATGGATGAAACAGACTTAAAACATCAAATAGTAAAGAGTGCATCTGGAGTTGAATATGTGTGAGGAAAAATAATAGGATTAGAGGGCTGTTCTCTGATTAAGGAACATATGTTAAATCAGCTAAGCAATATAAATTTCTTATTTCTGTAAAAAAATAATTAAAATATCAAAACCTTTAGTATATACGAAATGATTTGAATAAAATTTAAAACTCTAAAAGATGTTGAATTTGCCATTTACAGTAACATTAGCGATGGCAGCACTATGAAATATAAAAATTATACATGCATACATCCACACTTGTAACTTTGCTTGTTTCTTACAGACTCATTAAAGATATTAGTAATTATAAATCTCAAAAATTCATTATACTTAGAGATATGATGACACTATTAAAATACAAAATGATCATAAAACACTGTTTTTGCTTTAAGTAACCTTTAGCTAGTTAAGAACACAAACTGAAATCACGCAAAGACATTTGAGTATAACCAGTAATTCGCATAAGGGTCAAATTAATATGTAGCTTCAGTGAAGGGAAAAATTGGGGAGGACTGGCTTAATCAAGCAAGATTAGTCAGAGAGTCAGTATAGATTAGTGGTTAAGAAACTATGCTCTGGAATGATAATCAATTGCATTCAAATCCCTGTTGTGTAATTAACTGTGTGATCTCAGCCAACTTATATGCTTGGGATGTTTCCTACTCTGTAATACTAAGAGTCAAAAAAAAAAAAAACCTAGACCTAAAGACCTAAATTTTTCAAATATTAACACTTCATTTATTTGAAAGGTAAAGTGAGTAAGTGAGTGAGAGAGAGCACTCTTTCATTTGCTGGGTCACTCTCCAAATGGCTGCAAAAGTGAAGTCAAGATCAGGCCAAAAACAGGAGCCTGGGAGGCTTTCCAGAAGGGTGGCGGGAACCCAGGTAAATGCGCCATTTGCCCCTCTGCAGCCACACTGGCAGGAAGATGGATCAGAAACACAGACAGCCGTATGAGATGTAGAGTCCCAGCTGGCAGCCTGACATGTGCCACAAGATCTAGAATGGAACAGAACAGGCACAGAACAGGCACTCTAAAAGGAAGAATAAACAATAATCAAATATCTGCAAGTACACACACATCTTTGGCCAATAACATATGTTACTTCAACATTATTTTTAAAAGGAAAAACAAAACAATGGAAAAGATTATCTGTAATTATTTAACATGAAATATACAGTTAAATTTTTTATTCTGGGTCCAGCACGGTAGTCTAGTGGTTAAGGTCCTTGCCTTGAATGTACCAGGATCCCATATGGGCACCAGCTCATATCCCAGCAGCTCCACTTCCCTCCCAGCTCCCTGTTTGAGGCCTCAGAAGGCAGTTGAGGATGGCCCGAAGCCTTGGGACCCTGTACACACATGAGAAATCCAGAAGAAGCTCCTGCCTCCTGGCTTCAGATGGGCTCAGCTCCAGTCAGGGCAGCCACTTAAGGAGGGAAGAGGAGGGAAGGTCTTTCTATCTTTCCTTCTCTCTGGAAATCTACCTTTTCCAATAAAAAATAAATAGATAAATAAATAGATAGATCGATCTTTAATATATACATAGTATTCTTTTCTGAGAGCTGGTGTGTTCCGTTTTGTCACATGGTGATCCTTAGATCTTCTTTCCAATGATACCAGACATTTCAGGACAGCATTATCTTTAATGACTATCCAATTAATTGTTCTTAACAAAGAACATACTTCACAACAGTTTATATTAGACATTGTTCTGAGCACTGAAAATAAGATGTTTGACAAGATGGATAAAATCCTTAACTAATACTTTTCTAATTTTGAAACACTGATATCTTCTAATTTTTTACTATTGTAAACTACCCAGCACCAAATACTTTGGTACACAACATTTTTATTAAGATTTATTTTAATTATATCGGAAAGTCAGATATACAGAGAGGAGGAGAGACAGAGAGGAGGATCTTCCATCCAATGATTCACTCCCCAAGTGGCTACAATTTATTTGCAAAGAATATACTTAGTAAAAATATTCATATTAGGGCCCGGCGCAATGGTGCAGTAGTTAAGGTCCTCACCTTGCATGCCCGGGATCCCATATGGACGCCGGTTCTAATCCCGGCAGCCCCGCTTCCCTTCCTGCTCCCTGCCTGTGGTCCGGGAAAGCAGTGGAGGACGGCCCAAGTCTTTGGGACCCTGCACCCGCGTGGGAGACCAGGAAGAAGTTCCTGGTTCCCAGCTTCGGACCAGCATAGCATTGGCCGTTGCGTTCACTTGGGGAGTGAATCATTGGATGGAAGATCTTCCTCTCTGTCTCTCCTCTCTGTATATCCGCCTTTCCAATAAAAAAAAAATTCATATTAATGAGATCAATTCAGTGAGAGCCATGGACTCTCAAGAGTTATACTCCCAATTTAAATGAAACTGTCATTTGCTAAAATGTACATAAAAGGCGTTTACTTTTTAGTATGCCTGGATGACTTTGATCAAGGTGATCTTATTTTGTTATCTGCCTTTATGTACACAAAGCATGGGTCAAAATTGAAATGTTTGAAACAAACAAACAAAAAAACCGCTTATCTCCTTAAGAATTCCAGGGGTCAGTGTAGTAGCCTATTAGGCTAATCCTCCACTTGTGGTACAAGAATCCCATATAAGTGCCAGGTCATATCCTGGCTGCTCCACTGCCAATAGCCTGGGGAAGCAACCCCTGTGCCTTCGTTAGAGACCTAGAAGAAACTGCTGGTTCCTGGCTTCTGCCATTGTGATCATTAGGTAAGCAAACCAGCAGATGGAAGAACATTTTCTCTGTCTCATCTTATCTTTGTAAAACTGCCTTCTTAATAAAAAAAAATAAATAAATATTTTTTGAAATTCTATACAACTATAAGCCTTGAAAATACTACTGAAGCATACAGGAAACATGAACTCTAAAAAATATAACTGACTCAATTTTGCTAAAATGAACAATTCATGAGAGTATACAATTAACTGCATTTCCTCTGGAGTATTTTCTCATCAATTTGCTTATAAAATATATAGATTCCATCCTCACAATCAATCTTTGGTGTAAAGTACGGTTATATGATCAATGTATTAAATATGTTAATCCTGTTATTGGCTTGCGATGCAAGTAACTGCCTTGATGTTTAAGGCCACTGTCAGCTACTATGTGACTCAGCACTAAGATTAAGAAGACAAAATCTGAGATGGAAATTTGATATGTTGCCCAGAACATCAATGACATGACTTGACCATAGCTTGAGCAATTATTATTTACAATTCAAAATTGAAAACTCAGAGTTAGTCTATTTTCATGAAGGAAATAGAAACACATGTTAAAAAAAACACACACAAAGACAAATGTGGCAATTAAAGGTCACACTAATAAGCTATTAACAAAACCTTTGAGTCAGCAGTAGCTATGAGGTAGGGAAATATATTCAAAGGCTATACAAAGAAACACACCTTGAACATGGGAAGAACGTTAAATAAACTCGCAAAATAAATAAGAGCTACCATTAAAAGAACAGGACATTGAAAAGAACCAGAGAAGAGAAGCCAGGAGATTTGTACAGATGGCAAAACGTGGTTATGAATTCTCCCTCCCCCCTTCCATTTGTATACCTGGTAAACATACCCAGAATCCCAGACATGCACACAATACTCTGCAGAGAAAGCACAAGAATGGGACTAGTGACAAACACTGGAAGACAGAGAGAAGGCCTGTGTAGACACAGAATAACAAACAAGGCTTAGCCAACCCCTGGAGTAGAACTACAGCTATGCCCTTTCCATAAAATCATCCTTAAATTTACCTGGTTTACTCTACTCTCTAACCAAGGTGAACTAAAACAATAATGCCTTCTCACTACAAATATTTTTTTCACAGCTGACTTACCTGAAGTTCCAAAAAGGTCGTATAATAGCCAAAACAGTTATTAATCTGTTGTGTTTTTTTTTACAGGTGGGCCTTGAAATCTAGAATGATTCATTACAAATACATTAAGTCTTTTGATTCCAAATCATATCCAATAAAAAACAAAAGTTTTACATTATAAAATGGGCATTTGGTGCAGCTGTTAGACACAGCCTGGAACGCTTGCATTCCAGGACTGACTACCCAGGTCAAAGGTCTGTTCTTCTCCTGATCCAGCATCCTGCTAATGTGCACCTCTGCCAGGAAGCGGGTGATAGTTCACTTTCTTGGATCCCTGCATCCCATCCCACATGGGAAATACAGATGGAGTTCTCGGCTCTGGGTTTATTCTTGGCCCAGCCCTGGCTGCCATGGGCATCTGGGGAATATCCAAGGGATAGGAGATCTCATTCTCATATTTATAATCTCTCTCTCTCTCTCTCTGTATGTCACTCTGCCTTTCAAACAGAATTTTTAAAATAAATAAAACCTGGGACTGGCTTTATGGCATAGTGGGTAAAGCAGCTGCCTGCCATGCCAGCATCCCATCTGGGATCCCATCCGCATCCTATCCACATCCCATCTGCTCCACTACCAACCCAGTTCCTTGCAAATGACCTGTGGAAATCAGTATAAGGTAGCCCAAGTGTTTGGATCCCTGCCACTCACATGGGAGACCCAGATGAAACTCCTGGCTCCTAGCTTTGGCCTAGTTTAGCTGTCGTGTTGGGGTCACATTATGAGTGAATCAACAGATAGCAAATTAAATTCAACTCTCCTCTCCTCTCCTCTTCTCTCCTCTCCTCTCCCTTCCCCTCTCCTCTCCCTTCCCCTCTCCTCTCCCTTCCCCTCCCCTCCCCTCCCCTCCCCTCATCTCTTCTCCTCTCTTCCCCTCCCCTCCCCTCCTCTCCTCTCCCTTTTCCTCCCCTCCCCTCCCCTCCCCCCTCCTCTCCTCTCCTCTCCTTTCCTCTCCTCTCCTCTCCTCTCCTTTCCTCTCCCTTCCCCTCCTCTCATCTCCCCCCTTCTCATTTCTTCTCCTTCCCTATCTCCTCTTCTCTCTAGCCCTTTCAAATGAATAAATAAATCTTCAAACATAAAGAAATAAGCCTTTAAAAATTATAAAGCAGCAGAAACCATGCTAGCAAATGGATCATACATGCAAACATAAAATGCAGAAGTACAGCTTCTATCATCAATAGGTTTGCACTGTACTAGGAAACACAAACAAGGAGACTGCAGGTTATGACACAGTTGATTACAATGATGCCTTTGTGCACAGGACATTAATTACCAAGGGAAGAAGTTGAACTCATATGGCAGTGAATAGCAGTAAAAAGTGCTATTCAATGGATATCCGAAACAATAGGAATGGAAATGAGAGCGGGATCAACTTGACAGGGGAAATTGTGTGAAGGAGAGACAGTCATAGCTGGCACATCCAACACGAGCCATCAATTTTGATTGAGTAAAGAAATGAGCTAGTAATGATCTTTAAATTTACTGAAGCATCAATAGATGTCAGCACAGTAGTAGACAGGTTATTTTTAGGAAGATAAAGAGACTGTGTAGGGCCCGGCACAGTGGCCTAGTGACTAAAGTCCTCACCTTGAACATGCCCCAGGATCCCATATGAGCACCGGTTCTAATCCCGGCAGCTCTGCTTCCCATCCAGTTCCCTGCTTATGGCCTGCGAAAGCAGTTGAGGATGGCCCAAAGCCTTGAGACCCTGAAACCTGTGTGGGAGTTCCTGGCTCCTGGCTCAGGATGAACACAGCACCAGCCGTTGTGTTCACTTGGGGAGTGAACCATCAGATGGAAGATCTTCCTCTCTGTCTCTCCTCCTCTCTGTATATCTGACTTTGTAATAAAAATGAATAAATCTTAAAAAAAAAAAGACTGTGTAACCTTTGAGGAGGTTTCAGTTATCTAACATGGTTGGCATGATGGTAGCATGTTTGAGAATCTGAACATTGAAATGTCACATGTCAAATCACACAGGGCATTCTTTGCCATTTTAAGAAAGTTGATACAGAGGTTGAGGTTCTTGAAGAACAAAGAAACTATTTACATTATCCTATTTGCATTTCAGAAAAAGTGTCTGTGGCCACATGAGGGATTGACTGAAAGACAAAAATGATGTAAGTAGTAAGAACAGATTGTCCCACAGTGGCCAAGCAATACAAAACTTAGTGTTAATGTGAGCCAGGTAGAGGGAGTAAGAAGGTACAAATCACAAAGGAATTGATTAGCTCAGGACTCACTCACCAATTGGATATTGAGAATGAGAGATTAAATGGACAATATGTTGACTTTCAGATCACCTTTGGCACTTTCAAGTGTCATTAAACAAATACTAAATTCAAAAGTACTCATAGAGTAGATTAAGAAGGAACAGAAGAGTAAAACAACAACAACAGCAACAGCAAAAACCACAGAATATTATCCTGAGCTAAGAGAACCTGAGTAAGAGAATGACCACAATTTCAACTGGCAAAGAAATGTCAAAACAAAACGTGGACCAACATGTAACTATGAGATTTGGCAGAGTGCTGGTGGCCTGTGCAGCAGCTGGTAGAGCAGTTGCGACAGATGGCAGAGAGCAGCTGGTAGAGGGAGTACAAATGGGAAACAAAGGCTAGAATCCAAGCGAGGAGGCTTCTTCCTTGTACCTTGTTAGCAATGTCTTGCACAAGTTAGCCATACTAGGGAAATACTAGAGAATTCAAGTTGCAATGAGCAAAAATATGCAGTACATACTTAAAATCTTTTACTACTCTGAATTCGTTGTATTGGTCATGCCTATTTAACCATAAATTTTGAAACGTCAACAGTTATGTCCATCTAGTTTCCCAACATACCGATACACGGAAGCTGTTAAACATACAATAGACAACAATTTTCTCATTACTGAAATTCCATTCCATTCAAGCTTCAAGATTGAAAGCATCAAAAATCACCTACCTCCACGAATCCCTTTCCAATATCTCCCCCTCTCCCCGCAAACCTCTCATGTCATTCTCCCTCTCTCCTTTCTCCTGTACTACCAATATATAACATATAGTTGTGTACATACTGACTTATAGAGATTTCAAGGGACTCGGTTGAATGAATTATTCTCTTAAGTTAGGACAATAAGCTCAACCACTGCTTTTATTTCATAAAATTTAATTATTTCTTTGAAAGGCTGAAAGAGAGGCAGGATCTTGAACATTGTCCATCTGCTGCTTCACTCCTCACATGACCACAACAGCCAGAGTTTGCCTTTTCCAAAGCCAGGATACCAGGTTTTCTTCTGGATTTCCCACATGGGTGCAGGGGCAGAAGGACTTCTGTCATCTTGTACTGCTTTCCCAGGTGCACTAGCAAGGGGCTCCAATCAATATCTAAACAGGGTGCCAGTACCCCAGTGCCTTTACCTCCTATTTTGGAGTGCTGGCTCTATTGACAGCTGATTTTTTTAAGAAAGAATAATTAAGTTATTTATGATTTAAAAAAAAAGTTTTGGGCCCAGCACGATAGTGTAGTGGTTAAAGTCCTCGCCTTGCATGCACCCAGATCCCATTTAGGCGACGGTTCTTATCCCGGTAGCTCCACTTCCCACCCAGTTCCCTGCTTGTGGCATGGGAAAGCAGTTGAGGATGGCCCAAAGCCTTGGGATCTTGCACCCCTGTGGGAGACCTGGAAGAGCTCCTGGCTCCTGGCTTTGGATTTTCTCAGCTCCAGCCATTGTGGCCGCGTGGGGAGTGAACCATCAGATGGAAGATCTTCCTCTCTGTCTCTCCTCCTCTCTGTATACCCGACTTTGTAATAAAAATAAATAAACCCTTAAAAAAAGTTTTGAGTGGGCATTATGGCACTAGAGGTTAAACTCCATGCTAGAGGTACCTGCATCTTTACTACTAGAATATCAATTCATAACAGTTGTTGACCTTGTTTCATGGCTTCTCACTTATGGTAATGTATAGTGATGGAGTACTGGGGTCTATCATGTACAGACGTGGGAGTATAATGGAACACGCATCCCTGCATCCAGACAAAAGATGGATTCCCAATGAAACTGTTGGACGTGTGTAGACGACGGGATGCTGGACTGTCTGACATTGTCTGCACCAATAATGTCACGGTACACTGAAATAAGAGACTGATAGAATTATGATTCCTTATGCAGGACTACACTATTGTACAAAATGGGAAAAATCTGACGGAGGGTGGGAGTTTGGAGGGGAATAATTCCCGCCTATACAAAATTGTACCACACAATTCAAAATTCAAAATAGAAATATATTAAAAAACAATTAAAAATACTAAAATATCAATTCAAGCTCTGGCTGCTGTTTCCTTTTCAGCTTTGGGTTAATGCAGACAGAGGTCTAAATACTCAGGTCCCTGCCACCCATACTGGAGTCCTGGGTGGAATTTCTGGTGCTTGGTTTTAGCCTGGCCTCACCCCAGCTGCTGTGGGCATTTTTGGATTTATCCAGTACATGGAAGCTCTCTGTTTCCAGGAACGAGCACTGTGGTGGGGTACATTAAACTACTCCCTGAAACATTGGCACCCATATGAACATTATTTCCAAGTTCCAGCTGCTCCACTTCCAATCGAGATCCCTGCTTGTAAGCCTTCAAAGTCGACAGAAAATGGTCCAAGTATTTGCCTACCTGTAAAACACAGATTAAATTCTTGGCTGCTGACTTTGACCTGGCCTACTCGAGGTTACTGAGGCCACTTGGGGATCAAACTGGTGGATGGAAGATCGATCTCTCTCTTCCCCCTTCCCTCTATTTTCTCTTTGTAACTGCCGAAGAAAAATATTTTTTAAAAAAGCCGGATGAGTGAATCCCAAAAGATTAGATACCACATGTTTGCCTTGATTTAACCTGTAATTTTTTGTTTGGTTGTTTGTTATTTTTTGAACCTGTCATTGATACTGTCTCAACCCAGATGTTTCGAAGAATGGAACTTGCATTATTTTTAACATATTGTTTACCCATTACTATGTCAATTAATTCCATAATGTTGTATATTGATACTGAGGCCTTGTTGGGGCTTTTAACCGACCGGATTTTTACTCTGTTAGACCTATCTTCAGACCATAGAAGGTCTCCCCAGGAGGCCACTGAACTTATCTGGACAATAAGACGCTGAACTTTATGCTAGGCATGTGTTTGCAAGCAATGAATCTCAACTGAACTTGAACTATGGTTATGCAGCAAGGTGGAGGAATCCACCATGGGGGGAGGGGTATGGGGAGGGGTGGGGGGAATCCCCAGCGCCTATAAAACTGTACTACATAATACAGTGTAAGCAACAATAAAAAAAAAAAAAAAAAGAAATAAAAACAAATTTTTAAAAATGAAAAAAAAAAAAAAAAGCCGGGCCCGGCACAGTGGCGCAAGTGGTTAAAGGTCCTCGCCTTGCACGCCCAGGATCCCATATGGGCGCCGGTTCTAATCCCGGCAGCCCCGCTTCCCTTCCAGCTCCCTGCCTGTGGCCTGGGAAAGCAGTCGAGGACGGCCCAAAGCTTTGGGAACCTGCACCCGTGTGGAAGACCCAGAAGAGGCTCCTGGCTTTGGATCGGCATAGTATCGGCCCATTGCGCTCACTTGGGGAGTGAATCATTGGACGGAAGATCTTCCTCTCTGTCTCTCCTCTCTGTATATCTGCCTTTCCAATGAAAAAATAATAAAAATAAATCTTTAAAAAAAAAATAAAATAAAAAAGCCTCTTCCTATTTCTCCCTATTATTTCCTTCAAATAAATAAATCTTTTCAAAATTTTAAATTTATTGTATTTGTATTTCAACTGTTTTGTATTAGATTTTTAAATGCAGTGTTGACAGAATAAAAGCTGATTCCCTTTCATTCTGGGAGACGATCTGCACAGCTTTGAGGTAAGCCATGCTTACATAATACATGCATTAACCTTTCGAAAAAATGTCATTATGCATGCATGTTCACATAGCACTAGTAAATACTGGATGTAACTTAAATCCAGTCTTCCATTCCTAATCATGTCAAACAAACTTCAGCTTTTTTTGCTCAACAAGTGATTGTTTTAAAGATACTCAATAATGCTTTGGAGGAGAGATACACTGCAACTATCTAAAATTGTTGCTTCTTTTCTTCTTGGGAGTAGGAGGAGAGGAATCCAGGAAGTGTGTGGTTCACTTTACAGGTTTTAGGAGTGAGCATTGCTTTCATTTATGTCAATTTGACTCAGATTTTTTTGAGATTACAGGAATATGCAAGAACAGGCATGAATTCTGAGCTAGATTAGGAAATCACCATTTGCCTCTTCCTTATTTCATTTTATTAATTGATTTTTTTCCATATTTTAGAGTCTCCATATCAGTTCTTACACCAGTAATTCTCTAGTTTTTCAAGTATATTCTTGGAATGAGCAAAAAACACATGAATGGGAAAAGTTGTATTTAAAAATCATAGTTAAGTCTCACTCATAACTTGTTTTTTATTAGTGATTATTTATTATTATTATTATTATTTTATGATACAGTTCCATAGGCTCCTGGGATTTCCCTTATCCCAGCCCCAATCACCCTCTCTTAGTTCCTCCATATCATTACTAAAGTATAGTTCTTGATACACAATCATATGTCCATCAATGTGGGCATGGACAATGGCAAAGTAACCAGCATCCGTTGTCAAGATATAGTAAACCGTTTCAGTGTAAGTCCATCTTTGTCTGGAAGTAGAGATGCATACTACATTGTATCCTGACATCTGGATATGTTAGTCTCCATTTCACAGTTACTGTACATCCTCTTAAATGAAAAGTCACAATACAAAATCAACAATAGGAAGACAAATAGAAGTTTACAATGCCATGAAGTTGAATAACATGTTAGTAGATATGACAGTCTCCATTACACAGCTACTATACATCCCCTTAAATGAAAAGCCACAAAACAAAATCAACAATTGGAATAAAATAGAAATTAATAACACCATGAAGTTAAATAATATGCTACTGAATGATTACTGTGCACTGAAGAAATAAAAAAGAAAATCTAGAACCTTCCTGAAGAAAGTGATGCTTTTGTATGATCTATGAGTCACTAAAGAATTTAATCAGAAGAAACTGTTTTGAAGAGATACAACTAACAAAGACAAAACCATCAAAAACCATGAGATATAGCTTCTGCTGATCTTGGTTGATAAAATGTGTCTCTTCTGGACAACAAATAGATGGGTTTTGTTTTTTAATCCGGTCTAACCTACCATGTTTGATTGAGTTTAAGCCAATTAATTTCATTAATATATATAGGTGGTAAGTTGGTCCTGTCATTTTATCAATGGGTAGTTCATTTTTTTTAGTCTTCTATTGCTATTTTACTGGAATGTTCTTCCCATTTGCCTTTGGTTTTGTTGGGTGCTATTCCTTTTCTCTGTCAAGAGAACATCTTAAAGTAACATTTGCAGAGCAGGTTTGGAAGAGGCAAATTCTTTTAACTTTTCTTTACTCTGGAAGAATTTTATTTCAATTTCAAAGACAAAAGAAAGCTTTGCTGGGTATGTTATCCTGGGCTGACAATTTTTTTCTTTTAGAATCTGAAATATGTTACTCCATTCTCTTCTTGCCTGTAGAGTTTCCTTGAGAGGTCTCCTGTGAGTTTAATTAGCATTCCTTTATATGTCAGTTGATTTTTTTCACATGCACATTTAAGGATCTTTTCCTTATGTTCAATTGAAAAGAGCTTGATTATCATGTGTTTTGGTGAAGATCACTTTTGATCAAGCCTGTTGGGAATACTGTGCCCCTCCTAGATGTTGTTTCCCAATTCTTTTTCTAGATTAGGGAAAATTTCCCTTATTATTTCATTAAATATATCTGTAAACCCAGTTTCTCTTTCTGCACCTTCTGGGACTCCCATAACTCTTATATACGACCTTCTAATAGTGTCTTTTAATTCTTGAATACTTTTTTTTTGGCCTGATCCAGCTCTGCTTCTATCCTTTTGTTTGTTTCACCCTGATAATAGGAAATATCTTCTAATTTGAGAGTCTTTCTTCTGCATCCTTCAATCTGTTACAAGACTCTCCACTGTACTTGTAATTTGCTCTTCTGTGTTCTTCATTTCTGATATATCAGCATTGATCTGCTTTATTGCTGCTATTTCTTGTGTAACAATTTCCTTAAATTCTTTAAACTCTTGTATGTGCTTCTCACTGATGATCAGAAGCTTTATGAGTTTTCTGAATTCTGTGTCCCACATTTTCTCAATGTCTTCCTCAGTGAACTCTAAGGTTGGTATAGGGTTTTGTTCCTTTGCAGGGGAGTAATGTTTATTGTGCCTCTGTGTCTTCTTTTGCTCTTGATCATTGTACTTCTGGTCAGCAGAATCTTCTCGTTGGGGCAGGTTTCTAAGCTGTGTCTCCCACGGGTCTACAGTTAGATTTTACTTATTGCCGTTGGATTTTCTTATTGCTCTTTGCTTGTAGCCAACTGTGTCACTCCCTCCAGCAAGTTCCAGGTCTGGGTACCACGGTCTCTGTAGCCTCAACTCCTGGCTCACCACCTTCCACCTCCTGTGCTATTGTGCTGAGGTTGCACTGTTGTCTTTACAACCTTTCTCCCACTTCTGGTTGGAGCACGTCCCACGATTAGGGAGACATCAGATGTCCCATATAGCTAGGTTTGTGGTGGTGCTGATCTTGCTGGAACCAGATGTACTTTAGGTCTGAGTGCCACACGTACCTATTTTGACCCACAGGACCAGTGCAATTCACTGAACTCAGTGAGTTCTCGCCAACCTCAGCACATGTGCAGCTCACTGTTGTCCCTGCAATTTTAATTCTTTGCCACACTGTACAAAAGTGCCTGATGCGTTACTGCTAACACTCTTGATCTGCCAGCGATCAGGTGTGAGGGCTACCTGGACCTGTCTTCAGTGGAACCTGTAAAAAGCCACATTGTTGCAGTTCACTCAATCAGAAATTAGTTCACTCCCAGCTCAGTTTATGCTCAGTCCTTTCCTCATAGCCTTCACCTCCTTAAACAAAATGGTGTATAATTCGGCTCTAGGGGGCTGACTGGGCTGTGCAATCCACCCTGTTCCTGCACTGCCTGTCTGGGATCTGCCACTCTATCTCTGCTTCTGGTCAAATCAAACAGACCAGCAGGACAAACAGTTCTTTGTCTGGGTTCACCTCCAGAACTCCAAGTGAAAGTCCCTTTCCACCTGGTTGCTGGTTGAGTTCTGGCTGCAGGTGCAATTCAGATTGCCCTTTGCTGAATGCCACTGGTGTATCAGTCACTATCACACCACATTGTTGTGTCCACTGCTTTCTTGTCTGACAGTCTCCAGGTACCCCTCTGCTGTTGTTCTTTCTTCTCCTATTTCCTGGTATGTCCTCTCTGCTTCATCCTGATGAAATGTTTCTTCGTCTGTTTAAAGCTGCCCTTCCCCTATTCTGCTATCTAGATTCTCCTCATAATTTATTAACACTACTTGAGACATGGGGTCACTTCCTAAATTGAACACTTTCCTGTCTTGTTTCTTTTGAACTCCATCCACATTACCATCTACTTCTTTCTAGGCTCCTTTTTCCAATTCTCCTTATCTCCATGCCTGCAAAAGTCCTGGTCTTCTTTGTTCACTCCTATTCCTAGCGGATCTCTTGCCTTACGGCTTTAAATACCTTCAGTCTGTTAATTTCAAAATTTGTACCATTTCAGATTAAGTTCAGATTTAATCAGAGATTTAACTACTAAATTGACATTTCCACTTTGAAGTCTGATAGAGACCTAAATTTAAATTACAAAAACTCAGCTTTGATTTTTATACAATCCCCAAATTCCCTGATCCCATACTCTGCGAGTCTTGGTAAGTGATTACCCTATTTGATCAGACCAAATCCTTCGTGCAGTTCTTGCTTTCTTTCACACTCACAGCACTAACCTTTAGCAAATCCCATCAAGAACTTTCCTCCCAACCACTTTCACAATAATCCTAATTCAAATAAACATCACATCTCACCTGAATAATTATAAGAGCTGATTTTATACATACATAAGCATATATAAAAAGACAAAACTATTTGTGAATGTGTGAGAGATTCATTCAGGATAGGTCTTTGGGTATAACATAGACAAATAGTGGAGACAAGACTGAAAAAAGAAGTGAATTTCATAAAATACTGTGCTTCATGTGTCAGACTAGAAGTATGAATTGCAGGCTTTAAGTTATTTTAATGCCATCGAAATAGTTTAAACCAGAGAGCTACATGGTCATATTAGCAATTTTGGAAAATTATTCCAAGTATATGGCTTAGAAAGGAAAGGTTATGACATTGTTGAAATATATTTGTGAGAATTGTGCCCATGAAAATGGATAAATGGAGCAATATGGTGATCAGAGATTAATAGGAGGAAAACAAGTAATTTAGATTTCCAGATTAAGAAGCTAGATACATTTTGCCACCTGGTAAACTAGAAGAATAAAATGAAAACACATTTGAACGCATTCATCCTTCAGTATTTGTTGGAGATTGGTTCTGGGAGCCCTCAGGGATGCAAAAATCTGATACTGTTCAAATCCTCCATTGAAAAAAAGACATCATTTGTATATAACCCACAAAACCCCCTCATATATTTCAAGTCATCTTTAAATTATTTTGGTGTCAAAATCATAAAAAGAGTTGTTACACTATGTAGTCTAGGGATGAATGAAAAAATCTATACTTGTAGAATATAGATATAATTACTATAAATGTCTTTGACACAGAATTCATGGATAGAAGGAGCCATCATTACTATTCTGAATATACTATATTTCAGAAGAATACCTAGTATATAAGAACAAACATTTAAGATGGTTGTGGAATTTCTCAGCATAATAGTCAATAAGATGAGGCAGTTAAGAAACCTGTGTGTTAAGCAGGAACTTGGAGACAGATAAATACATGTTTGGCCAATAAAGTTATAGACTGTATAAGAATTTGGTATAGCAGGTTAAGCTACTATATCTACCTCTAAGCCCTAAGGGAGTGCCAGTTTGCAGTCTAACTCTTACGTTTTCTATCCAGCTTCCTGCTGATGTTCCTGGGAAGGCAGCCAAGGACATCTCAAGTACTTGGATTCTTGCCACCATTGGTGGGAGACCCAGATATATTCCCAGGAGGATTCCAGGGTCTGGGCTTCAACATGGCCCAGTCTGAGCTATTACAGGCATCTGAAAAGTAAGCCATGGATGGAAGACAGCTCCTTCTCTCCTTCTCCCTCCCTACCACCCCTCTCTCTCTTACACAGAGAGATTATATAGCGTAAGAAGAGACTGGCACTAAGATCTAAACTCAGCAAACCATCCACATTTAGAGAAAAAACTGAGAAAGGTAACTTACAAAGTAGACTGGAAAACATAATTAGGGAACCAGGAGAATGCAAGTGTAAAATCTTAAATAGGTAAGGAAAGAAAGTCTAATAGTGACTGGCCAATCATGTAATTCTATATGGAAAAGCCTATTGAAAGGTAATCTGGCGGCTGTTACTCAACTGCCTTATATATCCGATTTGGGGGCAGCAATTGATCCTATTAGAAGCCACAGAAAACTCATTGTTCCCACTTGCTCATACATTTCTATATCTATGTTATTTTGGAATTAATGGAATCTCCCAAACAAAAGTCAGTGCTGCAAAACAAAGCCCCCTTTCTCTAGCATTGAAAAGCTTTTGTCTTTAAAGTACAAGATTGGTTGCCCATTTCCCCTCACCAATGCATTTATCTTGCAACTCAACAAACATGTCAAATTCTCAGACATTAATTTTAATCATCTTTAATTGGACATATATTTATTGTACTTCAAAGCCTTTCATCTCCTCCATAGAAATGGCAGCACCTTTATGTTTTATGATACAACCCTCATCAAAGATTTAGGCTTGATAGAAGCTTCCATTGGCCACTGTTTGAGTCACGGCCTTTACCCCTCCTTGCTTGCAGCTTACTCATTTTATAAGCCAAAGAGAAAGCATAAGATGAAAGTGAACAAGATAAAAGAGGATAATAAAAGAAGAGAAGCTGAAAAAAAGGGTGGCTTCTAGCAGTCCTATGAACAATAGGAGGACCCATTCATAATAAGGAGGCCCTTTGCTGGAAGCATTCTTTCAAGACCGTAGTCAGGTGCATGACCTTGGAAAGATAAGGTGAAGTCAACTGCTACAGAGAATAGTTATTTTATGTGATACTTAAACTTTTCTTTCTTTTCCTTGCAATACTCATGGGTGAAGTGATAACACATGTTCTGAAATGATACATGATTCTCATTAAAAATGAAAAATATAAAGGAATGTAATCTGAATAAGACGGGGAAGCCAGGTAAGAACAATCACTATGATTAGCAAGATGCTCAACTCCTTTAGAAAAAGGTGAGAACACCACATCAGCTTTCAATCACATCTAACCCACACCATGCTCATCACACAGAACATCTGGTAACTTACAGTAGTAAATTCCCACAGGATTTCACACTTACTAAAATCCTAACAGATAGATAGTTAGCCTGTAAGTCACTGCAATATCATAATACTCTCTTAAAATTAAAATACATATTATCACCTAAAATAGTAAAGTTTCTTTCCACTGTAAGAAAATCAAAGCTGAATATTATACATAGGAAAGTTGTGCTTGAAAAATGTTGCTTCTTTTCAGAATATTGACACGTTGATTAGGAAGACGACAGTCCCACAGAACAATAAACAAGTTCTAATTTTTCAGTAGTTTGTTTCCCCCCCCCCCCCCCATATCAAATCTGATGCTGGCACCTTCCTGCCTGTCTCTCTTCCACTAGATGTGTTTTGTTCTCTGTGTGGATGCCTCTTGGTATACATCTGTGTGTACACTTTGCTTGTCTTCTGTGTGTGCTATGTGTAGCTATTACATACTTCTGGTTGTGGTATAAACACGTGAAAAGTAACAATTTCTTATTACTTTCTTATTTTTTTAGAGGTAAAATTTATCATGTTAACAAATTCAAAATTAAAAACTCAGTAATTTTTAGGATATCTACAGCATTGTGCAATCATCTCCACTAAGTCCAGAAGTGCTAATGCCCAGATTAAAGGTTTTCCTACTTATTCTATCAGGACTACTTTTCAAGCCACGCTATACATTCTCTAAGACAACCATGGTAAGCCACAGCTTCCATCATATCATGACCTTCACAATGGTCCCCGAGTAACAACTAAATTTGTTGTTCTAAGTACTTGGCTACAATTTCACAGTTAACAACCTTAAGACTGCCTTCTGCTTTCTTCCACATTACTCTGGTCACCAGAGATTCAAACTGGAATACACTGTACACCTTGCTTGTGTTAGCTCCTTTACGTGGGACTTCCAGAAATCTCCTTTTCTGGTGTGCATGACCATCAAATACAAGATCAAATGCATATACCATGCTCTGGTTTCTCCTTATGCATATCACGCATTTCTGTGCTCACAATAAAAGCTCATTTGTGGACCTGGCACCATGGTCTAGTGGTTAAAGTCCTCGCCTTGAACATGCCGGGATCCCATATGGGTGCTGGTTCTAATCCCAGCAGCTCCACTTCCCATCCAGCTCCCTGCTTGTGGCCTTGGAAAACAGTCAAGGATGGCCCAAAGACTTGACACCCTGCACCCGTGTGGGAGACCCAGAGGAGGTTCCTAGCTCCTGGCTTCAGCTTGGCACAGCACCGGCCATTGTAGCCACTTGGGGAGTGAATCATTGCACGGAAGATGTTCCTCTCTGTCTCTCCTACTGTCTGTATATCTGACTTTGCAATAAAAATAAATAAATCTTTAAAAATAGCTCATTTGTGGCACTGATCATATTTGTTTTACATGAAGACACTTCAAATTTCATGAAGAATGGGGTCTGTACTTTGGTATAGTAAGTTAGGCCTCTGCCTGTAGCATCAGCATCTAAGATGGCTGCTGGTTCAAGTCCTACCTACGCTACTTGCAATCCAGCTCCCTGCTAATGATCCTGGGAAAGCAGGAGAAAATAACCTAAATGCTTGGACCCTTGTACCCACATGGACCTAGAGAAAGCTCCAGGTTTCTCACGCTGGACAAGTCCAAGACTAGCTATTGCAGCCATCAAGGCAGTGAACTAACATGAAAGTTCTCTATCTTTCCTTCTCTTTTTGTAAGTCTACCTTTCAAATTAACAAAACAATAAATCTTTGAATAAAAAGTTCATGAAGAATGAAATTTGCTTTCATAAATATTACAACCAGAAATACATATATAGGGTTTTTTCACAATACAAATTTCAATGAGCTATTTTTAAGATGCAAAAATAGAATTTTTTTCCTTTGAATACACTGGGAAACTAAAACGAAGGAAGGGAAGAAGGCATGTCTGAGAGCAGACTATATATACTCACTATTCATTTTTTTAGTAATAATTGAGCTTTGAATCTATGACCTTGGCTGTTCCCAAAGGATAGTGAGGCCACATTAGAGGAAGCATTAGAAACCTTTAACAAGAAAGCTGGTTACACTTGCCCAGGCAGTTAAGACTGTAGTTGGGAGAATGATACCCCACTAATGCAGACATCTGAGGTAGCAGAGAGAAAGAAAATGCAAATGCCATCTGTCTGCTTCTCTCTTTCTGCCTTTCAAATAAATAAATTTTTAAAATAAATCTGGGGTTGGTATTTGGTCTTGCAGTTAAGAAATCTTGATCCCTGGGTTAAAATTTGACTCTGACCCCCAAATCTTTGACTCTTGCTAATGCAAATCTGAAAAGCATCAGAGATGGCTCAGTTACTTGGGTTCCCACCACCTACCAGTTTAGAACTGAACTGACTTCCCAGCTCCTGACTCTGCCCTGAATATCATCAGTATTTAGGGAATGAATAAGCAGGTGAGAGAGTTTCATTCTCTCTCTACTTTTTTTCTCTCTCTCCTCTGTCTCCTCCATTTCTCTCAAAATAAAAAGTTAAACAAAAGAGTCAGTGCTTAAATAAGTTAGTGTTACATTAGGGAAGTCCTACAAAATCCTTCCCTTCTCCACCTCCAAACTCACATACTAAATCATTTGAAAATGGAAGAATGAAACCGAGTTTAAACAATTACTGAACTTGAAGTATGAATTTTTTTTAAAAAGAGAGAACAACCTCTCTCTCTCTAGCTCAGGTCCAAGCAAATGCTTTGAATATGAGGTTAAAAACATGGAGAGGACAGTTGCAGTGAGCACAATGTAATGTTGAAAAGGCTGCAATACCCTAAGACTGAGGACCAGGCCCAATACACATTTAAGACCCTAGCTGAAGTGGCCCAATCATTTACAGTTTTCACAAGTGCCTCACCTCATCATTCTAGACAAGACACACTGTGAGTTCTCTGGGAATGCTGGGCAGGAAATCGTTTGCCACAGATTTCCCCACTGGGCAGAATGAAAGGGCCAAGGACCTAGCCCTCAGCTCTCACACTGGCATGCCTCCTCTCCATCCACCCCTTCTTCTGTTTTCTTACATAGCTCTTGATTGTGTCTGGGCTTCTGCCGGCCCAGTTCCTGGGCACTGGTAATTTTACCACCTGAACATGGCCACTGATGGTTAGGTGCCTGATTTGCTCCACGTTGATGCACAGCTTCTGCTGCCATCTATCCCAGTGCTTTACAGCTTCAGATATTGTAGATTCAAGACATCTTAACCCTGTAATCACCAGTCACGCTGAAATTTTATCCTGTGAATTCATTTTTCCATGTAAACACGTATGTTATTAGTACAGAGAAATGAGGACACTACTCCCAAAAGTACATATGTGATTTGAAAGAGAAAGGAGATGTGCTACCCAGTGCCATAGACATAGCCCTTGTAAACATGTCCTTGCTGGGGGAATAAGGCACTATTTCTGTGTGAGAGAAGTCACCCACAGTGTCCCTTGAAACACAGCTGTCGCAGTTTTGGGCCTTGGTTCTACAGATCTGAAAAACAGCATTTTCAAGGTTATTTCTGACATGAACACACTACACTGAAAAAGGAGGCCATCTTTAGCAACAGCCAGCTCTACAGTCACCACCCCATGCCCAGGAGATGCGAGGTATAGACAGAGAAGCGAACTTGACGAACTCTGAAAAGTCCCAGTTTGCATGGATTTCAATTTTTTTTCTAACAAGATAAACTTCAAATTTCCCAACAATTTTTGTAAATCTCCTTGTAGCTGTATTATTCCCTTTTCTATATACCCTCCAAACCATTCAACCCTTGGGAATTTTGCTCAATAGCACATATCCACTGTTAAACATAACATGAAGCACACTACAGGTTTTCAATACAGTTAATTCTAGAACTTCATTTAGATTATGATCATTTTACACTGCTTAAGAACTAAGAAGAAAAAGACATTTTTAAAGAAAAAGAAGAGAAAGAGGGTGAAATTAAACAGAGTCTGAATCAGAACACAATTGTGAAGCCCAACCTACAGAGTGCCTTGCGCTGTCTGAGCATCCTTGGTGTGATGAAGCAAGCAGGCAGCTCTCGCGCTCAATGGGAGAACAGTGCCACATTAGTGATGACAGTGGCTGGACACTTGGGGAAACTTGCTGAGTAGCACAGACCACTGGAGCAGCCATCCATCTCAAATCAATTTCCGTTGTTCAAATGCTGAGTATGTAGTGATATTTCAAAGCAATCTCCAGAGATGCACTCCTGCAGCAGCAGGAGTTCCAAGCTATTGTTGCATTTGCTCAGCGGATCCAGAACCCAAATGTGAATAGTGTAGCACCAGGTGTAGTTTTATACTGTTTTAAAAGAGAATGGGACATAAAGGCTTTCGAGAAGATGTAAATCAACATGTGTGTCACAGAAAGCTTCCCCCACCTTGTCTTCCTTTTATCATCCCCTAGATGGAACTCGGAGTACCCAACTTAACCCAATGAATGTGCCTGATTATAAGACATTTCAGAGTTATTATACTCATTAATTCTGCACATACGGGTTAAGTAGCTATAGTGGGTCTTCTCAGACAGGCAAAGAATATCTTTTTCTCTCCAGCTGAGATGAAAGAATCTGCTATTAGAAAATAATTGTATGTGTTATTGCTTTCTAATGTTGGAGAACTTAGATATTTATACAAGCCAGAGAAACGTGTCGCATGCAGTGAAATCAGCTTGCTAAAAATATGCAGGCTCTTTAAGCAAGAAAACATAATACAGTCTAATGTAGGAAAAGAGAAGGAGGATCTAAATTGAGTCCAATGAGAAAAATAAATTTTCTCAAAAGCTAAGCAAAGAGAATCAACATGATAGCCAAAAGGGTGGCCGCATTGTGAACACTTCAAATATAGTGGGTCCCAACTGATATGTCCTATAAACATCAAAATACACATGAATTTCAGAAATGCAGAATGAAAAAGGAATGTAAAATAAGTCATCAATAATCATTAGACCCACAATTAAAGCAATATTTTAATCTAGTAGGTTAACTGTAAAAGATTACTAGAATCAAATTCACTGTTTCCATATGACTTTAATTTTTTAAATTTGTACATTTGGGAAACAAAGAAATAAAAACAGAGTGCTCTCTTCCCACTGATTGATTCCTCAAATACCTTTAATGGCTGAATCTTGGGTTAATGGTGGAATCCAGCCATGCAATCTGGGCTCTCCCATGGGTGGCAGTAACTCAACCATGTGAGCCATCATCACTCTGTCCAGGGTGGGTGTGTATGAGCTAGAAGATGGAGCCAGAAGACAGAATCAGTTACCAATCCCAGGTACTCCAATAGGGGACACAGGTATCTTAGCAAGTATCTTAATCATCAGGTCCTTAACCACTAGGCTAAATGCTCACCCTTGATGTTTTTCTGTAGGATCACTAGAAGATTCAAAATTGCATACATACTTCACATAGCATTTCAATTGAATATGACAAATACAAATAATACTTTGGAAAAGGGAAGAATGTATGTGGAAGGATTGCTGTAATAGACTATGGCAATAAAAAAGAATGCTCAGAACGCAAGCCCTGTAGTAACAAACAGGTTAAGAAGAAATAAAATTGATTTTGTAAGGCAGGAGAACAACACTGAAAACAACTGGAAGTAGGGCATGGGGCATCATCAGACAGGTGATCAAAGAATGCATTGATTGGCACTCAGCTGATTCTGTTCACTGCCAGGGAAAGAAGAGAAATTTAAAATTGGTCAAGTCAATTAACAACATCTTGTTTTAACAATCAATGAAGACAATTCATCTAATTGTTATGAGACACAAAAATGGGAATTTGGAGGATCTGTGTGAGCCTTGCTACTGGTAAACAAAGGGGTTATGTCATACAGGCAAGGGTGGCTCTTTGAACCATTTTACTGACATACAAACAGAGGGGTATTTCATTAACTATCCTTGTTTGCCAGGGTCACAGAGCTCAGTAACTTCAACAGTGTCGAACAGCAGAGTTGTACAACCTATAATTATAGCACCATTTTGGAGCTGTGATTAGACACAGGTACAGATTCAGATTGCTCGTGTGACATTACCAACTCTATGAACCTAGACAATTTATGTAATTTCTGCTTGACTCACTTTATTTTCATTTGTCAAATGTACTTCCATCATGAAGTTCTTATGTTGGGAAATACATAAAGACCACTAAGAAGAAGAATGAGGCTATTTATTCAGAGTGTGGCACAAACTTCCATTTGACAAATATTCAAAGTTAAGCAGGGGGCTGAAAAGGCCTCATAGTAGATAACAGGAAAGATGAGGGTATGAAACGATTGCAGCTTCTTGACCTTGGAGAGAACAGTGTAGATTAAAAGCTGAGATTCATTGTATGTACTTGGTTTTGCAATATTTGTTTGGTCCCAAGTTGGATGCAGGGTTAGGGTCAGTGGGAGATGAAAATATTCTGTCACTGACCAAGTTCTTGCCCCAAGGGTTGGTTGCTGAAGAGGTTATGTTTATAGTGCCTCTGGCTGTTGCAGAGGATATAGGCCTGAGCTATAAGTTCTAGTCAGTTACTTCATATACTCAGACATTTACGAGGATACAGTGAGATTTGCTCACATGAAGCCATCATAATGAAGCTGAGCGTTCGTTGTACTTCATCCTCTTTTTTACCAGGTAGTACATAGTCATTTATAATACACATTTCCAAAGTTTGATGAAAATAGCAAGATAAGAATATTTTTCTTCTTTTTTTTTCAATTTAATTTCTTTTTAATTTTATCACTTTATGATACAAATGCATATGCCCTGGGATCTCCCTTATCCCCTCCAAAATTACCTCCCCCCTCCCTGAGTTCCCCTATATCATTGCTATAACATAGCTATTCAAACACAGTCATATGGCCATCATTGCAGGTATAGACAATGGCAGAGAGTTCAGCATCCTGTTGTCAAAATATAGCAAACAGTTTCATTGGGGGTCCATCTTTGTCTGGAACTAGAGATGCATACTGCATTGTATCCTCACATCTGGATATAATAGTCTCCATTACACAACTACTGTGCATTCCCTTAAATGAAAAGTCATGATACAAAATCAACAATAGAAAGAAAAACAGAAATTTACAATGCTATGAAGTTAAATAACATGCCACTGAATGACTAATTTTTTGCTGAAGAAATGAAAAAGAAAATCAAGAACCTTCTTGAAAAAAATGATGATACTGTATGATCAGAGGAAAGTGTTTTGAAAAGATGAAACTAACAAATATTTAAAGTCCATGAGAGAGTTTCTGCTGATCTTTGTTGGTGAAATGTGTCTCTTCTGGACAACAAATAGATGGGTTTTGTTTTTTTAATTAAGTCTACTAATCTATGACGTTTGACTGATGAGTTTAAGATGTTTACATTCAGGGTTAATACAAATAGGTGGTAATTTGGTCCTGTCATTTTATCAATGGGTAGTTCATTTTTTTTAGTCTTCTATTGCTATTTTACTGGAATGTTCTTCCCATTTGCCTTTGGTTTTGTTGGGTACTATTCCTTTTCTCTGTCAAGAGAACATCTTAAAGTAACATTTGCAGAGCAGGTTTGGAAGAGGCAAATTCTTTTAACTTTTCTTTACTCTGGAAGAATTTTATTTCAATTTCAAAGACAAAAGAAAGCTTTGCTGGGTACGTTATCCTGGGCCGAAAATTTTTTTCTTTTAGAATCTGAAATATGTCACTCCATTCTCTTCTTGCCTGTAAAGTTTCCTGTGAGAGGTCTCCTGTGAGTTTAATTAGCATTCCTTTATATGTCAGTTGATTTTTTTCACATGCACATTTAAGGATCTTGTCCTTATGTTCAATTGAAAAGAGTTTAATTATCATGTGTTTTGGTGAAGATCATTTTAGCCAACCCTGTTGTGAGACCCTCCTGGATGTTGTTTCCCAATTTTTCCTAGATTAGGGAAATTTTCCTTTATTATTTCATTAAACATATCTGTAAACCCAGTTTCTCTTTCTGCACCTTCTGGGACTCCCATAACTCTTATATACGACCTTCTAATAGTGTCTTTTAATTCTTGTATACTTTTTTTTTGGCCTGATCCAGCTCTGCTTCCAACTTTTTGTTTGTTTCCCCCTGGTGACAGAAAATATCTTCCAATTCTGAGATTCTTTCTTCTGCTTGCTTCATTCTACTTTGGAGACTCTCCACTGTACTTGTAATTTGCTCTTCTGTGTTCTTCATTTCTGATATATCAGTTCTCATTCAATTCCTTTCTTGTGTAACATATTCCTTGAATGCCTACTTTACGTGCTTCTCATTGTTGATAAGAAGTTTTATAACGAGTGTTTTGAATTCTATATCCCACATTTTCTCAGTGTCTTCCTCAGTGAACTCTGACATTGGTAAATGGTTTTGCTCCTTTGCAGGGGAGTCTTCAGTAATGTTTATTGTGCCTCTGTGTCTTCTTTTGCTCTTGATCATTGTACTTCTGGTCAGCAGAATCTTCTCGTTGGGGCAGGTTTCTAAGCTGTGTCTCCCACAGGTCTACAGTTAGATTTTACTTATTGCCATTGCAACACAACTTGTTGCTTGTAGCCAACTGTGCCACTCCCTTCAGCAATTTCCAGGTCTGGGTTCTGATGTTAGATTTCCACCGTGGTCTCCATAGCCCCAACTCCTGGCTCACCACCCTCCACCTCCTGTGCTATTGTGCTGAGGTTGCATTGTTGTCTTTACAACCTTTCTCCCACTTCTGGTTGGAGCAGGTCCCAGGATTAGGGAGACATCAGATGTCCCATATAGCTAGGTTGGTGGTGCTGATCTTGCTGGAACCAGATGTACATTAGGTCTGAGTGCCACACGGATCTATTTTGACCGTAGGACACCATAGTAGTTTTCCTGTGGGATCAGTGCAATTCACTGAACTCAGTGAGTTCTCGCCAAGCTCAGCACATGTGCAGCTCACTGTTGTCCCTGCAATTTTAATTCTTTGCCACACTGTACAAAAGTGCCTGATGCGTTACTGCTAACACTCTTGATCTGCCAGCGATCAGGTGTGAGGGCTACCTGGACCTGTCTTCAGTGGAACCTGTAAAAAGCCACATTGTTGCAGTTCACTCAATCAGAAATTAGTTCACTCCCAGCTCAGTTTATGCTCAGTCCTTTCCTCATAGCCTTCACCTCCTTAAACAAAATGGTGTATAATTCGGCTCTAGGGGGCTGACTGGGCTGTGCAATCCACCCTGTTCCTGCACTGCCTGTCTGGGATCTGCCACTCTATCTCTGCTTCTGGTCAAATCAAACAGACCAGCAGGACAAACAGTTCTTTGTCTGGGTTCACCTCCAGAGCTCCAAGTGAAAGTCCCTTTCCACCTGGTTGCTGGTTGAGTTCTGGCTGCAGGTGCAATTCAGATTGACCTTTGCTGAATGCCACTGGTGTATCAGTCACTATCACACCACATTGTTGTGTCCACTGCTTTCTTGTCTGACAGTCTCCAGGTAACCCTGTGCTATTGTTCTTTTCTCTCCTATTTCCTGGAATGTGCTCTGTTTGCTTCACACTGTCTAATATTTCTCTGTCTTTTTAAATGTATCCTTACCCTGGCCTGGCATCTTGATTCTCAACCGAAAATAGCAAGGTAAGGATTTCAAGGTATTCAAAGATAATTTATAGGTGTCAATGATACAAGCTATTGCAGAGTCAATGATTCTTTAAGGGGAATTCCACTAATAAATATTTATGCATTTGTTTGAGAAGAGAAGTTCTGAAAGAGCGTAAAGGAGAGTTAGTGAATATTAATACAATATTAATGCAGACACTGAGGCATGATTTCAGTTCTCAGTACCCATCCTAAGGTTCTAGTTCTTATATACATGGGCCCTCTTCATGTCCACATTGGAACAATTATACTTATTTCAAAGGCAAACTGGACCAAATCCAGGAATATGGAACTCCAACCACAGGCCCAAGTATCTGAGCTATCATTTGCTGCTTCCAAAGTATATTATCAAGATAACAGTAGATTGGAAGTGGACTCCAAGTGACACTCAGATGTGGGATGAAGGTATTACAAGCAATGTTTAATCAGTTGTACCACAAGGCTTGTCTCTCATGGATATAACTCTTTCCGAGTTGTTCAATTATAGAGAAATGTAGTCTAATTTAGGAAGTTACTATCTTTCATAATGGTATTTTTTCTCAAAATTTTCTACTTGGCAAAGAACCTAATTTCTTCAAAATATGAAAATGAAATGGTATAAAGTGTGCTAGATACAGCTGAATAAGGATGACAAGTCCTGGATCATCTATAGACAACTGGCAAACAGCACACTTATACACAAAAACTTAACTGAGCAATTCAGATTTAAGACTCTTCTTGAGCTTGTTTAACTCAGTAGTTTGAGAGTTTGTGAGTTGATCCTAGAAAGCACCCTTACGGGGCGGTGGGAGTAACAATGGATGGAAAGAAAATTAAAATTAAAGAGACAGCACTAATAAGCAGATTGCTACAATTCACAGCTGCTGGCACTTGGACACAATATGAATGGAGCTTCAAACTTATCTTCCTAAGGTGATTATAATCTACAAATATTTATGTTCAAACTCTAATGCATCACAGCTGAGAGATGTCTGTGTGCGGGGGTCATTAGCTCCCTATGCTAGCTTGCCTTGAGTAGGAGCTGAGAATCCTGAGACAGAAAGCTGCAGGACTACCAACCAGGACATCACCAGCATTCCACTGCATTGCAACAGTGAGTGCTGTTGCAACAGTCAGTCTTGAAGAGGATACACAACACTTGAGTCTTCAACGACATGTATTACAGTCTGCCCCATGCAATGCTCAAATTTACTCTTTTCCCAAGTTAAATTTGCCCCATTACTGCCTTTTCAAGTTGATGGTCCATAATTATCTAAAAACAAACAAACAAAAAGAGTCACTGAGACTTAAAATGGAAAATGCAACAGAGTTGGCTGCAGTCTCATGATGGCAGTTGTTATTGAGTCTGTCACTGACAGTGAACATCTCCTGATGCCACACATTAAATTCATTGTATACACACCAGAAAGAGCTTCTACTTCCAAGAATCACAAGCCCTGCTTTCTATATCTTTGTGTTAGCTTCCCTGGAACACTGACAGTTAGTGATGGGCATAAAATACCCAGAATTCCAGGAATCCCCAGGTTTCAAGCATACCCTTTCTATCTCTACTATATATCAGCAACTTGATGTCCTTGTTCTATTGAAGGTTAATTTCTTATCAGTACAATAACACATTTCTTTGCCTGTTAATCTTATAGTAGCAGCCATTTAGCAGTAGAAATAGTCATCCTCTTCCAAAAGAAAACATGACCTCTACTTTAGCACAAGCCACAGGAAGCATAATGTTCCACGGCAGAACCAAGGGAAGAGAGGGGTACTGACAAGAGAAGACTGAAGGTCACAGAGGCAAGGTAATCACCCAACAGGTTGGGGAGAGAGAGGCTTCACTGGGGATCCAGCATGTTACCCAAGCGGATTTGCTAAACAGCATTTTAACTAGAGGGTCTACATCCAGCAGGTAGACATCCCAGGGGGCTGTATTACCACTGAGAGGTGGTTGTTGCAGCATAACACTGTCTATGACGGCTGGGGAGATCAATGCAGTGAGTCAAACACATTATATCCACCTTTCCCAGCCAAAGGTCATTCCCAGGAAGTGATTGTAAATGTCACATATCTAGACTTACCACATTGAGCATTTGAAAGAAGGTGAAAAACTAAAAACCATGTAAAAGTAACTAAACCATGCTTGTTCCATGAGAAAGTTAAGCCTTCATTCAAAGGGGATGTGAGATAACATACAATAAAGAAATTCAATGTATTTTGGGTTTGTTTGTTTGTTTTGCCTAATCTGTTAATTTGGGCGATCTCAGAAGCACTGGAGTGTGAGAAGTAACGTGAGAAAAGAAATTAAGAAAGGCTGCAGTCATGACATTAACAAGCAAGACACCACAGCAGATAATATGGGTTCAAGCTGTAAGTCTAGAAGAAACTTTGGAACAAACCTCAGAGTAGCCCTATCCAAAAAGAGAATACTGGAGTATCTATACTCTAATTTTCACTCATTATTAAGTAAGCATTACTCTGTGTGGCATTCACCAGTATTTCTTGTCTGTCTTGCACTGTCTGACAGGACTCAGAGGAGAGACTGTAGGAAATCTGGGCATTTAATGAAATGGTAAATAATTAAGGGAGATAAATGGGGCGCACACAACATCTGTTATACTCAGCATCTGACCAGACAGTCTTAGATTAAGAGAAGAGCTGATATCCAGCTGGTTTGCTATGCCCTGCTGTTTCTGTTGTTTACAGCTGGTCTATGTTCTGATTGGTCAGGAGCCAAGACTGTTGGGTAACTGTTTTAAATATCACTCTAAGGATAAATGGTAGCCCCATAATTAGCAAGAGTATGGAGAGAGGTCAACACAGTGGCACAATAGGTTCGTCCTCCAACTTGTGGTATTGGCGTTCCATTTGGGCTCCATTTCAAGTCACAGCTGTTTCACTTCTGACATAAATCTTTGCTTGTGACCATGGGAAAGCAGCAAAGGATGGCCCAAGGCCTTGGAACACTGAATCCAACTGGGAGTCCTGGAGGAAGCTCCTGGCTACCAGCTTCATATCAGCTCAGCCTTTGCCGTTGTGGCCATTTGGGAAGTGAACCAGCAAAGGAAGACTTTCCCTCTATGCCTCTCCCTTTCTCTTTGTAAAACAAGTCTTGCAAATAAAAATAAATCTTAAAAAAGAAAACCAGTATGGAGGTTAAGATATAGTATAGGGAGGGCATTAAGCTCTAGTCGGTTGAGCTTCTGTTTGCAATGCTGGTATCCCATAGCAGAATGTCAGTTTGAACCCCAGCTGCTTTACTTTCAACCCAGCTTCCTGCTAATGTGCATAGCAAGGCAGCAGAATATTGCCTAAGTTCTTGGGTCTCTGCCGTCTATGTGGGCATTCAGGATAGTTTCTAACTCCTGGACTTGGCCTGGTCCTGCCCTGGCTATTGCAACCATTTGGGGAGTGAATCAATAGCTGGAAAATCTTTCTCTCACTAATAAATAAATCCTTTAAAATTAAAAAATAAACATATGAGTAAACTATGACTCAAAACCCATAGTATGAGGAAAAACCCGAACATGAGACAAACACAGAAGTTGCTAACTACTTGAAAACACTGAGAACACCATCCGGTCTTGATAAACACAGCTAACTGTTAATAACGACTTTAAGCAGTAAAAGCTTAAGTTTAATACAAGAGCTCATTTGAAGTGGAGATAATTCTTGCATTTTCACTAATGACACAACCTTGCCCCTGAATTTGAAGCTTGCCTTTATAAAGTCAGAATTGCTAATCTCTGTTTCAGAGTTCTGTGCAGGGTCAATATTGTAGGAAAGTTCCATTCACTCTATTTTCTAATGCAAAATATCATAAAAATCCATGCAGTATGCCAAATTGTATGATAAATACGTAAACAAAACCCATTGCTGTGCATTTAGTTCAGAATTCTACCCAATAGATCCTATTGTCTTTTATTTGAGACTTCTCAATGGTAAGAAATGGTTTTTAAATCATTTTCAAAAGGGCAAACCTAGCATGAAACTCAAGCCAATACCATATGGAACAGAGAATAAAATGAATTAGCATATTATTAATTGCATATCATTAATTTTCAATGACAACTGCAATTTGGAACAACTCATTCATTTCTAAAACCTGGCTTCTGTATGGGGAATATCTTCATGTCTCAGGCAGGTTATCCATTTATTAAGATTAAAATATTTCCTTTCTATCACAGCTCTCTGAAGGGTTCTATAAAAAGGAGACAGATGTTGAATGGGAAGAATAAGGTTTTGTGAGCCATAAGCCTAGCACTATAAATCAGGGAGAAAAATAACAAGTGAGAAACAGAAAAGACTAAGAAAGCCCTTCCTGCTACAGTCCAAACACCCAGGCCAGACACATGCAGACAAGGAAAAACAATTTTAATGGTATCAGTGAAGAGAAGCTAAGAACATTATAACAGGAATCAGTTTTTGTCCTTGTGCAATTGGCTCCATTATTTAGCAAATGTCAGCAAGGCAAGATTCTCTATAAAGTTTTGCTCCTGAATTGTCTGTAACACACTGACAATGTGCTCTGTTCTGCACTGACTTACAAGATGACTTTGTCTCTGCCTGGGGCTCTTACAATCTGGCTGAAGTAGAGCAATTTAAAGACCAAAATGCCAGCTGAGGAAGGGATTAAATCTTAAGAGGCACGAGGGGGCATGTAACATTATTAGCCATAACACCACATCATTGGTAATTAAGCGGGAATCACTTCCGTTTGCCACTCTCAGCAGCTCATCACAGAAAGGCACTAGGAGAATTAGGTCACCCTGTGACCATTTGCAAATCTTATAGTACTGTACATCAGTAATTCCAAAAAATTCAAATTTTCATAGATAATTGCTGCAGATTCCCATTACCTCTTTATATTTTAGAATCAAAATGTATGGAGTTTTTCAGCATAAAACTATTCTCAAGTTATCCCAACACAGCAATATAGTACTGTGGAAAGTAAATGGGTTTTGATACAGTCATCTGACATGTCTACCAGCTAAGTTTCACCCTTACAGGTGAATTTATGAAGACTGATGAAGGAAATCAACAATATATTCATAATGTAACTCAACTGTTACAGATTTCTATCTACACATACATACCAGTGAAGTTAGTTCCACTCTACCCAAGTCAAAGTAAGTCAGTTATAATTATTATTCAACTCAGTAATATCCAACATTAAGTAGCCTTATAAGAAATAAGAGGTCAAACTATCCTATTGTGCATAATGTCCTCAAACAGGATCAATACATTCAACAAAACATAAAGACACATAAGTGTCTGTGTGTGCTTGCGCAGTCCTGTTTCATTCTCATGAATTTGATGTATCTTAAGATGATGTGCAAATTTTACTTACTCCAAAATCATTTTTTTTCTTTTCTCAGCTGTCTGTATCAATAGTGAAAAATTCCTTGAATTTTAGGGATTTCTAGGAAATCCATGGTGCTCTTGGGTGTTCAGTGGCTAAGTGACTGTTTAGGAAGCTGTAAGTAGATTTAAGGCATTCTTAGACTATCACTGGTGAAACAACTAGCAAATAACAACAGGAAACCATTAAAATCTCTGAACCTAAAGGAACAAGAGAAAGGGAAGGGGTTGGTGAAGCCAAGAGAGAGATTTTGGGATGATAAATAAATAAGTAAATAAAAACAACTGCCTGCCAGAAAACCTAACTGTAGGACATGCCACCATATGCCAGAGCAAGCAAGATTCTGAGAAATGAGGACAGCATACTCCTCTCCTGCCCTCTGGCTTCTTGTTTGTGCCTCCTATTGGCTGAGCAACAAGAAGGCAAGAAAAAAAAAAGATGATGCAAATTATAATTTTCAGCCTTCAGGGACATAAACAGGGCAGAAGATGGTGAAAAATGTACAACACAGTGATTAGACAGGATTAGCTAGGCAGAACATCTGATTTGCATATTCCTAGTAAATGTTTATTTACTAAACATACAATCTGAAGCTTCATTTAATATAACCAAGGCATTTATTTTCCCTTTCAAATTTCTTTCTTTATGCCAATCCATCTATACTTCAAGAGTAAATGATTCAAAAACAGATTTTGAACTACAACTTCAGTCTCTATGCCATTAGACGAGGCTTATCCAAAAGTAGGACTCATCTACAGAATACTGGATTCACATTGTAAATTCACTCCCCCATCTATCATAGCAAAGCTCAATGAGAGCATTGCTCCAGGGATCCCAATATTGTTAAGCACCGATAAGACAATTATACCTTCCAAAATGATACTGTATAGTGACCGTGAGTTCTTTATAGTAATTTCCACGAGTCAGGAAATAAAAATGTTCTTTACAACCCAAGAACCACCACACTGGTTGACACCTATGGAACTGTTAGTTGTGCTCTGACCTTCATTAGCTATCATTGTGTGCGGCATTAGATATCATTGTGTGTGGCATTAGATGTCATTGTGTGTGGCATTAGATATCACTGATTGTGACCCAGTGTTTCCTTCCCAGAAAATATACGATCAAATAAAATATTCTCAATAGAAAATGGACTACAAGCAAGGACAGAAAAATATATTTTTGACCAAACAAAATAATCTCAACAAGGGCTTTGAGTATTGAGATAATGAGTGTACCCTGCCTGAAGTATACATATTGATAAAAAGGAAAAAGAGATAAGGAGACTGTAGATTGAGGAAGAAAAGGAAATTCTAGATGTGAGGGGTGAGGTAACCTGGTAATGACCATGTTCACCCTGGTGTTCAGTACAGGTGGAGTACAAATTGAAGTTAGTGATTCAATAAAAGAGAACCTATTTAATTACACTATTTACTGAATCATGTATGTGAATAAAGTGGGAGTTACAGAGGAAAAAGCTGTTGCCAGCCATATCTGTATGTACTGGCTACATGCCGTACCCAAAATGGCGCCGGCCAGAGAAGCCACATCTTGGTGTTTGGTGGAGACTCACGTAGCTTTCGCAGTACTCACGTAGCATGCGCAGTGAGCTGCGGCGCGGCAGGCACGTAAACACTGGGACTGACGAATCCAGTCGCCCAGAACCCTGCGTAATCATGACGCCGACCTATCATCGGCGGAGGCGGGGCCAGACAGCACATAAGAGCAGAAAGCCTGCCGGGATCCGAGCCTCTTTCCTCTTCATGTTGCTGTGCACAATAAATTTTACCGCAGAAGGCTTCACTCGCGTCTGCGTCTTATTGCTGGGTGGTAAGACACGTGGGCGCGACAAAAAGCATAGCACATGCTTGTTTCTTACTGTGCCACTTTTTTTCTGAATCAATCAGTATTGAAGTGTTAAGCCCCACATGATCATTAAAATCCAACTCTTTCTTCTTTCAAGGTCCCAGATGTCTCCAGCCAGGTTCACTAGTGCTTTTTTCTAACTCCACCAAGTCAAGGTTGGTTATAAGATTCTGCATCAGCCCAACAGATTCAGCCCAAAAATAAAACATCCATTATTCCTCAAAATTATTGGAAATGTTGCAATTACTTGAATGAATACAATAAACATAGTTCTGCCCAAGTAGACATAATTAGCATTTGTTCTATATTTCAATATCTGCCTAAATAAAATTGGACTCTAAGAACCCCATTATCTACACCACACCACTGTATCTCTCTGTACAGAAGAAAATATCATTCCCCAAACTAAATCACCAACTAACATCCTCAACAAATTTCTGTTAAATGGAATTTAATTCATTCTCCCAGCTATCAATTTTCTCAACTGAGGGGCTTATGACTTTATTATGTTTTCTCTAACTTTGCAACTGAAAGTAGAGTATATTCTACCTTTGTGCTGCCTCTTCAGTCTGTAGTATGATTTCTAGAATTCTTGAATTTAATCCACTTATAAGCCTGTACAAGAAGCATAAATGTAAGTAGAAAATTTATATAAACAGAAAAACAAATACTAGTAACAAATTATAGTGAATTATTTTGATCACAATTTCAGAGGTCTTTCATATTTCTGAACAAGCTTTAAAACACTTGTAGGCAGTAATTTTATCTTGTGTTAACATTATGAATATAATATAGATTTATTATTACTATTTCTTTGTATAATAGAATTTCACTATGATTTTTAAACTGCTATTCTTCAAATATACATAATAAAATATTCTCCTTATAACACAAAACACAAAAATGAAAAGCAGTAACTTTCTTCACCACAGCTCTAACAGTCTTCCCCTCCCTTAAACCAAAAAGCTCTTATAAACTGCATGCTCATCCAAAGGCAGCACAGAGTGTCAAATAGCAGGACCAGGATAGATACTAAAAAGTGCTCAAAAATGTATTCTCTGCTCTGTCACCTTCCTCAGAAAGGGACGTAATTCTGTCATCCCAGATAACAGATGTGGATTTTATATATAATTTTAATGTTCTCGACAAAATGATTTTACAACCCCATAATATACCTTTAGTGCTTTTGCTATTATCTATTTATTATGTATCCATCCTGCATTTTACATATGGCTTTTATCTTCTGAATCTTTGTCCCTTTTGTTTTGAATTCTCTAGACACGTACTCTGGAATGGAGAACAAACCTTTAAGAAGTGTTAGATTCCATATCTAATTGTTTAAACTCAGTCTAGGAAGTCCTAAAGGCATTTCAGCTAGATAAACCTGCCAAAAGCTTGAATTTCTTCCAAGACATAGATGCATTTGCCCCTCCTTTTCCCAAATACTGTCAGTGATGGGGATTCTAACACCCAGAGCCAAGAGACCCCCTGGGTGAGAGTCTTCACGGCACTGAGTTAACATCTGCTTCTTTCTGAAACCTGACCAATGACCATATTACAGAGGCCTTCAAAAAGTCCAGTGGAAATGCATGATATGAAAAAACACACATAGATTTCAAAATGGTTTTGTATCAACATAAATTTTCGTTTATTATCTATAAGCCATTTGAAGTAGCAGCCTCCTAATCCCCATGCTATAAGAGCATCTTGTAACTATTTCATTATCCCTGCTAATATTATGGCTTCTCTTTGGGGCTGCTGGTTCTTGGACATAGAGTCCAAAATGCTCAGTTAGCAGTTATAGCTTAGAGTTCAAATAGAACCTTATTGCATTCCTTGACAAGAATGAGGATCCTTTGAAGATAAAAGCTTCTAACTTGAGGAGCCCAGAATGTAAGGACAGCAAAAACAGTCCATCAGTAGGCCACTGGGAATAATGACAAATGGAGGCATCTCTACTTCCATCCGTCTGTTACTAAGCCAGTCGATTTCTATCTGGCTCACAGCACCAAACAGATCCATTAAGTCACTGGGAAAACTACGTTTTAGAATTTTGCGCTTCAACTTTCTGAAGTATTTTCATCTTATGTCTTCTTTAGTAGACTATTCCTATGACTTGTTAGCCTCGCTCCTGCTAGAGAATGTAGCATATAATCCAACCAATGGATCCCATTGTCCTGGACCCATATCCATACCATCTTTTACTGCTAAATGGATCATTTGATTAAGTGTAATGTGGCAGAGATTGAATAATGGCAACCAAGTGCTAGACTCAGTAAGAAAGATAATATCCTTTTAAATAAATGTATTTTCTCTATTAAAAGGAATTGCTAGCAATTCCAGCCACGTGCCTGGTTGAGTTTCTTCAGCAAAAGTGTTATTCCAGAGATTCATGGTTAATTTCCACTGCCTCCAGATTTAGTTCCCACATTTTGGAGGGCTTTTACCCACAGCATCCTTGTCATATTTTGCTGTATTTCATGTAACATACCCATGTGATATTTTACATGAAATAATGCTTGTGATTTTGTGTTTAGTCAGACCCAACTTCTCTAAAACGAATTATGACAGTAAGTGGGAGAATTAGCATACCCTTACAGGAAAAGCATTGTGAATGGATATTGTTCTCTGTTCTTTATGTTTACAAGGTAAGACATTCTCACTCTAGTCTTTCAAGTAGCAGTGGAGCAGTTTCATCCATTTTTTTTTTTTTTACTGCAGATCCAGAACCCAATATGAGGTCACACCTTCAAATATCAAATGTCTATTCCAATGATAAAATCAAAGCCAGCAAAATAAGAAGTTGTTAGATCCACAGGACCACAGAGCCCATTCTAAGTAATATCTGGCTTACAATATATTTATGACCACATGCCTGTGTTCTCTTATTCTAGTAAGAGTAGAACAATGATTAGGCCTCAGCCCTCAAGGCAGCAGTGACAACTCTCTGGGTTGAGTCCTATACTCAACATTTTTGCATCTTCCCTTTTCCAATATAAGTTCAATGGACTATTTCAAGTATCAGTGTCTACTGAATCCTCCAGGAAGCAGTCTCTGAGAAAGAGGTAACAGTACGAAATGTTTATTGACAAGCATCCCTAATGAAAAACAAGGGGGGATGATGAATAGGAAAAGAAATCTGAAAAAGTCTCTTCAATTAATGGTGAGTTGTGGTACAAAAAAAAATTGCCTGTTAGAACAATACTATTTTGTACATAAAGAGCCAGTGTTGGATGTCTCCCTGGCTAAGGCCATCCTGACCACATCGTCTTCATTAAATGAGTGACAGAGAAATTAAAAAGTCAATGGACAGAGGCTGTTTATTCACCATATTGCCATGGATGCATATCACTGTTGCGATTTTATTTCCCAGGACCTTGTCAAAAAGCTCTCAAAATTTCTAATTTTAGACCTACATAGGACACTGACTTGATGCCTGGGAATAATAGCAATACTAAAGCAAGCTCGTTTGAAGGTCAACTCTTTAGTTAAAATAAGAATGCAATTCTTGGTTGACCTAGTCCTCTATCACAGGTCAATATGATGAGTATTTCTCTTCAGTAAAGTATACTGATTGTTTCTTGGGATCTTGATTTGATGATGGTGTTTGCAAATTGATTTTTCTTACAGTTGTTCTTGATGCATCTTTTGCAGCAAGTCTTATCTCAGTTAATCTATTACCTTATATATTGCTGTGACCATAACTCAGATAGAGCATAACACATTTTCATTTTGTCTATCCATTATTTTTGCAGTAAGTCAATATAATCTGAGGTGAAGCATGCCTGGCTCAGCATTTATTGATCTGTCGGTTTGCTCATTGTTTACATCAAAACATGGCTTGTCAGTTCTGGCCCCATTACAATTATCTTCTCATATGGGAAATGACAGCTTCAAAGCCCAAATATGAGTCAATTTCCAAGGTGGGTTACTCTGGAGATGCTGGTACAAAGTTTCTGTCCCATATGCTCTCTCTAGGTATGGATGATGGATGACTTTCATTTCCTAGCTAAAAAAGAGAAAAGCATACATCTATCCTAACAAGACACTCCGGTAAGAGAAAAACATGTTTTATTTTGGGTGACAGACAGTCCATGAGCACACAGTAGATGTTCAGTAACTGGTAATGATTATTAATAGTGGTTTGATCAACTGTGAACATGTTCTGGCAATTATCAGGAATCAATTTTGGTGAAGGGAGACAGCAAGGCAATAAGGTACACTGCAGCACTGTTACAACTCCTACAAAGAAATAAAAACCGATCTTTGCAAGTTCCTCCTTTGCAGACAGACAACAAGCCTTTCACTTGATGCCAATCTGGACTTCCCCAGTGTTGACGCTTCTTTCTATCATAAAAGTATTCTGCAACCATGCTAACTCTCTAAGGCCACTGAAATATTCACAAGTTCCTAACACCTTTTCTGACTTGCTCTTACTTTCTATTCTTATTTCTAGATAGCAATTTAATCTCTAACTCAGTCAGGCACCCTACTGACGCAAGTGTGCATTAGCCTCACTTCTTACTCAAGAAAACTTCACTCCTGACATTGGTTTAATAAAAGTGTCTTTCACTTATCCCTTGAATGTGAAAGTTATATTAAACCATTCCTGGGCTCAACTCAAAACCTACTTGCTACATGGGACTCTTGTATATAAGAAATATATATATATGTATATATGTGTGTGTGAGTGTAATCTCTTGTAAGTTTTTAAATCTAATTGCTTCACATATCTTGGCGCTTGAAAGGGAATTAGCTTTGGTTCATTGCCATTCGTTGAACCACTTTTATTGTGCAGGGATGAGGACAAGTGCACTGGAGCTCATCTGAGATATATGAGCCTAAGTCCCTGTGACTCTGACTCTTAGTTTAAAATTCTGAAGTCTTTCTCAACCCAACAGTTCTTCAATTTTATGAGTTTACATTTTAGATTGATGCTATATTAGTTATAATTTGTTCTATCTTCTCAGCACCTATCAAAAGTAGTTATGGAATTCAGAAGCATAGTAAATAAGCTTTCAATGGGGAAATGAATGAATGTAAGTTTTTTTGGCTTAGAAAGCATCATTTTGGTGAAGGTATTTAGTTATAACTCCCATTGAGTAGGTTATCAAAAACTTTAGCCACTATTCTGCTAAAGATTTGAAAGCGATTCACTATTTTGTTTTTAAATATCCTAAAGAATTTTTCTACAAAGTAAGGCCATAATATATAAGCATACACAAATCTAGTCGTTTGGATAGCAACAATTTTTTAAATAGCACAATCATTTGCATTATTTTTAAATGCTTTTTTGATCAAAGTTTTATAAAGGTGGTTGCTGTTAATTATATTCAAACCATTTTAAAAGCTAAAGCTAGAAGTGCACATGTGAGCTTCTTATATGAATTACTGAAGACAGTACAGACAATAGCAAACATCCAAAAAATGCAAAAAAGTTGGTTTTTAAAAATTTATGTAGAGAACAGCCAGTTAGGTTAAAAAGAGGGAACAAACTCTTTTTATTCTGTGAAAATAAACATAGGTCGCTCCCATCATCTCTCATTAATGAGAATGACAGCAGCTTGATCCTGGGTTAGCCTCTGGACCAGAATGACCCCACAGGAGCTCCAGGGGTCAGACTTTGTACTAACCAGGGAATGTAGTGCCCCTGGCTTTAACAGTGCGTCAGTGACTGGCTTGTTTGAGTAATTCTCTCATAATGCCTGAGAAGTGAAACCCTTTGAGCTTTGCCTCTAATTAGAGGCTCTGATAGAAGGTAGCTGAAGGAGAGGAGCCAGGGGAGCCTTCCCTGCTGGATTTGGAAGCATGTCTGATCCAAGCTGGGAGACTCCAGGTAGATCTCTGGGGCTCTACCAACCTCAAAGATGTGCAGGAAGCACTTAAAATTTTAGGCCCCACACTGTCTGAACTGCTGATCTCAGACAGCCAACCATGAAGAGACTATCTCAGCCAGTGGATTCTGAATAGGTTTCATCGCGATTGGAATGGCAAGATTGGCAGCAATTCAGAAATGTTGAACTCTCAAAACTCTTTGAGCAGGACTCTTGGAGCATGCCTCACATCGGGGACCTGGGATGGGTGGGAGACTGGATGGGGTTTTTCCCTTTGTTTCTCCCCTGACTTCAGATACACGGAAAAAAAATGATATTAGTGTGGAAACAATGGTATTATCCACTTTCCTGTGGCCCTTGACCCTTTGTACCCTAATCAACTAAGTAAGATCATTTTAAAAAATAAGTAGGAAAAATAAATAAATAAAATACAATAAAACAGAAAAAGATTTTAGGCGCTACACTGTCTTGTTCAAAATGAGAGAAAGATTTAAAAAAGGGGAGGAGGTAAACTTGCTTACCATCTATTAGTCTTGCATGTGGCATTTAACTCTTGTACCTGGTACTCATCCATGCAGACAAAATGGAAGACAGAAACATCATCAAGAACATGGGGTTAGGTTACCAATTCTAATTTGGGTCATCACACAAGATTTTTCAAATGTATGCATTGAGCATAAAGAAATCTCTTAGTCAAATGTAGGACTGCCTATAAATTCAGAAAACAGGTTATAAGCAACTATGTGCAAGATTTTGTCAGGTATTAAAAAAACATCGGGTTTTCAACACAGCATTCTGCGCTTAGAGTTCTTGAAATGTTGCTTAATTTTGACTTTTTTTCAATACAGTCTGAAATTTCTTCTTTTAAAATTAGATATAATAAGGATAAAAGTATCACTGTATAATCTGGGCAACACTTTAAATATATACTTCTTAAAAAATTTATTTTTATTGGACAGTCAGATTTACAGACAGAGGAGAGACAAAGTTCTTTCATCCTATGGTTCAATCCCCAATTGGCCACAACAGCCAAAGCTGAGCCAATCTGAAGCCAGGAGCCCGGAGCTTCTTCTGGGTCTCCTACATGGGTGCAAGATCCCAAGTTTTTGTGCCATCCTCTACTGCTTTCCCAGGTCACAAGCAGGCAGCTAAATGAGAAGTGGAGCAGCTGGGACTCAAATTGCCCATATGGGATCTTGGGGCATGCAAGGCAAGGACTTTAACCATTAGGCTACCATGCTGGGCCCAAATATGTACTTTTAAATTCCTCTAGTTATCAAGCACCCTGAATGAAACAAAGTATTTGAATCAATAGATAAAAGTGCACAAGAGATATGAGTTGTAAGCCTCCTCTGTGACCACATTAATGTGAGAACCTGGAAAGGTCACTTTTCCTTCCTGTCACTCCCCAAATGGAAATTCATGGATCTAACAAGATTCTTTTGACAAAACAAGGGTAAAAAAAAAATTCATAAATGCGGGGGGCCCAGCATTTATGGGGGGTGGCCTAGTGGCTAAAGTCCTTGCCTTGAATGTGCGGGGACCCCATACGGGCGCCAGTTCTAATCCTGGCAGTTCCACTTCCAATCCAGCTCCCTATTTGTGGCCTGGGAAAGCAGCTGAGGATGGCCCAAAGCCTTGGAACCCTGCACCCTGGAGGAAGTTCCTGGCTCCTGTCTTCGGATTGGCACAGCATCGGCTGTTGTGGTTACTTGGGGAGTGATTCATCGAACGGAAGATCTTACTCTCTGTCTCTCCTCCTCTCTGTATATATATCTGACTTTGCAATAAAAAAAAATCTTTAAAAAATGCATAAATGCAACAAATTAACAAAATATTGGAAATCCTCAATCAATATATGAAAACAGAGTTGTTAAGAACCTGTGAGGTATAGCTTAAATGTATGCATCCTCCTGTCAGGGCCGTGGAATGAGCTTTCACCCTGACTTCCAACTGCAAGCACTTCAGACATTCTGAACACCAAGCTGTCCCCCAGGAATTACGCTTGCCATTCAATAACCCCCGAGGAAAACATTTTAGACGGATGCCAACTGAATCCCCATTAACATTCAGCCGGACCAGGGACAAATCCCAAAAATTAGACTCCACTTGTAAAACATACCGTATTTTTAAAGGAAATAAATCATTGCATGCTCATCCATTTTTATCGTGATATGTATAATCCCACTTATTTCCTAGAAAATAAGTCATAGCTGCAGTTTCGCCCCGGATGCTTCTAACGTTCCCAGAGCAGAGACCTGGCAAGCTGTTGAAGAGATTTTGGATCTGCTTTCGGATGGCAGGGTCAGGAATCTGTGATGCTTAGAAGGAAGAGTAAGACATGCATACATGAATATGATCAGTAAAGCTTTGCTCAAAGCATCAATCACTACGTCTGACTCACAGAAAAAAGCTTTCATCGCTTGTGCTGCTGACCTAAGAATCTTAAAGGAAAAAAAAATCTGCAAATTCACGTTGAATTTGTCTATAAATCTTGATGAAATGGGAACCCAGTACATTTTTTTTTGAGGTTGAGTTCACATACATAACTGCATTGAATTTCTCCACCCTAATAGTCAAGCTTTAAAATTGGGTTGGTGATTGGTATCTATAATGTCAATGTTGTTTAAAAGACATTTACTCTTGGTTAGAACTCTAAGTTGTCCCAGCGTTGAATGCGCACCCATCTGACTGCTTCTCCCTCCTGGGAGAGCACAGGGCCTACCTGACACAGAGCCCCCTCACTCGTTCTCCGCTTCCCCCTTTCTTGGAGAGGACGACCCTGGTCATTTCCCCTGTCTCCTGTGCCTCTTCCCTTTCTCCTTCCAACTGAACACAGGTTAGTGTCCTGTGCTTTCCATCAGGCTTTTAAAAAGGCAAGGGAAAGACCCCTCCATTTCTCCCTGCCAATCCTCATCTTTGCCTAGTTAATCCCTACTTGCCTCCCCATCTGAGATTGCCGCTATTAGGAGGAATTTCCCATCTGCTGCTCCACTCGCCAGGTGACTGCAGCAGTTTATGGCTCAGCTCTTTTATTGTCATACCTGTTCATTTTCATGAAACCCAATAGTTTTCATTTTTGTACTTACAATCCCTGTTGCTTGTATCTGATCAGGAACCATCTAGGTCAAAAAGCCCCTATCCTATGTGCGCTTTTTTCTAGAAGAATCTAAGTCTAATTCATTCTGTTTTCTCCACAGATAGGTTGCTCTTTCAAGGCCATTCACCTTCATGGGAGCTCTTTCCCTGTCAAGTTTCCTTGGCACTCTAGCTAAAATCTCATCCATTCCGTGTCTTTATAATTTATTGAACACTTTATCCTAGTTGTTGATTGCATGTCTAGTTTTACATCAGTACCAAAAAGCCTTGATATCTGAGGTTTGTAGCAAACATTGAAATCAGGTGGTATACATCCTCCAAAAATCTTCTTTCTCAAAATTATGTTTGCTTTTTAAATTTTAAAATCCTGCTTTCTAAGTTAGGACCAAAAAATTCACTGAGATTTTTCTGTGATTGATATTTATAATGCCTGCATTATGGGAGGCTTTCAGAAAGTTTCATAAGAAAAATGCTTTATGAAAAAAAAATCTAGGCATGAATCTGAAGATGTTTTCACAGCAAACCAAGCTGTCTTTCTGTGAGAGTCCTTCTTCCTTCTATTGACCCTTTCCTTGAGATGATGACCCCACTTCTGCGCTCAGCGCTCCTGGCTCAGCAGAGGCCTGGGCAGTTCCCTCACCCAGCCAGCAGGCAGAAGAAGTAAAGAATAACAGCTATTTCCAAGAGCTGATTTTCCATTTCAGAAATGTTTTCCTATTTCACTGATTTTGTTTATTGTTTTCTCCCTCAGGGCATTAATTTTGGACACTTTCCTAATGCAAACATTTAAAGTTTATATTTCCATCTAAGCACCAATTTGGCTGCATAAAATAACATAGTATGCTCTCACTGTTATGAAGTTTAAAACACTCTCTAGTTTTCTTGTGGTATTTTCTATTTAGAATTTTTAACATGTAAAAAATTTGCTCTCATTTGTTTCAATGGATTTATTAATGGATTTATTAATATGTCAGATTCTCAGGATCATGGAAAATTTATAGTAATTACTACAATAAAAATTCTCATCAATTCTCATGTTAATGTAATATTCCTACAAAGAGAACACTATATCCATGTAGCTCATAGCTAACAATTCTAAGCAGATAGTGATAATTTGCCTATCTCTGCCTCCCATCCTCCTTCTTTCTTCTAATTTAAATAGTTCTGCAAAGAACATCTTTTCTTGGACCTCAAATACTTTGTATTTGTTGAGAGCCATTTTATGGTTAGTATCTGATATTATAGTGAATTTCCCACAGACAATTGAAAAGAATATGTACGTATCCCATAATACACTGTTAATATCAAGTTGTTGGATAGAATGGCTCAAATATTTTATCTTCTTGGAGATTTCCTCTCTTTGTGCTTATTGTTTACTCATAAAATAGGTAGAAATTACCGGCTACTGTTGTAAATTTATCTGTAGTTTCACATTAGTTTCTAGGCCATGTATTTTTAAACATTGACATGTAAGCTGCACACTCTTCCAAACTGATGACTTTTACAGTCATGGATAATCATACAATGTGTTTCTGGACTAAAGCATTTTATCTATTGTTAATATATAGATTGAAATTTTTAGGGTAAGGCTTTGTACAGCATAACCATCATTTTCTAATTTATTTGTGTCTTTAAATTTACAGTGCACTACTGTAAAGCACACAGTTGGCTGTTATTTTTTAAATTGTTTTTATTTTGTTAATTTGAAAAACAGAGAAGCATGAAAAACAAGATCTCTCATCTATTTATTCACTGCCCAAATATCTTTATGGGACTATTACAGTACACAACCAGAAGCCAAAAACTTAATGTGAACTTCCCACAAAGATAGGAAGGGCCCACCTGCTTAGGCCATCACTTGCTAGCTCCCCTCATGCAACACAGCAGGAAGCTATAACTGGGAGTAGAGCAGACACTCTAACCCAGGCACTCTGATACAGGTACAGGCAATCTGGCTGAACCGGAACCACTGCATCACACACCTGCCTCTGGTTCTTTTAACTGGACTGTTCAAGTGGAATGCAACAATCAGCATGGTTTAGAAACAAGAAGGTAGTCCATCATTTTGCTCAGTATTTCCTAACCGTACCTTCTGTTCCTGGCTCCTTTTATGTTTTTTATCTTCTATGTATTGAATGAACATTTTTAGAAGCATTATTCATTCACATTATTATTTACATTGATTAATCCTTTCAGTGGCTACTTTGGGTTTACACTTGCATCTTTTACTAATCATTGTCCACTTTCAAGTAATGTACCATTTGCATAACTCTAAGAACTCCACAACACCATCCTTCCATTACTCTTACCCACTTCTTTGTACCACTATGCTTCAAAACTTTATTTCTATCATTTTCTAAACCTTCCTCTTTCTGTAAATATACCCTCTCCATCAAAGATTACTCTGCCTTATTAATGTCATTTCAAAATCGTAACTGCCCCCAAACATTACCTAAAAGCAACTGCTCCAGTTTAGAGCTGAGCGTCTTAATGCTTGCTTGCCAGATGTATCACTGAGGGAGTTGTCAGAATCGAATAACATGCTCAAAAGCACCCCATAATCCTTTGAAAGAATTACAAACAAGGTTTCCATTCTTCCATAAGTATTTTCACAAACAAAATATGTAGTCCTCAGCAAAAACATTGTAAGGCACTTTGAGATGTGCGATATGTGAATGGACATGAATGCAAGGTAAGCGCTAGAGCCAGAATGTGCTGTTTTGTGTTCTTCAAAAATAAAATTTTGAAGAATATAAACATGGCAAATCTATATCATGGGCTACTACAAAGGGCTGGAAATTATGTTGAAAGCATTGCCATATCCATAGCTTTACACTGAAAGAATTAATATGAACAAAACCTGTTCTAGAACAAATGGGCATTTTTAAATAAGTGTTCTGCTCTTTGTTAGTGAATAGTTACTCATTATAGCTCAAATTAGTAATATTTATTTTGGAAACTGTAAGCCAGATATTACATTAAATCATAGTGACCTTCCTTTCCTTTAGTGATATTTTAAACTATCTTTGTCCCGTAAGTATTATGACAACAGTTGCCTTGGACCCACAGCCATCTCTCCCGCTAGGGAGTTAGGTGCCATGGCAGAGGGATGGTCAAGAGAGAGAAATACTTCCATTGTACTGTCATAGCACAGCTTGAAGTTTCTAACATGTACATAATTTACTTCTTCAATTTAAAAAAAAAATCCTGGCTAACAAAACCATTCAGTAAGATAATTTTGTAATGACATCTTACAGGCCCATTATGGATTATAAATTGCTGAAAGTATTTGGCACCTAACTTTCATTATTATTTACTGTATGTGAATACTGTTGTGCACAACTGATTACTATTTACGATACAGTAATGAATGCACATTTATATATTAAATAAATAAAACATGCTTTCTTGATATTGTTAAATAGCTTATTGAAAAAGTCAAAAGTTCATTGATTTTCAATAGAAATAATATTCCATCAATGGGTTCACAATGAAGGCCACTACACACTCGCTTCCAAGGGTCTTTGGAAGTCAGATACAGATGAGGTGAATTCTTTCACATGCCATATGTCCCATGCCTTTTCTACAGAATGTTAAAAATGACAAACAGTGGTGAAATGAAGTGGAACCTCCCATTATTTCTGCATGGTTCATCATTAACTCACTGAAACAAGGACACTGCCTTATAAAATCTGCTAGCATCCTCAAATTTACGTTTCAATTTGCAGGAAATTAAATAAAAAATGTAATTAGGTTGTTCTTGTGGGAAAAGCTAAGAAGCACAGTGTTTCTAATGCCTCCCTCCACAAATATTAATGCTTTATCCTTCAAATGCATTGCTCCTGTCCAACACTGGACAGGGAGCTGCGAGAACCTGACAAACTGGCACCACAGCAGACATTTCACAAATAAGATTCAGCTGTGGAAACCTGGCAAACTAAACAGAAAGTTCCATTTTCTCCTGACCAATTTCATTCAACTTAAAATTGAAGGCTATTCTGGAACACCAATCCTCACAACACATCTAAGGAGAAAACCATTTGTATGCCACACAGGTCTTTGTCATATCTAGCTAGACTCTTGGTAAGGGTTTCTGCAGTAAGGGTACAATTATGTGATTATTAGCTGATTGTTTGACATTTTTAAAAATACCAACAATATTTTATTAAAGATTGATTTATATTAATTGTAAAGGCAGATTTACAGAGAGAAGGAGAGGCAGAGAAAGATCTTTTGTCCACTGGCTCACTACCCAAGCAGTCACAATGGCCGGACTCAAGCTAATCCAAAGCTTCAAGATGCAAAGCCTCCTCTGGGTCTCCCACACTGGTGTGCAGCTCCCCAAGGCCTTGAGCCATCCTTTGCTGCTTTCCCAGGCCACAAGCAGGGAAGTGGATGGAAAGTAGAGTAGCCAAGACACAAACCAGCACACATACGGGATCCTGGCGCATACAACACAAGGATCCAGCCACTAGACTACGATTCCAGACCACCCAAATCCCAACAATATTTTGAATGGATATAGACAAAATGTTTCAAAAATGTATTGGGGCAGGCAATTTATTTTGGAAAATAAGCAAAGGGAGGAATCACCCCACCAAATTTTTTTTTTAAAGATTTATTTTTTATTATTTTTTCATTGGAAAGGCGGATATACAGAGAGAGGAGAGACAGAGAGGAAGATCTTCCGTCCGATGATTCACTCCCCAAGTGAGCGCAACGGGCCGATACTATGCCGATCCGAAGCCAGGAGCCTCTTCCGGGTCTCCCACGCGGGTGCAGGTTCCCAAAGCTTTGGGCTGTCCTCGACTGCTTTCCCAGGCCACAGGCAGGGAGCTGGAAGGGAAGCGGGGCTGCCGGGATTAGAACCGGCGCCCATATGGGATCCCGGGCGTGCAAGGCGAGGACCTTTAACCACTTGCGCCACCGCGCCGGGCCCCACCCCACCAAATTTTAAGACCTGTCAGATACAGTAATCAAAAGTGAATGAGAATAATAGAGGTTACTATGACTTCAAAGAAGGTACAGCTAGGGAATGCAAAACAGGGAAAGAAATATCCAGATCAAAATCTGTGTGACTACAACTTACGGGATCTTTACATTTAAAGTAGGAGAAACTCATTTGATTTTGAATTTTGTGTGGTATGGATGTGGGAAAAAGCATTTTGGAGCGGGATAGAATCAGTCTGCTGAGTTGTGGTTATGTTTTCTATTAAAAATCATTAATACTGTGGAAAAATATTTATATGTGTCCCTTAGGTATTACTTTTAAACTACAAGGAGATAGATAAAAAGTAAAACTGTTAGCTAAGTCTTACCCCTACTAATTCCAGTTACAATTAAAGGTTTAAAACTGTAATCTGCAAGAAACACAATTCAAAGAACAGTTTCCCATATGTTTTTCCTTACACCTTTAGTAGTGATAGACAAAAATCCTAGTTATGCAAATGACAGCATTTTGGCAATATCAAATATAGCTTCTATAAGGGTAATCTTCTCCAGGAACACTTATTGATTAATAGATTACTTATGCTTCTTTCTTTTTCTTCTCACACAGCTCAATGAGTTCTATATTGTCTTTAGAATTCCAACAAAACTCCTAGCCTCCTTAGTAAGATTCTCTACAGTTGATGTCATCACTAGTTACCAGTGTAGACGCCGATCCCTTTTCCACCGTGTCAATCACATCAGGGAAGCCTGATCTATCTGACATTCTAATGTTTGCCAACATTATCATTTAAAATCTTCCAAAGCTGTGTCCATTCACCTTGGAATAAAATACAAACCTTTGAATATGGCCTGCAAGAACACAAAGGCTGTGACTTCCTCCCCCTCCTTCTCTGGTCTCATTCTCCACTAACTTCGTCCTTATTCCAGACACAGCTGCTAGACAGGCTTTCTTTCATTCATTTAGCACATCACGGTTTCTGTTGTCTCTAGGTTGTCCCATCTGCTCCTAGTTATGTCTGAAAAACCCTTCCCTCATCTGTCCCTTTAACATCACTTCCACAGAAAAGCCTTTTCCATTACCGGCACCGTAAGATGTTCAGAATGAAACGAGATGCAAACACCTATATTAGCCACAGCAACAAGAATGGCAATAATCACAATAATAACAATATATGTTTGTGATTTCTTTTGTATCAGATTTGGTTCTGCAAACTTTAAGCATATTTGTTTTTTGTTTTCTGTTGTTTTTCCATTTTGTGTTTTATTATTTTACAACATTAACACTTATTATGCATTTAAAATATTTGTAAATCACACCATATACTGATAATATAATGCATTGATACAGCTTAAAAAACACTGAAACATTAAACATGAAAAAATAAATTATAGAAAAAAATGAAAAGATCAAGTAAATCAATATAACCCCCCCAAAAATATCATCTAATTACATATTAAATAAATAAGGAAATAAACAAAGATATCAAACGATCCTACTTTTAGTGAGATAAAATCTGAATGTCTTTAGTGAAGTTGTACCATCCTAGATTCTATAAGGATGCCCTTTGCAATACAGTTTTCCTTTTTCTGTTGGTTAGTAAATGCTTACCACAGTTTATGCTGTACTGGGAGGTAAGAGAAGAAAGGAGGGGAGGCGGCACAAGGGCAAATGATATTATATGTCAGAAAAAATCATTTCATGAATCTTCTTTGGCAAATAACAAAGTGATATCGAAATTTTACATTTTTTTTGCTTTAGTTCACATGTGGGAGATGCAAGAGATGCTTCTTTTACCTAACGTAATGTACAAAGAAAACAAAGGCCAAATTCACAAAGCAAAGTACAGATATTAGCATTCCATACTTTGCCAACAACTCTAGACATGGAGAATCTCCCTCCTTAAGAGCACAGAGGTCCTCAACTATGATTGGATGATTCCTGCATCCTCAATCAACACTGGCAGCCAGAGTGGACCAGGGGTGTTCTGAGCACCTTCCTAAAATCCAGCATCACCGTTAGGTGCTATTTCTCTCTCATCATTCTTCCTCCTTCCTTCCTTCTACCTCTCGCTCTGCCACACCAAGGAAAAAAGGCATGGTCATGGTCTCATTTTATAGACAAGAAAACTGGTGTCTCATTGAGTTTCCTGTACAGACAGCCTGATCCAAGGGCCAAGGTCCATGTTTTCACTCGGGGTGAACCACGATGGCTCATGTGTCTAAAGAAGAAGGTACAGCATCCTCTTTATGTCAATGAGATGGAAACATCAGAACCTGAGCAGGTTAAGATAGCAGATTCACACACTCTCTAGCTCTTTTAAACACAATACACAATCTGAATGACATCTCAGCAGCTTCCAGTCTTCTGTCTAAAGATGGAAAGTCTCAACTTCCCAGGTTCTTATGACTTCAGAATTGGTGTCTTTACTGAATATTAAGCGAGGTCACAGAGGGGTTGCAGAATACCTGAAGGTGCTAGCTAAGGAATTGTAAACACTATTTTTCCAGATCAAAGTTTATGGACTCAAAACCAATTGAAAAGTATTTAGGATCTTTTAGAGACACAGAGGAAACATGGTTTGTCTTTTTTATTTTCCAAAATCATCGAATACCCAACATTTCAACAAGGGGAAGGCATTTGACCTGGTCACTATGATGTTAGAATGCTTACATCCCATGTTGGAGTTCTCAAGGTAAATTCCCCCACTTGTAATTCATGATCCCAGCTTCTTACTGTTAATGTGGACCCTCTGAAGCAGCGGTGATAATTCAAGTACTCAGAACACTGCCACCCACATGAGAGACCAGGATTCAATCCCCAGCTTCTGGCTTCAACATCCATGGCACGGAAGAGTAAACCAACCAATGAGAGCTCTGCTTGTTTCTCTGCCTGTCAAATACATGAGTAATTTTTAAAATCAAGCAAGCAGAATTTTTTTCAAATTTTACATGGATTAGCTTCAATCAAGGGAATAGCAGAGACTACCTTTAGTCCTTTGGTGGGGATGACCTCAGAGTGCAGCAGTGTTCACAAGTGTGTTCCCTCTACTGGTGAACTCCCCAACACCTACAACAGCTGACGCTGAAGCTGGGTGTGAGGAACTCAATCCTGCACTCCCACACTGATGGCAAGAACCCAGTTATCTGAGCCATCACCACTGCGTCCCGGGGTCCACGCTAGCTGAAAGGTGCAGTAAGGAACTAAAGTGAGAATCCAACCTGGGCATTCTGACCTGGGATGTGAGCATATTAGACTGGGAATTAACAGCTAAGCTAAATGTCCATAATATACCTTATTTTAAAACAATGACAATTATACATTAATCTTGTTTAGTCTCCTGAGAAGAAAAGATACTTTTATTTCAATTGGGGGAATTTCCTAAAAAAATACTATTGTGTCCTGCACTTTTTGTGTACTCCTGCCTCTGCTGATGCTCTCCACACTCCTCTTTTGTTCACTCTTCTGCATCATTTCTTCACTTTGTTCCCTTTTAGCCCTCAAGGGCAGGGGCCATTGCAGTCCAGTTTGGTCTCAATTCTTTGTATATCAGACCAGAAAATCTGTAGAGTGGCTACATAGCTCATCCAATATTAATTCACTCAAGGAATATTCTCTCATTTGTAGAAGGCTATAAAAATGTTTAAAAAGCAGAACTTGTCAAGTATTTTACAATCTAATGAAGAAAATGGAAGAGTCCACAGGCTGTATGAATGATCCTTTACCAAAACAGGTGTAAGCCTGGGGTGTCCATGAGAACACTCACAGGACAGAGAATCACAAGTCTGAGACGTTCTTGTGGGTGAGGGCTTGGTTGAAAACCTGCACTGGTATGGGGCCCGGCACCATGGTCTAGTGGCTAAAGTCCTCACCTTGAACATGCCCGGGATTCCATATGGGTGCAGGTTCTAATCCCGGTAGCTCCGCTTCTCTTCCAGCTCCCTGCTTGTGGCCTGGGAAAGCAGTTGAGGATGGCCCAGAGCATTAGGACTCTGCACCCACATGGTGCGGGAGACCTGGAGGAGGTTCCTGACTCCTGGCTTCGGATCGGCAGCACCAGCCATTGTGGCCACTTGGGGAGTGAGTCATAGGACAGAAGATGTTCCTCTCTGTCTCTCTTCCTGTCTGTATATCTGCCTTTCCAAGAAAAATAAATAAATCTTTAAAAAAAATGAAAAATAAAACCTGCACTGGTAACAAGAAGTTGAAACAAAAGATGGAGGAGGTATTCCCATGAAATGCTGCGAGTGGTTTGTGTGAACCTGCTAAAAACCTGGGAAAGAAGAATCTCTGGGACACACAGAAACAAAATAGGGAAGGAATTTGCCTAGCATGACATTCTGCTGGCAATGGGAAGTCCATCTAGAATCTGAAAGGAAAAGGCAACATGATTTAAGGCTCACTTTAAGAAGGCTCCCTTAGCTAGGGCAAGCAGAAGACAACGGAGGGAAGGAAGACTGCTACCTGACACAAGTCAGAGTGTGAGAGAGGGGTGGTGGTGTCTCACTCGAACAAAACTTTATCAAGTTAGATAGACATACGGATGTAATGAATCACAACTGAAGGAACAAAATCAATGGAATGCCGGGGCTCATTTGATGTGGCAGATGAGGGACGCCAATGTTTGGGGCAGAATTCTGGGAGTCCTGTGTGGCCATATCGGAGAGATAAATGGCCAACATACTCATATGTGCAATCATTCCTCCTGCCTAACTTGTAATTGTCTTTTGTTGAACTTTCAGATGTCCCAATTAGAAAAGAAATATTTCTCCTTGGAGACTCCTGTAACACCAAACCAAGGTCCATAACAAAGGATCCATTCAATACACCTCACCTTTGCCTTCATTTCATCGCAAACACCCATCAGAGTCATGTGACAAACCCTCAGAAAACCTCCCATAAGTGGGATTTAGGGATAGGTTCATTTTGATGTGTTTTAAGGATGCATTATATTAGTTATGGGATAGGTTCATTTTGATGTGTTTTAAGGATGCATTATATTAGTTATAAAGCTTGGATTTGTTTTTTTTCCACACTTACTCCTGTGCTTTTAATTTAATTTCCATTACCTCACGTTCATCTTTATGGAGTTATAATGAAATACAGCATAGCTGGTCCACATTACCTGAAAACTTAAGAATGCTTCTAAAACTAAGATGACTTCAGAAAATACTGTCTTTCTTGTTATTGTCAACATCTAATATTGCTTTCAAAAAGGATTCCACCTGCATCGCTATTATTATTTTAATATCCCAGTATTTTTTTTAAATAACCATCAGATATCCCATATACTGTGGGAATTTAGCCAGAGTTCAAGCTTTCACATGGAGCAGAGGGCAGTCCTTAACAAATTCAGGGCCAACAATCAAGATTTAGGAAATATGCTTCCACTACTCCCATGAATACTGTTGCCATGTCTTGGAACACTCAGACAGCTGAATGCTGAAACAGAGTCCTAAATTATTACTGATGAAATGGTAATAAACAGGAACTGCCTAATGGGATTTATAATATTGTTCTTGTCTCTGCATGTTCTGCATGATTTGCATTACAAGCACTCTGCAATGCAAGGCATGAAGGCCAAAGCTGATGAGGAAACAGCTGCTTGTGGTTCCCCCACAGCACCATTTTCCTAGGTTTCTCTGTAGGCATTTGATTTCCACATGGAGCTTTTGCAAGGTCCTCTCTTGACAGAATACTGAATCTCACACCATGTTTTCAGTATTCAGTTTTGCAAGAAAAACAATTGTGCCAGTGTTTGTATTTCTAGCCATGTTCTGCTTTCAACCTGCTGCCTGGCATCAGGGCATCAATTCGTAGTGTCTTCGATTGCAGCAGAATGTTAGAGATGAGGCTGGTTCACGGTCCAGTGCTGCAGCATCTCCTTTATGGTCTACAATGAAAGGACTGAGCCACCTTTTAAGGCATGTGGTAAATACATTTATCTGACCAAATATTTGGTAATATTGTGTGCCTATGTTATTAGACCACATCTAAATATATTCAGTCCCATGTTTTTAGAAAATCTCATTATCTTTACTAGGACCAGAAGGATCTGCCACAATGTAACACTTAAACACTTTGAGCAGAGTTTAGTAGTCCAGAAAGCAACAGCATCAAATTAGCCTCATGAAGTAAGAATTTGTGCTCAGCTTTGGAATCGTTTTACTCTTCAATGCATTCTTTCAGTGTAGAGGATTTTTTTGGTATTGTAGATGTTTAAAATATCTCATTGTTACACAGAATAGAAATTGTACTATAGCCCATGTGACATTAAACATGCTGGATATGTCTAGAAAGGCAGCTAAAGATGCACCCAGTGCTTGGGTCCCTGCCACCCACGTGTGAAACACAGATGGAACTCCAGCCTGTGCTGGCTTAGGCCTGGACGAGCCCTGGCTATTGTATTGAATCAACAAATAAAGAAGTGTGTGCGTGTGTGTGTGTGTGTGTGTGTCACTTGCTTACCAAATAAATAAACCTTAAAATTAAAAAAACAAAATTTGAAAGCTAAAATTTCCTACAAAAAAATTTTTTTTAGTACTCTTATTTTACTGTAAAAAAAAAAAAAGCAAAGAGAAAGCAACGAAATATCCAGGCAACTAGCCAGGCAGGTTACATAAGAAAAAAAAAAAAAAAAACAGAGCTGGGGTCAGCATGATGTATAAAAAGGCTAACCCTCCATGTTGCAGTGCCAGCATCCTTAATGGGCACCAGATGCTCCACCTCCATCCAGCTTCCTGCTTTTGGAAAGCAGTGAAGGATGGCCCAAAGCCTTGAGACCACGGACCCATTTGGCATTCCTGGAAGACACACCAGGCTTCTGACTTCAGATCAGGTCAGCTTTGGCCACTGTAACCATTTGGACAGAGGGGCAGCAGATGGAAGATCTTTCTATCTCTTCTTTCTGAAAATCTGCTTTCCCAATAAAAATAAATAAATCCTTTAAAAAAATCTCACAGCTGAAGCTACAAAAACGTAACACACACAGAGACGTGTTAAAACAGCAGACTTTTATGGTTAACAATCTTCCTTATGAATATAACGAAGGAATACCTTTCTTCAGAGAAAGCTTAAGCAAAGCTTAAGCAAAAGTAAGGACCAAACCTTAATAACAGCACTAACTTAAATTGTTCAAAAAATCAACATGCTAGGTTTCATACAACAATGACTAAGAATAACAGGTGGAACTTGGACAATTTAAAATGTGAACAACGACAGAATCAAAAAATTATCACCTATTGAGAATTTAAAGATTTTTAAATTTTTATTGGAAAGGCAGATTTACACAGAGAAAGATCTTCTGTTCACTGGTTAATTCTCCAAGTGGCTACAACAGCCAGAGCTGAGCCCATCTGAAGCCAGGAGCCAGGAACTTCTTCCAGGTCTCCGACATTAGTGCAGGGTGCCAAGGCTTTGCGCCGTTCTCTACTGCTTTCCCAGGCCACAAGCAGAGAGCTGTAGGGGAAATTGAGGAGCCAGGATACAAATCAGCAGCCATATGGGAAGCTGGCACATACAAGGTGAGGATTTAGCCATTGAGCCATTGTGCCAGGCCCGAGAATTTAGTCTTTGCAAGACACCATTCTAAACACTCTGTATGTATCTACATTATATAATCCTCATGATGTATCATGGACCAAGTACTTGTTTTGGTGCCTGCTTTATAAATGAAGACCTTATTGCTCAGAGCGGTCTCAGTCAGAAACACCTGAAATGCCTGTGTAACTATGTGCTGAATTTTAAATTTTTTTCCTCAATAAGAAAGGTTGAGTCATTCTTAAAAATTTTTGTAGAATGTATTAGGGGTTTGTAATTAAAATCTTAGATTTATTATTATTTTTTTAATTGCAAAGTCAGATATACAGAGAGGAAGATCTTCCATCTGATGATCCACTCCCCACATGAGCGAAATGGCCGGTGCTATGATGATCTGAATCCAGGAGCCAAGAACTTCTTCTGGGTCTCCCACATGGGTGCAGAGTCCCAAGGCTTTGGGCCATCCTCAACTGCTTTTCTAGGCCACAAGCAGGGAGCTGGATGGGAAGTGGAACTGCCGGGACTAGAACCGGCGCCCATATGGGTTCCCGGCGTGATCAAGGCAAGGACTTTAGCCACTAGGCCACGACGCCAAGCCCTCTAATTAAAGTCTTAATTTTGTTGTCTGGACCTGGTTTTGGAAAGAAGTTCTCTCTACGGCATATTACAGAATATTCTTCCACAGCCTAAATCAGCTGAGTGGTGCTTCATATCACAGTAATACTGACCACAGCCTCAACAGCTGGCATTTTTGTTGGTGGTATTGGTGGCAAAGTTACAGGAGCTTTATAATGCAAACTTTACAAATAATTTTTCTATATTGAATCTACTTGCTTGGGCTTTGTAATGGTATTTTTTCACATCTATATTTTTATACAAAGACTTACATGCATTCACATGTACATGCTTCATGTGTGTAACACAACACACATGCCCACAGAGCTTTTTTGTTTTTTCAATTTCAAGGCCATTGTGGTTGAGCAGCTACTCCGACAGCTTAGCAGCAATATTCATGCAGCGTCAGCAACTGCAAAGCTTACCATTATATAAGGGCACTAATGATATTATATTCACTGAGCTTCCATAATAAGTTTCCAGAGAAAGGTAACTTAATTGGCAGCCTATTATCAGAGTGGGTATATGGGTGCTCTGGTGTTTGGAATGTGCTCACTGAAGCCAGGGTAATTGAGGCATCGGGTGATTTGAGTAAAGGTGATTAGAATCATCAGTGCACAATGTGCAGTGAGTAAGAACACATGTAGGAAAGAATTCATTTGAAGAGACATTTGACTGTGTTCAGACCCTGAACAACCTTGCCATTCTCTCTCCCTCTTTATTTCTAAATCTTCTATGCATAAAAGCTGGAAATCATTTAGACAAATCCTCTAAAGATCTTGTTTTCAATATTTACCAGATTTTAGATTTAAAAAACAGAAACTCAAAGTTAAAAACTACTTAACACATAGGATCTTACATAGTTCATGGAAAAATATGTATTATGAAAAAACCGTTGGAATTTGAAAATGTTTTGTGCCAAAATAAATTTAATCTCATTTTCCCAGCAATTTCTGAGGTATCCTCACAGGCATTCATATATGTACAATTCACACCCAACTGTCTGAGTCACAAATAAAGGAATCACAAATTATTTTTAAATATGTTTTAAAATATGTGATAGCTTCTGAAATAACCCAGATTTTTGTATGCTGTTACTGTTGAAGAAAAACAAATGTCAATGTGAATATCAGCATAACAGAAAAGTTTTTAAAAGGCTAAAATAACAAATAATAAAACTGTCCATTTAAAAAACAACCCCGATTCCTAATTATTATTATCTTAAATCATAATAGGTAAGAAAAATCTATGTCAAGCACTCTTCAACAGGTACTCCTAGACATGAAACTTCTTCAAAAAGTTTATGGAAAATGAGTATATATCACAGTCTTGTGATAAAATATTTACACTTCAAGTTCATTTCCACATAAACTTTTTAAGTAACCTTATGTTTCTTGAATAAATAAATCTATATTTGGGCATCAAACTTTGCAATTTGATCATAGGACTCCAGTGATTTCCCTCAGAATCATTTTCCAATAATGAAATAATCACATTTACTACCAGGTAGTGATGAATTTTAATCACTGTGACAAATATTTTCGAAATTCTGATAAAATTCAAGTTTCCAAATATCAGCCAGCCAATTTTATTAAATGAAAAACAATATGATCATGACTATACTGTTTCTGAGTGCTGTATAGGAAACAATTCCCCCAAATATAGGAAAACTTAATGAAAACTATCATTGTATCAGTATTTGCAGTAAATTTTAATTAAGTCGTTGGAATAACCACTACTACAGCATAGAAGCATTAGAACCAACATTAGGGCAGAGCGACCTGTCACAAAGACCCCTTCTCTTTCCATGATGTTAGTAGCCAAGGTTCATTTGTTTAACTCTCTTGTAGGAATTTATGTATTATTGTAGGTGTTTGTGTATTATGGTAATTTTTTTCCCACATATATTTTCATACAAAAGATTCATAGCCATATATAGGCACAGATGCATAGAAAAGTCAAATTAAAAGATAACTATTTTGGTGTAAATTTTTTTACATATATGGATATTTATATAATATACATTTTTTTTTCATATGACTCGTACGACCAGCCCTCATAATCATGACCCCTTTTATATTTAAACAAGCACATACCACTACCTATTTTCATTGTTAAAAGTTCAAGGCTATTGAGAGTGGAAAGACACTCTGAGTATCAGAATGAACCTGAGCCTTAGTCCTGCATATGGCCTTTACATATTGTTTTTGATTTTACAAAGCATGAGAACTGGGCCTGGTGTGATAGCCTAATGCCTAAAGTCCTCCCTTGCATGCCTGCGATCCCATATGGGTGCCAGTTTATGTCCAGGCTGCTCCACTTCGCACCCAGCTCTCCATCTGTGGCCTGGGAGAGCAACTGAGGATGAGCCTGTTGCCCACTTGGGAGACCAAGAAGAAGCTCCTAGCTTCAGATGGGCTCAGCTCCGGCCATTGCAGCCTGGGAGTGAGCCAGGGGAAAGAAGATCTTCCTCTCTGTCTCTCCTCCCTCTACATGTCTACCTTTCCCGTAAAAATAAATAAATCTTTTTTAAAAAGTCTTAGAATTAATTACTCTTTCAACAAAACAGGCTTGATGGAAAGTAGAATAATCTACTGAGTAAGCAAAGACAAACTTGGAGATAAACTTTCTTTATGTCAAGTGTCTAATTGTCCTATGTTAAGGTTTATCATGTCCACTTTGTATTTAACCAAAGCAGGCATTCATAGTGCTAGATCATAATTCTGTAGTGACATTGTGAGTAAACTCTGAGAAACAGAAGTCCGGAAAAGTGTGACAAAATGTCATGTGTGCTGAACTCATTATGGAATAATGAAAACTCCTAATGTGTCCTAATAACTTGCATCAGAATAACCTCAATGATTGGTTCATTAACATTGCCAAATACAAAAGAAAACACAATCATCTCCTAAAATAACATCTTTTCCATATTTTCTACAGTAGATCTGATTTTTTAAAACAAAAGGTTAAAATGTACAGCAGTCACTAATTCTACAGAAATATTCTCTGATGATCACTTGACTCCACTGAGGAAAGGAAGCCACAACAATCTACATAGCTTTCATTACATTTCAATCATCAGGTATAGCTGCTAGACTCAGTTGATCAGTTTCACAACTACTTTGAAGGTCTTCATAATTTTCTCAATGTTCACATTTTTTCTTAATTATCCTCCCTGAAAAATCCATTCAGTTTCTGGATCCTCCTTTTTCTGTTAACTCTATTATTCTTCTAGTCATCCAGAAAGAAAAATCTGATATAATAACCAGACCCTTCCAGTCATCAAACCCTGCCATTGTTTCCCTAGAGACATTTCTCAGGCACAGCATTACGGGCAGCGGGATGCTGAAGTGGCTCCCGGATTGAGAGGGGCCACGGCAAGATGGCAGTGGCTCAGGGCCAGGAGGTGTGGTTGGTCTCACCAGCAGGTAAACAGGAAGTCACAGGGATAGGCTAATGCCCCCACTGCGATTATGTCATTGCTACTGGCCTATCAGATAACACCAAATGGACCCACAGGGAGAAGTGATTGGTGGAGAATGATATAAAAGTAGCCAGTAAAAGCTAGCCGAGGGACAGAACGGAGGGACAACTAAGACGACTACAACGATGAGGAGAAAGACTGGGGGACGACAAGGAGAAAGACTGGGAAAGAACGAAGGATGGAACAGAAGAACGGGGCAGCAGAGAGGGGAAGAGGGTTAAGATCTTCGGGTGGAAAAGCTAAGGCATACAAGAATGGACAAAAGCGGGCAGAGGGATACGAAAGCGGTACAGAAGCAGTAAGAGCAGTATGGAGAGATAGGGACAAGAATGGAGTAATGCACAAAAAGTACGGGAAGAAATATGGGAAGAAGGGTGGCAGAAAGAGGGCTGGAGAAGCAGGGAGGAAAGCTTAGACCAATGGGGAAAGGAGCAGTGGAAAGAAGGATTTAAATGCAGCTGCTTTTGGCAGTGAGGGGTCTGGTTGCGGTTGCAGCTTTTCCCGGACCCTCAAGAGCATGCCTCATCTTTTTAGTCTCGCCGCTGCTTTGAATTCTTATTACAATCAGTAATAGTATGGTTCAAATCAGTAATACCAGAGCCAGAATACAGTAGTGGCCAAAGTAAAAGATATAAGAAAATCTTGTATATTTTGGATACTCAATATCTATTGTCTTGCTTTTAGTACCTTTCTCTTCCACAATGAAAATAATACTGGGAAACTTACAAAGTCTTATGAAAGTTCAGGGAAGACTTCTAAAGCTGCGTTCTGCAGTGTGAGTAGGAACCAACACATCAATGAAAGCAAGGAAGACGACACAAGATGTGGTGACATTTACACCCTCTGACATGGTGGCTATCAGAGATGGAAAGGAGACCCAGGTAGGTTCAGTAGAGAGCCATGGGGAGCATAGTCACACACAAATTAATCAGGAATGAAAAGAAAGGACCAGATCATACAGTGTTAAGGAGTATTAATTTTATTTTTATCCAAAAACAATGAATGTGCAAAATAGCATAAATGTAACTTGTTAAGAACAGAGCCTGAGCAGGATACTTGGTGCAGCACTTAGGAGCTCACCCGGTACTCCCGCAGCCCGTGTCACAGTACCTGGGTTCCAGTCCCAGCTCTGACCCTGATTTCAGCTTCTACTAAAGTAGATCTGAAAGGCAGCAGTGAAAACTCAAGAGTCCCTGTCATCCACATGGGATCCCTAAATGGACCCTCTGGCTCCCAAGCAATTGGAGAATGAACCAGCAGTCAAAAGGGCATGCTCTTTCTCTCCCTTCACTCAAATAAAACCATCTGACATTTGAGGAGCATTGGGTGAAGCTGCTCCCAGTAATGTCTGCATCCTACATGGGAGACTAGGAAGTAGCTAGCTCTAGGTTGCTAGTGTTGGCTTGTCACAGTCTTGGCTGCTGCAGTCATCTGGGGACTGAACCAGTAGGTGGAAGAACTCTGTTGCTTTCTTTGTGCCTGCCATTATTTCAAATATATAAAATCTTTTTGAAATTTTAAAATTAAAAAAAAATCTTTCTTTACCTTGGACTGTGACTCCCCCACTTTATTTCTACATTTTAGTGAAAGGCGTCATCTATCCAGTATCTAAACAAAAGCATTGAGGCTTCCATCTACCAAGCTGCCATTTGTGGTCTATTTTGCCTCCCACATTTATCTCAAATTTATGTTATTTATGTTACCGCTGTATAATTTTGTTCTCATGAATTTTTATGGACCTGCAATCCTCTAGGTTAGCTTCCTTCTATACTATTCATGTTATTCACTGCTCCCAGAGTGACATTTTAAAATTATCAGTATGATTTCATTAATTCCCAGTTTACAGTTCTTCATAATAAACCTGATTTGCAGTTTAGATTAGTTGATTCTGCCTTGCAACTTCTTTAAATGCTTTCTTGATTTCATTACTGAGGTTCTAACAACACGAATGAGACATCATTTCATGCCAATATACTCTGTATCATGTTGTCCCCTTATCTTGCCTCATCAAAATAACATCCTAACCTCAAGAGGCAAGCAGATATCACCACCTCAAGGAAGATTCGGACTCATGTGTCCCTCTTCTGGCTGGTAGTTCCTAACACAGTGCTTAATAAAATGTTCAGTGATGGCTCATTTTAAGGTTTTTTGTTTCAACTAGACTATACTGTGGTTCAACCCAGGGGTTACTCTTTCATACATAAGGCATATAGAAAAATGCTGGAGTCAAATCCTCAAAGCAAGGAACCATGAGTTTAAACACACTTAAATATGTTTTAAAATGTGTGTCACCTACATCTAGGAGAAGGTAAAATGGTACTGTGACTGTTGAAAAAGTATGGCAGTGGCTCTAAAAATCAAATAGAACCATCAGAAATTCCATTCCTGGATATATATCCCAAAAGCTGAAGCATGATCATGAAGAGAGGTTTATATATTTGTGTTTATAATAGCACCATTCACTACTTACTCAACAGTAGGTAAAATGAAGAAGCAACCCAAGCGCCTCTTGACAGGTGAATGGATAACACTTGAAGATGTGTCTAGTGAAATAAGGCAGGCAAAGAATGGCAAATACTTTATGATTCTCTTTTACAAGGCATGGAAAACAATAAAAATAACCAAAGCAAAGAGCAGAACATTGATGGCTGGGTACAAAGAAGAGGGAATGGGGAGTTCTTTGAGAGGCATACTGCTTCTGTTTTACAGGATAAAAAGCATCCTAGCAAGGGTGGTGGTGACAGTTGCTCAACATTACAAATGTATGTAATGCTACTATAGTGAACATTTAAAAATATAAAGGGTTGGCAGTAGATTAAGCTACCTGGAACATTAGCATCCTGTTTCAGAGTACAAGTTTTATTCAGTCCTAGTTACACTGTTTCCAACTCAGGTCCCTGTTGCTGCACCTTACAGACTGCACTGCTCACTACTCAACCTGGCATGCAGCAGAAGCATACTGCTCAGCCAAAGCCTGAGTCAGCCCTCCTAGGAAAGGACTCCACATGTCTCACTATCGCTCCCTCCTGAACCACCATCTGGAAAACATGCTGCCAAGAACTTGTCACAATAGTTTGTTTTAAACTGCTTCTTTTTGCCCCCACTGACCAGACCCCACACAGGGATGTATTTTCCAATCTCCATCTCAGTTATTTTTTTTCTTCTAGATTGACAAGTTTGGGTACCCTGACTGCTATGACTCAAAGAGTTCATGTATCCTCACTTGCTAAATTATAGAAGTTCCTCTATCCACCGATTTAGGATTCTTCTGTTCGGCAGTCAGTGACTCTGTTGCCAACTGCAATGCGATTCTTGAAAACATTGCTGCTTTTACAAAGAATTGTTGCTACTGTGCCTGAATGTTTTATTTTTTGAGACTCTTGGGGTTTGCAACACTTCTGTAAAGTATCGATGTGTAAAAAGCATTTACTAATTTCCTGCCTGGATTCAAAAATAGCTTTAATGTTTTCAAAATTCAAGTAACTATGCGTTAAAACTTTGCTCTTTTATACCACATGCTAATTCTTTAAATTAAGGGTTTTCTTTTTTTTTTTAAGATTTATTTTTATTATTTTTTATTGGAAAGGCAGATATACAGAGAGGAGAGACAGAGAGGAAGATCTTCCGTCCGATGATTCACTCCCCAAATGAGCCGCAACGGTCGATGCTATGCCGAACCAAAGCCAGGAGCCTCTTCTGGGTCTCCCACGCGGGTGCAGGGTCCCAAAGCTTTGGGCTGTCCTCGACTGCTTTCCCAGGCCACAGGCAGGGAGCTGGAAGGGAAGCGGGGCTGCTGGGATTAGAACCGGCGCCCATATGGGATCCCGGGAGTGCAAGGCGAGGACTTAACCACTTGCGCCACCGCGCCTTGCGCTAACTGGGTTAGGTAACAAAAGATTGATACAACTCAGGGAAGTTTCATGTGTTCCCTCTCTCCTTTATTGAGTTTAGCTGCTTTAAAACATGTAAGCTTTCAAGGGGTTAACTAACAGTTATAGTCCTTAATTTCAGTTAAAATGCTCAGGTTTATCTTAGTTTGATTAAATGATTTAGCCTGACAATTCATTTATACCTGAAGCTTTAAAACTGAGCCTTTGACAATGAGGCTTCGAGCTAGACCCCCAAAACTCTAAAAAGATGATGTTCTCATTTAGGACACAGTAGTGAATTTAAACTTTTGTGTTATCGAGATTAAATAGCGAGAACCTTCACGCACCCCCCCCCCCCAAGTCCTTCAGACAACACCCCTGAGGAAATCAGTCTTCTCCCATGGACCGTGAGATCTACTCTCAGAAACTCCTCCTCTGCCATGCCCCCTTTCAGCCTGAAGCAGCCAGAGTAGTCCTGCACCCTACATCTGCAAGAGCAGTCAGGGCCCATTCTCCTGGGGAAGGGAATGTAAGGAATCTCAAGACACAAGAAGATGGCCCAAGGGCTAGGATGGCTGCCACCCACACTGGGTGACTCCAGTGGATTTTCTGGTTCCTGGGTTTGGTTGGAACCAGCTGCATTTCAGCAACAGTAAAAGCACATAGAAAAATTTCTGCCCACCCCCACCCTGCTCCCAACCACACACATCTTGGCAACCTGCCTTTCAAATAAATAATCCTTTTAGACATAAAAGTTATTTACAACTAAAGATCTTGGGGAGAAAGAAAAGTATGGAGTGCCTAATTATTTTCTGAATTTTTATATGTATTGTTCTTGATAACTCCCAGAAATGAACTTAGATGCTAAATTGCAATTTAAAACAACTTGCTAGTTTTACTAAAACTTACTCATATAAATTGATATTATCATGCATTAGTCTCAACCAGTGAATATACTAATCATTATTTGACATCATTTAAATGTGCACCATGATTTCTGTGAATATACCAAACGTATTTCAAGGAGCTTCACTAACCATATTCCAGTCCTTCTAACCATTAAGAAAACCTGAGTGCTAGAAATGATCCACAATTTAAAGGTAACTGCTAGGTTAATGGAAGGTTAAAGTGGACCCATTGTTATTCTATCTGAAAGTAAGGACTACACACATTAATATACAAGCTAAAATAAAACATCATTTCCTTTCTTAGCTCCAGTAAATACAAAGAGCCTGGATGTTAAATCAGCATGCTCTCAGACCAATTCACATTCCTCTTGTGACTGATTAGCTTGGACAGGATGTTAAGAAGGGATTTGTTGGGTTGGGTTGGGTACTGAGTCCAGCTTCAGCTGAGGGGACCCCCACAAAAACTTCATCAGAGGTTATCCCAGACATGATTCTTGTGTGTGCTTGCCAATATAAAATCTGCACAGTCTGTTGCACATACTGATAGCTGCAATTGCTGGGTCAGTTCTGTCTCCAGCCCTGTCTTCTCTGCAAAACAATGAGTGCTGGATCCCATCCTGATCCTGCCCACTGCACATTCGGTCCTCACGGAACCAGTGGGAGCTGCAGCCTAGCCAGGCAGGGCCACAACACCTGTTGGTCTGCAAGCGAGATGGATCAGGGAAAAGCCAGGCTGGTTTGACCATTGCTACTGCTGCATACATGAGCCAGATTATGTGTGGGATGGTTGGGCTTTGCTACAGCATCAGCTGGCAGATGCTGGCACCAGGGGCAAATTCTGTCAAGTTAAACTGCAGAACCACCTGAAGAGTGCAAGGCCCGGGAGAGGGAGTGGGCCCAGTAGGGAAATAGTGACACCTCCTTCTTGGGTTGCCACTCTGACTAATGAGTTTTAAAACCAGGATTGGGTCAAGCACGGCTAGACAAAGTGTGGCAGCTGTTGGCAGGTATGTGGCTGGGTAGTGGGGCTGATTGGATTGAACTGGGATTCAGTGCCTATCGACATGTATGAGAGCTAAATGGGATGGGGGACAGACTGGACCAGTCTGCTGTACATGTTGGGAAGCATGAGGTACTGGGTAGGGGGCAGTTCTGGTGGGGGTTATTGTGGTTCATTCCAAGTAGTAATGTATTCCTTCATTCTATTTTGTCTCTTTTGTTTTAAAAATACACATATATGGGCCCGGCGGTGTGGTCTAGCAGCTAAAGTCCTTGCCTTGAACGCTCCGGGATCCCATATGGGCACTGGTTCTAATCCCAGCAACTCCACTTCCCATCCAGCTCCCTGCTTGTGGCCTGGGAAAGCAGTTGAGGACAGCCCAAGGCTTTGGGACCCTGCACCCATGTGGGAAACCCGGAAGAGGTTCCTGGTTCCCAGCTTCGGATTGGCGTGGCACCGGCCATTGCGCTCACTTGGGGAGTGAATCATCAGATGGAAGATCTTCCTCTCTGTGTCTCCTCCTCTCTCTGTATATCTGACATTGTAATAAAAATAAATAAATATTTTACACAAATACACACATATATATGGATATATATCTATAATTTAACTAATGGCATAGCTTAATTCAAATAATTTTAAAAAGTTTGTGATTTCCACTCTTTTCAAAACTCAGTACAGAAAAAGAAGAAAGCTAATGTTCCCATTTGCATTTTGTACTTAAGAACACAGAAATAGAAACTGACTGATTTGCCCCAGATGACTCAAACCTGAAGATCACATTTAAATATTATGGCCAGATTTTCATGCTGTAGTCTAATTATGAACTTTACTTAAAGTTAAGAAGAACAAATGATTTCTGATTAAGAGAAAATAGCTTATACAACAATCTTGGGTGAGAAGTAACAAGGTTAAACCTGGAATGCTTAGAGAAACATAAATTCAATGGCCATATTCTTCATAATACTACATGTGATGAGTTTCAAAGATTCAAGTTTCACTATCTGCATAGTTAGTAAGGCAATCCTTATATGGGAATAAACTGAAATCAATGTTATACAATAACAAAATATGGAACTATAATGCATGCCTTATCACTTAATTACAAGATTCTTTTAATTTTGTTATGCTACAAAAATCAAGAAAAGATGGCTTGCAATATTTCTTCATAACAGATGGAATCTCTAGGCATAGTAAATCAATGTATTCAAAATCACTTTAATTATTTAACTTAAATTATATTAGCGATAAGTATGAAAAAGTGGATAAAATTTTAAATTTTCATATAAATACACCCACAAAAATTGAACTTTTAAATATTTGCGTAATTTTTATCTATTTTAAACAAAATATAAATTATTAAGCAAATGTACTCATCTACCTTAATTTTTATACTTTTTGACATCAAAGTGCTTGCCAACAAGTATTCCATGAAGCATCATTGTGAGGAAAAGAAATACCAAAGTTAAAAAAAGCTCTCAATGTGTCTGAGTTAAAGGTTTCTAGAAAACAAATTAAACAAGGATCAAGTACCAGTGCTTACTCTGAGTGTGCAATTCCAATGCAGTGAGAGTGGGGACAGTAGAGCCAGGATGAAGAAGGGCGAGTGGCGCAAGGCAACGCAGCACTGTGCTAGGCACTGTTTCCAGGGATGCCACAGATAAACACTCCGGCCTTCACACAGATTAACCCCACAGCCAGACTATGTCCTGAGACCTACAGAGGACAACGTGTGCCTCAGAACAATCCAGTAGAAGAAAAGAGAAAGCAGCCATTTGTATTTAGAAGGCTCGCCCTTTTCCTGCAGCAAAGCTGTGCCACTGGACTCTAACCCCATATTTCCAGGTCACACTTGTCCTTTAGTCATTTCTCAAGTAGAACGCATTGTTCTACAATGTGGCTATTGGGTCTCAATCAGCTCAACCAGGACTAGTCAACCAGTTCAGAGGCTGAAGGGGAGGAAGAGGCTGGTCCAGAGGACAGATGCACTCCTAGGAATATGAGAAAAGCCCTAGGGAGGATCTGATAAAGATAATGTTTCTACTATTAAGCTTCTGTGCAAATTTATATAAACCGCCAGATTCTATTTGCTGAACTTGGTGTTTGTGGTACATGGTATCAATTTTCTTTCTAGAACCTAAATTGGGAAATTCTAAATTGTATTTCAGCATCTACACCAACCCCCACATGTAATCAGTTGAATGTTTCTTTTATAACAATTTCCATAGTCAAAATTCCTTTCAATTCATACTTTTATTATCCCGCCTCAGTCTACTGAGATTATCTACTATAAGATCCTTCTATCCATTCCAGTATTATTTCTCTCTATTGTAAACCACTACTTTTTAAACCCCCTCTGTTTAAGATCAAATAATGGGACCGCACATTTTTTTCGTACATATCCGGCCCAGCAAGGTGGCCTAGCAGCTAAAATCCTTTCCCTGAACACACCAGGCACCGGTTCTAATACCAGCAGCCCCACTTCACATCCACTTCCCTGCTTGTGGCCTGGGAAAACAGCTGAGGATGGCCCAAAGCATTGGGACCCTGTGCCTGCATGGGATACCTGGAGGAAGTTCCTGGCTCCTGGCTTTGGACTGGCACAGCATTGGCCATTGCAGTCACTTGGGGAGTGAATCATCAGATGGAAGATCTTCCTCTCTGTCTCTCTAACTTTGTAATAAAAAAAATAGCAGAGGCCTGAGTCTTAGAAACAAGATATATGATCTGATTTTGGCAGCAACAGAGCCAAAATCAGAGCTGGGACCTAAGGAGAGAGGTACCTGTTTGTATCCCAGCAGCCCGCTGTCCATCCAGCTCCCTGCTTGTGGCCTAGGAAAGCAGTAAAGGAAGGTCCAAAGTCTTGGGACCCTGCACACATGTGGAAGACCCTGAAGAAGCTCCTGGTTCTTGGTTTCACACCAGATGGAAGATCTTTCTGTCTCTTTCTGTGTATCTGACTTTCCAGTAAAAATAAAATAAATCTTAAGAATAAATAAATAAATAAATAAATAAATCTCAAAAAAAAGTATTTCCCACATATCATCAGTACATTTTAAAAATTATGCTTTTTGAAGGACAATATATGGATTATCTATCTGAAAAAATTCTGAGAATTGGGCAGTACTACCTAACTTTTCTCCCTGGGAGAAACGATATCAGCAGAATTACTGAGGTTGTCTCGGGTAAAAGAGCATTTCTTCCAAGCCAAAACACTTTGCATAAACAATGGCATTTCAGCACCTTAAAGGACATATGGTGAGAGGATGAAGTAATCCCACTACAGAGTAGAATAGGGGTAGCTTGACTTCAATAGTACTTTCCCAGAGGCCTGCATTGTGGTAGAGCCATCACCTGCAATGCTGGCCTCCCATATGAACCAGTTCAAGACCTGGCTGCTACACTTCTGATCTAGCTCCCTGCTAATGCATCTGGGAAAGCAGCAGAAGACAGCCCAAGGCCTTGGTCTCCCACCTCCCGAAATGGGAGACCCAGAAGTGGCTCTTAGCACCAGGTTTTAGCCTGGCTCAGCTGTGGTCATTTGAAGAGTGAACCACCAGATGTAAAAGCACCTTTCTCTGTCTCTCCCTCTCTTTCTCTATAAACTCTGCTTTTAAATAAATGAATAAATCTTAAAGAAAAGAGAGAGAAAGGAATACTAGGCAGATAGTGTTCAAGAACCATACTCCCTTTGAGAACAGCCAAAAAATTGATCACACATAGTTTAATGTTGCTAATGTGAATTACCTAAGTTTCCATAGCTAGTGGACATTGAATTTTAAATTTATTTTTGTTTCATAGTTGCAATAATTTAGACTAAATTTACAGTTTCACATATTTATTTAAGTATAAATCATAATTTAAAAAAATCACTCTGGGAATACAAAGAAAAGTTGTTTCAGCTTTGAGAAGAACTGAAATGTATTACCATCCAGTTATTTTCCTCCAAAAGCATAGCCTAATGATTCCATTTTCTTACATGAAATAATCAAACAATTTCACATTATATGCAAAATCAGGCCCAAAGTCATGAATCAGACATTTCTATGGGTATGTCCTCTTCTAGTCGTTGTCCTCCAATTTATTAGATGCTCTCAGCATCATCTACAGACACAACATGAATGTTCCCTTCCTTTCCAAAATTTAGGTGTTCAAACCTAACCCCATAGGTGATAGCGTCTTCAGAGAATGATCAAGTCATGAAGGTCTTGTCCTCTTGAAAGAAATTGATGACTTCATAAACTAGGCCTCAGAGAGCTCATCTATTCCTTTCACCAGGTAAGCAAATGGCAAGAAAAGTGCCACGGAAAAGCCAGCAAGCCGGCTCTCATTTGACACTTGAATCTGCCTTAATCTGAGACTTTCCAGTCCCAGAAACAAGTTTCTATTGTTCATTAAACTACCCAGGTTATGAAACTTTATTCCAGCTGCTTGAACACACTAAGACATCCGTCTTCACTTGTAATTTTAAGCTACCACCTCAATGTGACCATTTCTATCCATGCATTAAGCTCCATGCATGACACACAGCCTGATCCTGCAAGGCCTTTCTATCTGATTCTCAGGGAGTTCAGCAGATTTGCTTTGCGTTACGGTTACCTGTCTGCAGACCTTACCAAAGTCATCTCATCCTCAGCTGTGTGTCCTTCAATGGCCCTAGCTTGGCATTTTATACAGGTTATCTGCTTTAAAAATACTTGTTAAGCTAATGGAAGGCACAAAAAAAATTAGCTGCTTACACATCTGAAAATGCCTATATGCTGTGAAAATAATCACCATGAAATTACTGGTGGCTGAATATGAGGCAAGTAAGGAAAGCTCCAGAGGAGTGAATTTATGTGTAATTTGCTGAACACCTAGCAAATAATGACATTCTATATGCAGCATTTTTATACAGTAATGACAAACACTGCAACCCAGGGTTGTGTATTGGTATTGACTAAGATCACTAATGGAAAAAATCAAAAATAAGGTCCAACATAGTTCTTTGTTGGATACCAATTAACTGCTAATCTGTTTGCTCTAATAGGCCACTATTACTGGAAATGATAAAATTAGCTATGCACATAAGAAATATTCATTGCCTACATATTACTTTTGCCCTGAGACCAGTGCAAATCAACAAACCTGCATGATAAAATCAGCCCAAGAATATTTCAAAATAACGTAAGTTTTTCTCCTTACTTGCTTGAAACAAGTTTTAAAAGATTAAAATCTTAAAAACTCAAAGAAAGTGGAAAAAACATTTCTTTAAATGTTTTCAGAATACTCTTTTTCTTTAAACTTTTCAATTCTTTCTGCATCTAGAATGCTATCTAAATCCCCACTGATTTATGCTTAGAGTTTCACCAGGGTTTCATCGCTCCCAGGCATCAGATACTCTTGTTAACAATGGCAAATCCCTTCAGTTCCTGCTTGGTACAAGTACAACTTTGAGTGGCAAGGTAATCAAAGTGTTAATGAGACACAGTGGCACAGAGATCAATAGCTGCCAATTAAAAAAAATTGATACATAATTTTGTAAAAATTCCTTCAAACCTGTTAAACATCATTTACATCAAAATAAAGACTTTTTATTTCATAACTGTTTTTTATAATGTCCGGCAAAGCCACTGTAGACATTTAGGGAAGCATCACTTATTTACAGCATCACGCTTTGCTTGTCGTCCATTGGCCTGGAGTCGGATGGTGTTGGACACAACAGCCTCCAGTCTGAACCGCGCCTTCAGCCCCTCCCCGCAGCAGCCCAGTAGCCCTGGGCAGATTTCCCAATCTGAGCATCAGAAACACCTCCTTTGCAATGCCTCATGAAGAACCAAGGTTATCAAATATCCAAAGGGCAATCTGAGCCAGGGGAACATTCTGGACATTAACACTGTTAAATACACAGAGCGATGTTCACCCAGGTAGGACTGGTTTTAACACTTAAATAAAGGTTTGCTTTCCTTTTTTTTTTTCTTTTATCTGTGACATTCACACATTGCTGAACTATTTAGGATCGCTGCTGGGTTCAGGAGATATAATGGATATCTACCATTGCTTTGTTCATTTTCATTCTGTCTTATTCTCTTTTGATTTTTTCCTCTGCATGTTGGTACTGATTGGAATTTGGTAATAACAAGCCATTTCCAAAATCCATACCTTGATAAACACTGATTATACCTCACAATTTCGTGGGTTAATGAACCAATTTCTGTCCAAGGCAGCCCATTTGGGACAAGAAGCGGGAGGGTGACCACCTTCAGGTCTAGCACTTGGTTTGATATCAGCGGGCTCCACAGAGAGATCCGACCTCATGCATGCCATTACCCTACAGGATATTCCCAAAAGCAGAAAGAGGAAAGCCTAGTAACCACGTACTTTCCAAGTCATTTTCTGTCACATCAGCTATGTACGGCAATAATGCTCAGAACCACATTGTCATAACCACAGGAAGAGTGTAAAGAATATTTCTGTTCACAGACACAGGTGACTTACGGAGGCCATTTCTGCAAAAAAACAAGATCTCCCCTCTCCCCTCACACATTCTCTTTATTCAGATATGCTATGAAACAGATTTTCATTTTCTACAACACTAGCTTTTTTCATGTATACTTTAGTCAGGGTTAAATATATCAAAAGATTTTGGTATGCTTTAATATTTTGTATTCCCACTGAGTGTCTGATTAGCTTTTAATTACACAGAGTACTACAAAGCATGTTTGAAACAAAGAGACTGCTTAACCACAAATGATCTTTTGGCTGGAAGATTTTTGACCTGTGGTAAAACACTGTTTTGGTGCCTTTGACTTTAAAGAAATGTCCTTGGGCTATTTAGATTTCTCAGATTCTGAAAGAAATCAACATAACTCCAAAGCTACATTGTTCATATATGCTTACTTTGTACATTGCCTTTGCCAGTTTCATTCTACATCATATTGTCCCAGAACAAATACAAAAAAAACAGCAAACGGAACAGGGAAACTGTGAGTCATCTCTGTCAGCCATAAACAAATATCACAGATACAACCAGGTGACACAACAAAGTGATGCTCTCACAGCCCGGGCCTGGGCTGTGCAAGATCGAGGCGCAGTGAACTCAGTTCTTTGAGAATGTCCTCTGCTAAGTGTGTAGACAGTTCATTTCTTGCTGTGTTCTCAACATGGCTGACAGAAACACTGAGCTTTCTGACACATGATAGAGACATTCATCAGTGCCCCATTGGGATGTTCTCATTTCACTATCTCTAAGCACAGTCGCTTTAAGCACAGGAATGTAGAAAGAGGGATCAATTTCGTCCAGAGTAGGGAAATTAAAAGCATGAATGCCCAATGCTTAAATATTTACACCCTTCACCAATTTCCTTAGGAAGACTTGACCTATGAAAGTGCACGGTGATTATGCAAATCTCTATGACTGTCCATGCAGCATTGCCTAAACAAAATGATGCTGAAAGAAACCACCTAAACAATGATCAAGAAAGAGTCTCTTAAGCATAATCATTTGTAACTGGGGGGGGGGGAAATTTGGCAGCACATTCTAATGTACTGCCTAGGAAATGCTGTTGAAAACAACCAGAAGGGTCACAAAGAATGTAAATTTTCTTTCTCTATTAACTAACTAAAAATAGAAATAAATTTGTACAATTAACATCTTTTTTAAAAAATTTTTAATTGGAAAATCAGATATACAGAGAGGAAGAGAAACAGAGAGAAAGTTCTTCCATCTGATGATTCACTCCTCAAGTGAGCAAAATGGCTGGTGCTATGCCGATCTGAAGCCAGGAGCCAGGAACTTCTTCCACGTCTCCCAGACGGGTGCAGAGTCCCAAGGCTTTGGGCCATCCTCAACTGCTTTCCCAGGCCACAAGCAGACAGAGAGCTGGATGGGAAGTGGAGCTGCCGGGATTAGAACCGGTGCCCATACGGAATCTCGGCGCATTCAAGGCAAGGACTTTAGTTGCTAGGCCAAGCCACCGGGCTCTACAATTATCTTCTATTAAACATATTTCACACTTATCTTGCTAACTCCCTGATTTCAGCAAGAATTGATTTACAGTTAGCTAATGTGACTGTTCTCATATTATTTTATTCTCAACATAATTATAAAACTATAAATTCTAATAAATGATCATGTCTGAGGCATAGGTAACTAACAGAGGTAATGCTTATTTGACTAGCAGAGTAAGAGATGCAGAGAGGGAGAAACAAAGACATCTCCCACATGCTGTTTCATTCTGCATGTGGCCACTAAAACCTGGGCTGAGCCAGGCTGCAACCAGCAGTCAACAACTCTATCTGTGCCCCTCCAAAAGGGTAGCAGGGGCCCCAGCCCTTGGATATCAACTACTTCTTTCCCAGGCACGTTAGCAAGAAGCTGGACTGGAAGCCCAGCTTCTATATTTGAACCTGTTCTCTTTAAAAGTATCATTTTCCGGGCCCGGCAACGTGGCCATCGGCTAAAGTCCTCCCCTTGAACGCACCCGGATCCCATATGGGCTCCGGTTCTAATCCCGGCAGCTCCACTTCCCATCCAGCTCCCTGCTTGTGGCCTGAGAAAGCAGTCGAGGACAGCCCAAAGACTTGGGACCCTGCACCCGTGTGGGAAACCTGGAAGAGGCTCCTGGATCCTGGCTTCGGATTGGCATAGCATCGCCTTTGCGCTCACTTGGGGAGTGAATCATTGGACGGAAGATCATTCTCTCTGTCTCTCCTCCTCTCTCTGAATATCTGACTTTCCAATAAAAAAACAAGTATCATTTTCCTTAATATTTTTTTAACAGAACATGGAAAAACTTACTAGTAATACTGCCCAGCATGATGTTAACTCTACAAACTAAAAGTCACTCACATACACACTAAACATGCTAATTTTAAAGTAATTACTTATAAACATACATGAGACATGGTACTACTGCATAGCTTTCTAACATACACAGGGAGTAAGAGTTTAGAAAATTAATCAGTTTTGGACTGTCATAACAAAATATCACACACTTCACAGCTTAAACAACAGGAAGTTATTTTCTCACATTTTTAGAACCGTGGACAGCCTAACATCAAAGTACTAGCCCTTACTTGGTTCTGGTTGAAAAATCTCTTTGAGGCTTTCAAATGGATCCTTTTTTTTTTTTTTTCCTGTAGAGAAGGAGAGATGGGGAGGAATGAGGTCTGCAGAGAGAAAGACTACATCTGCTGGTGCTTCTTCCTAAAAGCGCTGATTCTGTCGACTTCAAAGCCACTATCACGATAGGTTCTTTCTTTAAACATCATGATAATGAGGGTTAGAGCTTCAGCATCTGAGTCAGGGTGGGGTGCAGGAAAGACATGATTCAGGGCACAGCAGTAGATACCAGTGTTATCCACAACTCAGACCAAAAGGCTAAGTTGCAACCGTCGCTTGTCATGCCAGTATACCAATATTGCAGTGCTGATTCAAAATCACAGACGAAGGTCCAACTAGTTGACCCTCTGCCACTTGCATGGGAGAACCAGATGTGGTTCATGCTACTGGCTTCAGCCTGGCCCAGTCCTCAGTATTGTAAATGGAAGATTTTTCCATCTCTTTGTGTCTCTTTCTCTACTCTGCCTTTCACCTAAGTAAATCTTTAAAATTAGATTTTACGCCTGGAAAAATACTGATTCTTGCATTATTAGCTATTCTACAGATTTTCAAGTTGTTAGTTATATAGATCTTGCTTTCAAGATCATTCTGAAAAAACAAATAAGATAACTGTTAGTGCTGAGCCTGGGGACCGGCAGTTCATCCACTCCACCTGGTAGAAAAGCAAAAACATTCACCTCCCTCTGCCTCCTTCCCTTGTCTTTTTGGTACCATCATACCCTAATACCTTCTACAATATGAAAAGCAATACAGAAAGTGACATTATTCCATTTGCATCCAATTTATCAGCTAATCTGGTTCATCAAATTTATTGAGTACCCATTAGTGTCAGATGTTGTGCTGTACATGCATTTGTTTTCAACAAGCATTTGTTGCGCGATGACTAGGTGTCAGGGAGCTCTCCTAGAGTTTGTATTTTAAAGAGAACCAAACCAACACATTTTAAAAGTTAAGTCCTATGCTATGTTTTACATTAATAAGTGTCAGTAATTGTTAGAGTAGAATAAAACAATAGGAGTGGAAGGAAAGAAATAAACAAGCTGGACTGGGTGAACCTCATTTACAATACAAAATCTGAGTAGGAGCATAAAGACGAGCAAGCTAACTAAGCAGGAACTGAGCTTTAGATATTCCACGCACAGAAAACCAAACCGAGACTTAGGCTGGCATCTGTCTGGTGAGCTCTAGAAAAGAGGCTGGCAAGACTGAAATACAGTGAGCAAGTGACTCAGAGCGGAAGGACTAATATCAGGAAAGGCCTTGCAGGCCACGGGTAGTGTTGAGGTTCACTCCGGGTGACTTCAAGAAACACCTCACAGTTCAAAAATAAAATATCACCAAAAACCTCAAGCATATGATCTTACGTATTTTTAATTATTATGCTTTTGATTTAAATCCTACAACACAAACATTACTGCACTTTGCTTTTTAATTCAACCTGATCATCTGATTTTATGTAAAGTGTATATTCCAAGCATCTTGAATATAAATTTAGATGCATTTTTTAAAGATTTATTTATTTTAATTGGAAAGACATCACTACAGAGAAGACAGAGAAAGATCTTCTGTCTGCTGATTCACTCCCCAAAAAAGGCTGCAACGACCAGACCTGAGCTAAGTCGCTTGTTCTTATCAATCCCCCTTCGATTTCTATTTCTCTACTACTGATTTTAAAAGATTTATCTGAAACAGAGAGAGAGGAGTATATTCCATCTGACACAAAAGGCTCCCAGTGATGAGGCTGGGCAGGACAATCTTAGGAACCCAGCACTCCTCCATCAGGGTTCCCACAGGGATAACAAGCTGTCTGGGTCAGCGTCCCTGGCCCCGCCCCCTGCAGGTACTTGAGTAAGAAGCCGCATTCCAAGCAGGACAGCCAGCCGCAGGCACACGTGGAAAGCCTGAGTTACACGCAGCAACTGAGCTCACTGCCACGGTGCTGGCCCCATTCACCACTCATTTCTAAGCACGTTGCATATTTTATTCATTTATTTCCCCAGATACTTTAATATGCTTATTGAACCTCACTAGTTCTAAAATGAATATCTTCATTTCCTTCTGAGTAGTACAATGACCTTGGAATGCTTAATTTCAACTATACTTTCTCCTAATTTGTGTATTATTGGCTAAGACTTTATTGCTGCCTTGAGTGCTTTTATCTTCACAAATGAGGCAGTGAAGTTATTGGTTTACGGAACTGGTGACTGCTCAGAATTCTCCTAAAGGCTTGCTGCGATTTTGATTACTATAAGTTTTTGAACTTCTAACCTTTATGCTATGATAATTCTCTCAAGGGAGCTCTTGTAGCTGTGCCTTTAATGAGAGTCTATTGTGAATAAAACTTTAGCTTTTATTGACCTTTTTTAACTCTTGCTTTGAGCAGTAAGATTCTGTTTGGTATAGAATTCTAACGTAGGGTCTGGTGTGGTGGCCTAGCAGCTAAGCCCTTGCCTTCAATGCATCAGGAATATAGGCACCAGTTTGTGTCCCGGCAGCCCTGCTTCCCATCCAGCTCCCTGCTTATGGCCTGAGAAAGCAGTCAAGGATGGCCCAAAGCCTTGGGACCCTGCACCCATGTGGGAGACCCAAAAGAGGATCCAGGATCCTGGCTTCAGATCAGCTCAGTTCCAGCCGCTGCGGTCACTTGGGGAGTGAATCAACAAACCCAAGATCTTTCTCTCTGTCTCTCTTCCTCTCTGTATATCTGACTTAACAATAAATAAATCTTTTTTAAAATCCTAACATAATATATTTTGTTCATATCATCATTCTACTCTGATCTTATTTCCACTGCTGTTCTTAAGAAATTAGTTGTCATTTAAGATATAGTTCTTTTTCTTCTATGGACATCTTTAGTAACTACTGTAATGAATTATATAAAAAAAAAAAATCACTGAAGTAGTCTTAGGGCCTTGATTCCACAAATGTTATCCATTTAAAAGATGGATACTAGGTCCAGCAACGTGGCCTAGCAGCTAAAGTCCTTGCCTTGAATGCGCCGAGATTCCATATGGGCGCCGGTTCTAATCCCGGCAGCTCCACTTCCCATCCAGCTCCCTGCTTGTAGCCTGGGAAAGCAGTTGAGGATGGCCCAAAGCCTTGGGACTCTGCACCCGCGTGGGAGACCCGGAAGAAGTTTCTGGATCCTGGCTTCAAATTGACATAGCATAGGCCGTTGAGCTCACTTGGGCAGTGAATCATTGGACAGAAGATCTTCCTCTCTGTGTCTGCTCCTCTCTGTATATCTGACTTTCCAATAAATAAATAAATATTTAAAAAAAAAAGCTGGATACCATTTGCTAATAACACATCTAGGATATTTGCTGCATATCTGGATTTTCCTTCCTTTGCTCCTTACACTGAATCATCTACAACCCTCATGTCTGATTTCATGTCAGTCAGAGGTCAGCAAAAGTACACATTTTCCCAGTGGTTCTTTTCCAGAAATTTAGTGATACTCATAATATCCTCAAAACCAGCCATAACATCATCCTTTTTATATTTGTCTTACAATAAGGAAGAATAGAGTAGTCTGCCTGCACGCTCACCCACAGACCAGGCCCTGCAGCCTTCCAGTATCCCCTCACAACCCCACGTGAGGCCAGATTCCCTGAGGGGTCTCTTGATCCCTCGTGAAATAGAACCCAACTTGCTGTATCCTGGAGGGTTACACAAACAGCGGAGCACCTATCAGCACCCGACACCAACTGGCCACGGTTTCTGGTTCCTTTTCTTCTTTAATAAAAACTAAAATTGCTTGCATGGGATCTCCAATCTATGACAGTCTGACATAAGAAGATTTTTCTACTTCACGCTAGTGTAGAAAGTATACTCATAAATCTATTCTGCTTTTCAATTTCAGTATATTATTCACATTATGTGTTGTATTATTAAATCAGCCTTTGCTCAACGGCAGGCTAATACAAGTGTTGTGACCAATTTTAAGGTAGACTAGCCAACACTTTGGTGTTTGGCATGGTAAGTGCAGTGCATATAGCTTATGTTGGTTTTAATAAGGATTCAATTCCATCTTAAGTTGAGAAGTATATGTTAAATACTGTCCACTTAACAATTTTACATTAATATACACGAATTTCTACAGTATAATATCTTTCCTTTAAAATAAATGTGCATTTTCAGAAATATTTCTTAATTATATTCCTATCAATGAGCCTGGATATGGTATTATAAAGTGGTAGACAGACAGTATTTCAATTAATTACATTTTTCCTGAAAAGTTTCCAAAAATGGGTGATTTTTCACTTCCTTTTTGTGTTATCATAAACTTGCAAAATAATGTTGGTCAAACTCACAAAGGATTCCATTAACCAAAATATGATCCATTTGCTTAAAAATAAACATACATAGAAAACTGCCTACAAATTTTTGCTTCCTGTATTACTCTATTGTTTGAACTATAGATTTAACATTTCTGTGAATTATGAGAAATAATACTGAACTTCAAGATTTTGTTCAACTTTCCCCAAATCCTTTGGCTGTTCTTGCCTCCACACTCTGACTTGCTATCTACATTCTATTTTTCACATGACTTTTGCCACATTAGGAGTTGCTCAGTATCAGGAACAATGACTCTTACCCTCACACGCAGTCAAGCACTGGGCATACATTTGCTTGGAGCTTTCATGCCACTGTGCTCAGATATCTGACAACACTCCTCCCATTTCTACCACTTTGGACACCAAAACGATGAACATACAATGAACATACATTCACTTGGAAAAGGATATAAAGAAAGAATATTACAAAAAATAAATCTATGCATATGATTTTTTAATATATTCTTTCTTATGAGAAGTTCTAAAGCTTTTGGGCCTCACTGCAGGCCTTGAATCTCAAGAGTTTCAATTCTTATTACCGGTTGGAGGGGGTACGGGGGGAGAAGAAAAGATGGGTTACTTTATGAACTAATGAAACTCAAGTATTTAGAAAATTGAGCTCTGTTCCCTTTCTTTCATTTTTTGAAGTATTTGTCATGCAAACAACTGTTCAAGATCCCTTGACTATAGTGACATTTATGTGTTGCAGGGCCAAATAAAATAGCTGTTTCTGTGTTTAAAGAGGAGCATTCCATGTTCTGCATGTGCACACCTGGCTCCTCTCCCTGGGGAAGATGCCTCAACAGCACTAGTATAACAAGACAATAACAGTAGAATAATAGAGATTTATAGTGATTGTCCAGAAGTCAACAGGGAACAGTGAGTGCAACCATAGCAAGTGGCAGTTTTTTCAAGCAGAAAACAAAAGCAGATCTCTTTGATGCAATCTCATGTTGGAACCAGAAAGCCACACTGAATTTAAAAGCTAATCATGGCATGCCTTTGTCTCCAAGATAAAGAAAGAAGGAGAAAAATCATAAAATAGTAAACTATAAACCCTACAATCTAAATCACATATAAAATCTTCATTTTTATAAAATTATTCTTGGTTTTATTCCTCCTTATGGTCCAAACCAGGTGACATATGTGTTTGCTTAACCCTCTCAGACAGAATAATTCCACATTTAAAACTCTGTATTATCAGCTTTTTCAAATTATCAGATTTGGCAGGTTCAGATTAACACACAGGCAAGGTAGCCACCGTACCTCTTGTATTATTAACTTTTTTTCCAATTCAGCACATTCCTCGCTACTCCCTATTTTCTTCCAGTTTCTGCTCCTTCGCTAATTAATAAAGTCATTAATTGTCTGGCCCATTGAAGCATTTGAGTTTGGAGTCACAGTACAAGTTCTTTTCTATTTATATCTTCCAGAATCAGGATTTATCATCATAGGCCTCACATTTTAAGAAAGGCTCAGGCATGGTCATTCTGGTGTGAAAGACATTGCACTGCAAAGTACCTGTGGCTCTGAGGTTCAAAGATGACTTATATTTGGGAAGTAAGTAATACCTTTAGAAAGAAAATGAGAAAAAAAGAATAAATCAAAATCACTCTTCTTAAGAAATAAATTTTACAATCTTTACTTAGGTTTGGTGACTTATGGAAAGAATCCAGAACAAGCGCACTGCTAGCTGTGCGTTGGGCGATTACCTCACCCATGTAGGACTCAGCTTCCACAGCCATGCAGTGTCTCTGATAATAAACAACTTGGGGTTTCTACATGAATCTTAACATAAGAGGGAAGACTTTCCCTGTTTTAGTCCTTCCCTGATCCCCCAAAAATTATAGTAGGTGAAGATATGAAGATATCTTTAAGTTGCCTGTAGCCTTTGTAAAGAGCTGTATTTAAAATATTTTCAAACAAAATAATTTCCTCTGTAACTATCTTTAATCTTTATTAAACAGCACAAGAAAATATACAATCAGCCCTTCCAAGATCCATACAACTGGCCCAAAATGTTTGGATGCCTGAGATTGCGCTAATGAATTGTAAACAGTCATCCATGACTTTCTAACAACACGGTGATGGTTACTGTCGTGGATTTTCTTGAGTTTTTTCCAATCATTTTGCATGCATTATCGGATTTACTTCCCAGACATCATTTCATGAACACAGAGGCTTTTCGTCTCTCAGCATTCCCATCTCTGCCCTCTCAAACGTCACTGGCGATGCCACTGTGTGAAGATGTAATTACTGAAACTCAGAAATGAGAACATACAGATCCAAGTTGGGACAGGAAGGCTTCCTACTAAACAGAGCATTCAATCATGTTTGCAATGTGGGTTTAGGAGTTCGGATCTGCCCTTTCCATCTCCACTGTATTATATACACTTCTCTTTCTGCCAGTCTGCACTATTACTCTTCCTACTGCATACACACTCACCCACACAATCACACAAACCTAGAAATCTTAAGATTTTAAATGCTTATTTATTTATTTTAAAAATAAACTTTCTTATTTCCAACTTTCACCCATGTGTATTTTTCATATTTAGCTAAGAATTCATTTCAGAATTATGAGGTTTACAAAAGAATTCAGGGACAAATTACTACCTGAATGAACCCAAGGTTTCTTAAAGAAAGCACTTAACAAAGGAAAGCATTTGGACAGGTTAGTAGTTAAAACACTGTTTAAAAGATTCACAAACTTCTACACATGCATAAACTCTAAAGTCCTCTGTTAAGGTCACATTAGGCAGAGCCATGACATTAACAACCACTAGGGCGCATGAACTGAATGGGGGCTGCGTTCTGATCAGGATACAATTGTAGTCTCCCTTGGCACAAGTGTGGACTGGGACTGGATGCACCTGGCCGGGCCAGACTCCAACACCACCTGGTGTTCTGGAGGACCAGGGTAGATGTGGGACGGACTAGGCTAGGTCTCAGCCCCTACTGAGCCATGTATGAGCTGTATGTGGCTATGGACAATCCGTGGCTGGGCTGAAACATCCAACAACAGCAAGAACCAGAAAGGGTTCAAGGCCAGTTAGGAAAAAGTCACTGCTCCTGCTAGGACAGGAGGTGAACTGAGTAGTACTGGTTCATGGACCCACTGGTATGTGCAAAATCTGGCATCGGGAGAGGTTCTCATGGAGGAGCCTGGGCGACTCCTCTGGCAGGACACAGACCCTGCAAGTAAGCACAAGAAGCATGCATGACAGGAAACAGCCCGGAAGATGTCATGGAAAGTGTCCCACTGGCATATATTTGGCATGGGTTGGGGACAGACCAGGCTGAATCAGTTCACGTCATCCACTGGCAAATCCGAGCACTGGAACAGAATGTCGGTCAAGCCGGATTCGGTCGTGACAAAAGCAGTACACAATATGGAATGCCAAGGTGAGGTTGCCTGTGCTAGATGTGACCGCAGTGCCCAACAGCACACATGACAACCAGGAAAGGAGGGTGCAGAGCCAGCAGGGGAATAAGGGGTGGTTCCCTTGCTGGACAGCTACTCCCACTGGAGAGCATGAGCTGGCATGGGAACAGACCAGACTAATCAGGGCTACAACACCTATGTGTTTCACGTGGACTAGATGAGGGAAAAGCCAGGCTGGGCTGATTATTCCTACTGGTACAATCTACAATTAGAGCGGGTGAGGATTGCTTGGGCTTAGCCACAGCATCAGCTGGCAGAAGCTGGCACTGGGGGCTAATTCTGTCAAGTTAAACCACACAACCACCTGGAGAGTGCAAAATCTGGTAGTAGTAGTGGCCTGGGAGGGAAATAGTGGGCTCCTCCCTGTTGGGTTACCATCCCCACAGAAAGGCACGAAAACTAGGACAGGGGCTGGGTTGGCTAGACAGAGAGACAGCCAACAACATCTGTGAGGGCTGGATAGTTGAGCTGGTGAGATAGAACAAGGCTTTAATATCCACTGACATGTATGAGAGCAGAAGGGGATGTGGGACAGACTGGACTAGTCTGCTACATATACTGACAAACCAGGGTAGGGGGCGGGCCTGGTGGGGGTTATTGTGGGTCGCTCTGACTAGGCTGTAGCCCACACTGGTTTGTGTGAGGGCCAAGTATGTGCTGGGCAGAACCAGGCTGGACTGCGACACCCATTGGTTCTAGTGGAAGTTGGGGATGGAAACAAAACCAACCCAGCAACTGCAACCACCAGCTGATCAGGGTGATAGACTGTGCCGGGCCCTGTACTTGCTAGTACATACAAGAATCTGGTCCAAGAACACCTGATAAAGTTTCTTTGGGAATCCCCCTAATCGAGCTTCTGGACTCAGAACCCCAACCATGAAAAGAAAAAGGACCGAACAGGTCAATCATCCATCTCAGCTATATGTTGGCAGTGAAAAATTGGGCAAATGGAGACTCTATGATGGACTATATCAATCAGTGGATTCTCCAACGACCTCATCGTGCTTGGAGTGGTGAGAGTGGCAGCAATTTAGAACTGTTGAACTATAAAAACCACTTGAGCAAGACCCTCAGAGCATGCCCCACATCTGGGACCTGGGGCGGGTAAGAGACTGGGTGGAGCTTCTCCCTTAAAATCCTCTTTTACATCAGATATATTAAGGAAACAATACAGAACTAACTATCTTACCTATCTTCCTGTAGCGCTTGAATCTTTTTACCCTAATTATGTAAAGATTATCAAAAAATAAAAATAAATAATTTTTTAAAATAAATAATCAAAAAATAACAAAACAAATGGGTTTAATGAAAAAAAATCATAGGTTAATTTTTAAGGACTTATGCGTTCGAAAGGAAGAGTGGCAAAATGGGAAGGAGAAAGAGAACAATATCTTCCATCCACTGAATCACTACCAAATAGGCCACAGCCAAGATCTGGACCAAGGAGAAGTCAGGGGCCAGGAACACTATTTATGTCTCTTGAGTGATTGGCAGGAGCCAAAATACTGGATCCATCCTTCACTGCTTTTCTAGGAACATTAGCAGGGAGCTAGATCAGAGGCAAAGTTGCCTTTGGGGTCAGCACAATGGTTCAACAGGCTAATCCTCATATTGGGTGCAGCACTGGCACCCAATATGAGCACCATTTCTAGTCCCAGATGTTCCACTTCTGATCCAGCTCTCTGCTTATGGTCTAGGAAAGCAGTACAGGATGGCCCAAGTCCTTGGGTCCCTGCACCCACATGAGAGACCAAAAAGAACATTCTGGCTTCCAGTTTGGGATTAGCTCAGCTCTCTCCGTTACAGCCATTTGGGGAGTGAAACAACACGAGGAAGTCTCTCTCTCTCTCTCTCTCTCTCTCTCTCATCTCTCTCTCTCTCTCTCTCTCTCTCTCTCTTGTGTGTGTGTGTGTGTGTGTGTGTGTGTGTGTGTGTGTGTGTGTGTTTATGTGTGTCCTCCTCTCTGGCAAATCTGCCTTTCAAATAAAGATAAATGAATCTTTTAAAAAGTTTTTAAAAAAGAAGAAGCAAAGCAACCAAGATTACAATTTGTGTTCTTGTATGAGATTCTGGTGTCTTTGCTGGCAATCATCTAACCCACTCCTTCACACTGCGAACCCCAAAGTCGGGTTTATAATTCCAGTAGAATTTTTTAAAGCACAAAATATTTCACAGTTGATCATTTTGCTAAAGATTATGTTAGTAAATTATATTTTATATTTGCAGGTTAGATAATCTGTCATTACGATTTGAACACTAAAGGCTGTGCAATATGTTTCCTGAACATTTTCAGTATTTACTGAACTTTCTTAAGTCATGAAGTACTGTCCCAGTGAGAAGAAAGACAGCCAAACAATCTCACGATTAGTTAAGATGCAAAAGGAGTGCCCTGATTTAAGGCTTCCCACTTTCCATATGTAAAAGGACATAGTGAGCCACGTGCCAGTGCACTTGTCTCCGTGGCATTTATCACTGTTCTCAGCACTGTGCAGCACTGTAAGATGCCTGGGATGGCTGTGAGCACCACAGGAAGCTGAGAGGCAGTGGGAGAGCTCTCCGTTCTTCATTGACAAGCGTCGTAAGCAATGATGGGCAGAAGCCTAAGTATAAAATTCTACCAAAATCAATTTCATAATCATTAAGATGAAGAAAACCTATTGTTCTTGTGGAAACAAACTCAACTCTGCTTGTTTTCATCCAATTTGTAAAAATATAAATCTGGTGCTGAGAAGCAATAGAATCAAACGATACACTCCGATTGACAGAACTGCACAGGGTGTCACCTGAGCTTACTTTCAGTCATGGCGCTCCACATAAACAGAACCAATAGGATGTAGTGACGGAGAGAGATTTCTTTACAGAACTGTCACGCGCCATTGTGGAGGATTTGGCAACACAAGTCAGCAAGGCGCCAGCAGCATAGAGATGCAGGGAAGGCACGCACAGGGAGAATCACTTCTTTCTCATGGAAGTCAGCCATTGCTCTATGCATGCCTTCAACTGCTTGGGTGAGGCCCATTTGGATTAAGCAGGGTGATCTGTGTGCAGAGTCCACAAAAAATACCTTCCCAGAAACAGTTACCATATTTTATCAGGTTACTAGGCCCAATCCAGGAGAGGCAAACAAACCACCCATACCTGACTATAACTAAGATTAATTAATCAATAATGTATTTAAAGATTTACAACATTGAAAGGAAGAAAAAATCTTTTCAAATCAGATCAAACTTTTCTAACAGTTCAACAGTTCAAATCCTCACAAGATGATGCACAAGGAACCTAGAGACACTGGATCCTAATTAGGCCAACACTGAGAAAAGCAAATTTTGATGACATAAGCATGTCAAGGTATAACATGGTAAAGATGAGTAAAGGGAATGCTTATATATTCTTTTTTAATAATACTTTGGTAACAACGTCTTGATAACAATTCTCATATGGAATTTCCCTGCTTAATCAAAATATCCAAGGAAAAAGGTGACTACAGCCCAGAGACTGGATACATCTAGAAGTCGGATTTATGCTCATCAGAAGTGTCAGTCATTAAAAGACCCACTGTGCTGTCATTCTGGCTGTACATGAACGGCACCTGCACCGGATGTCCCCTGGGGGCCATGTTCTACGGGAGATTCAGATACCACCCTGATTAATGTGAATCATCACATTAATAAACACATTAATAAAGCAGGGAAATGAACCCCCACCAGGACAGGACCGGGCTGCGGAGATGCCCGAACCCAGGCAGGGCCCTTCACACAGCAGCCATTAGGAGGACCTCTGGGCAATCAGTTTCTTGAAGACCGTAACAGGAAGAACACATTGAACTAGGATCTCTGCGCACACCAAAAAGCAAATCGTGCTTGGCGGGAACAACAGCCTGACCTGCTGGGAAATTCAGCAAAGCTCCTGTGACTCCAGTGACTAATGAACGGGACAGGTTTGTAGTCACTGACTCATAGCAAAGAAAAATGAATGGCAAGATACTGAATTTGCAGGGGGGAGGTCTAGTCTGGGATGTGATGGCTCTTGTCTACATAGTAAGTCAGACTTGGCTACATTTGGACATCAGTTACTAAAGAATCATTATCACAGTTTATGTTCAGGCTTATCCTTACTTCAGTTTGGGTTTTTGTTTGTTTGTTTGTTTGTTTGGGGGGCAGCAAGCTTTCCAGTGAAAGTTGTAATTTTTCAAGAGAAAGCAAAAAAAAAAAAAAGAAGCAATTCACTGTGTTTATACATATAGCTTCTCCCATCCTGGACAGCCAGAGCATTCACACCTCCACGAGTTCCTACCCATAACATGGCAACATTTCACACATGTTTATGTTTTCCCTCATTGGACTATGACTTCCTTCAGAGACACAGCCAGGTCCTGTTGACCTTGGTAGGACCTGGGGAAGGAAGGCTCTCTGCATGGAAGGCACCCACAGTGATCATCTGGAATGCATAAATACGTAAACATGGAAATATAAGAAGTTAGATGGCAGAAGCTCCCACACTTTCCTTTCACACAGCATGTCTTGAAACTATATTCCTCTGGAGTTTCCCTTTCCCAGATGAGAAATAAAATATTTTGAAAGTGTTAAAAAAAAAACAGCAAAACTGAAAACCAAAATATTCACACCTATGAGGCATCCAGAACTGTCTGAAGGAATGGGGATTTATTTCCCCGTATTGCTCAGTACTCACTTTCTGGGAGACAGTATCTGCACATTTCTAGCAACTCAGTGTTAAGCAAGCAGTAGGCAGGCCCCTGCTGAGCATCCCTGATTATGCAGAAGCCGGGGGACAACCAAATCTCGAAATCTCCAGTTACAGATTCGATTCCAGCAAGAACTGACAGTAAATGCTTTGACTGCTCTGCCTCTCAAAACAATGTGATTAACTTTGATAGAAACAGCGAATGTTCAACCCTGAAGTGATGTCCACTTTCCACTTTTTCCATGATAGTTGCTGCAATGAAAGAAAAGCAATAGCCCAGGAGCCTTTTAAGCGTCCTTATTTTTCTCTGTCACATCATTAAAGGTTCAATGAATCTCCAATTAAGTCTCCCCGGCTGCTGTCACCAATTTGATTGATAGATGTCCTTGGCTCACCCTCCACAGGACATGCCAGAGCACCAGGCCCCCACCTGCCACCATCAATTATCGCTCTCTTGTCATCAGTGCCCTCGCTTGTCAATTTATTTGCCACAAATCCAGTGAAGTCCTCTAATCAGGAGGAAAGAGGAAGAGCAATTCCTCTTTACTTTTAATGGTAAAAAAGAAATGTGTTAACAAATCAACAAACCCCACACTGTTGAGTTCTAAATGGGAGTTTGCTCCAGGCTTTTACACTTTGATGCTCTGCCATTCACCACACCAATGTACAGTCTGAGTTCCAGGTGGTAACTCGTGCACACATTCGGTTAACCAAAGGGAAGAGGAAACTAAGGAAGGTGTATGTTTAAATGGACTTGTAACTTACAGAAAAGTAGACTTGTGACTCCATGAGAATACACCAGGCATTTGCTAGGAAAGAAAAAAAAATTACTTAATTTATTTTCTAAGCAGATAACCAGAAACAAAGATTAGAACTGACTAAAAAGGGTTGTGGTTTGCAAACCTGGTAAACATGATAAATACTACTTGTCTTCTGTACCACCTGTGTCTTGTATTAATACAAACTGATGGTGGGTTCTGAGAACGAATCACCTGGTCCGGGACATGGCAATTTTCTATTGACAGCAAAATCTAATTTCCCCCTGGAGTGCCAATGCACATCTCTGTCTTTGACCAGGAGTCACTCCGCACACACCCAAGGGACGCTCAGCTGCATCCCACACGATCCTTGAGGGGCAGACTGATTCCCTGTGGGTGCCTGTTAGATAGTAACCTTTGACCTCTCTCCCCAAATTGACAGCAAAACTTGTCAACTCTCATTCTTCCAGGAAAGATTCCTTATCTTTTGACTGTCTTTGTAATTTGTTTTGGTTTGTTCCTGTTCCTGTTTTTGTTCTGCTGGAAAGAGGAGACAGAGTAAGAGATGGAAAAGGAGAATATTTTATGGGATAGGAAAGGGATTCCTCTTGGTGTACGTTGGAAGTGAGCAGGTCGTTTCCCAGTCTGAAGCAGCTCCCGGAAATGATTGATGCTCTTCCCGGCCCCTCTGTCTGGCTAGCCTGGTACTGCAATTGTTACTATACTATTGTATAAACATTGAATCTCCTGAAAAAAAAAATAATTTTATTCACCCAACAAGGTGTGAAATGAGCAGACAGAGAAGGGAGCTTATCTATGTCTTCTCTATTCTATATTTAAAATTGTCCCCTGTTGCTGCATCAAAACCACTGAAAACGAATAAACATCTGTAAACATTTGTTTTATAGTGCTGAATACCTGCATGAATAAGGAGCGTGGAACCAGTATCTGCGGGATTACTTTCTGTTACTGTTTGAGAAGTTTTGTTCCACAATGTTATTTTATCAATTCCTCCAAGGCTCATCTTTTCCCCCCAGAAGTGACAATGGTTAAAAGAATGAATTATAAGAGGTTTCACTTTTGTTATTAATCAAAATTTTATTTCATCTATTAATGACGAGGCTAGGGAATTTCCACTGTTCCGTGACATTTGTCATCTTAATAGCTTGTGTTAAAAATGGCCTACCCTTAAGAAAAGAGATTAATTAAAAACAAAAATTACTTATACATGAACCAATGTGTAAATATCCCTAAGCGTTTATTGCTGAATTTTGCATGATAGCCAGTATTCCAAATTTAGTTGTTAAGTCATGAAATCAGATTGTGACAAGATGACCACAACATTAGTTGAGTCATTATTTTGGGCCTATCTTAAAAAGCTCATATTTGGTTCTTAGATGCTTGTAGCAAGAGAGAGAGAGAGAACTAATGTGTCAAAGCCTAGCCTAGGTATTTGGCTACAGAGTCACAAAGAGCAGCACTGCTCCCTTCGCATGGCCTACTTAAGATGCTTGGGAATGGAATGAAGTCCCCAAAACAGGAATATTCAGTTCATCCTGAGATAGTCAAAGCAACTGATTTTCCACTTCATATTTGAACAGTTCCCAGGAGTTCTCCAACTTTACTCGGAGGAGGGATTCTTGGACACTTAATTTACTCCTGATCTGAAAGTTGATGCTACTATTTGCCTTTGGAGACACAAATATCTAGAATGCACTGTGGATTATAACATATTTCAAGCTGAAACCATTTTGATTTGCCATCTATTTCTGAAAGGTCTGTCTTTATTACAACAGACATAAAGTAAATTATAAAGATATTCTAGCTCTTACTTATTGGCATAAATAGTAGTCATTCCATTCCATTCTATCCCCTCCACCAAGTTTCTCACCACCCAGATGCTGTTGTCAGATGCATACATTAGATTCCTTTACAGATCAGGCTTAATAATGACTTAATTCTGTAACTGCTCCCAGGATTCTAGGACACCATTGATGATTCAGCTCTTGCCAATCTACATAGAAATGGCTGCCATCACTAATAATCACCCAACTTAACATTCAAGGGCTCATATTTTGCCCACAAATCTATGCCAAGAATCATTCACCTCAGGTAACTGCATTTCTAATTTTTTTAAACACAGGAGAAATTCTATGTAAATAAATAAATAAATGTCAGTCTATTTTAAACAATACTTTCTAGGAACTAGCAATTTCTTAGTGAGGTGTTTCTGAAACCTAATATGCATATTCAAATTTAGGACACTGAGTAGAATCTAAGATTCTGTATTTCCAAGAAGCTCCAAGTTGATACTGATGCCATTGGTCCATGGGCCACAGTTTGAAATTCAACCTGTTACAATGTGGATAGCAGGATTTTTTTCCCTATTGCTTTACAGAAAGACCAGCACCTGCTACACTATGGAACTGAGTTGTATATTTTCTCATCTAATCGAAAAATTGAACACTTTTTGATTTTTTAGATTATTTGCTTATTTTCATTGATCTTGAAAGGCGGAGGTTTGGGGAGGTTGGGGGTAAGGAGGGGTGGAAAGAAGAAAGAGAAAGAACAATCTTCCATTTTGCTGGTTTACTTATCAAACCCCACAACAATTCAGGCTGGGCTAAGCCTTGGCCAGGATTCTGGAACTGCATCTGGACCCCCTACTTGGATGCCAGGCATGTAAACACTTAAATCATTATCTGTTGCCTCCCAAGCTTTGCATTAGCAAGAAATAGCAGGAGGCCAGATCAAAAGCAGAGTAACCAGGCCACTGCATTGCATGTACACCCCTCAGATTTATTTTACAACTATAACAAATAGTAACTATATTTTTCATGGAGCATGAGATCAAATCGTAAACATCCCTAAATAACTGTAGCTGGAGAAAGAATTGTGGATAGTATTTAGACTGCTGCCTGAGATCCTTGCTTCCCATATAGAAGTAACGTGTTTTAAGTAGCAGTTTTACACCCTTGTCAAGCTTCCTGCTAATGCATATCCTTGGAAGCAGGAGGTGATAGCTCATGTGACTCATGTGATTGGAGCCCTGCTACTCAAGGGAAAGACCCAAACTGTGTCCTTGGTCTACCTTTGGGCTGGTTCAGCCCTGGCTATTGTAGAAATATGAAGAGTAAACCAGTAGTTGGATAAGTTCTTTCTCCCTTTCCAATAAAGAAAATACATATCTTTTTAAATAAATAATGTGATATTAAAAATTCTGTTCCTGAATCTTACACAGTGTCAATATTTAAATCCTACTTGCCCTATGATGAAGTGAGGTTAAGGAGTTAACGAAGTTGTTGGCTTCATGACTGTGGATGATAAAACTACACAAGAAACCCCCAGAGGCAAGTGGCATACCAGTTGGTAAACCTTGACTAAACCTTAAGAAACAGTGTCAGTACCATGTGGTTTGGTAAGTCTCTATATGTTCACAAATTAAGTTTAACCTAGATTTTATTTAACTCTTCTCCATGACAACATTTCTCAACATCACAAAACTCCAGCACTGATTCTGGTAGGACTGGACAGAATCTTAGAATCAATGTATTTTTTAATTTATTTATGTATTTTTATTTATTTAAAGCAATTGAAACTGACTGCCTATAATGTAAAGGCATGACCCAGCCACATGTCTTTTCCCCTAGCTCCCGGTGTCCTTGCCGGTCCTGCAACAAAAGGAAGCCCCTAATTGAGGCAGGGACAGACCTGACCCTACAAGGTTCTATTCACAAAAGGTCACTCGTTCCTCTGCAGAATAGAACCTTGATGGCCCCTGTGGTCTAGAGGGCTGCATCTGGGGGCATTATATGAGTAACTGTAACTACTTCATTCACGTGCCTTCCCAATAGGCTGGAGGCCACCTGACCATCATAAACTCCCTAAAGAACAGCACAAGACTGACCCACCATAGGAATGTCACTAGCCTCACTGACCAACCAGGAACCTGGACATGAACTGATCACATACCTCTCAGCCCCAATTTCAATCTGTAAGAACCTTCACCCCTAACTCCTTGGAGAGCCTAGAACTCAAGCAATAGCTTCCTGGCTCTTCCCTCTGTGCTTTGTAATAAATATCCATTATCTTCCACCACCTTACTGTCAGAGATTGGTTTTTCCATGCTTGGGCAAGCAGACCCAGTTTGGGGATTACAGAACAACTTCAACTAATCTGGGGAATTGTTTGACAATACAGTAAAAGACAGAGAGAGAGACAAAGAGAGAAGGAAGAGGAGAGAGCTCACTCTCGTTAGCTGATTTGTTTCACAAAATACCTGCAAGGGCAAGACAGGGCCAAGCTATAACCAGAAGCCAGGGACTCCAGGACCCAAACCTTCCATGGAAATGGCAGGGAATCAAGTACTGAACATGACGTGTTGCAGCCCAGAGAGTGTATGAAATGAAAGCTGCGATGAAGGAGATGGCAGGACTGGATACTGTGCACTCCACTACAGGATGCTGGCATTACAAACAGCCACTTAGCCCACCGTTTCACAACTTGTGCCTTAGAATGAGTATTCTTGAAAATGAGGCTGTGTCACCAAAACACCAAAACAAACAAACCACTCAAAAAATGGGCATGGGAAATGGGCAGACATTTCATAAAGGAACAAACCCAAATGGCAAACATATGAAGAAATGCTCAAGTTCCCTAGCATAAGGGAAATCCAAATTAAGGCATCATTGAGGTACCACCTAACACCAGTAAGAATGACTCATATACAAAAACCGCTAACAATACTTGCTGGCGAGGATGTGGGGAAAAGGGAACCCTGCTCCACTGCTGGTAGGAATGCAGGTTGGTGCAGCCTCTATGGAAATCAGTATGGAGAACACTCAAACAACTGAAAATCTGCATACCACATGATCCAGCAATAGCACTCCTAGAAATATATCCAAAACACTTGCTACACGAGAAACCTACACGCACCACCATGTTCATAGCAGCACAATCAATAATTGCAAAAACATGGAAGCAACCGAAATGCCCATCAACAGAAGACTGGATAAGAAAGTTATGGTTTATTTACTCTATGGATTACTACTCAGGTATTAAAAAAAAACGAAATGCAGTTCTTTGTGGCCAAATGGGCCCAACTGGAAACCATCATGCTAAGAGAAATGAGTCAATCCCAAAAGGTCAGATACCACATGTTTGCCTTAATTTAAGTTGAAATGTTGTCAATTTGTAAAACGGTACCTATGAAATGTAGTATTACATTGTTAATTAACTCCATAATGTTGGAAACGGTTGTTGATATTATGTTATGGCATTTAATTGGTCAGAACGATAATCTGCCAGCTATGTCTCCAGACCAGAGTTAGTCTCCTCAAGAAACTGTGGAATTCAGCTGGGCAATAAGATACTGGACACTATGCAAGGCACATGCTTGCATTCAAAGAAACAAGACTAGATTTGAACTGCAATACTGCAATAAGATGGAGCAATCCACCATTGGGGGAGGGCAAGGAGAGGGGCCTATGAAATGTTGTTATAAAATTAAATGCAATAAAAAAAAACCACACACACACAAAAAAGAAAGAAAAAGAAAATGAGGCTGTGTCATGGCCCTTCTACAGACAATGGTGAGTAGAGTTCTCTTTCAAAAACATCACCAGATAATGTTGAAATACTCTGAATCACCAGAAAGGAACTTTCAGTTGATTTGAAAATGGACTACATCAACAACTTTTTTAGCATTAGAATCAAAATACCGTCTACCTCAAGTAAAAAGCCACTCAGAGTTAGCATGGGTATTAATGTGCATGCCATTAATGAGCATTTTCTTGTTGTGGATTAGGAATACAACACTCCTTTTTCAAAGGGGGCAGGGCTGTTTGAGGGTGGAACAGATTCTTCCTCTGGCCTCATAACTAAATCTTAAAGCTGTTAATGATTCAAACCCAGATTTTATGAAGATACTATAAAAGAAGCTCACAAGAGCCAACAAGCTGTGGGCGACAGCGAGGGCTCAAACTACCCAACCTACAGGCTTTGTTTTAATTGGAAAATGGCAGTCAAATTTGGTATGGAAGGAGAAACACCACAAGACAATCAGTTCTCCAGCGGTAATTTCACTTAATTGGATTTTGGAGGGTAGAGAGAGGAGGGGAAGACACACCTAGGAGGGAACCCATAGACACACGTCTCATAAACTGCCACACAAAATGCAGACATTCTTCTATGTTAGACAACACAACAAATAACTGAAGTGACTACCCACTCCGTGATTCCCTAACACAAGGCAAATCAAACACGCTTAGGATCTTCAACACTGAATAAAATCACTGCAATAGAGAAAAGTTGTGAAAATATATTAATAATTCACATATCTCCACAAGACACAAAATTACTTCCATTATTTAAAATGTAATTATTTAAACTCAGATGATGTTAAAAAAAAAAAAAGAAAGAAATAATAGGACCCCTGGGAAGTCAAAATGCAAGATAAAGCCTACTTGGTGGAATTTATGCTTTGTATTTTAGTCTGAGGACCTACATCGCAGTCCAAAGTCCATTTACCCTTATTTAGGTATGATACTGAGAAGCTTCCTACCACGTCTCCTTAAATCCACGGATTGATATTTCCCAGTGAAATATTCCTGTGGCAGTCTAATAAGTTGGGCAGCCTAATACACTTCATTTATACACACGGACATAGAATAGAAGGCTGCTTAATAGAGTTACAAGGATACTTCAGACAATCCATGCAAAATGTGTAGGATGAAAAATTATGCAAGCATTTCAAAAACCTTTCTGCACCAAAATGAACATTTTTAAATTCCATTTTCCACACAATTTGAAAGTACTCATATCTACATACATACATGGCTATACATACATAATATTAAACCCAAGATTCCTTATCCTGTGTATGTTTTAAAAGAGTATTTATAAAGAACTGAGCTAATTTTTTAAAGAAAGGTTGAAATGGTGTCAGCCTTACTATTATTGTTGTTCCTATTATGTATAATGGAGAGAGAAGTTTTGGTCTTCACACATGTGGGCTCACTTTTCAGGTTCTATGCCTTCCCTTTAAAACTAGTTCTGGGCCCGGCGGCATGGCCTAGCAGCTAAAGTCCTCGCCTTGAACGCACGGGATCCCATAGGGGCGCCAGTTCTAATCCCAGCGGCCCCGCTTCCCATCCAGCTCCCTGCTTGTGGCCTGGGAAAGCAGTCAAGGATGGCCCAAAGCTTTGGGACCCTGCACCCGTGTGGGAGACCTGGAAGAGGCTCCTGGTTCCCAATTTCGGATCAGCGCAGTACCGGCCGTTGCGGCCACTTGAGGAGTGAATCATCAGAAAGAAGATCTTCCTCTCTATCTCTCCTCCTCTCTGTATATTTGATTTTCCAATTAAAAAAAAAGAATAAGTCTTTTTAAAAATAAATAAATAAATAAAATTAGTTCCTTCCTCTGTAAAATCCAGGTAGGCGTACACATCCAAAAAGTTCAGGGAGAATGCATTGCAAAAATAAGTTTATTGGGAGACCGGCCAGCCCTGTGCTTCTATGTTAGGCTGCTGCCTGCCATGCCAGTATCCTGCGTTAGAGCAGCATTTCAAGTCCACTATTGCTTCTGATCCAGCTTCCTGCTAATGAGCTGGGGAAGCGAACTGAGGATGGCGCAGCTACTGGGAATCTCGCCTCCAGTGGAGACCAGAATGCAGTTCTTGCCTCCTGGCTTCAGGTCCAGCTGGTGCAGGCTTTGTGGGTAGGCAACCAGCAGATCTACACTGTATCTCTACTACCTTGTCACTCTACCTTTCAAATTAATAATGATTTCTTCATCCCAGCATACTTAGATGTAAAAAAACTTGGAAATATTTTCATTATTTTTTAAAACACATATTTTCCACAAACTTTTTGAACTATTAATTTCATAGGTCTGTGGAACGTTTTAAGCATTATAATATGACACTGTTAGCCCCGTGCCTAGATCTTCCAATAAAAGATAGCTACTGTTGTTGGATTTGTATTTGTAATTGAATTTTTTATAATTGCATTTTACAAATAAGAAAAGCTAAATTCAAAGATGTTAGATAACTTGTCCAAATTCTCACAGGTATTAATGAATGAAGTAAAATGTGGGCCCTATCCGAAGTAATGAGTCACTCAGGCTTTTTCCACTGAATTTACATCTTCAAAATATAATCAAGATTGATGGGAGGCAGCTATCACCACAGTTCTCAAAGTGCAGAATACAGCCAATAAAAAATCGGTCAATTGGTCTGAATCAATCAAACCATACTTAGTGTCAACAAGGCGAAATCAATGATTTCTGGGGTCCCAGGAAATTTCTTCCTCTGCAGTTAAAACAAAAATTCTATCTTTGCAAGTACATTATTACCTGGCACCTAATTAATGATTCTTTCCCTATACCTATACCCAGTGGGCAAGCATCATTCGCACTTGAGTGTGTAATGAGTTTATCTTCTTTAAATTTTGTTGTGTTATTATGTGTGTATCACTGTGGCTGTTGTGATTACTGCTTCCTGAAATCATAATTTAAATGAGACACTTAGAACCAACTGCTTAGCACAGGAATGAGTGTACTGAGCCTGAACTCTAATATTATCTATGACACTTAATTGAACCTAGCTTCTAATTACTTCCAAAATTCACCTCCTATTACTTCTCTCCTCCCACTCTTTCAAAATAGCATGCGTTATTCATGTGTTAGTCTCTGCTCTTTCTTTAGGGAAGAATGAGCCATTGCATGGTTGAGCTATTTCAATCTTTTCCCTCTTTCATGAGGATGGCATGTCCAGTTTTCATCCTAAACTAGAGATTACTAGAGCAACAGTACAACTCAATAGCATGTAACTTACAACAAAAGCTCTTCCTCAAATAATCCAGAGTTGGTGAGGTTGTTACTGTACCATAACATATGTGGTATCTAAATAAAGGCGGATTCAACTCAGCTCTCCAACCACACCACACTATTTTTGTTCCCTAATTGTTTCATATTTCCCTTCACTCATGTCACTGTTATGGCCATTTTCTTTGGCTCCTATGGTATATGTTCTCAATTTTTGGATTGTGTAACTCTCATTCAACCCTGCAGGCTTATCTTGTAAACCTTCCCGATCCTTCTGGAACATGCCAAATGCCCACCTACATGTCCCCATGGCAACCAGGCCCTTCTTATCATGACACATAGCACACTGAATTGCAAATGCGTGCTTGTTGCTCTGTCTCCCTGCTAAGACAGCTAACTTCATGAGAAAAAGGACAACAGCTGTGGTGTCTCTAGTGTGCCCTCCCTTCAAAGTCTAGTGCCTAGCCCCTAAAAAGCTCACAGTGCAATTTACCAAGCAAATGCACAAAAGGATGAACAAGTAAAAAAAATTAGAGAACAGTGGGAAGTTTTGGCAGTCTTTAGACTTTCACGACCCAAATTCTGGCTTGTGGAGCTAATCATATGGAAATGTGGGTACCCTTGCTCAAAAAAGATTAAGAATTCCCATACCGTGATAGTAGAACATTAAACAAGTGTGGTGCCCTTCTAAACGGGGGCTATATGCAGCAGTAGAGGGGATGTACCCATGAAGCTAGCTCTGCATCCTGGTTGTATAAACTTGGGTACATGGAATGACCACTGTGGTGGCTTGGGTTTTCATATGGAATGTAAGATTAAAGTGGAATTCCTATGAGAATTAAATACATTTATATGCTAACATAAAATCCACAGGCTGATGATGGTAAATTCTCATTATTACTATTATAAGTAAGACACTCCCCATGGACGCTTAAGGCTCCCTACTGACCACAGTAGGTGGTCCAGGCCAGTCAAGCTAGATTAGTGAACTCAATTGCAGGTGGTTTGGTCCCATGGAAACATCTGACAACGTCTAGAGACATTAATGGTCGCCATGTCTGGGGCAACACCAGCTTTTAGTGCATAGACCAGCATGCAGAACAGCCCCTCACAGCACAGAATTAACTGGTCAAAAATCTCCCTAGTGCCAAGGTTGAGAAATCTAAACTGATTTCTGGGACAAATAATTTAAGGACAAATTGCTGGATTTTTTCAGCCTCTCGGCTTCTCCACCCATAAAAGATGCTCAATAACACCTGAGCTTACCCGCTTCACAAGAATGCTGTAAAGATAAATTTAGGAGAAAGAACCCAGCTCTCAAAAGGGAAAGGGTACTATTACAGCCCAAGGTGTTATTATCAAGCTGTGCTGACACTTTTGCTCTCAGGAAGCCAAATGTTCTGCTTGGAAATGATAATTTCCCTCCACTAAATGAGCATTTTACTTCCCAGAGGGAGTAATTGTATTCACCTTTCGCCATCATTGGATTGGGCCCATTACAGCTGTTGTTCTTCCTTTATTTGAAATTTCATAGCACACATCACAGCAGAGCCTCTCCCGGAGGAACGCACAACAAGGCACACACTTGTGCCCACGTGGACGGAAGCTGCTAACCCAACCAGCATGGGCCTCCACGGGCATCGTATTCACAGCTGAATGTGCTTCAATGAGACTATTTAGTCTGGAAGAAAAAATAATGTTCTTATGAATCACTACTCATACCGGTCCCTCTCCCACATCCCAGCATGAGTTAACAGATAAACGCTAAAGCTCAGTTCTGATTTTTTTTTTCTATTTATAAAACGAGTACTTTAAAGACTAATTGAAATGCCAATGGGGGAGAGATAAAAGAACCAAGGAAAGTTCACACAGGAAAATATAAGAAGAAAATCCTAGAGAACCACAAAAGCACTTGGCCAATACTCTCAGATGTCTTAAATGTGTAATTAATCAATAGTCTGTGGGTGAAGATTGCACTACTTGCATGAACTCAGAATAGAACATCCCAGCAATCAGAAGGAGCTAGTGTCGGTACAGAAGCCCCCAGATGTTCAGATCAATCACTTCCTAATGAAATCTGTGTTCATAAAATAATCCCAGGACAGAAAGTACCAGCGAGGGAAAAATTTACTTAATTTGAGTATTGTGTCAGAATCCTGCTTTTTTCTCCCCCTTTTGTCTGACAGCTGAGTGGTAGGGCTGCCACATGCATGCTCTGCAGGGTGTTGAAGGTGAAAGCTGACAGGAAGACGAGCTACCGGCTGGCAAGAGAACCACTGAGCAAGGATCAACTTATCACCTTCTTTCACTGCCTGCACGGTGATCACACGCAGGCACGAGAACATCATTTACAGCTTCCTCTGTGACCAGCAGAGGTGCAGTGGAAGACCATAGTAATGATGATTGCAAGCACTGAGGAAGAAGCCAAGAGCTTAAGCTCTCCTTCCCCTTTCCAGGCGTGCCACTGTGCTGCCTCTGCGTGGATGCGACCAGGTCACGCCGCTCTGCTGCAATGGACAAACAGGGATATGAGGCAGACACAAAAGTTCCAATTTCCATACCTGACGTTGTCAAGATTAAGAGTTGGTGAACAGAAAACCTCACAGCACTTAGCATATAGTTGTCACTCAATGGATGCTAATCTGTTCAGCTCTAGGCAAAGATATTCCCTACTTTGGATTGCCAACCTTCCTCTGTAACCTCATTTAAAATGTACTCCTCCTTAAGAATTTTGCCTGACAGCTACCCAGCATTTGCCTCTCGTGTGTCACATTCCTTCACCTTTGATGTACTCAATTGCAGCGTGCCCTTCACTCCTATTGATGAGTTTCTGTCTGAACGGCCTTCAATTCTGACATTCACAAACATTCCATCGAACACTACAGGCAATGCTGATTTTCTGAACTTTCCTATATAAATTATATAAAGGGGAATGTGAGTGAATGTGCCTGTGATTAGGCAGACTTTTACACACTTTGATCCCATAGGCTGGTTTAGAAGGAAAAAATAAAGTCTCAAACAGCCCTTTCTCATCACAGGCCTCTTTTGTGTGAACAGATAAATCTAGAACCTGGGGCCACGTTGGAATAAGGTTAGAATGAAAACAGTGAAGCAATTGCAAGGAGTCAGTCAAATTTAGCCTCCCCTTACCTCACCTATGCACGCACATGTGACTCTCCATGAATCACTTTCTCACCCTCTGGCTACAAATGGGTTAAAAATCCATGGTGTCTCAGGTACACTTATCAAGACCACTGATTCAATTATGGTAGATTGAATAATGGATCGTTCCTTGTTTTACCTGAATTATTTCTTTTTTTGCAGCAGCCCATCGCTCACTTACTGTCATACTTTTTGTGTCTATGGATTTTTTAAAAGACTTTTTTGCATTCTTTATTTTATTAACATAAAGATTTTCCCCATGGTAGAGATTTACATAACAAACTATTTCTTGTGAACTTACCAGTCACATAGAAATACAATGCAAAAAAAGGGAACATTCGCTATTTTGTCAAACAAGACTCACCACGTCTAAGTTAAATGACCACAGGACACTCAATAACTAAACAGTGCACACGTGACACTGAATCCCTCATTGATCAGTTTAACCTTTTAACACCAATCAAGGCCGGCAAAGGGGCCCTTTTCCATTCTTACTGCCTTTTTAAATTTTCACTTATTTTACATCAACAGTAACTAAATTCATTTTGTAATTTACCTTAGAGCTAATGTTGAATTATTGCTTTCAACAACAGCTGCTATCAAGCACTCTCAGATGCTGACAACACACACTGCATTAGCTTTTTCCAAATCTGTGGTTACTGGTGCAAATCTTCCAAAACCATAAAATACACAGTGAAAGGAAGGACAACTTGTCAGTGTCTCAGGTGGGCTCTGATCAGCTGTTCCGCTGGAGTCTTACTGCAGAGCCTCACAATGATTTTCTATCCATTGTAGAATGGAATAGAACTGCGTGCGCGCACACACACACACACACACACACACACACACACTGCATAATTAGTAGCAATTAACCCAGAATGGGATTCAACAAAGGCAACACAATACTAAAATTTGCCCTCTATTCGCAATGATTCTGATTCTGTAAAGCTGAGAGAGGCTAAAACAGGAACTGTCGTCAGAGCTGACATAAGAAAACAACAATGTGGTAAATGTAGATGTGACCCGAAGCTGATGTTGGTTGCTATTTTGAAAATCCTTTAATTATTGCTAATAAAAGCAGTGCTCCAGTGCCCTTCCTAGATCAGCTGTCTAATGACAGGATTAAGCCAAAGATTGCAGGCTTAGAAGGGAGAGCTGTTGTTTTTTGTGTGTCCCCCATTTCAGGTTGGTCAGAAATGACTGTGTCATCTGTGATAAATGCTAGACAATAGGTGATAGGTGCCAGGGAGCCCCAGGCTGCCATGAGGCAGCACATAAGAGTTCACCTGGCTCCCCAAGAGACAAGGGCAGTCTTCCGTTGTCCAGCTGCCCTCCTCACAACTTTTGCATCTCCCACTCATGACCAAAAGAGTGAGGGTGCTAGACAAACTCCCAGTCCAATCGGCAGAGTCCATACCAGATGGCCAGATGGTAGGTTTTGCTGCAGGGGAAGCTAATGGTCTCACAAGCTAGTGAGATCATCCCCCAGCCCTCTGGGAAAGGAGATGGTGCTATTGAATTAGCTTTGCAAAGGATCCTCTCTCAGCTTAATCAACATTTGCAGAAGAGAGAATTAGATTGTACAGTCTGTAAATGTAGCTGCTTCATTGTGGAGAACGGATCTTATTTGCACAGATAGGTCAGGTTTGAGAACATATTTACCAGCAATAACCTTGGCTCATTTCAAACTCTTAGCATGTTATCTTTGAGAAAGGAAAACAGCTCAGAATCCTAAAATTTAGGCCCGGTGCGGTAGTCTATTGGCTAAAGTCCTCCCCTTGCATGCCCGGGATCCCATGTGAGTGCTGGTTTGTTTCTTGGCAGCCCTGCTTCCCACGTAGCTCCATGCCTGTGGCCTGGGAAGCAGTCAAGGATGGCCCAAAGTCTTGGGACCCTGTATCCATGTGGGAGACCTGGAAGATGCTTCTGGCTTTGGATTGGCTCAGCTCTGGCTGATGCAGTCACTTGCAGGGGGGAGGGGGTGAATCAACAAACAAAAGATATTCCTCTCTGTATATCTTTCCAATAAAAATAAAGAATCCTAAACTTTGAAACATAAAATCACATTCTAATTTCAGGTTCAGATTAAACAGCGTCCAGAAAAGTGATCCTGGGTGGACCTTGAAATTCTTGGTTGCTGAAATCTGCAGAATTTTGAAATTTGTTACATCTGTTGAGTTCGCATCTCTTGTAAGAATAGTACCTGTACTTCCCCAGCTCTGAGACAGCTTTGTTCGCCTGGTTAGAAGAGGGAGAGCATTAACGTAAATCTTCATGGAACAACTGCCTTTGTTTTATTCCATGAGCATGAATTTCACTTCTATAACTTGTCAGGGCATTTCCCCTTGCTGGATGTAGGGTGGATAAAATAGCTCAAATCTGTTCACCTCTAAGAGGGAAAAATAGGCAATCCTAAATAGCTCCTTAGCTTATCCGTATACAGGAGCTTTGCATGCTGTTGGGGAAGGCTCATTTTGTGACACTCTCCATCTAAGAGCTCTGAAAGATTGCACCACAATTAAGTGCATGGAAGCAAACGAATATGAATCTTCAAACATAGCTCAAAATACTGAGAAGTCACTGGAATGGACAATTCAGAACCAAGTCCAGAAAGCATGAATTGTTTCAAATAAAACAATTTTTTTTCCCATTAACAAGATGAAAAGGGTTCATTCCCATAAATTTGGGGTACTTAATTCCTCTGTGTGTACAACTATCAATATCAGCACAATGTGAAAAAGCAGAATATTTTAACAAGAAACTAACAAAGAGCTCAAAACTAAGGCTGAAATATCTCAAACAGATATCAAGTGAAATTAAATTAAATTAAAATGACAATTTTGCCTACATGCATATTTTATAAATTAAAACAAAAATTTCAGAAACTTTTTATTGCCTACTGAGAAGTCTAAATTAGCACAAATTATAAGGTCTTCTTTATTCTTAATTATGATATTAGAGCCAGTTTACTTCAAGTTCTTATTTCCTATAAAATTATAGTACACCATGCCATCTGACTCTAATTTTATTGAAAGTCATATTTATAATTCTTCATGTGTATTCATTATTTATTAATATTCATCTTATTGTAATTGAAAGTGTCTAGAAGAAATATAATCTCTTGCCAACATCATAACCTTTGTCATGGTCATTTATCTTCATCATCATCATCTCAAGAAGTCAATATTTATCAAGCGTTTTCTAGATGCTATTTTCTGTACTCATAAAATAGCTGTAATGGGAGGGTATTTAAGGCAAAAATTTAGGCACCAATTGGAACATGTACATCCCATATTTGAGTATCTGAGTTGAGGTCCCAGCTCCAGTGCTGCTTCTCGCTTCCTGCTAACGTGTAGCCACGGATGCAGTACGTGATGTCACCAGAGGCTGGGCCCCAACACCCATGTGGAACTCCAAGACTCAGTTCCTGATTCACACCCTGGCCCAGGCTGACTGCTGTGGGCAGTTGAGAGAGTGAATCATCAGGAAGTAGGACTCTCTCTCTCAATACATCTCTCCACTGTCCTGTTTCCTCTCTTCATTCTCATCTCTTCTCTCACTCCTTTCCAAATAGATAGTTTGTAAAACCCTGTGAATTAGGAATTATTACTACTGCAACATATCCAAAGTCACAGCATTGACAACAAAGATTAGAATTTAATTCAAATCTGCCTTACCCCATTGTTCATGCTTTTCTGATAAATAAAACACGGAACACACTTTGGAATATGAGATTAATTTTTCAAAATAACACATTTGTTTAGAAAGAAAAAATATTCTTTTTATAAAAATATGCAATTGTGCATACATCAAAGTTGAATAGTTGAAAATAATTTTCAATTTTTTTAATTCCATCTTAAGAATTGATAATATTGGGTTAGTCTGTATAATGGTGCTAAACATAAAGAAACCAATTTGGGTCTCACAAAATCACTACTTCTTTTTGTTTGCCCAAAACTGAATATACTGCATTGGTTTCAAACAAAATGTATTAAGATTTGTAAATTCAAAGATTCCGGAGAACCACTGGGAAGATAGAAAGTTGTTGTGACAGTGTATAAAAAATGCATAGTCATTATTCATTCATATTCATCTCACTGAAACTAACAGTATTTAGGAAAAAAAAGAAATATAGCCTTTTGCCATCATCATCACCTTTGTCACAACAAATACCATTGATCATCATCATCACCATCACAGGAAGATGAGGGCAGGAAGCCAAGGAGAGAGAGAAACTGAACAACAATGAAGCAAGCTAAACTGAGACCAAAGCAAATGTGCATCTAATGCATGTGTCAAAAACATGGAACAACAAATATACAAGGGAAAATAAAGTTAAATTAAATTATATAAAGTACAAAAATCAAACAGAGTGAATATACATAGAAAAAAGTGAACTGTGATAGTAGTTGGAAATGGAGTTCAGTGATCACAGATGGTAGACTTAAATAAACTTTGTTGACGGATATTATTTTAACATGATGGACATGTTAAAAAAAAAGGCTAGCTTAAACAAGAGCAATCTAAAACATAAACCAAAATTTGATGAACCTAAATGTGTGCTATAACATAATCAGATTGAGAGGAACTCTTTCTTTCTGATGATGGTAAAACAAAGACCCTGAGCTATGTGTGCAGCCCTGGGATCTAAGTACAAAACACCTGCAAATACACAGAATTCAATGATCTCATAGGTAACATTACTGGTAAACTAAGACAATGAAGTATTATTTTAGAAGGAAATGAGAAATTATATTACTTTAGAAACGCTGGCATATGGGTTTATAAAAACAGAAAATCAGTGTGAATGGAAGAACTTATACCTGTAGTATTAATCTGAGTTGGAAACATTTCCTAAATATGTATGTATTTTCCAGCCTATAATAAGGACCAACTCAGGAGGCACAACTTCCCTAGTGACCATATTGTCATTTATAAACTCCATTTTCTATAATATAGAGATAGAGATAGAGAGATAGAGAGATAGAGAGATAGATAGATAGATAGATCCTCTTCTAGGAATATGTGTTTGAGGTCCAGCTTGACATATATTTTAAGATGTATGAATTTATTTGAAAGGAAGAATTGAGGCAAGCAGAGATCTTTTTTATACATTCATTCCTCAAATGTCCACAAAAGCCAGTGCTGGGCAACATCAAATCAGTGGCCAAACCCCATTCAGCTATATCCCACAAGAGCGGCAGAGACCCAAGTGTGTGAACTATCAGCTGCTGCTTTCCCAGGTGCGTTAGCAACAATCTTGATTGGAAATATGGCAGCCAGTTCACAAACTGGCCCTCTGAAATGGGTCACAACAGTGGAATAACTTGATCTACTTACAAAGATTCCATTTCTAAATAAGGCCACAACCATAGGAATAAGAATTGGGACTGCAATCTAGCTCTTAGAAGACACACACAGTGCATTCCAATTATAAACCAGAACGAATGATAGAATATCATGAGATAATGAACCTACATGATAATGACCGATGACTGATAAAACAAACCCAAGCCATTATTGACTTTCTCATAAAAAAGATACAACTGGAGCAGGTGCTTGGTCTAGTAGTTAAGATGCCCACATTCAATATTGCAGTACCAGGGTTCATGTCCCAGTTCTGCTCCAAATTCTGGTTTCTTGCTAGCCGGGAAGCAGCAGCAGACGGCTGCTCAAGCAGTCAGGCCCCTGCCACTCCACTGGGAGAATGGGACCTGGGTTCTTCTCCACGGCTTCAGCCCCAGATGCTGCAGACACTGGGAAGTGGAGCAGACGCTGGGAAGTGGAGCAGCGGCGAAGGGAGGAATCCAAACCTCACTTCCTGTCTGTCTTTCTCTTACAAAATTTACTCTTGAAGAGTTTACAATAACAACATTGACAAGTATTTCAAAACTTCTCATCCAAATCTGCTTAAACCTCTATCCCTTATTACTAATTTACAGCAGATACAGGTACCATAACAACAATTTTAAAGAGCACCACAAAGTTCTGACTGTGGGAAACCATATGACACGAAAATGAATTTTTTTCAGTAATAAACTACAAGAAGCGAGAAAGTGTGAAGAGATCTAATAGCAATGTGCTCCATCTTTCAATACTGATTTCACAAAATGAATTGTGTCATCTCAGAGATGATTACATATAAATATTAACTTTAAGTCCTGATAGTGCATTTAATAATGTTAAGAATATTATATTTAATAATGCTAAGGAATCAATGTTAAGTTTCAAAAAACCTAATAGTATTTTGGTTATACTTAGAAAAAAATTCAGATATTTAGCCATACATGTTAAATTATACTCAGATGTGTTTTTATTTCAAAATAATTTAAGAAGGATTAAACATTATTAAGAGTCTTAGTAAATGCTTTACTTTACTAAATAGCTTGAATGTGTCCCCTGAGAGATCAGGTATTAGGGAGCTGGCCCTCAAAGCGCTTCTGCAGAGGTAGTTAGTCCCAAGAGTGATGGAGATCTCAACAGGAGGTCCTTGTGCCAGTGTGACAAGGGACTAAAGCAATCCTCGTAGGATCCTGAATTGGTTCTCACAAGAATGAGTTTTAAAAGTAAGCCAGGACCCAGCCCGGCGCAATGGTCAGTGCTTAGAGTCCTCGCCTTGCACGCCCGGGATCCCATATGGGCGCCGGTTCTAATCCCAGCAGCCCCGCTTCCCATCCAACTCCCTGCCTGTGGCCAGGGAGAGCAGTCGAGGATGGTCCAAAGCTTTGGGACCCTGCACCCACGTGGGAGACCCGGAAGAGGCTCCTGGCTTCGGACCGGCCATTGCGCTCACTTGGGGAGTGAATCATTGGACGGAAGATCTTCCTCTCTGTCTCTCCTCTCTGTATATCCGCCTTTCCAATAAAAAATAAATAAATAAATCCTTAAAAACAACAACAAAAAAAGTAAGCCAGGATCTCAGTGTGATGGCTCAGTGACTAAATCCAGACCTTGCATGCACCGGGATCCCATCTAGGTACCGGTTCATGTCCCTGTTGTTTTACTTCCCATCCAGCTCCCAGCTTGTGGCCTGTGAAAGCAGTCCAGGATGGCCCAAGAAGGCCTTGGGACCCTGCACCCATGTGGAAATCCTGGAAGAAGCTCCTTGGTCCTGGCTTCAGATTAACTCTACTCCAGCCACTACCAGGAGTGGACCAATAGAAGGAAGATCTGTCTCTAACTGCCTTTCCAATAAAAACAAATCAACACCTTACAAAAAATTTAAGAGCAAGTTGGACAGCCAAAATCACTCTGACTTCTTGTCCTGCAATGTCGTCTCTTGCACATATCCCACTAACGTGGTACCATCACCACAGGGAGCCCTTGGTAGAACAAGCACAGTGCTACTTGGACTTTCCACTTTGAACAGATCCACTTAGATCTTTCAATTCTTTGATTAAATCTGTTCCTAAATTCTTTATTTTCTTGTCACTGTTGTAAAGGGATTTCTTTCCTCATTTCTGTTTCTGTGAACTTACTGTTAGCAAACAAAAGATACTGGTTTTCTTACATTTTTATTTTTATAACCTGCAACTTTACTGGATTGGTTTATGAATTCTAACAACTTTTAGAAGAGTTTTCAGGTTTTCCTACGCAATGTCATGCTATCTACAAACAAGGAGAGCATGAATTCCTTTTTTCCAACGTTGATATCTTCAATTTTTTGTACTCACTAACCTTTCTTACTAAAACTTTATGTACAACATGGAATAAACGTGGCAAAAGTGGATATCCTTGTCTTGTTCCAGATCTGTGAGGAAATGTTTAAGCTTTTTCCGATTCAGTATGATATTGGCTATTGTTTTGTGACGTGCAGCATGCAGCCCTTAATCTTTGAGGAATGTTACCTCTATATGTAATTTGTGTAATTTTATCATGAAGGGGGTTGAGTCTTATTGGACACTTTCTCGAATGATACAGCTGTATTTCCTCACTCTGCTGATGTAATGTGTGACATTTATTGAACCACTCTTGCATTCATGAAAGAAACCTTACCTCGCTGTGATGGATGATCTTTTTGAAGTGGTGTTGGATTTGATTTTCTCGTATCTTCTTGAGACTCTTTATACCTATACTCATTATAAGTCTGCATTTTTCTTTTTCTGTCATACCATGCATTTGTTTTGTTTTGGCATCAAAGTAATTCTGATCTTATTTAAAAAAAAATTTGGAAGAGTTCTATCCTATTCAATATTACAGAACAGTTTAAAAAATTATTCGAATTGGGCCTGGCATGATGGCGCAAGTGGTTAAGGTCCTCGCCTTGCATGCCCCGAGATCCCATATGGGCGCCGGTTCTAATCCCGGCAGCCCCGCTTCCCTTCCAGCTCCCTGCCTGTGGCCCGGGAAAGCAGTCAAGGACAGCCCAAAGCCTTGGGACTCTGCACCCGCATGGGAGACGCAGAAGTGCCTGGCTCATGACTTCGCAACAGCTCTGGCTGTTATACCCACTTGGGGAGTGAATCAATGGACAGAGGATCTTTCTCTGTGTCTCTCCTCTCTCTATAAATCTGATTTTCCAATAAAATAAATAAATCTTTAAGAAAAGGAAATAGAATAAAAATATTTACATTGCTGCATATTTTTAATCTGAACAAATTTTTCATAATATGCATTTTCTTTGAGGTTTTTGAAGATTTTTCAGGAAGGAAGACATTAAAAATTTTTAAATCAAAAACTAAGTTTAGCAAGGTTACAGATGTAACAACAATGTGAGAAAGTCAAGTGTATACAATCAAAAAAAAAGAATTGAGAAAAGAACTTCATTTACATTTTCAAAAGAAATAAATATTTATTATACTTTGAAAATGGCAAAATATTATGAAAGATAAATAGGTTTAGGTAAAAACAGAAAAATACCCCATTTGATAGACTGAACAATTTAATATGGTCAAGATGAAAATATTTCCAACACTGATTTACAGATTCAGTGTAATCCCTATTAGAAGTATGAATTCATTTTTTGTAAAAACCGACAAGCTCATCTGAAAATTCATTTGGGAGTTCAATGGCATCATAACACGCAAAAATATATTGAAAAATAAAAGATAGAAGACTCACACATTCCAGTTTCAATATTTGTTACAAAGCACCAAAAATCAGTACAATGTAGTAGTAGCATAGAAACAGTGATACAGAATTTACAACCCATGAATAATTCCTCACTTTTAAGATCAGTCGATTTTTAACATGAGTGTTTAAAAAATTCAGTAAAGAGAAAACTGTTTTGACAAATAATTCTGGAACAACTGGATATTAACATCCAAAAGAACAAAGTTGCACGCCACTCTACTCTATGTGAAAAGTTCAGAATACTTTAAAAGGTTGTCTTTTATTAAAATCAAGAAAACATATGACCACGAGGACTATTCCTCCCTAGCATACTATTGGAGGCCTACTCAATTTGAGAACATATCAGAGGAGTTCAGGAAAGATAAGAAAAGAGGGAAAAGCAACAATTAAAAAAAACCCAAACCTGAATACTTAGCAGTATCACAAGATTATAGTTTACTTTAGAAAACAGGTACTGTTTCTTTATACAAGCAGTGACTAACTAGAAAATCTTGTATAAGCTGACATTACCCACGAAACAAAAAGTATAATCTATGAATTGTTGAATTACCATTCATATCTATTAAAATTCCATTAAAGAATAAGCAATGAGGTTAGATATTTAAATATTTGAAGGAAATAACTGCAAATTCACATACACAGCATGTTCAGCAATGGAATAATCTTACATTTATTAAATCAATAGCCTCAGATTAATCCACACAGTTGTAATTTTGACAAATACTGCAAAAATATCTTTAAAGAATCTGAGAGAATATTTTCATATTTATTTAGATTGGTGAATATCATTGAATAATTAAGTCTTAGAAAAGGGAAAATGTGGAATTATTAATTGTTAATAGTAGTGCTATGAAAGCCATAACAGAAAACATGTGAAATATATTCAGTGATAAATGAAACAATATTACAAAATAGTTTCAAAAGTTATATTTTTATTGCTACATGCAAATACTTAGTTGAAATCAAAAGCTTTCTTGATGGCATTTGATAGGATTTCAGTTTGAATTTTTTTCCATATTTATTGGAAAGACTGACCAGACAATATCCATAAAACAATGTGACTATGAATTTTTTTTTAAGATTTATTTTTTTATTAATTTTTTTATTGGAAAGTCAGATATACAGAGAGGAGAGACAGAGAGGAAGATCTTCCATCCCATGATTCACTCCCTAAGTGAGCGCAATGGCCAATGCTATGCCGATCCAAAGCCAGAAGCCTCTTCCGGGTCTCCCACGTGGGTGCAGGGTCCCAAAGCTTTGGGCTGTCCTCGACTGCTTTCCTGGGCCACAAGCAGGGAGCTGGAAGGGAAGCGGGGCTGCTGGGATAGAACCGGCGCCCATATGGGATCCCGGGCGTGCAAGGCAAGGACCTTAACCACTTGCGCCACCATGCCAGGCCCGTGACTATGAATTTACATATCACAGGGATATGTACACATGGAATGATGAGTTGTAATCCATATGCAAATTTGGGGAAAAATGGAAAAATTTATGAGATAGTAATAGCTTTCTAAGATTTGATCACTATACCTCCTTTGCCCAATTTGTATAAAAATTTTATTAAGGTGTGCAAGTGTGCATGACATTAGGATAATACAAAAAAAGATTGGGAAAAGAAAGCTATAAGTCTCGAAATTCACAAATATTTTCAACAGTATTTCTAATTCATTTATTTCTCTATTCTGGAAGAATATTTTGAAAATAGCCTTTAAGTAAATTAGAGTGAAATGTCCCATACTGAAGCATCTAAACTTTGTGACTGCCAACAAAGATCTTATTCTTGCTCTACTGGATTATCTCCTGAAAGTCAGTGATAGAGACACCTTTCACTTCAGGTAGCGTGGAGACAGTCGTGCTTTAGGGTCACCGGTGCTAGCACAGTGGCAAGTGCACAGGTCTTCGTCAACACCAATGAGGACCCTGCAGTAGCCTAGCCCTGATGGCTAAACTGCAGAAAATGAAACAGTTTTATGAAGAAATTAAATCAGTGCAAAGAGGAGAAAACACGAGATAGCATAGACTACACAACAAAGGGAAGGTAGCTGGAATATAACCAGAATTGAAAATAATAGCTTCAAACTTCTTGTCACACAAGCACTCATTCTCCTCTTAGAAGCAATATTTTGTCACTGTGAGATACAGAAAGTATACAATAATTGACATGTATATGACATTGATTCATAATTACCAAAGAAATAGAGTTACTAAAGACCTAAGGCTATCAGAACATACATTAATTCCATGTGCTTTCTATACCACACTTTTTTTTTAAAGATTTATTTTTATTATTTTGTTATTGGAAAGGCGGATATACAGAGAGGAGAGACAGAGAGGAAGATCTTCCATCCCATGATTCACTCCCCAAGTGAGCACAACGGGTCAATACTACGCCGATCCGAAGCCAGGAGCCTCTTCCGGGTCTCCCACGTGGGTGCAGGTTCCCAAAGCTTTGGGCCGTCCTCGACTGCTTTCCCAGGCCACAAGCAGGGAGCTGGAAGGGAAGCGGGGCCGCCGGGATTAGAACCGGTGCCCATATGGGATCCCGGGCATGCAAGGTGAGGACCTTTAACCACTTGCGCCACCGCGCTGGGCCCTATACCACACTTTTTATGCACTACTAAACTGTTCTAAGAACAACTTGAGAACCATAATTTAAGTAACAAATTCCTAACTTGAGTGGATACAGCTTTAAAACCTACTGAAATCTCGGCACCAGGAAGATTTTCATGATTCCAACTACAGACCATATGCACTGTGAAATAAGCCAATCCCAAAAGGACAAATATCATATGTACTATGATATAAGGCAAACTTCATGAAAAATACAACATAAATAAACATGTATATACATATATTCATCTAGAACTGTATACTGGAGACTAGCATACCAAGAAGTGAAGATAACACTGCAGTATGCACCTCTACTCCTGAATAAAAGACCGACTCTCAATGAAACTGTTAAATATATCTTAACAATAGGATGCTGGACTTTCCACCATTGTCTACACCTACGACATCAGGATACACTTAAATAGCAGAATGATGGACTTGTGTGAATATTGCTGAAAGACTATACTATTGTAATAATATGGGGGAAAAATCGCTGAGCCTATGAAATTGTATCATTAAAAATAAAAGTTAAAAAACAAAGAGAGTTTGGGAAAAATGGAAAGAATGCCACAAATGAAGGCAGCCAATATAAAGCAGCCAATATGATGAAGCACTAGATTTCAAAAGAAATCAAATTTAAGACTGTCAAAACTCTACAATAAAGTTGCGTTCAATACCTTTGGACATGCTTTATAGTGAGTGGGCAATAGCAGGAGGTTTTTAAAGAAATTACAATAATCAAAGTGAAGCATGTAAGTCTTGGTGGTGACTAGGTTTTGCATGTACCATGGACCAAAGAAGAAAGGCAAAGGGTATCTATGTAGTGTTAGAATCTTAACCCAAAAGAAAACTCTATCACTCAGAGAACAAAATAAACAAATCCATTCACAAACCTAACCACATGGACTGGAAAGATAGAAGAAAATTTTTAAAAGCCTTACTTGAAGAAAACTCAGACACGTGGAATAAACCACACACACTACGGGTATCAGGCTTAGAATAGCAGGAAGAATAAGACCCTCTGGTCACAAGATTCCTAGAGAAAGCAAGACAGAATAACAAGATGAAAATGTGTCCACTTAATTCCAGGGGGAAATTACGGCAAATCAGGCACTTTGCCTAGATAAACAAATACGTGAACTTGAGATGTGTATCAGTTTAAGTTGTGTTCCCAAATACATACAGCAAAAGTTAACCAAACGTCAAATGGCGGAAGAAGCCTTTCCATATGGTTCTGAATGTCACGGCACCACAGGGACAGAAGCAGTGACTATACGCTGCATTTCTGTGACTCTGTTCTTCAAATTGTATCCCTTCCAAATAACTGGCAAGTGCTTCCTTCAAAGATGAAATACAGCCTGCCCAGAAACGAACAAATGTATTCCTCATCTCATAGAAATTCATCTTCAATTATCTGAGAGTATCTTATTGTTATAATATCATTTCATATAAATTATGATTATAATTAGAGCATCGAGATTGTTCTAGAAAGTAAGTGGGTCACATATCAAAGGCAACTGTTCAGTAATCAGCACTGACTTTCCAGGAAGACATTTTGTCCATTTAAAAACTGAGCTTTCCAGAAACATTGCCAACACTCCAGCAGGATACCCACAATTTGAAAATGACAAAACTACCCATCAGAAAAGCTCTTTTTGAATACTTGTTCCACAGGCTGCTGCTCACTGAGTTAGCGAAAGGAAGCCTGGGAGTACAAATCACCTTGACTTACACAAAAGAGGACTCTGCATCCTTTGGGCACATACCAAGTCACTTAGTCCACTGAATATGAAATGAAGCTCCGTCTCTCTCTTGCCAATAGATTTATTAATGTTGTAAAAGTAGGAATCATGGAAAACATTTGGGGGATGATACAGGAAGAAAGACTATTATCTGCTTCCCTTTAAAAAGAGGTTTTGATGAGAACATAAATACAGATTTAGAGAACTATTAAAATTCCAGCTACAAAGAAAATGAAAAACTTGAACTGTACTCCTGTCATCTCTACAGCTATCCATGTCATAATAGCCTACTGCAACTAGACATGGGGTGATGAATGCACAAATGTCAGGCAAAAAGAAACTTACAAAGATAAAAGGCTACAGGGTGCAGTGAAAAGCCCACACAGCAGAGCAGTAACTGCATGTTACTTTTGTTACCGGTTTGTTTCCAAAAGCTGCCAGGTGACAGCTAAAAGCCAGGATGCCATAAAGAGAGAAGCAACCCACAAAAGGAATCTGATGCTTCTGAAAAAAATTATAATACAGAAGAGGATGAATAAAGCCACCACTGAAGGTCTCTCCATCTCATTCACTGACCATTTCATTCTCTTTGCCTCTCAGTTCACATCTGAATAGTTTTTATGTAAGGATCTCAAAGCTCCCACCTTACCCACTGGAAATTGCACTACCACTCTGTTATCAACTGAAGGCTTCAAAACCTTGAGAATCAGGCTCAGCACGAACTTTTGGTTCCTACTACACAGAAATATGTAAGTTGCTGACTTGGGTGCCACAGCATCAATGTGATACCCATTACGGGTTCCCTCTATTTTAACCTCTCCTTTTTTACCAAAAACTGCTTTCTGCAATTTGCATTACAAGGAAGCACACACTACCCTAAAATGTGTTTTCTGTACCAAGGCAGTAACAGTACACCTATATAGATATAAGCTCATCTCCTACAGAAAATATTTTAGTTATACCAAAACACCTAAAGAATTGGCATACTTTAAAAAAATTCCAAAGTCCACCACCAATTTGCTTGGTAGTAGTACATTTCCCCAAAATTCATACTCAGGCACAGGACAGATATTAAAATGTGCTTTATCTTTTAATTGTACTCCTCTTGACTACACATAAAAATTACTTCATGTAAAAATACGTGACAATCTTCTGTTATTTTTCCTGGATATTCAGATAAAGAAAGGGGAAAAAATTAGGTCCTGATCTTTCACTATACATGAGAAATCATTACCAACAGGATCAAGACCGAAAGTTATAAAAATGTTAGAAAATAGGGGAAATACTTAAAGACATTGGCACATGCAGAGATTCTGGGGAGAAGGGGAAGACTCCAAAACACCCAACAACATATATAATAAATATAAATAAATGGGATTATACAAAACTAAAGTTTCAGTAGGGCAAAAGAAAAAAATTAACACTGCAAAGAGACAACCTAAAGAATGTGAGAAACTCTTTGCAGACTATCATGTGTTAAAGGATTAATAGGCAGGAACATACAGGGAACTCAATTCAACAGGTGTAACACAAGTAGTTAAGCTATAACATGGGAAAATACTCTGAATAGACATTTCTTAAAACACATAAACAATCAACAAAATGCTCAACATCAATGATCATCAGAGAAATACGTATCAAGGTCCCGGCATGGAAGCCTAGCAGCTATAGTCCCTGCCTTGCACATGGCAGGATCCTATATAGGCACTGGTTCTAATCCTGGAGGCCCTGCTTCCCATTCAGTTCCCTGCTTGTGGCCTGGGAAAGCAGTCGAAGACGACCCAAAGCCTTGAGATATTGCACTTGCATGGAATACTCAGAAGAGGCTCCTGGCTCCTGGCTTTGGACCGGCTCAGCTCCAGCAGTTGCAGCCGCTTAGGGAGTAAACCATCTGATAGATCTTTCTCTTTGTCTCTCCTCCCCTCTGTATATCAGACTTTCCAATAAAAAATAAATATTTTATTAAAAGAAATGCATATCAATCAAGGACGGCGCAAGGCCTTGGAACCCTGCTCCTGTGTGGGAGACCCGGAAGAGGCTCCTGGATCCTGGCTTTGGATCAGTGCAGCACCGGCTGTTGCGCTCACTTGGGGAGTGAATCATCGGACAGAAGATCTTCCTCTCTGTCTCTCCTCCTCTCTGTGTATCTGACTTTGTAATTAAAAAAAAAATCTTTGAAAGAAAAGAAATGCATATCAAAATGACATGAATATATCAACTCACTCCAATTAGAATGGCTACAATCAGAAAGAACAAAACAAAGGTCGGTGATCACACAGAGAAAGGAGGACTCTCGCACTAGCCTGTTCAAGGCAATGTAAATTGCTATACCATTCTGCAAAACAGTATGGAATTTACTCAGAATATTAAAAACACATCTACCACATCATTTGGCTCTCCTATCACTGGGCATGTATCGGAAAAAGATCCGCACTCTGATGTTGACAACAGTGAAGGTATGCGACCAACAAGGCATCTACAGATGGACTGATGAATAAGGAAAATGCAGAATACATGCACAGACAGAGGTGGGATCTTCTGCACAGAGAATTCTTTATCAAACGGATAGAATCCTGCCCATTGCAACAGCTAGTTGTGGTAGCTGCACGGTACAAGCTCAGCAACGGAAGCAGGCTGAGAACAACTTCCACATGAACTCTCCTTGGAGGAGGTAGAAAGAAGATGATTTCACAAAACCAGAGGGTAGACTAGTGATCATTACAAGCTGGCAAGAGAGGAGGACAGACAAGAGATTAAACAAGAGGAGCCAAAATACAACTTGATGAGAAGAAATTCTAGTGCTCTATAGCAAGGAGCACTATTTCTGGCAATTTATTATATGCATTACAAAGAACTAAAAGACAATTCAAAAATCCTCCCCTAAAAAGAAATGATATTTTTTAAGGAAATACTAAGTATCCTGATTTCATCCAGACACACTGTACACACACATCAAATTATCACACTATTCTCAACAAATATAGGTTATTTAAATTACAAAAATAACCGAAGCCAAACCCGGCAGCGTGGCCTAGAGGCTAAAGTCCTCGCCTTGAACGCTCCGGGATCCCATACAGGCGCCGGTTCTAATCCCAGCAGCTCCACTTCCCATCCAGCTCCCTGCTTGTGGCCTGGGAAAGCAGTCGAGGAAGGCCCAAAGCTTTGGGATCCTGCACCCATGTGGGAGATCCGGAAGAGGCTCCTGGATCCTGGCTTTGGATCGGCATAGCATCGGCTGTTACACTCACTTGGGGAGTGAATCATCGGATGGAAGATCTTCCTCTCTGTTTCTCTTCCTCTCTGTATATCTGACTTTCCAATAAATAAATAAAATTAAATTAAAAATAACCAAAACCTTGAAAGAATAAAAACTGGAGATTCATTCCATTCATCATTAAGAGTTCCTAAGTCATACTATAATAACCGTAGAAGAAGACATATGTGGAAAAAGAGCCATGCATATATGACTTAATCAAATGTACAGCAATGTCTGCTACAAAAATAAATCACTCAGACATGAAATACTGGAAATCATGTTTGGGAAGTGCTGTCATTTTAAGGTACAACTTGGTAGGACTCTAGTGAAACTAATTATATTCTTATGTGTATTGTCTAGTCCACTCTCAGTTTTAAACTCCCTGAGAAACTTTGATTCAGAATACCAAGAAAGAAGTACAAATGTGTTCGCTGCAGCATTGTTCATAACAGCGAACTCGTGGAAGCATCTTTAAATATCCATCCAGGTAAAAACATAAATAAAATGTAGGAAGCATGACTGTTAAATTATGTACATACAGGTAGATAGATATTTTACAAGTTTTGTTATTGAAAAGTCAGTAACAGAATCAGAAAATCAAATGTCAGAATATAAAGCTTTAAGTAAACATAAGACATATATATACATACTACCCATATTTTGAACACAAAATACGTATTATTTTACAATGTATGAAATATATTTATGTAAAAATCAATGATCGACATAGAAAGCAGATGTGAGTGTGAAATGGCATTGGGGGAGAGGGTTTTTTTAAAGAAGAAATGAAAGGAAGTCTGCTAAATTCATAAATGTTTGAGTGATATGTTGAGGCTCAAATTCACTGAAGCAGCTAGATTAACTCTGGAGTGATACTCAACAGGGCAAATTAAACATGAGGAAGAAACCAGAGGCAGAGATTACCAGAGCACCTGTCTCCCGACCAACTTCTCAATATAGGAAATAACTACAAGTCCTAACAGGTGCTCCAGATTTATGAAAACCACCTAACTGGAGAGTTCAAGTCACTATCGTCATCTAGACAATAGAGGCCTGAAGCAGCTCCCACTGTCATCTCGCACTTTAATTATCAGCCACTTACTGAGGCCAAGGACCATGTTTCAAGGTAGTTAAACTCATCAACCCATGATTGGTTTCTTATGAATCAAATGCTGTAGTAGAAACTGCTTTGTTTTATAGAGTGATAGGATGGGCTGAGAAGATCTTTTCATCACATTTGTACAATGTTTAAAATAGTATCACACATTGCAAAGTACCCATCACACTCACAAAGGCACTCGCCCAATATAACAGTTAATAAAGGAGTTGAAAACAGGAAGTTTAGATACTGAGTGTAGTGGGAAGTTTAGACGAATATGGCATCATTGCATTCAAAGTCATATTATACATCAACAATAAACCAAAAATTAATATGAAAGTGAATATATTTGCATATGCCTGTATTGTGGAGCTGTGATCTTTCACGTGGACACAAGACAGAAGTACAGGCAGCTCTTTGTAGAAGTAAACAAGGACTATAAATCAGTAGAATATAGTATCTACTCTGAGCAATTCATTTTTCTACACCTAATACAAAAACATGGTATGACATCACTGGACTGCTTCCCACACAGAACCTATCACTCCAGTAATTTTCCAGCAGAAGGGGGGTAGCAGAGTCCTGCCTAAGTCTGAGACAATTTCTGTGCTTTGTACCATGAACTGCAGGTTCCAATCACTGTGGCAACTTCATCTGGCCAGCAATAATTACATTATCAATGTCAGCATTGTCCAATCAGTCCTCTAACTGTGAAGTAGCACAACACCAGGACGTTTCCAATGACATGTGATATTATTCGTTAACCTTTCACCAGGAATTTGCAAATGATGGATTCGTGGATGAGTTTGTGAATACCCTTTAAGGATGAACAGATTTAGGCTTTCAGCATGGTCAGCCTCCGGGGCAGCATTCCCATACGTTGGAAAGAAAATAGCAAATATTCTCATTGCCTTCACTGCCCAGGGCCAGAACAGAGACGTGAAGATTATTATTCTCCCAGTAACAGAGATGACGATAACCACAGGCCAACAGCATCATTAGCTGCCCATTCAAACTGCAATGACTGATGTGAAAGGGAAACTTAGGTCTCCTGGGGGAGTCCACAGTAGTTCCTCACAGGAACAGCATTACCGTGGTCCACCTTAAGGCCTCACTTAGGACTTTAAAAAAAATAATATTCCCTTGGCCTTGAGGATTTCACAATGAGTCTGCCTTTAATATGCAACATGAGTTTTCTCATTCCATCCTTGAAAGGGATTATATTAGGGAAAGAATTTTAAACCTATTGTAACCTTCTCATCATTCAAAACAAAGGTAATTCAACTTGATCTTAAATTATTTTAGTATTCTAAATCAGGATGTCTCATTTACTTTAAAGAAGTTTTTATGTGCTTTCTTTTCTTTTTTGTGGAAATAAAACTATATTTTACATTTAGACATTCTCAAAGAACAGACACAGTCAACATTTTCAGTAAATAGTAGGATACAAGATCATCACACAAGTATCTGTTATGTTTCTGCAAACTAGCAACAAGCAGTCAGCAAGCAAAGATGAACAAAGCACCGTCACTGATAATAAAAGGTAAATAACCACAAAGGTATAACACTGTGCCCTTCGGGCTGGTTCTGCAAAGTAGCACATGACACTGCCATTACAAACGCTGGGTGCAGTCCCCATGTCTCTACTTCCAATCCATTCCCCTGGAAAATGGCCACCTGGGCCCTGCAGCCAGGTGGGAGACCCAGCTAGAGCTCCTGGCTCCTGATTTCAGCTGTCCCAGCCCTTTTCATTGTGACCATTTAGGGAGTATATGAATGAATGGAAGGAAGGTTTCTCGGTTTCTCTCTCTCTCTCTCTCTCTCTCTCTCTCTCTCATATTTTTCTATAACTCTTTCTCTTTCATATTGTACTTGAAAGTTTTAATATTGATTACATAGTTGAGAGGGTTGCCTACTCATGTGGACCTCTGGTCAGGGTGGGGATGGAGGAGGGGTGGAGGAAGATGAGAAGATAAAGGTTTCCATTTTTCTTTCTCCAGTGTCCACATCTAGGCAGCGCAGTGGGTGGTGGGAAGAGGGATGTTACTTGCTGTCAAGCTACATCAGCACCCAAGGGTGGGGAGCTCTCTTTGCTATACTTGACTTCTTACCTCTGAGTATTAAAATAGAAAGTCAGAACAGGGTGAGCACAGACTATTTTCTCAGCTAAAATAACTTTTTATAAGCATGCAAAACAAAGGGGCCAGTGCCATGGCACTGTAGCCTGAACCTCTGTTTACAGTGCCAGCATCCGATATGGGTGCCAGCTCATGTCTTGGCTGCTCCACTTCCGATCCAGCTAATGATTATGGCCTGAGACAGCAGCAGAGGATGATTCAAGTCGATGGATCCCTGTACCCAAAAAGAAGCTACTGGCTCCTGGCTTCAAATCAGCTGAACTCTGACCTTGTGGCCATTTAGGGAGTGTGCCAGTGGACAGAAGAACTTTTGGCTGTCTTTCATTCTCTTTGTAACCCTGTCCTACAAATAAAAACAGATAAAGTTAAAAAATAAAATACTAAATCCTCTTCCCTTTTACAAGTAAGAAGCATGATCATCAGTGAGCAATAAAGACTTGTTTTTGCTAAAATGGCACAAATGTGATGAGGACACTGATGACCTCATGTATGGTCATTCTGATGCATAGGAAAAACATGTAACACATCTATGGGCTCACTGAATTTGTTACTTAACTCAATGTAGGGAATCTTGTCAGTGCAAAGAACAAACATGTTTGTCTCCTTCCCTTCACAAAATCCCAACAAATGACAGAAAATGCATAATAAAAGGTAATCCAGATAGTTTCACCCAAACAAAAAATTATGATGACTCTCTGGAATGGAGAGAGACAATGTGTGTCATCAGAGATTAGGAACATACAAAATTATTGCCAAAAAAACAGAAAACATCTCAAGAGACAACAATCCATTCTTCAGTAGAATTACACAGAAAACTTAGCACAAGGGAAACAAGGCAAGAAGCGAGAGAAAAGTGCAGGTGGTTAATGCTGTTAGCTGTGGACATCCTGAAGGAATAATTCCACTACTCCTCCACAGAAAGCAGGTACAGATGTGAGCTTTGTAAGGCACCCCTAAATGGGACGACCTTACCGTCCTTCCCCGAGTGAGTGAGTCTTCCCAATGACCAACGAAGACGAGACTTGATGCAAAAGCAAGAGGCTTTATTGATCACCAGCGCGCTGGGGCTAGGGCCAGTCCCCACACAGGAGGCCAGGCACACCAGCAGCGAGCCTTGGTTTAGCAATCTTTTTAAAGGCTAAAAACCACACTCAGGAAAAGGGGTCGTAAAAGACCTTTGCCTTGCCATGCAATTAGGGTCTTTCCCACTGCTGCTCTCAATTCCTTATTGCACTTCTTCCTGAGATACCTGTCCCAAGACTTGCTTTATGACCTAATCCAGATGCAGCCGCAGGTGCCCCTTATCTCTCTCTGGTTCCCAGGCTCTATCTAAACTAAGTCATGAGATGTTTGTTCGGCTACCCATTGTCTTTCTCAGCGAGCAAAGTACAGAAGGCAAGAGCAAGCAAAAGCACAGAAGGCAAAAAAGCAAATTAAATTCCTCTATCCTAAATTCTCCTTTTCAGCTTCAGCTCAGCCTTACAGAAGGCACAAAGCCCACTCCATAAACAGAGTTGATGGACAAGCAGTAATTTTCTATTCTGAACGTACACTAGCATGCACACATACAAACTATCCACACTAACATAAAAAATGAATTTGTCATTCTGGTATATGAGATTATCCTATGCAAAATTTCTAAAATATTGAGTAACAACTCATTTGAAGCCCATAATATTGCCTGTCATGCATCAAATCTCAGAACATATGACAAAATTTTTTAAGGAATATGAGAAATTGCCATGATTAACTTATATGAAATAGACTATTACTCTAATCATAACATCAATCTAAGACTTACATGGTTGGTTTTTAAGACAAACTGAATTATAATATGTCATTCAATTAAGAAAAAATTAAAATAACAAGTTTAACCAATAATCAAACCTTGGCACTGGGCCCTGTGCAGTGGCCTATCGGCTAAAGTGCTCACTTTGCATGCACCGGAATCCCATGTGGGCAAAGTACAGAAGGTAATTGCAAGCAAAAGTACAGAAGGCAAAAAAGCACCGGTTGTAATCCCGGAGGCCCCACTTCCCATCAGCTCACTGCTAGTAGCCTGAGAAATCAGCAGAGGATGGCCCAAAGGCTTTGGACCCTCTACCCACATGCAGCACCTGGAAGAAGCTCGAGGCTCCTGGCTATGGATGGGCATAGCACCAGCTGTAGCGGCCAACTTGGGGAGTGAATCATTGGGTAACCAAAGTGTTTGCCCTTAATACTCTAAATACTTTACACTATAACCATAAGTCATTTCCTTACTCATATCTTTTTTTGATTCTTTCAGTTTTTTTCTTGGCATATCCTATAAATGGTTTGGATTATTTAAAGAAAAAAAAAACTACATGTGAAAAGAACATCCAATTCAGTCCCTGCAAGGTATCTAAATTATCTATCAGCTGGCAATGGCTAAGCGCTGACTCTATAAAAGGGAACATTCTAAGAACTTTACATCAAGTATGTTTATTTAATCTTCCCAATATTGCTTTGAACTCGGTATGACTACCTTTACCATACAGGTGAGGAAATGGAGACAGGAAGTGTTTACAGCACGTGCCTCAGTTCACTCAGAGCATGTCGAAACTAAATTCCAATCCAGTCTGATTCCTATGGGCAATTCTAAACTGCTTCAGTAAACTGTACCTAGCAGGACAAAAGGATGATTGACAATTACGCACAGATGACTGGAGACTTTACGAGAGTTAAAAGAGAGGTTCTTTCAGTTCCTTGATTTAGAAAAGCAACGTGAATGTTCTGTGTGACCAAACCTGTTATAATGGAAATGAAAGTAGACAACACAGGAAAAACACTTTGCAATTTATAAAACATCACCATGTGTCAGAGCTCACATAATGGACCTTAAAATTTTGAGGGATCTAAATTATCATCATTTTGTAGTTATGGAAAATTAATATCAGAAAATAGAGATTTCCCTGTCCATAAAAGAATCAAAAGGAAACCACGATTTCTACCTTGGATCCTGTGATTTTCACAATACTGTGGATTTTTAAAATGCAGCAGCTCTTTAAAGTCTATCTTCATTTTTGGTATTTCTGGAAAGAGTGTGAGTTTCTACTTTTGTTGTCATGGTATTTTTCTTTTCCTCATTGCACTCCAATTCAGCATGCTACACCTGCTCCACTGCATTCAGGATCTGAACACGAATTAATGTTCATGGTCAGAAGTCGTTAGACAAAAACACCAACGTCACAGAAAGACAGAGATGAACCATCACCACGTGTCTGGGAATGAATGCTGTAGGGTACTGCTGTGTTAACCAGTTCCGAGATTGGCAAGAACAGAGCCCCAGGCCACACATATTCCTAAGAGAAAGCATCTACTGGGCCACATTTTCTGTTCCCCTCATCCCTCTGGGCATGTGAATATCCACCAGAGGACCTCCTGGCTAAGGTAGTAATTAATTAGCAAACAATCAGGAGAACAGTGCTCAGGTGGTCAAGGGGACATCAAATGTCATTCCTAAATGAATAAAAGCTGCCAGGACAAGCCATGAGCTGTTCCTGTCTTTCATGGGAAGAGGTTCCTCTCTTTTTTGGGTAAAGATTCCCCATGACCCACGTGCTCTAAAAACTTCTACTTGTGTCTGACTTGTCCTTCTCAATCTGCATTGCTATCTCTCCACTCTGGTGCCAGCTGCATTGGACATGGCACTGTACACATGCAAATGTGTCTGCATGTACTGATTTACATAACTGATTGTGGCTTTATTAACACTTGTCTGTGGTTCTCAGACGGGCCCCCAGCCATAAGGAAGGTTGGAAGAGAAGGCAGCTTCCCCCATCTGGGTCCAGTGCCACACTCTGGGGATTTGGGGTTGTGGATTCGCAGGGAGATTGGGGGATTTCATAGGTGAGGGTGAGGGATAACCTGTGCATTCATGCCCAGATGAGGAATTACTGCTGAGGGGCATTTTTGGAAAAGGCCACCATATGTTTAGGTGAGGAATAACTCCAGAAAAACTCCCAAGGACAAGTACAGCGGACTTGCAGGTAAGTGAGAGGACTTAGGGCTGGGCACCTGTCTGACAGGGCTAAATCCCAATACATAACAGTGAGTGTCACTACAGTAGGCAGGCCACATTAGGCTGGACCATAACACTAACCAGCATGCAAGATTTTGGGGCAAATTCTGTAGGGGATATGTGGGCCTAACCCAATGGAAATACAAGTCACAGTGGTTATCTCAAAAGTTGGGGTGGTAAGGAGCTGAGCTAGGCATGACCATGGAATACACCAAAGCTCACAGGTACTGTGGCTGGGAACAGGCTGGGCAGGTCCAGGCTGCAACACCCACATGTGCACCCTAAAACAAGGTATGGAGCGGGGCCAGGCTGCAACATCCACCAGCTCATACAAAGGTCAGGATGGAGAGGGCAGGCTATGACAGATGGGGGCCTGACACCCACTGGCATGTGTAACATCTGGGTCTGGGAGTGAGCCAAGTGGGGGAACCTGGGCAACTCTCCCATTGGGTCATAGCTCCCATTGGTGAGGACATGGTCCAGGCCTGGGGGTTGAGCATGCTGGGGAAGGTAGCTTTATCCTTTCACAAGTATGTGAGCTGGTTTTAGAAGGGGATCGACAGGATGGGGCCAAGCAGACATTAGCTCAGTGGAAAGTGCAGAAACCAGCCAGGAGTGCAGCTTATTCTGGGACATGCTATCACACATGCCAGTCTGCATGAGCCAGGGATGAGAGCAGACTGAGTAGGGCCAGGTTGCAGGACCCACAAGCAAGAGTTGGGTCTAGGGGCTGGGAGGGTCAGGTCCGGCTACAGCATCCAAAGACAAAAACCAAGACAGGTGAGGAACTATGCCAAGCTGGGTCAGAGCAACCACTGCCATGTGCAAGATCTAAGACTGGAAACAGGCCTAGTTGGGAGCTAAGGGGACACACTGGTCAAGTTGTGGTTCCCACTGGTGAGTGCGAGGGCCAGAGTTCGGGCTGCAATCTGGTCTGGATATGGCTTTAGTCTCCCTCGGCACGGGTGTTAACTGGGTCTGGGGTGTGCAAGACTGGGCTAGACTCCAGAACTGATCCAGCAATTGCAACCACCAGTGAGCATAGGCTGACTGTGCTGGATCCTGTCCTGTCTCATCAAGTACACCCAAGAATCAGGTCTGGGATCACCTCAGATGAGATTTCTTTAGGGAATCCCCCAAATGAACTGCTGGACTCAGAACTTCTACCATGAAGATAACTGCAGGTTCCATAGTCTGACCATGGAGTGCATGTGTCAAAGCTGGGCGTCCCCAGTGGCTTAGACGGGGCAATGGACAACATAGCCAGTTGCATATGGAGGATACAGTGGTACGTTAGTACCTGCAAAGGTCACCTGGTATCATAACAGAGGACAGAACAAATTGATCAACAACCCCAGTCAGTTGTTGGCAGTGAAAATCTGGGCAAACGAAGATTCTAAGGTGAATTATGTCAGCAAGTAGATTCTGGAGAAATTTCATCATGCTTTAAGTGGCGTGATCAGAATTGCTGAACTATCAAAACCACTTGAGCAATGCGTTTGGAGCATGCCCCACATTGGGGACCCTGGGATGGTTGGGAGGTTGGGTGTGGCTTCTCCCTTTATCTCCCCTTTCCCCCAGATACAGGAAGTGAAAAAGAGAATGTGAAAACAATGGTCTCACCCATTTTCCTCTAGCCCTTGACCCTTCACACCCTAATCAACTATGTAAAAATCATCAAAAATAAAATAAAATGAAATACTTATTTGTGCCTTTTGTATACTTTTATGTCATTGGTCTCAATGGTTTTGTGTTTTTCCTGGATATATAGTCACCACAATTTATTCATTCTACTCTCTTATTTAATTAGTAGCTTGCGAGAGAAAGAAAGATCCTAGCACGTATCCAGGAAAGTGGAGGGTTGTAAGGCATCCAATTCCTTCTTTTCACTAAGGACTGGAGGTCTACTTTCCAGAAAGAACACCGCTCCTTCTATGTCCTCAGAAGAGTATAAACACTGTAGGCCCCACATCCTCTCCAAGCCTTGCAGCTTGCTCCTTTCCAAGCTGACCTATGTTAACTGGCATCTCAGTTCAGTTCCCGTTCTTTTTTTTTTTTTAAAGATTTATTTTTATTATTTTTTTATTGGAAAGGCAGATATACAGAGAGGAGAGACAGAGAGGAAGATCTTCCATCCCATGATTCACTCCCTAAGTGAGCATAACGGCCGATACTATGCCAGTCCAAAGCCAGGAGCCTCTTCCGGGTCTCCCACATAGGTGCAGGGTCCCAAAGCTTTGGGCTGTCCTCGACTGCTTTCCCGGGCCACAGGCAGGGAGCTGGAAGGGAAGCGGGGCTGCTGGGATAGAACCGGCACCCATATGGGATCCCGGGCATGCAAGGCGAGGACCTTAACCACTGCGCCATCGTGCCGGGCCCAGTTCCCGTTTTTAAAATATTATCTTACATAATAAAATAATCCATTGAAAAATAAGGCTTCCTCTTACCAAAGTACCACTTAATCTTTAATGGTTTTTTTTTCCATTTGCTTTCCTACTTTTTAAGAAATTCATTGTCAAAAAAAATCATGCATATCTCAGAAATGTCTCCTTTCTTGCTCTTACAGAACACAGATATTGTCCCACAATCAGTTATCCAGCACTCAGAGCACAGCAAGCTAGCCTAGCGGCTAACGTCCTCACCTTGCACTCCCTGAGATCTTATATGGGCACCTGTTTGAGTCACGGCAACCCTGCTTCCTATCCAGTTTCCTGCTTGTGGCCAGGGAAAGCAGTCGAGGACTGCCCAAAACCTTGGGCCCCTGCTCCCATGTAGGAGACTCGGGGGAGGCTCTGGGCTCCTGGCTTTGGGTAGGCTCAGTTTCAGCTGTTGTGATCATTTTAGGAGTGATTCATTAGCTAGAAGATCTTCCTCTCTGTCTTTTCTCCTTTCTGTACATCTGACTTTCCAATTAAAATAAATCTTTAAAAAATTATACTATAATCTCATGCATATACAAGCCAGAGTTTTTCAATGTCATATTCTAAACCCTTCCTTGTTTTGTGATCCATTTTTATTGTATGCTGTATTTTCAGAGCACACAAACTTCACAGGAAGCCCTCACACTGGATAAACACTGTGAGACACCAGCTGTGGATATTAAATCATATGTAAAAGAAATGTACAATTTTGTTCCCCTTTCCTTGTGTGGAATTTATTTGAGTTTCAAGAACTACAAGTTATTATGTAACCATCTATTATGCACATCACTCCTCAAATTCATTTACCTTTTCCCACCTTTAAATCCCTTCTTAACACTAAGCTTTCCCTTAAAAGGGGCAAGTCTGTTCAGACTCCCCTGCAGGCCTTTCTTAAACCCTACACACTTTCTGGCACAGCTGACAGCTAATTGGCTCTTCCTGTGCAAAATATTGATCTTCTAAAACTCTGAGACTCTTTCTGTAAGCAGAGCTGCATAAAGTGACAGTAAAAAATATTACAGAGCATGCATTATAATAAATGGGTAATCAAATCTCATGCTTCAAGAAATAAAGCAATTACTGCAGGATTTAGGAACCAGAGTCTACCCCATCCATAAATCGCATTGTCTACATCACTGGAGGCTTTGTGCATAAGTGTGTGCGTATTTAAGTATGTGTGTTTGTGTGTCAGAGAGAGATAAATCATGTATATTAATACAGTTCTTAAAGTGAGACACAATGTGCTTATATTCCCCCTAAACGAGTATTGTCCAGAAGAGGAAATCAGAGCCTGAAATACGTGGATTTTATATTTTGTGAGGAAAAAATAAATACCTGGTTTTCACATCCATATTGCTTTTCTCTCTAGAGGATAATCTCCCTTGAGGCTATGCCCAGGTCAAAAACACCATTTGACACTTACAAGAGAGACTGCTTCTAGAATTCCCTCTTGTAAAATACTACTCCCACTTTTGGCTATGGTACGTGTGACAAATGGAAGCAAAAGGAACATGTTCAATCGCACCAGTATTTTCCCCACAATTCAAGCTTATCTAACACAGCTGCATATAAAAACCATTTAAGGGGCTGGCATTGTGGCATGGTGCATTGGGTCACCAACTATGCTGGCAGTGTTCCACTGAGGCACTTGCTTAACTCTTCCCTGTCAATGCAACTGAGAAAGCACCAGAAAGCGACCCAGATGCTTGGGCCCATGGATCTTCCTGGAAGTCCAGAGGAAGCTCAACTGAGGCTCCTGACATCAGCCTGGCTTAGCCCTGGCCATTACAACCAGAGTGGACATGCGGATAGAAAAACATCTCTCTCTCTCTCTCTCCTCTCCCTCTAACTCCCTCTTTCTCTATCTCTACTCTCTGTTTAACTTTGCCTTTTAAATAAATAAATAAATAAATGCTGGAGGAAAAAAGAAAGAACCTCTTTAACGGCCAAAGCTTTTCTGAACTGTGGTTCAAATCTGTAATTTAACACTATCAATTAATTTCACCATCATAAACTGAATTAGCACAAACTACTCAGAAATAGACCTAAGGTCCTTGAACTAGAAAAATTAAATGAAAAAAATGCATTCATGCACAAAGGTTACAAAACAGCTTAAAACTTAGATGAATTTTCTTTTTTGTTTCGGATTATATCATATAAGAGCAGTAGAAGCAGTAAAAGTAAGACTTCTCTCCCACCTACAAATACCTGAAGGCCAATATGGTGCTGCATTTTCTTTTACGTCCTCAGTACTGACATGCCAAACATTCAAAAGGCCTACTTGTTAGTGACTTCAACTGCAGAAGCTACTTGATTTATACTGTGAGCTCACTGGTCAACTCTCCATAAAGTGAAAATACTGCAAGTTAAAATGCACTGAATATGTGTTAATATTGATCAGAAACTCTGATCACCAGTTTGAGATTTTAATGAAAATGCAATTAATGCTTATTAAGGACAGGTTTCTGAGAGCGTTTATAGAATTCAGGTTTACTTTTTTTCTTTTTAAGATCTATTTCTTCATTTCTTTTTTTTTAATTGTTAATAACACCGTATTATGTGATACAGTTCAAAGGCAGAGTTAGAGAAAGGAAGAGAGAAAAAGAGGGAGAGAGAGAGGAATGACTCTTCCCAGCCACTGATTGACTCCTGGATGCAAGCCATGAGCTCAGAACTCCATTTCATGTCTGCCACATGTGTGTCCAGGGCCAGGGTGCTCAGGGCAGCCCCCACTGCTGCTTCCAGAACACTGGCAAAGAGCTGAGTCACAGCCCAACCAGGATGCTTCACTTACTACACCACAGCGCAGGCTCCAGGATTTTTTTTTTTTGTCTGAATCATGTCATTATATTAATTGCTACATGTCTCTGGTTTTTTTTTATTTCTCCAGGGTGAAAGATTAATGTTAAATGCTCAGCCCACAAGAGCTTAAAGTACACTTAAGAGTGAAACTATAACAAACATAATTTCTTAAATAGGTGACACGAGTTTCTTGGTAATTCATCTTTAAGCAGTAACGAGGATTTATGGAGAAACTGAGAGGTGATTATTCAACATGAGATAATATGCAACCCTGGGCAAAACTAATTGTACCCAGAAATATTTACCATGAATTATATCTGTTTTATTCCACCAACAATGGGCTGCGAGGTTTTAAAATCACTATCAAAGTGTTAGACATATTCAGAAAAACACAAAAACACTTTGCAGACAAAGAAGAAAGCAACAGAGAATACATGAGGGTCAATTTCATAAATAAATTAACCAAAAAAAAATCTGGTAGTAACATTTTTTAAAAATGTTTCTTTTTATATGAACAAACACAATTTCACAAGAGTACAGGCTTTTCCAATGCTTACCATATTCCATCTCTCCCTCTCATTCTCTTATTGATCGACAGACCAAATCATTGTCTGTGTAAATTTTCACTTGTTGCTATACCTAATTTGCCAGTTCAAAGTCAAGAGAGGGGAGTCAACGTTGAAAATAATTTATTTACCTGTTTTCACATACTAATAAATGCAGAAAGCAACAACAAAAAGGGGAGGCCATCGTGATTGTCTGAGAAGTAGTCTTCTGCATGGAGGCCTCCAGGAAACAACACAGTTATTCCAACTGACATATGGAAGAGGGTCAACAAACTATTTTTAAAGACATAAGATCAAAGTTAGTGAAGTCTCCATCTGTTAACCATCTGTCCTCCCTATTCCTAAAAATACCACACTGTTTACCAGAGCAGAAAGACCAGAATCCATCTGAGACGTGTGTAGGACAATGGAGGTCCCAGTCCCACAAAAGGAACTACTCTATCCCCCCTCTTCTCTCCGAAAAGTCCGCATTAAGAATTTCTACAGGAACAGACATTTTGATATTTAGACTCATCAAATACATAATCTTCTCTCTAAATGACAGCATTGAATCCCTGAGCCAACAAGAAAAAACAGAATGAAAATGTAATGCTATTTTCTCTTCATCAGAATTTTCTGAGACTCTTAAAGAAAATAAAAGGGCATCTCAGTCAATATTAAGATACTGACTATTCAGGGTGCAGCAAAGTGGCCTAGCAGCTAAAGTCCTCGCCTTAAACGCACTGGGATCCCATATGGGTGCCAGTTCATATCTCGGCAACCCCGCTTCCCATCCAGCTCCCTGCTTGTAATCTTACAGAACAGTTGAGGATGACCCAAGGCCTTAGGACCCTGTACCTGTGTGGGAGACCTGGGGGAGGTTCCTGGCTCCTGGCTTCAGATCAGCACAGTTCCGGCCATTGCAGTCACTTGGGGAGTGAATCATTGGACAGAAGATCTCCCTCTCTGCCTCTCCTATCTCTGTATATCTGACTTTGCAATAAAATTATATAAATTGTTTTTAAGATACTGACTATTCATCTCACATCTTCTCTTACATTCTAGGAAGTTGGGACTGACTCTGTGGCCAGGAAATGAAAGGCACGCAAATAAAGTAAATTCTCAATAAATATTTGCAGAAGGGTGAAAACTGGCTTATTTTCATTCTGTAGAATTTTAAGGGCCCAATTAAGGATAGTGCTATAAAAATATATACTTAGCAGCTACACTAAAGCATTCAAACTTTATAAATGAGTTTCACTTCCATTTTCAAATGCATGCCTCAGATGGCACACAAACAGTGTATTCCATATAAGCTGAGGAAAACATACCTGACTTAGGAATTCTGAACAACAGTCAATAAAATGTTATTAGATGTCTGTGCATTCATCTCAGTGCCTGGTGAAAATTCTGTGAGTTAACAAGACTGTCCCTGAACGCTGGTGATGTATGGTTTCTTTAATGGGAAAACTCAAAGTTAGGGACCAAGGCAGAGAGAAAAAAAGGAAAGTTGAAATCGAAGTCAAACAAGCTGCCTGAGAAAACAGTGTTACTTGAAGCAGGATCTGACAAAGCAACAAAACAAAAAAGTGCTACACTGTGAATGCTACAGGTACCCAAATGTCACCTGTGGGCTGCACAGGGCCACAAGGGATGCTTACCTAGCAATACTAGCAATCTTTATGGCTGAAGTATTTGTCTAAATAATCCACTAAAACAGAGCTGTTTAATCCAGGCAAGAAAGGAAAATATCTGGTAACAGAAAATATGAAACAAGCTGAACAAGGTTTAAAATGTTTTTTTCAAAAGAAAGAATTCTTTCAGCACATGCCCTAACAGGCTTGCTTGTGCGTGAGCAAGCTGAGAGCTACCGGCTGTCAATGTCATTTCAGCCATTCTGCCAATGCACACCCTCCCTGCCTCATGCCGGATAGAAGAGTTTTCTCATTTCAGTCACCAGTTAGTCTGCTCACTCAGGCATCCTTCTTCCATACGTGAATTCTTCCTTACGACAAGGTCACTTTCACCTTACATCCTTGCCTTCTATTTGGATGGGAAACATCCAGGTGTTCTGGATTATTAACACATAGACACAGTTTACCCTGCCTGAGCAGATGATATTCATTTTTCATGGGGTTTTACATCTCATAATAAGCTAGTTGGGTGATGATCCATTTTCCTTTTTAATTAGGGTGTCCTCTGAATTCCCTTTTTGCTCCCACAGACAAGAAAAAATTAATCAAGAAAAATTATTGTGAGCTCAGAAACAATTAAAATGCAATTCTTGTAGGGATGTTATCGAATCAAGAGAATCTGAAATTAGTTATTTGCTGTTATCATTATCCAAAGCAAACTCTCATTCTAAATGTAAAACATGTCCAATAAGCCTTATTACATCAAGCCAACCAGTTTTTAAGAAAGAAAATGTCCCTGTGAACTAGTTATTGGCATCCTGTATCGACTTAACAGGGTGTCTATTTTCTACTGGTGATTATGATAAGTGCTGTCTTGGAAGGGAGCAAATTCTGAGAAGTAATTGGATTTGCTAAATCCAGACTTTCTTTGGCTTTGGTTCTGGCAACTGCAACAAAAAAGGACAGCTGTCCTGGACCCCCACCAAGTAAATACTGTTAAGCTCATTAACACAAACCTGTTGGCTAGGATCAAGTGAAGTATCAGTTAATCCATTAGTGTGTGTCTTCTGTCAGGGGACTCACTTAGTCGTGCCCTGCTACTTAGAGAGGTTGTGGGGTGGGATTTGGCAGGCCAACAAAGTCTTTTCCAATTTTAACAGCTCTGAGCTTTATTTATGACCCAAATGAAATGGCATGATGATGATAATGATAATAATACCTCGGATGGGTAAACACCTCAGCCCTAAGGAGCTCAAAGGTCTCTGCTGATATTTATCTAATTAATCCTCACCACATGCTTGGTGAAGAAGCAGGTGGAGCCATCCCTGGTTTATAAATGAGAGAATTAGGGCAAAAGGAACTAGCCTGGGATCACTAAGTAAGCAGTTTTTCAGGAAACAAGAGTCTAAGGTTTTTCGCCTCTCGATAAAATGATGTGGTTAAAACACTGATTGTTACATTTTAGGGTTTCCGGTAAAAACCACATATATAACTGTAAAACACTGCTACTGGTAACACTGTTATTGCCTGAGACTTCTCGGGGAGCATTGACCAGTTCCAAACAACCAATAAATTAGATAATGAGGCATGTGCATATAGTGTAGGCTCAGATGATTTCCCCATAGCTGCTTACCTCACTCGCAATAAGCATTACTTTTGGAACAAGCTCAACTGGATTAAAAGAAAAAATAGAGAAATAACTTAGAAAGTTACATTACATGAAAAGAATTCAGAGAACACAAAATAAACCTACACCTTCTGTATGCTGCTTCATTCCTATTATTTACAACTTGGGAATTTTACTGTTTAAAACTGCCTGCAACAAAGTCATGATTTTTCTGATATTACCAAAGCATTGTCATAAATACAACAACCTGGCAGATATTACCTGATGCGGGGATATTTTTAAATCTCATCATAAGCAAAAGTAACTATAAGGATTTTGCACAGAATGTCACATACAGAAAACGTCAGGGCCTCCATTCCATGAATACACCACTCTTTCTCTTTACAGGAACAATTCAACATTCAGCGCTACCCACTGTGGTACCCGACTAAACATTCGCCATGAAACTGACAGCCTTAGAAAGTACTATTTCACCTGCTACAAATTCTAACAACTCTATGTGCTCTTATCTAGAATTGCATGCCCGTTTGTCTCCTAGCAATGAGGAGTCAACTTTCAGTTTTTACAATAAGCCTTTCTTTAACTTTTCTACCTGTACTTTTGCTTTCATTACTTATTGTTATATTTTAAAGGCAGGGCAAGGGAAGGACATGACTGCAACACTCATGACTGCAACTGGATCATAAAACCTGGTGCAAGGAGTTTTCACCCTGGTCTTTCAAGGAGTAACAGGGCCACAAGTACTGGGGCCATCTTCCACTGCCACCCCAAGAAGTAGGTTCATTCGCCCTATGAGATGCTGGTGTTTGGAGCAGCATCTCACAACATCCTTGGACACAGAAAACTTAAACCCATGTCTCAACCATAGGCCAAACACCTGCTACTTCATTGCTGAGTTATGTAATGCTCACACACACACACACACACACACACACACACACCCCTGCTCATCTCATAGTTAAACACTTAACAAATTTTGGTTGAATGAATGAAACAGAGTTTAGGTCAATAAACAGTTTATTATGAAACAAGTTCATAACAATAAAGTCATTTCCCTGGTGTCATGCTACTACTAAATGCGTAGGCAGAATCCAAACTCAAAAATTCTCATAATGGTTGCAGAATCTTTCATTGCACAAATATCTCCCCAGGTAAGTATCAGGAGTTTTTTTTTTTTTTAAGAGGTGGCTATCTGAGATTATTTGAGATGTACATGACTGTTATTTCTGAGTCCTTAAAAATCATAACTGACAGGCAAATGATAATTTCATGAAAACATAAATAAGTGCCAAAGAGTTGAGGGTAGTAATTCCTGCTGATTTTCCCCCCTTTAAAGCAGAGATTCTTTTTTTTTTTCCAAACAAGTACAGTCTTTGGCAAACAAAGATGATACATAATGCATAAGGCCACTTGTGTGGTCAGTGAAGTGCCATTTCTCTTACTCCCTTGTCCTAGGTAAGACTCTGGGGAACAAAACTGCACCCTAGGTGTATGCCATAGGCAGAACTGACAAAAACATTACCACAGTGAATGTACACATCAGAACCACAGGTATAGGCGAAAAAACAGCATCAGTATAAGAGAATGGGAACTGTGAGTATTTTCTTTTATTTTGCTCTAAAATATCACCAAGAAACAACACTCTTAGAAATGGTCTTTGGAAACCAAAAAGAAAAGTGTGCAAATGGCAGAAAGGGGATTTATTTGATGATACTATCAAAAAGTTCATGATGTAGAGTAGGCCTTGTGGCATACCAGCTTAAGCCTCCACCACCTGATGTTTGATTACCAGATGGGAACTGGGATCAAGTCTGCTCAAGTTCCCATCCAGTTCCCTCCTAATGTGCCTGGAAAAGCAATGGAAGATAGCCCAAGTTCTTGAGTTCCTATACTCACGTGGGAGACCTAGAAGAAATTCTGGGCTCCAGCCTTGCCCAGCCCTGGCTGTACTGGCCATGTGTGCAGTGAACCAGCACATGGAAGGATGGAAGATTTTCTATTTGTCTCTCCTCTCTCTGGAACTCTGCTTTTCAAAACAAATGTTTTTTAAAGTTTCAAAACAGTGGTTACCAAAGGTGGGAAAAAGTGGGGAATTGGAGGGATTAGAAAAGTTAAATTATTAGGTACACAATACAGTTAGAGTAATAAGTTTTAGGTAATACTGCATAGTAGGATGACTACAGATAATGATAAGCAAATTTTCAATATTCTCACCATAAAGAAATATAAATGAGGAAGTATATTTACACTGACAGAATGTTATACAATGTATTTACCTATCAAAAAATCACATGAGCTATATACATAGTTTTAATATTCTGTGCAAAACTGGAAATAAAAAATAAATTTATTTTACTCCCAATATAATCTCTATATCCACAAGTGGTTTCTTCATAATAAACACCTTGTTCAAAATTTCTGCTGCAGGTAAATTCAACACAAAATATTTGGTGTACATACCTGTTTCATCAGGTACGCCATAGGCAAGAAACTGCAAATGCAAACTTCAAAACACTTTAAATTTTACTGAAGAAGCACTTTTAAGGACATGAATTTTCCAATCACATTGATTTTTAAAGGATATTCTAAATGTGAATTTCAATTACAAATATGTTTATCTTAATAAAGTTACAAAAATACTGGAGAGAACCATTAAATATTGTCAATATATTGATCACTGAACAAATCCTATATTAATCACTTATTATTCATACCTAGCATCCATGTGTAAATAGCACTGCTCTTCTGCATGAGAATCAAGATGCGACAGTCTCCTGCAGTGTCTGAACTCTCCATGCACTAATGGTGCAGCACTGGAACACAGTCAGCTCTCCACAGCTGGATCATCACATGTGGAAGAGAGTTTCATTTTAATAGAAAGGGATCCATCAAAACTATCAGAACTGAATCATCAGAAGCCTCTTTAATGCAACACTGACATGGGCTATGACCCTTCAAATTTTTGGATGACAGACATCCCAGATGTGCTTCAACCACACTCCCCTCAATTTGGTCAAATGGAAATTTTGCTTCATTATTTTTAATTCTGGGTCTTTCATTCAATGGATATTTATAGACAGTCTACTTGTGGCTTGTATTGTTTTTCTTGCATCAGAGCTAACAGTAAACAAGAAGAGGGCCTAACTCACAGAATGTCCATGCCAGTAAGGGCATAGATGGCAAATATTACCCTAATCCCTATAATCTATTTCCAGAGAGTTACTTCCAAGGATAAAGCAAAGTAGTAACTTTCCTAGAAAATAAAGAGATGGCAGAGAATAGTTTGAGATGCAGTATCAAGCAAAAACAAACCTGTAAGAAAAGGAGAGCAGACATGTTCCTAAACAGCTCGGGATGCCATACCAATACACCTTAGACTAGATGTCTTAAAAAAAATGGCCATCTATTTTCTCATGGTTCTGGAATCTGGAAGTCAGAGTGTGAACGCCCATTCCTAGCTCCTAGCTTGCCAGCTTCTGTGTCATCATAGGATGAGAAGAGAGCCAAAGTCTTGGTATCTCTTCTTATAAAAGCACCAAGGGTCCCATCCTCAAGAATTGTACTATCTCAAAGGCTCCTGATTCAAACACTAAACACTGAGGGACTGAGCTTCAATGTAGGATGTTGATGGAAACACAATTCAGTCCACAGCAGCAACTTGAGAGATGTCACTGAATGATGATTTCATGAAGGAAATACCCAAGGTGGAAGATACAGTCATTGCACAAACCATGTACCAAGAATCAACCTGGAGAGTCTGAGGAACAAGACAGCAAGTGGTTATACCAGAATAAGCAAGTAGAAAAGTCATATCAGGAGAGATTGGACTACCACTTGCCAGAAACTAAAAAAGCAGTGGAATTCAGAGACTGACCAAAGTAAAGACACAGAATTGTTTTTAGCTTTCTGTAATATAGGTTAAAAAAAATTAATCTAGGGCCCGGCACGATGGCACAGTGGTTAAGGTCCTCACCTTGCACGCCCGGGATCCCATATCGGTGCCGGTTCTAATCCTGGTAGCCCCACTTCCCATCCAGCTCCCTGCCTGTGGCCTGGGAAGGCAGTCGAGGACGGCCCAAAGCTTTGGGACCCTGCACCCACTTGGGAGACCCGGAAGAGGCTCCTGGCTTCAGATTGGCTCAGCTCCAGCCGTTGCGGCCACCTGGGGAGTGAATCATTGGACTGAAGATCTTCCTCTCTGTCTCTCCTCTCCGTATATCCGCCTTTCCAATAAAAATAAAATAAATCTTTAAAAAAAATTAATCTAGTTTCTATGTAAAGCATTAACGTGCATAAAAGTGAAAGCACATTCGTTTAGAGACTTTTGCAAAACCTAAGTAGATAACTGTGACAGGTAAAGTGATAATTAGGAGTGGTAAAAATAGTGAGAAGTATAGGAACTTAGCTCGTATTTTGCAGGCAGAGCCAATTATCAGCAAAGTTGTCATATTTATTGTTCCAAAAGTGAATGACATCTTCTGTAAGAGCACCAAGGAACAGCCTGCCAGGTGAACTCATGAGGAAAGTCACCAAAGGATTAAGCAGAAGCTAGCTGAGTTGCGAAAGAAAATCTAGGCGAGTGAGGTTCCATACGTATTCCACAGAAAAGGGGGTTTTGATATTGTATCCTGCTGAGAGTAAGCAGGAAAAGAACAATCAGTAATTCACTGGACTTGACAAGAGGGAGGTCAATGGCGACCCCTACTCTCAGTGGAGCTTTCATTCAGTGATGGTGCTGATTCTTTCAAGGGCTTCTGCTCTTGAAAAGATCAAAAATATGTGACACCAACTGAAGGACAATGAGTCAAGAGAGGATTTCCTAAGATGAAAGATAACAGCAAGTTCATGCACTGATGGGAATGGAAATTAAGACATGAGACAGAGAATAATCTCAAGAACAACCTTAAATGAACAATAGTTAACAGGATGCTGTGTCTAAGCAAAGAGTTGGACCACGAGTAACAACGGAGAACTCCGTGAATCCAGTGGGAGGAAAATCAGGCTATAGGCTCATATACACACGTTTGTTAATCTACCTGCAGATACAGTGAAGAAGGGGGAGATGGGATGTGAAGTTGCAAGAGAGTAGTGTGTTAAGAAACTATCAAAGGGAACTAGAAAGTAAAATTATGCCATTTTGTCTTATGATGTAATAAAAGTGTAGTTTCTTTTGGAATTTAATTCTTCTGTTGTTTGTGTAGATAATTATTTCAAATAATTCCATGTACAGTGAAGCCTACAGTCCCAGGAAACATAACCCCTTGCTTTATTCAAATAATGAGAGAATTCCCTTCTCACAAAACTAATATTGCACTAATGGCATTTTGCTACAAAGGCTACCACGTTGTTCATTCTCTCCTATTAAGGAAAAATCATTATATCTGATATGTTCCTACTTATTAAGGACCTAAAACTAACACCCTATTAACCCCATTCTATATTTAGAAAGTAGTTTAGATAAAGAACGTCCAGCTTTTTCCAACAGTTCCTTCATAGAAAATAAGTTTGTTTTTTAAGAGGCCTCAGTTAAGTGAAAACTGTGTTTTCTGGAAGACACATCCAATGAGTATTAGGGAAAAAAACATCTTAGATATAGGTAAATATTGGACCAAGCAGTTAGGACTCCCATGGAGATGTAGTGTCCCATAGAAAGAGTTTCTGTATTTGGCTCTCCCCTGCTGCCCCAACTCCAGCTTCCTTCCAACCCGGATACAGGGAGGAGGCAGTGACTTACATGATTGGGTTCCCGTCGCCCATGTGGGATCTCTGAATGGAGTTCCCAGCTCCCAGTGCTGCAGGCATCTAAGAAATGAGCCAGAATACAAGAGTTTTCTCTCTCACCCTCCTCTCTACCTCTCAAATGAACAAATTTAAGTACCCTAGGCAGATTTCCTTTAATATTTAAAAGGGATCTGGTGTGATGGCTCAAATCCTCATCTTCCATATGCCGGGATCCCATATGGATACCAGTTCATGTCCCAGCTACTTTACTTCCCATCCAGCTCTCTGCTTGTGGCCTGAGAAAAGAGTAGAACATGGCCCAAAGACCCTGGTTTCAGATTGGCTCAGCTCCAGCCATTGTGGAAGCAACAGATGGAAGATCTTTCTATCTCTCCTTCTCTGTAAATCTGCCTATCCAATAAAATTAAATAAATCTTTTAAGATATATACATTTTAATAAGTATATTAATACATATATAGACCAAATATTATTTAGAGTATTACTAGGCAGTAATGGGACATTATAAATTAATACAAAGTTCAATAAATTAGACATTGAAAACTAAAAAAACATGATGTCCTCGAAATATATATATGTGTGTATATATATATTTCATTATTTAGAGCCTATTTTATCTATAGCCCTATTTTATTTGGGCTGTTTCATAATATATGTTCATGGATATATATCTATACCTATCTATATCTCAATATCAAGATATACATAGATACAGATACAGAAATATTTACATATTGATATACATACAGATATATAGAGACAGACAAGGACAGAGAGTATTACAAGTACTACAAAAGGCTTATAGAAAATGGACTTTATTGGTGCAAAAATATTAAAATTCATGCATAATTTTTCATAGTACATTTTATGAGCCTTTTGAAGACCCTGTTATACATGAATGTCAAATGTTTTTAGCCAAAATAGCTTTTCTTAATTTCACTTTCTATAAAAATTTCTGAGTACCATTATATATTTCCTCATCTATATTTACTATTTGATTCTCTCCTTAAAATCACTATGGAGCCTGGCGCAATGGCCTAGTGCACAAAGTCCTTGCCTCGCACATGGCAGGATCTCATGTGGGCACTGGTTTGTGTCCAGGCCACTCTGCTTCCCATCCAGCTCCCTGCTTGTGGCCTGGGAAAGCAGTCAAGGATGGCCCAAAACCTTGGGACCCTGCACCCACATGAGAGACCCAGAAGAGGTTTGGGGCTCCTGCCTTCGGACTGGCTTAGCTCCAGCCATTGGAGCTGCTTGGAGAGTGAATCATCAGACGGAAGATTTTCCTCTCTGTCTCCTCCTTTCTGTATATCTGGACTTTCCAGTAAAAATACCATAAATCTTAAAAAAAAAAAAAAAAGCACCATGAAACTATTTGAACTGGAAAATACCTACTGCGCTCTCCAGACTATATGTATTATTAGGATGGATAAAATCCAGGCTAACGCTTACATTCAATCAGGGATCTTAAGGATAAACTACTGTTGCTGGTAAAATTCCTTGGTCAGCAGCTGCTGAGTCAGAGATTAGAATACACAAAGTTTGCTAGCGTGCTGTAGATGCTTACATTTGGAGGGGAAGGCAGGAAGCAGAATTGAACAGAGGGACAGTTTGGGTTGCAGTTTCTCAGAAAGTTCTCAACTGTAATGAACACGTTTCTGGAGATACGATGCCTTTCAGAATTACGTCCACCTGAGAGGGAGAGGGGAGCGAGGTTTTTGCAACTCCACAAGTGCCAGCCAAGGAGAATGAGTTGTCCCAGGAAGAGGCTGATGCAATGCATGCTCAAGGCAGCTCTCTCCAGCCGAGAGCCTTGCCCAGTTGATCCATCAAGGAGCAGCACACCAAGAAGCTAAGGAAAAGTCCTTCAGTCCTAAAGCAGCAGCATCTGACCCATGCTCCACTACGAAACTAAAAAAAAAAAATCTTGATTCAGTTGTAACCCTGAAAGACTGTAAGCTTGAATGACAGCTTCAAGGACGACCGTTGAAAACAGAGTCAAGTCAGTTCTGCTACAGGTGCAAAATGCTCTGCGATAAGGGTGTGAATTAAGCATTTCCTCAACCAATACATGGACAGACCTCACAGAGGCCATCCAGTGAGCTCTGACCAGCTGTTCAAGCTGAGAACTCAAATATGCATAGAATTGCTTTGGCTGGAACATGACAAGTGCCACCCTTAAATTTGCAGTCAGGCATTAACTCTGCTGAGCCCACCTAGCGTCACTAACTCGATGCTCCCTGAAGAAGCAGAGAACATGAGAACTGGCACAGTACTCCTGTGTTGAGGACCTGGAGATCCTAGGAATAGCAGTGACAGCGGTTGTAGTATTAGTAGTAGTGTAGATTTTAGTAATAATAGCAGAGGTCTAAAACCGCTGATCAAACGATCATTCTTCATCTATGATACAGGTGGAAGTACTGTAGCTATTTGTCAGCACAAACAAGCCTTTTCAAAAGACAACTTGAACTTATGTCAAATTCTGTCTCCTGCCTTTATCTCTTTCCCCACTCTCTTTTCTCCTCCTTTCCCTCTCGCTTTCTTCTCTCCTCTCTTCTCTTCCCTCCTCTCTCCCTCAGTTCCCCCCACAAACACCTTCATGTATGCCTCTGCAAAAATATGTACCTTGCTTATATGGGATGTGTTATGTATGAGGAAAAGTGTATTTCTTCAGAATAAATCAATATATTACTTAAATCAAATTACCTGTGATCTTCTCCAGTGAATCTAGATGAGCTCAGATACCATCTGGCAGGACCAGCCCCATCCCAGATTGCAGAAATAGAAGAACCTGCTCTAAGCTCTTCTGGCTGGGTTAAAATAAATCCCCTTCCTGAAAGCTGGAGTGCATGGAACCAGATATCTGATTTCTATCCTTTCCCCCAAATGGCATCGCCCTTAACTAGCTGCCAATTAGACTGTAAGTAAAACATGTAGTCAAGGTGCATTGCCTCACAAGAGTTATTTACATTTTGATAAGAAAGTCTGAAGCCTGAATGAATCCAGGACACTTTGGAATGCATATGTAACAGTATCAATTTTGGACAGATGGTATCAGGGAGAAAACATGGCAACAGAGGACTATTTCTTCCTCAAATGGTACTATTTGGGCTGTGACCAACTCACAAGCCAGTCCTGATCCTATGAATAATACTTAACTAGAAGTTTACAAAAAGTTTTAGCCTTCAGTCTTGCCTCCCATTTTCTGTCTTCCCTTCCTTAAAAACAAACAAACAAACAAACAAAAAAGCACATATGCAGAATGTCATGCATTTATTTCTTGTGCCAAGCCTGTGTAAACACATACCTTACCATGTGTGTTTACATAAAATGCATCATATAAGGACTAGTCAGAGAATGCCAATTTTCAGCCCTTTGAAATTAACAACAGAAACAGACAGACACCCAAACACCTCTCCTCTCTGAGCATTTGCGGAGCATCAATGACCTGAAGCTGGAACTTTCAGCTCTCTTTGAAGTCACTGCTGCTTGTTTTGCTCCTGCAGCTTCCTCCAGCTGCTGTCACATCTGTGTGAGATCACAGCAAGGGTGACTGCTTTCATACCTTGGTATCTGTTATGTCAACTCCTGTCGGAATCTGGCATCTCAACTCTTCTATCAGCCCAGATCATTGTCCCTTCTACCCTGCCCAACCTCCATTGCAGTCAGTGGTTCTCTTGTGGCCTCCCTGTTGGAAGCACACCTCAGGTAGCGGACAGCCACACACTACTCCCCACAGCTGTGGGAAGAGGCTGAGGGTTCCCACGCTCAGTCATATTTCACCAAAGCCTCCGATCTCAGGCTTGATCTGTGCTGAGATCTGTGACATAAACGGGTCATTGCTCACATGGCAACTGGTGCTTGGTAACTCAGTTCCCCCTTTTCACTTGCAGCATCCCGCTGTCTATAGTAACGCTGCCCAACACAAGATGAAATGCTAACACAAAAATAGGTACTTTGTCAGTGGACATGTTTCCTTTCCTTTCACTGTAGAGACCCCGTCTGTACAGGGCTTTCTTTGTACCTACCCTTGAGGGTATCATTAGATCATTTTCTTTCCGTTCGCTTTGGCATGGAAGAGGTAATTCTTCCAAGGGCCACAAGATAAAATAACTCTGCATTAAATTCAAGAGCATTTCAAAATATTTGTGTAAAAAACTTGAAACGGGATATATAAGAGATTGTGGAAAAGTTCATAGGAAATACATAAGAAAAATCTACTCATGTATTCCAAATATTTTTGTACTGAAACAAATTTATCTTTCATCGCACTTTCTACAAACATTTTGAAGTATCCATGCATTAATGTCCTAGGCAAACATTCCCTACTTTAAAAACACATCGAGTCACTGAAATATGCTTCACCAAAAAGGCCTCCAAATTTATTTTTGCTTGTATTTTCAGTGGTCCTTGAAAAGAATGCTCATGCTTAAAGAAATAATTGTAATAACTTAGAACAGAATTCTGAAAACTGAGAGGTGAAAGAAATCAGACACATTGAATGGAATGAGGAAAATGGAATTGTTCAGAGCTTGAATTCCTGAGATAGGCAACAATTGCAAACTTAACTCTTTAGAAAATAGGAAGCTCACAGGGATTTCAGAGTAAGAGTTGAAATGCCAGGAACACAGAGGCAGTGGGCAGAAATGGAACAGATGGACTGCTCATAGGTGCAGTGTTTTGAAGAAGAGAATCATTCAGGTTAAGAAAAGAGCAGCAGAAGAGGGAGAAGAAAAAAGCTGCAAACTTACAGGGAAGCAGTGAAATTTGGCCATCAGTGCAACAAGTACAGGGCAGTGCTATATGAAGCTATTGCAGGCATTCAAGTTTGGATGTCAAAAGAGAAAGACTGAAGCACAAAGCTGCTGCCTTCTGCGAAATACTATTAAGGAAGTAATTACAGTGGGAAGGACACAGACAAGAACAAAAACAGAATCACATCTTGCCTTGGCTCCAAACATCAGCCAGCCTGACCATCATAGACCTTAACAGGCTCTTAAAAAAGAGCCAAAAGACATTCTAAATTCAATAAATCTTCAGTGTCAAATGTATAAGAAAAAGATGACCAAAATATGGTCAAAACAAAATCAAACAGCTATTATCAGACAATGGGGCTGCGAAGGCAATTAAAGATGCAGCCACTGACTTACCAAATATCAACATGCAGACAATTCTTGAATTTCTCTTTAGCCCTGTCTCCTCACTCAGCTCATAACCTGGTAACCTAGTGGACATCCCTATAGATTAAAGCCAGGCATCTCATTGTGAATGTGACCCTAATATAATCCCAGATTTCTCCCTATCACACCTGTCCTTCCCCCAGGCTATTTATCTAGGTCTGCCAACATCAAAACAAAAAAACTGGGAGGCAATTTTGATTTCTCATCCTTCATTTCAACCCAGCGCATCTCCTGTTGACTCCATGTTCCAAATATATCCGATAATCATCCTATATTATATCCTCCAATCATTCTCTAAACCCCATCTGGCACTGAAGTCCAGAGTGGCATCACCTTTCACATGACAACAGCAATCCTTCTTGTTGTCTGTAACCTGTTTGAGCTGTCATAATTCTCACATCATGTATATATGCACATAAATAGGCTGCATATATGATATTAAATATAACTTAAAAATTTCTTAGAATTTTGAGCTTAATAAAAAGACCAAAAAGCCCTCCATGATCTGGCCCCTCCCACTACTTCAACCTCACTAGATGAAGATTATTTATAATACTCCAGTCAGTAACACAGGTATTATTTCTGATTTTTCCTACATGCCAATCCTTGACCAGTATACTTGCTATTCTGTTTAAAACTGTCTGCCCTGGAACAGGTGCTCAGCCTAGTGATCAAGATGGCTGCATCTCTTATGAAAGCACATGAGTATGATCCCTGGCTCATGACTCCAGCCTCCTGCCAATGTGAAACCAGGGAGGTAGGTTATGGCTCAAGCATTCGAGACCCTGCTGTCTACATGGAAGACCAGCATTTAGTTTCCAGCTCATGCTTTTGGCCTGACATCCTCCCTGCTATAGGAGTCATTTAGGAAGTAAACTAGAACATGCGTTCTTATTTGATCTCTCATGCTCTCCCCTTGTCTTTCTTCTCTACACGTTTTAACCTTTCAAATACAATAAGCAAAGAAAATACTAAAATGTAGTAAAATAATATAATCTAGCTTATTCAGTTGTTAAATTTAGCTTTTGCTTTTCTTTCAGGCCATACTTTAGCAATGCCACTTCAAGTGACTTGCTATGACCACCACGTCTATAGTGGTTTTTCCTTTACCTCACTCAGTCTACCACATTGCACTGAGTTAACACTTTCTTGGCTCTTACCATGACCTTGTTCCCTCAGTCATCTTCACTCTCAGTGCTTTTGCATGAAGTTTCACAAGAAGAAAAAAAATTTTAATATTTATTTATTTATTTATTGTAATTTTTTCCTTCGATAGTATTTCTGATTTTATGGTACAATTCCATAGGCTCTGGGATTTCCCCACCCCCTCTCCAAATTTCCTCCCCTTCTGATGATTTCTTTCATACTGTTTCAACACTCTAGACCATGATAAGCAGTGATAAGTCCATCATTCTGTTATTTAAGTGTGTCCTGACACTGAGGGTAAGACGATGGCAGACAGTCCAGCATCCTATTGTCAAGATATATCCAACAGTTTCATTGGGAGTCCATCTTTGGTTTGGAAGTAGAGATGCTGCATTTTACCTTAACATCTGGAAAGGAAAGTCTATTACACAGTAACTATACATTCCATTAAGTGAAAAGCCATAAAACAGAATCAACAACAGGAATAAAAAGTTGAAAAAATTACAACACCATGGAGCTAAATAACATGCTACTGCAAAAACAATGTGTTGATGAAGAAATGAAAAAGAAAACACAAATGCTCCTTGGTGAGTCAGTGAATAATTTAATTAGAGAAAATAAACTATTTGAAGAAATGAAAAGTATCAAAACCTATGAGTTACAGCAAAAACACTACTGATCTTATAATTTACACAAACATTGCTTATATCAGAGAGAACATATCATACTTGTACTTTCGGGATTGACTTATTTCATTGAGCATAATGGTCTCTAGTTCGGATCATTTGATTGCAAATGGCACAATTTCATTCTTTTGAATGTCAAAACACATTAAAAAAAAAGAATGAAGAGAGCCTGAACATCTTTTCATATGTCTATGAGCCATTTGCATTTGTTCTTTTGAAAAATGTCTGCTCATTTCCTTTGCCCATTTCTGCACAAGATTGTTCATTTTGCTGTCACTGGGTTTCTGAAGCTCTCTGTAAATCCTGGATATCAGTCACTTATCAGTTGTGTAGTGTGCAAAGATTTTCTCCCATTTTCTTGGCTGATTCTTTCTTTCTTGATTGTTTCCTCTGCTGTACAGAAGCTTGTTCATTTGATTTGTTTAGTCCCATTTGTTTATTATATTTTGGCTTTGACTATCTGTGCTTTTAGTGTTTTTTCAAAAAGTCTTTCCCAATTTCTATATCTTGGAGAATGCTTCCTACATATTCCTCTAATTGTTTGATGGTTTCTGGGTACAGATTTAGGTCCTTGATCCACTTAGAGCTGATATGTGCATAAAGTGACAGATGAGGGATCTTGCTTCTTACCTCTGCAGACTACTATTCAATTGTCCCAACAGCATTTGCTGAAGAGACCAGGTTTTTTTCCTGGATTGTTCCCAGTTTTCTTGCCAAAGATTAGTTTTCTATACATGTGTAGGCTCCATTCTGGTATTTGTTTGTTCCATTGATCTTCTCTGTGTCTGTACCAGTGCCAGACTGTTTTGATGATCACTGCTCTGTAGCATATCTGAGGTCTGGAATTGTGATTCCTGCACCTTGGTTTTTATTCTTCAGGATAGCTTTGGCTATTCGTGGTCTCTAGTGTTTCCAGATGAACTTTTCTATCTTCTTTTTTATTTCTGAGAAGAACGTCATTGGAATTTTGGAATTCTGTTGAATTTATATGTTATTTTTGGTAATATGGGCATTTTGATGATGTTGAACCTGTGGACCCAGGAACATGGTAAGTTTCTCCATCTATTGCTGTATTCATCTGTTCCTTTTAATAATTATCATCATTGAGGCCTTCCACATATTTGGTTAGCTTAATTCCTAGATATTTAAGATTGTTCTCCGCTATTTTAAAGGGGACTGTATTTACAACTTCTTTCTCAGCCATGTGTATACTAGCGCCATCGATTTTGTGTTCATTAATTTTGTATCCTGCTACTCTGCCAAAGTCTCTTATGAGTTCCAGTCATCTAAAAAGAGGAATTTTATGGTTTATTTGGTCACCACTCTATACCCAGCTACCTAGAAAAGCACTTGTCAGTTAGCACAGGCCCAGTCCTGGCCTTAGTTGCCTTGACTGTTTTAAAACAGAAGGAAACACCTGATGATCCCAACTTCTTTCTGGCTCTATCATTTTTTTAAAATAAAACCGTGCACATAAGAGCAAAAGTATAATTGATGAGAATCTCAGAACAGCACAACATAAACAGTTATTCACTATTAAAAAAAATAGTACCCAAGCTGTTCCTCTTTATGGGTGCAAAGATGTGACCATAGCTTCTGATAGATTTTCAGATTGTAAAAATGAGGTTTGATTTCTTCCCCTTAATCAAATCTAATGATCCAAAGTAAACAGTAGCTTAACAGAAGCTTCCTAAATGTAGACACACAACAGCTGACATCTGGGCAGTATGTGCTAGGATGACTCAATTCATTGCTCAGAGTAGCATCTTCTCTAACAGATCAATCTCCACGCTTCTTGGGCATTACATATTTTGATTCTCACACATTTGATAGTTCTCCAATGTTGGGTTTTATTTCAGTACATCAATTTCTAGAAGTTCCCAAATAAACTTTTCACTTAAGAAGCTTCAGTTTAGTCTATACTAGACAACAATGAGTGAAGACCTTGTTCACTTATTTAAACCAATAATCAAGAAGACCACATGGAGAATACTGGTAATTTTTGTTACTAATTTGATAAAATAGGATATTGGTTTTCTTAAAAGTTGTTTGGTTCTTCATTGATTGGCATCTGTGGAGTTCCTCTTGCCTTTGTTTTATATCATTCTGAATTGAGTTTAATGATTTCGCTGTGCCTCTTGAAAATATTCTTGAATATATTACTAAAATCAGTAGTAAAACTTGAATTCATTAAGACCACAGCTAAAATGTGCTTTCAGAAAGTGACTTGGAAAGGAAGTTTTAATATAATCTCAGAACTGAATCCCCTACTAGAAGGCTGAGTAGGGAAAAGATGTGATTTTTTAACCAAGGATATTTATCAGAAGATAAGCTAAGGAAGTACATTCTCAGGGGACAGTTGCTGAAAAATTTACAGTGTAAATTCTACAGGAGGCAGAGAAACACCACGGAGTAGGAAAGTGACAAGTAGACACTACCAGCTACTTCTAGAGCCAAAAGGGCAGACAGGTTGGAGGAGACATTAGCTTCTGCGAGTGAGGTGGGATCGGACTGCAGGAACTAGTGTCACTGGTAATGCTGCATAAGATAGAACCTCACAGACCTCACTGCCTTCAAGTCCAGCCTAGAGCCAGAACAGCAGATAGGGCACCCAGATACTTCGTTTTTCCCATTCTCCTACAATAGTACCATGTGACCTCCAGGGAGATGGCACCATCGTAACATCAGCAAACGTTGCAATGGCTTTAATACATGCACCCATGACTAGGGATTTTACCAGAGAGATAAGTTCATATTTCCAATAAATTTTGAGTTGAGATTGGACACTTGGAAGGTATCTGGGAACTCACCTGTGAGGTACACGTCTGCCTTCCCCCCACACACATTACAGGCTCAGGGGCTCAAATTGTCTGTAAGAAGCATACCTCAACAACAAAGACGAACACAGACTAAAAGTGAAAGAACAGAAAAAGACATTCCATGCCGAGAGAATGCAAAAACAAGCAAGTATAAGCATCCTGATATCACAAAACATAGAGTTTAGCACAAAACTATTAAAAGAGATGAGAAAGATCATTATGTAATAATGAAGGGATGAAGTCAATAAAAGATGTGATGCTAGTAAATGTCTATGTACCCAGTGCCAGGGGTGTGGCTCTATTAAACAATTGTTAATGAATCTAAAGGAAGACACAAGATTCAATACAATAATAATGGGGAAACTCAATACCACATGTTGATCAATGGACAAATCAACTAGATTAAAAAATCAACAGAAAAGCCACAGCACTAATCTACACTATGGATATAACTACTATCTTCAGAGCATTTCATCCCACAGTGCAGTATACATAATCTTTTTCTTAGTACTAGGTCTTACTGTGGCATACATATATGTTAGGCCAGAAAAGGCTGCAGCACCAGTTCAGAATGTGTGTGTGCTGGGTCTGGAGGAAAGTCAAGCTGAGCTAGGCCACAGCACCCATGTCTACAAACAGGAATCAGATGGGATGCAGAATGGGACAGGTTAGGCTAAAGCACCTGCTAACATGTACAAAAACCAGCCTAAAGTGGGACTAGTGGGAATTATAGAGGAGCATCCCAACTAAGCCAAAGCACCCACTGATGTGTATTAAGGCAAAGCCTTAACAGGCTGGGCTTGGCTATGAGTGAGAGAAGGGGCTAGCAGCAAAGCTGACCAAACAACTGTATCCATCAGTAAGTGTGTTGGCTGGTGCCAGTGACAGATAGACTGAACCTGATACTGCACTAGCTGGTAGAGACAAGACTCCAGTGTGAGGACTCTCCAGCAGAGGTTTCTTGGAGACTCCCAAATGAGATCACTGGACTCAGACATTAGTCTCAGAAAACATCACAAGATATATGATTCAACTTTGAGGTACAGACATCAGGACTGAACTTCAGCTGCCAATACCTGTGCAGTGGAGAACATCTGCAGATGCACAAGGGGGACATGATATATCTCCCACTAAGCCAACAGAGGACATTGAGTACCTGACCAAAAGATGGAAAGCAAAGCAGGTTGGACAGCTCTCCTGGCCAGGCCTTGTGGCAAATATCAAGGTCTGCCAATACACCAAAGCAGATCTCGTCAATCAATAAAACTTGGAAAGATTTTCTCAGCCCTGGAACAATAAAGCCAATAGTATCTCAGAAGAATTCACACCACTCAAGCAGTAATCTTAGAACATTCTTCCCCACATCAGTGTATCAATGGAAACATCAAATGACCATCTCCATCCCCAGGTACTGACTGAAATAATATGAGGTGAGCTGTGGGATGATAAATGGGGAAGTAAAAATGGAAAGGGGAAGAGGATATCCCTATACTTAGAAAAGTGTATCACGAAAATAATAACAATAAAAAACTTGAAACAAAGTAAATAGATAAGTAGATCAATTTTAAAGTGAAATTATGATATGTAGCTTTTCTGATCACAACAGAAGATAGAAATCAACAACTTAAGAAATTCCAGAAAATATACCAACATATAGACTGAATAATGCCCTAGTTAAATGAAGAGTGAGTCACAGAAGAAATCAAAAAGAACATCAAAAATTCCTGGAAATGAATGAGGATGACAATAAAATATATCAAAATGTACAAGATACTGATAAAAGCATTGGTAACAGGCAGGTTCATAGCAAATAAATTAGAAAAAACATCAAGTAAGTGACCTAGCAATGCATCTCAAGGGCCTAGAAAAACAAATCATCCTACATTAGTAAGATGAAAGAGATAATTAAAATTGGACAAGAAATCAACAACAGTGAAATTAAAAATGATACAAAATATGAGTGAAATGAAGAGCTGCTATTTTGAAAAAACAAACAAAATTAATAGACCATTGGTCCAACTAATCAAAAGGGGGGGAGAGAAAACCCAATAAAATCATTGATGAAAAAAGAGCTAAAGAGCTATAACAACACACAGAAATAAAAAGAATCATGAAGAATTGCTACAGCTATAAACCAACAAACTGAGAAACCTGGAAAAAAATGAACAGATTCATAGACACACAAAATCTTCCAAGATGAACTGTGAAAACCTCTAAAATATAAATGTACCAATATCTAAAACAGAGATTGAGCTTGTGAGAAAAACCCTCCCAAAAAAGAAAAGACCAGGACCAGGCAGCTGCACTGCTGACTTTTACCAAAGCTTCAAAAAAATAATTGCAATGCTTCTCAAAAATCTTTTTTTTAATTGTTATTAACATTGTATTATGTGATACAGTTTTATAGGGATTTTATAGGGATTTACTGGGACTCCCCCCACCCCTCCCACATCTTCAAAATAGTTTAAAGGGAAGGAATACTCCACAACTCTTCCTCTGAGGCCACATCACTTTAATTCTGAAATCAGAAAAAGTTACAGCAAAGAGAGCTATTGACCCATATCCTTGATGAACATACACACAAAACTTCCTGACAAAATACTACTTAATAACAGCCAATAATGCATAAGAAAGATTATTCACCCAGACCAAGTCTATTTTATTCCTGGTATACACTGACACACACAATATGCATAAATCAAAAACTGTGACACATCACATTAACTAATAGACAAACAAAAGCCATATTATTATATCAATAGATACACAGTAAGCATCAACAAAATATAATCCTTTCAGAAGAAAAACTTCAAGCAAATTGAATGCAAAAAGGAAATTCCTCAACAAAATCCATGCAACACAGAAAAAAATCATACACAGCAGCACGTTGACTAGGAAAATGTTAATGTTTTGAGCACTTTTACTAGGATCTAAAACAGATAAATGGATAAATAGATCGAGAATAGCTAAAACAAATTTAATTAAAAAAAAAATAAAGCCAGAGGCCTTACAATACCAGACACCAAGACATATCATAGGGCAGTTATAATCAAAACTGCCTGTTTCTGGCATAAAATTAGACATGTAGACCAATGGAACAGAATAGAAGTCCAGAAACTACTTCACAAAGGTACAATAAATTAATCTTTGACAAACAAGCTGAAAGCTATTCCTGGATAAAAGACAGGCTCCTCAAAAATGATGCTGAAAAAAACAACAGAGTCTAGACATATGAAAAAAGATGCCCCTACCTTACATATCATAAAAAAAAATCAACTGTAAATCAATCAAGGATCTAAATCTACTTCCTGATACCATCAAATTATTAAAGGAAAACTCCAAGACACCTGCAGTGGCAAAGACTTGGAAAATGCCCCTGAACCACTGACAGGTCAAAGCAAAAATAAACAGTAGGACTCCATCAAGAGTAAGAAGCTCTGTACACTATCAACAAAGTGAAAAGGTAAAATACACAAGGGGAGAAGATACTTGCCAATTGTTCAGATGATGGAGGATTGATATCCAAGATACATACAACATTAACAAAAACAATTGAGTACAGAAATGAGAAAAGGACTTGAAAGGCATTTTTCAAAGAATGAAATTCAACTGGCCAATAGACAAATGAAAAAAAATGTTCATAATTACTAGTCATCAGGGAAATGCAAGTAAAAACTAAAACAAGGTTTCACCTCATCTAAGTTACAATGACTGTCATACAAAAATAAGAAGCAAAAACAAGAAACAAGAAACTCAAAAGAATATGGAGATGAAGTACCCTAATTTACCACTGCTGGTGGGAATGTAAGTTAGTACAACCATTATAGATGGCAATATGGAGATTTCTCCAGAGATCTGACAATATATGTACCGTAAGACCCAACATCCTATTCCCGTTGATTTACCCAAGTGAATTAAACCTGTATATGGCATTTATTTGTATGCCTGTATTTATTGTAGTTTAATTTACAATACCTAAGTTATGGAATCTACACAGATGTCCATTAATGGATGAATAGATAAAGAAAATGTGGTATGTATACTCTACAGGGTATTACTCATCTGGAGTATTAAGTTAAATTAAATCCTTTCTTGCAATAAAATGGATGTAACTGGAAACCATTATTCTTAGTGAAATAAGCCAGTTTTAAAAATGCAAATAGCATGTTTCTCTGAAATCTGACAGTTAACACAGAATAGCAAAAATGCATAAGAATGAAACAGTCATTTTGAATATTATTACCATATTTAGGCCTTGTTTATACTCCTGTGGAATTGGGGACTCTCTATTTTTTACTTGTTCATAATTATATGATTTGTGGAAAATTAAGCCTGTAAATATACATTGGATCAAAATCATGTCTTACAAAAGAGACAGTAGGGAAGGAGGAAGAGGGGTGTTAGAGATCAAGGAAGTGAGAGAATTGGGGTTGTCTTTTTGGAATTCTGCCTACAGAGTATGCAAAATCTGCTGTCTTTATATTAATAAAATGAATCAATATAAAAATTTAAAAATCAATTAGATAGTATCAATTCTCTTAAAAAAAAAAGAATTGTATCTATGAACAACACTGGTTCTATGAACCACATAGAATCTGTTATTTCAGTATCAATATCACACTAACGTATCATTTTTTTTTGTAGTTGTACTTTTGTTGTGACCCTGAGACTCTAAGGTGCTAATAAATTTATTTTTAAAAAATAGTAAATAAACATGCTAAAGCAGATTTCAAAAAGTTTAAGAACATGCAAATGTTACTACTGCTATCATTTACAAATCTGCTGAGGAAAGCCTGTGCATCAAATACATTCCAGTCTCTATAATAATCTATAATATTATTTTGTCTTAAAAGGTTCAAGTTTTGTTACTACATTACAGGCCCTTTGTGCAATCTTTTCTAAGTCTTGTGGGAAGACATTAAAAGTAAATAAAATCTAATTAAAACAACAAGGCTGAATAATACTTAGAGTCAGCTTTTCAGTACAACAGGGAATCAGCTTTATAATTATGTTAAAGCATCGGAACAATTTATCTCCATTTCATTATAATAGCTTAACCATTAATTAGTGTTCCTTGACTGCTCGTCACCTCTAGAGCCTCATCATAAGTAAATATTCTGCTCCATCATGAAAGTTCCTCATAAGCATCAGGGTTTATTAAAAAAAACAATATAGAAATGGATATTTTCAAAATAATAGAATCTATTCACCTTTGAATGAAAACAAAAGTCATCAATACACTACTTCTATTCAAGCCCTGGAAAGTGCTGAAAATATTTTCACTCATACAAGATCATTTCCTTTTGACATAAATGTTATCAGCTCGCACTACCATTGTTTGTATCCATTGCACATGGCAGAATCTGAGTTTTGGGGGGAAGGACATATATATTACTGCTCTCTGCATCCTTCATGCCGTCCAGTAACTTTCACAAGCATTCAGGTTTGAAATACCAACTTAATATTTTTGTTTTGCTTTGAAAAAGTTATTGAGATGACTAATTACTTTTTTCAGACTTTCAAAAGGCATTGGTCCAAAAAAAATCTTCTCCCCTAACAGGTACTCATATTCCTATTGCTAGAGTTGTTGTTACAAGCAACAGTAACTTCAGAAATATCCAAAATAAACTGAATCAAGATCAAGCACTGGTTCCTGTTAAATTATCAGTTCAATTTAGTCTGAAAAAAAATAATTTCTCTGCTTGAAACCAAAAACAAAACAAAATACATATCAAGAAGTTACCAAGTCCACCAATTTCCTCATTCTCTCTTATACTTGAAGTCAACATCAAACTAAAACTCTCACATTTCCTCTGGCCCCATTACAGATCCAATGCATTCCTCTATCATGAAACATGACCAGAAGCTATATAAAGTTCTCATTTTATAGCATTAACTGAATTAAACAGGATACAGTTTAAACACAACATACAAGTAAAACATAGCTTGTAAAACAAAACGTTTTCATGCTTATATACATACCAAACAGACCAGAAATAAGAATATCTTCACATTTTTTTAGGTGGACAAAAGAACATTATCTCTAATTTGTCCTTACTATTTTTCTGTAGTTCCCCTGAATATGTTTTTAACATATTCTGTAGATGTATAGATTTATAAACCAAAATATATCCCCTGTGGAAAATCAAAACACATACATGGCCATCAAGTGATACTTAATTTTAAAACTGGATATACATGTCTTTAAGTGTATAGTACATAAAATGTATTTGAAGACAATGCTGCCAACATTAAATCATATTCTAGCCTTTTCTTCAATCATCTTTAATTCAATTTTTCAATGATTTTTCTTTGAAATTCCCTGAGAATTTCTACATCTATACATATGTAATGGATTAAAATGAAATGGCACAAAAAGCTGTTATGTGACATATTTTTTAGGTAAACACATTCAAAATTATAATGAGATACCTCTACACACCTAAGTGAACAACAAAATTTAAAAAGACTGCTAATACCATAGTTTGGCAAAGATGTAGGGCAACCAGGGCTTGTAAATACTGCTGCAGAGAATGCAAAATAGGATAGCTACTTCAAAGATTCGTATCAACTCAGCATGAGACTACCCACTACTAAAAATAAAAACATAGGTCCACTTTAAAGTCTGTATACGAACACATATAGCAGCTTCATTCATAATGTCTGCTCCCTTTCTGCCCAAATGTGTTTATCAAAATCCATTTCTAAAACTAAATACCCATAGTAAGCCTCAGCCACCACAGGCTCTGGTCTCCCACACTTAGGACAGGTTCCAGTCAATTCACAGAATCCCATGACCCTCTCAGCTACACTGAGTCACAAGAAGGACTCAGAGAATCCATGAAGGTATCACACTTGGCATTACAGCTTTATACGGAAGGATTCAAACAAGGAAGAGTCGGACAGAAGCGACATGATGTGAAAGATCCAGGAACAAAGCAGACAGGGAGTCTGCACACCATCTTGTAGATCAGGATGCATAACCCTCCCTGGATACCAACAGGCTCACCAACCTGAAAGCTACATGGCAACTCCATCTCACTTGGCCCCTGTAGTCCTGTCTCTGGAGGCTGGGCAGCTGAAAATGCTAATCTTCTTATCACACTCTTGGTTTCTGTGGTGATCAGACCCATCCTGACACAATCCAACGCCCCATACTCCTACCTCCAAATTCACTAGCATAACAAATGTGTTTCCATTTGTCAGAAAAAAAAAAAATCAAGAGCACTTACAAGTTCCCTGTCATGAACACACACTATAACTGCTTTTAAATATATGATAACACCACAACTTGAAAATAGCCCAATATTCATCAACCAGGGATTGTATAAACAAATTGTGATATATAAAAACACAAAATAACATTCCTCATCAATAAAAAGGAAACACATCATTCAGAGATACAACAGTAGAATCCACCTCAAAAGCATTATATTGGGGACAAGTGTCATGGCATAAGAGGTTAAGCCACCACCTGTAATATGGACATCCCATAACGGCACCAGTTGTTCCTCCTCAAACCCAGTTCCCGGTTAATGCACTGAGGAAGGCCTCAGAAACTGGCCCTAGGGTTTGGGCCATGGACTCACATTGAAAACCCGGATGTAGCCCCTGACTCCTGGCTTAGACCACTGGGAAGTGAACCATCACATGAAAAGACACTTTCTATTTCTCTCTCTCTCTCTCACTCTTTCTCTTCTCACTCAGTGTGTGCATAGGTATGTATGCACGTCTGTGTGTGTGTTTCCCCCTCTCAATAACTTTACCTTGCCAAAAACTAAAGCTTTTTTTTCAATGAAAAAGCATAATGCTAAATGAAAGAAGCCATAGTTTGTGATTTCATGTATACAAATTCTAGAAATCACAAAACCACAAAATTACAATAATCAGGACAAGGGGAAATGGGAAGGGTGGATAAGGACTTGACTATAAACCAGAGGAAAGGAATTTTCTAGAGATGAAAATACTCTTTATTGTGATTTTGGTGATAGTTACATTTATTACATCTGACAGGACTCATATCAAATGTAAATTACACCTCATTGAGACTCAAAAACTTTCAAAAATTGATTGATTCAGATGATAAGAGCTAGCTTCATGGAAATTAAAATTTTAATCTAGTAGAAAACCTAAATTTTAGCAGTTGAAAGCAACATCAATAAAAATGAGCATTAAATTTTTTTTAAAAATGAACCTGTCATAAAAGGACCAACACAGAACTGGAGATCGAAAGCAAAAAAGGAACTTTCTACAACATAACCAATATTACACAGTGAATTAGGACTTAAACATGGTAAAGTCATAATATAAAATTGCATTTAATCTAAATGCATCAAAATTCCTTTTAGCAAAAGATGAAATAAAAATCAGTGAAAACAAAACGTTTATCTCTGATGATAATGAAAAAAAATGTTTACCCCTTTCATCATTATTTCTTTTCTAAGATTTATTTATTTATCGGAAAGTCAGATATACAGAGAAGAGGAGAGACAGAGAGGAAGATCTTCCATCTGATGAATCACTCCCCAAGTAAGCGCAACGGCTGATGCTATGCCAATCCAAAGCCAGGATCCATGAACTTCTTCCAGGTCTCCCACACGGGTACAGGGTCCCAAAGCTTTGGGCCATCCTCAATTGCTTTCCCAGGCCACAAGCAGGGAGCTAGATGGGAAGTGGAGCTGCCGGGATTACAACCCATATGGGATCCCAGTGCGTTCAAGGCAAGGACTTTAGCCGCTAGGTCACTGTGCCGGGCCCAGTTTCATCATTATTTCCTGGTATAACAAACACTATTGATGACAAGTGAGAAAGCAACTTTACTATTATTGACCATTAAGTCCAAGGATTAAACAGGCATCTCTAAAACACATAAAAAAATCTTTAGTCTACTTATGCTTAAATTTTATTAAGGTGATAATGATGGGAGATGCTAATTGTCCACAATAAGAGCCCTGAAATACCCTTTGTTCAAGTTCAAGCACCTCATTAATAGAAATTTGCAGACTTCTATAAAAAGTAGAGAAAAGGGCTGAGAACTAAAATCATTCATTCCCATGAAAAGATCAGACGAGCATCAAGGACAATGCACAATTAATCCTTATTAATACGGTCTCACATTATTCAAAATCAAGGCTTTGTGGAAAATCTTGCAAGCCATAACTATGACTTAGCCCAGCATGAGGGAGCTACATTGGAACAATATTCAGGTGTTAACTAGAAATGGTTATGATTGACAGTTTTTTTAAAGGAAGGATAGTACATTAGAAGTAAATTTAATATACAATAATAAAATAATGTGTTTGGATGGGTTTATTCCTTCCTTGTGCATATATAAGAAAATAAGTTTCTACATCTATACTTTATTATTTCAGTTAAGGATGGTTTCTTATGTAGAAAGCTGATTTAGGCTAAACACATGCAAAATGCTTATGTATGAAACAATACACCAGGATTACATTTATACTAAAGTTATTCTTCCAAATAATTTTTAAAAATTCTTCCACTGCACAGGAATCCTTTCCTGGATTTAAAACACTAACAACAAAACAGGATTCATAATTAGATACCTGTTGCATGAAAAGCAGATACAGAACAAAGACCGTGTTTCCTTACAGCAAGGATAATCCAAACTGAATTACGGAGTCAGTTTACACTTGGTTTCATCCACTAGACATCAGCTTCAGTGAAGGTCACTTCCTCACCTTGCTGTGAGATATGGAGATGAGGGTTTACTGGTAGGTTATGTCATCACCTATTCAAATACCACCTGAGCAGGGGTTTTGTAAGCAACAAAGGGCTCCTCAGGAAGGTGCAATCTCCAACGACGGGGCAGCATAGTGCAGTGTTCTCTACTAGGTAGCTCTACAGGTTTCGCCAGAACTTCAAAATAGTGACTATTTAATTTCCAGGAAAGAATAACAGTATTTGTGTTTAGGTTTCTCTGCAATAATATTTGATTTGCCTCTATATTGATCAATTAAACATATCTTAATGTGCTACCCAATGTTGATTACTGTATTAAATTCTAGGAATTTTGTAGTCAATATGTAGAGGTGATCCATGCCTTCAGAGAGCATTCTGTACCTAACTGTGGGGTGATGCAGCTGCAATTCTTAAAACATTACCTCTAAGTTTCTTGCTGGTGACTGCTTCTCCAAATATCTGGTATGTAACCCTGCAGTGACTTAGACATGCAAGGCTCACCAAGCCAGTAAAAGCTTTCATGGAAATGGGAACTCCATGTGTATACTGTAACTTCATACGTGGGTATTTAAAGAATTAATTAATTGCCCAGTTGATTATTTTCTTCTTGTATGTAAGAATAATTGCCCGTGATTGTGTACTGCCAGAAGCAGAAAGGTCTTTGAAATGGATATTAGTTACTTAGTACCACCACGCCTTTGAACCCAAACATTTTGGGGGTATAGTTAAATAAAATTATTCTCAAATTCCCTGGGGAAATTAAAATTTATCATTAATTTTGACTATCTCAACTATATGAAACAAAAAGCACATCTAAACTATAACATGATTTATAAAATGGGGGAAGGAAGAAGCCACAAGAACAGGCTAGCGTGATCTGGGCAGCTGGGAGGAGACCTGGTTCCTACCCATTCATTGAAACCCTTATGGAGACCCCTGGGTGCTGGGTTAGTTGGGAAGGAAGTACTAACACCACTAAGAAATCACTGGGCTCCACAGGCTTCCACAATTTTGTAGGAATGTTTTCTCATCCTAATTTCCCAAACTCAGCTGCATACAGAGTAGCTGATTCTAAATAAGTATTCTGTCCTCCCCACATTTCATGGAGTTGTTTGGGAGTTAATGAGAAGTTTAAGAAGAGAATTAAACCATTCACCAGAGTCCTTCTTTGTCAGATGTTCTTGCACAGTGCACAGTTTTCTGCTGCCTTTTTCATCCTGATACCTCTCTGGGTTGTTTGCGTATTTGTCTCATCAGTATGAAGAATTTCATTGTGCCACCCACCAAGCAAGCATTGCTAATCACTGTTAATTGCCTACAATTGAGATCAGCAGACTGTTCACGGAGTACTGTGATGGGCACTTAACTCGTTGGCACTGAGGTTTCCTGTGTGCCCATTCCCACTAATGGATCTTTTGTCCTGGAAATCGGAAGTCCCAGCATCAGTCACTTCAACCAGACTCAGTAGGCAGAACTGTTTACCTCCCACTTCATCTCCAGAGGAGAAGCAATTCGGACAGGCACTTACGTCTTCCCAGAAGGTGGGCAGTCCTTGGAGAGAGCCCAAGCCCTTTGCTCCCCAAGTGGAACTCAAGGGGAAGGAACTCCCCCAGAGACAAGATATTCTGAAACAGAGATGACAGGCTGTCTCCTCACACTGTGTTTTGGGCTTTTTGTCAACATGCCACAGCAGCATGGGAAAAGCTGCCGAGGTAAATGCAGTGTGGCAGGGCTGCTTTCTAACTGCCTTGAAAGCTGCTACTAAGGAGCAACTGTCGCTGCAAACACGAAGGCAAAGCTCACCATGTTCGGAGTATAGGCGGAATATGGCCCTTACACAGGGCTGACTGAAGAAGCAATGTCATTCATCGCCAATCACTGTGCCTCAGTGTCTCCCCACGGTCAGAAGTACTTCTTAACCTGCACTAATGAGATTCACTTTTTCATATATTCATAGTTTATAAACATGTCTTTTATTGATACACCTTGAAAAGTAATGTGGCTTTGGATTGTAGGAGATAACTGGCAATGTATTTTCTGATCGATAATTAGATCTTCTCATCATTACTATTTAACAGCAAAGCTTCCTGTCTCAAGGGGTTAACAAAATGGTTATTCTAACATTTACCAACAGAGTGCTTTTATTCAAGATGACTGTAATAGATGGCAAGATTATCGCAACAAACAAGAGAGATAAGGCTCAACTCCAAATAGGGCCAAACAGCTGGGGATTGTAGACAATGCGCAGACTAAGGTGGACCAGTGATGACAAACTAGAGCTATCACCAAGTAGAGAGGCTAGATGAGCTGACAGAATTTCTCCTGAAGTCAGGCCTAAGTGATCAGATACCAACAGTGACAAAACACTTGGTAAGCAAACTCACAAGATTTTCTCTACAGGTTAGTATCGTGGGCAATTAGGCTGCCACCTGTTACTCTGGCATTCCATATGAGCAACATCTAGCTACCTGTTTATGTATCTGGGAAGGCAGTGGAAGGCGGCCCAAGTGCTTGAGCCCCAACTAAACATGTGACAGTCCCAGCTGGAATTCCATGCCCAGCATAAGCTGCTGCAGCCATTTGGGAAGTAAAACAAAGGGATGCAAGATTGGTAGTTCCATCACTCTCTAGCTCTCTACAACATCCCCACGATCAATCAATCAATTAAAATCAATCAATTAAAATTCTTCCAAAAGAAATAATTTGGACAGAAATGAATCCTCAGCAAGCCAAAGACAGAGCCCAAAACGGAGGGCTAGTCATACGGTGGGTTCATTGTAGGGACAGGGGATACTAAACCTTTGGTCAAAAATAGATCAAAGGGAAAGAGGCTGTCCCTTAAAATATGTCACCTTAAGATCAAAGATTGTAAAGTTTTAAAGTGGATTCCGCAACAGTAACTTCTTTATTGGAAGCACCAAAAATTGAATTGTTCCCTGAATCAAACCAGGCGCAAGGAGAAGAAATCGCACTCAAATTGGCTTCAGTTTCTGTTTACAAAAATAGCTTTTGTTTTTAAGATTTATTCATCATTTTTATCAGAAAGGTAGATTCACAGAGAGAAGGAAAGACAGAGAGAAAGATTTGCCAGCTGCTGGTTCACTCCCCGAGTGGCCACAACGGCCAGAGCTAAGCCATTCCAAAGCCAAGAGCCAAGAGCCTCCTCCGGTTCTTCGAAGCAGGTGCTTCAGACCATCCTCGCTGCTTTCCCAGCTACAAGCAGGGAACTGAATGGGAAGTGGGACAGCTGGGACATGAACCAGCACCCATAAGGGATCCTAGCACCTGAAGGAAGCAGGATTAGCCAGCCAATTGAGCCACCATAGCAGGTCCTTATATGTTTTTGTAGGTTACATTTTTTTATTGCTTCTCTCCTTCCCTCCCTATCTACCTTGTGTGTTCCGTAGACATTTCCTTCCAATACTTGCCAGCATCATCTTCATAAGCCAACCAGTGCCCTGTTCTTCCATACAGCTTCACTGAGTTCAACATTACCATGCGCACCGTCTTTGGCAGATCACGGAGATTTTACCTAGGGTGTTTCAGGAGGTGCTAAATCAGCCCAGTCGGGCCCAGATTATTTTCCTTTCTTTTTTAAAATTCTAGTTAATGTGCATGTTTGAAAACCCTAAATATATGAATCCCTTGTTTAAGGGAGAGTCAACCAAGACCGCATCTAAAATGTAACTCTTCAGTTTCCTTCACTCATGGAAACTAACTTTTCAAACTATGGCCACATTTATACGATCACAGAGGTTATAGAAAAAAAATGAGTCCTTTATAAAATAAAAGTTTGGAATCTAAAAAGTGCTGGAGATTGATGGCTCAATTAGAGTTTTTGCTTTCTTTTCCTGATATTACAAAATTACATTTTACTGTAATTTTACTATAGTTTACTAAAATATATAATATATATTTTGACATAATGATGTTTTGTTGTAATGCTACTTTCAATTTTAATGAATGTCCTTTTTCGAGTTTTTATTAGCCCCAACATCAAACCACATCCTTATCTCTTCTCTGAGTACCTAAACTTGAGTAATAAACTTATCTAAATAATTTTGCACTATGTATATAAACCTGCACATCTCCCATGATGCATTAAGTCTTAGACATTTTACACTGATCTATATTAACATCTACTGACCTGGTTTCTGCTTTCTAACTTTGATGAACTATTCTATTTTTGCACAATTGTTGTTTCACTAGATGTTGCCAGGCATTTTCACAAGTGCAAACGATACACTGAGTGCCATCCTATCCAGGCATGCTGAGTGCCTATGTCAGCTTCTCAGGAATATACACCAAATGCAGAACACTGGGCTAGAAGAGCATGAACGGTTTGCTTTAGGACAGTTCAAAATGTATCTCGGGATGGTTGTTCCAATATTCCTTCCTTTCAGGAAGAAGTGAGTGAAGGAGGAATTCCTATTCCTTCGTATCTTCATTAGCACTGGACACCGTCTAACTTCTCATAACTGTGCAATATATCTCCTTTAATACTTCTGACTATTAATAAACTTGAGGACTTCTCTAAATAATTAGTCATTCAAGTTTTCTCTCTGTAAATTTTTTTAAGTTTTATTTATTTTATTGGAGAGTCAGATTTACAGAGAACAGGAGAGACAGAGAGAAAGATCTTCCATCTGGTGATTCACTTCCCATGTGGTTGCAACAGCTAGAGCTGAGCTGATCCAAAGCCAGGAGCCCGGAGCCCCCTTTGGACTTTCTTGGGTGCAGGGTCCCAAGGCTTTGGTCCATCTTCCACTGTGTTCCAAAGCCACAAACAGAGAACTGGATGGAAAGTGGGGCTGGGAGGACACAAACTGGCACCCATATGCAATCCCTGCACGTGCAAGACAAGCTACCAGGCTCATGCACCGGGCCCTCATATGTAAGATTTTAATCACTTCTACATGGTGTTACCTGACAGTTTCTTTGAATTTTCCAGGGACCATTTACATTTTTAAGCTGTATGTTTTAAAACATTATTTTAGTTCTTGACTTGCTTTTTCATAATTTTAGAATTATATATGTCTCATATTACTTTTAAAAGATTTATTTACTCATTTACTTATTTGAAAGTCAGAGTTAACAGAGAGAAGAAACACAATGAACAGAATCTTCCACCTGCCGGTTCACTGCAAGCAACCAGGAGCTTCTGCCAGGTCCTCTCATGGATGCAGGGTCCCCAGAGCCTTGGGCCATCTTCTACTGCTTTCCAAGGCACAGCAGGACAAAGCTGTGTTGGAAGTAGAGCAGCTGGGATTTGAACCAGTACACATGCCAGGACTTAAAAACAGCAGCTTAAGTCACTGCACCAAAGCTCCAGCCCTCTGTTGTACTTTATTATACAGAGATAGTTAATATTACTCTGATAAATATTTTATCTTTCCTTGCAATTACTGCGTTTTGTTTATTAATGTGTCTCATTTCTGGGTCTTTAACCAATTTTGATTTTAATGGATTTGTGACTATGAGGACAAAGCCCACCTCCAAACAGCCTATATCAAATCATCCTTTTCCCATTTAATTATGAAACCATCACAACTGTGTGTACAAAACTTCATGGAAAATTTTTTACATTGAAAGGCAAATTTATTTTGCAGCAGGAAAACCTGTAAATGAATGTTTTCATAATACACTTCCAATGACCTTTGAAAAAGTACCTTTGTATATGGTTTCACATACATGTGTATATACATAACATACACATAATCTAATATCTGATTATCCACATTAATAGTTTCTTAATACCCATTTTGATATGATCCCCTACATTTACTTTTAATGTTGTCAGTATAAAGAACTCTACTGCTAGATAAATTGTCTTCCATTAATATTTATTTTTTCTCAAATATATCACAATGGAATTCTGTATAGTGTTCCACTATATATACACATTAATTTGAGAAAAAACTGACAGCTTTATGATATGAATATTTCTCACTAATGAGCATGTTTTAGTGCCATTTTTTAACTTAGTAACTACTTCATAAATATTTGTTGCTACTTTGCTATTTTATTATGGGTAACATTTTCTTATTGGTTTTTAGCAGTACAGAAGAATATTGATTTTGTGTGTTGGTCATAAATATTAGAAACTTGCTAAACTAACTTATTCTGATAGCTTCTTATAACAAAAATAGAAGCTTAGTGTCATCTCTTCCTTTCAATTGGTCATGTAAAGCAATGCCTTAACCTTGAACTCTGGAGCCAAACTGTTCAAGCACACTTGAACAATGACACTTGCTGGCTGTATAACCTCAAGCAAAATACTCAGTATCGCTGAGTCTCAACTCTCTTTATCCCAATATCTGAATTGTGAAGCTAATAGTGACACTACTTCACATGGGCCTGTGATGATGAAATAATTTCATCACTAGGAAGAGCCTAAAGCCATGTTGGGTCTATAGTAATTAACAATTACAAGACTGTACTGCACTGCAGCATAGGTAGCTATCCTGGCTGTACTCCAGTGGTGACTCCATGCCTTCATATAGTTTGATGGTTGACAGGAGTGAGCCTTTTTTGAATCAATTCCCATTTAAACCCTAGCTGTCTGAAAGTTTTTAGCTATTGTGTTTTTAGTATCTGCAGTTTTTCTTAATATTTTCCTAAATGCCACATTGGGCTTACTCTTGGACAATTAGAGTAGCTGATCTTTTTTTTCTAGGCATTAAGAACAGGGAAATCAGGGACTTGTACAAAAAGCCTAGTATAGTGCAAGGGCTTTGAATGTGGACAAACTCAACTTAGCCTCATTAACTCTAAAAAAAATGCACTGCTCTGGGCCTTTCCAATCAATTTCACTATGAATCTAAAATCTGCTCTCAGAAATAAAGACTTTAGAGAAAATTACAAGCATGATTTGTTGTAGGGGCTAAACAAAAGACAAGTAATCTGGAAGGACTTTCCCCACAAGGTCAGGGGTCTTTATTGCCTGTCGTGAGGCTCCCAGTTTGATGCCTACAGCAGTGAGAGGGAAAATGTGGCTTGACATCCTGGTAGTCCACTGAGGGCAATACTAAAAATGGTATTCTTGGTGGTGCAGAATCTTCCTTTGACTAAAATAAAGTCATAAAAATGACTAATTCAATAGTTTGGGGATGTTAATTTTATCTTTTGATAATAATGCACATATTGAAGGGCAAGGTAGGTAAAACCTAAGATTGTGACTTGATCCCCATGGCCAGACAGGAAATCAAAGGAAAAAGGATTGCTGAGGATCAAGAGGCTTCAGGTGAACAGAGCTACTTATTAGCAACTGCCCACAGGAGGTAATCAGAGTGTGATCTATTTCCATTCACACAGTCACTTTTCCCTAAAGTCTAATTCTGCAAGGTACATAGAAGTATACCCATCAGTATTCTATTGATGAAATATGCCTCGACATTTATGCTATTTGGTTCACATTTATCTGAAAAATCTGGTCCCCTAGGGCTGTCTGTAACTCTTAGTCTTGATTCCACTACGATCTTTTTCACTCGAGATTACAGATCTTGAGGGCATCTAGGTCATCCCTGCTTATCATGTAATATCCCTGCTTCTAGCATGCACCTGCCTTTCTTGTTTTACAGTCTTTTCAGCACCTGCTCTCAGGTCTTTTTACATGTCCCTGTTTCAAAACACATCCATGCCATGCATGCCAACTCCTCATCACCTTCTGAACCTGCACCTTTCAATACGCCTGCTAAAGACGACTCTTCCCTTGAAGCAAGAGACTCAGAAGCTGCACTGAGAAAAACTTCTGTTACACCAGTGCCTATTGCTGTGGGAACCGATCCTTCACAAAATCTCTGTGATATCTATTCTCTCAACCCTGAAAGAGTATAAGCCATGCTATTAACAGGGCAGGCCGTGTGCTCCAAAGCCATCTCTGAGCTGAACTGTTTCCACTAATTAAACTGGGCTCCCAGATTTGCAGAACCCAGAGCACAACCCTGAGGCTTCCTTATAAATCTATATCCACTGTTCCTTCTTTAAATATGCCCATCAAATGACCTTAAAACCAAAACTTCCTCCTCAGGCCACTGTTCATTTCTTTGTTCCATTCCTTATTTTAGCTCCAAAATGCTAGGGGGACCCAAGTTTGTCTCTAGGATTATATGTCTATTATGGAATTACCTTTTCATGATTATTTCTGATCACACCTCCGCAAAGCCATTGGGGAAAATTGTCTAACTATCCTCTATCTCTCCAATTTTGCAGTTTACTGGAAAACTGCTTTTTGTCACTGAGGTTTAAAATACAAACATTTCGTATATTTTTTTAAATTGTGGATATGCATAGGCAACATTTTAGGACAGCATATCAGATTAAACATATAATGATAATCTGCCAGATGATAAAAAATATATACATAAATTTCCAATGCAAATAAACTCACTGCAAAGGCAAATCCTTCAAGTCTAAGGCCATGGACAACGTAACTAACCATGCAGTGACAGTGACTGACAGAAGACACCTGTGCCAGCATAACTGTGAGGAGCACCTGAATCACTCCCCGTCCATTTACCCAGCATTCGCTGAAAACTCAGGCATTCCATGGGAGCAAGGGAATTTGCAACCCGCCCCCTTTACCCTTTAGGTGACCCCAGGACTCACATCATGGATAGTATTTCCATCAAGATAAAGGTGTTCTTGCTGCATGAATGTGGCACATGTGGAAAAAGTTAGAGATCTGCACCCTAATAGCAAAGCCAAATCCAATTATGTACCAGTGATTTTAATGCCTTCCTCAGATTGAAGTAGCTCACGAAACCTCAGACCGTCAAGATCCAAGGAGCGTGTTTATTTATTTATACCATGCTCCCTCCAAATAGGATTTGAGGCAGCTCAGTGAGCATGTTAATAAAGCTTATTCTCAAGGCCCTCTTCACTGGGTCATGCTGCAGCAGATATCATTACCCTTGTTTGCTCTTAGAAAATCTGACTTTGGGGAGGCTTGTTGGTGGAATATTCTGAAATTCAGAAGGGACCTGGAGGTCTGACTTCATTTATTCGCAAGGGATAAATGAGAGCTAGCTAGCTAGCTAGCTATACACACACACAGATTACAAATATATGGATATATTATAAATACATATGGATGTATTATAAATATATGTGGATATATTATAATATATATGGATATATTATAAATACTTGTGTGTGTGTAGGAAAAAAAAACCAGAGCCCAAGCACTGAGTGTAGCCACTGTGACAAGTGACAGCAGGACAGTACTCCTGGGTCAGGGGTGCCAAAACAATGGCTGATGGCACAGGGCAGTGTCCATTGTTTCTGGGAAGCGCTGGCCTGGAAATGCACCACTGAGAATAACAGGACAACTATATTTAAGTCTGACACCAGACAGAGATGTTGGTCTGTAACATTGTCTTGCTGGTCTTGATCAAATGACTTTGAAAACCTCTGCTATCGAAAAATGAGTATTTCCCTTTTTTCTGGGTGGAAAGGCAGATTGAGAACCAACAATGCTCAGGGGTCACTGCTTTTGGGACACCATTTTACACTTCTTTTTTTATATTTATTTATTTTTATTTGAAAGGCAGAATTACAGAGAGAATAAGAGACAGAGACAGAGAAATCTTCCATCTGTTGGTTCACTACCCAAATACCCACCATGGTCAGAGTCGAGCCAATCTGAAGTGAGAAACCAGGAACTTCCTCTAGGTCTCCTGTATCTGTGCAAGAGCCAAGGACTTGAGCCATCCTCTGTTGCTTTCCCAGGCCGTAAACAGGGAGCTAGATTACGAGTGAAGCAGGCAGGACAGGAACCAGTACCCACATGGTATGCTGGCACTACAGGTGGAGGACTGACTTGCTACACTCCAACATCAACCCCAGGCAGTTTACACCTATATTAGACCATCAGCAGATGTTTAGTAGAAGTCTGTGAGATCAGAGATGATGATCTTCCTTTGCAGAGAGGAGACTCTTGTGGGAAGATGACTGGAATGGGAGTCAGGTGCTGCAGAAACCCTTGGATGACACTGCAACTTAGCAAATAGCACCCATAGGCTGAAGGTTGCTAGTGAGGATGACAAAAAATCCTATGACAACACATTCAGTTGACCTCAAATAATGGCCTACTATGTGCCAGACACTACAAATCCATGTAAGGAAAATTCTCCACTAAAATTACAATGAGAATATAAAACAGTGTTAATCTATGAAAATGAAATCAGGCCAGCAGGGAGGCCATAAAATGAGCCTATTAAAACACATCCCGTAAGAGGAAGAGCAAGCAGGAAAAATGAGGTGCAGGGTTGATGAGATAATGTAATTTCTAAATTGGCTCCTGTTCTCCTGAAATACTTCTAAGATCTTATGGCAAAATTACATAGTCATCAGGAATATGACATTTTTAAAAAGACTTTTCTCACTTGGGTCAGTGCATAAATAATAATACACGTTTTAAAATGCATGACTATTCATTAAACCATTGACCACTTCCAGCCTATTGAGTACATAAGTATTTTAAAAATTACCTTAATACATATTTACCCAATAGACCAGAAAAGTTCCTTGGGCACATGGCATGCATTTTAAAAGCTGCCTACCTCAGGAGTTACGGGATCTGAGCCAGAGTCGCCTGTGAACTACATAATATGCATTTTAAAGAACAACCTAATTATGTGCTTACCCAAGAGAACAAAGTTAATGCTGAGGGTCAATCATTATTACCTTCCTTTACTACCCTTTATTCTGTTCTGTCAAATAAAATGGGAGGAAAAAAGTTTGCATCGACCCCCTTATCTACTTTCTTTTGACAACTAGCAGCCCACTGTTTTTCTTGCCGATGCCTTTGAAAAAGCAAGGAAAGAAGGAAGAAATGGAGGGAGGGAAAGAAAGCAAGAAAAACCTGTAATTAAATTAACTGCCTGGTTTATAGCATATATGAATCAAAAAAGACACCCTTTAATGTATATTATATTCTCTACATCTACTCTAAGTTTAATGTATAAATTACTTAGTCCCGACATTCTCTAATCTCCGTGTTTCACTTTTCTTTCATAAAAATGTGATTTCCTTTTCCCTTTCTCCTTAGCAAGACCCAGTGACAGGTTCCTTTCTTCACTCTGTGTCTAAGCCAGTGAGTCTGTTTCCTGGCATGAAGTGAGGCGCTTCTCCCCCAGAAAATCCACTCCTGTTTACACAAAAATGAAACGAAGAACTGCCTTTTACAGACCCACTGGCTTCTCCACTCACAGTCTCCATTCGGCCACACTGTCAGGAGTGACACCACCCTCCCTGCAGGATGCAGCCAACAGCTCAGGACACAGGTGACCACACCTTCTCCCTAGAATGGGTTTTCCCCTTAATTTCAGATAAGGTACCACACACTATTCAGGTCTAATGCCCACAACGCCATGGAAGTCTTTCCTAGCATGAAGGTGCCAACAGTAAGTTGTATGTCTTGTAGAGATGGCTGCCACATTTTTTTCTCACGAGCATTATTCTCTGCGACTCCCACCCCTATTAGTGATAGAGTTATACAGACAGACAGAGAGATCATCTATCTGTGCTTCACTCACCAGATGGTCTGAGTGGCAGGGCTACTAGGCTGCAGCAGGGAACCAAGGACTTCGTTTCTCTTATGGGAGTAAGGGTCCAGCCCCTTGGACTGAACCAGCAGCACCCATATGGGATGCCAGCTTTAGAGGGAGCAGCTTAACCCACTACACCCTAATGTCAGCCCCATTTATTCCTATAAATTCATCTTGAATACATCTACTTTTTCTCATGACCACTATTCCCCATTACTACATCAATTCTACCTACATAAAGAAAATATAGAACAACTCATAAGTTCTAGTTGAGTCTCAAAGTATTGACTTCCTATTCTCAATGTTTATTCCAGCTTAGCAACATGAATTCAAGTTTGTTAAGATGTCTCAAATTCTTCTGAATATTTTGTTATTTATTCTTTCATCTTTCCACTGTTTTATATCAACATTTCATATCTGAAGAACAAACTAGAGACTGAAAAGCTTGTGGGAATTTACTAAATATATTCAGAAACTTTTAAAAAAGATTTATTTATTTATTTGAATGTCAGAGTTACAGAGAGGCAAGTAAAAACCTCACATCCACTAGTTCAATCCCCAAATGGCCTCAACAGCCAGGGTTTGGCCAGGCCCAAGCAGTGAGCATCTTCCAAACCTCCTATGTGTTTCAGGCCCAAGTACTAGGGCTTTCCCCTCCTGATTTTTCCAGCCATAAGTATGGAGCTGTATTGGAAATGGAGAAGCCAGGACACAAATAGGCATCCATATGAGATGCCAGCATTACAAGTAGTGGTTTAATCCACTAAATCACAATGATGGCCCCAATATTTAGTGACTTTACAGAGGAGAGAAGACTTGGAAGAAGCTAACTGGATTATAATTATAACAATCTTTATATCCTATCAGCACAGTGGTGACTATATAATCAATATTTACAGAAATAATTCTAATACCAAAGTATAGAGTTTTTGAGATTAAAAACTCTTCCTTGACTATTAATAATGAGGTGAATATCCATGTCACTTACTCTTCAGTTGGCAAGATGACAGGTGTAACTGAAGCGACTTGTTAAATACAAAAGCACTGTTTCTGTTGGGAGTGTGGATATGGACTCATTGCAAAACTAGATAAAATTAACAATAATGGTCACCATCATAAAACTAAAGAGGCAAGGTGCAGACACCACCACCTCTTGTTAATTAACAATTAATTTATTGTTTTAGACGTTCCACTCTTTGAATTGGATGACATTCACTTTGTCATTTAGTAGTATACCCAAAATGGGAATTAAAAGTTAGGACCAAGAATAAAAGTTGAACGTCTTCAGGGAATTTGATGGGGTTACTATTTTTAAGAGCTTCTGAGAAAATACACCAACACCTCCTGGTGCAAGGGCGTGCTCCCTGTTTATTCAAACTTCCAAAATAAATTTCACACTATCTTAAATTAATTCTGGCCATAATTAAGCTTAGTTAGCAAAGGAGAATCAAAATCAGATGGGTGGATTTTCTGTAACCATCTGGTTATTACCACATTGGAGCAGGCTTTATTCTCTACCCTCAAAACTACCTCCATGAGTGATACAAAAGTTACTGGGGTATTTTAAAGTCCCACAGTTCACACTCAGACTTTCCCCTCATCATCTCTGCACAGGCCAGCCATCCATATACAATGGAAATGGACCACTAGATCCCTGTGTCAATTTAGTCAGTCTGTTTTAAGATGGACACAAAGGTGAGGACAAGATGTAGATAAAAAGTTCAATATCTGTCTGGCTACAATACCCCAGACAGACGACCTATTGATTAACTCATAGTTAAACTCTCATCAATAGCTTCAAATTCCACATAACCTCCAAGGACATTCAATGTATTTTTTTTCCTGCTTTGCTTAGTATCCCCAGCACATGAAGTAGGATTTAGAATCTTGATTAGATGAGTGCTGCACTGGGAATTAACATGTGCAACTTGGTACTGTTTAGATGTCCCCATTTCATGATGAAAAGGTATGTCATGGTACCTGAGCTCAAGCCTCACCTCAGCTCTCCATTCCAGCTTGCTACCAATCTGAAACCCAGGCAACAGGAGATAGCTTAGATAGTTGGATCCCTGCCACCCCACTGGGACCCCTGGATTGAGCTCCCGGTGGTGGGCATCTGAGGAGCAAATCAGCAGATGGGACATATGTCTGTCCGTGCATCCATCTGTTTCTCTCAACTGAAATAAATAAATTAATAATTATTACAATTAAGCCTTAAAATTTCATAGGCTTCCAAGTAGAGTTTCTAAGACAAAAGCTGGTTCTCCATATATTTAGCCCATACTACTGAAAAGTCATTGTTTTCTATTCACACTCCCAAATCAAAACCTTACCAGAAAATTACAATAAAGAGGATTTTGAGTTCCTATTGAAAGAAAGTGAATTTTTGAGATGCTCAAGTATGAGTTAATTGCCACGGAGGAGTTCTAGAATCACTGCTTTGCACTGCTGACAGAATCCTTAATCCTGACAACGAGAATTATTGCAAGCAAGATTAAGCATTTTGGTGTTGCATTTTTTCTTACTCCCGTAAATGTGACCATAATTGATTCTCTTTTCACACAGTTCTTAAAGTTGAATCCTCACATAGGAGTAGGGAGGGATAAAAACTAATAAGCAGTTCAGTCATCTAATGTCAAGTAAACTCCAAAGGAAATGAGGGAGGCAACAAAAGAAAGGCTCATGGGCTCCGATTCCAAATTAGGGAAGGCTAGTGAATGCATAGAGGTTCAAAGTCTGATTCTGGGCCACAACTGCTAAGCCACCACTTGCAAAACTGGCAAACCATCATAGTTTTGGCGAGAATCCCGACTGCTCCACTTTCAATCAGTCATATTGTTAATGTGCCTAAGGACGCAAGCCAACTATACAGGAGTCAAGGAAAGAGATCTTGGCTCACACCTTTTACAAGATCCAGACCTGGGTACTGCTGACCTTTAGAGAGTGAACCTGTACATGGAAGATGCTTCACTCCCCATCTCTTCTGCCTATCGTTCTCTCAGTGACTCTGCCTTTCAAATAGAATGAATTAAAACAAACCTTGAGAGAAAGTAGTTTATGACTGGACAATCTAATATGGGAACTGGAGTGTAGATTATAATCCCACTTCCACCTCCATCCTGCGGCACGATGCCTGGACTCAACTTTGTAACCTACAAAACTAAAGTTCTAAAGCACTTGATCTGTAAGGATCATTCCAGTTATAAAATCCTCTATTCTGACCCAGAAAACTAAATCAATGTGTGAAGTAGGTAAAATGTGACCTATACCCTCCCCTCTAGTCTTTGCTGCCTTCTTCCGAGAACATTCTCCTTGAATTCTCTCCAATTCCAGGTCTCATCTTGGGTTAGTGTTTTCAGTCCCGAAGCCATTAGACTGTCTGGTAATTAATGTGACACAGTTTAATAATGATGATATTAGCCGAGAATAGCAAAATGGATAACCCTTTCTCTAACAGCATCTGAAACATAAAATGACTGTTGATGACCAAACACCAAGACCCAAAAGATTCTAATTACAATGAGGGAAGGGAGATTAAGTAAACTTTTGTGCATAAGTATTCAGCTACTCTGCTGACGCATAAGGCTGTGCTGTCTTCTTTCTCTAGAATAAGAAGCTGCAACTAGAAAGACATGAAACAGTCTAGTGGTTATTTACAGACTTGTAAGGGCAGAAGAGACTTGAAGTTCCTGCTCTAACATCCCCTAGCTCTTTGCCTTTGTGCAAGTTACTAACCTCTGACAGTAAGTATTTTGTAAAATAAGATTGACATCTTTGCCCAAGAATTACTTTCAAGAATAAAAAATACAGCATACCTGGCATTTAGTACACCTGTATACACAGTAATGAGAGTAAAAACCTCCAACTGTCATTGTTAGTGTTTATTCTCTGGGAATGTCAATAAGGAACCACAGTTTAGAAGCCAACTGTTATTTTCACTCCCATATGGAGTCTCACAAAAAGACGGTCTTACAAAGTTAGTTAGTATGTAAGATTGCCAATCAGAACTGAAATTAATGACATTATTTCCACACAAGAAGATTGGTCTGATAATTTTATAGTTTTATTTAAGTAATGAATTGATTGAATATTGCACACCTTGTGAAATCCCAGTTTTCTACTTTCCACAGATAACTTGTAATACCTCATTAATGATAGATAATTTCCTTAAGTCTTCAGAATTATATGTCCGGTTCAGATAATCTTTAAATGATGGGAATAGATTTAATTGAATGGAAAAGGGCTGACCCCATGCTATGAATCAAATAAGTACAAATGAGAAACTAATCCAAAGCAGTTCTCCGGATCCACTCATTTCATTAGCCTGGAACCCTATTATCTTCCACTACCTAATATCACTACGTATCATTAACTTACAATATAAATTATTCTGCACCCTTTCAAATCTGCTTTTTTCCCCTCTAGATTGTAGAATCTTGTTTGGTCCTGTTAAGAAACTACAGGACCTTGGGTTCCGGAGGAATCGTTCCTAAGAACTGAAGTTGAAAAGGAAGCATCACAAAAGAAGTCATGAAGGCACAAAGTAGGTGCACCCTCCTCCCTCCTGCAGCCTTCCACCTTTAGGGTCAGAAGGAAAACTGGGGAGGAAGTCTAACCTGTTCTCCACACATGCATTAGCAGTGTCAGCTGAGAACAGCAACTCCTTGCTAACCCAGAAAACATGGCCATCTATGCCCTTGCCTCCATCCCGACAGTCCAAGTCACTATCTGCCCTAAGACCACCAGAATAAAATCTATAGCATTGATTGCCACCTGTTCACATCTTCAATCACAGGGATGCAGGACTCCTAGGTCAGACTTTGTCCCTGATCTTTCTTCATGTTTTCCCCCAAAGGAAATCCAGGCATGAATGTGTGTCTGGTGTACATCTAATGTCAGAGTGCTCGAGTTTAAATTCTACCTCAACTCCAAATTGCAGCTTCCTGCAAATGCATACTCTGGGAGGTATTAGATAGTAACTCCAGTACTTTGGTCCCTGTCACCCACACAGAGGACGTAGACTGAATGCTGGAATCCTGGCTTCAGTCTGACTTAGCTTTGAGAAGAAAGCAGGAGTCTGTGTGTGTGTGCGCGTCTGTGTGTGTGTGTGTGTGTGAGAGAGAGAGAGAGTGTGTGTGTATGTGTGTGTGTGTGTTTCTCTCTCTCTCCCCCCTCCCATCTCCCACACTTTCAAAATGTCAAAAAAAGAGGCAGTCAGAACATAAATTTTACAAATGTTAACACTAAATCCATCCTCCTAGCCACCTGTTTTCTCTTCCTTCTCCCTCATTTCTGTGAATGAACTGTCCACATTCCTAGCTAAGGTTAATTCTGCTTTGTAACTGATACCATCTCAGTGTTCTCCCTTAATATATTATTGGTCAAGCTGACTTTCCTTGCCTGTCTCATTATCAATATCATTTTTACAATATCTTTTTCTTTTTCCCCACCATTCCTCTTGCTTTTATTCTTGTAAACATAACCTCATCTCATCTAATCCAACAATCAACTTTTGATCTTCATTCTAATAAACTTATCAGGGTATCAGCACCTGATATAACTAAACGTTTATACATTTGGGACATAGGTTTCTAAAACTGTACACTCACTTGACTTTCTCGTATCTTACTGGGCACTTCTCTCAATCTGTGTGCTAATTCTGCTCAGCTCACCAATCTCATCATCGGGAGAAATCCAAGACTGAGACCCTGGATGTCTTTTATTTTCTCTTTACATCTTCTCTTTTGCTGATCTCATCCAATCCCAAGCTGTAAGCACCACTCTTGGCTGAGGAGTCTGAAATTAAAACCCCATCAGAAACTTCACTTCTCAGCTTCAAACTTCTTCTTTATATTTTTAAATATTTATTTACTTTTATTTGAAAGACAAATTTACAGAGAGAAGGAGAGACAGCAAAAAGATCTTACATCTGCTTGCTCACTCTTCAAATGGCCACAATGGCCAGAGATGAGCTAGTTCGGAGCTAGGATCCAGGAGCCTCTTCAAAGTGAGTGCAAGTTTCCCAGGACTTGGGCCATCCTCCACTGCTTTCCTGGACCATAAGCAGGCATCTAGATTGGAGGTGGAGCAGCCAGGACACAAACTGACACTTATACAGGATGCTAGTGCTTGCAAGTAGAGGACTAACCTGTTGAGCCTTGGTTCCCTCCCCCAAACTTCTGCTCAGTATCTGTACAAGCATGTCTAATAGGTCTCTTGAGAGTAGCATGCTTCAACTCAGCTCTCAAACTGATCCCGCTTGCTTACCAAGAACTGTCCTTCCCAGTGAGAAGCATTTGGATTCTTCCAGGTATTCAGGCCAAAAGCTCTGGAATCATCCTTGACACCTCTTTCTTGGATATACACTTAATCCCCATGATCTCCAAGAACAAATCCTATCATCTACAGTTTTAAAATGCCTCCAGAGTCAACCATGCGTCCTTACCTCTTCTACCCTCATTACATCTGGCTTAGATTCTGCTGCTTTCTGTGAATTTTCAACAGTCTAGTCATCAATATACTAGGAAAACTCAGATCATTTCTTTCTTCTGCTCAAAATTCTGCTATACCATCTCTATCCACCTAGTAGCCAAGGATTCTATGACGGTTTCCAAGGCCCTAGAGGGTTGGACTCTCACTGTCCCTGTACTCCTGGCCTGCTGACTACCTGGGTCTACTCTCCCCATCACTTCAGGGTGTTTGCACTTGACCGGAATGCTCTTGCACAGATATCCTCACAGTTCATTCCCTTGTCTGCATATGCACAGATTTTTCATGCCTTCTCAGGAAGTTTCGCTTGATCCTCTAATTGAAAATGGGAAGTCCACCCTGACACTCAATCTCCATTCCCTGCTATGCTTTTCTCTACAGCACCCTCATGATTTCACATACTACATGTTATCCTAATTTGTTATTTTCAAGTATGACAAAATGATTAAGCTGAAGCTGTAGAACATATGGGGTCAAATTTCATGTATCACACTTGAAAACAAATCCCTAAATGAAGTGTTACACTACTCAATCTGTCGATTTGTGTTCTGTGTGGCATCACCATGTTTAAGAGACGCCTTCAAAATCACACAAATGGAAACCAGGGGTTTTTTTGTCTCTTGAAGAAAGCTCACTGGAGCTTTGTTTTTGCTGCTGCTATCCTAGCTTAGCCTCTGTATTGTGCATGGTCTAACTATGGAGGCATAGCAGATTTTCAAGTTAAAGAAGGAAGGCTTTCTAAGCCACTCAGCATTTGTTTTACTTCCCTGAGACTCTGGCCTTCTTTTCAGTCAAGCTTGAAGCTTGCAGAACTCCAGTATGAAGCAATCTTTAAATCCCAGGCCTGCTGACTGGCAGGAACTCTGCTGTGGTGCCATAGAGAAGCCAACAGGAAGGCTCCACACAAAGCGTCAAAATTCAATAGGTGTATTGATATCCCCTACTTGCCTTCCAGTGCCCCAAATACCTTCACAGCATGTGCTACCGTGTGGGAGTGCTACTGAATTTGTATTCTGCAAAACAAAGTAAAGGTCACCATGCATGTATATTTATATTGTAACCACTATTTGCTAATCAATGAGGGGAAATGTTTGTTCCTTTTTAGAAATGTCTTAAACTTATTTGCAGAAAGCCTGTAGTCAACCTTGGAAAGCTCTTGTAAGTGTACTTCAGTATTTTCTAATACACTTAGGCCAAAAAATAGTGAAAATGACAGTCTATAGCTTTACGATTTTAATGTCAAAATGAAAATATAAAGCCAAAGTAAAATCTTTTTCCCACCCATTAAAGGTCTGGGAGATGGTGAGGAGATCTACAGGATTAATTACGATAAAAATCACTTTAAAAATACTTGAAAACAGACTAAGGTAGCAATTCTTTAGATTTGGGTAACAGTTCTACAGTACTAAAATGTATTACTCATATTATCCTGAATTAATTAGTTGGAATAATTTATTCTCATGCCTCTTAGACAAACCTGGAAGAATACATGGATACTAAATGTATCATTTAGGGAAGATAAGATCAGAGCTGCGCAAAGGCCTCAGTGTGGTTTTTCCGGCTGTGTTGTCTGATAGAATCACTTCTCCAGAATTCACAGCGCGTGTGTCAGGTGACCCCCATCACCAGTCATGGCTCCTGCATGTGACAGAATGATGCCAAGGCTGAGCCACATAGCTCCCCCCACCCACGCACACCCCATTCACCTCATTGCTTAGTTTGTTGGAGCCATTGCCTCATCTATTGCTCAGTCATTCTCATGACTACTTAAAATTTCACATATTATTTTGCAAAGGATGTGTTTTTAATTCTCTTTAATGTGCTTTTTTAAATTTACAACCTCGTATAGAAACCTCTTAATGTCATCAATCACACAATCCAAGACATACTCCCACTTCCAGGACCATCTGATTATTTATGTCTCCCTGAAAACCTTGATCATAGAAGTCAGCACTTCCTTACCTGGACTTGAGCCTCTATTCATTTATTTCTTCCTCAATTAGTATTCCCAGTACACACTTTCCACTATTTCACAATTAGTAAATATTAATTGGGGTTAACTGGATTTTGTTATTTCCTTATTATTCTTTCCATTGCTATGCATTGTACATGCACTTCTGAGCTGACAATGGGTTTTAGTTTTAAACATGAGATCTTAGCAATGTGACTATTGATGGAGCATTTAAAAGCATATTTGGCTGGTTGGGGAACAGGAGAGTGGAGAGCAAAGATTTTAAAAAGTGACCTGAATAGCACCCAGCTAAGACAAAGCTAATACAAGAATGAGTCTGAGAGATGCAAAAACTCAAATAAGTACAAGCAAAGTGATGTTCAGCTGTGTTCATGTACAAAATGTGAACTATGGGAGACGAAGGGTAATGGAGACAGTAAGGAAGTCCATGAGAATGAGAAGACTACCACGTGGGAACAAAGACCAGAAGAGCCACTGGTTAGAAGGCCTCAGCTACAGCCAGCACATTATCCATGCGAGACGATATTATGTAAGTTAAAGACAGGATAAGCTGTCTCTCAATTAAGATTTTTTTTTTACTAATGAAACAAAAATGTTTTGCTGTAGCAAATGATGGATTATCTCTAGATCACGAGAGTTGAAACAATTTTTAATACAACCTATTGATTGCCTTCCTCATATAATTTTACTGAGTATTTTCAGGGAAAGTATGAATTAGGCATCTCCTCCAGTAACAAAAAATTTCAGAAAGCAAACAAGAAATAAAACATGAGAACTGTAAATAGCAATTTAGGTAGAGGTTAAACTATAATTTTGTTTAATACTTTTTTCCATAGGGAAGCAATTTAGCATAATTTTTAAATATTTATTTATATTGGAAAAGCAGATTTACAAAGAGAAAGAGAGACACAAACGTCTCCCATCCACTGATTCATTCGCCCATGTGGCCACAAGAGCTGAGCCAATCACAAGCCAGGAGCCTCCTCCAAGTTTCTAGTGCTTTTCCAGGCCACAAGCAGGGAGCTGGATGGGAAGTGGAGCTGCCAGGACACGAACCAGCACCAATATGGGATCCCAACAGATGCAAGGCAAGGATTTAGCCACAAAGCCATCAGGCGGGCCCAGTATAGTTTTGTTTTGTTTTAAGTATAGGTTTTGGTGGAACTAGCATTATGGCATGGCAGGTAAAGCTACTGCCTGTAATTTTGGTGTCCTATTGTGGCACCTGTTTATATCTTGAGCTTCATTTCCAATCCAGCTCCCTCAAAATGTACTTTGAAAAGCAGTGGAAGATGGCTCAAGTACTTGAGTGCGGCCCTGCCATCCCTGTAGGAGAGCTGGATGAAGCCACTGGTTCCTGATTTTGGCTCAGCCCAGCCCCAGCTATTGTGGCCATTTAAGGAGTGAAGCAACAGATAAAAGATATTCTCTCTCTCTCTCTCTTTCACTCTCCTCTTCCTCCTTTCTCCTCCTCCTCTTCTTATTTCCCTCTCTCCCTCAAATAAATGAAATCAATCTTTAAAAAAAAAGTCAAGCACAGCACGAACTTGTGTCTCAGTCACTGCTCAGGCATTCATTAGCTAGTGCCTACTTGAACACCTCTCTTGGACCAAACTTTGCTCAGCTGCAAAATGAGAATGACAACATTGCCATGAGGTTATTCTGAAATCTAAAAACAGTGTGGTGCATGCAATGCAGCTTTTATGTAATGTGAACAATTAACAAAAACACTGATGATTGTCACAAGACCATATTTCAAGAGTGACAAGATCATATTTTAAGAGTATCTGAGATATGAATCTAAAGAATCACCATGTCACAGGGTTCATCTTTGGGCTACACATAAGCAAAAATGCCCCAATGTGAAGGATGAGCTGGGTAATGGTGTACAAGCATTCAGCTTACACCACTGAAAGTCACCATCCTCACCAGACATTAGATTTTGAACAAGTAGGAACAGAAATACAGATCCCAAGGTTTCCCAGTCAGACCTGAAGACAAGGAACTATCCATCATATAAGTGATGCTGCCAAACTGCACAAACATTTGAGCACACATACACACTTCTGCACATCCATGCAGATCCAGTCACATGTCTGAAGCTGAACCCTGGCCATATTCATCTACCCAGATGTCTCGGACTCAATTCCTGATCTTCAGCAAAAAAAGAAAAAAAAACTAGACACAGTATCATAGGGACTAGAAAGCTGGCAGCAAGAGTGAGGGCACTGCCAATTGCATGTCCTGGGCAGTAACAGGGAGGTGAACACACAGGAATGGGAGACTGTACACAGTGACCACTGCTGCCACGTAGGGCTCTTGGGCTGAACAATGATATAAGGAAACCTTACTCGGGAAGCAAATCTTTTCTCACTCACATCAACGCACCAAACTTAGAAACATGGCACAAGGAGAGAGAAGCACCTTACAAAAGAAAATGCTAAATCTGGCATGAGAACACCATATTTAGCCTAAGAGAAGAATGCCTTCTTCTGAAAGCAAGGCGAGAGCACAGTTAGTAAGCTGGAGACAGGAACAGGGAAGGGATGCTGGGGGCCTGTGGGATGCTGTGTCCTGCACCTGTTTCTCCCCACTGTCCGTGTTCAGCTCTAAGCAATTCATTGCAGATAAATAAGGACAGGTAGTTTACAGGCTACACGTGCCTCTGATACTGCATCTGCACAAAAGAAATCAAAATACAACATTGGCCTTCAGGTTTGTGTATGTGTGCATTAAATTAATTAATACATGCAAATCAAACAGAAGTACTACATTCAGGAAATGCTTCCACCCTCGGTGATACTACTTTTACTTTACAAAATATTATTGGCAAGTTCTCAAGTCATGGATTTCTCTGACCCAAACTCAGAGCATCAGGGAGTGTCTGGCTCCTATCACTTTGCTGATATGACACATCACACTAGAAGCACCGCCAAACATCTATGTCCCAGAAGATCTTCAAGCAGGAACAGAGACAGAGCACAATGGAAGAGGATGGGGCCTACTACACAAAATGGTAACCAAAAGAAAACTCTGGTATTTCTTTGTCTTCTCCATTTTCCAAGTCATCAGGCCAAGGGCAATATCCAAACCACAAGGCTGCTCATCAGATAACATGGCCCCATATACAAAAGTTAGCATATGGCACACAATTAATCATGCGCAGCTTTGCAGATTTGAGGATGGTGTTTCGAACTCTCCTAAAGCCTGCCAATTAAATAATGATATAGCAAAATAAATTAAGGAAACTTTTGAAATGACCAACGTCTTCATTTAAAGCCCAATACAAAATCTTGCCCCTATGTTCTGGGACGCAATGCTCTAGTGGTTACATGATGAAAAGCATTAAGTAAAAGTACATGCCTTTGTTAAGAACTAAATAGCAGAAACACTTCCCAGACTAAACTTAAAAGCACTATTTCTTATTTCCCATTAAGGTTTGAATCTACCATAACTAACACGCTTCTAGAACTTCTCCAATCCATAATGAGCCCAAAAGTAGAAGTACATGTTTGTAAGTGATAAGCAAGCTTACTGGGACAAATGGGATGCACATCATAGCAAAACCCCCATGACATCAGAAATAATGATGAAGCATTTCATCTTTGACTGGGGTGCTGTGGCAGCTGTTAAAGCAGCATGGTGCACTGATACAAGACACAGAGAAACTGTGCTGACGTGCAGTCGCCAGACACACTGTGCACCATGCACTGTGGCAGGCACTTCAGCTAGCAACCTTAATGAGTATTCAAATGAAGATAGGGTGATTAATGAGATCCTTTCTCATTTTTTAAGTACCAAATATAGAGCTAACCCGCATAAATTTCTTTACCTTGCAGACTGAGCAACACTCTTTCATTACAATGTACTCCATAAATCAACCAGGATTGCAAGGGAGAAACAGGCTGGCTGTGTCTTTAATTCTGTGTGTGTGTGTGTGTGTGTGTGTGTGAGAGAGAGAGAGAGAGAGAGAGAGAAAGAGAGGAGGAAGTGATGGAGGGAGGAGAGGCTATCAGCTACTTTGTTAAGTCCTTGTAAGTGAAAGTGTCATAAGGATCAGTGAATTTTTTTTCCAGAAATAAATGCAATATCTATAGGCTAATATATGATTGAGCACAGAGTACTTGTTCAATAAATAAATGTAAAAGAACAGGGAAAAAATAAATAAATAGGAAAGAAACAAAAATAGAAAAGATGGCAAGGAAAGAAAAGCCCAGGTCTATGTGTGATTCCCATGAACAGAAGCACAAACTGTGTGGATGAAAAGCATATGGCTCCCTGGTAAGATACAGGAAGATCCGATGGCTCCCCTCCTGGTCAGTGATACTGCTGGACCTCGACCCCAAGTGCTCCAAGTAGGAAATGTTACAACACTACACACTGTACATTATACACAATCTGACCCTTCTCCATCAGGCTCTCACCAGTCATGTGGTGTCGGGGGGTGGGGGCAAGCCACCAGATGTCAATTCTGATTATTTTGTTATGTAATCACACTGAACTGGTTTCAAATATAAAAATATATGTTAACCGCCACCTCTTTAATAGATTACCATTATTTTTCTATTGAAATTGAGGAAATTTTCTAACCACACAAACTTGAGTTTCTTGAACTGGAAACTTTCTGTATTTCAAATGAGGTACTTTACTAACCTGCATGTAGCTTCCTCAGCTTCCTGGTTCTCTGTTCATCATACTGGTATTCCTTCCCCAATGTGTTGAACCTCTAAGGTGGCTGATACTGAATTACAGAGTGGTGGAATAAAATGGGTCTAGGAAAAACAGATGTCATAAGCCATTTGCTTCCATTATTCTAATGGCTTTTAAAACAATGAAATTATTTTTGTCAATGTATATTGAAAGTTCACACAATGTAGAAGCCATTTCATTTCAACACACTCTATATTTTAACATTTAACAACGTGACAGCTTCAAAATGTCATATTGTCATTTGAAAAATCACTTTAGAAATTCTGAAGTACTAAGCTAAGTGTAGGGTAGATCATATACAATTATCTTTGAAAATACAAGGCAATGTTGGATCTCAAGGACTTAGATGGCAATACTATGATGACATCCATAACTGTCACATCACTTATTTTAAAGTGCAAACTTTTAATGAAATACATTCCATTCAAAATGAGAAGTTTGTAATTGCATCTAATGTATTTTAAAAGTAATATTTTATAATATAATTCCTTATAATATTACATATTATATTAATATAATTATATTATATTATATTATATTATATAGCTATCCACCAGGACACAAATCCCTCTGTTTTTAGATATCTATCCCTTCAATGTGAGATTTGCCAGTATATCTCATTTTCATGAGTTTGACAGGCGAAACTTCCCCCAGAACAAGAGGTAGACTAAGTCAGCTCGGGCTAAGGACCCAGCAGTGGGCACAAGATCTGCCACTGGGAGTAGACTTCCAGAGGAGCCTGAGGAACTCCTTTGTCAGGGTGCAGTTACTGCAGACGAGTGCAAGAACCAAGGCAAGAAGCAGTCCAGACCTGGGCAGATTGCAGTACCCATCAGCAAACATATGGCTCAGATCTGGAGGTGGGCTACGCTGGGTCAGTTCATAACACCCATTGGCAGATGTAAGAAGCAGGATGGGCTACAGGATAGACTGGGTCAGGCCACAGCACCAGCCAGTTCACATTAAGGTCGGGACTCGAGGCTGACTTCACTATGTTGGGCAGCAGCACCCGCCAGCAAGAGCTAGAACAGGGCAGACCATGCCGGGCCAGGCTGCAGTACCCTCCAATAAATGCTGAGGTAAAATAGGCCCTGCCAGACTTGGCCGCAGTAACCATCAGTACATGTGAGACCAGAGTCAGGGGTATGCAAGCTGGTAAGGGAGTAGTGAGCACTCCCCTACTGGACCATTGTCTGCTGCTGAGTGTGAGTGTTGGGATTGGGGCAAACCAGGCTGGGCAGGGCTACAACACCTATTGGCCTGGATGCAAGCTGGGTTACAGGGAGAACCAGGCTGGATTAACCTATTGTATCCCCCGGTGCATTCATGAGCCAGATAAGTGTAGGCAGGTTGGGCATTGCCACATCAGCTGGCAAGTACTGGAACTGGGGGCAGGTCCTGTCATGCTAGACTGCAGAACCATCTGGAATGTGCAAGCTCTGGGCCAAGGAGTGGGTCCAGTGGGGATGCTGTGGGCACCTCTTTGATGGACTGCACTTCCACTGGTAAGCATGAGAATCAGGACTGGGGGAGGACCTGGCTGGACAGTATGTGGCATCCACTGGCATGAGTAAGGGATTGATGGCAGAATCAGTTGGGTTGAGTTAGGCTTCAATGCCCAATGATGTATATAGATCTGAAGGGGACATGGGGCAGACCAGACCAGTCCATTGCATATGCTGGCTGGCACAGGAATCAGAGATGGGGGCCAGCCCAGTGGGAGTTATTGGGTGTCGCTCTGACTGAGAGTTACAGCTACCCCTGTTGTATTAAGAGGGCCAAATGTGTGGTGGGCAGGGCCAGGCTGGGTTGGGCCACAGCACCCATTGATTTATGGAGGAAAATGGAAAAAACAAATTGATGAACTACCTCAGCGAAGCCTGACAGCAAGTTTCTTGGCAAATGGAGACTTGGAAGTGGACTCTGTCAGCCAAGTGACCTTGGAATGATTTCCTCATCCTTGGAACAGCAATATCAACAGCATCTCAGAACTATTGAAACCACTTGAGCAGAACCCTCAGAACAAGATTCACAATGGGAATCCTCAGATGACATCAGGTACAGTTCCCATCACTGGGTAGGTTGGGAGGCTGGCATGGTGTCTCCCCTTGCAGGAAGAAGAAAAAGAAAATGTGTAAACAATGGGCTTGCCCACTTTACCCTGATACTCAACCCTTCCCAACCCAAATAACTACATAAATATCATCAAAAACGAAATTGCAAACAAGAAAAAAAAAGCAAAATAACTACTTCCATTGTCTGGGGGAAAAAAAAGATTCTTTGATTCCATGATTTTGCAAAAAGCAGTAACATTCCATGGAAATCATTTTTAAAATTTTGCCTCTGATCTTCTTCCAAACTACTAATATGTGATATGCCACAGGGTCCCTTCTGTGAAGTCACAGTGAGTACAGACCCCAGGCAGCTATGTAACGACAACAGAAAGGAGACACTCTGAAGCATACTGTGTGGCTGGGCTAGAGTATTCCATAGATTAAGTTAAATGTTTTGTGAAGTTAGGATGCCTTCAATTTGCAATGCAATCAGGATGAAACTGCTTTGTAAAGTGAGGATAATCTGGGGAAACTTCCAGCTGTGTAGATTCCCCATACATTCATCCTGACTCTTGGAAGCAACTGTCATCTGTGACGATCTTTGCCTACACCTCTCTTGTCCCATCACTCAAACTATGACTTTTTTGGGCTAAACGTTTGTTGTGTAAACCTTGAAACCTAGATATGCTGTTTCAGGAGCATTTAACCTATCTATATATAGATTATATAGATATAGATATAGATATAGATATAGATATAGATATAGATATAGATATAGATATAGATATAGATATAGATATAGATATAGATATAGATATATAGACATACACATACATGCATATATATAGATTGTTGATTAACTGTTTCTTACTGAGCACTCAAAAATCCAAGCCAGCCCTGGCCACTGCGGGCATCCATCCAGGCAAGTAAATCAACAGATGGAAGTGTGCAAGTGGCTCTCATTCATATTCTTTCTCTCTATTCTCTCTGTATGTGTCTCATAAAAATGGCATAAATTTATTAAAAGTCAGAAAGTCACGACATTTTATTGTACAACCTCTGGAATGCCCATTCTCTTACATAAACTGTAATTGGTCTGAACGCTTTTAATGTTTGCAGATATGATCAACTTATCATCAAATCCATAGGCTGTATTCCTGTCTCACCTCAATTACCCCAGCATCACAGGAACTCCATGTTCCACAAGCATATGTGCATACAGTCATCATCTGCAGCCTCTCCTCTACAATGCAGGCTCTCTGATTTCATTTTCTGAACAGCATCCAATCTTCAATTGTATTCACTTAAGCATTTCCTACTATATTGATTCTTCAATCTCATCAGAGCCCTAAGATACTTTACTTCTTTTTATCATCACGGCTATTCTTCTCATGGTTTTGTTCCTTGGTGATTGTAAACCTACTGATTTTACACAATTCTGTCAGTGTTCTCAATGTCTTTACATCAGCTTTCCTTTTCCTTCCTTGCCCACACCTACTGCTGTAAGATAAAATCTTACTTTCATGAATAAAAATGCATGCTTCCTCTAAAATTTCACTCACAACTGGGTGGGCTAGTTTAATTTTCATCCTATAACCAGGCATACTGGTTCAACTACAATTTTTTTTAGCAATATCAACTGGATCTTTCCATACTTCCAGAAAATACTGAATTGAATTCTTAACTCACTTTGCATTATCCTCAACCAGACTCATGCTTACCTTGACTCTTTATCCTAGAAAATAGGGAATCCCTTGAAATACTGAGCAACACAGCCTGCAGAGCTACACGCATTGAGAGCCATCCTTCTTTCTGACATGCCCTCTACTAATCTACTCTACTCTTCCTTATATCCCAAAATGCTTCCTGTTTGATTTTTTCTCGTGAATACTTAATCATGATCATGAATCTTTCCTATAATTATTTACCACTAAAATTATCCACCTGAAATACACACATTATGTTCAAATAAACAACTTTTCATACTGACATACCCTAACTATTCCCAGCTTTGGTCCATCTAGCTATGGCTACCAAAAACTTTTGGGAAGCAATGCAAAGAATGGAAGATAACCGTCTGTCTCTCTTTCTGTCTCTCTCTGTCTCTCTCATTCCCTTCCTCCCTCCATCTCTCACGCTACCCCCCCCCAGCTCATAACTCTAATTTTCAAGTAAAAAAATAAAGAAATCTTTTAAAAATGTGTATGAGAAAATTTTTAACTCATTAAAGTATCTAAAATTGAGGGACTGACACAGTGGCACAGTAGGCTAATCCACCACCTGAGCCACCAGCCTTTAATACAAGTGCTGGTTCATATTCCAGATGCTCCATTTCCAATTCAGCTTCCTGGTAATGTTCCACTTCCAATCTAGATCCTTGGAAAATCAGTGGAGGATGGCACAGGTCCTTGGGTCCCTGTACCATGTGGGAAACCTAGAGGAAGCTCCCAGCTTTGATCAGCTCAACTCCAGCCATTGAGAACTTCTACAGAGTGAACCAGCACAGGGAAGATCTCTCTATCTCATTCTCCTTTCTGTAAAACTGTCTTTCAAATAAAAGTAAATAAATCAGAAAAAAAATCAAAAATAGAAAAACAGAGCAACAAAAGTACTGAAGTCAAAACCCTGACAAGAGATCCTTTGCCCTTGATAACATATGCCTGTGTGTGCATATACGTATAAAATAAAGTTAGCCTTTCTTCCTTATAGATGTTTCTAAGTTCCTTGCCAAGGGCAGGAAATGCATTACTTACAAGCAAATTGAACGTGGAGTTTCATCAAGGTCTTACACTTGGATACAGGAGCCCATCAACGTGGGTCATCCTTCACCAGTACATGAGCAGGGAGCTGGATTGGAAACAGAGAAGCCAGAACAAGAACTCATAACTATATGGAATGCCAGCTTTGCAGGCAGCATTTCAGCCATCACAGCACAACAGCCACCTTTAGCCTAGCAGCTAAGATGCTTGCCTGGGTTCAGTTTCTGACTCCAGCTTTCTGCCTTGAGAAGCAGCAGTGATGGCTGAAGTAACTGGGTTCCTGACTACTATGTAAATGACCTGTACTGCATTCCAGGCTCCTGGAACTGGTGCCAGCCTAGCCCAGGCCAAGATTTTGTAGGGATTTGCAGAATCAACAGTTGAAAGCTAGTCCATCTCTCTGGCTCTCTTTGACACTCACACACTTCCTTGACCAACAAATAAAACAAAAGAAACTATTGTAATCAACTACATCAACGCACTCTCTTCAGTCCTTCGTGGTCTTGCTTTGCCTGGGAAAGAATATGCTTGTTGAATTCACATTCAAAATCTTTAATGTGGGCATAGTGGCTAACAATGTAATAAAGACAGACGGCCTTTAATCAAAAGGAGAGGTAGGACTTAAGATATCTAATTTTAATAAATACCATGTTATATCAGAATTATAATTTATATTTTCACTTTTAGCTATTCAGTCAATGGAACTCTTCTGAAAATGCAACCTTGGAAGTAACAATCAAAAAGTTGATCACAGAATGACTATTACTCATTTTCTCAAGATGAAAAACTTTAAGAAATCTGTTCATTAAAATGTCACAGGTAATAAAATCTGTTTTACACCAAACAGCACAGATGCAGAACTTTTTAAAAATCCCTATAAAATCAAATGAACATATTTTCCTATATATGTTTTGTGTACTTACTTCCTCATTAAAAATGTAAAATACATTTTTTAGAAATTAAGAGCATAATTAGTAGTTATCAGAGGCTGAGGAAAGTAGGAGAGAAGGGGAAGGAAGGTTAGGGAAAGGTTGATTCATGGGTACTAAGTTACATTTAGAAAGAAGTTCTGAGTCCAGTGCAGTAGCCTAGCAGCTCAAGTCCTCACCTTGCATGCACCAGGATCCCATATGGGCACCAGTTCTAATCCTGGCAGCCCTGCTTCCCATTCAACTCCCTGCTTGTGGCCTGGGAAAGCACTCCAGGATGGCCCAAAGCCCTAGGACCCTGCACCTGCGTGGGAGACCTGGAAGCAGCTCCTGGCCCTGGCTTTAGATCAGCTCAGTTCTGGCCATTGCAGCCACTTGGGGAGTGAATCATCGGAGATATATATATCTGCTGAAAGAAACTGTTAGATTTAAATGAACCTCCTTAGGTAACATAGTGAGTTAAAACTGGTCTACAGAAGTTGTGTATGGAAGAGAAATGAATTTTACATATTTTTCTGCAGTTAAGATAAATATAATCCTCATAAATTGTAACAATAAGTTTTAATGTTTCACATAATGCTTTTAAAATGCTTATCATTTTCAGTTATCAAAAAATCTTTACTGAGATATAACTAACCAACAATATCATTCACTCATTTAAATCATATAATTCACTTTTTAAAAAAATATACTACCATTACATAACTATTGGCACAATGTTATCTTAGAACATTTTTCCCTCCAACACTAAAAAACACAGCCACTAACAGTAATTCCTCAATCTTCCTTCCTCTTCCCTCCCGAGCTTTAGGCAGCCACTAATTTGCCTTCAATATTTATAGCTTTTTCCCTTTCTGGATATGTTTTATAAATAAAGCCATAAAGATATATATGGTCTTTGTTATTATGTTTTCAAATTTCACTCACTTTGTAAAATACACAAGGATCTAATTTATTTTTATGGCTTACTATTTCATTGCCTGGCTATACCACTTTTTATGTTTCCATTTACCAATGAACAGTCATTTAAATGATTTTCACCTGTTGATGACTCTAAACGATGCTATAATGAGCATTTATATACACCTTTTTTGTATGGACGTGTGCTTTATTACTGTTGGGGGGAATTGCCAAATCATATGAGAACTCTGTCCTGAACCCAATAAGGAAAAGCCAGACTAAACTAATAAAGCGGTGTCAATGTCCCAATTCCCATCAACAACACGAGAGTTCTAATTGTTCCATATTTTCATATGGAAACTATTTCTACTTTTCCCATATTTTCACAGCACTGTTTAATTGTCTGTATATTATAGCCATGTGATGGATATGAGGCATTGTTTGTTAAGGCTTTAGTTTACATTTCCCTCACGACTAACAAGGTTGACAAGCACTTGATAATTTATATAGATATATATAACATATACATCGGGGCCCGGCACAGTGGCGCAAGTGGTTAAAGGTCCTCGCCTTGCAAGCCCGGGATCCCATATGGGCACCGGTTCTATCCCGGCAGCCCCGCTTCCCATCCAGCTCCCTGCCTGTGACCCAGGAAAGCAGTCGAGGACGGCCCAAAGCTTTGGGACCCTGCACCCACGTGGGAGACCCGGAAGAGGCTCCTGGCTTCGGATCGGCATAGCATTGGCCGTTGCGCTCACTTGGGGGATGAATCATCGGACGGAAGATCTTCCTCTCTGTCTCTCCTCTCTGTATATCTGCCTTTCCAATAAAAAAATAATAAAAATAAATCTTTAAAAAAAAAATATATATATACATCATATATAACATATACATCTATAGATAAATCGATATTTATCTTCTTTGCAGAAATGCTTATTCAAACTGTCTGAATGTGCATCAATTACCAAACATTTCTATTACTGAATTACAAGGCTTTTCATATAAAGCTTAGAAGTTCTTCATCATACAACTTGCAAATATTTTTTTTTCATTCTGCAAATTTTCTTCTTACCTACTGGATGTCATTGCTTGTAATAAAACAGGCTTAACTTTTGATGTAGTATCACTTTCAATTTTCAGCTGGAAATGTCTGATAGGTTTTTATTTTCCATAATGTCAAAAACAGCTTAATGACTCTTCCGGTTTTGATGTGCTACCCATTCCAACGATCTGCATTTCCTTTAGATCTCAGTTGAAGAGTGCAGTTTCACCTGTGTAGTTACTGTCATTGTCAATTCCGGGAGAAAGGCGCTCTGGACTGCAATGAGGCTAGTCTTCATCTACACCCTAAAATCACTCACACATGGGTGGCTTTTCATTTCAGCAACATGTATGGATTGCTCCACAGGAAAGATACTGTTTCTGCTTCTATAACTGAATCATTCTCCTTAATTCACAGCTCCAACCCCTCTATCAGTCATCATGACAGCACTTCCCAGCAATGCAACAGGAGAGATTGAAAACAAAGACAACAGGCCTACCCACCAGTCAGATGTGATTACAACTCTGCACTGCAGGGTTCGGACTAGGGAGCAGTGTATATCATCTTTATCACAATGTAAGATAATAGGAGCCACTTGCTGTTCTTCATTATCTGCGGAGAGCATGGGAGAGAACGCAGAAAGCACGAAGGAGATTATGTGTCACCTTTGTTCCACTGAACAACAAAACTGGAGGACAGAAATAAAAACCAGTGCAAGCACGCAGAAACCCACTTGCTTTGTAATTAAACACCAGAGACCTATCTGGCCTGCTGGATGCCTCAGTGGTTACAATCCTAGCCTCACATGCGCCCGGATCCCTTTTAGATACTGGTTCATGTCCTAGCTGTTCCACTTCACATGCAGCTCCCTGTTTGTGGCTGGGAAAACAGTAGAGGACAGCCCAAAGCCTTGGGATCCTGCACTCTCGTGGGAGGCCAGGAGAAAGCTCCAGGTACCTGGCTTTGGATTGGCTCAGTTCCAGCCCTTGCAGCCTCACAGGAAGTAAAGAGGCAGACAAAAAATGTTTCTCACTGTCTCCCCTTCTCTCTGTAAATCTGTCTTTCCAATACAAATAAATATTTTTTTTTTAAAAAAGAGAGACCTATTGCCATTTTTAAGTTTTACTCCTTTAAATATAATATCTAAGAATATAGAAACAGGAAACAAATTTTTGGAGTATTTAATTTTGTATCAGTCTTTGATCAAGCTCACTATTAGATTGGAAAAATTGAGATACAACATGAAGCTCTCTTAATAAGCTGAAAATTCCTGAGAAAATCATAAAATGCTGACAAGCTCTTATTTGAAAACTACCTGATTATGGGAAAGTAACAGCAAAGAGAATAAAAAAGAAAAAAACAGTGGAGGTGGACGTTGCGATTTAGCATGTGCTCAGAGTGCCTGTGTTTCTATCAGAGCGCTGGCTTATGTTACAGCACCTCAAGACCTGGGTAGTTCAGTGTCCCATCCACCCCCTGAGAAAGGCACATGGAAAAGGATGATGACTCGAGTACTTGATTCCAGCTGTCCACATGGGAGACACAGATGGAGTTCCAGGCTGCTGACTTCAGCCCAGGCCCACCCCAGCTACATGGCCAGTTAAAGAATGAATCAGAAGATGGAAGGAAACTTTTCTCTCTCCTCTTTCTGTCTCTCTCTCCTCTCACTGTCTGTCTCTCCTCTCAGTATTTCTCTCTCCCTCCCCTTCCTTTCCCTCCGAACAAACAAAAAAACAAGAACCTTTTAAAAGAAAGTCAGTAAAGGAAGAAATGGAGACCATAATGCCATCTATGCTCAAGCTGCATTGCTCATCTACACAGCAGTCAGCCACACCTGCATCAGCATAAATGTTGTAAGAAAGCATGGTGGTCATCCACAGCTCAAGCACTATTTTGAAAGACTGGTTTTCTTCATCTGAAAATCAGAGTTACAGACAGAGAAGTGGGGGAAACACAGAGAAATTTTCCATCCATTGGTTCACTCCCCAAACAGATGGTCACAACAGCTTGAGTTGAGATATTCCAAAGCCAGCAGCCCAGAGTTTCTCTGGGTCTCCCACATGAATGCAGAGGCCCAAGCACTTGAACCATCTTCTGCTGCTTTCCTAAGCACAATATTAAGGAACTGGATTAGAAGTACGGCAGCCAGAAATCAAACTGGAGTCCACATGGGATGCTCGCAACAATGGTGGCAGCACTGGCCCCTCAATGTATTTGTCATAAAACTTCCAAAGACTTATCCTAAGAGCAAAGCAGGATAGTTATTTGAACACACTTTGTGCACAACCATCTAGATTTTAAAAGCAATAGTAATACATGTGTAATGTGACAGTTTGCATATAATCAAATTTTTATTTTTAGTTTACTATAAATAATTATTACTACATTGTATACACTTTACTCATACATAAAACTTCAGAGCATTGTTTTCTTGCCTTTCCATCCCACATGTAACAAAACAGCAACTCCTAAGAGTCCTACTTCTAAAAATTATCTCAAACCAAGGACTTCTCTCTCCCACACAGCCAACTTCACAACTTCTGAGGTCAACTCAGGAGTTCCCTAGTGCTTCTCCTTGCCTCAAAAGTTTCTTTACTTCATCTAATTTGAACACTGTGACTACAGTAACATTTAACACAAACATCAGATTTGTAACTCTTGCTCAAAAGTTGCCAAGAATATCCTTCTTTCTCAACTTAATTCAGAATAAATTTCAATTTTAGTTCCTTTTTTTTTAGATTTTTATTTATTTTTATTGGAAAGGCAGATTACAGAGGGGAGGGGAGACAAAGATCTTCCACTCAGTTGTTCACTCTCCAGGTGGCCACAACGGCCGGAGCTGAGCCAATCTGAAGCCAGGAGCCAGGAACTTCCTCCAGGTCTCCCATGCAGGTGCAGGGTACCAATGCTTTGGGCCGTCCTCAACTGCTTTCCCAGGCCACAAGCAAGAAACTGGGTGGGAAACAGAACAACCAGAACGTGAACTGGAGCCCATTTGGGAACCCAGTGCATGCAAGGTGAGGATTTAGCCTCCATGCTATCACATCAGGCTCTCAATTCTGAATTCTATTTGTGGCCTAAGTGCCTGATGTTAGCCAACTTCAACCATTAATTTTATTGATGCTGTACTGTCTGCTCCTCTTGGGACATAAGTTACATAAATCAAACAGTGCAGTGATTTTGTGTCACATGCTACATGGCATTGCATATTTCTATACAATATTTCTGTGGACAATATCAAGTAGTACCACCTCGATATTGAGGGGGTATCAACTTATTATTATAAAGTACTGGCTCCTGCAATGATGAAGGATAAGAAGTCTACCACGTGATAACTCCAGACTTGGGAAAACCAAAGGTAGAACTAATTAACAGGCCTAAAAATCAGAGGTGCCAAAAGTGTGGGGTCCAATCAGAATCTAAAGAATGAGAACCAGAAACACTGAGGATAGAAGAAGGTCAGGGACCCACTTTATGTAGTCAAATATGAGGCATGGGAAGGACAAACCCTTCTTCCCACTACCTTTGTTTTCCAATGGTGTCTTCTGTGGCATCTTGGGGAGGACTGTTTGATTTATTCAGCCCAATTCAAACAGTAACCACTTCCAGAAACACATTCAAAGACACACTCACAAAAAATGTTTAACAAAATATTTAGTTTACCCATAGCCCAATAGAGTTGTCTCATAAAATTAATCATCACAACAGAATATCATAATATTCATGAGAATTTCCAATGCATCAAGTGGACATCCAATAGGGAGGAAATGCTATGAGATCAAAATAAATGCACACTTCTTCGTAACATCTGACCTCCTATTGAACCACAGAACTTTCACAAAAGTATTTCAACTTCACATCTGATCAACCTAATATAAAGAAAAGTGATTTCATCTTTTAAGAAAGATGGATTTAATCAATTAAAGAGTCTTATGCAGACATGAACCATTTGAGGAAAGCAGTACTGTGCATCTCAATGATAGATATGTCTTCTGATAAAAAATTATTTTTTGTTTAGTAAGTGTTCATCAATATTTAGCTAATATCCTTAAAATATTTTACTCAAATAGGGGAAACCTTAAATGCTAATTTGATACACGCTATAATTTAAAGCCAAAAAGGGAGATTTCCAATATTTTTCAATTTCCTGGAGACCTTTGTATTGCCCTTATTGTTTTTCAAGCATCCATTTCTATTTTTTTTTTCAAGATACTGTTCAATAGGCACAGTGATTGCAACTTCTACACACACCAATCATTCTCACTGCTTTCCCCTATATTATTACAATGGCATGGCCCTTCAGTAACAGTTGCAAATCCAACCTTCTGATATTTAAGTGTATCATGGCATTGTAGGTAGGAAGTCTAGCATCCTGCAGCCAAGCCATATACATCTACAAATCATAATTAAATTCCTTATTTAATATGCAATAAAATGTTAAACAGAAAATATTGGTATCCATTTTTACCTCATACCAGAAAGAACTAGACATCTTGAAAATAACTATCACTGACACAGCACTGAGCACTGCTGCTCATTAGGCTAATCCTCCACATTCAAGCACCAGCATCCCATATGGGTATCAATTCATATCCCAGGTACTCTGCTTCCCATCCAGCTCGCTGCTTGTTCCCTGGGAAAGCAGCAGAGGATGGCCCAAAGCCTTGGGACTCTGTACCTCACTGAGACTCAAAAGAAGCTCCTAACTCCTGCTTCCTGGCTTCAGATTGGCTCATGTCCAGCTATTGTGGCCATTTGGGAAGTGAACCAGTGGACAGATCATTCTCCATTTCTCCTCCCTGTAAATCTGCCTTTCCAATCAATCAACAAATAAATCTCTTTAAGAGAGGTGGGGATAACTGTACCACACACCACACACTATTCTACTTGAACAAGTTCTTTGAAGTACAATGAGATTTCCAAGCACAAGGAAACGATTTCTCTGTAAGCATTAAATAGAAATTTCTTAAAGTCTACTCCATGGTACATTTGAATAAAACATTTATCATATATTTTACTTCTTGACACACATTAACAGTGTTTCACTTGTGGACTTGACAGTACAACACACAGTTATTTGTGTGTGTTTCTAAAAAGCTATCTATGGAATACTACTCAGCATATTAAAAGGAATGAAATTCTACCATTTGCAAAAAATTGGTTCCAAGTACAGACCATTACGGTCACTGAAATAAGCCAATCCCCAAAAGAAAAAATCATATGTTCTCCCTGATAAAGGCAACCTTCATGTAAAATACATCAATAGATATATAGGCCAACATGTATATACACATACCCACCTAGAGGAATCATATAACACAGAGTAGCATACCAAGAAGTGAAGCTACAATGCAGCATGCAGCTCTACTTCTAAATAAAAAATGGACTCCCAATGAAACTATTAAATATAATTTGGCAATAAGATGCCAGAGAGAAGGCAGTTACATCTATCACTAAAATTTCATGATACACTTAAATAGCAGAAATGATGGACTTGTGACGGGGTGCTGAAAGACTATACTACTGTAATGACACCTGGGAAAACAGGTGGGGGGAGGGGAATGGGGAGAGTCGAAGTTTATATCCCTGAGCCTATGGAAGTATAATTCTATTTCCATACTTCTATTTTAGGCTTAAAATAGTTGCTTTAACTCAATAAAGATTTTTTTTCTTAAAAACTTTAGCTATCTAACACTTTTAGACAGAACTATAATTCTAAGCTGATGGGAATCAGGACTGTTTGACGACACTCAATCCAGCTGAAAATAAAGTTGGTGTCGTGTCCTTTTCTATGGCTATGTCTCTGACAGCAAACATAATTAAAGGTACAGAGTAAGAAATTGCCAGTTGTTCTGAGTCAGTGAAACTTGACAACCAAGAAAATAACGCAAAGGTTTTTTTTTTTAAATCCCCAGTCGTGATTCTACCCAAAGTCTGTTTTCTCTGTGTGTCATTCTTAATACCAGATATAGATACGAAACAAGCATGAATCAATAAAAAACAGTGGGGAGAGAGAATGGCTTGGGGAATTTTTAGTTATTACAGTTCAAATGCATGCAATCATCCAACAGGAATGGTGTCCTCCACAGCTGAGCCACTGGCACTTGTTTCACTCTGCCAGTCAGCCCCACAGTCTCTCTGTCTTACCCTTCCAGAAACTGTATGTCAGTCTCCAAGCCAAACAAAATACAGCTGATTGTTCCGCACTCCTTTCCTACTTAAGTCATAGCCATTTTCATTACTTACCTGCTTTTCAGCATTGCTAGCAAAGGACAGATACGGGGAGTAATGTGACACAACGAGAGGAAGATATCTGAATTTATATCAAAATTAATAAACATTTTTCCTCCAAACTGTCTCCTGCTAGCATGTTTCTGACTCACACACATAGCCCCTCTGCAGCCCTTGGATACAGTAACTTTAAAGGAATCAGAGTTAATCTAAAGTGCATTCAGACTTCCTTGTTGGTTTTTAACAAGGCTACTGCAAGCAGTTCATGGAAAACACATATTAGGATAAACTATACATGGACTTAAAAAACCTATCACTGTGTTTCAAAATCAGTGTTGGACGTACACAAAATGTGTTCTCCTCATATAAACAAAAACAATTAAAATTAAAAAAGAATAAAAAGGGTTTTTTTAATTTGTTCATTTTTATTGGAAAAGCAGATTTACAGAGAAGAAACAGAAAAATCTTCCATCTGCTGGTTCACTCTTCAAGTGGCCATAATAGTCAGAGCTAAACTGATCTGAAATCAGTAGGCAAGAGTTTCTTCTAGGTCCCCTAAGTAGGTGCAGCATCCCAAGGCTCTGGGCCATCCTCTGCTGTTTTCCAAGGCCACCAGGGAGCTGAAGGAGAGGCAGGGCCATCAGGATACAAACCGATGGCCATACAGGATCCTGGCACATGCAAGGCAAGGACTTTAGCCACTAAGCTACCATGGTAGGCCCCAGATTTCAATTTTTTTTTTACAAGGAAGGAAGCAGGGAGAGACATATATCTGGTATGTTTTTTTCTTTTTTCCAATTTCTCTTTCCCTTCTGCAATAACGTTGGAAACTACATATTTAGAACATAGCCACATGCCTTACATTAGATGAACGAAGCTAAAGTTTGGCCTGGATTTTGTGTGAGGCCTTAGAATTATTTCCTACTTAACAGCTGGAACTGAACACAGGCATATTCTGTTACGTACAAACTCAACAAAAAAAAAGGAAAAATAATGTATTGCTTGGAATTCAAACATAGGAAGCTCCTGAAAACTGGAAACTAACCTAAGGCAGTTGGACCATACTCTTCAGCTGAAATAAAACCTTCTAGTAAAATGCCTACATCAGGCAAGGCACCTGTGACCAGGACGGATCACAACAGAAACAAAACTGCTGTGAGGTCATGTCTGAACTCAGAGAGTAAGGCAGATATTAGCAAACTGGAAAAAATGTCCCAACAACCCCATCTCACATAATATGGTTCAATGCTACCATAACTTTAGCCTTCCGTGGACTTCTCTTCTACTACATAAAACTGATTAAGAAGCTCAATCATAGAATTATTCCAATTTCCTAACAGCCCCTAATCCACAATAAAAAACACTTTGCTAAATGTTGCACAAAATCACTGAACACGGATCAAAATGCTGGAGAAGCCATTACTAACATTCTTACTAAGGTGCCCTGTAAATTTCCAGGGCCAGGTGTGTATGATCAGCCTCATTCTCATACAAACATGAACTATATCCAAACCATTCAGCTTCACATATATTCCTGGTGGCCTCTGGCTGGCAGACACTGATACAGTCAATATTTTCCCCTAGAAAGAACATGAAATGTACAAAATGATTGTTATTGGACTCGAACTGCCCTAATGCTGTTCATTTTCAGAGCCAAGGGAATCAATTTCTCTCTAACCTCTTATGCAAGGGTACTCTGCAATCAGCAACACTATGGCTGTATTTTCTATTTTTATATACATGTTTCTGTAGTTTTTTAGTTTTATGTATATTTACTAAAGTATTCTATAATGAAATATGCAGCAAATTAAGATTTATTTCTGAACAAGCAATTTTTTTCAATTTGGTCTTTTTTTTTTTTTTGGAGAAACCCAGAAAATATCCAACTACAGGAAAAACTTGAATTCTCAAACTCAGACTAGAAATTTGGGAGTTAGATTAAAAAAAAAAAAACACTTGAACAGCTCACTCAATCCAAGATGGAAGAATAGAGAAAAGACATGCTCTTCTGAGCACAAGAAGAAAATGAGAGGGGAGGAGCTGCATCCCAAGAGACAGCTGGAGAGACGTGTGTGATGGACAGACACCCTGAGAGGCAGTGAGGGGCAGCACACACATGGGAAAGCAAGCAGGACACCACTCCACAAGCAGAGGCTGGAGGGGATGCCATCTTCTTGGAGCAAGGCAATAGGCAACCAGAAAGGAGGAAATGACATCTTAACGAGGTGAGCATATGCTGCTGTGGCCAATAGCTTACCCATTTTAATCCCACCTAGAGGATTGGTAAGGAGCAGGGTACTTTTATGCCCACAAACCATTCTCCTCTTCTCACTGTATCATATGTTCAAACTCAACTTGCCAAGGTGGAGCACCTACAAATCTCTATCACTTAGCTGGATCTTTCTGTAGAGAGTGGATGTTTGAGAGGCTGGGAGCAGATCCTCAGCTCCCTGTGCCTATGGGAACTCTTGGAGTGCAATAGGGTGTGCTACAAGGTTGTGCTATATCTTTGGGAAATCACTCTCTATGGTTCAAAAGTCTTGGAGTTCTGTGCTCACACTGACAAGTGCAAAGAACCTTTGTACAGTTCATGTGCCGACCTGAGTGAAGTACCTAGGCACTGCAGGGTTCCTTGGCAGACAGTGACTGACAGAAATCACATCAGCCAACACAATCATATGCTCCCACCTGCTGACAATTCAGACTATCATGCCCAGCTTAAGTGTCATGCTGCTTCGCTGTCAAAAGTTCACTGAACCCAACCACAAACGCATCCATATACCTACTAAAGGCACAGATGTTCCAGTAAGTCAGAGAAGGATATTTCAAATATAAAAGTCTTCAGAAAAGATACCAACAATCACTTCTAGAAACATTTGAAAATAAACACAGAAATGCAAGGTACAAAAAGATGGAAGACAATAGATTGCACAAAGGAAACACAAAATCTTAGTATTCAAATGTGAAGATAAAGGAGCTGATAAAATTCCTTAAAAAAATTCAAAGGTATGATCATAAAATTATTCAAAGATAATGAAAAATAAATTCATGAGTTAAAAAAATTAATAAATAAAATGGTTTAAAAATCCAACAAGGTTATAAAAAAGCAAATATCAAAAATGCATAATTTAAATATGTCAACTACCAATAAAATGGAAAGTCTTGACAACAGACTTGAAGAAGCAGAAGAATAAGTTAAAAGACAAACTTTTAGAAGTATCTCAGACAACAAAAAAGAAAAAAATAGAAAAACTGAGAATATTATTCAAAATATATAGAATACTATATAATAACCAAATAATGTGTTAAGAATACCTAGGGATACCCAAGGATATTCAAGGATTCGTAAAGGTATGGAAACTGAGAATGGGTTGGACGATGCAATCATTGAAATAACAGCAGAAAATTTTCCTAATTTGAAGATCCTATACGTAGAAGAATAAAAGGATCCCATAAGAAATTACTGGAACTCATAAGACAGTTTGGCAAAACCATAGGATGTAAAATCAGGAAACAAAATTAATATGCTTTGAAGACTACTAATGCCAACTGCTGAGAAAAAGGTTTCAAGACCAGCATCATACACAATAGCCACAAGAATTTTTTTAAAAACCTGAATAAATATCTAAGCTCTCCATTTTTTTCTTTAAAAAAAAATGTATAAAACATTAAAGAAAGAAATAAAAGACATGGACCCGACAAGTGGCATAGTAAACTAAATTTCCACCTGCAGTGCCAGTATTCCGCTAAGGGCACCCATTCCTGTCTGGCTACTCCATTTCCCATCCAGCTCCCTGCTTATGATCTGGAAAAACAGTAGATAATGGCTCATGTACTTAAGCTCCTACATCTGTGAGGGAAATCCAGAAGAAGCTCCTGTCTCCTGGAGCTGGATTAGCTCAGCTCTGATTATTATGGCCACTTGGGGAGGAACCAGCAGATGAAAGGTCTCTCTTTGTCTCTCTAACTCTTTGAAATAAAAAATAATATTTTAAAGAAAGAAAAGACAAAATATAAAATTCTTCCACAGTCATGGATGGGAAGAAGCAGTATTATCAAAATTTCTGTATTATTATCCAACACAATTTATGGATTTAATGTGATCTCAATTAAAAAAAATTAAAGACATTCATCTCAGATATGGAGAAAATGATCTGAAAATTCATATGAAATCATTACAGACCTGGAATAGTTAATCTTCAACAGCAAACACAAAGCTTGAGGCATCATGCTTCAAGATACAGTACAAGGCAGTTATAAATAAAAACAGTTTTGTAAGGCACAAGAATACGCACATTAACCACTGGAATGGAGCACAGACTTGAGAAATCAATCCACGTATCAACTAATCTTTTATAAAGAAGCCATAACCACTCCATAGATAAAGAACAATCTCTTCAAAAACTGGTGCTGGGAAAACTGGATCTCTGCATACAGAAGTATGAAACAAGACTCCTACCAAAAACCTTATGCAAAAATCGCTTCACAATGGATCAGCCACCTAACCCTAGCACCTTAAACCAATGAAGTACTGGCGGACAACATGAGGAATACACCGCATGACATTAACATATGCAAAGACTTCTCGGTAAGAATCCAGCAGCACAGGGAATAAAGTTAAAAATAGACAAATGTGATTATTTCCAGCTAAGAAGCTCAAGAAACTCAACAACAAAACAAGCAATACAGTTAAGAAATGGGCTAAGAAGATGCATAGCCATTTGTCCAGGATGAAATTCAAATGACCAATAGACGCATGAAGAACACAATGCTCAGGATCATTAGGCATCAGGGAATTGCAAATAAAAGGCACAATGAGGCTTCACCTTAACTTACTCAGAATGGCTCTCAGTGTTCAATATTTAAGAAACACCACAAGGCCACCGCACAGGCTTAGGAGTTTTTTAAAGAGAGGGAACAGAGACTGGATGAGAAAACATGTTCAGTGAAACAACAGCACAAGCCTTCCCTAATTCAAAGAATGATAGGTACATTCAAGTAAAAAGAGCGCACAGACCACATAGGCATGACCAGAAAATATCATTGGCATTACACATTACAGTCAAACATTTAATAGCAAAGCATTAAAAACAAAGCTCTAAAATATAAAAAACAAAGTACTAAAATATGAACAAAAGAGACATTTGATTGCTTTGAAAGGCTCTCAAATTAGAGTCACAGCTAATTTCTCACCAGATGCCCCACGAGAGAGATGAAGAAACATAGCAAGCCCTAACAGAAAAAAAAAATCTGTATTATCAGCAGAGAAAATTGTATCGTGCAAAGCTTTCATTTATAAATGAGAATGAAATAAAGACCTTTCAAAAACAAACAGAAATTCAAACAAGGTATCACCACTCATTCTGCCTTACAAATGATACTTCAAGAAGTGCCACACACAGAAACAGGAAAACAAGCAGAATCCAAAAAGAACACCAAGGTGGAAAATCCCATAGTAAAAGTACAAAGAAAAACCAAAGCAAACAATGGAAATACTCATGGAAAAAAAAAAAACAGTAGGACAAGGTCATTACTTATCAATAACAACCTTGAATTTCAATGCCATAAGTTCTCCAATTAAAAGATACAGACTGGCTGAATGGGTTTAAGAAAGAAAAAAAAAAAAAGACTCATCTATTTGCTGCTTGCAAGAAACATACCACACCATCAAAGATACACACAGATTAAAAGTGAAAGGCTGGAAAAAGATACATTATGCTAAAGGAAAGCAAAATAAGCAGGAGTAGCCATCCTAATGCCATACAAAATAGATTGGAACACAAAAATTACTTAAAGAGGTGAAGAAATGTGTACCAGTATCCTACAAACCAGCAACAAATAAGACTGAAAAATGAGGGGGTGTGTGTGTACAATACATAAAATATATATAATAATACATGAAATATATTTTGCATAAACACATAAAATGTATAAATATATAAATATAAATAATATAATCAAATACAGGGTGACCAGCATCAGTTATTGGCTACAATTTCTGAGGAAGAATATCAGACAACAGACTCCTACACTGTTTGTTCGTCACAGAGCTTAAAGAACAATTTGATTCATACAAGGTGATTTAAATTTTGTTTTCCGAATCCCTATAGACATCCACCTAAAACCATGCATGCTGAGCGAAGTCCAATCACCATCACATGGCTCCCTGGTCAAATAACTTTATGACCATAGCTTTTTCATGAAGCCAAAAGCATTAGATTCTGGCATGCACTGCATCTTGTTTTGGCTTAACCAAATACCAGTTGCCTCCTTTGCAGTAACTCAGAAACTGTCCACAAGTACAATGATTAACTTTGGGTCACTGCTAGCGGAGTTTCAACTCTGAAAGAAGACCTATGAAAAGACCCCAACATGGTCCTTACTTAGTTCCAAATTTGGATCCCAACCCTCTCTTGCAATGACCATCAGGGTCGCTCCAGAGCCCGCCCCCCCAACAAACAAACAAACAAAATTAGGATAGAACAACAAGGAAAGCTTAGAACCAGACAGGAAACGGTCAGCATGGATTCACATATACCTTACTAGGTAGGACACAGAGATTAGTTACTCCTCACTAAGGTATGGAAGATTTCTCTGCATACTCCTCCTAAAACTATTCTACAACTCAACTGTTGACATATGTCTTGCTAGAGTCATAAACCCAGTTTACACTACCCTAAAATTTGCCAAGTTCAGTAGAATTATGCTTCAAAGCTATAGACTGCTAAATACTAAAACGAGGATAGACATGAGATAGTTGAACAGTACCCTATAGCCATTTTAAGCTGTATAGAAGCTGGTTATATATAAACTAAAATTGAAATGTCAATGAAGTAGTCACAGGATGTGGTTATTGGTTACTCAATACCATGTCAATTAATTCCATAGTGTTGTAAATTGTTGTTATGTTGGGGCCTTTAATTGATCAAGATGATATTCTGCCAGCTCTACCTTCAGACCAGAGATGGTCTCCCCAAGAAACTGCTGAATTTATCTGGACAGTTGGATGCTGGACTTTTTGCTTGGTTTACGCTTGCAATGAAAAAATCTCAACTGAATTTGAACTGTAATACTGCAACAAGGTGGAGGAATCCACCATGGGGGGAGGGTATGGGGGAGAGGAGGGGGAATCCCAGAGCCTATGAAACTGTGTCACGCAATGTAATTAACAACAACAACAAGACCCCCAACAAAGACATGCACTAAGTAAGGATTAGGGGATCAATTTAATAGGAAAATACGACTAAGGAAAATGTACATGCCTCCAATGCCAGGGTGCCTAGATATTGAAAAACTAATGCTAACGGATCTAAAGGGAGACACAGAATCTAAAACAATAGTAATGGGAAACTTCAATGCCCCACTTACATCTAGACAAGACAAAAAAAAGCGGAGCTAATCTACACAATGCACCAAACACACTTAATTGACATCTACGCAGCATTTCATCCCACATCTGTGAAACACAATTACTTTTCACTAGCACACAGCACTTTGTCTAGGATAGATCATTTGCTATGTCATAGTGCACGTTTTTAAAAATTTGAAAAAGTTAAATCATACCATGTAACATTTCTTACCAAAAATGGAATGAAGCTGGAAATTCACAACTTAAAACATTCTAGAAAACATCCAAACACATAGGAACTGAACACCACACTCATGAATTGACAGGACAGGGTCATAGAAGAAATCAAAAGGGAAATCAAAAAATTCCTGGAAATGAAATAAGATAGCAGCACAACATATCAAAATGTATGAGATATGGCAAAAGCAGCATTAATAGGAAAGCTTATAGCAATTATGCTATATGTCACAAAACTGGAAAATATCAAAGAAATGATCTATCAGTGTATCTCAAGGTTATCTACAAAAAAAAACAAATAGGAAAAAATAATTGAAACAAAAAACAACAATACATATGAGCAGTGAATTGAAGAGCTGCCATTTGAAAAAATAAACAAAATTGATGCAGAATTGGCCCAACTAGTATAACAGAATGCTGAGCTAGAAAAACAAAAATCGATGTACCAATATGACATCATCTCCAATATGCACTACATGAAAAATGCAAAAAAATAATCCATTTTATGTTTATTCTACTTATAAAAATGAAGCAAAACTAGATGTAAAATATGTATATCCATAGTGACAGTCAACTGGAAAAATTGCATGCAACAAGGTTTTGAAAGCAGTTTCAATATTGGTATTACATAATTGTCTGTTATATTGAAATCAAGAAGACAAAGAAGAAACTAATATTCCACCTTCATGGAATCTAGACCATTCCTTACAAGTTTTGGCTAAAACACTAAAATCCTTGTCCTCAACTTCACCTACTGATTCCCCTCCCAACATTCAGATCCAATGTTTCTCTTGCCCTACTGATTATTGAGCCTCCAAGCAAGAGAAGGTTATGTTCAAGGGCCCTAACAGATTTTCCTTCCAAACCTAAAACCAAAAGACTAAAGACTATCAGTCAAATCATGAGTCAAAGAACACACAGGCCTTATTACATACTCAAGGTAGAGGGGAAATTTCTTACAACAGAGAACACGAAGGACAAATCCAAAATTTGGTACACATATCTTAAATGACACACCCATAAATATACAATGCTGACTTCACGAAGAAGATGGGAGCTGAGTAAAATGTTTCAGGAATAAAAGAATTTTAACAAAAAGAAAACAGAAAATGCTATAAAGAAACACCAAGTAAATATTAAACAGCCCTACTGAAGAGCAAGTTGGCCAATAACTGCAGTTCTGATTAGAGTATGGCTGCTTCCTTTCCTAACCAATTCCTTGTTAACTTGCTTTGTAAAGCAGCAGAGAATGGTACAAGTGTTTGTGCCACTGCTACCCAGTAATTTCAGGCTCCTGTCTCCAGCCTGGCTCAGTCCCATCCATTGTAGTCATTTGGGGAGTGAACCAACAAATGGAAAATCAATCTCCGTGTGTGTGTGTGTGTGTGTGTGTCCATTAAGTCTTTCAAATAAAAAACAAAATTAACCACTTTGGAAGCACAAATGATAGGAACAGGCATTTGGCACAAACAATCTCAGAGTGTCTAGATCGCACATAGTTGTATTTCTGCACCAACCCTCCTGTTGATGCACACCTTTGGAGGAACAGGACATAGTGTGGGTGCTTGGTTTCCTGCCACCCACATGAGAGATCCAGAATGAAGTTCTTAGCTTCTGATTAGAGCATGGCTCAGCCTTGACTGCTACTGACATTTGGAGGATGAACCAACAGATGAAAGATTCAAATATCTAACCTGAATTCATCAGAGGAAAGAATTTCATGCTACCAAACAACATAAACACTCATTTAATTTCTGCTACCAGTATATTCTTGGCTAGTAATAAAAACAGAAATAATACCAATCATAAAAATAGAAAATTTGGCAGATTGGCATATGAATGAATAAAAAGGGAAACTGATTTCCTTCCTTCTCTCTGTATTTTCATAAACTGAGAGAGGCAGCAGTTGGCAGCTGCTGGTTGTTTGATTGCCACAGGAAGTCAAGAGGAGAGGAATGAGAGACGTTTTTGCTGTTACTTTTACAGCCTGTTTTATTTACTGTTTGTTTTACACAGCAGCATCAACAGTGTATACATCAACTTATGACTACTATTTTAATAAAATTTTAATAAAAATAAATGTCACCCAACAGCTGAAGCCCAGAAATCTATTATCAATAGGAAAAATGATACACACATCTTCATTGTGTTGACTCATTTGTCAATCATCCATCTTGTCTTATGCCTCCTCCACATGCTGCGCTGTTGCAAACCTAATGTAACACTATAGACAGAGAACTAGAGGGAGGGGATGGTGTAGCCGGGTAAATCAAGTCCACACTGAAATTCCTGTTAGAATCTACTTTCAAAGTTGTGATTTCAACATTTGTGAACACAGTTTTGGAACAGATTTGCAGTAAGGCTTTCAAAACATAAAATCATTCTCTTGTTGCACTCTCCTTACTGAAATGATTTAATCAGTGGGAAACTAAGCCCATAATCTAAAAGAGAGCTCTGAATTTTAGGAATGGTACACTGGAATGACCACTTCCTCACTGATTTGCTAAAAGACCCACAGACTTTCATCTAACAGTTTTCTACTGCATAAAATATTTACAGTCTTAGCCACTGCAACATTTAGTGCCTCAACATTACTCCCCACTAAATTTTGTACTATGGTAGGATTTATTCCTCAATTAATGAATGTGCCTATAAATGCCAAACATTAATTCCATCTAAAGTACTTTTAATATGGGACCACTGCCATGCTAGTTCTCCAACTTCAAGTGCCAACAGCCTGGATGGATGCTAGATCGTGTCCCAGCTGTTTCACTTCCAATTAAGCTCCCTGCTAATAGCCTGGGAAAGCAGAAAATGATGGCCCTAAGCCTTAGGACCCTGCATCCATGTGGGAGACCCAGAAGAGCCTCCTGGCTCCTGGCTTCAGATTGGCTCAGCTTCAGCCACTGTGGCCATTTGGATGGAGTGAACCAGTGGATGGAAGATTTTCCTGTCTGTCTCTCCTTTTCTCCATAAATCTGCCCTTCAAATACAAATAAATCTTTAAGAATTAATTTTACCTGTATCAGGGACAAAACAAATGAGTTCAAATGGTCAGTAATGTCTTTCATTCCGATTGTATCACTTTGGCAGCGCATATCTAGACATATAAATACATTAGCTGTCCATATAATATATAACTGCTCATTTTAGATTCAAAATAAAGCAAAATGTTCACTAGAGTAAAGAAAATCACCAAGTAACTTCAGTTCTACTGATAATCCTAACAGGAAATCAAGAGGCGTCACCAACAAATGACACAGGGACAACATTAGCACGAAGCTGCACTGCAAAGCTAATTATAGACTTCAGGCTTTTGGAAATCATCATTTTACAAACGAAAGAAATGAAAACAAGTTAAAATGAAATCACTTTTCTTTGGCGATGTGTTTACCTAATGGACTCATCAGAACAAAAACCCAGGCTTTCCAACTCCTGACTACCCTGATGTCACCCACACACGGATCAGGCAAGCAGTGGAGTGATAACCTGCTGATATTCCTGGCTCCATTTAAGGATACAACCTGTTTCTATTTACTGGCAAAGGTCTACCTGAGACTCCAAATTTAAGCAATCTTGGGTATTTAGACAATTATAGAACATTGGTTATAGAAAATGCACATTTTATCTAAATATAAAATATAACTAGAAATAATAAGATGCCTTCTACCCAAAATAATACAATTGCTTATGTTTAGATATTCTAAAGTATTTAAGATTGCCTATATATAAGCAGACCATAAATAAAATATAATCATTTCTGAGTGATCTGCAAGTTATTTCAGATGCCTCATCTTGAGAAAAATATGATATGAAATTTAAATTCTATTCATGTTTGAGCTATCTGTGTAAATGCTGCCACTCTGGGAAGCCCTCTCCAACTTCTCTGGATGGAGTCAGGGATTTGAACGTCTCTAGCATTAACCTGACCCCGTGTGTGACTGTATCATCTCCATCTGAATGCTCAGGGAGCACGAACTACTTCTATCTCACTAACCAGGTTAAACCGAGAAACTACCCAGCATATGTTAAATACTAAGTAAATATCTGTTCACAAACAAACTGACGAAGCAAAACAAAATGCGGAATGAATAAAAGAAATACTGCAACAACTTGGAAGTGAAAAGCTTGTAAGGTCAAGAGTTCATTAGAAACACAGCTCTGCAGGCTGAGGGCTAGATTCTCAAGGTGGTTCCTTTCTTCATTTCTACAGCCACAACTTTTCTAAAAGCTCAACACATTATAACAGCTTTTGTGGCTGTGTGTCTAATAGTATGGCAAGACAAGGACAAGCTGGGAACATTGTTTTATTTTTTTTACACCTGGGTCTAACTAAAACATATTTTTAAGTCAGAAATTTCCTGAAAGCTTCCTTTTTTAGCTAAAAGTATTGTATTCACTAGGAACACAATTTTCTTTAGGTTCCTTTTTTGGGCCACAGTGGGATACATTAGTTTCCCCCTTACCAAATGTATGGAACATACTAGAAGAAAGATGCTCAAGATTATCTCCTCCCTATGACTTTTTAAACCTCACATAATAGCTTCAAAGTCTGGGCAATGACAGATAGTGGATTTTACCTTTTACAAAACAATCACAACCATAGTTAAACCAACCACACTCCAGAGGCCCATAAAGTCTCATCAAAGCAAGTAAAAGTCACATGGCCCTAGTTGGAATGTGGCTTTTTCAATCCCAAGATAGCTGATCAATAAAATAATAGTGGCACCACTTAAGCCAGAACCAAATAGCTAACACAAATGTGAACTATAACTAACAACCAAGTCTCAACCATCTTCTGTGCCTTCTCCACTCCAACTGCCTGAACTCAACCTCCCAGGAGTCATTTGTCATCCCTACAAACTCAAATGGCTGACTTTAAAAATATATGTTTATAAAATACTCATACTATGGTCTGCCTCTTAGACGCCTTGAAATAAAGCAGCCATAAAGTCTTGACAGTTGCCGCCATTAACGCCGATCATAAAGGCCAGCAAAGAGGCGGCACCGCTGATTTACCATGCGTTACGAGGCTCGTTTGTCCCCCTTCTAATAAAAATCAGACAAATTATTACTTTCTGAAAGCTTAGTGCTTCAACATTTGTATTACAAACCTCTTCTACTGTAAGATCTCAGTGCTCCCCAAGCTATTTTTTCTCCCACGGAGCAGCCAATGTCAATGTGCCACACTTGAGCTCCACAGCACACCAAGCCGAAGGAGCCCATGTGCTACATCTACAGTGGGAAATGTGGTGCTTAGGGAGCAATGAAGCAAGTTATAACTCAAACTGAGAGATAAATGCTGTTTGAGACTCCAGTTCTGTTTATAGACATAATATAATTTCAAAAGCTTAGAAATCTTTCCCTTAAGAATTTTTACTCCCAAGATTTAGATAAAAATAATGGTGCTACAATGCCTGATATGAATAATATCATATTATTTTCACCTTTATTTTTTATCTAGCACATTAATATAAATGAAGTCAAACAGTACTGAAAGTATGTAGCAAGGCGATATGCCAGGATAAAACATGGGACTCCAAAATGCATAGTATTAATTTGATTTGGCCTTATATTTTATGCAATGCTTTCACTTAAATCCAAAAATTATATTACACAAACAACAAGAATTGTAAAATGAGATGTTGGCCCAACCATATCACCCATTTTATGTTTAGTTTCCATAAAATCATAAATTTCTTCAGTGGAAAGTACATCGTGTGTGTGTGTGTGTGTGTGTGTGTGTGTCTTTCTCTTCTCTCTCTCTTCCCCACCCCAAAAATAGCCAATTATAGAATTTATTTCTATTCTTTCCTTTAACAAGTGTATGCCAGTACTTTACTAAGCATAAGTCACTTTGTTAGGTACCAGCAAAATGAAGGACAAAACAGATACAATTTGCTCTCTGATATATTTTAATTTTTAAGAATGAAAATTGTGTCTTTGAAATTACTTTTTAAGAATACAGGTCCAAAAGTATGACCTGCCAGTATAAGAATGATAAAGAGACATACGGTCATGTGATAGAGCACATTGTCAACTTCAGAGGTCCAGTGTCACATGAGGTACACTGCATGCACCATTTTTCTCCCTAGTAAACACATCATTATAACCCCCTGTCAGGATCGAAGCATTTAGGGTGAAGATACTCTGATGAAACATTATACTCAATTTCATATGAAATATCTTGGAGAAGGATTTAAAGAAAATCATGGATATGGATTCAGAAGACTGAATGGAAGCAAGTTTTGTGTAATGTCAAGCACTCAGAAGGCACTCCAGGATGGACCGGTGGATAGACGAGTGGGCTCTGAAGGAGTCTGCTGTGATCCAGGTACATACTTGGAGCAGAAGGACACATACTGATATTGGCAAGAGTTAACATACATTGAGCACTTACCATGTGCCAGACTATGCTAAGTACTTTTACATATGCTACTCTATTTAATGCTTATAACCTAAAGTGATCAATAGTATCAGTAATATTTTCAAATCAGGAATTACTAATATTTTCAAATCAGAATTACATTTAAAAGCTTGTCAAGGTGATGTTATTAACAAACAAGAGTCTTTGATGTAAATCCTGAAGATTATAACCTTTCTGCTACAACCCGACCACAGTCAGATCCCCTAGGCATGAGCATTTGATCCAGTGGTCAATACACTCACACACAATGCTGCAGTGTTTCTTGGTTCATGTCCTGGCTCTGGCTTCTAACTCTAGCTTCCGGAACCTAAGTGGCAGGGTAACGACCCACCTGTGTAGGTCTCTGCCACTCATGTGGAGAACCTGGATTGAGTTTGTTGCCCGCAGCTTCCGCTGCTCAACCACTGACAGCATTCGGAGGAAAACCAGCTGATGAGGGTTCTCTCTGTATCTCTCCCTCTGGATCTTCCAGATCATCATCATACACCCAGTGAAGGGAAGGAATCTATATAAATATACATTAGTCAAACATAAAATAAACACTGTGAAACACCATTAAAGTCATAGGCTGTCTTAAAGAAGTTAGTATCACACCCACTTACTGCTATGAAAATCTGTAGCTCAAAGACTCAATTATCATAGCAATACATTTCAGTCTCCACAAAGCCCTTTCTTGAGACAAGTTACTCTGCTATTTTTTTTTTATTTCTTCTGGAATGCACTCCTTTTTATCAAAACTCAACTTTATCCCTGCCTTCTCTATTTCTGGAGTGCCTTGTACATATTTTTATTATTGTTATACACTTAGACAGATGCTTCTCTCTGTTGAAAAGTTTAACGTGGATAAGAACTCTAAATTTTCTCCCTAAAATCACTGTCTAGAGCCACTGTCTGGAATATCCAATTGAATGTTCATGCAATAAACTGTGCCCTAGCAGCTACACAGAAGTGTCCTGGCAATATGGCTTCTCAACCTGATGCAATAACTGTAACACAGCCCTAGATTAAATGATTCCTTATTGCACAAAAACTTTTGAGATGACAGGCACTCAGGTATTATCTTACAAATGTGGATGAAGAGAATGCCAGAGCACCTAAAACAATGAATGTTTTCTCAACCATTATGTGTATCTCTACAGGAGACAGACTCAAGACAGTAAAGAGAAGCCACTCGCCCACCACACCACACTCCTAAAGCAGGACTGCTAACCAACATGGTGACACTGCTTTCTTCTCACTGCATGAGGTTGCACTCACCCTCTGCGTAGCACTCAGCAGAGTTCTTGCAGTCACTGCCAACGGACAGAAGCTGCATTATTGGTTAACACATGTTGTGCTTGCCCTGCACCAAGTCACATGGTTTTTCTATGTGTATTATTTTACCACTGAATGAGTCTTCTTTTAGTGAGGAAAGAAAGCAAATGGGCATCTCAGGGAAATCTTTTATAACTAGAGTCCCAGGATTTATTTGACCCAGCTGGATCTTGGGAGGCAGTCAATAGAACACTGCTGATCTGCAATTGAGTTTTCTCACCACTTCATGAGATAAAAAAGAGGACAAGATGAGGGGGAAAAAATAGAAAAACAGTTCAGACACTAAGCTGGCTGGCTGCATTAGAATCACCTGTGGAATTTCTTAAATCTATCCACTTTGAATGTTAAACCGGCATGTCCAGGGTAAAGGACGTGAATATGCGTACATTGTGATTTACACTCAGGTTCAGGTAGCACTGTCTGCAGACACAACATTTCAATTATGTTTTTTCAACAAAAACTTTTTTTCTAAAACTGTGCCATCCTGAGTCTTAATTGTAGTTTTAATCGTAGTTTAACTTTAGTTTTAATTTCTTTATGAAACAATAATAATAAATGCCAGTAGGAAGTATTAGGGCTACTTCGGTGAATGTCATTCTTGACAAAGTAAAGGTAAAATTCCTATGTTAGGTTTCCTTTTTCCAAAGTTTTGCTGATATTTTAAAAGGACTAGTGGTATACCTCTCACTCAGACTGGATATTTCTACACAGGCAGCATAAAAATGGTGGGTGGCACAAAGTGGTCAGAAGTCAATCTCCATTTAAAGTCAAAGAACCTCTGGAGATGATTCAGCCTAAGAGGAGAAGCAAACGTTCCAAAAACCAGCAGAGCATAACTCGGGGCTGGTCCCTGGCACAGCCCAGCCCTGGCACAGCCCCTGGACACAGTCTTTAAAGTGTAGCTGCCAAGTAGTGGGGCTTTGAAGAAAAGGGGGAAAGGGCATATTGTAGGTAAGAAATAAAATCCTCACTTCTGTCATTAAAATCCCTACAAGATATTAATGCTTGCAAGCAGAGTTCAGTGCACACACAAAGGGGACCAAGGCACCCCCCGACTTTTGCAAATGCCCCTAACAGCTTTGCCTTCACAGCTATGGCTGCTCTGAGCGACAGAGGAGCATCTATCAGCGATGACAAATGATTGTATGTGGCTCAGTTACGTAGCAGAGCAGAGAGAGAACCTGACCTGCCTGAGTGGCTAGCTTTGAGGATGGTGGCAGTGCCCTATAACAGACAAGCCTGGAGGAGGCACAGCAGAGCCCATAGCCACGCCCAGTGGGAGTGGTGTTTAGGAAACACTATGGTTCTCTGTAGGCACCAATGAGAGATTTCCCAGAAATACCTGGGTGAACCAGAATTTTGCTGCAACAACAACAAAAAAAAAACTAACTAACTAACTAACTAAAACCAGCTCTAAGAGGTGCTGCCAAGAGCTTGAGAGGTTATGGATCAGGAGTAGTAGCCTAGTGGTTAAGGTCCTCGGCTTGCACCCGCTGAGATCCCACATGGACACAGGTTCTAATCCCAGCGGTCCCACTTCCCATCCAGCTCCCTGCTTGTGGCCTAGGACAGCAGTCGAGGACAGCCCAAAGCTTGGGACCCTGCACCCATGTGGGAGACCCAGAACAGGCTCCTGGTTTCAGATTGGCTCAGTTGTGGCTGTCGTGGCTGCTTGGGAAGTGCATCAATAGACGGAAGATCTTCCTCTCTGTCTCTTCTCTGTATATGTGCCTTCCCAATAAAAATTTTAAAAAGCTTTAAAAAAAAAAGAATCTGAGAGGTTTTAACACACGGTGTGACTGTTACGTCATTTCAATCCCACAGTGGAGCGCAGCCCATAGAACAAGCAATCTCTGTGAGGTCAGAGTGGAGGCACACCAGGCAGTTCTGCAGGGTTATTCCGTGACTGCCCCACAGGTTCTGCATCTCTTAGTCACATCCTCACAGGGGCAAACGAGCCCATGGAAACGAAAACCTGAAAGCATCCACAATAATTCAATCCATAGCAGGGGTGAGTGATATTCTGCCCATGGGTTATATAAAACCCATGAAACCATGGGTAGGGTCCTGCCAAAGGAAGCAGAGATGGGAATCAATCAGCCTGTAGCATGCTCACATTTAAGTTGATAATTTTGTATGGCTCATGAACAATGGCATAAATAACCAAATGGCCCTAGGCTGAAAGCACGCTCCCCATCCCTGAATGGTCCAACATGCATTAAATTCTTACCCTAGAAGCAAGTAATTCTCCACCCAGTGTCCCTGTATGAGCCCAATGAGTTGGCCTGAAAGAGTCCTCAACCCCCGGGGCACAGCAGCAGCTGATCTAACCTTCACCTCCTGGCTGCAGTAACTGGTAGAACTGAATTTGCCTTCTCTCATTTTAACTCAAAGAGGAAATAAGGGAGATTACTTTGTTTCTTCTTGTTGTGTTTTTTCTTAATTGAGCATCAGATGAAACTAATTTGTAGCTGGATCAAAGGAGGTTGACACAAAGGCCAGAGGAGAGCAAGAATGAGCAAATGGCACTAAAGATCCAAGCTTGTGGGCTTGGTGACATAAACTAATGGCTAAAGTCCTCATCTTACAAGCCTGGGATCCCATATAGGCACAGGTTCTAATCTCAGCTGCTCCACTTTCCTTACAGCTCCCTGCTTGTGGCCTGGGAAGACAGCAGAGTATAGCCCAATGCCTTGGGACCCTGCACCCATGTGGGAAACACAGAAGAAGTTTCTGGCTCCTAGCTTTGGATCAGCTCAGTTCTGGCTGTTGTGGCCACCTAGGGAGTGAACCAGAGGATGAAAGATCTTTCTGTCTCTTTTCCTCTCTCTAATTCTGACTTTCCAATAAATATAAATAAATCTTTAAAAAAAGATCTTAACTTGTCTGTCCTTGCATTTGTTTCAGATATTGGTGCAACTTCAAGTCTCAGTTGTTCAATTTCTGATCCAGTTTCCTACCAATGCTTTTAAGAATGCAGGTAAAAATGGCAGAAAATATTGAGCCCCCATCACCCATGAGCAAGACCCAAATGGGAAGATGTGTTTGGCTCCTGTGACTTGGCTAATAACTGCTTACTGCAGCTATATGAGGAGTAAACTAACAGATGGAACTCATTCATTCTCTCTCTCTCTCATATTGCTTTTCAAACAAATAAATAAATCTTTAAAAATACACAGAGAATTTTACCTCAAGACTTACAGATTCATAGTAACAAGATGGCAGTGACATCACTGGACATCACAGACCCATCAGTACCCAACGCAGGAAAAGAAAAAGGAGGAAAATGGTAAAATGAGCACTGCACACTCAATAAGGAAAAAATATTTCTCAGAGGATCTCACATCGGGGCCAGTTTTTTGGCACAGTAGGTTAAGCCTCAAGGAATGTGAGTGTCCCTTGTGAGTAACAGTTGAGCCCCAGCTGCTCTGCTTTCTGTCAAGCTACTTGTCAATATATCCGGGAAAGCAACAGAAGATGGCCCATGTTCCACGTTTCATGTAAAAGGTACAATTGGAGTTCCAGGCTTCTAGCTTCAGCCCAGCCACTGTGGCCATTTAGGGAAGGAAACAGTACATGGAACACATCTCTCTCTCACTTGCTCACTCTTTTTCTCTCTCCTTTCTTCCCCAACCCCCACCAATTTCCCTCCCTGTCTGCCTCTCTCTCTTTCACTCTCCGTCTTTTAAACAAAATAAATCTTAAAAAAGAAAAAAAGAAAGAAAAGCAATCATTTGTAACTGCCACATCCAAAAAGGTTATCACTGTCATTCATTATCATTACCAAGCACTGGCATTGCATTAAGGAAAGTGAAGCATCTAGCAATTAAGCAGTTTAGGCAAAACCAACCAGTTAGCTAGAAATCATAGTGCCAATATTCAGACCCTGTAAATGTGATCTGGAGACAGATCTGCTATACTACATTGTATCACTTCCTTTTCTCTCCAAATGCAAACATTATGATAAAAGCAAGAAAATCTTTAGATTTATGCTTAGGAAGTGCATTGTTGCTTTTTACATTCTTTCTATGTTGACCTTGAAATTACATATGCGATGTTTTCCAAAAAGGACATATTAATTCCAACATGCAGAACATTCTGGTTACCTCATTCAGTTCTTTTTCCATGCCCACAGATAATAGAGTACATGATCAGAAAACTTTCTGTACAGGGAAACACAGAACAATCCAATCACTAATTTCGATTTCATTTGACTTTAAATGTATTTCAAAAATAGATGTCTTTATCTCAATGAAAGCAAGACCATTAATTGAAAAGAAGTCCCTGTGATGATTGGGAGATCAATGGCACTAAATTAGTCAATTAATTTAAAATTATAAAGACTCAAAGCCTGGAGATTTTATAAGGTCTTTCATCCAGTGGCTTTGGATATTTAGCTTTGGGAGAAAGACAAATCCATTCTAAAGAATCATGAGAAGCTACAATGAATTTTAGAGTGCTCTTGTAACTGTAAAAACTACAGATGACATTGAGCAGTGTCATATCATTTTCCAAGCAGAGTGAATTAAAAACAGAAGCAAACACAGTAAATTTAGATTAAGCCAACTAAAAGTAAGGTAAACAAATCATATTAGAATTTATGAAATTTAGTTTGTCATTCTTATTCTTAATGATGTAAAATGTTATACAGGCAAACTTTCTTAAAATGAGTATAATTCTTGTCTCAACAGTTTTCCTTTAATTAACTCTCTGGTCTGATGTCAGACAATTGTTTTCAAACGGTGATTAACTTCTGCTCCACTGCGTGAACAGTGACCAAGCTGTGTCTCTACAGCAGCTGCCATTTCATACCTGAAGAAGCAAAGAATATGACTGCCTGCTGAACTGGTTTAATAACTGGGGAAACATAAAAATAAAAATGTCCTTGAAATCTTCAATAGACAATGTTAATAGCTTCTACTTAATCACAGATTATTTTTGTCCCCTAGTCTCTGCAGAAACAAGAGAACATTTGTCAATGATTGTATAAAGTAAATAAAATAAATATGCATACATATTGTTAAACAATCAAGGTTTCTCAAGTGACTCTTATTTAAACAAGAAATAATTCAGTGCAGTTAAATTACTAGAGAGTAAAAGGGGGGAAGACATTTTTCTTGAAATACCAACTTACTCATTCATAGTAAACATTTCTATTTGTCCAAGCACTGGGTAGGGATCAGGGAGAGAAATGAGGCAGATCCGTTTCTTGCCATTGTTAAAGCTGCCTCAATGTCTATTTTCAGTTTGACCTAAAGGACTCTCTTAGTATAACGACCTATTAACTAAACTGATATGCAAAGAGCAATAACCTGACTTAAGAGTATACTTTCATAACAAGCAGACAGGTCACAACCAAACATAGCAAGGACACCTCTAAAGAGTAAGAAGCTGAAAGGTGTCAAAATGCGACCATGTCAGATAAATGTCAGCCATGGCAGTCAGGTTGTTTACATGTGTCACCTCCTTTTCTCTGGTTACAAATATGGTCAGCACATATGGTGAGGCAATGCATTCTCAACCGTTTGTGGACTAGGCTGTCTCCAATTTATGAGTCTTTCCTTGTTCAACTAAATACTACTAGATTTACCTACAGTTTTAATTTTAATACTATAACAGTAATATAGAATTCGCCAAAAATGAAGAAACTAGAAATGTTTTAGCTTCTAAAACTAGTATAAAATTTCAGTTAACTCAGCAGTCTATGCCTTCCTTTGCATATTTATTCATTTATTCATAAGACTTAAGGGAATCTAAAAATCACTGAAATCATCCTCTTAATATTTTTTGGAGAAAATATTGTAACAAGATAATGTTACTTTCATCTAATAATTTGGTTCTGCTCAAAACATTAAAAGCTTCCAAAATTAAACTAGTCACCCAATTACCTGGATTTCTATATGACAGTCCACCTATTAAAGAGCAGTTTCTATTTGTCATTAGGCAGCCAGAGGCTTGGCATATGATCACTGATATATTCAAATGATCATTATTTAATACTTATCTCAGAATGTTAAGGTAAAAGTTAAATATCAAGAAATCCATTTTGTAATTCAGATACCTAATATTTTAGCTTAATCACCATATTATTCCGTCGAAAAGCAAAAAGAACACATAATTTTCTGCATTGTTTCTTCTTTTTTTTTTAACAAATTTATTTACTTTTATCTGAAAGGCAGATTTGCAGAGAGAAAGAGAGACAGACATTTTCTACACAATGGTTCACTCCCCCAAATAGCTACAAAAGCTGGTGCTGAGCTGATTTGAAGCCAGAATCCAGAAGCTTCTTCTGGTTCTCACATGGGTGCAGGGAACCAAGTACTTTCCCAGACCAAACAGCTGGAATGGAAGTGGAGCAGCCCAGAGCCCAGATGGGATGCCAGCACTAGCAGGCAGAGGATGAGCCTATTTAGCCACCATGCCGGCCCTTTCCTTTTTTTTTTTTTTCTCATAGAAAATTCTATGCTGGGGAGAAAAGATAGTTTGAAAAAAAATCAGCAAGGCTGGAAAGCTATAAGAAAAATACAATATTAATATTGAAGAATAGATAGTAAGACAAAAAGACAATAAAATAAGATTTAACTGGATACAAATAAGATCTTCAATCCTAAACAACAATATTTAAATTTGTTTTCAATTTAAGAGACAGAAGGAGAATGTCCTCAGTTGCTGATCCATTACAGTCGTTGGAGCTGGACTGGGACCAAAGCCAGGACTCAATCCAGCTCTCCCAGGTGGCAGATAAGCCAGTCATTCACAGCATCACAGCTGGACTCAGGAGGTGCAGCAGGAAGTGAACCCAAGCACTCCAAAATCTGACACAGTTGTCTTAATTGACATCCTAACAAGTACATGCCTGTTCCCACATAATGCAAAACTAATCATGGACAAAAATAATGAGAATACTTTACATAAAGAAACAGAAAATTATATGGAACGCAACACTAAGAGCTTTACAAAAGTTGGAATCAAAGGAATAGCCAAGATACAACTGAAAGAATCAGATAAAATAAAATACAGAGGCAATTTTTGTAACTATTCAGCTAAGGTTTTTAAAAGGGACACTTTGTAGGGAAAATATACATATATAACAGCAGAAAAACTAAGCAAGCAAAAAAAAAAACTAACTAAGGAGCAAAAAACTCAAAATATTTCCAAAATTACAAAGCAGTATATGCAAAAGTTTCAGAAAATAGAAATGCAGTCTATTAATTACCTCAAGTCAAAACATTCACTTTTTAAAACAACAGAAAGGGAAGAATCAAGATAGTAGAATAGGGTAAGGTCACATTTAAACAGATGCAGAAACATTATCCAGGGTGAAGCAGAGAGGGCACATTCCAGGAATAGGAAAGGACAGGCCAACAACAGAGGGGCAACTGGAGACTGATAGACATAGGAACGCAGCAAAGACAACAGTGTGGTGTTGCAGTGACCAGATACCCAGATACCCAGCAGCATTCAGCAAGTGGCTATCTGAGATCCAGTGCGGGCCATAACACCACCAGCAACCAGGAGAGAAGTGGAGCTCATCAAGAGCTCTGGAGAAGAAACCAGAACTGTCCATCCTGTTGGTTTCTTTGATTTGGCCAGGAGCAAAGAGAGAGCAGCAGATCCCAAACAGGCAGTGTGGCAACAAGGTGAATTTCACACCCTAGCCCCCCCACCAGAGCTATATCAGGTGTCATTTTGCATAGGGAGGCAAAGGCTATGGGATAACTGTGCATGCTCTAAGCTGCAAACAAACGCATTTCTGGCTTTGTGCATTGCACCAACATGACTTCCTACAGTTTCCCCACAAAATAAGTCTGAATAGTCTCCAGACTTCAAGAACTCCACGAATGGCACATCAGGTGCCATTTTGTACAGTGTGGCAAAGGTTTTGAAACTGCAGGGACAACAGCAAGCTGCACATGCACTGAGCTGGGAGTGAATTCACAGAGCTCACTGCATTGCACTGAACCCACATCGAAAATAATATCGTCTTTGGCATCTTATGACTCATAATGGGTCTTGTGGCCAGCAGGTTCCAGTAAGATCAGCATCACCTACGACCTAGCTATTCAGGACATCTTGCCTCTCTTGAATCCTGGGAACTGCTTGAACCAGAAGTGGAAGGAAGTCTGTACAGACAATAGTGCAGCCTCAGCATAGGATCACAGGAGGTGGAGATTGGTGAGCTAAGAGCTGGGGCTACAGAGACCGTGTTGGAAATCTAACATAAGATCCCAGATCTGAAACTCACTGGAGGGAGTAACACAAATGAAGGCAAACAAAGAACCACGTACCAAACACAGTAAGTAAAATATAATTGCAGACCTGTGGATGACACAGCTTAGAAACCTGCCCCAAGGAAAAGAATCTGATAACCAGATGTACAATGACCAAGAGCAAAACAAGTGACAGAACACGATGAATCTTACTGAAAACTCTCCTGCATAGTAGCAAAAGACTTTACCAACCTCAGAGTTAACTGATGAAGACATCAAGAAAATGGGGAATAAAGAATCCAGAAAACTCATTATAAAACAGCTTCTAAACAACAATGAGAAGCACATACAGGAGTTCAAGAAATTTAAGGAATATGTCACACAGGAACTAGCAATACTGAAACAATATCAACCAAATTATTTGAAAATGAATAATTCAATAGAGCAAATCAAAAATTCAGTGGAAAGGCTCAATAATAGAATGAAGAAGGCAGAAGAAAGAATCTCAAAATTGGAAGACATTTCTTGTCACCATAGGGAAATAATCAAAAAGCTGGAAGCAGAGCTGGATGAAGCTAAAAACAAGTATTCAAGAATTGAGATACTATTAAAAGGCCAAATATAAGAATTATGGGAGTTCCAGAAGGCACAGAAAGAGAAGATGGGTTTAAAATGCATTTAATGAAATAAGAGAAAATTTCCCTAATCTAAAGAATTGGGAAACAACATCCACGAGGAACACAGAACTTCCAACATGGTTGACCAAAAGCGATCTTCACACATCACATGATAATCAAGCTCTCTTCAATTGAACATAAGGGGAAAAAATACTTAAATGTGCATGTGAAAAAAATCAATTGACATAGAGAAATGGCATTTAAATTCACAGTTGATCTCTCACAAGAAACTCTAAGGGCCAGAAGACAATGACATGACATATTCCAGATTCTAAAAGAAAAAAAAGGCCGGCCCAGGATAACATACCCAGCAAAGCTTTCTTTTGTCTTTGAAAATGAAATAAAAAGGTTCCACAATAAAGAAGAGTTAAAAGAAAATGCCTCTTCCAAACTTGCCCCAGAAAGGATAGATAACAATGCTCTCTTAACAGAGAAAAGGAAAAGCAGCCACCAAAAACAAAGGCAAATGCAAAGAACATCTCAGTAACAACAGAAGACTAAATCAGTGAACAATCCATTGCTAAAATGACAGGATCAAATTGCCACCTGTTCATATTGACCTAACATAAATGGCCTAAACTCATCTATCAAACGTAACAGATTAGTACACTGGATTTAAAAACAAAACCCATCTACTTGTTTCCTACACGAGAAGCATCTCACCAACAGAAATCAGTGGAAAACATGGATTTTGATGTTTTTGTTTTTAGTTTCATTTTTTCAAAACAATTTCGCATTAAGTACTTCAATGACTCATAGATCATACAGTAGCATCATTTTTCTTCAAGAAAGTTCTTGATTTTCTTTTTCATTTCTTCAGCAACACATTAGTAAGTCAGTAGTGTGTTACTTAACTTCATGGCATTGTAAAATTTTTTCTTCTTTTGTTGATTTTGTATTGTGGCTTTTCATTTAAGGGGAGGTATAGTAACTGTAATGGAGACTTATCATATCCAGATGTGAAGATACAATGAAGTATGCATCTCTACTTCCTATACAAAGATGGACTCACAAATAAACTATTAAATATATCTTCGACTATATGATGCTGGAGTCTCTGCCATCATTCATGCCCACAATGATGGACTTACGACTATTTATGAAGAACTATGTTATAGTAATAATATAGGGAAACTCAGTATGGGGGACAGGTTTTAGACAGAGGGTTAAGCAAAATCCCAGGGCTTATGGAACTGCATCACGAAATGATAATAATAATTTTAAAATAACAAAAAAAGACATCCTTGAACATAGAGATCTCAAATATAAATTTTTCTTGAAAATGTTTTATACAGCACAGTAAAGAGTCCAAGTGCCAACCATAATTAAGTGTTTAAAAATGGGAAATTTAGCATATAAAGACCCAAGCATGCTAGCATGAGATTAGTTCAACAAAGCACAATAAGTTTTGGTAAAGTCATATGCTTTATGCAAATGTCAAAAAATCATTAAGAAGAGATAGGAAATTCAGGTTAAATATGGTTATTTGAGTTGTAACTCTTAGACTGCATTAATACTGACTACTAGAGATTTCAAGTCAAAACGCATCCAGATCTTACGATTAGTGAACTATAAAACAGAGTTATACCGGAGTAGAACAGAAAGGTTAAGCTTCTCCATTACAGGATGCAGATCCTCCAAGTGAATTTTCAAATACACTCAAACACTCTCTAATAACAGAGCAACATGCTGAGGAATGTGCTTTGAGTGGACGCTATGGTTGTGTGAACATCAGAGAACATATTTTCATATGCCCAGGCAGTAAGAAACACTACATGACATTCTGAGGCAATTCAGACAGTCAACAGGAGCTGTGGGAGGACACAGCATAAAGCGCCACACTATTTTACACTAAAGTTTTTTATATTTACAATTTAGAGGGGTAAAGACTAAAATAATGATAAATGCACAGCCCAATAAATATATAAACCAATAAGCAGTCATGTATTCTCAAATATTATGCATAATACCTAATTGTATCATCAGTACGTACTTTCATACGCTTACTTACACCAACAACACAAACATTTCAGTAATGTGGTAGAATGCTATGACTAGTTGACAGGACTACTTCAGCTTTTTTTTTTAAGATTTATTTATTTATTGGAAAATCAGATATACAGAGAGGAAGATCTTCCGTCCGATGATTTACTCCCCAAGTGAGTGCAACAGCCAATGCTATGCTGATCCAAAGCCAGGATCCAGGAACTTCTTCCGGGTATCCCACAAGGATGCAGGGTCCCAAAGCCTTGGGCCATCCTCGACTGCTTTCCCAGGCCACAGGCAGGGAGCTGGATGGGAAGTGGAGCTGCTGGGATTAGAACCAGCGCCCTCATGGGATCCCGGTGTGTTCAAGGCAAGGACTTTAGCCACTAGGCCACACCTCCGGGCCTGACTTTGGCTTTTCTTGAATCTTATGGGACCACTACCACATTTGCACTCTATCATTTACCAAAGCATCATTATCCATGCATGACTGTGTATGCTGCCTCCAAGAGAACTAGCTAAAATAAATTGGCAGTGAAATATTTTAAAATAGGAGAGATTTATCAAATTGAGAACCAACTGCAAGCAGGGATGAAACACGATCCAGAACCATTCCTATTTAACAAATCTTTGCTATTCCAGTAAATTCTTGCCTGGGAAAACAGTTTCAAATTACATTACTGTTCATTTGATGAACTCCTTAAAAATCCATTTATCCAAACTGCAGACTGTTTTCTCATGTCTTACTTGTGCATTAATTCCTTCTCAGGCAAAAACAAAATTTTTTTAGGATTTATTTATCTTTATTTTAAAGGGTGATTTTTCAAGAGATAAAGAGAGACAGAGATCTTAAAATCATTCGTTCACTCCCCAAATGGCTACAACAGCTGGAGTGTACCAATCCAAAGCCAGGAGCCTGGAGTTTCCTCTGGATCAGCCATGTGGGTTAAGGGCCCAAGGGACCATCCTCTGCTGCCTTCTAAGGCCACAAGCACAGAGCTGGGTTGAAAGTGGAGCAGTTGGGACACGAGTGGGATATTGTCACTTCCAGGTGAATTAGTTTGTTAAGCCACCAGCCCCATTTCTCAAATGAACAAACTTTTCTACTGCTAAACAAATGCTCACATATCAAGGCCCTTTTAAAGTCTCATTGTCTGTGTTGAACAATCCTAAACTAGTATCAGAAATGTGGCACCATCTTAACTCAGATTTTCAAAAACTCACCTTTAACTAAACCACAAAATTCTCTAAGTATTCATAGATAGGCAGCATTTTCAGTAACAAACATCATTTCCTGAACCATGTGATTTGGGGGTTCTTCAGAATTAACAGTCAGCAAAATAAATGCCATAAGAAGTAACAGAGGGGAGCGTATGTGGACCAATGGTTAAGAGCCTACTTTGGAAATCCACATTCCACATTAGTGGAACCTGACTGCAAGTTCTGGCTGCACTTCCTGTTATTGTAAACCCTGCATCACAGCAGGTAAAGACTGAAGAAGTTTGGTCCTTACTACCCAAGTAGAAAATGGATTAATTTCCTCACTCCTGGCTACAACCACTCATAACCCTGGTTATTACTGGGCATTTGAGGAGCAGTAACCAGCACATGAAATATTTCACTGTGTTTCTCTCTTGTGCTCTTGCTTTCAAACAAAAATAAATAATAAGTGAAACTAAACAAACAAAAAAAATCAGTTAACTAGGGTTCAGTATGGTCCCCTAGTATCTAAAGTCCTTGCCTTGCACGCACCAGGATCCCAAATGGATGCTGCTTCATATCCCAGTGGCCCTGCTTCCCATTCAACTTCCTACTTGTGGCCTGGGAAAGCAGTCGAGGATGGCCCAAAGCCTTGGGATCCTGCCCCCTCCTGGGAGACCTGGAGGAAGTTCTGGCTCCTTGCTTTGAATCAGCTCAGCTCTGGCCATTACGGCCATTTGGGGAGTGAATCAGCAAAGAGAAGATCTTCCTCTCTGTATATATGACTTTCTAGTAAAAATAAATAAATAAATAATAAATCTTTTAAAAAAACAGTTAACTAACAATTTTCAGCAGGCATGTAGCATAGCAATATAAACAAACTATCTGGTACACTCAATTGGTATACTCACATCCCACACTGCAGTGCCTGGCTTCCAGTCCCTACCGCCTTTTCTTTCCAACTTCCAGCTAATACACATCCTACGAGACAGCAGATAATGACCCAAATGGCTGAGTACCTGCTACCCATAAACAGAATCTGATTGAGTTTATAGCTCCGCATTTAGGGAGCTAACTAGAGGAATTCTCTTCCTTCTTTCCTTTCTTCCTCCCACATTTTCTTTCATAGTTCTTAAATGAAAACAAATTTTTGTCAATAATATTCACTTTCAGATGAACTGATCACATAAAAACTAACTGCATATTATGTTATGTTTATTAAAACAACAGACAACAAAATACTACCATCATAAACCTTTTTGAGATCTATTTGTTTTAATTGGGAAAGCAAATTTACAGAAAGAAGGAGACACAGAGAAAAAGGTCTTCCATCCCCAAATGAATGTAACAGCTGGACCTGAGCTGATCCGAAGCCAGAAGCCAAGAGATATTTTCAGGTCTCCCACGTGGGTGCATGGTCCCAAGGCTTTGGTCCGTTCTCCACTGCCTTCCCTAGCCATGTGCAGGGAGCTGGATGGGAAGTGGAACAGCCAAGAAACAAACCAGCACTTCTATGGGATCCCTGTGCTTGCAAGGTAACGATTTAGCCATCAAGAAATCATGCTGGGTTCCATCATAAACATTTAAGTGAAAAACACACAGGGTCAAATCTAAGTAAATGTAAATCACTGAAAATATGGGGAGAGACTGACAGAAAAAAAATTGTACTGGAGCATTTAAACTTGGGTAGGTCTAGTAATAAATGATGATAAAAACTTGAAAATGCGATAGAAAATAGTTATAATTTTAGAAAACATGAATGTTTTATTGGAAAGGCAGATTTACAGATAGAAAGAGAGACAGAATAAAAGGTATTCCATCAGCTGGTTCACTTCCCAAGTAGTCGCAATGGCTGGAGCCAAGCCGATCCAAAGCCAGAAGCCAGGAGCTTATTCCAGGTCGCCCATGCGGGTGCAAGGTTCCAAGGCTTTGGGCTGTCCTCAACTGCTTTCCTAGGACACAAGCAGGGAGCTGTATGAGAAGCAGGAGGCTGCCAGGATATGAATCAGCACTCATTTGGGATCCTGGAGCTTGCAGGGTGAGAACTTCAGCCACTAGGCTACTGCGGCAGACCCTAGACAAAATAGATTTTAAGCTGAAAGATCATAAACTCAGAGAAATAAGCACGCTGGCTGAATTAGGAAAAGAATAGTGATGCTAACTCCAGGAAGACAACAGAAGAAAGGCCACATTCCCTCAGCACAGCTGGAGAAAAGAGTAACAGGGAAAAACTACAGAAAAGAGATGCTGTGCAGCCCTGTGGAAAGTATAAGGATGCAACAGTAGGCAGAGACACCATTGACAACTCCTGCAGCCAAGGGCTGGAAGAGACGCTCCTTGTTGGAGCGAGGTAAGAAGAGACTGTGGAAGCCTGTGTCATGCTGATACTTCCTAACAAAGAACCTTGCAGGCCACACTGATTGAGTCCAGTCTGGAGCACTAGCAGTGGACAGAGTGGCTACCTAAACCCATGAAGAGAAAACATAATGCTTTCTTCCCATCAACTCAAAAGGGTTCCCAGTCTCTAGCATGGAGGAACCATCATCTTAACAAGGCAAATAGAAGCTGTTGCGGCACAGAAAACTAAGAGATTTGGTCAGAAGGCTAAATCTGCCATTCCCCGCTGATTTTGAACCTGGTCTAGCGTTGGTTGAGAGCAGGTGTGCACTGAAGCCTGTGAAGCACTCCTTTCTCCTCCCTCCATCATGGACCCTCGGATCCAAATTGCTCCAGATGGAGGACCAATACGTGGCTTGATCTGGGAACATCTCAGTCTCTCTGTGCATGAGTTCACATTTCTGAGCAGAACCTTTGCACCCTGCAACTGTGGGACCCTGAAAGCTATGACTGTGTGAATTCTGTAACTGTGTCTGAATATAAGGTCTGTGGGAATTCTGTAACTGCATGATATGGCATGGGGTGTAGACAGCCACTGTATTCGGCTCCAGAGTCTCAGAATTCCCTGCAAACTTGGAGTGGGTCACTGCAAAGGGCTCCAGGTTCTTACTCAGGGTTACCCAGATCCTCTGTCCAGGTCGTGCAATCATATGGGTGTGGTATGTAGCTACTGAGCTCACCTTGGCATCGATAATCTTGGCAGAGAAGGTGAGACTGTGATCAAGCCAGCCAATGCGATCACAGCCTTCACTCCTGATAACAGCAGATACACCTTGTCAAACGTGGTCGTCACCCTGGACCCGTGCCCAACCCTCAAGCCTGTCCCCTCCTAGCACGTCACACTGGCCATACACTGATGAAGCATATCCTCTACTAAGCCACAGAGGTACATTTCAAAGATAAAAAGACATCAGAGGAGCAAACCAACAAGTGTTTCTACAAATGCTTTAAAAATGTAGAAATACAAGAAACATAAATAAGGAAGACAATATGACCCCCTCCCAAAAAATAAACATTTCAATGTTAAAATGTGAAGACAAAGACAATGAACTGCCTGAAAAGACACTCAAGAGAATAAACATAAGGTCACTCAAAAAGAAAAGGCAAATTTATGGATTAAAGAAATGCAAATAAACAAAATGTGGTGCATACATACACTACATACATACACTCAGACATAAAAAAAAGAATGAGATCCTATCTTATGCAACAAAATGGCTGAAACTAGAAACCATTACGCTTAGTGAAATAAGTCAGTCACAAAAAGACACATATCATATGCCTCACCTGATCTGTGGTAATGGACTACAAAAATGTAATGTGTGAGCAAGACTGACACCTTGAGATTTGATTTTTGCTTGCAGTCTTTGTCTACACTCTTCAGGAGTAGCATTTTTTTCTACTTTCTATGTGTTGAGATCTTTAACTCATGGAATGTTAATTGCAAAGTGAATTGAAAACATGCCAACTTAGAAATTATTAAAAATGATAACAACAAAGTAGGTGGGTGTGTAGGAAATACAGACAGGAGAGAGTAGGGTGGGATGTACAGCTACATTCCTAAATTTGTACTGTGAAAAATGTGAAATTAGGCTGCTTTACATGAATAAGCTATAATATTTATTTATTTCCGATTTTCTCAGTGTAATAAATCTGAAAATTACATACAAGCCCCTCCCCCTAAAAAATCCATTCATTATATGCATGAAAAAATTTGCTGGGAGATAGATATTGAAGTCAAATTCAAAAGTTAGAAATAAAGAATTAAATATGTCAAATAGAAAAATACAGTAGAGTCTTAACAACAGATCTGATGAGGTGGAAGAAAAAATACCCAAAGCAGAAGACAAATCGAGATATCAAAATCAGGACAAAAGGAAGGAGGAAGAGGAGGAAGAAAAATAGGATTTGAAATTTATAGGATACTACTGAATGACCAAACACATATATTTTAGTTGTTCCCAAATATTACAGAAACAGGGGATGGATTAGGACAACCTTTCTGCACAGTAACAGCAGAAACCTCTCAGATTTGGATAAAGATTGGGATATCCAAGTACAGAAAACACACAACTCCTAAAAAACATGATCAGAAAAATATCTTCACACTGATGCATGAGTGACATTTTCAACAATAAAAAAATGGAGAAGAGATTCTAAAATGTGCACAAGAGAGATGTCAAATTAAGATCCTCAGTAAGACTAATATTGGTTAGAAGACAATGGAGAGACACAATCCAAATACTGTACTAAGCATAGCTCTAATTTCTAAATGAATGTCAAATAAGCACATTCCAAAACAAAAAGAAATTTAAAGAATTTGTTGTCACTCATCCAGTCTCACAAGAGATGCTTAAGTATTTGCCACTTAAAAAAAGAGAGAAAGGTGATTGTCATTATGAATAAAGCTGCTTCCCCAAGCGCAATGGTAGGAAGCTAGACTGGAAGTGGAGCACCCAGGACTCTAACCAGAACCCATATGGGATGCCGGCACCACAGGCAGAGGCTTAGGCTGTTACACCAGGGCACCAGCATTGTATATTAGCATACTTAAGACCTTGGAAACCTCTGCAGCTAAAGAAAAATCCTCTGTTTAACCTTTCATTTCCCTAGTTTACATGACCACAAAACATTTACAAAAACAGTACCTGTTAAATTCTACAGAGTATCATCTACAGACCACTATAATAATAACAATATATAATCCAGGCATGAGGGTTACAGGATGTCAGTTACCTCTATTTTACAAAGAAAGAAAAAAGTTTATGTCATTCTGCTAATTTCTCTCTCCACATTGATCCATCAGTTGGATCCTGATCTAGCCTGCTCATATACTTCCTACTCATCTCACCCACATTTAATCCAATATTTACTGGCTTCTAAACCCAAGCCTTTGCCCCAAAGGAGGCCATAAAAACAGGTAAAGTTCATCTTCTGTGCCAGTTCCTAGCTGCCATTTTACTTGGTCATCAAACAATTACGGAATGCATTTCATACTTGGGGCACTGAACAAGCTGCAATGATGTAAAGACTGAAGGATAACATTGATAGTTACCTAATGGTTCCCTCAGGGCTTAGAACTACAACAAATGGCCTTACCCTTGAAAGATAAAAATTTTTTCCCATGCAAAATACGAAACTATCCTGATGCCATACCAACATCAAGCACATCTGAGGTTCTCAACAGTTTGTCTCATATTTTTAAAACTCATCTTATGTACAAAAGTGGTAAGAATTACATTATTGAAAAAGAGCAGACAATTAGAATAAATAGAGTAAATATCCTACCTTTCCACTGTACCATGATTCAAACAATAAAAATCAGGCCATATAATAAAGAAAAAAATTAAAGAAATACCTTGCCCTATCCTATTCTCTTCCTTGTCTGTAAGACAATGGATAACATCCAGAAAAATGATAATAATATCCCCAAACCCAAGTAATGGGTCATGTAAAACACACTCCTTTATCATTTCATTTTATTCTTTCCAAGATCATACCAAAAGGAATTGGTTTTTGAGGAAATTATAGTTCAATTACGCTGAAGGACTAAATGAATCAGTGAGAGCCTAAAGCTCTATTAAAACAATCAATATAAATTGGAATATATTTGCCAAAAACACAGACTGAAACACTATTTTGTTTTTTTTTTTAACATGAAGATATCATGATTGGGATTTCAGTTGCCAAACTGAAAAAATGACTACAAAATATACATGCCAGAAACACCCTGGAATTGAGTCTTGGCACCACACAGACTGTCGTGTCAGACCACTGGAGCTACAGAAACTTCAGTTTTCCCACAAACCTATGAACTGTGCCATCTCTAGCACAATTTCAAAAGGCATGAATACAGTAACCACTCCAGAAATACAAACGTCAGGATTTACAGAAAGGAGGCTTTGCCAGCATATGTCAACATCAATACACTATGAAACCTCAGCTTTCCTCTTGTCAAAGGCTTAAGCCGTTTTACAACCATTTTATATGCAGAAGAACACAGGATTTTTAAAAAATCCTTTTAACCACTATTGTACTTACAATAAGGGATACAGAGACAGGCTCATTCAAAAACAAAAATAAATATTTTTAAAACACCTTCATTTCCAAGAATATGCTGCAACCCACAAATGAGAGAACAAAAGAGAACTAGACAGCACATGTGTGAGAGCGTGGCCAGGATGGAAATGTCACGGGGGTCTGGGTATCTCTCAGCAAAGATTATGAAGGGTACAGTCATTTGGAGCCAAAAAACAAAAACAAACAAAAAACAACACCTGGCTGGAGTCAACTAAACATTAGAACTAAACATTAGAACCACCGCTCAGAGAAGAACAGGAAGGGGAGGGCTTGGTGAAGCCCCACTATAACGCTCTTCATAAACAAACAGGGACAGTTACAAGCAAGACTGAAGCAGATAAGAGAAGGCATCACTGCCCTGTGCCTCCCTTCTAAGACCACGCTCCTTGTTAAGTTGCCCTTCCAAGTCATTCATTACCCTCAAATATCCCTGTGGCATGCTTCATTGAGGAAAATATTTGCTAAATTCAATAGTAGTCTAATATCAACAGCACTAAGACATGTGCAACCTGGTTCACTGGTTTCTAATTCCCAGCTCAGGAAGAGAGCTAGCATCTCTGTTGTAAAGGTGAGGTACTTGGTGAAGGATAGTTGAGGAATTTGCTGAACGTTAGAGACATGAAAAGAGCTCCCATTTTGATTTTAAAGCAACACAATATTACAATTAGATTGTGGAACGTGAAATTGGACTCTGTGGATGAGAGGTTTGGCATTACCCAGCTAGCTGGATGATTTCAGACAGTCATTATCTCTTAAATTCAGCCTCTTTATCTGTAACAATACGATCCAGCAATCCTATTACTGGTTCGATATGCAAAAAGACTTAAACACAAAGAGTCAGTCAGAGGTACCTGCATCACCATTCACAGAAAGGAAGGCTTTCCCAGAAGGTGTAAACATTTAACACTGTTAAAGAGCTGTTCTCCCCTTGTCAGAGATTCAAAATAATTTTATAGCACCACTATGAACAACAACCAAAATTTGGATTCAACCAAGATGTCCACCATCTGATGAATGGATAAAAAAAAAGGTGAGGTGTGTGTGAACATATGTATACAAAAGACTATTATTCAGCTAATATACACATGCACAATAGAAAATCATCCAGCTGGGCCCGGCGCGGTGGCGCAAGTGGTTAAAGGTCCTCGCCTTGCACGCCCGGGATCCCATATGGGCGCCGGTTCTAATCCCGGCAGCCCCGCTTCCCTTCCAGCTCCCTGCCTGTGGCCCGGGAAAGCAGTCAAGGGCGGCCCAAAGCTTTGGGAACTTGCACCCGCGTGGGAGACCCGGAAGAGTCTCCTGGCTTCGGATCGGCATAGTATCGACCCGTTGCGCTCACTTGGGGAGTGAATCATCGGATGGAAGATCTTCCTCTCTGTCTCTCCTCTCTGTACATCCGCCTTTCCAATAAAAAAAATAATAAAAATAAATCTTTAAAAAAAAAAAAAAAAAAGAAAAGAAAATCATCCAGCTATAAAAACATGAATGAATTTCTACCATTTGTAGCAACTGGAAGACATTACATTGAATGAAGTCAGCCAGTCCCAGAAAGACAAACACCACATGTTCTCTCTTACCTATAGAAGCCAAAATTTTTAAAAAGCAAACAAAAAATTAAAAGAAACACCTGCAGTGGGACTATCATTGTGTAAAACTTGGTTTTATATCATTGCCAAACCAATGGGTGAGAATGTTACACAACTTCAGTTTTAATGAACTGTGATTACTTTAAATTTTCCAGTATATGAGTGAAAAGGTTCTTTTCCCATTCAAATATTGGTTATAGCCATTGTCTTTATTCCCAATACAATAAGGTATTTTTGCTTTTGACTTGTTAAACTTCTTATCTTGTAAAATATTAAATTTTGTACTGTAATGTAAATGTAAAATGTTATTTCAAAAACATTTAAAAAAAAAGGAAGGAGAAGGAAAAGAGTGGGAAGGAGGAAAGGAAGATGGGAAGAAGAGAATATCATCATGTCCTTAGAATTATTATCTACAATGCACACTGAGTCTGCTGGAAACTAATTAAAGTGTTTAAAATGTAAAAATAATACAAGATAGTATTTGACTTTCTGCAATCATTAAGTAGTTCATATAAATTATTTAATGGTTAGTATATTTCAAGTTCGCAGGAAATCATTAAGTTTTATGAGCATTAGCATTCCCTCTATTACCTCATAACTTCAGGTTTAATCTCCCTGAATCTGTACAAACAATGAAGCTTGAATCTGAAGAGAAGCCATCTCCCTGTGATAACAGCAAACAGATTAGAGGCAGTAAGTTTGGGCCTCTGTTGTAATCCTTTTGTTTTCAGCTGGGATAAAGTAGAGACAAGATCAGGAGCTAAACACATTTCTGATATCTCTGAAAGCTTAAGATGAACACAACAACAAACATTAGAAGCATCTCCATGAATCCAGGCTTCTATCCATGAAAGTGAAATTAGCTCAAGCAAGTCGAGCAAAGAGCTTCGTTCAAGAAGTCTAATGTTCACTCTGTCTTTCGGATTGGAGGGATACATGTGTAAAAACCATTGAATTCAAGAGCTTACAATTAATCCAGGATCAGAAGGCTTTTGTTCATTTAATACATGGGGACTTGCAGTAAATTCCTGGAAAAGTGGATTTAAAAGACAAAAATACATAAACCTATTTTTCAACACTGGCTCCATTGAGTTCAGTCATTTAGTTCATCCCAAAAGAACTAAATGTCCTGGAAATTTAGCTCTATCAATGCACTCTTTTTCACATTATTAATTAAAGAAACATGTGTGCCCTTAAAAGATTTTGTTCAAGATTAGGAAACGAAAAAAGTGGAAAAAAAAACATCCACATCATGACTGGAAGGTGAATATCTAATGACTTCCCATCACAGCTTTCACAAAATTGCCTGATGAGTGGGGCAGGACTTTCAGGTCAAGTTTTCTCAGGTGTTTTTCTGCTAAGGCTCTGACTTGAAAAAACACTCAACTAATAAGCAGATGCCATCATTCTGTGGCCCACCAAAAAGTCAACAAGCAAAGCAAAGTGGGCATTAAAGAAAGAACCCCTGCCGCCGTGAGCTCTGCTCCTGCCCAGCCTGCTTTGCCATGGACGGCACCAAGAACCTTCGGAAGGCATCACTGAGATCTGCTTTGTCTTCAAGGTCACCCTGGAAAAGCCAAGTTCCATCTGTTAAAAAGTTTCAAAGAAATACCTCAAGATCTTCATCCCATTTGTTTACAACTTCCATTGAAAGCTCTGCTCTTAGCTACAGCTGGCAGGATGCGAGAGTTTGGGTACCAGCTGAACAGAAAGTGCGTTACACTTCAATTTTTCCATCAGAATTGTGAAAGCTGAGCCAACAGAGACGGTTATGTTGTTGGATATTCATTCCACTAGTAATCACGGAGACTCATCAATTAGGGCATGAATAAGATTAATTTATCCTCACCAACTGATGTGGTTGGTCTGCCACCAGAGGTTTCATAAGCAACAGCACCTTACCCTTTCTTAAATGAATTTACCCATTTACAAATGGCTGACTTGTTTCAGGCATTTTCTCCTTAAACTTTACAAAACATACATGATTCCATCATTCTTCCATTCAGTCTTCAGCATAAATGTGGTGCCTTTACTTGCTTCAAATTTAGTGAAATTTGTTTTGCTCTAATAGCTGTCTTCAAACTGATGCATCCTTTTTAGCTTCAACTAGATCTTTTCAGACAACTTATGTTAATTTTTATGCCAAAATTTCTGAAATTATGTACAGCTTTTTTTAAATAACATCTTTCCACAAACTTTTGGAAGACTCTGCATCTCTGTCTCTGAACACTCACGAAGAGAAAGACAAAATATATAAGACAAAAAAGACAAAGCTGCTGAGAAGGTCATGGCAGCTGAGGGCAGCCACGCCATCTCCACCACTAGCTCTGAAGATGCTGAGTGGGTGAGTGACAGCCAGAGCTACGAGCCTGGCTTCCCCTGCTGGCTCTACTCCCACAACCACCACTGCCTGTCTTTCAAAAGAGTGGCAGCGAGAGGACCCCTTCTTCATGCCCACACCCCAAATTAGAAAAATTTTACTTGTACCTAGCTTCTAGAAGCAAGCACAGAAAACATGGGGGGTAGAGCTGTTTTGTTCTGTTTTGTTTTAAATTATTTATTTCCATTGGAAAGGCAGATTCACAGAAAGGAGGAAACCATTTTGTTTTATTCCCCGAATGGCCACAATGGCCTGACTGAGTCAACTTGAAGCCAGGAGCCAGAAGCCTGCTCTGAGTCTCCCATGCAGTTGCAGGGTCCCCAAAACTTAAGCCAGCCTCCACTGCTTTACTAGGCCACAAGCAGGGAGACTGATCAGAAGAGGAGCCACTGGGACATGAACCAGCACTCATAAGGGATGATGTCGCTAGGGGGTGGAGGGTTAGCCAGTTGAGCCATTTTGCTGGCCCCAGAAAATGCAGTTTTAAGCTTTTTATCCCTTGACAGGACAGAAGAACTGGCAAGGATTTCTAGCATAACGTTTTTCTTTTGTTTTCCAACAACACTTACAGTATCCTCCCTCAGCCACAATTTCACTTTATAGAGTTTTAGCTACCACTGGTCAACCATGGCCTAAAAATATCAAATGGAAAATTATGGGAATAAAGAAACCGTTAAGTTTTATACTAAGTATTATTCTGAGAAATGTGATAAAATGTCCAGGCATTCCATTCCACCCAGCCCAGAAAGTGACTCATCCCTTTCTCGGTGTATCCACAGTGGGAACTCCACCTACCCATGAGTCATTTAGTGCCCATTTCAGCCACAGGACCAGGTGCTATGGCTTTTCAGTGCCTGTCTTCAAGCAATCCATACAGAGTAACTTAACACTACATCACAATTCCTGTGTCCTTGTCATTCATCTCACTTCATGACATGGGCACTTTACCATCTTCTCACAGGAAGGGTGAGCACAGTAAGTACATCATTCAGAGAGATGGGATGATAACACTTTCACATAAATTTTCTCACAGTATATAATTGCAAATGGACCATTTCATTAGTTTTTGTTGTTAATCTCTTACTGTTCTGAATAAATTAAACTTCACCATAGGTATGCATACACAGGAAAATACATGGTATACATAAGGGTTGCATAACATCCATTTTTGCACATCCACTGGAGGTCTTGCACATGGAGAAGGGAGACTGCTACATGCACTTTACATTAAAATTCCAAGATAATATAATAAAAGTATAGATACACACATACACACAAACACACACACACACCTAGAATAATAGAAGTCTCAGGAACAAAAGAAAGAGTTTCTTTCCCTCAAAGAAGGAGCTTAAAGAGTACCAGCCATTGGGAATATTTACATTTCTGAGTGATGCTAACTCCTTGATGCAGGCTGGCTTTGATACTTTGTCACTTAAGGATTAAACTCTTTGGCATAACGGTAAAGACTGCTTAGGATGCCCACACTACTAGGTCTGAGTCCCAGCTCCAACCTTGATTCCAGATTCCTAATGGACCACCTTGAGAGATGGCAATGACGACTCAACGACTGCATCTCTGGGACCTTCGTGAGCCCTGAGTTAGACTCCCAGCTCCTGGCCAAGTCCAGCTACTGTGAACACGTTGGCAGTAAACCAGCAGATCAAACACATACCTCTCTCAGATAAAATAAACAAATGAGTGAATAAATGAAATCTATATATTTAAGCTGTTCTCAACATTTTCAGGTAAAGTAACAAAATACAGGAATAAAGGAAATTATTAATGTGTACGTGTCTCTGTGTGACTAGAGTCCTCTTTTGTGAAATTGGTTATTAGGCATTTATGATTTCTATCTTCAACTATAAAATCCATTTGCTATTTGTTCTCAAGCAAATTTTAGTTAGGATGTGCTTAGCATTTGTGAAGAATATGTTCAGCCTTGAATGACCTTGACAGTATTGGGTTGCAACAATTTTCCATTAACATTTCTACTCAGCCGGGAGCACTGGAGGCCCCGCAGAGGAAATCCTGAGTGTCAGACACATTTCTCCTTCACCAAGTAATAACCACCCAGTAAAACTCATGATAGAATCAATCATCAGCGATCGCATCACTTTTTTTTTTCTTTTGCTTATTGGTTTTGCGGCAACAAGAGTTCAAAATGGCCAGGTGGCTACTTCAGCATTCTGGCTAAATGAAATCATTTCTTGTGTTCCCTAGTGGAAATGGAAACCCATACTATGACTTTCATAGCATTAAAGGTCAAGGTTTCTGGGACAGCTACCAAAGCTCAGGCATTTGGGCTTTGGTCAGATAAAAATGTATTTCACAGGGTGACTGACTCCCATGATCACACATTCACTTTATCACAGCCTAGCAGCAAGTCAGGAACGGAGAGGCAAAAAGACAATAATTATTAAGAAAAATAGTTTTAGACATCAACTTAGTTAGGCCATAGTATCTCATTACTTAAACAATTAGCAGCCTAAATTTCGTTATGGAGAAATTTTATGAAATATTATATTATATTATATTATATTATATTATAATTTTGGGTGACCCTATTCATTCAAAGGAAAAAAAAAAAACCTTTAAAACAAAATTGATGTTTCTTGAAGAAAGGAAATTTTGCAGCACCAGCTCTTATTTTAGAGTCCCCAGCTCATTGGACATGCGAGCTCCCATCATCACGTAAACTGACTCCCTGAATTCAATCTATCCACCCAAGGATACACCCATCTACTCATTCATCATCCACTCACCTATGGAGCTATCCCTCTCTCATCCCTTCCCTTCTACCTTCCCATCATTTTACCCTCTGGAGATCTCTAGTGCAGAGCTTATAACTTTTTTCAAATTCCTATGAGACTGGAGCTTGATTCTCTACACAGAATTCTCTTCTCTCATTTAACACTTTGGGATTTAGGTCATCAACTTAAGTGGACCGGATCTTGGGAGAGAAATGATGTCTTCACAGCCTGGAAGAGCTGAAGAATATGTGTGTTTTTGTTGTTGTTGTTGTTGTTGTTGTTGTTGTTATTGATGTTATAGTTTTGGACCACTCTCAAAGCTGGCAAACTAATAGGATTATTGAGTTATATCATTGGACAAAAAATGTGACTTGCTGCCTCTAAAAACCTTTACAAAAAGCCTGTCAAGCTGTGTGTGTGTGTGTGTGTGTGTGTGTGTGTGTGTGTGTGTGTGTAAAAGAGAGAGAGAGAAAGAGAGAAAGACCGACCTGCGCCCGGCCCCTAAACAGGAATAAGTTGAAATATCCCCCATACTGGCCCCAGAGCAGTAGCCTACTGGCTAAACTTCTCGCCTTGCAGGTGCCAGGCTCCCATATGGGGGCTGGCTTATATCCCAGCTGCTGTACTTCCCATCCAGCTCCCTACTTGTGATCTGGGAGCAGTGGAAGATGGTCCAAAGCCCAGGGACCCTGCACCCATGTGGGAGACCCAGAAGAGCCTCCTGGCTCCTGGCTCCAGATCAGCTCAGCTCCAGCCATTACTGCCACTTGGGGAGTGAATCAGAGGGTGGGGGAATCTTCCTCTCTATCACTCCTTTTCTCTGTAAATCTGACTTCGCAATATTAATAAGTAAATCTTAAAAGAAAAATTCCCCCACATCACTAGATTTCCAAAAGCTTCACTGAAGTGTCAAATACCTAAACAAACAGAAGTTCTCTCGTTCTGCAAGCATAGCTTTGATAATGTTTATAAGGAACTGCTGATCAAAATATGGTCCCCATATCCATGGAGATTTGTGGATTCTTTGTCACTATTGGTCCTCAGAGGGTACAGAAATATTTACAATAATTTGACAGAACTTAATAATGTGCATTTTCATATTTTAAATTATTTATTTATGATTTATAAAAGTATCAGTCTGAATTAATAGAAAATTGTAAAAATTAGCTCACCATCCTTCACTATTTGAAAAATACTGATCTAGGAAGATTGTTCCTTTTTTTAAATCAAATTCCATCAGCTTAGTGCTATCAATACAGCAAACCAATGTGCTATCCTCTAGGGTGATAAAGTGATCAAACGTCTGATGGTGCAAATTGTGACACAATGGGACACGAAGTCAGACATACATGTGCTATGCTCTGTCAGGTAAAAATGAAACTGCTGCTCGGGCTCCATGTTTCCAGGGATACAGAGAAAAAACACTCAGAGAGTTACAGTTGCCTCTAAGGAGCCTAGGACTGTGCTAACTGGGTCAAGCAAAAAGCCATTAGAGTTACTGTTTAAGTGTAGAATAATGTGCTGCCATTCCCTAAAGCCCATCCGTACCCATTCCGCCCTAAAAGGTAGTAATAATGTCTCTTTAGTCCTCGGGGATCAAGTACTGCTTTCGACTCACACTTTGGAAGAGGGAAGAGCTTCCGACACTCATGACTTTCTCCCCCTACAAAGGAGAGCCTAATCCATTCCTCACAGTTTGCTGTTAACCTGCAACCACAGTGATTTTCTAGAACTGAAAAGATAATCTTTATTTTAGAGTCTGATCAATAACTCTCCAAATAAGCATTTTGTTTCCCTCTGTTCCAATACAAAAGTACTTTGGCAGATGGAAAATCATTGGAGAAAAATTGAGGAGAAATATTCCCAGAAGATACCCACCATCATACATATGGCATAGGTAGGGGGCAGACCAGGCTGAGCCAGTTCACATCAAGTGCTGGAGAATCTGAGCACCAGCATAGAGTGAGCGTCAGGCCAGTTTCAGTCGCAACACATACCAGTGCACATTTAGGAATGCCAAGGTGAGGTGAAACACATCAGATGTGGTTGCAGTGCCCAAACAGCACACGTGAGAATGGGTGGGAGGAGGTAAACCTGGCAGGGGATGTGGGCTCCCTTGCTGGACAGCTACTCCCACTGGAGAGCATGAGCTAGGATGGGGGCAGACCAGACCAGACAGGGCTACAACACCAGTGCGCCTCAGATGAGCTAGATCAAGGAAGGGCCAGGCTGGGCTGATTGTTCTGACTGGTACAAGCATAAATTAGAGTGGGTGAGGGTTCGTTGGACTTTGCTGCCACATCAGCTGGTACTGGGAACTAATTCTGCTAAGTCAAATACCAGAACCATGTGGAGAGTGCACAATTCAGAAGTTGGAGTGACCTAGTAGGGAGATAGTGGGCACCTCCCTCGTGGGTTACCACTCAAACTGGGGAGCACAAAAACCAGGACAGGGACAGCAAAGGCTAGACAGAAAAGGACCCACCAATATGTGTGTGGCCTGGATAGTAGGTTAGTTGGGTTGCACTAGGCTTCAATGCCCATTGACACGTATGAGAGCTAAAAGGGATGTGGGACAGACTGAACAAGTCTGCAATACATACCGGCAAGCATGGGAACCAGGGTAGGGAGCAGGCCTGGTGGGGGTTATGGGGAATTGCCCCAACTAGGCTGCCGCTCCCACTGGTTTGTGTGAGGACTGAGTATGGAGTGGGCAGGATCGAGCTGGACTACAACACCCATTGGTTCAAGTGGAAGACAGGGCTAGAAACAGAACTGATCCAGCAATTGCAACCACCAGCATGTGCATAAGCTGATAGGGGCAATGGACTGTGCTGGACCCTGTACCGGCAAGCACACACAGAATCAGGTCTGGGATCACCTCAGATGAAGTTTCTTTGGAGATTCCTCCAACTGAACTGCTGATCTCAGAACCTCAACCATGAAGAGATTATGTCGGTCAATGGATTCTGAAGAGATTTCATTGCGATTGGAATGGCGAGATTGGCAGCAATTCAGAACTGCTGAACTATCAAAACTGCTTGAGTAGGACCCTCGGCACGTGCCTCGTATCAGGGACCTGGGATGGGCGGGAGACTGGGTGGGGCTTTTCCCTTTGTTTCTCCCCGACCCCAGATACAGGGAAAAAGATATTAGTGTGGAAACAATGGCATTACCCACTTTCCTGTGGCCCTTGACCCTTTGTACCCTAATCAACTAAGTAACATTATTTTTAAAAATAAATTAATTTTAAAAAGAAATATTCCCAAACACATTAAGAAAAACAGAAAAATTACTATTTTTAAAAGAACTACTGTTTGAGGAAAGCTGTTAGGTATGGAAATTCTTGTTCCTAACCAGGATTTAGATAAAGGATACTGATCTTTTTCCATCCACAAAACTTTAACATCTTATCTTAAAGTTGAACTCTAATATCAGACCCCCAAATCATCCTAGAGTTTAATCATTCAGGTCATTATTCTTGCCTTACTGCGCAACAGAGTTAACAGAGCTCTTCTTGCTGGCACTCTGAGATTCAATCAAATCAATTAAAATCACAGATTCCAATATCTGAATCTTCCATCTTTATCTCCAATTGATAGTGCTACTGCAGGTTGAACTGTATTACTAATAAATTCTTATTTTAAGCCCCATCTCCAAATGTCAGAGTCCACTGTGCTTGAAGATGGGTGAGGCCTTCAGAGACATGAACAAGCTAAATGAGGCCACCAGGGTGGCTCCTTATCCAATCTCCTGGAATCTCACTGCAGGAAGAAATTATGATATACACACTCGGAATGTGCGTGCACACAGGAAAATCCATGTGGAAGGAGGTCTCTCAAAAAGTAAAAGACCGTGAACTTGGTCTTCTATCATCAAGAGTCACATGAAAATAATATTCTACTATTTGAAATGCCCAGCATGTTGTGTTTTGTCATGGTAGTCCTAGCAAATTAATATGTCTACCAATGAGCTTTTTAAGAATGTGCTTGCCTGGACCCAGTGCAGTGGCGCAGTGGTTAAGGTCCTCGCCTTGCACCCCTGGGATCCCATATGGGTGCCAGTTCTAATCCCGGCAGCCCCGCTTCCCTTCCAGCTCCCTGCCTGTGGCCCGGGAAAACAGTCGAGGACAGCCCAAAGCTTTGGGACCCTGCACCCGCGTGGGAGACCCAGAAGAGGCTCCTGGCTTTGGATCGGCATAGCATCGGCCGTTGGGGTCACTTGGGGAGTGAATCATCGGACGGAAGATCTTCCTCTCTGTCTCTTCTCTCTGTATATACGCCTTTCCAATAAAAAATAAATAAATAAATAAATAAATCTTTAAAAAAAAAAGAATGTGCTTGCCCTTAACCGATGCATTTGTTAATTCATTTCTGAAGGGAACGTCTTTGTCACTTGAAAAGACACAGCAGAAAAAGATCAACTCACCTGTAACAAATGTAACTACACTGCAACCTTTGCATAAATCTTTGCACTCCTTCTTTCGTAGTTTATCTGGTAAATCAACTTTGGAAGTTGTTTACCAGACTGCATTCAGGTCTTGGACAATCACCACAGTAAAAAGCAAAGGTTAAGTTGCCAACAGTTGATTCTCCAAAGCAGAGTGTCTTCCTGTAATGCTCCATAGCAAACCTCAATGGTTAAGTACATGAAGAGCATGAATTCAAGGACAGGTGATTTAGCCAAGCAGATAAGCTAACATTTGGGACAACTGTGTCCCACATTAAAAAGCTGGATTCAACTCCCAGCCTTGGCTCCTGACTCCAAATTCCTGAAAATGCAGACACTGGGAGGCAGCAGTGATGGCTCAAAACATTGGGTCATTGACAGAAGACCTGAATTAAACACCCAGCTTCCACCTTTGCCCCCTTACCCCCTGCTGTTGCAAGCATACAACAGCAACAGAAGGTCTCAAATGGTAAAAAAAAAAAAAAAAAAAAAAAAAACTTTTAAAATTTCAATTAAGATAAAATGTTAGGCTAGAATTTAAAACCACTGACCTGTCTCATCTCACTGCTGGAATTGTGAAATTACCACAGCAGTACTCGGCTCAGGCTGCCATAACAAAGCATGATAGACACTCAGTCCTAAGTAACACAAATTTATTTTCTCGCTGTCTGGAGGCCAGAAGTCCAAGATCAGAGTGCCAGTGTGGTTGGTTCCTGGTGAGTACCACAGACAACTGCCTTTCACTGTGGCCTGACATTCACTTTTCCTCGGTGGATCCTCGCAGGGAGAGACTTATGTTCATATAAGGACACTAGGTATGCTGGATCAAGACCCTGCTCTCTTAAACTCAACCTTAATTACTGCCTTAGACCCCCATTTCCAAATACTGCCATATTGGGGTGAACTCTCAACACTGAAGTGTTGAGGGAATACAAACAACCAGTCCACAAAAGTTTTTACCTGAGTACGAAAGTGGTATCTACTGTCAATTTGCAAATTGTTAAAACAGTTTCAGTATTGCTTGAAACTGGCCTGCGGAATTCAGTTTCTTATAAGTCTATTTGTAGCCTTAAAATCAGTCCAATAAAGAGATATATGCTATCCTTTCTGGTCTAACACATTCAGCATGGATTGTTACCATGTTTTTCAGATCTCTGCCAATATTTACCAAATCTTTTAACATTTTCTCTGGGTAAGATATTGTATTAACCTTAGGACAATCAGAGATTGGATCAGAATGTGCTGAACTACAACATCCTTTACAGTAACTGCCTCAGAACCAGCTCCTACAGATTGTCTAATGAATAAGGGCAAACTCCCCACAGTAAATAAGGAGATCTCATTCTGATGGCTGGAGAGCTCAGAGGGCTTTCACTGTTCAAGCTACTTAGACATATTAGATCACCCAAATGTTCTACTGCAATTAGCTGATGCTCAAAATTAACGAAAAGGGCCTAATAAGGTTATGAGTTCAATTTCTGTTCTCATCTAGTGTCAGCTGCACCCGCTGTATAACTTTCAGGCGTAAGTGGCTTGTTTCACAGAAGGTTCCCAACCACAGACATACATTTCTAGTCTTCATATTCCTGTTCTCTACTAGGAGAGTCTTTCATAGAAGTCCCTACATATGCCACAGCCTGGCACTCCACAGGCATGTTAGTGCCAGGAATTCCGTGTAAAACATAAGTAATGCTACTGCTTATGTCTCAGTGACTACTAGGATCCAATTTTCAAACAGGACCAATAAAATAGCACTGCCTTCAAATCCAACCACATCAAATAATGGATCCTAATTCCTACCAGTCAGGTTGATTCAAGGAACAAACTCCATATTCTATTCATATTCAAACGCCATATTCATATATTGGGTACAGGGAATCAAATGTTTACAAAGCTCTGGCAAAAGAAAAATTATCAACAATCAGGATGACATCATTTGTAATATTAAAATTGGAAACACAGTACTCAGATTTCACCCAAGAAATGAGAAACTGCTTCCACCAACTTCACAACTATTGATTCTATCAACATAGTGACTGGACTTGGAACACTAAAACGGGGTAGACAAGCTGCCTCCTGACATAGTGCCATGACCTCACTTGCCAGCTGAAAGAACATCAGCCACAGGACTGCTACTTCATTTCCAAACCTTTTCTTTTTACTGCATGCTGCTAGCAGGACATAATCCCAAGACTCTCAACCACCCCAGATTCTTAGAAATGTATTTGTAACATTCTTGCTTCTACAAAACAGGAAGGCACATTAAGGAATAAATACCATACTAGAGTATTAGTGGACCAAATCCAGTAAAAATTCTACTACTTAGTGCTGCTAGTTGCTGGAAGTTCTCTTCAATTCAGCAGAAAGACCCCGGTCCTCTTCTCAGTCTTGGTTTACTCCGAACTACCCTAACGACAGTGGCCGCTTCAGATCTGAAGATGCTTGTGGGTTCATTCCATTTTATTTCCGAACTTCATTCCCAGCCTTTTTATAATGGTCTTTCTTAAAGATTTATTTTATTTATTTAAAAGGCAAAGTTACAAAGGGAGAAACGGGAAGGTACACACAGACATAGAGATCTTCCATCCACTGGTTCATTCGCCCAAATGCTGCAGCCGTCAGCGCTGAGCCAGGCTTAAGCCAGGAGGCCATCTGGGTCTCCTACTTGGGTGCAGGAGCCAAATAACTTCAGCTGTTCTCCTCTGCTGTCTCAGGAACTGGGAACTGGATCACAAGTGGATCACAAGTGAAGCAATTAGGATTAGAAACAGTTACTCATGGGATACCGACACTGCAGGCACCAGCTTAAGCCACTGTGCCATTACAAGTTAAAAATTCCTAATTTGAAGATACAAGACCTAGAAATTTTGAAGTGGAAAATTTCACACTAAAAACGGTCACATTCAAAAAATTATTTAAAATATTGTATTCAATTTATCTTCATCCTATGTGTATAGGCCATATATGAAACAAAGAAATTTCATCTGTAGACTTGGTCTCATTCCCAAGACCTCTCATAATGTATAGATAAACAATGCAAAATACAAGAAATACTTTTGGTCCCAAACATTTCACACAAAGACCACTCAGCCTACAGAGTTAATCCTTTACTGGCTTGCAAAGTTGCTTTGTACAAGCTAGCTAGAAAGCCTGGCCTTGAGTACTAATAGTTCTGAACAACAGACATGGTCCCCAACTGACAACGATTCAATTTACAAAACTTCATGACTCTGAAAAAGTTACATACATTTAGAAGAAACTAGTTTGGATCGTTACTTGAGCCAGAATTAGGCGGTGCAGTCAACTCCACCATCAGGAGGAAGAACAAACCACAGGCCACAGGGTGCGCTACAGTTTTGAGCTATAGTGTTCATTGATTAGATGGAACAGACACATTATTGACTTGGGGTGTTCTCTATCTATCACGGGCTTATCTGTAAATCAAGCAGTGTCTACACAGAAAAAAAAAAAATTAAGAAACATTAGTTGCCTAGGGGTGCCACAACAAAGTTCCACAAAATGACCAGCATGTTCTGTCACAGTTCTGGAGGCTGAAAGTCAGAAACCAAACAGCCAGCTGTGCCATCTAATCTCAGAGCATGAAATTCTCCCTTACCTTCCCCTGCCTTCTGTTGCTGACCATCAGTGCTTGACATCATTCTGCTCATAGCTCTGTGACTCCAGCCTCGGCCTCTGTCACCAGCTGATATTCTCCAGTGGGTCTGTGTCACTTCTTCTTAAAAGGATATCAGTCATATTGTATTAGGGCCTATCTAATTAAGTATGACCTCATCTTAACTTGGTTACAACTGCAAATGACCTGTTTTCAAATAAGGCCACATTTGTTTGTTATAAGGGCAAAGAACTTCAACCTATCATTAAGATTAAATCCATAACAGTCAAAAAGAGAAAATAATAACAAACTTTTCCAAAGAACTGCAAGGAGACTGAGAGGCAATGGTGTGCCATGAGTTTGACTAATTTTCATTCAAATACACAATTACACAAACGGAAAATGCAGGATGTCAACATTCTAAACAGATTTAATATATACAAAAGGGAAAAAAGAAGCCCTCATCCAGATGCTATGGCAATTTTCAAAGCATGAATTTTGTTCTTAAATACAAAAATTTCTCTCAGTATGAACTGATTAATTCTATGGATTTATGCACCAAAAAAGATATTAACTATTTTTGTATATGTACCTTTTTAAAATTTCCATGATTTCAAATACAATTTGATTTTCAACCAACTAATATATGTATAAATCTGTTGTTTATTCATTCAATAAACATTTGTTGAGCACTAACTATTTGCCAAATGTTTGGTCTCTACTCCCAAGACATCTTCTGACAGTCTACATGAGTAGGAAGAATACATGAGTTGAATCAATACACAGAGTGCGGTACTATAAGTGCTACACAGACGCTAATAATAAGGTATTGTGGGACCTTTAAAGTAACACCTAAATAATCTGCACTGCGATGAGGTAGTAGAAATCCTCCCATGCAAAGGAACACATTCTAGAACTGAACCAGAAAGAGCATAGAAGAGTCGGGGAAAGTGTTTTGGACAAAGGAAACAGCAATTGCAGATACAATAAGTGAGAGTGGAACACATTCTACAAACTGAAAAAAAATCCACAGGACTACATTTACATTGGAATTATAAAAAGTGGAAGAGGGAGAAGAGAAAAGCCATAATTAAACTAAGAACTAAATTTACAGGAAAAAAGCAATAGGGAAGATAGTAAACTTAACCAGTGCCCACAGCTTTCTGTTCTTGTCTCCTTCTGGACACATGATTATTACTTGCACACATTAGAATCAACGGAATTTGGAGGGTATCTGCATAACTAGTTCTGACCAATGGGCTGAAAACACATGTGGCATCCATTACTTGTGGTCCAAAGCACAAAAAGCAATTACAAAATCTTCACGTGATACTACTCTCGCTACGGGAACCAACAACAAGCTGGTTCCTTAAGTGAGTGCATGAGGAAAAATAATCATCCTAAACCAAAGAACCACTAGGGATATGGAGATTTGCTTTGTTAAGCCACTGAGTTTTCCAGCTAATTTGCTATTGTAGAATTATCTAGCATTAAGCTAACAATACATGGTGCAACTGCATCAAAATTTAACCACAATAGTTTATAAGACTTCTATTTTGGAAAGATCCCATTAACTGGAAAGCAGTATTTAGACCAGAAGCGCCAACAATGAACACAGGGACACAAATCTAAATCATGAAGAGATTCCCTTCCAAAAACTTTATATTCTTAGAAGAACCTAAGGATAAGAAATTCTATGCTCATAATGTACAGATAATTGTTTGCTCTAAATTATTCTGAAAAGCCCTTCTACTATGTAACATGTAGCCTTTAGAAATTCACAACAAAATAATTAAGTGGGAAAAAGTCTTCAAGTAAGAAGTGCTTTTCTTCTATTCATAAGTGAATCAAAATCCGGTCCAGATGTCACTGACTATCACATGAACCATAACACAGTTTCTGAGAAAGCACTCAAAAAATCCTACACAATCATTAGTGCATTCAGGTGTTTGTCACTATTAAGTAAAATTACACTACTGTAACAACTCACAGCTACCAAACTGGTTGAAAATAGCACATACCTGGAGATGAGCAGAGACTCTGATTTTGACCCACGTCTGATTTAGCCATCAGGCTACCTGGCTAGTCTGCTGGTGACTCTAGACATCCTTGCAATGTCTCCATTTTCTTTCACTAGCGTAGCATTGAGATTACTTTTCCCCTCAGAGAGATCATGTGAGAGGTTTAACAGAAGCATTTATGAGGTATTTGGACCCCTTTCATACAGAGCCTGAAGTTCAAAGCAGTTCTATGTATGCCCAGACAGGGACCCATAAACGCATTTGGTCTATACCAAGGGATGATTGTGCCATGTGTTACGACTGAGAAATGAAGGACTTACATTAAAAATGCATAATTTAATCAAGAGAAAGCAACTAATCAGGAGAAAATATTCAACCTTTATGTTACGGGATTTTTTTACATTCATATTATTAGAGCAGCCAGAAGTTCTCATGGATCTATTGAAATGAAAATTAATGTAAAAGAGAAGTTTTGAAATATAAAATGAGCTCAGACATGAAGCCCTTTGGGGGGAGGGGCTTCTGGCACTCCTCTAGGACAAATGCAGAGAGACAAAAGCAGTATGACAGCTGCCAATACTGTCACCATTCCCTCTCCTCACAGTGAAGGACAAGTCTGCAGGGTGAGATTTGTGCTTCTTTAGAGTTCAATAAGCAATGTGGCCATCTTAATGGTCCAGTGTCTAAACAATGGCAAACAGACTACCAATAAGACAGTATCAGTTAACTATTCACCCTCCAACTAAGTGGTATTCGCAGGCCTTACTGTGTATCAGTAGGAAAACACAAATCTTTTCCCTTCACACTTCTCTCTCATCTCAATGTATGCCAAAAACGTTAGGGTCATCCTTAACTCATGTACTCTCTCATGATACACACGATTCATACACAAATGCTGTAAACTCCACCTTCAAAATATATGGAGAGGGACAAGCCAATGGGTCAATTGGTTCATTCTCCCCTTGAAAGTGCTGGAACCCCATATGGGTACCGGTTCACGTCCTGGCTGCTCCAATTCTCATCCAGCTCCTTGCATATGGCCTTGGAAATCAGCAAAAGATGGCCCAAGTCCTTGGGACCCTGCACCTATATGGGATTCCTGGAAGAAGCTCCTGGCTTGGGATCAGCTCAACTCAAGCTGTTGCAGCCATTTGAAGAGCAGATGAAAGATCTTTCTCTCATTCTCTGCATAAATCTGCCTTTCCAAAATAAATAAATATAGAGAACCCCACTGAATCTCACCACTGTCACATCTTGCTTGGCTAATAACTTCCTCATGAGAATTGTAGCTTCTCTCCTTCTTAGCTTCCATCTGTTGTTCAAAACGCAGCTAGAGTGATCCCTTTAAAATATGTCAGCTTATGTAACTTCTCTGTTTAAAACTCTCAACCAACTTCCCATCTCAAAGTCCAATTCAAAGTTCCTGCAAAGACCTCAAAGTCCTGTGCAACATACCCATCCTCCAATCCCTTCTCTGATCTCAAATCCTACTGTACTTCCTATTAGCTGCTATTCCTCAAAAATGGTAGCACACCCCTGTTTTGCAGCATTTGCCCATGTGGGTCATTCCTCCTAAAATGTCCTTCATCAGAAGCCTACACAGCTTGCTTCCTCATTGTAGACTTACACTCAAATATCATATCATTAGTGAAGGCTCTGTGGCCACTCTGTGTGATGTTAGCAATCCCACACACATTGGCCCTCTCTCCCTCCCTCCCTTCCTGATTTCCTCCCCTGGTCTGGCTTTCCTCCCGATGCTTGCCACTAATATGCTTCATGTATATATATTTACCATGTTCAAGGTCTCCGCAGTTAAACACTGAATGCAAGGATTTTTTGTTGTTGTTCTGGGCCTATTTTGTTCATCACTAATCTCTAACACTGAGAATTGCAGTAGAAAATGACAGGAAGAAATGAAGGAGAAATGGGAGAGAGAAGATGATAAGGATCAAGTGGCATGAGCCTTCCACATTTCTTCTGCACACATCTAAATACAGGAATCATCGGCTTCTAAGAACAAGTGGCATCCTCCTCACTAAGCACACAACTTAAGGTTTAATTGCATACAAACCAATTAAAATATGCAGTGCCTTCAACTTGCACTTTCTCAGGCAACAAACTAGGTACAGAGGCCAATGCCCAAGCTGTCCTCTACCTCACGCCATGTTAAACACAATGTTGGCTCGGGATGAATGTTAAATTGTAGCTATCCCCCTTTTATTTCCCAAAACTAGGTTTTGATTTACCGCATTGCAGGTTTGCAGCGTCTGGAATTTTGCCAAGTGAACTAAAATTCTGCCATCAGTGAAACTACTGCTCATTACCTGTGTTAATTTCATCTCTTTCCCTGCATTCAAAGCCCCATCTGTTGTGATTCCAGCTGTGAGGAGGGAAAAGAGCAGGAGTTCGAGCAGACCTAACAGAGACCTTGCAGATTAATGGTGACTCCTCCCCAGGAAAAGGGGTATCATGAGCTCACACTGGACTCGGTTGGATCCTTCACAAAAAAACAGGAAAAATCCAGTCTGAGTGTCACTCCCTCAGACTGTTCATTATTTTAAGAGTTCCTACTGGTACAACCTCAAACTAACCAACAGAATTTATGAATAAATTTTCTTTTTGTATATATATAAATTTTCATAAAGGTTACATAATGTACTGTGCTGTAAACACAGATTCTGGGTCTAACATTGTGGTACAGCACATTAAGGTGCCGCCTGTGATGCCGCTACACCATAAAGGCACTGGTTCAATTTCTGTCTACTCCACTTCTGAGCCAGCCCATTGTAATAAACTGGGAAAGCAGTAGAAAATGACAAAACGCTTGGACCTCTACATTGATGTGACAGATCCAGAAGAAGCTCTTGGCTGCAGCCTAGCAAAGCTCTAGCTGTTAACAGCTATCTAGGAAGTGAATCAATGGATTCTGAGGTTTCTTCTGAATTTTCTCTGTCTTTCTGTCTCTAATTTTGAATTTCAAATAAATAAATCCAGGGTTTTTTTTTAAAGTAGATACTGTTTCAGAGTTCACATAATCCAAGTATTACAGTTCAAAGTCACCAGAACCATAGCCCCTATTTCTGAACTCCATCTGGGAGAGCAAATATACAGACATAATACATTCAGAAACATTACTAAGCTGGCACCCAATGGGTTTCCCTGAAGTCCCCTCTCTGGACGAAGCCACACCCAATCCGAGACTGATCCCTTCCGCAATCATCCTTCTGTGCCTGGAACTTTCTGAGGAGTTGCCAATGCTTACTAAAGAATGCATTTCCTCCTGATTGGGTTAATAGCTCGGGTTGTAATGACTTAGGATAGGTAAGATCATCATTTATGTCAGGATTGCTTCTATCCTACCAGGGAGAGTTGAGCGCAGTAAGAAGTGAGTTTTCTCGTGTGCTTTTGCTCCCTCTTGTATAAGAGAAGCTCTCACTCTCACTGTCTTCTCTGCTCTATGGAGCAGCTCTACAGTATGGCTGGAGTCGGGCCAGATTCCACTGATACTTAAAGCTGGCAAATTCCTTACCATCAATACTTTCCTATGTAAGAACAGAAAGAGATTCGCGCAAAAATAAGGATGTGAATGTACCTTCAATATACAGTTGATGGACAAAACCCAGGATGACCAACCAAACCTGTATTTCAAGTAGGTGAAACTTTTCAGTATGAGCATGTCTCAAATGATAGGATATATTTACATTAAAAGAATTCATTGTTATCTGAAGTTCAAATTTCACTGCACATACTTTATGTGCATTTCAAGTCAGGCAATCCTATTTGAGGATCTTGTCCCTGCTCTTCTCTCAACGGATCACCCCAGTACCATTCCCTGAAAATTGGCTTGAGGTGGGAGAAATGCCCAATCCAGCTGGGAGGGAATGGCAGTCCAAGAAAGCTTCCAGAAGGAGATAAGAAAAAAATAAGCCAGGGAGACCCAAGACAGCTGAATAAAGGAGAGCCACACTAAGTTAGACTACTCTGAAACATAAAAAGAGTGAAGGAAGAGTTCTATGTCTGATTCACAGAAATCTCCAGGGAAGCAGCAGGTGGACACAGTGGAAGCTCTGTGGGACAAGAGGCCACAGCTTTCTCAAAAAAGATCCCATGAGCATAATCAATAATATAAATAAATAAATAAATAGGATTACATCAAGCTCAGAAAATTCTGCACTGAAAAAGAAGTCATTAACAAAATGGAAAGGAAACCATTAACAGAAGAGGCAACCAACAAAAATGGGAGAAAATATGTGGAAACTATGCAAATGACTGAGGATTAACATACAGGATCTATAAAGAGCCCAAGAAACTCAACAACAACAAAACAATCCAGTTAAGAAAGGACAAAGAATATGAAAATCCATTTTCTAAGAATGAAGTTCAAATGGCCAATAAACATATACAAAAAATATTGTATTACTAACCTTAAGAGAAATACAAATAAAAAGATAACGAGGTTTCACCTTACCTCAGTTAAAATGGCTCTCATACAGAAATCAGCAGACAATGAATGCAGGGGAGGATGGAGGAGAAAAGGTGTCTTAATCCACTAGTGCAACCTTTATGGAAGACAGCATGAGACTCCTCAGCTACCTCAAAATAGATCTACTATATGATGCAGCTAACCCACTCCTAGAAATTAATCCAAATGAAATGAAATTAGCATATGGGAGATTTATCTGCATCCTCATATATCTATCAGCACAATTTATAATAGCTAAGATATGGAACCAAGCCAGATTCCCATCAACTCATAATTATCCAAAGAATATATATATGAAGTACTACTCAGCCATAAAAAAGAATGAAATCTTATTATGTGCAACTAAATGAATTCAACTGGAAACCACTTAAGAAATGCTTTAGTACAATGATCCAGTTCAAAAAGAACAAATAAACGCCCCAGTTTGCCTGATCTGTGAATAGCTAATACACAGAGCACACAAAATAAATAATCTGAGACTGACATTCTGTGATTTATTATTTCCAGCCTTTGTCTATACTTCTGAAAAACAGTATTATCTTTATTTTCTACTTGCTGTGTGCTGATTTCTTTACTTAATGCTGTGTTATGTCTGTGGTCATTAAGTTAAATGAAAGCACACCTTTGTAAACACTGAAGGAAAACAGGGAAGGAAGAGAGTGTGTTGAGGGTGTGGGCAGGAAGGGGTGTGACGCGAGGAGTATCACTGCGCTCCTAAATCTGTACTGTGAAATACACCAGATTTTATCCACTGTATGTAAATAAATAAAGAGAAAAAAAAAAGGAAGAATAAGCACTAAGTAAAAGGAAAATCATCTGAGACAGGGAAAGACAAGAGTGGAAGCAGAAGGGAGTCCCCCGAGCAGACACAGGCACAAAGCTACTTGCATGTCACTGTAAACCACAGTAAGAGTGCTCCTCAGGCACGGGACCAAGGTAAACATGAAGGGATCATACATGTGCCATGATCAAAGTCTGCTGCTTCAGTTTTTGAAAAGTTTCAAGCAAGAGACCAATATAAACTGACCCACTTTTTAAACAAACCCTTTTTGACAGCATCATGCAAAATAGCTGTTAGAAGGATAAAAGCTAAGGTGGAGTTATTTCTTTAATAGCTAGGATAGGCTGGAGATGTTGGGAAACAGAACCAAGTTTTACGAGAAGGAAGGGGTACTGGAAGGAGCAGGTCTTGGTGACTGATTGGACAGGATGGAAAGAAGAAGAACAAGGCACCAGGATCGCCACAGAAGCTCTCCTTGGATAAGAAGATGGTGGTAAAATTCCCAGCACCCTAGTGCCACAATAGGGAGGGAAGTGGAAAGGTTTTAAAAGTCAATTTGGATATTTTACTATAGAGGAGCTTAGGGGATGTCCACACAGAAATATTCAGTAGTTATTTTCAACATATGAATCAAAGAGTCGGATCAAAGTTAAGAGAAAAAGATGTGGTAGTTCTCAGCACAAAATATATACGTGTCTGTGTATGTGTGTATTTAACAAGCAAGATTATGTTAAAACAGAATAGTTGCCATCACATTGTAAGCATGGATAATAATGGAAGAATTTGAAATGCAAAAATACAGTAGGCAACTTGAAGGAGCAGGCAAAGGACAGAGAAGGGAAAACACTGAAGGATGGAGAAGAATGCAAACGTCTGCAGATGACCTTATTAAAGTTGTCTACAGCAGGATCCATGCTACAGTCTAGAAATTAAACTAATCCTTCTGGTTGGTTTCTGCCAATTATTCACACTTCCAGCTACACACAGCTCTTGGATTGCATGTGTGATTTTCCTTAATGCCTGTTGTCATTTAGCTTCGTCCCACACCTTTAAAAACTGCGTTATCTCCGTCAAGCCATCAAAACATGCTAGAACAGCAAATTCCTACAGAGCATTTTCATGTTCAGACCCTGAAATAATTTAACCCCACGACTCATAAAAAGTGCTGGGTTAATGAGAACATTAAAAGTAACAAACAGTAGATGTCAAGTTGGAACACCCAGCATGGAGCAGAAACAAAGTTATGCAAACAGCATTCATTAATGAAAGTTGTCTTTAAAGCAAAAGTCTGATATTGAAGCCATGTTTTCCCATTTGTACTTCCTATGGGGAAAATAACAGCAGTAACAGGGTAAATGAGAAGTATATTCTACTCAAGCAGCTCCTCGATGATGTAAACGAGGAAAGGAGATGGAAAGGAGGAAGAGCTTGTGAGTCACAGTACGCAGGCTTGACTGTAGACAGAAAAAAGAAATTTGCAAGACTGTCACTGAACTGCAAGCTGAGGCAATCGTAGTGCAGAAAGGGGCAACGGCATTCACTGCCAGGGTTGCCCACAGGGAGCTAGCATGAGTGGATTTTCTAAGTATGCTAGAATTCCTTAAATGGCCCTTTCTTCATTATCTAGAACTACCAAAGAATTGTGTCGTACAGCTATTTAAGTATCTTGGATGTTAATAAAAACCTCTTAGTGCACTAGGTTGGGAAGGTGTTTTAAATGAAATATGGAGTTTTACTTTTCCTGAAGGCTAAGTTTCTTGAAGTTATTAGAAAGATATTACATAACCCTATTTTTGCAAATAAAAAAGCAAGATTCAAAGAGGCTATCCTCTTCTGCCAGAGGAGAGGAGAGTGTTCTGGTTTGATATCTTTGTTCTCTCATGTTAAAACTTAATCCCCAGTGCAACAGTGTCCAGAGATGGGGCCTAATACAAAGTCATGAGGGGTCCCCCTCATGAATGGATTCTATCAGCCATACAAATGTTTAACGAGAGCTGGTTTGCTCCTTTCTGTCCTTCTCCCAAGGAAGCACATACAGTTCTTCCCTCTCTTGCTCTTTTGTCATGAGTGGAACAGAGTTCAAGGAGGCTTCTTCAAAACCTGGACCCTTATCAGTCAAAAAAACCTTTCAATGCCTTAATGGTGGGCTCTTAAACAGCCAAAGTTGTGGGGAACTAAACTTCTCTTTTATAAACTTCCCAGTCCGTGGTATTCTGATACAGCAGCATAACTAATCAAGACAGAGTGTAACCAAATTTTTCAATGTAGAAACCCTATAAAACTATGAGAACTGCACAAATAGAGAGTATCAGCATTAGGACTGAAGGCTTACAATTCTAAGATCTTCGTAATCCAATGATCACAACAGCACTTGACATATAGTCTTAAGCAAATTCCCAATTTTTTTTAAGATTTATTTCTTTTTATTAGAAAGGTAGATATACAGAGAGGAAGAGGGACATAGAGGAAGATCTTCTGTCCAATGGTTCACTCCCTAAGCTGCCACAACCACTGGAGCTGAGCCAATCTGAAGTCAGGAGCCAGGAGCTCCTCCAGGTCTCCCACAGGGGTGCAGGATCCCAAGGCTTTGGGCTGACCTCAACTGCATTCCCAGGCCACTGGTAGGGAGCTGGATGAAAAGCAGTGGGGCCGCTAGGATTAGAACCAGCGCCCATCTGGGATCCTGGTGCATTCAAGGCGAGGACTTTAACTGCTACACAATTGTGCCAGGCCCCCCAATAACCAAATCATCAATAAAACACACTAAGAAATCATTCCACCTACATAGCTAGCTACAGTGATTCCTGCCATCTCAGTTCTTCAGAAACATCATTAACGAGAATCAGTTACACCTACAGGAATGCACAGCAACGCTAGTAAAGCAACCTCTGATGAAAGCGGTCCCAGGTGAACCCAGGTAATAGTGAAAACTTTTTGTTTTTAGTTGACACGCGAAAATTACAAACACTTGAAAGGTCCAGTGTAATACTTCAACTTCAACTCATGCATATAATATGAATGATCATATCAGAACAATTAGCATCCCCACCACCCCAAATACTTATCACATTACTCCTCTAGGGGGTTAACCCACCCCAGACTTTCATTCCAGAAGTAGATATGGAAATACAAGAGCTAAACTAGGCTTGGGCATTTGCCACGGCAGCTAAAACTCTGCTTGGAATACCAAGGGCCCATACTGGAGTGTCAGGGTTTGAATCTTGCTTCAACTTCCAAACCCAGCTTCCTGCTATAGTGCAGCCTGAAGCAGCAGGTGAGGATCCGCATCACCCACACGGAAGACCTGGATTGATTCCCTGGCTCTTAGCTTTTGCCTCACCCTATTCTGGATATTCCAAGCATCAGGGAATCAACAAGGAGAGTGAAGATCTTCCTGAGTCACTTCCTCTTCCTGCCTGTCCCCTTCTCACTCTGCTTCTCTATCTCTACCCCATTAAATACATAAAAACAAATACTTTTTTAAAAAAATCATAATTATTACATTTCCAAATTAAGATTAATTCAAATTTTATTACCAATATGATCACTCAAACACACTGGACTGCTGTGGGACAGCTTATACCCCGGCAGATATCCAAGTTTCTTTCATGTCCTTTCCACTAACACATCCATGGTATTAGTCTCTAGCGTTACTGCAATGATTTACCACAAAATGTTTTATTTTGGAACTCAGAAACCCATTTTCTTGCCTCTTCTCTTTTCTAGAGGTCACCTGCAACTCTTGAAGTTTCAAATCCAGCGGCATAGCCTCTTCTAAACCTTTTTCTATCTCTTCCCTCTCCTATGACTATAACGGTCCGTGTATACAAGCCACAACTTAGCCATATGAACAGAATTTCCTTTGCAATGAAATACAACCTATTCATTGGACCAGGTTGGGAAATCAACTTGGTTGGGGGAGGGACCAAGGTCAGGGGTCATCATTCTGTCTATCATAATGAAAGGAAAAAGAGAGAAAGAGAGAGATGTACTAAGGTATCCATACAACTTAAACAAATCAATGATTTGGGAATAAGTTATCTCACTATGCTTCCTATCTTCCGGTCCCTTCCATCCCTGACTTAAATCCAATGAATAAGATCAATCACAGAGACAACAGTGTTGTGTGGTTATCAAAAGTGCAACTCCAACCCAGCAAACCAAAACCTCTATTTCCTTGTTCGTTTCCTTTTTTGTTTACTGGAAAAGCGGTAAGAGACAAAAGCAGACAGGCAGAGACTTCCCATCTACTGGTTTATTGCCCCAAATGCCCAAAATAGCTAGGGGTGGGCCAGGCTGAAACCAGGAGCTAAGAACCCAATCCAGCTCACTCACTTGGGCAACAGAAATTCAGCTACCTGAGCTAACACCTGCCGCCTCCCAGAGCACTCACTTACGGGAAGCTGCACTCAGGAATAGAGCTGGGGCTCAGACCTGGACTGAGCATGCATCCTGTGTATAGCATCTTAACCACTGCTCCAGGTACCAATATTCAGTTCCACTAATGTCAAAAGATACAAACAAGAACATCATGCTGCCAGGCAACAATCAAAGTTCTTACAGCAAAATTGACTCTTAGTTGAATGTGTCCCCCTAAATTCACGTGCTGAAAACTTAAGCCCCAACACAGACATGTTGAGACCAATGGAATATTTAAGAAGTGATTCAGTTATGAAGGCACTGCCCTCATGAATGGATTAACATCATTTTTAGGATAGTACTTTGATGCGAAAGTAACTTGGGAGCCCTCTCACTCTTTATTTACAAAAATTATTTCTTCTGGCCGGCATAGTGGTGCAGCAGGCTAATTACTCTGTTCCGTGGTGCCAGCATCCCGTGTTACCGTCAGTTCAGGTCCCAGTGATCCACTTCTAACCCAGCTCTCTCTTATGGCCTAGGAAAGCAGTAGAGAACGGAGCAAGTCCTTAGGCCTCTGCATCCATGTGGGATATCCACAAGAAGCTCCTGGCCCCCAGTACAGAATCAGCTCAGCTTTGGACGGTGCAGTCGTTTGGGGAGTGAACAAGCAGATGGAAAACCTTCTCTGCCTCATCTCTTCTCTCTGTAAACTATGCCTTTCAAATTAAAATAAATGTTTTAAAAACTATTTCCTTATTTGAAAGTCAGAGTTACAGAGAGAGGGAGAGAGAAAGGTCTTTCAACCACTAATTAACTCCCCCATGTGAATACAACAGCAAGGGGAGGGCCAGGCCAAACTCGTGAACCAGGAACTTCATCCTAGTCTCCCATGTGAGTGAGAGTACTTGAGCCTTTATCTATTACTTTCTCAGGCCATTTGGAGGGAACTGGATCCGAAATGGAGCAGCCAGAACTCAAACTAGCACTCACAAGAGATACGGCACTCGTAACTTTACACACTATGCCACAACACCAGCCCTATCCTCTAATCTTGCGTATTCTTTCAACATGTGATTCCTACCCCCACGTATAACACAGAAGGAAGGCCCGCACCAAGACAGCCCCTTGATCTTGCACATCAGCCTCAGGACAGCGAGCCAGAAACACGTTTATTATGTAGCAGTTCCTCAGTTTGCTGTATTCTGTCATAGCAGCATAAAATACACTGGCAAGTCTTTCATAGTGATTGTTCACAGAATTGGTTGAGTAATCTCTAACAGGAAAACAACAGAGTTATAAAATAAACTAGTTTCCACATTCAAGTAAATAAGAGACTGTTGTCTTAAAGTTCTCCCAAAGCTTTTAATTGTTCTCAAATGGATGGGGTGGGGGGGTGTTTGAAAGATCTCCACAGGAGAAGAAATGACTTACACTGGCCAATCTCAGTGTGTCTGTCAGAGGATACTATTTCAGTACAAAGCAAAAAAAAAAAAAAAAGTCAGATATTCATCTCTCTTTATCAGAAAAGCAATACAAAAAGAGAAGAAAATACCAGAAAAAAGTCCCTCTCTATTTCTTCCTGACTCATGAGAAAGTCTCAGTTCAAGGCAGATTAGATTTTTAGCCATTCTAGCAATTTCATTCACATTCAAAAAGAAATTAGCAGAATCTGTAACAATGTATATGATATAGATCAGATCAGAGAGACAACAACATGTATGTAACTCCTAAATGGAATGCACATAATGTTTCTTCTAAATGCCCCTAGCCCCCATGGTCTGCATCTCAGAACCAGACAAAGCATAGTGTGTGGCTATAGACGGGGCTCTGACATTGCTAAGGTATAATTACCTCTGCTTGTGTAATCATAGGCAAATAACTTGACAGTTCTCAGCTCCGTTTCCTTGTATATAAAGTATAGGTAACACCAGTACCCATTTCGCAAGGTTGTTGTAAAGCACTTACTGCAATGTCTAGCACCTGTAGCTAGAGCATTCCATTTGGGCATCAGGGTGATTATCAGCTGCTCCACTTCTGAACGAGCTCCCTGCTAATCTGCTGGGGAAAGCAGTGGAAGGTAGCTCAAGTGCTTGGGCCCACATGTGCCACCCAGAAGCTCCTGGTTCCCAGCTTCAGATCAGTCCAACTCTAGGCATTGCAGTTATTTGGGAGTAAACCTGCAGATTGGCACTCCGTCTGTCTCTCCTTCTCTGTCTATAACTCTGCCTTTTAAATAAATAAATAAATAATTATTTAAAAGAAAAATGTAAGTATACAGAGCCCCATACTCAATCCTAGAATATGGAAGAAAATTAAAAATGAATTGGTGGCTATTCACTCAAATTCTTTCTTCAAATCCTATTTAACTATTACAGGGTGTTTTCTCAATTTCTTTTCCTCATTGAGAAGTCCACAGAGAAGAACTTCATCAAAGATTTCATTGCTGTGATGTTAGGAAGGAACTGATGAGGCATGAAAGGACTGAGAGCCGGCTGCTTCACGATGATTAATGAATTAACCCCTAAACACCCCAGGATTACAAAATATCCACCATCCACTGGAGACTGGTTACAAAAAATCAAGCAAAACATGCTTTCATTAACTTACAAGTAGGTGCAGCTTCAGAATGAAGTTCATAGTCAAATAGAGCAGAATTTTAAGAGGTCTAGCATGTAAATGAATGAATACAGACAGCAAGAACAACAAAGACGGAAGCAGACAGGGAGGAGTGGGAAGAGAGGTGAGCCGAGCACAGAAGGGGGAGAGCAACTTTTCCAGATTCCCCTTACCCACACACACAAATCATTCTCTCACTGTTGCTCTCTCGTGCTCTCTTCCTAACCAATGCAGCCTTGTTTTAAAATCATCAAATTCCTCTATAAGTTTATTTTGGGTTGTGAACCATCCCTACATGAGCCATCTAGTTTCTACATCTGAGTTTGAACTGCTTGCCCAAAACTAGCTTCATGTGTAACAACCATCCAAATCCATCTCCCCAGCAAGCAGTCCCTGACTTGGCAATGGCCCATTCATACAAATGGCTGTCATCACTCTTGTTCTATTCTGTGCTTTATTGGAACATAAAAGCCATCCAGAAAACACTAATGTGCTCGTACAAAACCTATTGGTTTGGAAGAGAGGGTAGAAAGAAGTTATAAAATGGTACAAGCAGTTTTAGTGACTCTTAGACTCAAAACAAATTCCCAGGTAAGACTAATCCGCCTAAGCCAATCCTCTTCTGCTCAATGTCACTACTAAATCAACATGTTTACTTGAGGTCTCACCCTGCTCCTTTGCCTAAAGCTCATTTATAAATAAGATCTTTATTTCAGTTGTCAGGTATTCTCCTTACTAATGCAAATACTTCCAAAGGTTAATGGGATTCTAATCATCACATTTCGAAATAACTCAATCATATTACCTTCCATCTAACTCCTAGAAAATACATGAATTATAACAAGTTTTGATTCTGGAGAAAATACGAAGATAATTTACAGGTATTGGGAATCTGCATTTATCTTCTCATTCTTTCAGACACAGTGAATGTTTATAGAAAGCAACTCCTGTTCCAGGCAGGAGTACTCAATACCTACGGGCAGAGAGGGTGACTGGGGAACCACAGAAAAAGACATAGGATAAAATGAGGGCAATGGTCTGTAATGAGAATTGCTGCGAGGTCAACAATATGTTAAATTGAAGCAAGCAAAGTAAATAGAAATGTAACAGACAAATTTTATCGATTTGAAAAGTTTGTCTCATGTTTCCGTATATCAAAAAAGTGAGATAGAGAAAGAAATATATATGCCCACTCTTTCTGACTAAGTCTATTTCCAGGACACAAAAACAACAGAAACTGTTATTATATGTCTTTTACATGCTTTTAGTTTGTACTCACTTTCATTCAAAAGAACATTGTCTACACCGTAATACCATTCTAAGCATGAATTGCTATACCAACACTTACATTGGTGGTTATCTAAAAAATGATTTAAAGATTCAGAGTTATATCTAAAACACTAAAACACCAGTGTGTTATGCAACATCCTACATATTTTTATTTTGTCTTACTTTACTGACTCATTTTAAAATATTACTTCCTCTCTTCTAAATAATCTGTTTCTACCTTGCTACTCTATTCCAGGTAGAAAAGTAATGAGTGAACAGAAGTTTGAAAAATTCTGCAATAGGTTCAATACATGAATTTGGTGATTTTTTTTTTTGCAAGGCAAGCATTACAGACAGCACCCTTGTGTTCACTCCCCAATGCCTGTCCTTTTCCAGAACAAAGCCAGGATCCAGGAGCTCCATCCACATCTCCCACACCAATGGCAGGGGCCCAGGTAATCAAGCCATCTTTACTGCTTCTCTCAGGTCAATAGCAAGGAGCAGAACTTGGTTAGAAATAAAGCCAGGGAATTCAAACATTCACCAATGTGGGATTCCAGTAGCGTTGCAGCTGCTGACTTTATCTATACCCCTAACCCCAGTCTCGGTGCCATTTATTTCAATGTTCAGATATTGTCCTATAGAACTTCTCTGCTTTGCTCTGTGTAACTAACATTGTCAGATTCACATTATCAGGTAAATGACCTACAATTAAGAAGGAAATTATAATGCTGCAATCTATTATAAGGAAATGGATGGGGTACAAATTGAGCACAATGGTTCTGCCACCAAGAGAGGACATATTGGAGTATCTGAGTTCAAGTCCTACTTACAGTACCTACTGCCATTTCCTAATAAAGTGCATCCTAGGAAACAGCAACTGATAGCCTAAGTGCTACCACCCACACGGAGACCTGAGATGCATGACCCTCGCATCCGGGAGGGAACCACAGACCAGCGCTTCTCTTTCTTTTTCATTCTCTCTCCCTTCCTCCCTCCCTCCACATCTCCTAGCTTTCCTCTCACCCTCCTTCCCTTCCTCCTTCTCTCCTTCCCTCACCCCAACTCGCTGATGTGTGGGTGTGCATGTGTAAGTGTACATCTGCCTTTCAAATAGTAAAAGTTGTTTATGAGAAAGAAATCAGAAAATCCTCGTAAAAGAATAAACAAATTCATGTCCTGATCCAGTTTATTCAAGATTGTTTATTTATTTGAAAGAGTTAGACAGAGAGGGAGAGAAAGACAAATCTTCCCTCCTCTGGCTCAGTCTCCAAGCAGGCACAATGGTCAGTGCTGGATCAAATCAGTGCCAAGAGCCAGGTGCTTCATCCAGTTCTCCCACACGAGTGGCAGAGGCCCAACCACAGGAGCCATCGTCCGCTCCTTTTCCCAGGCCATTCATAGGGAGTTCGCTCTGGAGAGCAGCAGTCAGAACACAAGCCTGCACCCATACGGGGTTCCGGTGTCACAGACAGTAACGTTACCAGCTAGGCCACAATGCTAGCCCTAGCAAAACATTCTAAGAACACTCCTGTTTTAAACATAAAAACAATTATCTCCATAAATACTTTGGCAAAAACAACAGCTGTTCAGCCATAAATGTATACAGTCTGAAATAGCTCAGTTAGTTCACTTTCCTCTCAACTGCTGGGACATACCTACATTAGAGGGATATTTGTTTCTGGACTTTGTAAACTGTCCTCAAAATCCTCCTCCCTTTCTTGCATAGAAACAAAATTACAGAAACCATGTAGCATTCCACACAGACCACATTTCCTGTTGCCTACTAGGGAACCTGTCACACAAGTAGGGACACCCACATAACACTGAGTATATATCACATGTACACACCATTCTTTTTCCTAGCCAGTGTTTTAACACAACACGGTAACTTTTTTTGTGTTGTTAGATTTTTATTTTGAAATTTTGAATTTTGTGGCACAATTTCGTATAGATTAGGATTCCCTCCCAAAATCCCACCTCCCCCAGCAGATGTTCCCCATGTTGCTATAATATAGTCCTTCATAAGGAGTCATAATCCCATCATTCTCTTAGTTAAGTGTGCCCCGACATTGCTGGTTCCATTGGGAGTCCATATTTTGTTTGGAAGCAGGAATACATGTTGCAACAAAACCACCACAAAGAGACACTGCATTCTTCATTCCTTTCTCCCCTGACGCTTTTACTCCTAACTCCTTCTCTGCCTTTGGATAAAACTGAATGTCCCTGCTTCAATTGCTATTCAGACAGTAGATGGCAATTCAAAAGTCTATGGAAGAAAAGCCATTTTTGGTGCAAAAATACAATGGATCCCATGCAAAGCTTTTTCATATTTTCATGAGCTTTGTGAAGATCTCTGATGTGCATGGATTTCACTTTTTTTCCAACAAGGTAAGACTTCTGAAACCCATTTTTCACAAACTTTTGGAAGTGTCCTCATTTCATCTGGCCTTGCTTATTAGCCTCTCCTGCGACTTTATCACAGTTCCTGAAGACTCCTCTCCCTTCATCTGTTTTTGGTTCTGATAACTTAGAATATGTCCTAAGATCTCTCTTCTCCTCTCTTCTAACCCCACTGCTTAACTGATCTTCCACTACAGTTCTGAAATGCCTCTTCCAGACCTAACTGCTTTCCTAAACTTTCTTGCCTTTAATGTGACTGTTGGCCATCCTTTGAACATCCCATTGGTCCTCCAATTTTAGCATAGCCAAATTCCAACACCTTACCTCTACTGATCCTTCCACAAAATTTATTTCTATTATTTTTCCATATCAAAAACATCTACCCAATTTCCTGACAATCAATAAATCATAAAGCACTTAATCTCGTATTTTTTACAATGTTTACTTCTTTTCCTCACAGTAAGAATATCCTCATTAACCAGTACATTATAGTAGAAGCCAGGTTACCTGTGTTGGAAGGGGCTGTGAATCTTGACTTGCTTCATTTTGTCTCAATTTATTTTATGCTGTTTACCTAGTGTCCATGAAAGAGCATTCCTCAAAATAAATGCTCAGTGAACAAAGCTTTGGGATATCTATTATCCAAACCTGATGCGTCTGAAATTATTGTGTGTGTATATGTGGCAAGTGCAAAGATACCTGAGCCATCTCACGCAAGATTATCCTTCCCTCTGATCTCCAGAGTGCAGAAAAACACAAACTTCTAAGAGTCGGTGCTTCCCCAAGTCTTCCACATGACCGAGATAACTGGGCAAGGCTTTGGTCAAGCAACTGAACAGCGACAGTCTCCTTTTTCATCTACATTCATGCTAGTCACCATGTGTCTACAGATCCACCTATACTTTGCCATCTCTACATTTGTCCTTGTAACTCTGCTTTTCTCTTAACGCTCTGAGTTCCAAATAGGATTATCCAGATCTTCCATAATGTTTCCTTGAAGTATTAGCTGCATGCACCTTTACATGTCTCATTTAACATGAGACTACACAGTGTGGCGATCAACAGAGTATGCTGTAGAGCCAGACACCCTTCCTGATGCACATCCCTTACTCTGCAGCTTCCTGTGATCTGTGTCACACTGTAAATCCACTTTTTATTGAAAGCATAGGCCAAGCCCTCCATTTCATTTCAGTTCCCATTTGTAATACAGCTTTAGTACCTTAACAAGACATGGAAAAGAGACTTGAAATGCTAGTCATAGCTCAGTACTCTTAAATTTTTAATTAATACAAGTTCACATCTGCTCATTCACTTCTCAAATGCTCACAAGGGCCTGGTCTGGGCCCCACACTCTTGGCAGGCACCTTATACTTAAGCCATCACTGCTAGAACACAGGATCTACAACAGTAGGAAGCTGGAATCAGCAGCTGCAGTCAGGCATCAGACCCAGACATGTATACTGCAATGTCCCAACCACTAGGTTGAAAACTTGCCACAACCAGAACACTTTTAAAACTCACTATTGGAAGTTGGCTATGACCGTTCTCCCTGACTTCTCATATCCAATTACTAACTAAATCTGAATGCCTCCTTATCATTAAGCTTCCTTTATTTCTGCCTTTCTTTCATTCACGCAATCTTTCATTAGTTGAACCCATTATCAACTCAAACCACCAACACATCTCCCTGTCTCTCCCATTTCCTCTTCACAATCCAATTTCTGTCCATCAAAATAGTTGAGAATATTAAAAAAATAAAAGACACTATGTAACCATATAACACAGTGCAGATGGCAGAGGCCTTGCACACTGCTGATAAAACAGATCCTATGGGGTAATGAATGCAAGGAAAAAGTGCAGAGGGAAATCAGAGGAGAGAGAAATCACCTCCAGGTCACACTGTCTGCAAAATGTTCATGGAAGACAGCGTTCCCACAGTCCAGTACTCACCTGGCCAGAAATGTTCATTCAACAAATATTCACTGGGCATTTATTTTGAGCAATGTTCTTCCATGGACACTAGGTAAATAGCATAAAATAAACTGAAACGAAATGAAACCAGTCAAGAGTCACAGCCCAGATGGAGCTCACATGCCAGCAGAAGACAAGTAACAAATAAGTAAAATATAGAGCATATCAGAGGATGATAAATGGCATATAGAAAAATGGAACAAGGAAATGAATAAGTAATGAAGGATAGAATGTCAAACAGCATAATTATAGAAGGACTCACCAAGGAGTGACATTTTATCAGATTAAAAGTCAACAAATTGGCCCATGCATCAGAGCTGGCCTATTATCTATTTATATATGGCCAGTAAGCAAAGATTTGCTTTGCACTCTTAAATGTTGCTTAAAAATCAAAATACAAATAGCAATTCATGATACATGAAAATTATTAGAAATTCAAACTGTCAATAAGGTTTTGTTGAATACATACATATTCATCATCCATTCAGGTACTATCCACGACTGATTTTTCAGAGTGACAGCAGAACTGAGAAACTCTGACAGATACTTTATGACTGCAACTCATAAAATATTTAATGTCTGATCCTTTTGTAGAAAAGTTTTAACATTAATTTTGGGTGGGGGGGGGGTTCTATGTGGTTTCTGTCCCAGGTAGAACAGCAACAAGACCAGGAGCCTGAGGTGGGAGTGTGACTAGCATTCAAGACCCAGCAAGGACCAGTAAGAACTAGACTGGAGAGAGTAAGGCAGAGAATAATAACAAGAGGTGAACTCGCAGAACTAACAGGACCAAAGTAGGAATGGTCACATTCAAAACCTGAACTTTTATTCCAAATCAGATAAAACATTGCTGGAGGATTCTCAGCAGAGGAATGACACAAGGCAGAGGACATGGAGTAAAATGAAATAATGCATTTTAAACAGAACAGGCTAATGTGTCTGAGAAGAGACCACAGGAGTCAAGACTGTGGGTGGGGGGAGGGAGAGAGTGCTGTGGCACAACCAGCTAAGCCTCTAGCTGACATGATGACATTGCCTGTGAGTCACAGTTGCTCCACTACAAATCCAGCTCCCTCTTAACGTACCTGGGAAGTTAGTGGAGGATGTCAAAAGTACCCTGGCTCAAGCCACCTCGATGGCAGATTTAGATGGAGTTCCAGGTTCCCAGCTTTGGCCTGGCCTAGCCCTAACTATTCCAGCCTTCTTGGGAGTGAAATGGCAGGTAGAAGACATCAATCTTCTTCCCTATCCCACCTTTCTCTTCTTAAACATTCATTGTGTGTGTGTGTGTGTGTGTGTGTGTGTGTGTGTGTGTCTTTCTCTTCTCTCTCTCTTTCTCTCTCCCCACTCTAGAACTCAGCATTTCAAACACATAAAAATAAGTCTTTCTCTAAAAAGAAATGGATTGTTTATCAAGTTAAGGGGTCATCTGTCAACAAATACTTAGTGCTATGTATCTGGAAATTCAGGAATGATCAAGACAGACATGGCCTTAACCCATCCTCGGGGATGAGCTGCGAAAATCTCCAGCCAGTGGGATATTTCATCACTCACTGAGCTGAGTTAGAGCTGTGCTTCTCAACTCCAGGGAAGAATTTGTCATTCACAAGACACTTGATCCTCTCTGGAGACAATTTATAACCATGATGCTATCAGAAGCCAGGGATGATAATAAATAATCTACCAGACAGAGCACAGTCTTTAACTAAACACACAGTTCTCTAGTCCAAGATGACAGTAACACCGAGCATGGCAATTCAGAGTTCATCAAGTTTGGATTTAGGGAGAGCCAGGCTTTGGGCAGTTACTATTATGCAATACCACTGTACCAATTTTATGCATTAATCTAAAAATACATATTTTGCAGGGGATAATAAGTACAGTGAACATAAGAAAAAAGGCATATATTGGGAATTGGATGCTAGAGACTTATTGACAAGAAGGTCGATACCAACTTATTGATAACATTGGTAGATGATATTTATAATGAAAAAAATATTACAGTGCCAAAGATGTGTTTCATATTCTTCCTAATCTTACCAAGCCTGGAGAAAAAAAATTCCTCTGAAATGGAACTGCTCCCTGCAAAGCAAGAATCTCTTCATAAGGCACAATATCAATCATCTGGCAGTATTTTAGATTTTACTGAGATTACTCCAGCAATCTAGTCAATATTGGTATTAGGTATACATATAGTACATATAACAGAAGGTTACATGTAACACATGCCCCTTAATATTACACGTCCTTTATTATGACCTTTCAATAGAGTTAATCTGCCTTTCTGTGCTAAACAAAGTGTTGAAAATAATAAACCTTCCCAGAGCGTTTCATTACGTACTTGATGGCCCAACTCGCTGTAGAAATTTGGATTCAGGCTGGAACAAGTAAGGGTTTACATGCATCAGTGCCAACCCAGGCAATTAAACAAGAGCAGCTACTCATCTAGCTTCATAAAAAATATTCATCTTTGCTTCTAATCCAAGTTATCAGAGCTATAGGCAACTAATATAAGCCCATCGATCAAAAGAGAGAGACAAACAGATATAGCTCTTCCATGCTTCTCTGGGCAAGCAGAAAAAGTCATTGTCTGAGTCCCTTCCATGTCTATGTGTAGCAGAACAGAACTTCAAACAGTCTAAGCACAAAAAGGCTAATATAAATGATAATCCTAAAACTGCAAAGCACAATTCCTGCATATTTCCAAGAAAAGCTTTGTCTCTTTCCATGTTTCCAGGCCACAAAAAGAATCTAACTGGCCAGAACCACCCCTGGGTCAATCAGCGCCAAGCTATGGGAGGACTCTGCATATGTTCCCAGCACTACAGAAACAGATCAAAACTCTAAAGATAAGTGCTCTTCCACAACCACAGAGGTAAGGCTAAGAGGACAAATCAAGCAATCTTTCAACTCTTCAAAGAAGGGCATAAACCTATACAGTAAGCTTCTCATACACAATAAAACAAGAATATTTGGGTTTACATTACATCCCATTATGAAGGAACTTCAATACTGTGGAACAAACAGTACAGTATAGCTAAACATAATCTTAGAAAATCATCTAGTCCAACCACACATGATACACATAAAAAAGTGAAGAATACCAGTGAACTGGCAGGATCCAGAGCAAAGTCAGAACCTAACCAGGATCCCTGGATTCAGACTACTGTGCTCTCTCTGCCATACTTTTTCTGAAATTCAGATTAAAAGTTAAATGATGGCCCCAGTGCAATGGCCTAGTGGCTAAAATCCTCACCTTGCATGCACTGGGATCCCATATGGGTGCCAGTTTGTGTCCCGGTACTTCCTTTTTGTAGCCTGGGAAAGCAGTAGAGCATGGCCCAAAGAGCTGGGACTGGGCACCTGTTGGAGACCCAGGAGATCCTTGCTCCTGGCTTCGGATCAGTTCAGCTCTAGCCATTATGGCCACTTGGGGAGTGAATCAGCAGACGGAAGTTCTCTTTCTCTGTATTTCCTCTCTGTAATTCCACCTTTTCAATAAAAACAAGTAATTCTAAAAAAAATTGAAATGATGATTCCTTTATGATGGGGACGTTTCAAATGAGTTTCATGTTAAATTATTTCATTATTCCTTATATGCACTTAAATGTTAAATATTAATTTCTGCTAACTTCAAAATGTCAACCACTGTGGTCACTACATGGAAATTACATTAAATTTTTTTTAAACAAACCAATACTGGGTATTAATATATCTTAATTTTTAAATTCAAGTCAAATACAATTTAACCTAAATGCAATAAATGTTTAAGATTCTTGAGATTGAAAACCATTACAAATAAGAGTAGCCAAGATTTCAAGATGGCTGACCAGGGGAAAATGAGTGTTGATTTTGCCGGGCAGACAGGGAGAAAAGCAGAGGAAATGCACTCCCAGGAGAGAGAGAGAGAGAGAGAAGTCTGCAGTCTAAATTCTACAGAGGACAGAGACGCTGAGTAGCAGCACGGCCACAAAAACACACAGTATCAAGCAGAAACACCATCCACGGCTCCTGCAGCCAGGGCTGGCAGAGATGCCAGCTTCTGACAGGGAGGTGACAGCAGCACCTGGCAGCCTGTGCCACCAGGGATACTGCCGGAGCACTAACCTGCAGACCTCTCTGTGAGTCCACTCCAGAGCCCTAGCGGGTGTAGGAACCCAACGAATTCTGTAAAGGAAAAGCACATTTCTTTTTCCCCATCCCCTCACAAAGGAACCCAGCAGCCAACAGAGAAAGCACCATTTCCACCCGAGGAGAGACAGCGGTGACTTGCACATACACCGCCAGAGGATTTTATCAGAGTGATAAATTCACACTCCCCACTGACTGGGAGACCGGCCTGAAGGTTGGCAGGCAGCAAGGCATCCACTCAGGACTACAAGGCATTCCCATCACCCCATCCTGGCACAGGCTCCAGGGAACAGGCTGCCAAGGCAGAGCACCCACAGTGGCTGTTTCTGGGGACACCTGTGCTCTGTATGTGAATAGAGCAGGCTCATGCAGTTGAGCAGATCCTCTGCACCTCCTGACTGTGGCAGTCTACCGCATGATGACAGGGGAATGTTGTGACTGCACAACAGGGTGGACAGCGTATCTGGATTTCAGCAAACAATGGGTCTGGCTTCAGATGTGCAGAGTTCTCTACCTAACATGGGCAACTTCAAAGGATTTGGTGCTCACACTGAGAACACTAGAGATCTTCTGTATGGCTCATGTGCCTGCCCTGACAGAAGACAAGCGAGGCTGTGATTACACCAGCAGACAGGATAACAACCTCCACCCTGCCTACAACAGAGGTCTACCATGCCCAACATAGGTGTCACCCTGGACTGTCACCCTACCTTGAGCACTGACCACAAATGTCTGGTGCCAGCCAGCATACACCTCTAGATGCAGTGAGGGAACAAACATTCCACTAAATCACAAAGGTACAATTCAAACAAAAAAACATTAAAGAAAACCAACAAATATTTCCACAAATGCCTAAAAATAAATGCACACATGAAAGGAAAAACAAGGGATACAATACGACTTGCCAAAAGGAACACAACACTTCCATATTACACTACGAATATGAAGAGATTGATGAAATGCCTGAAAATGAATGCAAAACAATGACCACACAATTACTCAGAAACACAAAGTCATCCAATAAATCCCTAGATGATACTGAACAGAACGATGAGACGGAACAGAAATCAAACTAAATATTACAAATGAAGTATTCAATATGTCAAACAAAAAATACAGAGGAAAACCTCATCCAACATGCTTAGTAAGGCAGAGAAAAAGGAATATGCAAGCTAAAATTCAAATTATTGGAAATATCTCAGTGGAAAAAAAATTAAAAGAAAAAATAAGAAAAACTGAAAACAGTGTCAAGATTTATAGGAGATTACCAAATGGCCAAGCATATGCTTCTTAGATATACAGATCAATGTAACAGAACAGAAACCACATAAATTAACCTATACATCTAGTCAAATAATATTTTAAATTTATTTTTACTTGAAAGTCAGAACTACAGAGAGAGAAGGAGAGGGAGACAGACAGAGTTCCTATCCACTGGTTCTTCCCCAAATGGCCACCAAGGCAGAGCAGGGTCAGAGCTGAAACCAGGAGCTTCTTCCAGGTCCCCCACATGGGTGCAGGTGCCCAAGAATTTCAGTCATTCTCTGTTGCTTTACTAGGCCATTAGCAGGGAGCTAGATCAGAATTGTAGCAGTCAGGCCACATACCAGCATCCATGGAGGAGTCCAGCACCACAGGCACAGCATTCACTTGCTATGCCACAACATCAGCCCCAGGCAACTAATTTTTGACAACCAACCTGAAATCAACCCAAGGAGACAGGACAGTCTGTTCAACAAATGGTGCTGGGAAAATCACATCTCTGTGTGCAGAAGCATGCAACAAGACCCCGGCTTTATATCGTATACAGAAATTGACTCAAAATGGATCAAGGATCTAAATCTACAACCTGAAACGGTCAAATTATTAAAAGGAAATATCAAAGAAATTCTGCAAGACAGAGGCATTAGCAAAGACTTCTTTAAAAAGAACCCAAAATCACAGAATTTTAAAGCAAAAATAAGCAAACCATATTACATTAAACTAAAAAACTTCTGCACTGCAAAGGAAACTATCAACAAAAAAGCAACCAAAAGAATGGGAGGAAATATTTGCAAATTATAAAACTGATACAGGATTAACATCAAGAACTTATAAAGAGCTCAAAAGTCTCAACAACAACAAAACAATCCAGTTAAGAAATAGGAAAATGACAGGAAAACGAAAATTTCAAAGGATAAGATATAAATGGCCAACAGACACATGAAAAAAAAATATTCAGGACCAACAGCTGTCAAGGAAATGCAAGCAAACACCACAATGAGGTTTTACAGCAGCCCAGGTAAAATGGCAATCATCCAACAATCAACAATAAATGAAGGTAACAGTGTGGGAGCAAAGGTACTCCAATCCACTGTGGGTGGGAATGTAAGCTGGTACAACCATTATAGAGGACAGCAGAGTCCTCAGAGCGACCTGAATAATCAATCGATGTGATTTAGCCATCCCACTGCCAGGAACTTATCCAAACAGAATGGAATCAGCAAGTTAGTTATTTGTACAAACCATGTTTACTGCAGCTCAGTTCAGAGCAGCTAAAACACAGTGTCTACATGGATGTCCACCATCAGATGACTGCATAAAGAAAATGTTTCGTATGTGTGTGTGTGTGTGTGTATACTCTGTCATTAAAAAAAGAACAAAATTTGGCCTTTTGCAACAAATAGATGCAACTGGAAATAGCATGTTGTCTCTGACATACAGAAGCCAATGTAGAATACAAGAAAATACAAGAACAAAATGATCACTTTGGGATATGACTGTCATTTTTGGCCCACATTTACAATCAAATAAACCGAGATCTTCCTATTTTCTTCCTTCTTAAATCAATTATCGCAAACACATCATGAGTGTAAGAGACACTGATCATGAGGGAGGCTGTCCGTGTGTCAGGTAGGACATGAGAAATCTACTTGCTCCTCATTTTTTCTATGAACCTAATATTGTTCTTTTATTGCTCTCGGTAAAAATAAGTCTCTTTATATGAAACAGTCTTGTGGCAATGTTGTGATACAACCATTTAAGCCACCATTTGTAATGCTGGCCTCCCATAAAAGTGCCTATTGAAGTCCCAAGTGCTCCGCTTTAGATCCAGCTTCCTACCAATGTGCCTGAAAATGAAACAGATGATGCCCAAGAGCTCAGACTGCACGTGGGAGACAAGCTTCAGCCTGGCCCACACCTTTCTCTCGCAGCCTGTCTTTATTCATAACGTTATTGCTCCCAACTACCTCTAAGTTAAAAATCACATTTTCTTTCATTTTTTAAATACATATCACTCACCTTTGTCCACATTCACCTCCTTTAAAGAGTTAAAAAAAGAAAAGATGGCTTTAACTAGTAATGGTACAATCTGACTCTGCCTACTATGCCCATCTGTATGCGAAATAGCCAGCTCCCTGTGTCTTTCCTGGTACTGACAGTGTCATTTTGTGATATAAACACATACCAGTGACGTCATTCTCAACTAACACTCATAGTCCACCATCACACCTAGTGGGAGACAAACTGCGCACAAAGTTCCGGCATTCCATTCCTGGAGTGACGTCAGTCATCACCCAATAGCAGTGGTTTCCTCACCTCTAAGACGGGTGCTGTCCCACGGGGCATCTGAGGGGCCACGTGCCCTAGCAGAGGAAGCACACGTTTTCAAATTACACCAGCAAATCCAACACCAGCTGCAGCTGAACAAGACGGAGGCTTGAGCAACATGTCCCACAAGTCATAATGAACCCATGTGAACATAATCAGATTTCAATTCTGAATTCATGCTAAGTCAAATGTCACCTTAGAGCTAATTTGTGAATCCTAATCAAGTTTGGGTGGCAAGATCCTTAAAAAGATTATTTCGATGGAATCATTTATATGTTAACCTTGCAAATGTCACCAGCAGGGGCCAACTGTAAGAGCTTAGCAGGTCTATGCATTTGCCATTTCAAAGGCTTAGCTGCCAGTGCAGGGGTGTGGTACAGCCTGCTGAGCTCCATGTCCTGTATAAACATTTCCAGAAATATTTAGCAGTTAAAAGGGCTTCCACGGGGGCCCTGTGTTCAAAGGCACCGTGGTGAGCCACCTACTGTTGAAGAGGTAGATGCCAGACTGGGTTCCAAATGCACAAAGCCCAGGGAAACAACCCAAACCTCTCTTAAAGCCAAAGTGCTTAATGTTGGAACAAAACAACATCAGGGTCAGGATCTGAGTCGGACGGAGGATTCAGCAGCCTTCCACCCTGCAGAGGCCTGGAGAAGATCAACAACCTGAGAACTGGGGGCCAACATGGCTTGCCACATCAGCACCCATCATATTGAAAAGCTTTGAAATCCTTCTTGATTTTACGCAAGAAAGCTGGTTCTACAATGACAGCACTCTCTTAAGCTTGGATTTTCAACCAAAGACATTAGTACACAGTGTTGCCTTTGACCCAAAATAAATAACTAAGTGGACAAAATCAAAACACAATCATTTGCATTTATTTTATGAGAGGAAAGATAACACACAGGTGTTTATCCATTTTACATTTTCTAACCAATGAGAAGTACATACACATTCAAATAGTGTTGTACCTTTTAAATACTAACGATGAAATCTTAGGGCACAGGCCAGACCAGGCAGGGCTCCAACACCAGTGCGCCTCAGATGAGCTAGATCAAGGAAGGGCCAGGCTGGCTGACTGTTCTGACTGATGCAAGCAAAAACTAGAGTGGGTGAGGGTTGGCTGGGCTTGGTCACAGCATCAACTGGCAGAAGCTGGCACTGAGAGCTTAATCTGTCAAATTAAACTCCAGAACCACGTGGAAAGTACATAATCCAGGAGTAGGAGTGGCCTAGTAGGGAGATAGTGGGCACCTTCCTCGTGGGTTACCACTCCCACTAGAGAGCACAAAAACCAGGACAGGGAGAGTGGAGGCTAGACAGAAAGGCTCCCGCCAGTATGTGTGTGGGCTGGATAGTGGAACTGGTTGGGTTGCACTAGGCTTCAATGCCCATTGACATGTATGAGAGCTAAATGGGATGTGGGACAGACTGAACAAGTCTGCGGCCCATACCGGCAAGCATGGGAACCATGGTAGGGAGCAGGCCTGGTGGGGGTTATGGGGGGTCGCCCCAACTAGGCTGCCGCTCCCACTGGTTTGTGTGAGGGCCAAGTATGAAGTGGGCAGGATTGGGCTGGACTACAACACCCATTGGTTCAAGTGGAAGACAGGGCTGGAAACAGAACTGACCCAGCAACTGTAACCACCAGCATGTGCATAAGCTGACAGGGGCGATGGACTGTGCCGGACCCTGTACTGGCAAACTCACACAAGAATCAGGCCTGGGATCATCTCAGATGAAGTTTCTTTGGAGATCCCTCCAACTGAACTGCTGATCTCAGAACCCCAACCATGAAGAGATTATTTTGGTCAGTGGATTCTAAAGAGATTTCATTGCGATTGGAATGGCGAGATTGGCAGAACTGCTGAACTATCAAAACTGCTTGAGTAGGACCCTCGGAGCGTGCCTCGTATCAGGGACCTGGGATGGGTGGGAGGCTGGGTGGGCTTTTCCCTTTGTTTCTCCCCTGACCCTAGATGCAGGGAAAAAGATGATATTAGTGTGGAAACAATGGCATTACCCACTTTAAAAAAAAATTGAAAAAAAAAATGAAATGTCAGAGATGATTCATATGCATGGTTCCACAACTTTTTGACTACCTACAATGTTGTAGTCAAGCAATATGCAAATAGTAAGGGCTGTAAAATGTGTGAAAAGCAGCTTCCTGCCATCAGGAAACTTGCCGACTAGTACATGAGACAGACGTGTGCCGGAACAATCAATCGACAACGGGACAAAAACCACTGAGATAGGTAGAAGCTGTGTCGTTGGAGCCACGGAGGCAGCTGTCTTCCAGCACTGCAGGAAGGCCCTGAAGTGTGCAGTCTGGTCTCTTACACCAGTTAAGACCCACACCCAAAGATAAACGCAAGTAAATATCCCCATCCCCTCTCACACAACAATAGACAGAGCTTCTACTGAGGAGCCTCACTGAAGACTCTCTGTTTGCTTTTGGAGGTAAAGTTCTTTATTCTCTGCTTCTCTCCCATACCACTTCTCTCCCTTGAACGCCACTTTTACACATCTTTAAAATAACATCTTTCTTTTTTTTTTTTTATTGTTGCTTACATTATATTATGTAGTACAGTTTTATAGGCGCTGGGGATCCCCCCCACCCCTCCCATACCCCTCCCCCCATGGTGGATTCCTCCACCTTGTTGCATAACCATAGTTCAAGTTCAGTTGAGATTCATTGCTTGCAAACACATGCCTAGCATAAAGTTCAGCGTCTTATTGTCCAGATAAGTTCAGTGGCCTCTTGGGGAGACCTTCTATGGTCTGAAGATAGGTCTAACAGAGTAAAGATCCAGTCAGTTAAAAGCCCCAACAAGGCCTCAGTATCATTATACAACATTATGGAATTAATTGACATAGTATTGGGTAAACAATATGTTAAAAATAATGCAAGTTCCATTCTTCGAAACATCTGGGTTGAGACAGTATCAATGACAGGTTCAAAAAATAACAAACAACCAAACAAAAAATTACAGGTTAAATCAAGGCAAACATGTGGTATCTAATCTTTTGGGATTCGCTCATTTCCCTTAGCATTATAGTTTAACATCTTTCAAAATGCGAGTATTCAGTCTGAGAAGTGACCTCAGTGTCGGGGAGCCTGCTGAGGGAACGCGAGCTCATTCACTTGCCTTTTACTGACCTCTAGTGGCCATCTGTTTGCGTGGCAGGCAAGCCAACACGTTTACACAGGTGCTCGGAATCGGTATTCTCCGATGAACTCTGTCAGCTATATTCCTTTCTTCTGCTGAGTTGCTTGCTTTTTCAACTGTCCTTTTGTGTAAATGTCAATACAAACTTGAGTTCTAGTGCATAATACACAGAATGGTCCTCCACATATAACCCTCCCTTAGAATGCGGTACAAATGTTATTATCTAATTTTACAATCACCTTAAGCAAGCGGCTGTGGACCCAACAGGCAATTAGAGCAGGATGCTCCACGAGAGCCCAGCCAGAAATTAGACTGAAGGAAAAAATCCTTGGGATCCATCTTCCTTCCCAAACAGCTAATTTCGTTAGTCGCCCTTATCTCATCCCAAAGAAAATTACAAGCAGCCCAAGTTTCAGCAGGAGAGTTTATTGCTAAACAGAAGAAAATGCTGCCGTGATTTGTGAGGCAATTGGAAGGGGAAACTCCGTCACGGAACCCACCAGACACCAGCCTCTTTGTTCTTCTCAGCCATTTCTCTTCAACCACTTTCCATACAAGAGAAATAAACTTGATCTACAAAGGCATTAACAGATTTGATGACATCTGTACAGCAGGCAGCAGGGCCGCATGTCGGCGAGGGTGTTCTGAATGGTCATGCGCAGGGGAGGCTTGTGGCTCTGCAGACAGGGAGCCAACAAGGCACGAGGAAGCCCTTGCCCAGCATTCCTGCACACTCAGTGAAATTAGATGGACGTGCAAAATGATAACACGATGATTTAATCAAACTAAAGGGAACAGATAGGCTAAGGTATAGATATCAGGAGCCATTAAGGAATGTAAAGATAAATCTACACTGATGAAAATGCAGCCAAGTCATGGGCCTGGCGTGAAAGCGTAGCAGTTCAAGTCCTCGCCTTGAACACACTGGGATCCCATACGGGCGCCGGTTCTAATCCCGGCTGCTCTGCTTCCTATCCAGCTCCTTGCTTGTGGCCTGGGAAAGCAGTCGAGGATGGCCCAAAGCCTTGGGATCCTGCACCTGTATGGGAGACTTGGAAAGAAGCTCCTGGCTCCTGGCTTGGGATCAGTGCAGCACCAGCCATTGCGGTCACTTGGGAGTGAACCATCAGACGGAAGATCTTCCTTTCTGTCTCTCCTCCTCTCTGTATATCTGCCTTTCCAATAAAAAGATTAATAAATCTTTTTAAAAAATGAAAATGCAGCCAAGTCTTAAAGGAAGGTTCTTCCTTCAAAGAGAACATATGGAAATCTATGAGTTACCTCAGGCTCTCTGTCTCTCCTCTCCCCCATCTGGCTGGCACCTTAAGCTTATTCCTAGTCTAGCAACTGGGTAACCCAGAAGTCCTAAAATAGCATGCAATTTTCCTTCAGACAGTCTAATTACAACTCAATAAACCTTTGGCACATCAAAGACGGGCTGTGCTGTAAGTGGAACAGAAATTCAGGAAAGTTTTGCTCCAGCCTTTATCACCAACAAAAAGACTCCCAGAAAAGTTTTCTTTGTGTGAGGGAAAGCAACATTCCACTTTCATCCTCACAGATAAAACAATCCAGACCTTGGGGCCCAGGGAAGGAGCCTAGCGGCTAAAGTCCTTACCTGGCACACACCAGGATCCCATATGGGTGCCAGTTCTAATGCCAATGGCCCCGCTTCCCATCCAGCTCCCTGCTTGTGGCCTGGGACAGCAGTCGAGGACAGCCCAAAGCCTTGGGACCCTGTACCTGTGCAGGAGACCTGGAAAGAAGCTCCTGGCTCCTGCCTTCAGATTGGCTCGGCTCTGGCCGCTGTGGCCACTTGGGAGTGAATCAAAGGATCATCCTGATCCTTGTTTTATTGTTTTTATTTCATGCGCAGCAGCTGTGGGCATAATAGTTAACAGCATGGAATCTATACTCAGCATGCCTACATTTGTACTGCAACACTAACAAAGCATGTAACAAATGCCAAACCAGTACCCTATTATTATTCCACAGCACAATTTCTGAAAGTGTTCGACTACGTAAATGGGGAAGTAGGTACACAGCACCATGGAAGGCTGCAGAAAGTGACCAAGCTCTTCACCCCTTGAACCCACATGGGAGGCCAAGACGAAGATCCAGGGTCCTGATTGTAGCCTGGCCCAGCCTGGATGTTGCGGTCTTTTGGCTAGTCAAACACATTGTGATCATAATCAAAATATCAGCTACCAAAAGAAAAGCTAAAATTTATACTGAAACACAAGAGGCCCTGAATATCTAAAACAGTCTTAAATGACAAAAACAAAGCTGGAGGCATAGTAACATCAGATTTCAAGACATACTACAAGGCAGTTATAACCAAAATGATCTGGTACTGGAACAAAAATAGACATGCAGATCAACAGAACAGAATAAAAAGGAAGTAAGCCATATACGAACAATCCACCTAATCTATGACAAAGGCGTTAAAATCACTCTATGAAAAAAGTATAGTCTCCTCAATAAATAATGTTGAGAAAATTAGCTCTCCACATGCAGAAATATCAAACAAGACCCTATCATGACTTCAGTTGCATCCACTTGCTTGCAGAAGGGTTTTCATTCTCTTTTGTAGATGAGCAGTATTTCATCCCACTTATGCACCACATTTTCTTAATCCAGTCATCAGTTGATTCCTGGGTCAATTCTGTTATCTTAGATACTGTGAATTGAACCACCATAATCTTTCACAAAGATCACAGCAGAAATCAATGGTAAGAAAATCGCCCTGACCTTACCTAACTAGACAGCTGTGTGGAATCCAGACTCTGTAGACTTACACTCAATTTGGGAATAATTCCTAGGAGAAGGTTAATTTTAGAAGAGATACCCATCCAGGTGCAAGGTTCCAAATTCCATTTCTGCCTTTGGTTTCAATTATGTGTTTCTGCCACTGAATACTGAATAGATTCTACCTAATGGCAGAGCACCCACAGTCTCCTATGAAAAGATTTGTCTTCACTCTTATCTCAGGGCTATTTTCACTGCTTATTACAATGGAATTATTAAACAGGGGAGTGAGTAAGGATGGGAAGAAACACTGGCCTGGGGGAATGAGCTCCTCTCCAGAGTAATTAATCAATACAGAGCTAACTGGAACCATCACATACAAAGTGAATGTGGCAGACCAGGAAAAATTCAAAGTGAAAAGCACAAAAGGAGTTTGGGGTAGAAGATCCAGAACTGCCAGCCTAGACCAGGCATCCATAATTGAAGACTGAGCCTTCGGTCATGCTTTATGATGGGAAGCAGAGTACATGTCATTCTGCCTAACAATGCCACAAAATCCCCCAGAGACTCTCATTTCCTGTCCACCATCCCTCCTTGAGCTTATATATCTAAGAATACAGTCCTGTTTATCCCCTGCAGATTCATTTAAGACAAATTTGTTTCCCCTTTACTCTTCAAATGAAGATATCTATCCTTAGAGATACACACCCAGTCATATTGGGTATCTATGATATGGGACAATGCTGAGTCCTTAGCCTTGTCTGGCTTGCTTTCTTTGGAACAACTTTTTTTAAATATATCGTCACATAAAAAGAAAAAAAAATACACATATATATATAGTCACACGAATGTGATACTCTATGTAAGGAATAGGTAGACGTTATCCTTTCTTAAAGAAAGATTTGTTTATATTCATCGGAAAGGCAGATATAGAAAATGAAAGACAGAAAGATCTTCCATCCACTGCTTCACTCCCCAAATGGCTGAAAGAGCAAGAACCAAGGTCAACTGAAAGCCAGGAGCCAGTAGCTTCTTCCCGGTCTCCCACACTGGTGCAGTGTCCTGAAAACATGGACCATTCTCCTCTACTTTCCCAGGCCATTAACAAAGAGCTAGCCCAGAAGTAGAGCAGCTAAGACACGAACCGATGTCCTTAGGGGATGCTGGCAATTAAAGGTAAAGCATTGGTCTGTTGAGCCACTGTGCCAGCCCCTGAAGATACTTCAGAAAATAGTTTTCTAAATATCCTGACTTTGTGATTGCTTCAGCAGCTCATATACTAAATATCCTGACTTTTCTTGTTTTGGTATTTGCTGCCCATTAATACAAAACATTTACCTTTGATTAAACTTCATGATTCTCTTGGGAAATCAGATATACATGTCCTTACTACTGAACTTTTTAATGACTAGGAAATTTTGTATACAAATTATGAAAATAACTCACTAGTTTCATAACCATAATATATTACTTTTTAAACCACGTTTTCATCTTACAATGACATTATAGTTTTTCCTTTCAGAGTTGTGATGGTTTTTTTAAGAGTTGATATAATAAACCGCCACAGATTGAGTGGCACAAGCAACAATCATCTCTTCACTGTTATAAAAGCTACAAGTTCAAACTCAAGGTACTAAATCACTAGCTTCTGCCAGTGTCCTCATTCTGTCGTCCCTTTAAGTATATTTGTATCCTAATGTTTTCTTCTTAAAGGGCTCTACATTGGCCTTCCGTATCTGTAGGTTCCAAATCCACAGTAAACCAAATGTATATCAAAACATATTTGTTTGAAAAACCTGGCATCTGTGTTGAAAACATGTTTTATTACCTACACAGAGTATAGTACTTATATAGCAATTATTTTACATTCCAAATTGTACCTAATCTAGAGATGATTTAAAATACTAAAACAAGATGTGTAGGCTATATGAAAATACTACGTCATTCTTCATAAGAAACTTGGGCATCACAGATTTGTTTTATTTAAAGAACATTTTTCCTTTTTTAAAAAAAAAATTTTATTAGAAAAGTAGATATACAGAGAATAGAAGACAGAGAGGAAGATCTTCTGTCCGCTGGTTCACTCCCCAAGCAGGAGATGAGCCAATCCAAAGCCAGGAGCCAGGAGCTTCTTCCGGGTCTCCCACATGGGTGCAAGGTCCCAAGACTTTGGGCTGTCCTCGACTGCTTTCCCAGGCCACAAGCAGGGAGCTGGATGGAAAGCAGAGCAGCTGAGACACAAACTGGCACCCACATGAGATCCCAGCACATTCAACGTGAGGATTTAGCACACCAGGGCCCACACATTTTTTTTTAATCACAGGAATAACTACAATCAGGTTGGATTAGGGCCCTTCCTAATGACACCATAAGCCTTAATTAACTCCCCTTAAAGTCCCTATCTCTCAATGCAGACACACCCTACGGAACAAGAGGTAGAATTTCAATCTGTGAATTTGGCAGGGACAAAATTCAGCCCATATCAAGTTTACTGTGCTGCAGGCAGTGCATAGGGACAGCATGACTGGATCGTATGCACTGCAGATGTATCCCCAAGATGCTCCTGGCACATGGGGGCACTGCATAAGTTAGTGTCTGTTGAACAAAGATAAATGTTTCTGTAAATATTAGCTTTTTACTTCTCTCCTCAATTTTATTTTGCTGATCAATCTCAAATCACATTTTCCGTGAATGTGTGGCACTCTGCTGTAAGGAAAACTTAGCACAATTGTTTTGTTCAGCTTCCTCTAACATGCGCAAACATCCTATATGTCAGACAGCTTCTCAAAAAGCTCATGCCAAACGCCTAAAGAAGATATAGACCTCTGTTCAACCTTGATAAACTCCTGAGATTTTATTTCTATTCAAGGTCAAGGTCAAAATTTACACATATTCAAATAAATCGTTGATCAAAAAGCTCCTTTTGAATTGAAATAAATTTCGTTGAATGAACTAAATGCAATCCTTTCCAAAGACTTCCATTCTTAACCATTTGCAAATTACTTTGGCATCCATTATTACCCACTACTTCCCCTTTACCAGGCCCTGCTGCTGCTCCTCCCAGCACCCTCTAACAGAACAAAATGTGGCAACTATCATCCCATCTTCCAATCTCTGTGGCCTCTGCTGCCTCACCTGTGCCTACCAGGATGTGAAGCTGTCCCTATTCTACTAACCAGTACCCAGTTTCCTTCTTATCAGGAATAAAGCAACTTCTAATTGTCCCCTACAATGCCACAGCATAACCCTGACACTATCACATCCCAATGAACAGGAGGCCCATTAATAAACATGCAGTGCTGTGAAGAATTTCACTGATCCCTCTCCAGGTCATTAAATCTACACATGTTTGACGGGCAATAAAAGAGAAATGTGGAATGATAATGGCAGTGGCAGGAGGCCACTGCTCTCCTAGCCTGCTTTAACCACAAGAAAAGACAGGAAATGATCCATGTATTTTTTTGAATATGTATATTTCTGTTCATTATGACTAATTTCAAATGCCTACACATATTTCACAGGCAACTGATTCATAAATAAAATTCAGGCTGATTTCAGCATTAAATTCTTTCTACTTCAAGAAGGGATATGATATTTTGTTTGATTAAGTAAGCAGGAGTGGGTTGTGCCCTAACTGTAAAAGTTTTTGTGTAGGGGTGACTTGGAGGGCAGGCGCTAATCAAAACACATCTCTGTTTGTCACCGTTTGATAGATTCAAAGGATGCTGCCCTACACTGATACTAAGCAAAGTCAGTTTCTAATTCCAGAAACAAATCATCAAGTCAATAAAGATAAAATAGGCTTACAAGTTTATTCTTTAAAGCTAAAATCAAAGTGATAATTCATACCATAAGACAGGTTAAAATTACTTTGGGTATTTTATTCCAATTTCTTATCTCACAGATAAAGACAAATATATACTATATATCATAAAATGAATGCCTGAAATACCTAACGCTGAATATCAGCAAACTTTATCATGGGTCTACAATAATGGCTAATATTGAACCAAAATAAATAAAAATACTGCAGTAAACTTCTGATAACCGAACACTCACCATTTTCTATTCTGAACAAAGAGTTCTTGCCCAGCATTAGGTTAATGACTTACATCACTACAAGAAAAGATAAATAAGAGAAAAGCACATGATTTTTCAACCAAAAAAAAAAGGACTCTTATTTGTGACCATTTAAGTCTAACGTTTTGAACAGCCCTGCACTGGTGGCTCCTATCCATCAGTTCATCTGGACTTAGCACCTACCCCATCCCCAGTGGTTTTTCCAGAACTACTGCCTTCACTATGAAATTCCAGGGTTTTTCCCAATTCAAACTTAGACTTGTTCAGCATTTTTATTTTTCCAACAAAGATGTCATGGACGGAATAAACTAACGGCAAACTTCATTTTAATGCCTTGCCAATGCTATCTCACATCAATTTACTGACAACTTTTTTCAAGTCATTTTTTTCACTTCTCAGGTCATAATTTCCATCATCACCTTCCAGGTTTCACAGATCTGTTGATGATGAGTCTAAGTCTTCTGTATCTGATTGTCAGATTTTTAGTAAAACCAACACAGAACAGATGAGGCAAAGGGTACCAGTCATTTTGACATCAAGATGAGCTTCAACAATACTCTGCCATTTTTGACCACAGGTAAGATCCTAGCCAAGAAAGTTATGTAATATTTCCCTGACAATTCTCAGTAATTCACGGAAATTTTTTTTTTAATTTATTTTTTGGAAAGCAAGATATACAAAGAGGAGGAGAGACAGAGAGGAAGATCTTCCATCCAATGATTCACTCCCCAAGTAACCACAACGGCCAGTGCTATGCCAATCCAAAGCCAGGATCCAGGAACTTCTTCCAGGTATCCCACATGGGTGCAGGGTCCCAAGGCTTTGGGCCGTCCTCGACTGCTTTCCCAGGCCACAAGCAGGGAGCTGGATGAGAAGTGGAGCTGCTGGGATTAGAACCGGCACCCATATGGGATCCCAGCGCATTCAACACGAGGACTTTAGCCACTAGGCCACACTGCGGGCCCGTCATGGAAATTTTTAAATGCACCTTCAACATACTGCAAATAAATGAGATTCATTTCAAACACATGAGCCTTGTGGCCATCAGACAGAATTTTGATTCTTTGAGTTCTCATAATCACTGTTTTTCCAACATCTCTTACATTAAGCATAGCAAGTGCATTCACATTGTATAAATTCTTTCTTAGAAAACTGATCAACCACTTTCTTCTTGCTCCCTTTTGCCACCTTTTGCAATGCACTTGTTCTTCTCAACTGCTATGGTGCTCAAGGAGCCAAAAAACAAAGCTGATGTAATACATTTTATGAGATGGAAACCTTCATAAGGAAAGGAAAACCGGAAGGAACAAGTCTTTGTTCAAACAAAATCCTTAAACAAATGAAATCTCGTCCTAAATGGATATCCTGTTAGTATTTATGCAAATATCACATTGAAAGAACACAGAGGAGCATTATAAACGAGCTTTAGGGACTATGTTAGTAAGAACAAAGAAGCCCCCTAAAGTAGCAAAACTTTGATGCATTTACATAGATGCAAGACTCAAGGAGTTAACTTGGATTACAGGATTCCCAAAAAGAGACAAAGGGAAACTAAGGTAGGTGGTCCATATGTTAACTCTTGAATTTAAAAAATACAACTGTTATTGCTATCAGAACACTTAACCACAATGACTGTGTTACTCAGAGAAACAGAACAAGTAGGGTGTACACATACACATACCAGGTCACTCAAAGAGAAAAATCATGAAGAATGAACTTGAGACAAGTCCTTCGATTTTCTGTCTGCGAGCTGGAGATCCAAGAAAGCCAGTGACGTGATTCACACTCACGTCTAAAGGCCTAACACCACGGACACTAATGCTTGAAATCCCAGTCTAAGAGTTGGAGAAGATGAGATGAGCTGTCCTAATTCAAACATAGAACCTGAAGCAAAAAGGGAAGAATTCCTCGTTCCTCTACCTTTCACCTGTTGATTGCCACCATGGCCTGGATAGTGCCCATTTGAGCAAGGCTTCCCCCATACTGGACATGTCCTCCCCTGTATTGGGCTGGGCCATCTCCCATCCTGAACCCACTGATTCACTGCTGATCTCCTCTGAAACACCCATGCTTACACATTCTGAAGTGATGTCTGATTTGGGTAATCCATTGCAACCCAAGCCAACAAATAAATTCAAGCATCACACAGACTTACCTGGAAAAGCTAGCTATAATTCCATCGACACTTTCATTCACGATCTATCTTCTTTATGAGTGACATTTTCTTTTGTTAAACATTTATACCCATTCCATCAGGCTACAGTTAAATTCTAGGAGGCCTGGGTGCGATGTGCCATTTTGAGAGCTGAATTTGTCTCTCTGTTATGATTATAAGGTTTTTGCTGATTTTAGAGTCAAACATAAGCTATGAAATACATTTTCAAACTTCTAGAATTACAAAAACAGATAATTCATCATACTACCTCCTACACTGTCAAATACAGATGTAACATGCAAACAACACAAAAATATACCTACATATGAGCAGATACCATACGCACGTACAAAGAACAAAAGTTGGCTAACTTGATTATTTGGAATGTACATCTAAAGGGCTATCTCACTGCATTTTGACTTAACGCTGTGAAATAATTAATATTGAATTTCTATAAAGTTACAACCAATTTCAAAAGGAAAAAATTGATATGACTGTAAATGGTCAGATACATTTTCCTAAGTGGTTACAAGACTAAATGAGGGTAATACTGTAACAGCAGCCAGCACAACTAAGCCATGGTTTGAATGCATTGATGAGTTAAGTGAAGCTCTATCTTTAGGAACAGCAAACATGAAAACAATTCTAAGTAACTCTAAAATTCTTATGCAATGTATCGTGACTTTTACACATATATCCTTTTATTTAATTCTCATAGTTCTACAAAATAAATGTCATTGTTATCCTTTTTTGTAGTAAAAATAAAACAGTTAATTTTTTAAGATTTGCTTCAAGACTCAGTTTTAATGACAACTCCACCAATTACTGGCTGTGTCATTTTGAACAAGTTATACATCCTCTCTGTACTCCAATGGCTTATTAGTAAAAGGAAATAAAACTCATAACTGCCAGAAGGTTGTCATTAACGTCAAAATTAGACATTGTGAAACAACCAGAATGCCTGACACAAAGTGCTCAGGAGATTTTCAATATTATTTTAAAAGGTAATTAATATCTCTGAGGTTAACTTCAAAATTGTAAGAATAAAAACAGAATCTGGGCCCACTTTCTTCAAATGTCTATACTCTCAATCTATCAACTATATAGTATTATTTACCAAACACACTAAGAGATTATACTATCCTCCTAAGTCTTACATGTTTTAAAGATTTCAAGGTGGATTTTCATTTTTTTCTTACCAAAAAATAAGCTTGTACTGGGCTTTTTGACCATTTCCATATCCTTTTCAGAGAATGTCATTTAAAACCTATGTTCATTTTTAATTGGGCTGTATTTTATGTTATGGAGCTTATGCATATTTTTTTATTCCAAATATCAGTCTTTTATTAGGCACATGTTTTCAAATCTTCTATCTCATTCTGAATGTTGCAGTTTCACTTTCTTGGTGGTACCATTTACAATACAAAAGTTTTTAATTTCAAAGTTATTCCAACTTCTGTTTTTTGTTACCCATGTTTTTCTTAGTATATCTAAGATGCACTGCCTGACTCATAATTTACTCACAAGATTTTTTTCAGTGTAGGCTGTTATGTATCTGGATACAAAACTCTCCCAACAGCATTTTGGAGTGCATTATTCCCTCCACTGAGTTGCGCTGACACCCATGTTGAAAATTCAACTGATGGACTGAGTTTGGACCAGAACTGGAGTGGGAGCTAATGCTTCCGGCAGGTCATTGCAAAGGGAAGAGCACACTTATTTCCCACACTTCCCTACAAAGCACACAGCCTAGTGGAGAGGGGGCACCATTTGGAAGGGGATCTGGACCAGCAAGGAGAAAACATCACTAGGATCAGCAAAGGTCATGAAGCTGTGACGGCTACATCACACACCTGGCTCTGTGCAGGCACACACAGATCCAGTGATGGCTCTCAACAGGATAAAACCATGTTCCCCCTGACTTTGAGTCTAGTCTCGTGGCCAGTTTGGGGCTTTGCAGTATCGGGGAATGTGAGTCAAAAACACACCCTGAAACTTCCACAAGCTCCAAGTCACAAGCTACTAAGGTGGGGCAGGCATATGTAACTGGTGCTAGGAATGCCTCTGTCCTCTCCATGGCTGGGTCTGGCTCACACAGATGAGTGATCCCTCAACATCCTGGGACTACTGCAGCCTTGTGTGCAAACACTGGCAATTCTGTGACTACCCGGTTGTGTGTGCTGTCTAGCTGGCTCAATGGGCACAGAGAACTGCAGAGATACTATGTGTAGGCATGAGTGGGGATAATACACTTGTGGGCTAAACTCAGGTGTTGATCACCTCGAAAAAGAAGAGGCGAGGCTGTGATTTAACTAACAGCAATGATCACTGCATTCCCCCACACTGACAAAAGAGGAGATTCACCGTGCCCAAACTGGGCGTCATCCATCATCCTGGAATCCCACTCCACACTCTGGCAATGACCGGAGTATACTACCCACACACAGACCACACTTTCGGAGACCAATAAAGGAGCAGGAATTCCACAATGTCATGGGTACATGGCTCAAAGATTAAAAACCAAGAGAGGAGAAAACCAACAGGTATACTAGAAATGCCTAAGAATGAATGAAGAAATAAAGAAACAAAGGCAAGGAAGATGTTATGAATGAAGATGAAGTGTCCAGTTCAGTGACTCAACTGCCTAATCTTCCACCCCCAAATGCCAAGATCCCATTTGGTGCTAGTTCATGTCCCTAATGCTCCACTTCCCATTCAGCTCTTTGCCTGGACCTGGGAAAGCAGTAGAGCACGACCCAATACCTTAGGACCCTGTACCCACATGGAAAGCCCAGATAAAGCTCTTGGCTCCTGGCTTTGGACTAGCTCAGCCCCAGCTAGTCTTTCTCTGTCTCTCCTAATTTCTGCACACTGCCTTTCAAATAAAAAGAAATAAACCTTGAAAAAAATGAAGATGAACATAACAAACATAAATTGAAAGAATTTGCTACCACCATCCAGTCTTACAAATGATAGTTTAAACTGTGCTACACCTGGAACCTGTGCCATGATATTCTAAGTTAAGCGTCTGCCTTGCACAGCTGGCATCCCATGTGGGCTCCAGTTTCTTATTTGTTCCCATGTCAAGTCAACTTCCTGCTAATGTGCTGAATAAAACAGAAGTAGATGGCTTAGATTCTTGGGTTCCTTCACCTACTTGGGAAACCCAGAAGAAGCTTCAGGCTCCTGGATTTGGACCAGCACAGCTCCAACTGTTACAGCCATTTGGAATGCAAATTAGGATGGAAAATCTCTCTCTCTCAATCTGCCTCTTCCCTCTCCATAAATCTGCCTTTACACTAAAAAATAAATCTGTTTTAAAAATGTGCTACACACATACATTGAGAATAATGGTCACCATTTTGAAACAATGTGAAGGCAGAAAGTCGCTTAGTAAAAGTTTTTAAATGAGAAATCTGATGAAAAATAATAGGACAAGATCAACACCTTTTGATATTAACCCTGGAAGCAAATTGCCTAAGCTCTCCAATCAACAGATACATACAAGCTGAATGGATTAAAAAAATGAGACACATACCTACAAGAAATACACCTCACCAATAAAGATACACAAACTAAAAAATGAAAGAATGGAAAGAGATAGTCTAGGACAACAGAAAGATAAAATGAGCTGGTGTAACCATTCTAATATCAGACAAAATAGACTAACACAAAACTGTTTAAAAAGAGACCAAGATGATTTTTACATAATGATTAATGGATCAATTCAAGAAGAAGGGCCCGGAGCGACAGTGTAATGGTTGAGGTCCTCTCCTTGAATGCACCGGGATCCCATATGGTCACCAGTTCTAATCCCAGCAGCTCATGTGATTCATTGGATGGAAGATCTTCCACTCTGTCTCTCCACCTCTCTGTACATCTGCCTTTCCAATTAAAAAAAAAAAAAAACCTTAAAAAAAATTTTAAGAAGTGACTTTAATAAATGTATATGCCCCCAATGCCAGGGCATATGACTATTTAAAAAAAATTAATGGATCCAGGGCCCGGCAACACAGCCTAGCGGCTAAAGTCCTCACCTTGAACGCTCCGGGATCCCATATGGGTGCCGGTTCTATTCCCAGCAGCTCCACTTCTCATCCAGCTCCCTGCTTGTGGCCTGGGAAAGCAGTCGAGGACGGCCCAAAGCTTTGGGACCCTGCACCCATGTGGGATACCCGGAAGAAGTTCCTGGATCCTGGCTTCGGATTGGCATAGCATCTGCCAATGCGCTCACTTGGGGAGTGAACCAATGGACAGAAGATCTTGTTCTCTGTCTCTCCTCCTCTTTGTATATCTGACTTTCCAATAAATAAATAAATCTTTAAAAAAAATTAATGGATCCAAACGGAAATTTAAGTTCCAACACAATAATGTAAAATTTCAACACTCTACTCTCACTGATGGACAGGTCAACTAGTCGAAAAAATCAATAAAAAACAACAACACTAATCTATGCTATGGGCCAAATGGACCTAACAGACCCAAAAAACACTTCATTCCACAGATGAAGACATCTTCACCAGCTCATGAAACCTACTCTAGGATAGAACACATTCTGGGCCCTAAAGTTAGCCGCAGCAAATCAAAAAAAATGGAAATCATATCACATATGTTTTCTGACCACCACGGAATGAAGCTGGAAATAAAAAATTCACGAAACTCTAGAAATGATAAAATTCACAGAGCACAATAACACTACTGAATGAACACATCCCAGAAATATCAAAAAAAATTTTAAAAACTTCTGGAAATGAATAAAGATAATAACACAACATATCAAAACTTAGGGGATACACAAAAAGCAGTGAAAAGTATAAGTTTATAGCAACTAATATGAATATATAGTAATCAGAAAGGCATCAAATAAATGATCTACCAATTCATTCAAGGGCACAGAAAAACAAAACAAAGCAAATAAAATATTAGGAGGAAAAAAGAACTAATTAAAATTAGAGAAGAAAAGCAGAAGTTAAACCAGAATATGACACTTAAGACCAGTATATTGAAGAGCTGATTTTTGAAAAAATAAAAAACAAAATCAGTACATCATTGTTCCTACTAACCAAGAAAAAAAAAATAGGGAGAAGACCCAAAAGCATAAAATCAGATAAGAAAAAAGAAGCTATAGCATTGGATAACACAGATCGACATGGAATCCTCAGGAATCACTACAGAACTATGCCAACAAACTGGGAAATATAGAAACCAATAGACAGATTTCAAGACAAATGAAATCTACCTAAACTCAGTCATGATGACACAGAAAATCTAAACAGATCAATAGCCAAGACTGAGATTTACTCAGTAATATTAAAAACCCTCCAACAAAGAAAAGTTCAGTATTAGACAGCTTCAAAGCTGAAATCAACTAGGCATTGAAAAAATAATAATTTCACTTCTTCTCAAACCATTCAAAACAATTGAAAATGGGTTAAGTCCTACTGAACACCTTCTAAGAAGCCAACATCACCTTAATTCTAAAACCAGAAAAAAATAAAAAAGAAACTACACACCAATATCTCTGGAGAATATAGAAAAAAAATTATAACCAAAATATTAGCAATTGTGTCCACCAACAAATAGAAAAATCATTCACCCAGATCAATTTGAATTTATCTCTGCAACGTGGGGGAATATCCAACATGTACAAAACCATAAATATGATACACCACACTGACCAAAAGAAGAATAAAAATCACATAATTATTTCAACATATGCTGAGAAAGCATTTGAAAAAATACAACATCCTGGGCCCGGCAACATAGCCTAGAGGCTAAAGTCCTCGCCTTGAACGCACCAGGATCCCATATGGGCGCCGGTTTTAATCTCAGCAGCTCCACTTCCCATCCACCTCCCTGCTTGTGGCCTGGGAAAGCAGTCGAGGACGGCCCAAAGCTTTGGGACCCTGCACCCACGTGGGAGACCTGGAAGAGGTTCCTGGTTCCCGGCTTCAGATCGGCACAGCACTGGCCATTGCGGTCACTTGGGGAGTGAATCATTGGACGGAAGATCTTCCTCTCTGTGTCTCCTCCTCTCTGTATATCTGACTTTGCAAAAAAAAAATAAACAAATCTTTAAAGAAAAATAACAACATCCTTTCATAATTGAAACTAATTCTTAAGCAAATCGAATATATAAGGCACATTCCTCAAACTAATCATGGCAAAATAGGACTAAGCCATAGGCAGCATCACGTTGAACAGGGAAAAGTTGAAGGAATCGCCACTAAAACTGGGAGCCAAAAAGAATGTCCACTGTCACTTCTGACACTTCATACACTCATGGAAGTTTTAGCCAGATCCCTTAGGCACTCCATTAGGGAAGAAAAACAAAGGTTACAATTTGAAAAGCAGGAAGTCAATTACCCCTGTTTGAAGATGACATGAATCTCAATAAAAGGGAATCACAAAACTGGACTACTGGAACTCATAAGAGAGCTTGTTTAATTTGCAAGTTACAAAATCAATAGAAAAAAATCAACAGCTCTTTTATAAAAAAAAAAAAATGTCACAACTGAGATGTAACATGTAAGATTAGTCCCATTCACAATACATGTAAAATTTTTTAAATAACTCGGAATGAATTATTTTTTAAGATTTGTCCATTATTTTTCATGGAAAATCAGATTTACAAAGAGGAGCACAGACAGGAAAATCTTCCACCTGCTGCTTTACTCCCCAAGTGGCTGCAATCGCCGGAGCTGAGCTGATCCAAAGCCAGGAGCAAGAAGCTTCCTCCGGCTCTCCTACATGGGTAAAAGGTCCAAGGCTTTAGGCCGTCCTCAACTGCTTTCCCAGACCACAAGCGGGGAGGTGATTGGAAGCGGGCTCCTAAAAGGGATCCCAGCAGGTGCAGCAGGAGCAACTTTAACCACCAGTCCACTGCACCGGGCCTACCTAGAATAAATTTAACCAAGCATGTAAGGAATTTCTATAATGAAAATTACAAAACATTATAGAAAAAACAGAAGAGATCAAAACATACAAAAAAAATTTCATGTTTATGGTTTTGAAGATTTAATATTACCAAAATGCCCAAACTACCAAAAAATTAACATATAAAGTACAATCTCAATCATAACCTATAATATTCTCAGATACAGAAAAAACGGTGCTACAACTCATATTCAAATGCAACAGTCTGAATAGCTAAAGCAACCTTTTTTTTTTATTTCTTAAGGTACACTTAAATTCTTTCTTTTTCCTTCTATTTTATTTTTAATTTTGATACATTTCCATAGGCTCTGGGATTTCCCTCACCCTAACCTCCCCAAATTCCCTCATCCCAGCTGATTTCCTCCACATTATTACAATAGTATAAACCTTCATAAGCAGTTATAACTCCATCATTCTGCTATTTAAGTGTAACCTGATATTGCTGCTACAGACAATGCAGACAGTCCAATATCCTATTACCAAGATACATCCAACAGTTTCATAGGGAGTCCATCTTTGATTTAGAAGTAGAGATGCACATTGTGCCATATCTTCACCTCTGGATATGATAGTCTCTATTACACAGTCACTAGATAATCCCTTAAATAAAAAGCCACACAACAAAATCAACAACAGGAATAAAGTTAAACATTTGTATAACACCATGGAGTTAAATAACATGCTGATTGAGTAACTAATGTGTCGATGAAGAAATGAAAAAAAAAAAAAAAACCAGAAAATCTTCCTGGAGAAAATGATGCACCGTGTGATCTATTTGTCAATGAAATTTAACAAGAAACTATCTTGAAGAAATGAAGATAAAAAAAATATCAAAACCCATGGATTGCAGCAAAGATAATATTGAAAGGCTACTGATCTTATAATTTGCTTGAAGGTTGATTATATCAGAGAGAATATGTGGTATTTGTCCTTTGGGGATTGACTTATTTTACTGAGCATAATGATCTCTAGTTGGGACCATTTGGTTGAAAATAGTAGAATTCCATTCTTTTGAATGGCTGAGGAATTTTCCATGGAGCAGGTGTACCACAATTTCTTTAACCTCTCATCTTTGGACAGGCATCTGGGTTGTTTCCATGTCTTTGCTTTTGCAGATTATGCCTCTGTAAATATAGAATTACAAATGTCTTTCTCGCTTGCAGAATTCATTCCTTTGGATATATTCTTAGGAGCAGGAGAGCTGGGTCATATGTTAGGTTTCTTTGCAGTTCTCCTAGCACTGTCCATGCTGACTTGCACAGTGGTTGTACTAGCCTACACTCGCAGCAGCAGTGAGAAGAGGGTACCCTTCTTCCCACATCCACATCAGCAGGTGTTATTATAGTACAGTTCTGAATGTAGGCCAATGTCACTGGAGTTAGGTGGAACCTCAATGTGGTTTTCAATTCTATCTCCCTGATGGCTAAGGAGCCTGCACCATCTGTTCACATGTCTATTAGCCATTTGAATTTGTTCTTTGGAAAACTTCTTTTCAGGTATGGTACGATAGCCTAGTGGCTAAAATGCTTGTCTTGCACACACCAGGATCCCATGTGGTCACCAGTTCTAATACCGGCAACCCTGCTTTGCATCCAGCTCCCTGCTTGTGGCCTGGGAAAGCAGTGGAAGATGGCCCAAAGCCTTGGGGCCCTGCAACCGCGTGGGAGACCCGGAAGAGCTCCAGGACCCTGGCTTCAGATAGGCACAACTCCGGCCATTGTGACCACTTTGGGTAGTGAAACAGCAGAAGGAAGATCTTCCCCTCTGTCTCTCCTCCTCTCTGTTTATCTGACCTAACAATAAAAATAAATAACTAAATAAATCTTTATAGGAAGAAAAAACGTCTTTTCATTTTTTTCTTCCACTTCTTCATATGGTTGTTTGCTTTGCTCTCACTGTGTTCTGAAACTCTGTAAATCCTTGAATTTAACCCTGTTATTTTAGCAATGGGTTCTTTGATTTAGTCTTCTGTTGTTCTTTTGCTGGGCTGTTCTGCACACTTTCCTCTGGTATTCGTGGGTGCTATTTCTCTTTCCTGGCAAAGGAACTTCTGTAAACATTACTTATAGGGCAAGTCTGAAAGAGGCCAATTCTTTTTTTTAAAGGTTTATTTATTTTTATTACAAAGTCAGACCGAGAGGAGACGAGACAGAAAGACCTTCCATCTGATGTTTCATTCCCCAAGTGACTGCAATGGCCGGTACTGCGCCAATCCCAAGCCAGGAGCCAGGAGCTCTTCTAGGTCTCCCACATAGGTTCAGGGTCCCAAGGCTTTGGGCTGTCCTTGACTGCTTTCCTAGGCCACAAGCAGGGAGGTGGATGGGAAGTGGAGCTGCCAGGATTAGAACTGGCGCCCATATGGGATCCTGGTGCGTGCAAGGTGAGGACTTTAGCCTCTAGGCCACTGCCCCGGGCCCTGGAAGAGGCATATTCTTTGAGCTCTTCTTCACTTTGGAAGAATTTCATTTGATTTTTTAAGACAAAGGAATGTTTTGCTGGGTACGGCATTCTGAGTTGACAATTTTTCCCTCTGAGACTCTGGTATATGTCGTTCCATTCTCTTCCGGCCTGTAGGGTTTACTCTCAGCGGTCAGCTGATTGTCTGACTGGGGTTCCTCTACAGGTCAACTGATTTTTTTCACATGCACATTTGTTTTCTTAACAATCTTTTTCTTATGTTCAGCTGAAGAGAGATTGATTATCATGTGTTGTGAGAAAGTTCAATTTTGGTCAACCTTGCTAGGACTTCTGTGTCTCTCCTGGATATTGCTTCCTAATAATTTTTCCAGATTATGAAAGTTTTCATTGATTATTTCATTGAATACAACAGCTTTAAACCTATATTCTCTTTCTGTGCCTTCTGGAACTCCCAAAATGCTTATATTTGGCCTTTCAATAGTGTCCCTTAGTTTGTGAATACTTGTTTTTAGTTTGATCCAGCTCTGCTTCCAGTTTTTTTATTATTTCCCCATTGTGACAAGAAATATCTTCCAATTTTGACATCCTTCTTCTGCCTCCTTCAATCCATTACTGAGACTTTCCACCAAAATTTTAATTTGCTCTATTGTGCCTTTCATTTCCAATAATTCAACTTGATTTTGTCTCAGTGTTGCTATTCCCTAAATTCCTTGAAATCCCGCATGTGCTTCTTATTGTCTTTAAGCAGCTTTATAATGAGTTTTCTGAATTCTGTACCCCCATTTTCTTGATGCCTTCCTCAGTTAACTCTGAGATAGGCAGAGGCTTTTGCTCCTTTGCAGGGGAGTTTTCAGTAATATTCATTGTACCTCTGTCTCTTCTTTTACTCTTGGTCACTGAACTTCTGATTAGCAGATTCTTCTCCTTAAGGCAGATTTCTAAGCTGTGTTACTCACAGGTTTACAGCTTGATTTTTTTTTAAAAAGATTTATTTATTTTTATTGCAAAGTCTGATATACAGAGAGGAGGAGAGACAAAGAGTAAGATCTTCCTTCTGTTGATTTGCTCCCCAAATGCCTGAAACGGCTGGAGCGGTGCTGATCCAAAGCTAGGAGCTAGGAGCCAGGAGCCTCCTCTGGGTCTCCCATGCAGGTGCAAGGTCACAAGGCTTTGGGCCATTCTCGACTGCTTTTCAAGGCCATAAGCAAGGAGCTGGGTAGAAGTGGAGTTGCTGGGATTAGAACCAGTGCCAACATGGGATCCTGGTGTGTGCAAGGCAAGGACTTTAGCCACTAGGCTACCACACCAGACCCTACAGCTTGAATTTATTGAGTTTGGTACCCAATTCTTTTGTAGTCATTTGTGCCACATCCTCTAACAAGTTTCAGGCCTGGGTTCTTGTTCTAGGCTTCTATCACAGACTCCCTCTGAAGTCCCAGATTCTGGCTTACCACCCTATCGCCTCCTGTGATCCCATGCTGTGGCCTCACCATTGCCTATGTAGCCTTTTTCCCACTTCTGGTCCCTCCAGATCCACAGCCTTTATCACATTATACAAAATGGTGCCTGATGTGGCACTGGTGGAGCTCTGAGCCTGCTGGCTATTAATTCTGGGGTCCGCCAGACCCATTTTGGGTAGAACCTGCAGAATGCCACATCACAGCCGTTTTCTCTGGGGGACAAGTGCAATGTACTGAGTTGGAAGTGATTTTGTTCCTTGTCTAGCACTGTTACTCTCCAGTCCTACAGCCTTTGCCCCACTACACAGAATGGTGCCTCACATGGCACTGCTGGGGTTATGGGCCTGTTGGTTGTTAGGTCTGGGAGCCACATGGACCCACTGTATGGATTCTGCAGGATGAAAAGTTGACACCGTTTTCCCTGTGGAATCAGTGCAATGCAGTAAGCCAGAAATGAGCCTGCTCCCAGCCAATCCTCCAGGCCCTCAGCCTTTGTCCACTACACAAATCAGCACCCAATGTGGCACTAGTGGAGGTCTAGGCTATGAGATCCACCCTATTCCTGCACCGGCTCTTGAAGTCCACTGCTCTTTCTTTGCTCATGGTCGGGTCAAACAAATCAGTAAGACAGGCAGTTCTGTGCCTGTGTGTACCTCCCAAGCTCCCAGAAACTCCCTTTCCCACCTGGCTGCTGGCTGCTTGAATTGCCACTCACCAACTACTGCTGGACTATCTGGTCACTGCAATACCACTCTGCTGTTGCCACTGCTTCTCCTAGTTAAAGCAATCTTAAAATCAAAAACAAAGCTAGAGGCATCACAATACCAGGCTTCAGGAGGTACTATGGAATGACTGTAAATCAAATACCCTGGCTCTGACACAAAAATAGGCATGCAACTCAACAGAACAGAACAGAATTCCCAGGAATTAACCCACACACCTACAGTCAAGTAGTTTCTGAACAGTTAACTATAATCAATCTGGGGAAAAGGAGAGTCTCTTCAACAAACGGTACGAGAAAAATTGGATCTACATGTGCAGAAAGGTGAAACAAAATGTATACCTGTTTTACAAAAATCAGTGCACAGTGGACAAAGGTTATAAATCTATGACCTGATACCATCAAAGCACTAAGTAAAAATTTTAGCGACGTGCTCATTCCGGCAGTACGTATCCTAAAATTGGAATAATACAGAGAAGATTAGCATAGCCCCTGCACAAGGATGACATGCACATTCATGAAGCGTTATATATATTTCTGGTAGATTCATGACTCCTTATGAAGGACTATACTATTGTAACAATATGGGGAAAATCAGTCGGGGGTGGAAATTTGGGAGGGTGGGGAATCCCAGGCCCTATGAAATTGCACCATAAAATTTAAAAAGAAAAAAAAAAAAACACTTCAGGGACACTCTTCAAGACACAGGCATAGGGAAAGCCTTAAAGGGTTGAATGGACCTTGTAGGGTTTTCTCGATGCTTGGAGCAATGAAACCAACAGCATCGCAGCAGAGCTATCAGAACCACCCAAGTAATGCCCTTGAAACATGCTTCTTCATATCAGGGTTTCTAAGATGACATCAAATAGACATTCCCCCCTCAAGCCCCCAGATACCCACATAGTTTGACAAGCTGGGAGCAGCCTCCAACCTCTCCCTCACTCTCCCTCCCTCAGATACAGGAGGGAAGGGAAGCAAAGGGAAATTGGAAATATTTGTCTCACCCACCTTGACCCTCCCTGCCCTAATCAGTGGTGCTCATGGACATGTATCCTTGTCAACTATGTAAACAACATCAAAAATAAAAATAAGTATTTTTAAAAAAAAAGAAAATAAGGTCTGTGACTTCCTCATCACCAACTTACACCTTACCCCACTCTTGCCCCCAGCTGTGTGTTCAGCAGCTATACTCAGGATGTTCAATTCCAGGCAGCCACAACCAAAGGATGAGCCCCCCTCCCCCACAGCTCTCCCCTACACTGTGGCTGCAGCTCTACCTTGAGTGAGTCAAGCTGCTGCTGGAGTTGATTCTATTTCTCATTCCTCGCCTCTCCTCCCTCAGCTCACTGTCACAGCAGCTCTACTCCAGGCTGGTCCCTATCTTTCACACGTTCTGCTGTGTCCCTTTTCCTCCACCCCCATCCTGCCACCATCACAGGGAGAAGCTCTAGGCTGAGTTCCAGGCTAAGAATGCGAGGGCAGGATTTCTTTCTTCTCCCCCAGCTCATCTGTAGTATAGAGGTCCCACAATTAGGAGGGGTAAACGAAGCATATTCAAGTGTATTCTGTGCCTCCCCTTGCCCACCCATAGTGCTAGACAGTGTCACCCTGGGACTGGAGAGTGACACAGAGACCATTGCAAGCAGAAAGGCAGACTACTGCAGGGATCTGCCCCCTGAACCAGTGCACTGGATGCCCAAGGAGCTCAAGCCTCACACATCCTCAGTAGACTGAGTGCTGCCAGGAAGCAAGCATCCTGCTGGGACTGTGGGGGCCTCACCAGGAGGCTGGCCTGGGGACGTGTGACACCTCACTTTCCCTCCCTCTGCTTTTAATGCCAGTGGCCCAGCATGACTGTGTACAGAGTTTTGATATGTTCCTTTTCTTGTAAATCTTTGTGTTTATCAGTATCGATTTCTATAACTCATCTATGCCATGCTGTTACCATAAAGCCTGGTGGTTGTTGCCCAGCTTCCTTGTAATCTATCTTAGAGGGGCTTGTGTGCTAGTGTTTAGTTAAGAAGTAGCTTACCTGCTTGCCCTGCAAAAGTTTGAGTGTAAAAGTACTTAGAAAAACTCAATAAAATGTGCATGTTTACTTGCCTTTGCATCTCCCGAGTCCCAATTATTCTCAGCATGGTCGCCACAACTCAGGTCCAGGCTGCCACACCCAGGAGGGCCCCCAACAGCAGACCATAAGAACAGGTTGTTCCACCGACAACTGATTTGATATAGAACAGGAAATAGATAACTCCAGACTCTCTGACCTTGATGGAGAACAATTAGGAGAATGGCAGCTTCATGTCACAAGCTAAAGGGCAGAGCATAAGTTTTCATAAGGGACAATGAGATCTCTTATTGAAATCATAGCCAACTTTGAGTTTAGGAAGGTAACGTGCATGGCTGAGTTTCACTCAGGAGTGCTCAGGGCAGGATGTTAGGGAGACTTGAAAACATTCCTCAAGGGTCACACATCTATCAACTTTGAACTGAAGCCCTATTGGCACAAGAGGCTTAAACACAGTTGTTGACCAAATACTGACTGAATAATAAATTATACTAACCTAGGGCCCAGGCTTAAACATATAATCGTACCTACCAAGTTAATGTTAATTTTATGTTTTATGTGTCATTTCACTATGCCAGATATTTTTCAAACTGAATTTTTGCTGTGACGGTATTTTTGGATGATATTCTCATTTAAATAAGGACATTCTTATTTATTTGAAAGGCCAAGTTACAGAAAGAGAAGGAGAGATACACACAGAATCTTCCATCCACTGGTTCAGTCCTCATATAGTCACAACGGCCAGGACTGGTCCATCCTGAAGCCAGGAGCAAAGAGGGTCTCCCACATTGGTGTGGGGGTGTCACCACTTGGGTCACCTTCTATTGTTTTCCTAGGCTTTTTAGCAAGGAACTGGGTTGAAAGTTGAACACATGGGATTCAAACCAGTGCCTACTGGGGATTCTGGCATTACAGGTTTAGGAGGCACAGCATGCCATGCCATAATACCAGCTCTAAATCAGTACATTTTGAGTGCAACAGATTATCTTCTTTAAAGATGGTAGGCTATTCAATCAAATGAAATTCTTAATAGAACCAAGCCTGATGTCACCTAGAAAGAGGGAATTCTTCCTCTAGAATGCCTTCCTGCTTCCTGCAAGCCTGCTGGTCTACCCTGAGGATTTCAGATTTGCCAGTCCAACAAACTCATGGACCTTTTTCTTAAACTAATCTCACTGTATGGATACATACATCTTGTTAGGTCTGTTTCTTTGGAAAGCCCCGGATACTACCATGTTAAAGGATGCTCCTCTTCAGGAGCCATGACAGTGGGAGTATCCAAGCTATTCACTCTTGGCTGAATGTAGGGGGACAGAAATATAAACCTACCAAACTGTAATAGTAGCTTCAATCCACACAACCGAAAGATAAAAAGTAAAGTCCAGCTGCCCCAGGGGTACTGTACACAAACCTTTCTCCAATAAAGAAGTGCTGTATCAATCTAGAGTGACTTATAGATAACTGGATCCAAAGAGGAAAACTAGGAAAAAATCTTCAGTGACTGAGAACTGAGGGGAAAATCAATGCCATTGAATTAATTCTACCATTACTAAGAAAATAAATGACCAAGAAAACAAACAGCCTCCCAGGGTACAAACAGAATTACTACAATGTTGCTAAAATGTCCAGTTTTCAATATAAGATCCTATGACAGAGAAGCGCAATCTATACACATGAACATAAAAGGCAGGTAATAGAAACACCTCAGAATAGACCCAGGTGGCAGAAAAGGACATCCAAGGGAACCAAATATAAGAAATTAAAGAAAAGCATGTTGACCATGTCTGGTCCCATAAAGCAAACCAACAAAGAAACTGAAATCCTGAAGTAAAAATGTATAATAATTGAAATAAAAAACCAGAAAGCCAATCAACAAATTTGAACTGAAAGAACATAATATCTACAAAGTTTTATAGTTTAACAGAGATAAAACAATCTGAAGAAAATGAGAAAAAAAAGAATGGAAAACGAGCAGAGCCTCAGGGAAATATGGAACATCATTCAGTATACTAAAACATAACTATCGGGAATTTTACTAGAAGAAAAAAAGGAACAGAAGAAGAATAACCTAAAATCCAAATTAGGTGAAAATGATATGTAATTAAAATAGTCAACCTTCAGGTAGGATAAATGCAAAGTCATCCATTCTCAGATACATCATAGTCAAAAGACAAAGAGTTCAAGGACAAAAAGATAATATGGATAATTTTCAGTACTACTGCATGTATTCCTTTTAAAATTAACTGAACAAAACAGTGTTGTATTATTGGGCCTGCAATAGAGAGAAATATGCTTTGGCAATGATAGCACAAAGAATATAGGTGGGAACAAAACTCTGAATAAGCAAGTTGTATCAGTTGGTAACTCATGTCTCGGGGTAGAAATGCTAAGACTTTCTTGCTTACCTCTTCCCGTGGATGTGAGTTAGCATCTGATGGCTCACAGAATTTAGAGGAGCTGATGATACTTCCCAGGAGTCTTAATTCATTTTTTTGCTGTTATAATACAATTTAAGGGGATGGATACTGCATAAAGAAATTAAGTTTATTTATCTCTAAGTATCAGAGATTCAGGAGCATGATGGTGGTATCCTGGTGAGAGCTCCTAGCATAGTGGATGGCATCATGGAGGAGCACATGCTACAGGTAGAGATGATGTGATGAGATTGGAAATCAGATTCAGAGACCAAAATTGCTATTGTTGTAACAATCCACTCTCACAGCAACTAACTACAGTCCCCCAGGAGCCACACTAATCCCTCTGAGAACAGCCTTCCTCTCCCTAGTAACCTGACAACTTTCCATCACCACTATGCACATCACATTGGGATAGGGGACACACTCAAACCATATCCAAACCACAGCCACCAGGAGCAACCCCATTATAAGAGGTAGTTCCAATGATACAGGTGAACACCCAGACGAAAGAGATGTAATGGGCAAGAAGCTGGGGAAAGGACACAGGACTTCTGAGTTCTCTCCAGGTGCACCAGCCTTTAGCACCTCCATCTGCATCAATCTGGAAACATTCAGCAAGACTGATGAAATCCTTGACCACTGATGCTCAACTCCCAGGAGGTCAGGAGGTAAGGAATGTGGAAATTCTGAGCACTTAGTAATGTTTGTCTCCTTGATAACCAGACCCTCTAAGGAAGGCTAGCTGGAAGCCCCAGTCCTCAATCATTTCATTAGCATATAAAAAAGATGCTTCCTATTTTGGATATTCCAAGGGTTAAGGATGAAGAACAATAACACTTTTCTTTCCAAAACTCATGAAACCAAAAATCATAAATCAAACCATCTTAAGTCAGCGTGCGTGCAGAATGGCAGTGACTTGAGAGGGGAAAAAAACACAACTTCCCTTGCTGCATCGCACCAAATTTGGCACTCATGAGATAACTGCTTAGTTAACTTAGTTAACAATGCACTTACTTGTTTAATGTCCTTTTCTCTGAGAAGGGGAGAGATAGAAGGCCTGTCCCCAGCTCCCCCACCCAGCTCTGACGCACAATGGACCTCTAGTCAATATCTGTTGAAAAAACAAATGAATGCAGAAGTTTCCGCTCTTCAATTCTTAGTTCAAATTTTTCAATAGGTGTTTACAATAATTTTTATAACTGTGCTTGGCTATACCACATATAAAAGCTATCATAAATATCAGCAAAGTCCATGAAACATTGAGATTCTGAGGGATAAAAAGAAATCAGAGAGGAAAAGGAGGGAGAGCCTCTGGGAACGGGCTTCTCAGCGCACACGTGGCATGCTTCGGAAGGAGAGTGCAGAGGGAGAACAACGCGGACCAACGTGAGAACAGCATCCCCACTGCCATAGCAGCGGCCTGTCCCAAACAAAAGGCAGATGGGTGGCAAGTGGAACAAGGGGCTTCTTCCTGCATACCTCTTCTTCTCCTTACCCTTTTCCTGCATTCCCCCTTGTTATTTCAAGGTAATATTTCATCCCAGAGTGATAAGAGTCTCAGAAATTCCAAGAACACGCAGGCCTTATTTTAAAAAGCAACAGTAAAAAAATATTCTGAGCAGCTAAGCATGTTACCATGGAATTAATAATAAATCTGTACACACTGATACTCCTCTGAGATAAAAGGAAAGAGAAAACTTTTTTTTGAAAAAAAAAAATGATGCTTCTGCCAAATGAGTGGATGTCTGCAAGGGAAAAGGCAGGGGTACAACTCTTGTCTCCTTCCCAAGACTGAATGGTGGTGGGGCAGTCTCCAAGCGTGTATGCTGTGCTAGCAACGTAACAACAAAGCCCAAAGAACATGATGCCGTGAGCCCTCGGGGTTTAGCTGGAATGCCACTTCTACCAATAGTTAGCTGTGTGGCTTCCCACAAGTAACTTACTGAGCCCAAGTCCCAGTTTTCATGACACAAAATGAAGATATCAACAACCTCATAATGCATGGAGCGTTAATAAGAGCGTGCACACCGCAGGTACTAGCCAGGACTCAATAAACTTCTGATTCATGTCCCGTAATCTGGTCATTTTTTTTTCTGACTAATCCCTTTATTCAAAAGAACTCTATACCACCTATATTGCCCACCTTATACCTACTAACTCACATACTGTATTTTAATAACAACCCAAGGTACACAACATCAGGAATTCTAAAAGATACATTTATTTGAAAGAGTTACACAGATGGAGGGATACACAAAGAGAGGGAAAAGATGAAGAAAAAGAAAAACAGATGCCTTCCATGCGCAGGTTCACTCACTACATGGCATCAATAGCCAGACGTCAGGAGCTTTCACCGGAGCTTCCACCTGGCGTCAGGAGCTTCCACCTGGCTCTCCCACGTGGGTGGGAAGGGTCCAGGCACTTGAGCTATCTTTCACTGCTGTTCCAGGTGTATTAACAGGGTGCTGGATAGTAAACAAATCACCCAGGACTCCACCTGGCACTCACACAGGATGCTTGCATAGCAGGTGACAAGGCTTTATGAGCTGCACCACAACTCTGGGCCCAGAAAACATTTTATCTTATTTCATACATATAAACACCTTCAAAGTAATGGTTTTAGATTATTGAGGCTCTTTTTTTTGAGAGCAAAGTTTAATTCTCTTACAAAATTATTATATATCCGATGTTTTAAAGTACTGTCAGAAAAATTAAGATGGCAGAATAGGGTAAGGACACATTTAAACAGACAGAGAAATATTAGCCAGTGTGAAGCACAGAGGCACAGTCCAGGAAACAGGAGAGGACAGAACAGCAGAGACTGACAGACACAGGAAAGCAACAGACACACAGGCATTGAAGCAAATGAAATATATATATCAGATGATTTATCAGAAATTAAAAACACAGTGGATCAAATTAAAACTACAGTGAAGAGTCTCCAAAATAGAATGAAGGAGGCAGAAGAAAGAATCTCAAAATTGAAAGATATTTTCTGTCACTGGGGGAAACAAACAAAAAGCTGGAAGAAGAGCTGGGTCAAGCTAAAAGTATTCAAGAATTGAACACTATTAAAGGCCAAATATAAGAGTAAGGTGAGTCCCAGAAGGTGCAAAAAGAGAAGCTGGGTTTCAAAATGTATTTAATGAAATAATAAGGGAAAATTTCTCTAATCTACAGAATTGGGAAGCAACATCCACGAGGAATACAGAACTTCCAACATGGTTGACCAAAAGCAATCTTCACACAACACATGATCATCAAGCTCTCTTCAATCAAACATAAGGGGGAAAAAATCTTTAAATGTGCATGTGAAAAAACATCAATTGACTTACAAAGGAATGCCAAATTAAACTCACAGGAGACCTCTCACAGGAAACTCTACAGGCCAGAAGAGAATGGAGCAACATACTCCAGATTCTAAAAGAAAAAAATTATCAGCCCAGGATAATGTACCCAGCAAAGCTTTCCTTTCGTCTTTGAAAACAAATAAAATTTTTCCACAGTAAAGAAAAGTTAAAAGAATTTGCCTCTTTCAAACCTGCCCTACAAAAGATACTTCAAGATGTTCTCTTGACAAAGAGGAATAGCATCCACCAAAACCAATGGCAAATGCAAAGAACATTCCAGTGAAATAACAACAGAAGACTAAATCAACGAATAACCCATTGCTAAAATGACAGGACAAAATTAACACCCATACATATTAACCATGTATGTAAATGGCTTAAACTTATCAAACAAATATCATAGATTATTGGACTGGATTAAAAAACAAAATTCATCTATTTGTTGCCTACAGGAGTCACATTTCACCAACAAAAATCAGCTGAAACTTTATCTCATGAATTTTGATATTTTTAGTTTCATCTTTTCAAAACTCATTAAATTCTTCAATGACATCATACAATAGCATCATTTTCTTCAAGAAGGTGTTTGATTTCCATTTCTTCTGCAACACATTAGTCATTCAGTAGCATGCTATTTAACTTCATGGTGTTGTTAATTTCTATTTCTTACTTCCTGTTAATTATGTTTTGTGGCTTTTCATTTAAGGGGATGTATACTAACTGTGTAATGGAGACTATCATATCTAGCAGCAGATTATTTAATTCCATGGCACTGCAAATTTCTATCTTCCTGTTTTTGATTTTGTATTGTGTCTTTTAAGGGGATGTACAGTAACTGTAATGCAGACTATCATATCCAGATGTAAGGATACAATGTAGTATGCATCTCTACTTCCAGACAAAGATGAACTTCCAGTGAAACTGTTTACTATATCTTGACAATAGGATGCTGGACTCTCTGCCATTGTCCCCCTTAGCTTCTGTGCCATGCCCCCTTAGTGACTAACTATACCAGGCTTAGCTGAGGAAACAAAAGGCATTCTCCTAGGGCCATTATCTCAAAGACGTACTTAGCGCATGCTTTCACATGGTGGGCAGCACAATATTCTGCTACCGTCACTGTAATATCTTGATTCCTCTTCCCCAACTCTGTTCCCTGCAACAGGTATGTGCTGTGAACTGTACTACTCCAGGCTTTCTCGCCCTGAGGAGCTCCTAGGCAGCTGACGCCTCACAGGAACAGGCGCTGACCCTAGGACTCACGGGGTGCAGGATCAGCACTGCAGTAAGGCTAAGAATGTTCCCTTTGGGCTTCATGCCTAGGGACCTGGCTTTTTCCACCCTTGCCTTTTCCAACCATGGCCAAGAACTTCTTAAGTGGACATGTGAACATAGCACTGGCCTCCACTGTGCCCACCTTTGAAAGTGCTTATCATCACAGCTCAGATTCCATCTCCTTCCACCAACACCTACTCCATTCCACCTTATTCATTACTACTCAAGTCTCAGCCTATGCTTTTTTCAGCACTGTACCCAAGGATCTAACCCAGAATATAGCACAGTGTCAATAATCAGAATATCGGGCCCAGCACGATAGCCTAGCCATTAAAGTGCTTGCCTCACAAGCACCAGGATCCCATACGGGCGCTGCTTCTAATCTCGGCTGCCCTGCTTTCCATCCAGCTTCCTGCTTGTGGCCTGGGAAAGCAGTCGGAGACAGCCCAAAGCTTTGGGACCCTGCACCCAGGCAGAAGAACTGAAAGAGGCTCTAGGCTCCTGGCTTTGGGTCAGCTCAGCTCTAGCAATCACGGCTGCTTGGGGAATAATTCAGCAGAAAGAAGATCTTCCTCTCTGTCTCTCTTCCTGTCTGTATATCTGACTGTCCAACAAAAATAAATCTTTTTTAAAAATCAGAATATTTATTGCACAAATAGACACATTTAAAGAATGCTCACCAAGATGAGCCAACCAATGCATCAAACAACTTCAATACCTAAGCATCTTAGACCAAAAACTGTTTATTTTCCACACATTCAAGGTTAAATCTAGGCCTTTAAGGGTCTCTGCTCTGTACAACTGTCCACACCTTAGCAACTTCTCATTTAGTATGTCCACTCCCTCTGGGAATTCAGAGGCAGGGATTGGCGATAAGCCTCCAATCCCCCACAGGATCTTCTGCATCTAAGAAGCATCAAGGAAAGAGTGAGCCAAGGAGATTAAATTCCATCACTTGCCCTCAACTTCCACAGACCACAATTCAGGCATATGGCTTACCAACCTGTACAGAAGTTGGAAAATGCTATACAACTGAGTCCCCATTAAGGGGATTTGGCCTGGTGGGACCTCACGCAGTTTTTTCACTCATAGGCCATCCTGTTTGTTAAATAACTAAATGACCAGCATTAGGAAGTGGGCAGATATAATCAGCAACAGGTAAGGTTTGAGAGCAGAATTCTGGGAAAAGCAAGAACTAGAAAGAAAGATAGTGAATCAGGTAAAAGAAACCAAGACGCGCCCGGCGGCTCCCCCCCCTTCCCCCACCCCGCCAAATCAGGGTAAAAATCATGATAAAAAGAGCCCAGCATGGTGGCCTAGAGGCTAAAGTCCTCGCCTTGAACCTGCCCCACACCCCGGGATTCCATATGGGTGCCGGTTCTAATCCCAGCAGTTCTACTTCCCATCCAGCTCCCTGCTTGTGGCCTGGGAAAGCAGTCGAGGACGACCTAAAGTTTTGAGACCCTGCACCACGTGGGAGACCTGGAAGAAGTTCCTGGCTCCTGCCTTCAGATCGGTGCAGACCAGCCATTGTGGTCACTTGGTGAGTGAATCATCAGACAGGAGATCTTCCTCTCTGTCTCTCCTCCTCTCTGTATATCTGACTTTGCAATACAAATAAATAAATCTTTAAAAAAAATCATGATAAAATACAACAAAGACAGTGACCAATAGTGTACCTCAATGTCATCAAATATTAGCATAAATCAAAGGCAGCTGTCCAATTTATACCTGCTTCAGGCTTGTTTAACTTCTCCTGGAACTGAAGCAGGAGAGCAGGCTTCAAGGTGCAATCCTTGTGCCTTAGTATGCAGAATTAGAAACTCCAACGGCAAGGCAGTCATAAAGGATCACAGCCGTAAGCTTTTGTGTAAGGTAGCCCACACAAAAGCTGCTCTTGGCGGTCCACAAGCCCTGCTCAGCAGACACAAAAGGGGATGATCCGGGTAATTCCAGAATCCCAGCCCTTTGTGGTCTTTGTTCCTTGTTGGACACACTTGGGTCAAGACAGAGAGTTTAGCAAGGTCATATGTTGTTGGAAAGAACGGGCCTCATCCTGGAGACCCCTTGCCGGCCTTGATTGGAAACAAAGGTACCACGATAAACATTACTTCATGCCATTTTCCACCAACATTCTGAAAAATCATGATGCCTGAGGAGAAGCAAGGAGCCACAGGGCTCATGCAGTGACCCCAGGACTGCCCTGCACAGGCCAGCAGCCCAGGTCTCCTGTCTAATTTGCAAGTTTCCCTTTTCAGCACATTTTCCTCCCACCAAGCACTGTAATTAGTGTTTCTTTGCGGCCTTAATTGTAAATTTGTTTTGATTAATTAGCCTCAAAGCTGACTTGGCAGTTATTGAGACATTGGCGAAGGTTCTGGATTTATTTAGTGTTCAGACCCCTGCCCCCTCTGGGATTCCTCTCTCTGTCAACACCAAAACTTCTAGTTCAAGACTGTCTACATTATAAAATGTTTTATGTGTCTAATTAACCATTTGTCACTTTGAGGTAAGTACAAAGATAAAATCTCCCCATCCCTTGTGAGGTGATGGATGCGGAGCTTTTTATAGCGCCACGGACCAGGGAGCTCAGGAATCAGTTTCTAGGCCTGGGAACAATGACAAAACTAATATATTAATTTGTGCTGTGACACATTCCTCCTGCTGTGACTTTCCAAATGGGTACTCAAATCTTAAAGCCCCTTCAATCCCAAAGTTTTGAGTCTCTCTCCAGAGTTCAAAGAAAAAACTGAAGCTGTTAAAATTTAGTCCTCAGGTCTGGCAAGGTAACCTAGTGGCTAAAGTCCTCCCCTTGAACACACCAGGATCCCATATGGGTGCTGGTTTTAATCCCAGCAGCTCCATTTCCCATCCAGCTCCCTGTTTGTGGCCTGGGAAAGCAGTCAAGGACAGCCCAAAGCCTTGGGACCCTGCACCCACATGGGAGACCTGGACAACGTTCCTTGCTCCTGGCTCTGGATAGACACAGCACCGGCCATTGTGCTCACTTGGGGAGTAAATCATCGGATGGAAGATCTTCCTCTCTGTCTCTCCTCCTCTGTATATCTGACTTGGTAATGAAAATAATATAAATCTTTTAATATAAATAAATAAAATAAAATTTAGTCCAGCATAGCAGAACCAAAAGTCAGAAAGATCTGTAGAAAAAGAGTCCAACCAAAAGATTAAAGGCCAAGATTCCGTCCCTGTCACTAGCCAGCTGATGAAGATGCTCAGACACGCAATCACAAGGAGTTCAAGTATAACCTAAGCTCAGACGGCTAAAAAGTCCAGGCGTGATCTTCAGGCACAATAAACGAAGGAGAGCAAAGGCGGCTAGCAGATGCTGCACTTGGGTCGTTCCTCTCATACTTGTTTCGTCTTCAGTGTGTTCATGGTGGCAGCCACCAGCAAATGCAGGCATGCAGTTCTCATACCGCGTCATGACAGAGGTATTCATTCATTCATTTTTTTTCAAATATACTCTTTTTTTCCCTCTGACATCCACATACAAATTTTTACATTAGCCTCTGATTACCTACTTGGGCCATAAACCCATCCTTGAATCATGCATTGAAGCGAAGGGATGAAATAATCTGGGTTTTATACCTTCCATGTGGCAAGAAACGAAGAGTGACAAACGAACCTAGTTTGCCACCGGAAGAAGCCAAGACAGGACTACCAGAGTTTTTGCTACACACTTGGTTTAAGCCAATGTCTTGTTTTATCTAAAAAAAAAAAAAAATAGCCATAGGAATGTCTCTCTTCACTTTATATGCAGCTACAAAGATAAAACACACACATACACACAAAAAAACCTCCAAAAAAGGACTTCAAAGAGAAAATGATTAGGTGTATTATAAGGCTTATACGCTGCTACTGAAAGAAAAGATTTGAAAAGATTTTCATCAATACTTTGGGAAACAACTTGGCACAGCCAAGACTGAATATTCATGAACTGCACATCTTAGGAAGCTCACTGCTCCAGGCAGAGCAGTGGATGTTCATCAAACACGGTCTGTTCCCCCACTGTCCCACCTCCCCTGAGTTAGGTCTAGCCACTGGCTTCTTGAGATTATGGCATCTATCTTGTAGGCATCCCTGGGAACCACCCCCCACCACCAAATCCAAACCTTTATCGTGCCAAGTCATCTTTGTGTAGAGGTTAGTTTGTTATCACAGCATAATCTGTTCTGTCAGATTCAATTACCAAAGGAATCTTGTACATATATAAGACAATCATAGTAATGCTCATAATAGAAATTATCAAGCATATCAAATGTATAATGACAAATATGACAGAGCAGAAGAATAATCCTACTTATGCACCCAAGGAAATATTACACAGTAGTAAGATATGCTATTCTATATAACATTATGCATGAGTTCTAACAATACAATGTGAAAATTTAAAAAAAAAGAGCAAGTCCTAAGAGACTGATATACTTTTTTAAATTTCTAAATAAGCAAAAGAAAATAGAAAATATATTATTTTCACATGCTAATACATGCTCCTGATTCTTACTGAACAAAATTACAATAAAAAATCAGCATATAGTTTTTCTGACAGTTGAGACAGATGAGTGAATGAAAAACACATGGAAAAATATAGTTATTGGTCATGTTCTAAATTTGGGATGAGCTAGCCTGTCCATAGATAAAAAGATTAGTTACTCCTCAGGGTATTGAAGATTTCTCTGCACATCCCTCCTAAAACTGTTCACCTAAACTGTTGACATATGTCTTGTTAGAGATATAGAGTTAGACTACCTGAAAAATAACTAGGTTCATTAAAATCATGCTTCAACGCTATAAACTGCTAAATACTAAAATTAAAATAGACACGAGACAGCTGAATAGTAATCTATAGCCATTTTAAGGTGTATAGAACCCGGTTGTATATAAACTAATCATTGAAATGTCAATGAAGAAGTCACAGGATGTGGTTCAGAACTAGCATTCCCTTCTTTTTTTCTTTTAACATATTGGTTACTCAATACCATGTCAATTATTCCATAATGTTATAAATTGTTACTGATGTAATGTTGGGGCTTTTAATTGATCGGGATGATACTCTGCCGGCTCTAACTTCAGATCAGAGATGGTCTCACCAAGAAACTGTTGAACTTATCTGGACAATAAGATGCTGGACTGTATGCTTGGTAAACGCTTGCAATGAAAGAATCTCAACTGAATTTGAACTGCGGTAATGCAACAAGGTGGAGGAATCCACCATGGGGGGAGGGTTTGGGAGGAGTGGGGGAAATCCCAGTGCCTATAAAACTGTGTCACATAATGCAATGTAATCAATTAAAAAAAATGTTCTATTTTTTTTTTAAAGCACCAAACACTAACCCAATCCATGAAGCTTGGCTTGGTTTTAGGAGGACAGGGCTACTATTTCAGACGTGCAATTGAAGTCAGTAGTCTCCACATTTTTCTGCATAAAAAAGAGCAGTTGTCAATAAAACTAGAAAATCACTGAAGGCTATTTTGAGTAGCAAATTTTAAACTGATGCCCCTTCTCCTTTTAACAATTATCCTCAACTCATTTCCCAAAGTACCTTTTATTCTGTATAGTCTCTTATCAACCAAAACACGGCTTTAACCATCTTTCTGTGGAGTGTTATTTCAGAAATCTAAATTATTCAACTGTATTCATAAACTGGTAAGATTTGGAAACAGCTGAAGGACTCTGAAGTAAAGGGTACTTCGAAAAGTCTCTTTCTGCAAGCTTATTTTGCTGGAAAAAGAAAGAAATCTCTGCACATAGGGATCTCTGAAAAGTTCTTGGCAAATGAAAAAAAAATCATAAATCTCAATTTTTTGTAACAAATATCTTTTAATGCCATCTTTTCATAAGGTTTTTTATGTATCCCCATGTTACACATCTCTCGACACTGTAGGCTACATTTTATTAGCTTTCCATTTCTTAGTACCTATCATGGTATGGCACTCTATGATAGACACCTGACACTACTTAGTATTTAAATGAGTAAGTTTATATAACACAGCTTTTCTGGATCTATTTATGGCTTAATCACTGAGGATATCCAGGAGCACGGTAAATCTTCTCTAGTCCCTGATCATACATACAAAGAGCTCAATTAGCCCAGACATGAAACAATTCCCAAAGTGCATTTCAGACTGGGGTCTACTGATAGCATGTCACTAAGTCATCTTCCCTCGCACTTTCCATGTTTCCCAGCTCCTGACAAGTAAGCCAACATCACAAAAAGGAGACAGACAAGAGTTCAGAGCAAACAGTTTGCAATGTTTTGGAAATACTTGCCTCTAAGGTTTTGGCAGCACTCGTATCTTTTAAGCATCAATAAATAATATCATAAAAAGAAACATATTCTCAAAGAATTTAAATCAGATGAAAGAAAGGGCATGCTGATTCTACCAGCATAAATATTTACTAATCTGGCTGCACTTTGTAGACGTCGGGCTGAATGGACCCAAGGTCAGGGTCAAGGCAGCACTGTCTCTGTGTTGTAAGCTCTCCGCTGGAAACTGACTCTTTTCTTCCTTCTGCAATTTGCGTGTTATTTTTTAAAGGCAGGTTCATTTTTGACCTTGTGGGATTGCTCATTTTTAGCAGGTTATTTCCCATACATTATAAGAACCAGCGGCAGCTGTCCGTGGCGACACTTATAAAGCCACCCAGTGGCATATAATGATTCCCACAGTCAATAAATAAATAATGTTGACCTGAAAAGAATAGTAAAAACACAACATCTACCAACAAGTAACTACTGACTGCTAGCTGCTCTACAAAATACCATGAAAGAACACTGTGCCCATGGCAACCCAGCAGCTGAACTCTGATGGTGTTTTTGGAGTTTGTTTTTTTGTTGCTGTTGTTGTTGTTGTTTTTATCTTGGGGAGTGGGTGTGCAATCACATGCCTACCACAGTCAACAATAACTTCTAAATCTGGCATTTCCTGATAATACAACCAGTTTACAAAACAGCTTTCATCCCAGGACCTTAAAAAGATGTCAAATTGGGCAACCAAAAAAAGCTACTGAAAGATAAGGAAACTCCTAAAGATTATGCAATTTGCCCAACGTCAGACAAGGAAAACTTACTTAAGCAAAACACAATTCAAGGTAACCAACTCCCAGACTGTTGCTCTAATCACCAGACAATCCGCTCCCGACAGCAAGGCTTGTAACTTCGCCTTAGGTCCTCAAAACCTTCAGTGGCTCACTGAAGCTCAGGGAATGTACCTGAAGGGCCACCGTAGGTAACTGACCATCTGCACCTGGCAGGATTCTGTCCTTCATTCTAAAGCACTCCCACAAAACAAAGTTTCAAAACCCAGGAAAATTCAGGATTTCCCCCCTCTGTTTCACAGTCTCACAAATGAAGCTGTTCGCCACATCCTACGGTAATGTAATGGAATGTAAACACGTTTTCATTATAAGAACAGAAAATGATACTTCAACTGTACTGGGTGGAGGGACTGTAAAGAGACTGGAGGAATAAAGGCATCTACACGTGGTCCCTTCCTGGTGTGGACAATGTTCTAAATTAAAGTAGCACAAAAACAATGAGAGTTAATAGCATCATGTAACAGGCAAGGCACACTAACAGAGTCCCACACACACTTGTCCTCGCTGCCGCTGCACTTGACATTCTCCTGACCAGGCCCGCTTCCCACCTGACATCTCTCCAGCACTGTTACTCCTGGAAGACCCAGCATCAGGAACACCCACGCCCCGAGCCCTTGCTGCTTTCTCTCTCCGTGTTCTGCTGCTCTCTCCCATCCCCCAGCTCCCCTGGGATAAAGTAGGCTCCACCATGCTCATTTCGCTCATCTGGCTTATCTCCCGTCTTCCAGGTTTAAATGCTTTTCCTTATGCATTAGACAGAACCCCGCAAAAAAAAAAGCAGTAATGGGGGCGGGGAGAAAGCAACACGGTTTCTAATTTTCTGTGATCCGACTTGATATATCCAAGAACCTACAAAAATTGTCCACACCTGGAAAGACGCGTATTCCTACTTCAGCTCTAACACGGAGAGAGCTAAGGAGTTGTCACTTTCCCCCTCAGAACAGGAAAAAGTGGGAAAAAACGAAGACCAAGGACTTAGGCTCGCCACAGAACGAAAGCTGTGGGGAGAACCACTATCCTCAGACCTGAAGAGACAGCTGGGTGCAGTTAAAACGGAGACGCGCCTACCTGGAGCGGAATCCTCCAAGGTCAAAGCTGACAAGGCTGGTGCGGTGCTGGCGGGCAAGTGTTTACCTCTGGCGACTGACATTGCGAGAGGAAGTGGGTCCCTCCAGCAGCCTCGTGGTCTCTCATTTCCGGGGCTCTCTCTGATGGTGTCATCCACCTGTCCAATCACGTCCGGGTGCGCCGCTCAACACCGGAAACGGCTCCTGAGGCAGAAAGCGGCACCACTCTGCCCGAGGACTGCTCTCAGCTGCTTCGGCTCCTTCCGGACAAAACGCATTCGACCCCAGAGCGCCTAAGGCCTCGAGTGTGTCTTGCTTCTTCTCACCCGCTCATTTGGAGCACAAGCGTCTGCCAGTTCCAGGCTCGCCAGTTGCAGGCTCGCCAGTTCCAGGCTGATGCACGAGAAACGAGACTCGCAAGCAGATTGCTACGAGGTCAGGGACGGCTGCTCCGTGACAAACTACCCTCAGAGCCCGTGTGAGCCGGCCCTGGACACTGCAGGCCGCCCGCATGCTGCCTCGGAGCCCCGCAGCGGGAGGCCGGCCATTGCTCTGCTGCCACAGCTCGCCCACCTTCTGGAAACTTCTTCCTCCCTCCATTCCTAAGTGGCGTGGCCTTTCCAAACAGCTTTTATTCTTCTGGTTCCACTGCGGCTAAACTGAATCCAATGCCTGGTGTTGACAGAGGTGGTTGTTTTTGTTGTTGTTGTTGTTGTGTTGTTTTTTTGAGGTGGTGGCTTTTTAAGAACATTCATATTACTTGTTCCTCCTCTTGCTATGCTACCCGTGGGCTTGAAACTTTCCTTGATTCCAGCCCTATCTTGCGGCGACTCCCACATAAGAGTATAGGCCTAGCCCACTGAAAACTGAAATGCAATCATTAAGTGACAGAAGCCTTCCTGTGCCCACGCCTTACTACCACCCAGAGTTTTGGTAAATTTTTTAATTGATTGTTTATTTATTAATTTGAAAAGTCGAGTTTTTAAAGAGAGAATAAGGTATCCCATCGGCGGGTTCACTCCTCAAATAGCCGCAACAGTCAGAGCTGCGCAGTTCTAAAGCCAGGAGCTTCTTCCAGATCTCCCACATGGGTGCAGGGACTCAAGGATTTGGGCCATCCTCCGCTATTTTCCCAAGCACATTAGCAAAGAGCCAAATGGAAGTGGATCAGGCAGGCCTCAAACTGGTGCCACTATGGGATGTTGCTGTTTCAGACGGTGACTTCACCCACCATGCTTCAGCACTGGCCCCCAGGTGCTAATAGTTTACCAATAAATTACAGGTGAAAGTAGATTGTAGCTGCAAAATGAACACTTTTCCAGGAGAAATTTGGGAACAGAGGTCTACAGGAGAGGGAAAAGCAGGAATACTGAGTCTAAACCCCTGGTTGGCATTCTGCCACCTTGTGCCGCCAGCATCCCATATGAGAATCTGTTCATGTCCCAGCTGCTCCACTTTGATCCAGCCTCCTGCTGGACGGACCTGGGAAAAACACCAAAAGATGCCCCGGTGCCTGGGTTTGCGCACACACGTGGGAGACCTGGACAGGTCCCCTGGCTGCCAGCTTCAGCCTGGCCTAGTCCTGACTGGTGTGCCTAATTCATGAGTGAGCCAGCAGATAGAGTGTGTCTACCTCTGTGTAACTCTGACTTTCAGACAAATAAATACAATCTTTCAGCCCCTGATGCTTGTAGCCAGCACAAGCATGGAACGCCCTGTGAGTAGACATCTCTAAAGGACCGTTTACCCTCAATTCCTTTTACTCAATGTAAGTTGCTCAGTTTTCATCAAAAAATTGCCAGGGATGCCAAAAGCAGGAAAAACACAGTTTGAAAAGACAAATGTTAGAAGAGCAGGGTTGGATATAACAGATTTTAGAATTATCAGCAAAATCACAGTAATGTGGTTGACATGAATGGGCCTGATGGAAAAGTAAGTTATCAATAATAGCTAAGTAATATAAATAGAAATATAGGAAGTACAGAAAGGAAATTCTGAGCAAACACTAGGGAAAAATAGTAAAAAGTGTCTGATTTTTCTCTGGGTTACTCAACCTTATTTGTGAATTCTTACTCCAGTCTCTCAGTTTGGTTACTCTTTCCTAACATTTCTAACTCCCATAAGAGCAGTTTGACATAGTGTAGGGACTGGTGCTGTGGGCACAAGTTAAGCTGAGGCCTACAGTCCCATCCCATATGGGTGCAAATTAAGTCCTGGCTGCTCTCCTTAACTATCTAGCTCCCTAGTCAGGTGCCTGGGGAAGAAGCGGAAGGTGACTCCCAGTATTTGGTTGACTGATACCCACATGGGTGACGCAGAGGAAGCTCCTGGGTCCTGGCTTCAGTCTCCCACACAGGTACTGCTTGAAGCTCCAGCTGTTCCGCTTCTGATCTATTTCCTGCTTATGGCCTAGGAAAGTGGCAGAAGATGTTTCAAGTTCTTTGGCCCAGAAGAAGCTCCTGACATCTAGCTTCAGTTCTGACCATCATGACCCTTTGGTGAGTGAACCAGCTGATGGAAGATCTTTCTCTTTCTCTCCTTCTGTCTCTGTAAACCTGCCTCTCAGATTGAAAAAAAAAATTAAGCTTTTTAAAAAAAACTCTAGAACATGGAACAGCACTGAAGCCAAGCCTCCACCTCTGGCACTGGCATCCCATCTGAGCCTGAGAGTGGGCCAGGTGCTTACAAGCTCCTAGAGTAGCTTCAACTGGGAGCCAGTTTTATGTTAGTTCCTAAGTTGAGCTTCCTTTATAGTATTCCCTGATGTTCAGCAAAGCTTGCTACAAGAGGCAGCTTGGGCCATTCTGTGACAAATAAAGGAAAAGGCTTGAGAAACAGAACCAAGGGAATGCGTAGAAATAGTCATACCGAGAAAGCGACTGATGATAACAGTATGCCAGGCACACATGGCCGGAGGGGCAAGTGAGGTATATATTACCAGAGACAATAAGAAGGCTCTGGGGAATCCTTAAAGTCTGGGAGACTTGAAGAAAAAGAGTGTCATTGTAAATCAAGGAGTAAGTGTAGCTCATGTGGGTAGAGCGCAGAAGACAGAATTTAGTAGAAAAATATAGTTGCATTTAAACGCTAGCTCTGCCCCGTATTAACTGAATGACCTGTGGGAAAGAATTTAGCCTCGCTGGCGGTTAGATTCCTTGTGTGCAAAGAGTACAATAGTGCTAATTACGTCACTGGATTGTTCAAAGGAGATCATGAGTTCATAGACATAAAGTGCATAGAATAATATCCAAAAAATGGAAGATGTTGTTGAGAAGGGCTTTTCAAGGGCTCGCCACAATGTTTACTGATAGAAACATATTCATGACGTATGTCGTGAAGCTGTCAGAAAATAGTTGTGGATTTTAGTCATGTCAATATATTAGGTAAAAAGAAAAAATTTGGAAAAAGATACTGGAGTATGTCTAGATTGGGAGGTATAGGTCTTTTAACTATTTCCTTTTGAACTATTTACTTCTGCAGTAATCCACAGTGAATTGTTGTGCCAAGGGAAAAAAATGAAAATTTAATTTAAGGAACAATGCAAAATGATATAAAAATTCTGAAACCGATTGATGTTCTTCAATGTATATTAATAAATTGTTCAGATTAAAGTGCCCTAGGAATTCTCAGGAATCTCTGTTTGCTTACCATGCTTAAACAAGATTATGGTGACGGATGTTCCCCACTTTCTCTTTGAAAATGACTGTATCAACGGAAGATTGAGTGTTAGCCTACATCTCAGCAAACAGGCAGAACATGTCCAGCCCTTTAACATTAGTCAACTCATGGCATAAAAATATCAAAAATGTTTCTCTTTCTTTCTCACCCGCTCTGCCCTTGGTCTTCTCTCTCCCACTCTTCTCCCTTCAGTGTATGCCTGCACACGTGCACACACCAGACACACCACACACACACACACACACACACAGAGTATGTGGAACCAGAAAGCACCTTGGTCCACTTCAGCCCCATTACTAAAATATTACAGACTACATAGCTTAGAAACCATAGAAATTTATTCCCCTCAGTTCTGGATTTGAAACAACTACACAATCGAATGTCTGCACAGAACAGAATGATCCCCTCTGTGAGGGCTCCACCCTCACAGCCGGAACACTCCCCCAGAGTCCTTCCTCCCGGTGTTAGCTCCGTGGTGGTTCGGTTCCAGTGTATGGATTTTGAGGAGACATTCAGACCAGGGTAGAAAGAATTCCCAGGATACATAGTAGCCAGTTGTTCCAAAACTTTCTCTAGCACTGACTGTCCTGACTGTACAATTCTACATTTGCCTATAATTTTTTAGTAAAATGGCAAAGGAGAAAATGCTATCGCTAAAAACACAAAAATATGAACAGTACACCACTCCCTTTGCAAAACATCTAAAACTAGGAAATTGTAAATTTGGGAACTAAGTATTGAGGTGAACTTTTCCATGTCATTCTAGAATATGGTTGTCATTCATTTGCTCCTTTACTACTCTAATAGTTCCAGTATATTCATTCGGTTGTGTTTATCGTGTGCTCAGCACGCTAGTGTTCCCAGCAGTTCACTGAGAGGGGCTTTGTCGTGTATTTTACACTCCTTTGGCCATCATTTATTAAGATTTTACATTAACAGAAAGAAAATGTCCGTGCCTCCACCAGCCTCAATGAACTGGGGCCACAGATTCTTCTCATGTTTCCTAAAGAAGTCACAAATTTTGTATCCTTTCTTAACAATATTAAAAATTATATGCCAGGCCTGGCACAGTAGCTTAGCAGCCAAATTTCTCATTTTGTACACGCCAGGATCCCATATGAACTCCGGCTCTAATCCCGGAAGTTCCACTTCCCATCCAGCTCCCTGCTTGTGGCCTGGGAAGGCAGTCAAGGACAGCCCGAGGTCTTGGGACCCTGCACCTGTGCTGTAGACCCAGAAGAGGCTCTGGGTTCCTGGCTTCAGATTGGCTCAGCTCTGATCGTTTCGGTCATTTGGAGAGTGACCAGCAGACAGATCTGCAGCTCTCTCATCATCTCTCTATATCTGACTTTCCAATAAAAATAAGAAATTATACATATACATGTATGTAAGTAATGTGCAGTGCCTGGCTATTGCAGGCATTTGGGAAGTGAAACTGTAGTTGGAATATCCCTATCTCTCTTGCTCTTATTTTATGTAATTCTCTGCCTTTCGCATAGAAGGAAAATAATTTTAAAATAATTTAAGTGCATAAAAAAGCTTATTTTAGATCAAAAAATGGACATCGAAATGTATTTGTCTTTCTTCATAATACACATTCCCATAAACTTTCTGAAGACACTTGTATGTGTGCACTTCACTTTCGTTTTTGCACCAAAATAAACTCATCCTTCAAGTCTGCTTTCTATAATTATTTTCAAGAAGCAAGAGTAAAGAGAGAAAGCAGTTACACAAACGTAATTGCTCGTCTGTTCCCCCAGCGTCCCCCGTGGCCAGGGATCAAAGGAACTTGGTCCTGTTCTCCCTCACATACAGCAAGACCCCATGACCTCAGCCCTCTCCACTGTCTCCGAGGGTGTGAATTAGCAGGGTTTGGAATCAGGGACTGGAGCCAGGGTTTGAGCCCCGGCACTTTGATGCTAGGGAAGATATCTGAAACGCTAGGACAAATGCCTGCACCACCTGCTTTCTGAAGCATCCTTACATATGTGTACATGTGGGTGGCATGCACACCCCGTGTGTGTGTGTGTGTGTGTGTGTGTGTGTGTGTGTGTGAATTACAATGAGAGCAAGGCATTCTCTATACTAATACTGCAAGCAGGTATTTGTGTAACTGAGGGCCCAGCGTTACCAATGATTTAAGAATATTCGTGCTCTGTAAATGGTAGCAAAACTGAGTCCCCTTGGCCACAGAGAGTGCTTTGTTTTGATGTTGACGAGGTCTTCTGGCCTGGAGGAAGGGGTGTGGAGGGAGGGGTGTCTCCGCAGCAGCACACCCATCATGGGGGAGGCCCCCCTCTGTAAGCGAGTCGTTCTCTAGCTGTGGACTGAGCAGCAGAAAATGTTGCTTCTTCCCTGGATTAACATGCCTGCTCCTTGACTCAGTTATTAAAATGAGGGCGCAAATAGCTCCTTGTTCTAATTTTCCTTATCAGCCTCCACAGGGCCCATTTCAGGCTGTCTGTGAAGTGTTGAGATGCAATTGTGTGCTTGAATAAAAAGGAGAAAACTGAATTAGAGCCTCTTAAGACCATTATATTGTCTTATTTAGTGACACTGCTTGCCTCACTATTACTAAGCAATGAGCTAAGTGTTCTTCCAGAGTAATAATAATAATACCCGCATTTAACCAGCGCTTTACACTTGGCAAACACTTTTGCATACATTATCATTTTGAACCATGCAGCAAGGTTGAAGATTTAGGCAAGTGTTAGGAGCATCTGTTTACAAAGGAAAGGGCTTCATCCTGCTTAAATGACAGCCTGGAAATTTCCAAGCAAGGACTGGAACGACAGTGAGCCAAGCACGTCTCTCTTTCGGGTGGGGTGCACTGGCCTGCCTCCCCAGGTGGCATCCAGAACACAGCCTTTGATTTTCCCTGCCTCCAAACCCTCATGTCAGGGGTCAGTCTGAGAGGACAGAAAGCAAGCAGATTACAAGATTATTCTATTAGCAGGTGTACACACAAATATTTGTTTCTCATCCAAAACTAAAGTCGGATGGGTCACTTTTACGAGACTGAAGTTTTGAGGCAGAGCTTTGAGTTATGGAGATGCATGTGAGTTTTTCATTATCTGCTTGGATCTTCTGTCCAGAGCCAGAAAGTTCACATTTGTGGGAATTTGGATGTCACAGCCTACTTCTGATTCTAGTAGGTTCACTTCTCTCAGAAACAAGTAGGATGCTGGAAATATTTGTGCAAGTCAGTTCTGTGACAAACTATATTTTTACAAGCAGTTTTTATTATTTTCTAAAATTCCCTAACTACGCTGTCACGTGACACACATGTTCAACCATGAAGGAAGGAATTCAGGACACATTATTCACCCACGTGATGCCTTGACATGCTGCAGATTTTAAGCTGAAGGAATGTGAGAAGCGGGTTGTGCAAGGAGGATTTTCCGACCTCCTTCTCGGGTGGATGAGAAGCCCCTCAGCGAGGAGTGGCCAATCTGCAGCAAGGGTTAAGAAGCGTCATGATCTCCAGAGATGAAGGGACACAGACTGACTATGAATGACAGGCCTTGACAAACTTCTTAGCCTATAAGCTTGCCTAGCATCCTGTTTATTTTGATTTCTCCACAACTTTACACACTTGAAAAAATCTAGCATTGACAATCCCCTGGTTTAAACAATCTGTTTGGGTTTTCATTTCTTCTGGAAGGCTCTGGTGTCATGCAAACATATATGAGGTAAATTTGCTTGTTTTTATCTTGTTAATCTGTCTTTTGTCACAGAACCCCAAGCAATGAACCAAAATAGGTGAAGGAAAAGGAGTTTTAACCTACTCTAAGTCCACCTGATTAATTACACTGATTGTATTTCTTAAAGATCTTTTTTTTTTTTTATTGGAAAGTCAGAGATACAGAGAGGAGATACAGAGGACAAGATCTTCTGTCCATTGGTTCACTCCCCCAAGTGGCCATAACAGCTGAAACTGAGCTGATCTGAAGCCAGGAGCCAGGAGCTTCTTCTTGGTCTCTGATGCAGGCACAGGGTCCCAAGGCTTTGGGCCATCCTCGACTGCTTTCCAAAGCCACAAGCAGGGAGCTGGATTGGAAGTGGAGCTGCTGGGATTAGAACCAGCGTCCAAATAGGATCCCAGTGGATACAAGGCAAGGACTTTAGCCACTAAGCTATCGTACTGGGCCCAGTTTATTTGTATTTTAAGTATAAGAAATGAGAGGGAAGGCAGGCAAGAAGGAAAGTGAAAAGGAAGAGAGTAACAAGGGAAGAAGGGAAGAAGGTAGTCATGGAGGGACTTAGTGTACAACCAACCAACCAACCTTTCTTTTTTCTTTTTGATTTGTGAGCAAAGTGAGACTAAGTCAGCAACCTTCCACAAGAACAGGAAGGTATTGAAGAAAATGGCATCTTCCTACTTGTGGATGCTGCTGCTGCTTTGAGACTGAGTGGCCTTTGCTTGGTAGGCGTCCAATTTTTCCCAGCTCCTCTTACTTCTCACTCAGGCTCCTAGGGCCACTCACCCCTTTAGGCAGACAGAGTGGGGTAATGGTCATGTTAGCCAGACAGTCCAAACCACGCTACTCTCCCAAGTTTTACTTGTCAAGGAGAATTCTCAGTTACAACCCTCTTAAATGCACAGAAGTTTGTATTTATGCTTAAAGAGAAATAAATACCTACATAAGACTTTCTGGGGATAATTAGAGGCCTCCCGACATGCCATAGAGCCGGGGGACCGGAATGCCCTGCACCCAATGATGTGATACTCTATGGGAGGCTCCTGAATGTGAGGTGCTTCCCAACCAAGACCAAATACCCAAATCTTCCCTCCAGAGTTTGGTTTCTAATCCTAAAATTATTTTTATCCGCTTTCCCTGGTTTTCTTGTGACAATTGAGCTATAATTGCCAAAGGTGTTAGAAATTAGAAGGTACGTTACATCATTTTCTTTCAAAAAGTTGAGCTCAACATTAGTCAGGAGTCCTGTAAATCAATGGAAGGACTCAGAGTGCCACCTACTGGTGTAAGAAGTAAATCCAGGTAAATGTCCATTTCAGCAGATACTCCTGTGAGTCACCTTTATTACCAAAATTAATTAACGTGCAAACAGATGTGTACATCCCTATTCTGAGTGATTCAAAAGTTCGAAGGAAGAGGCAACCACTGAATTTTGTGTTAGAAAACCTGACTTGGTCCTTTCGGGTTTGACCATGTTAATACCCCTGAACTTCAGGTTCCTCATCTATACGATTTGAATTTGAACAGAAAACTGCTCTTGATAAAGAACTGAGACATCATGGCATGATGGGAAAGTGCTGGCAGTGGAGGAGCTGGAGACAGGTGACCCTGAACCAAGGCATGGTGCTGTCTGAGAACACAGCAGGAGCCAGAAGGCCTCTTGCTGCTGCATTTCCATTGTTTATTTGCTCCTGAAGCAGGTCATAAAGTCAGCGGATCCTCTGCTACAGGGGACTCGCCCGTGCCTGACACACACAGGAAGGGAATGTCCCAGGGGGCACAAAGAACCCGAAGAAATGGGCCTTTCCAAGTCCCCCAGTTCATTCTAGCTGACCACACCCTTTTGTCTTCCAGTCCTGCTTCCGCACCCATGTTTACACAAAACACACATCCTGTTCCCCTGGGTCCTCATTTCTCAAGACTACCATGTCACTTAAAAAACAAACCAAATAAGTGTGGATGCTTTTCTCCTGTCAAACTTGTGATGACAAAAAGGTTCTTCCTCCTCCAACTGCAAAATAAGTTTACTTTTATTGACCAAGTCCCTGCTGAATGAGTTTTGTGGCTTGTCAGAAAAACAAGAGAATATACTGCTGGGGAGAGAATAAAAAACACTTGACCTTGAACCTTGTAGGAGGACATTGTGACCCTAGAGGGTCAGGGAGCACAGGTTTACAGTTGATTAGATAATATTTGCATGAGAACAACTGAATGGCTACCTTTTGTTTACCTGATTGGAAATCATTCCTATAAGAACAATTGAATGGACAGTATGCCTGTGAGAACACTTGGGGGAATATACAAAACAAAAGGAGTTCCAAACAAGTACGGAAACAGTTGAAGGGTTTTGTTGCTAAGCTCAATTTACCTCCTCTCTTAACCAATATAACCCTCAGTGTATAAAGTCTGAGGCCACTAATAAACTTCGGCTTTGACCATCAGTCAGGGTCCACGTGTGTTATTATCGGCTCTGTGCACCAAGTCCATCGCTGCAGGACAGCGACAAACCTGGCAAGAAGAAAAGAAAGACCAAGACATGGTTTCAAATGAAAAGACCAAATGAAAGAGAAGGTAGACTATGTAAGGACATGGGTGATTCAGAAATAACAGACTCATCTAATGATAATAGTGTCACAGGTATGCTGAGTGACTGACGGGAGAGAGGGAGGTGAGGCTGGTGTCAGCTGACCAGTTCAGTGGGCACTAACCAACAAGACCAGACCAAAGAGATCAGCAAGTGATAAAACCCTTAACAGCTGTAAGAGGGACCAATACAGGAGGAGATGACAACAGGTGAGAGCCAGAATGGGTGTGGGACAGCACCAGGCCACAGTACCTGCCAGGTCACGAGAGAGCTGGATCTGGGGGTGGGTCAGGCTGGGCTAGGCTGTACCCACTGCTGTATCCACCAGTGAGAACTAGGCCTGGAGGCAGCCTGTGCAAATGCTGAGACTAGTAGTGGACCATCCCAGACTAGGCTGACACAAGCAAGACCCAGGGCTGGAAACATCGAGAACTCCTTTGCTGAGCTGCTGCTTCCATTGATGAGCATGAGAGCTGAGATGGGGTTGGATGGAGAGAACCAGTCTTCTGGGGTAGGCTAGGCAAGGCTAGACTGCTGCACCTGCTGCTGTGGAGAGCCAGAATGGATGTGGGCCAGCTGGGCTAGGCCTCAGCACAAGCTGGCAAGTGCCAGGACTGGGTGCAAGTCATGTCAGGCTGCACTGCAGTATATCCCCTGGCAGGCACAAGATCTGTAGCTGGGAACATGCCTGGCAGGGGAATTATGGGCATTCTCTGCTCGGCTGTGGCTGTGGCTGGTAAACACAAAAACCAGGGTTGAAGACCAAGCTGGACAAGGCGCAGGCACTTGTTGGCATACATTAGGCCAGGTCTGGGTGTATGTTGGGCTGAGCTAAAGCCACAGCACCAACAAGTGTGCATAAGAGCCAGATGGAATACAGGCTGCACTGGGCTAGGGCACAGCATTGCCTGGCATGCATGAAAACTGGGACCAGGCGGCAGGCATGGTGGAGGTTATTGGGGTTCACCCCAACTAGGCTTCAGCACTCCCTGGTATGCATGAGGGCTGAGTCTGTGATGTGCTGGGCTTGGCTTGGCTGGGCTGGGCCACAGCACCCTTCAGATCTGAGAGATGTGGCTGAGTGCAGGACTGAGTCTGACTACACTGACTAGTGCACACAAAAGTCTGAAGTCACCCCAGGTAAGGTTTCTTGGAGGAGTCCCCGACTTAATTGCTACTGTCAAACTCTGGCCATGGGAAAAATCAGAACATATATGGTCTGACCTTGGAGTGGATGTTTTAGGACTGGGTGTCCTCAGTTGCTGATGTCTGTGCGGTGGATAGCATGCCCAGGTGCACATGTGGCACCTGACAACCAGCTCATCCAAGCAGAAAAGTGCCTCATCACAGGACAGAGAGCAGAACAAGTGGGACGATTCCCCTGGCCAAGCTTTGCAACATGCAATAAGGTGCAATAAGGTGGACTTTGTCAACCAATAAACCTTGGAAAGATTTCCTCTTGCATGGAGCTATAAAACGAACAACCTCAGAACTATCAAAACCACTCAAGTACAACCATGCAACACTCTTCGCCACATCAAGGACCCTGATGCATCATCAAATGATTGTTCCCCATCCCTGGAGGTTGATACATTTTGACATCAAGGAGAGGCCCCTCTCTCCTCTCTCCTGCAGCACGGGAGAAAAAAAAAAAAAAGGAAGCATGTGTCCCACCCACCACCCTCTATACCTGACCCCCCCACCCTAATCAGAGGCCCACATGGATATATATCCATCTCAAATATGGAAACAATATTGAAAATAAAATAAAATATTTTTGCAGGTGACATGATTCTCTACTTTGAAGAACCAAAAGACTCAGATAAAAGACTATTGAAACTCATAAGAGACTTTGGCAGGGTAGCAGGATAAAAAAATTAACACAAATTGATGGTGTTAGTATACACAAATAATTCCATTGATGAGAAAGAAATTGTAAGTACAGTCCCTTTTAAAATAGTGGAGAGCAATCTTAAATACCTAGGAATTAATCTAAACAAATAGGTAGAAGACATCTATGATGAAAACTATAAAACATTTTTAAAAGAAATGGAAGAAGATATTTAAAATAGAGAAACTTACCATGTTCTGGATTGGCAGGATCGATATCATCAAAATATCCATATGACCAAAAGTAATACAGAATTCAATTTCATCCCATTCAAAATCCCAGCTACATTCTTCTCAATAATAGAAAAGAAGATAAAAAAGTACATCTGGAAACACAAGAGACCATGAAGAGCCAAAGCTATCCTGAAAAATAAAAACCAAGCTAGAGGAATCACAATTCCAGATCTTAAGGCATACTACAGAGCAGTGGTTATCAAAACACTCTGATACTGGCCCAGAAACAGAGAATAAGATCAATGGGACAGAATAGAAACACCACAACAGAGCCTACATGCCGGAGTCCAGCTCCAGCTGAGTTCGGAACTCGCGAAGGGTGCATGGATGAGGCGCAAAGAAAGAGAAAGAAAGAGATGGACCACTAGTAACTCTTCATCATCATAAAGGACTACGCGCAAAAGCTGTCCGCTTTATTTATACAAAATCAGTCAAACTCTGGCTCAGACTTTTTACGTCATGGTCAAGTGGGTGTTTCCAAAGATAACTTTGCCATTTGTTTCACCTAAGGCTAGAATGTTAACCACCTGGTGCCTGGCTAGGAAAAGGTTCTCAATAGATGGTGCATATCAGTCACTAACACATTCCTACCACAATTACTTTACAGCTTGGTGTTAAGATAGTCAAGGAAGGAAGGGACCTAAAAGATCAAAGAAAGAGGGAAAGAATAGATTCCCACTACACCTGAAGACAGAACCCCTTGATTAGCATAGGATCAAAAGGGGAGTTAGCACCCTTGATTAGCATATTGCCACAGGATGCAGCCCTAACAGCGACAGTAGCTCTTTGGCTAAAAAACGGCACCAGCAACATTAGCTTCTAAGTTCCTATTGATATTTAACAGTAACTCCGCAGAGGCAGACAATGCCTAAATAGATTACAGAATTCTCAGTGGGGTTGTCTGGTATCCATGCAAAGGGAAGCAGAGCCGCATTCAGGTGTTGTAGAGACATCCGCCAGGCCTTGCCACACAGCGGGAAGTTCCTTGCAACCTTGCCTGCAATGGAGCCATGCTCTTCACACCTTCCTGTCTTCCACCCCCATCACACGGACTCCAGCACCTACACATGTCTTTGACAAAAAACAAAACAAAAACCCTGGAAACAATCCAGGGGAAAAGCCACAAACGTTATTGGGACAATTGATTAACAGCCTCCCAAGGTAAGAAGCAAGATCCCTGTTAGATGATGGCCACCGACCGCCCGCCCGCTTGGTGAAATAATATCGGCAAGTTGTTCAGAGTTGAGATGGAAGCTTTATTGGAAAATCCGCTCCTGGGCCCCCTTCGCGCAGAGGGGAAGGAAGAGGGAAGCGAAAAGGGCGTCTGAGATACGTGTGGAGGAGTTTTATACCCCTCTAGACATGTGGGAAGGCAAAGGGGCTGTCTGTGCCCCAACTATGCAAGGAATGTCCATTCAGGTGTGCCATTGATCACCTGGGATCCCGCCAGGTAGGTGACGTAACTGGCTCCTGTGGCCCCTCCTCCTGTTACAGGCTGGAGCCTAGGAGATGTGGGGGCAGGGCAGACCAGACCCTAGTCTCCAGTGCCCTGGGCAGCCATCAATCCCCATCTGTCTCTTTATATAAAAATCACCTGTAAATGGATCAAGCACCTAAATCTGCACCCAGAAGGCATCAAAATATTAGAGGAAAGCATAGGAAGCACACTCCAAGATATAGAAATTGGGAAACACTTCTAGTCAAAGCCAAAATAAAAGAATGAGACTAAATCAAGCTTAAAAGCAAAGAAATGATCAACAAAGTGAAGAAGCAATGAACAAAATGAGAGAAAATGTCTGCATACTACACAACCGATAGGGAGCTGATACACAGAATTTACAAAGAGCTTCAGAAGCTCAGTGACAGCAAAACAAACAAACCTATGAAGAAATGGGCAAAGGAAATGAACAGACATTTCTCCTAAGAACAAATTCAAATGGCTAATAGACATGTGAACAGATGGTGCAGGCTCCTTAGCCATCAGGGAGATAGAATTGAAAACCACATTGAGGTTCCACCTAACTCCAGTGACATTGGCCTACATTCAGAACTGTGCTATAGTAACACCTGCTGATGTGGATGTGGGAAGAAGGGTACCCTCTTCTCACTGCTGCTGCGAGTGTAGGCTAGTACAACCAGTGTGGAAGTCAGCATGGACAGTGCTAGCAGAACTGCAAAGAAACCTAACATATGTCCCAGCTCTCCTGCTCCTAAGAATATATCCAAAGGAATGAATTCTGCAAGCGAGAAAGACATTTGTAATTCTATATTTACAGAGGCATAATCTGCAAAAGCAAAGACATGGAAACAACCCAGATGCCTGTCCAAAGATGAGAGGTTAAAGAAATTGTGGTACACCTACTCCATGGAAAACTCCTCAGCCGTTCAAAAGAATGGAATTCTACTATTTTCAACCAAATGGTCCCAACTAGAGATCATTATGCTCAGCAAAATAAGTCAATCCCCAAAGGACAAATACCACATATTCCCTCTGATATAATCAACCTTCAAGCAAATTATAAGATCAGTAGCCTTTCAATATTATCTTTGCTGCAATCCATGGGTTTTGATATTTTTCTTTTTATCTTCATTTCTTCAAGATAGTTTCTTTTCTCTTATTAAATTCTTCATTGGCAAATAGATCATACAGTAGCACCATTTTCTCCAGGAAGGTCTTTTGTTTTCTTTTTCATTCCTTCATTGACACATTGGTTACTCAATCAGCATGTTATTTAACTCCATGGTGTTGTAAAATGTTTAACTTTATTCCTGTTGTTGATTTTGTTGTGTAGCTTTTTATTTAAGGGATTATCTAGTGACTGTGTAATAGAGACTATCATATCCAGATGTGAGTACAATGTGCATCTCTACTTCTAAATCAAAGATGGACTCCCTGTGAAACTGTTGGATGTATCTTGGCAATAGGATGCTTGGATGTCTGCATTGTCTGTAGCAGCAATGTCAGGTTACACTTAAATAGCAGAATGATGGAGTTATGATTGCTTATGAAGGTTTATACTATTGTAATAATATGGGGGAACTCAGTTGGGATGAGGGAATTTGGGGAGGTTAGGGTGAGGGAATTCCCAGAGCCTATGGAAATGTATCATAAAATTAAAAATGAATCAGAAAGAAAAAAAGAACATTTTTTTTAGAACTCTTTACATTCTTACCATAGTTTAAAACTTAACTCCCAAGTAAAAAATGCTAACACACACACACACACACACACACACACACACACACATGCTGAGGAATACACACACATGCAAAGACCAATGCGAAAACTTTAAACTTGGGGAAACATCTAAGTTTGTCCCTAGAGGTGCACAACACAGCTGGTCAACTGTTAAGATGTCACCATTGGGCCCAGCGGCATGGCCTAGTGGCTGAAGTCCTCACCTTGAACGCTCCGAGATCCCATATGGGCACCGGTTCGAATCCCGGCAGCTCCACTTCCCACCCAGCTCCCTGCTTGTGGCCTGAGAAAGCAGTCGAGGATGACCCAAAGCCTTGAGACCCTGCACCCATGTGGGAGACCTGGAGGAAGCTCCTGGCTTGGGATCAGCACAGCTCCGGCCATTGCTCTCACTTGGGGAGTGAATCATTGGATGTAAGATCTTCCTCTCTGTGTCTCCTCCTCTCTGCATATCTGACTTTCCAATAAATAAATAAATCTTTTTTAAAAAAAGTCACCATTGTTTCAGTTTCAAAAATTAGGTCATACTCCTAGGAACATTTTGTGAAATGACCCAGCCAGTAGCTTAGATCCTCTGGGTTTTAACTCATCCTCATCATAAAAATAAATCAACTTCATTAAGACACATTTTAATAAAGCTGCTATAAATATTATTTTATATAACAGGGTTCATGACACACTCTCCCAAATAATGACCACGTCGCAGATTGCATATTTTCAGGCAGAGAAATTTGAAGAATGGAAAGTGTAGAAAGAACTCTCTGATCTTCTGCTGAAGTCAGTGATAAAATCTTCAATATCTGAATAGGAAAGGAACCTGAACTTCCCAGGATCCGAGAGGAATCAAAACAACAGGCCTCACTTCATTTCCTTCTGTTTGCCACTCAGCTCACACCGTCTCGTCCTGTTGTCTTTGTCATATGTTGGTCAGCTTCCTGTCTCTGCAACGCATGCTTGCAAGAAGCAACTTGTGGAGGACCAAAGTTTAGTTGTTCCCCAAGTTGTAGGTTCATAGTCAACCATCAGATGGCGCCACTAGCCTGGAGTCAGATGAGGGTGATTCTCCTGGGCTGAAAATGTTATCTTCCTGCTTACTTGCTAGGTAGCTTTGGGCCAGCTAACCACTTTGACGCTATTTTTTCTACTACAAAATTGAGGTGATTATGAGACATTTTTCCTTATAGGATCTCAGGAAGGATTAAAGAAATAATATTTGGAAAGACGCAGCAATGTGTCAGAAAAGCTTGCCTTCCTCGTGTAATTAATTAGCTCAATCTTTTTCCATCCTTTCTCTTCTCTGCCCTTCCTTCCTCACACATTACCCTGGCCTGGCTCTGCTTCCTTTCCTTTCTTCTCCCTCTCCTCTCTCGCTCCTGAAATGTGAGGCAACTAAAATTCAAGGTAGGCCTTTGCATAGTGAATTTTATGTCTACTTTTGGCAACAGACTTGCAGATTTTAGTCCTGAAACCAAAATGAAATGTGGACATATTTTTTAAAAAAAAAATGCTTTACCGTTTATACATTTTAGTGAGATTCTCACTTCTTGCTGTTCTGTGTAAACAAATGAGATGAAGATGGTTAAAAGGTTAAAGCATACTGGAATATCATCATTACTATTTCTAGTTTTAACTAATTAATTCTTTCATAGAATTAATAACAGAGTTAATTAGCCCAAACAGGATACATATTTCATTTAGGGGAGGGTGAGGGATATTTTTTAAAGCCTGAGAAATGAGGATCATTCTTTTGCCATCTTGTGGTTTCATTTGAACATTGCAATGGGTTAGATACATCTTCACTTTTCCATAAAACCTAGAGAGATACATTCTTTACCTGTGTAATTTTAGTATATCTTGAAAGGTGTTTGAAGCTACTGGTTAAAATTAACTGCTGATGGTATTTTGTCCATTTCTTCAAAATGTCAAATACTTCAAAAGCTTTAGTCAATCTCCTTGTAAAGAGAAGATGCTTTCGTATGCACCTGTGGATAAATGGGACAAGAGGCTGTGCGATGCAGCAGAGTTTGCAAAGGGAAATTTGCAAACACTGAAATTCCATAGTTCTGTAGGTTTCATATCTGCAAATCATATCTTCTATCGGTGTGTCATTCATATTTTTTTTTTTTGAGGCAGGAGGGCAATTAATATTCTTGGAAGATCCATTCAACTCAATTTAGACAACTCAAAGATGAAGTGCTGTTACTGTTATTGCTATTGTTATTGTAATTAACTTTCCATCTATGAGTCCAGAGGTTCATATCCTGAACATCTCAGCAGGCTTCCAAGTCTTAATAAGGCTTACAGTTGGAAATTGTCTACCATGGTCTTCCAGTCATTTCCTTGCCCTGCTTTCATGATTGCAAATCAACCTCTTACTAAAATAAGCTCAGTGATTTGAAGGAGTGGTATAACTAACCCTGCAGGGTCCTTAATTACCATATTCATGAGCTCCCCTAGAAGATAACGTCTCAGTGCTTAGTTTAGTCTTTTTGTTGTTGTTGTTAATCTTAGAGGTTTATTCCAGCGAATAAGACCGGGTGGTGGTAGAGCATTGAGGAAAAAAGGGGAAGGAAGAGAGGGGGCAGAAGGAGAAGAGAGAGAGACAGAGCCACACCTGGGGGGCTTTACGCCATTCAGGTGATCCTGCCAGGTGTGGGGGGCGGGGATTGGGAGGGATTGAGGGCAGGCCCCAGGGGATTGGGACCTGAGACTGTCACAGGTGATTGCCTAAGAATGATTGGTAAGTGGGCAGAGTTGGGGAAGGACTGGGAGGTTGGGGGTGGGATTCTCAGGTGAAATGCCTGATTTGTGGGCATCTGGACCGGCGCGAATTTCACGAGCTTTGAGGCGCTGGGTCACGGTGGGAAATTGGAGTAACTCCTTACATTCCTCTCTTTTGTTATATATAAAGGAAGAGGGGCACTGTTCTCTATGGCTTCTTCAAGCTGAGTTTTCTCTTGGCAGTGGTTCAGCCTGGTGGGAGGAATGGGAGCTGGAGGGACACTCCTAGTCCTGTAAAAGAAACTGGTTAATGGTTTGATTACAAAAAAATTTACGTTTCAGTGGATGACGCCCGGATGGAGGGAGGGTTATTGAGAGTTCTTTTGAAAAGGTGGTGTGAGCTCTCTGTTTCTCTTAGCCAGGCCTTCTCGTGCATTACTCCTGAACGGTCAACATAGACAGGGTCACTTCACCAGGAACCAGAGACCCTGACTGCCTCTCATCCCATCTGATTCCTCACATTTCCGGAGGAATGAACCCCAACTGCTGTTAGGAAAAAGGGGCAGCGACCGCTGTAGCTGTGTGGAACTGAAAGAAGGAGTTGTTGAGTAACTGCAGCAGTGGGGGTTCTAGAGGTTCCTGGATGAAGGTAGAAGTCATCAGGTGTTTGAAGTACTGCCTGGCACTTGGAGGCTTCTCTTTGTTGAAGTCCAGATAACAAAACGTAACATAGTTATAATCTTTCCCAACCTAGCAGGTTGTGAGTTCAGTTAGAAACCCCAGTTGTCAGGTGATCACTGATGTCACACATAAGAGTGCTAATTTGTTAAATTCAATAGTCACTGTGTACTGACTTCCCATGCAGGACCTGTACTTTCAGAGCTGTATTAAAATTAATAGTAAACCTTACTGTATTTTAGTATATTAAAATTTGTCGGGCCCGGCGCGGTGGCGCAAGTGGTTAAAGGTCCTCGCCTTGCACGCCCGGGATCCCATATGGGAGCCGGTTCTAATCCCGGCAGCCCCGCTTCCCTTCCAGCTCCCTGCCTGTGGCCTGGGAAAGCAGTCGAGGACGGCCCAAAGCCTTGGGAACCTGCACCCGCGTGGGAGACCCGGAAGAGGCTCCTGGCTTCGGATCGGCATAGTATCGGCCCGTTGCGCTCACTTGGGGAGTGAATCTTCGGACGGAAGATCTTCCTCTCTGTCTCTCCTCTCTGTATATCCGCCTTTCCAATGAAAAAATAATAAAAATAAATCTTTAAAAAAAAAAAATTTGTCATCTCAGTTTTGGTTATGTCTGAATATTTAGCTCTTTTGCTCTGGGGCAATTATCCAAAAGTTCTGTACACTCCCAAAACCAGCAGTCTAACTGGCCAGGTTTAGTTATGTGTAGCTTGTAAAGAATATGCATTTTGACATAGGAAGAACTTTGATTCTTGTTAAAAATAGAATTTATGTCTGTTTAGGTATTTACATTAAGGGATATGAAAGTCCTTTAATTGTTGCTGTTTATATATTGGTACAAATCTCAGTAGGCATGCAATTGAACAGTGGAGTGGAGTGTTTCTTTCTGGTGTCTTAAATACTTCTGAATTATATATTAATATTTATAGACTTTTTCAAATAGTGTCTAGTGGATCTGAAAAGTCTTATTAGTAGGAAAAGCTTAGAATATTGTGGCTACTGGTGACATGCAAATTAGCTGGCCTATAACTGCTTAACCAGTGCCACGACGAGGCTCGCTACAGAGAGGTTTGCCATCTCCCTCTTCCGTTTTTGTTAGACTTCACTGAGGTAGGATACCCTCACTGTCCTAAGGCAGACTTCCTGTCTTCCTCATTGCCAAATTATTTCGGATTTCTCAGCTCATCTACTTAAGATTCTTGTGTTCTTCAGTTGTCAGTACATGGCTTGTTAGACTATAAATTAGATCGCTTGCCTCTGCCTTGAAGTGTATAAAGTTCTGTAAAATCTTGTGAGAATACTATAAACTGCTGGGTTATTGTATATAAAAACTAGTTTAAATCTTTTGCTACCTACAATGTGGCTAGTAGGTCTTGTAACAGAATGTTTTCAGTGCTGTGCTTTATATGTTAGGCTATATGTCTTCCTGAAACTCTTAGGGCTTGCAACTATTGGTGAAGTAAATAATTGTTTTAGAAAATCTAACACTTGCCTGTTCCCTACCTAGATGCAAAATACTTTACCATTTTCAAACGTCAAATGCAATAATTGCTAAGGTTAGTCAAGTCGGCTTGCATTTACCTGTCCTGTGATGGGTTTATATGCAGATGCCACATGCTGATCCTTTCATTGTTTCAGATAACAATTTCATACAACTCAAAAGGTTTCATATGTTCTGTTGCATTCATTGGGTATGCTTCAAAATTTGAGACTTGAAGGAGTTAACTTAAACTGATATAAATCTAGTCCATAGTTTAGATTGGATGTTTACTCTGACAAAAGTTGAAACCTGACAATTCTTTTATTTTAGGTTTTTTTTTTTTAAGATTTATTTATTAATTAGAAAGTCAGATATACAGAGAGGAGGAGAGACAGAGAGGAAAGATCTTCCATCTGATGATTCACTCCCCAAGTGAGCACAACGGCCATTGCTATGCCGATCTGAAGCCAGGAGCCAGGAACTTCTTCCAGGTCTCCCAGATGGGTGCAGGGTCTCAAGGCTTTGGGCCGTCCTCAGCTGCTTTCCCAGGCCACAAGCAGGGAGCTGGATGGGAAGTGGAGCTACCGGGATTAGAACCGGCGCCCATATGGGATCCCGGAATGTTCAAGGAAAGGACTTTAGCCGCTAGGCCATGCCGCTGGGCCCAAGAAGAACATTTTAAAAACAGCTTCTTTGACATGCAACTCACAAAATTTAATCATTTTAAAGTATATAGTCCCACAATATAAGTATATTGACAAAAGCATACCTTTTTGTCACAATAACATTTAATTTTAGAATATTTAGAGAGTCGCACTCCTTAGCCTTCGTCTTCCCACTATTCCGTCCTCCATAGCCCTGGGAACCACTCGCCTGCCTTTCATCGCTCTGCATTTCTCTGTTCAGAACTCGACATGCATGAAACCATCAAGTTATGTGGTCTTTTTTCAGGTCTCTCTCATTTACCCCATGCCGTAGCACCTATCACTCGTTTTTACGACCAAGTTAAAATCTGTGATATGATACCCTGCTTTGCACCTGCGTTATACCTGGTGGACTTCTCCCACATCAAGATCACTCTTAGGTTGACGTCGCTCTGCAGCCTGCCCACATCTCGGTAGCCTCAGAGGCATTGTCTGCACAGCGCCGCACATACAGTCCTTCCGCTGCAAATCTCGACACGGCTTCCAGTCCTGATTTGCTGCTAACAGTACTTCCCAGGAAAAACCCATCATTCCAAAGCATCATGAATATACACCAGCACATTCATAGATTCACTCAGCAAATACGGAGTGACCACTACTGAGTAATGTTCCAAGCTGTAGTGCATTCCATAGTGCTAATTAGAAGTTAAAAAAATCATAAAGCAAGGTTTTATGGGGCATTTAAGCATAAGTACATGATGAATTCAGATTGGAAAATACTGAATTGGCAATTCTGGTAATATAGCCAGAGCAGACACGGAGCTGGTAGTATGAGATAAGAAGCTATCTCAAAACAGTGTACAGGTATGGGCTGGCACTGTGGCATAGTAGTGTAAGCCGCTGTCTGTGTGCCAAAAACACATTTGGGTAAAGGTTTGAGTCCTGGCTGTTCCACTTTCTGATCCAGCATCATGCTAATATACCTAGGTAAGCCGTGGAAGATGGTCCAACTCCTTGGGACTTTGCACCCATATGGGAGACCTGGAAGAAACTCCTGGCTTCAGGCATTGCTGCCATTTGGGGAGTAACTCAGTGGATGGAAGATATCTCTCTCTTTCTCTCTCTCTATCTCTATCTCTCCCTCTCTATAGATCTGCCTTTCAAGTAAAAATAAATAAATATTTAAAAATGTTTATATAAAATATTATGCAAACCAATAAATAATAATTTTTAAAAAAGAAAAAAGGAGGAGTGGAATTGCTAGGTAATATAGTAAGTTTATGCTTTTTTTGTGACAGCTTGATAAAATGTCCATTTAGTCTAACAAGTAAAAAATTTAGACGTAAAAAGATAGGTTTATTTTGATGCTAAAGCTTTTGAAATTCATAGGTATGAGGGATCTTTGAAAAGTATAAAAAATTCATACCATGTAAAAACTATGCATAGATTTAAATTTATGGCTCAAAAGAGCTTCATATTTTTTTTAAAGATTTATTTTTTTATTGGAAAGCCAGATATACAGAGGAGAGAGACAGAGAGGAAGATCTTCCATCTGATGATTCACTCCCCAAGTGAGCGCAACAGCTGGAGCTGAGTCAATCTGGAGCCAGGAGCTCTTCCGGGTCTCCCACGCGGGTGCAGGGTCTTAAGGCTTTGGGCCGTCCTCGACTGCTTCCCAGGCCAGAAGCAGGGAACTGGATGGGAAGTAGGGCCACCGGGATTCGAACCGGTAACCAGATGGGATCCTGGCATGTGCAAGGCAAGGACTTTAAGCACTACGCTATTGTGCCGGGCCCAAGAGCTTCATATTTTTAAGTAAAATTTTCCATCAACTTTTTGAAGTATCCTCATATAAACTGAAATACAGAGTGAAATTAGCACTGAAAACACAAATTCATTGTGTATCTGAAAGAAATGGTGATTTAAGAAATATGGGTGAATAACACACAGAAGTTTTCTCACATAACATAGGCCTCACAGAGAACAGATGCATTCAATGCAAATTGCAAGAGCTATAAATGAAAATATTATTGCTAATGACAACTTCTTACCTTGTGAAGTTTATAATAGTTTACATTATAATCTGTAACTAAAATGACTTTCTTTGGGTCTTAGCTTTATTCTAAAACTAAAAGCAAGTGATTGTTACAATTTTGGTGAAGAATCAAGTATAGAAATATGTCACTTAGTTCATAAACTGATTCCTGCTATTTCCAGAATCTTTTGTATTCATCTTGGAAAGTTTTTTTTTTTTTCTGGAATACATTCCCAAATTCCCCATATTTACTCCTCCTTGTTATCCTTGTCCTTTGTCTTTTACCAAAGAGATGGGATCTATTTTTCTCTCGAAATATGGACTGTTCTTGTGATATGTTTTGACCCAAAAATTATAACTGGGGCTCTGGGGACCTTGAACGGTTTTTGTTGACTTGCTCTTTTCCTTCTTCCCATTGCTAAATTCACCTGCCTGATCTGGCCACCTAGCTTGCTAGAAGAGGAAATACATGTAGGGCGGCCAAGTTGCCCCAATCAACTCAGTTAAAGTCATCATTTAGACCTAAACACAGCCCACTCGCCCTCACTCTCAGATGTTTGTGAGTGTAGACGAGGTTAGTAGTCATCAAGCCAACCTGAGGCTGATGTAGACAAACAACTGATTAGAGCGACTTAAGCCAAACCCAAGCGAGCCTATCTCTGCAGACTCAAGCTGAGCAATAGTTTTGCTCATTAGAATGCCAACAATATAACTCTAGAGGCCATGATCTGGGTTACTGTACTATAATACATTTTACACTTTTTTCTCAATATAGAACAAAGTAAAATAAAACCATTTTTACATGCTGCCTTTCTTCAATTTACATTCCAGCCTACCGTCATACAAGTCTGTCCTTTCACTATGTTGAATTAGATGGGAGTACCCAACTAGCACCAACCAAGTAAGGCTGCTTTTTGCCATCTGGAAGTAGAAAACTTGGCGACCACACAGCTTCACTTCCAAAGCATACGCAGCAGTCAGCACTACTAATCTACAAAGGAACAGACTGCTAAGGAGAGGCAGAGATCAAAGAACATGATGGCCGCAAAGACAGGTATTTAGTTCATGATAGCTTCTCTGAGCGAAGTTTCAGACCTCTATCTAGCAAGTTTACCAGCAATAATCCTGCCCTTGACTCCAAGAGATACCCCTGCATCCCCTTATAAAGGTCTCCCTTTTTTCTTAACCTAGTTTGAGTAGGATTCTGTGGAAGACAGAATAATACCCCACCAAAGATGTCTACAACGTAATCCCTGGAGCCTGGGGATATGTTATCTTACATAGCAAAAAGAACTTGGTAGGCATGAATAAAACAGGGATATTGCCATGGAGAGATTACCCAAAGCTTCTCAAAGTGGGCTTAATATAACTTCAAAGTTCTTGAAAATTAAATGTGGTGCTAATAGTAAAAACATCAATGAAACAATGGGCAAGGGCCCAGCATGGTAGCCTAGGAGCTAAAGTCCTCGCCTTACATGTGCCAGGATCCCTTAGGGCGCCGGTTCTAATCCCGGCAGCTCTGCTTCCATCTAGCTCCCTGCTTGTGTCCTGGGAAAGCAGTTGAGAACAGCCCAAAGCCTTGGGACCCTGCACCGGTGTGGGAAACCTGGAAGAGGCTCCTGGCTCCTGGCTTGAGATGGGCGCAGCTCCGGCTGTTGTGGCCATCTGGGGAGTGCATCATTAGACGGAAGATCTTCCTGTCTCTTTCCTCCTCTCTGCATATCTGACTTTCCAATAAAAATAAAAATAAATCTTTTAAGAAATGGGTTGGTAAGATAAAGGGGAAAAATAAGAACAAGTTGTTTTTTCATTGCAGATTTGCCCAGGTCATGGTTTTATGCAATAGCATGTGTCAATTTCTTACACACACTTAGGAAAAATAATACATGTTATAATAAGTGCCACAGCTGAACCGTCAAGACCCTACTTCGGACACCCTCATCCCATGTCGAAAGCCTGGATTTCAGTCCTTATTCTGCTTTTGATCTAACTTGTGCTAATGCATAACTCACGACACGGGATGACGGGCCAAGCATTTAGGTCTCTGTTACGTAGGAAGGAGCCAAAGGTGGAATTCTGGGCTCTTGGATTCTGCCTGGCCCAGCCCCAGCCACTGCAGGCATTCAGAGAAGGAGCCAGCAGATGGGAAATTTAACTTTTAAAACTAAATCTTAGAGGAGAATCAAGATGGCGGAATAGGGTAAGGACACATTTAAATGGACGGAAAAACATTTAATCAGGATGAAGCAGAGAGGACATGTTTCAGGAAATAGGAAAGGACAGAACAACAGCAAAGGGGTACCTGGAGACTGACAGACACAGGAAAGCAGAGAACACAACCGTGTGGTGTTGCAGTGACTGATACTCCAGCAGCATTCAACTAATGGTGATCTCAACTCCACCAGCAACCAGGTGGGAAGGGAGTTTCACTGGGAGCTTGGGAGGTTAGCCCAGACAAAGAACTGTCCATTCTGCTGGTCCATTTGATTTGAACAGGAGCAGAGACAGAGCAGATGGGCAGTGCGAGAACAGGGTGGATTTCATTGCGCAGTCAGCCCCCTAGAGCTGAATTGGGTGCCATGTTGTGTAAAGAGGCAAAGGCAAGGGAAAGGAGTATACGCTGAGCTGGGAGTGAAATAATTTCTGACTCAGTGAACTGCAACAACGTGGCATTCTACAGGTTCCATCCAAGACAGGTCTGGGTAGCTCTATGACCTGACGGTCAGCAGATATAAAACTGTGGTAGTAGTTCATCAGGCGCCATTTTTTGCACACTGTGGCAATAGCTTTAGGACTGCAGGGGACAACAGTGAATTGCGAATGTGCTTAGCTCGCAAGAACTCGCTGAGTTCTGTGGATTGTACTGGTCCCACAGGAAAATAATACCGACTGTGGCATCACCAGGGTCAAAATAGGTTCGTGTGGCACCCAGACCTAACGTCCAACAGGTTCCAGCAAGATCAGCACCACCAACAACCTAATTATATAGGACACCTGGTGTCTCTCTAATCTGGGACCAGCTCCAACTGGAAGTGGGAGAAAGGTTGCAGAGCCAATGGTGCAGCCTCAGCACGGTATCACAGGAGGTGGAGAGTGGTGAGCCAAGAGCCGGGGCTGTGGAGACCACGGTGGATATCTGACATAAGCATCCAGATCTGGAACTTGCTAGAGATTGTGGCACAAGTGGCTGCAAGCAAAGAGTTGTGTACCAACTGAAATAAGTAAAATTGCATTGTAGACCTGTGGGTGACAGAGCTTAGAAACCTGTCCCAAGGAGAAAACTTTGCTAACCAGAAATACAATGACAAAGAGCAAAAGAAGAGACAAAGGCCCAATGAATATTACTGAAAACTCCCCTGCAAAGGAGCAAAACCCTATGCCAACCTCAGAGTTAACTGAGGAAGACATTGAGACATTGACACAGAATCCATAAGACTCTTTTTAAAGCTTCTGATCAAAAATGAGAAGCTCATGTAAGAGTTCAAAGAACTTAAGAAAGCAGTAAAGTAAATTAGGGTTGGTATATCAGAAATTAAGAACACAGTAGAGCAAATTAAAAGTACAGTGGAGAGTCTCCAAAATAGAATGAAGCAAGCAGAAAAAGAATCTCAGAATTGGAAGATATTTCCTGTCATCTGGGAGAAGCAAATAAAAAGCTGGAAGCAGAGCTAGATCAGGCCAAAAAAACTATTCAAGAATTGAAAGACACTATTAAAAAGCCATATAAGAGTTATGGGAGTCCCAGTTATGTGCCAGCCCCAGATCTTGCACATGCTGGTGGATGCTTAAACGCAGCTTGGCATGGTCCATTCACAGTCTCAGCTCTTGCTGGGGGATGTTGCATCCTAGCCCAGTCAGGCATGGCTCACAGTCCGTTCTGGCTCTTGTGTGTGCCAGTAAGTGCTGCAGCCTATCCCAGCCTGGCCTGCTCCCAGACTCAGTCCACACAAATACTGATGAGTGATACAGCATTGCCTGGCCTGGTCTGCTCCCAGCCCTGGCTATCGCTCCCCAGCAGGAGCTGCAGCCGAGCAGAGCAATCCCCAAAGTTCTGCTACCAGGCCCACTCCCACTCTTGGATTTCATGCATGTTGGTGTTTGCCACGGCCCTGCTTGGCATGGGATGACTTTAGTCCTGGTCTTGTATATGCTGGTGGGTGCTACTACCTCTTCCTCCCACCTCCCCACCCCACTGCAACATATCTCTCAGATCCCATGAATGTCAGGTGATTTCTGTGGTCCAGCCGGGCTTGGGCTGATCCCCCAGCTATCTGCATAAACTGGTGGGTGCTCAAGTTCCAAAGAGGTGAACCTACAATTCCTCTACACAATTTGCCCAGATCTGGTTCTCTCACATTCTGGGCCTAGTCTGATGTGGGCCACCCAACTATTCTGTCACTTGTGGGTACGTACTGCAGCCTAGCCCAGTCTAGTATTCCCTCTAGCCCCAGCTTTTGTATATGATGGCAGCTATTTAGTCCAGGCCAGGTCTCCCAAGTGGGTGGGGTGACTTGGCCTGAACCACACATGCCCACCAGTTTCCCCCTCTAAACTACTCCATCTCTGCTCCCTTGCCTGCCTACAAGTGCAGAGGCCCGGTCTGTCAAAGGCCCCAGAAGTCATTCCTTCCTGTCAAATATGCCCTTAGCTGCTCCCACTCCAATACATCCTCAGATCCCTTCCCTGGATAATCTGTAGCCCCACCACTTGGGTGCAAGATCATGTGTTCCAGCAAAACTTTCCCCACCTTCCCCACATATCTTACCAAAAAAAGCAGACTGCTATGCTACCATACTCGTATAGTGAACACAAAGTTGGCATTAAGCAGGCCTCGGATGCCCTTCAGCTATCGGTTCCTTTCTCCCAGCAGTGTAACACTTGCCTGGGTACAAGGCAACCTAGGGATTTGCCTACACTTGGGATGACTCTTCTCTTACACCCCATTCTTAACTGTTTTGGATATTTGAACTGTAAATATTAAATAGACTTGAAAAAGGGGTTGGTCTAAGGACAAGTAACCAGGTATCATAAATTCCCTCAGTTAATAACCACATCTGTATTGAAAAAATTGAATTCGGCTCATTAGATAAGGTTTATTTATTAAAGCATCTTATATTAACATTGAAAGGGAAAAAGGAACCTATACATAAAACAGAAAACATTAACAGAGACAGCACAGAAAAGTATGTACATGTTACCAGTTACATGAGTGTCACATGATGACAAAAACAAGTGGCAAGAACACCATGAGAAAGGAGGAAGGGCTGGAAGTGTTGCACAACTGCAAGCCAAGTTATGCCAAAGACCACCAAGAAACCATCCTAAGTTCAAGAGAAGGGATCCTCCCTCAGAGGCTTCACAAACATCACAGGCCTGATTACACCTTGACTTCAGACTTCTGCCCTTAAAACTACGGCTGTAACTCTGCTGTCTGAAGTTTGCAGTTGTTTTGGTACAGCAGCCCTATGAAACTAACAGAGCTCTAGTGCTAGACCATCTAACGATCAATGACTTAAACTACTTACAAAAGACTTTCCTAAACGGATATACCTGTTGAAGTTAGCAGTCAACTTGCAAAGAAACGTTATATATTTCATTGTGGGAGAATTTATTTCAGTATTCTTTTCATTTTATTAAAATAATACAAAACAAGGCATCACTACAGCCTATGTGTGTTTTTAAAGAAAAAATAGAAGATATATGTGGAAACTTAAAAATATTTATCTAATACAAGTTCACACAAAACTGAATAAAATTTTATTTTAAAACATTACAAGTAATACAAAAATGTCCCAACTATACAAACATTTGATGCATGTGTATACATAGCCATATACATATATACATACAGGCATTTAAACTGGTTCCATTTTTCATCTTTTTATTTGAGTAAAAAGAAGAACACTTTCCTCATTCAGGAGATTTTTGATGTTGTAATAATTACCTGAAAGTAAAGAGATTAACAGAATTATTTTTGTAAGAAGCATTTCCTTTGAATTAAGTATTTGGTCATCACTTGAAAGTGCCAGCATATAATACAAAACAAAAGTAAAGCACCCAACCAAAAGGAATACACATTTAATCTCATGAACTCAAAAATCCAAGACTTTGCTATCACCTATGGTGCAAAAAAGGTTTGAAAGTATGTAAATTTCACATCCATCTGGTAACAATACAGGTATATTACTCAATGGTATAAAAAGAGAAAAATCTCTTTCTGAAACTAATTTTTCTTAGATTAGTTTTACAGGAACTTCTATCTATTCCCCTAAACCAAATACATGCAGATACAGTTACATAAGTTACTAATAAAGGTATAATTTGCAGTTAAATATAATCAACTCCACAAATTAAAAAAAAAGAAAGACATACTCTTAACAATAAATTCAACCATCCCTGCTTTCCACTGACTTATAATTGTCAATGTTGGATAAAACACATCGCTCTTTGTTTAAAATAACCCATGAAAAACTATGAACACACAGTTTCTTCAGGACAAGGCGGCAAAAAATTTTGATGCTTTCCTGAAATACAACGTGTCAATCAACCATTTTTATATTAAGCAAAACAACTTCTGTTAAATTTTCATGTATGAAAACACTAACATGTTTCAATAAAGATAAAATGAAAAAAAATTTATCACACTACTTTTGCGTCAGTCACATCACTTTATCTTGACCGTCATGGCTTTCATTTTCATGGTGCCTATAAGCAGTTTCACAGATATCATGTGAAATATAAAATATTTTTAATAATTCCTACCTGAAGGAACAAAGAACGAATCCCCTGTAGATAACAGATAAGGTGTTTCATGTAAAGTACACAAAAGGTCACCATAGTTAACATAAAATACCTGTAAAGATAAAAAGTAAGTTTCACATTAAACTGCCATATTTATGCTCTAAATAGCCTTTTAAAAAATGTAACAGGCAAAAAGATTGCACAACGTCCAGGCTGCGAGCTCCGGAACTGGTACTATGATACCACAGACATCAGGATCCAGAGATGGGAGGATTATCCACGACAAGCAAAACAGGACTACGTAATCACATGAACCTTTAAAAAGAAGTGATTTCTTCTGCTGTAAGCAAAAGGTGAGGCAAATACTGTTAGTAACAATAATTAAATAAGATGAGAGCTCTGCGCTGTTCCCGACACTACAAGACAAGAATCAAAGGAACATGCACTTTCTAAAAGCCAGCCTCCAAACCAGCAGCTCCATGCAGGTCTCCCCTGTCTGCAGCAGGACCCAGCACCTGTGCCATCCTCAGATGCTTTCCCACGGCATCAGCAGGGCCTGGACTGCAAGAGGAGCAGCCAGGACTTGAAACAGCACTCGTATGAAAGGCTAGTACCACACGGGGTGCTTGAACGCGTGCTGCCATGCCATCGGGTCCTGCTGTTCTTTCTCACAGGTGCTCAGCGCTATGCTGGAAGGAAAGCTATTGGAATATAACAATTTATGCATAAGTGGGCTTTACATTTTTAAAACATAAAACTACACTCTTGCCTTTCTAATAAATGTATGAAATCTCAAGACAAAAGTCCTTCTAATGCCAAATTTCATTACATACACACCATAGCACGTTATTCTACTTATATTGTCATAATTTAAAAATTTTAATCAGAAAAGTATTTTCATCAATATTTGCTTAAATTGTATATGGCTATTTTTCAAAATAATATGTTTAAATTAATTTTAAGATGTTTAGTACACTGCAGAAATATATAAGTGTTATTATTTATTACATCATATAATGGTTAATGGTTAATCATATAATGGTTATTACATCATATAATGGTTAATGGTTAATCATATAATGATTATTACATCATATAATGGTTAATGGTTAATCATATAATGGTTAAGAGAAAAATCCAACAATTTTCCTTCCACGTCAGTGTTTTCAATTTTTGCAATTACTATCAACATTACCAAAAAATACGTAAGATCAATTTTATCTTTCAAATTATTTTCCTGAGAAAATTTGTTAGAAATGATACTCGTTAGTCACAGTCTAAATTATTTTAATTGTTATTTTAATTGTTTAATAGAAATTCTAAAATGATCAGTACCTCAGTAATTATAAAGAGTCAATTGTTTCAGAATGTGCATCTCTTTGATTACTATCCCCGGTTAAACAGTTTCGCTTACTGTTCAGATTTCCTTTTGTATAACAAAACATTACAACTTACTTGGTAACTGGTATCAGTTCTATGATGACATGTCCTAATTTTTGTCTTCATTACTGTTCATTAGCATCCTATATGGACCATCCACTGCTTTAAAGAGGTGTAGTTCTCTTTCTATAATACCTGGACAGGGGCATTATGAAACAGCAGACAAAGCTGCACGTGCAGATGACACCAGCATCCCACACAGGCGGTGGCTCCAATTCCAGCTGCTCCACTTCCTGCCCATTTACCTACTAGGGTGTCTGGGAAAGATGCAGACGGCTCTGGTGCTTGCACACCTGCCACCCACAGGAGACCCAGCAGCTCCTGGCTGCAGTAAGATCTAGCTGCTGCACCATCTAGGCAGGGAACCAACAAATAAAGGATCTCTCCCTGACCTTCCGACAACAACAGCTTAAAATAAACAAATAAACAACTGAAAAAAACAGTGTGTGGAGCTCCTCACAAACAGGCCACTGAGCCATACAAGCAGTGAACCCAGGAGATGGAAGATCTTTCTCTGTGTTCACATTCCTCTTTCTCTGTCACTGTCTCTACATCTTTAGGGAGGCATTTTAAAGAAGAATGAACTAATGAATAATTTAAAAAATTATTTCAAAACAGGGTTTTAGCTATAAACACCATAAATTAATCTTGGACCATTGTATGTATCCTTTTTTAAAAAACATTTTTTTTTGGTGGGGGAGTCAGATTTACAGAGAGGAAAGACAGAGAGGAAGATCTTCATCCATTGGTTCACAGCCCACGGCCGCAGCAGTCAAAACTGAGCCAATCCAAAGCCATGAGCTTTTTCTGGGTCTCCCAGATGGGTGCAGGGTCCCAAGGCTTTGGGCCATCTTTGACTGCTTTCCCAGGCTACAAGCAGGGAGCTGGATAAAAAGCAGCTGGGATTAGAACCAGCATTCAAACGGGATCCCAGCGCAGGCAAGGAAAGGACTCCAGCCACTAAGTTACCCTGCCAGGCCATAATTTTGCAATTTAAAAGAATTAAAGAAAAAATGAAAAATCTTTCCATTTGGAAGGGCAGAGAGACAGAGATTTCCCACCCACAAGTTCACTTCCTAAATGCCCCTTATGGCTGTAGTTGAGCCAAGATGAAGCACAATCATCCTCAATCTAGGCTGCCCACGTGAGTGGTAACAGCCAATCACTTGGTCAGTGTGCTGCCCCCAAGGCATACACTCACAGGAAGCTGGAACTGGGAACAGAACCAGAGCTGGAACCCAAGCGCAGCAAAATGCCACATACTGGAAATATTCTGCTTAGTGTTTCTTTCTTTTTTTTTTACAGATTCATTTTATTTTTATTTGAAAGGCAGAATTACAGAAGGAAAGAGAGTGAGTGAGATCTTACATCTGCTGGTTCACTCTCCAAACGGCCAGTGAAAGAGCCAGAGCTGAAAGGATAAAGCCAGGAGCCAGGATCCTCTCAGGGTCAATCACGTGGCTGCGGGGGCCTAAGCACGTGAGCTGCTTTTCCTGGCCTTTAGCAAGGCGCTGCATCAACTGGAGAAGTGGGGACACGAACTAGCAACCGTATGGGATGTTGGCACCACAAGCACAGGATTGGGCTCCCATGGCACCAGCCCCAAATTTAATGTTTTTAAATAGCTGATATGTTAAATTCAATGCTTTCAAAGTCCCAATTTTCAAATTCAGAATAAAAAATGTATACACATGTATAAAACAGAGCAATGTTGCAAATATGCTTTCAACAGGCAGTGAGGAGACTGAGCCGCCCTGAATCTGCTGACTTAAGCCTTAACACATTGCTGCACTTTACTTAATACTTAAAGAAGCACTGACCTCGTCCTGAGTCTACTGCTACTGTGTTCCGTGGGGTCCCCCCCCCCCCCCCAGTTTGAATGGTATAGAGAGAAAGAGAAACAGAGTACTCCCCCAGCTACTGATTTACTTCCCAGACAACCTCGAGGGCCAGGGCTAACCAAGGCCACAGTAGAGGCCAGGAGTTCTGTCCAGCTCTCCTAGATAGATGACAGGCACTGAAATATCTGGGCCGCTACTCTGGGATCCCAGGTGCATCAGCAGAGCTCATGTCAGAGCTGAGCTGGTGTGACTCCAGACAATCTGATATGCAAGAGTAAGTCACAGTCGATGGGTTAACCTCTACGTCCAGTGCTCTCCCCTAAGTAACTTCTGAAGTCTACTGACCTTTCCATTTCTTTTTTTTTTTTTAAGATTTATTTATTTTTATTGGAAAGTCAGATATACAGAGAGGAAGAGAGACAGAGAGGAAGATCTTCTGTCTGCTGCATTTACTCCCCAAATGGCTACAACAGCCAGAGCTGAGCTGATCCGAACCCATGAGCTTGGAGCCTCTTCCAGGTCTCCCATGCAGGTGCAGGGTCCCAAAGCTTTGGGTCGTCCTCTACTGCTTTCCCAGAACACAAGCAGGGAGCTGGATGGGAAGTGGGCACCAGGATAAGAACCGGCGCTCATAAGGAATCCTTGCATGTTCATGGTGAGGAGTTTAGCCCCCAGGTTACTGTGCCAGGCCCAACCTTTCCATTTCTTAAATGCAGCATCAGAGAAATGTGAAATTAGACTAACTGTCCATAAATTCTGTTTTAAAATTCTAGTGATTTGTTTAAAAGCTTACATTCTACGGTTGAGTAGACCATTCCTTAAGCTTCTGAACCTTAAGGCTATATAGTTCCACTTACAGAACAGATCGTTTAATGACCATCAGCTGACTAACTCCAGATTTAACAAATTTAAAAACAAATTGTCTGTGAAGTACAGTAATGAAATTTCACTTCTGAGAAAATGGAATTTTAATGACTGATCAAATTCAAAAAAACCAGAATTGTACCTACAGCAAAACATACATAAATGGAGAAATAGACTTACCAATATATCTGGGCCAACATGCTGCTTTCCTTTTTCTTCTTGTGGTCCTAGTATCAACTTCCCAGTAGAAAAATATGGTGTATCCAACGTTTTATAAACTTTCAACTCACCATGCTTTACAAAAAATTGGTAGGTATCTTGTGGCCTAACAAGATCTATGGCGAAAACAGCAACAGCAATGTTAAGCAACAGCCATGCTACTGCTCAGCGATAATGAAGGTATTTCCAGACTCAAGCCTGCCTAACAGACAAGAGATTAGGATCACTGACTCGGGAGCTACACTGTCAAGGCCAAACCTCACCTCTTACAGCTAGTTCTGTGTCCTTAGGCAAGTTATATATGTTTCTCCCTACATCTCACTGTTTGTCTTAATTTCCTTTTCTATAAAATGAAATAATAATATCTTATCTGCATTTTTAGGTTGTTATGAATAGCAAAGAGCTAAAGTATGCAACCTAAAACACTGCCTTGGCAATATCAAATAATAAAATTTATCCTTACAAAAAGGGTGTGAGTTCCAAATACTATTTACTGAAATTCTGTTAGTATCTCATTTTCAAACCATTTCCTTTTACTAATAAATCTTTCCAGATCTATAAACATATCCGCTTATCATCAGTGGTTGGCTCTATTCCCCTGGATATTTGGGAATCTTAGGGATGCCAAGAACTACAGAATATATACTTGTAGATTTATAAAAAAGGAAAAAGTGAACTCTGAAAAAATACAACTCTTCTAAAGTGATAAACTATAGCAATGGTTTTACACTAAACAGAATCTCTTTATTTCCACATCTGTTGCCAAATAAACAATCTAAATATAGAAATGACTTTGCTAAGATGTTTAGATGTCTCTCAAAACCCATTGCACAGCCAAAATCTTAAGTACGAAAAACATTACTGACTACTTGGTTTGACCTGTTTGATGTGATGTAGAACAATGTTTCCTGTATGTAAATATTGCATACTTGGTAAATAGCTGAACCCTTTCTAGACTTCCATTCCACGTATAACTCATCCCTTTGGACCTCCCAGGGCCTCTCAGTCTCAATGCTTGGTGTCTATCTAATAGGGTGGGAGGCCTCAAGGACCTTGTGCCAGTATTAAAGGTTAAATCTGGCATTTGTGTGGCTGATTCCCTGTCATTCATCCATAGAAAGTTTTACATCCCAGGCACTGTTATCAGCATCCACAGGCCCCGAAGGGCATCAGTGAGCACCCACAATCCACGCCTAGTCCATGAACACGAGTATGTAATGTCTGACTTTTAACTTGCCATAACTCCCCATCCACAAGGAGTCAAAGAGGGTCTAGCCTCATTCCTGGAACCAACATTTACGGTGGTAGCAATTTTACCCCAGAAGATAAATGCACGGTTTTACATGCCTCCCAGAGGTGGTGTGCTATTGATACGCCCTTAGTTCCCCCCCATAAGCTATTTACTAGAATCAGACCTTTCTCTAGACTGCAGGGTTCAAAGTGCTTGACAGTATCGAAAGGGAAAGTGGTCAGGTCCATAACCAACCATTACTCAGCATCCCTTATCTTACCCATGAGAATAATTTCTCTTGTTTCTGGATCCTTTACCCTGGTTGGCTCAAAAGGGTTTCCAAGAGAAACATCTAGATTTACCATTAATCTGTTCTCTGCAAAACAAACAGAATCAAAACATAAAACTACTCAAAATTCTTTTCAATTATCAAAACCCAGTACAAAATATAGCTACAGATCAGGTGTAAAAGAACCCTGACCTAGCACATGGCAGGCTGGATGAGGCTGCCACCTGAGGTGCATACAGCCCATACTGGAGTACTTGTTTCTAGTTCTGGTTCCTCCACTCCTAACACAGCTTCCTGCTAATATGCCTGGGCCAAGTACTTAGGTCTCTGCTATCCATAGAGGAGACCCAGATGGGGTTCCTGGTTCGTGGAGACCTGGCCCAGACCTGGCTCTTGTAGGATTTTCGGATGTGAATCAGCAAATGCTAAGTTAATTTCTCTATTTCTTTCAGATAAATATATTTTTAAAAGGTGAAAAAAGAAAACAAAAATAAAGCTGACCTGGGATAGAATAATCTCTTCTTTGTTAATGACTGCTTCAGCAAATACACATTCAAATTCAAAACCCCACTGACACTTAAAGCTTCCTAATTTTTAAGCCTATTATAACATGTGAACTCATATATAATCAAATCAAATGATTCTGTGTATATTCTCTTTCATCTTTTCTAAACAGTTTCTTGTGATTAAATTCTTCATTGACTCATAGATCATACAGTAGCATCATTTTTTTCAAGAAGGTTCTTGATTTTCTTTTTCATTTCTTCAGTGACACATTAATCATTCAGTAGCATGTTATTTAACTTCATGGTGTTGTTAACTTCTTTTTTCTCCCTGATGTTGATTTTGTTTTGTGGCTTTTCATTTAAGGGGATGTATAATAGCTGTGCAATGGAGACTATCATATCTAGTATCATGTTATTTAACTTCATGGCATTGCAAATTTCTATTTTTCTTCCTATTGTTGATTCTGTATTACTGATTTTTTAAAGAAATTTGTGGAAATATCTATTAAGAAGTAAAATTTACAGTATCACATCTAAAGTCCTTAGAAGTAACTTTTAAATTCTACAAAGAGTCTCTTCCCAAAGCACTATGCTATTGGAAAATAAAATCTAGGGCAAGCGCTGGGCACAGTGGTTAAAACATTAGCCTAAGAACCCATACCGCACACCAGAATGCATGGGCGTAACACCCAGCTCTGGCTCCTAATCCACCTGCCTGACAATGCAGACACTGGGAGGGGGCAGATGACTGGGGTACACAGCTCTGTCACCCACATGGGAAACATGAGCTGAATTTCAGACCGCTGGTTTCACCTCCACCTGGTTCCAGCTTCTGCAGGCTTTTTCGGAGTGAATAGTAAATAGTAATGTTCTCTGTCTGATAATAAATAAATAAAACTTGAAAAAAAAAGCAATGAAATCTAAGAGTTACTTTCAGGAATAAGTTCATACTTCTTTTAGCACTATCAAGACAGATTCTTTTTCCATTAGCCATTTGGTTGACTTTTTCCATGTTTGCTCTTGCCTTCCGTTTAGGTAGTACAACATCTGGGGATAGCACTCCACCAATCACAAATCCTCCTGAAATTTAACAATGACACAGGTAAAAGAAAAGGCTCAGGAATGTAAAAAGCTCTAAACAAAACTTTTATAAGAAAAGTAGTATTCTTCCTTTCAAAGTACCAGAGAAAACAGTACTAGTAGTTAATTCTATAGCTAGTAGTTCAAAAAACACAAAACACTAACCAATTTCACTCACGCCTCTACCACCCTAAATCCAGAAGCATTAGTGCATGTTTGAATTACCTCCGGTGTTACTGGAAATTAACAGTCACATCATCACTAGAAATTTAAAAAGCTAATAATGAACTATTTCTTGCAATCTGCACATGAGTTTAGACTTACATAAAACAGAGGGAAGAAATGACTTTAAGAATACACAATACTTTACTTACCTCTACAAATTTGTAGAAAAATGAGAAAATAGATAATTGGAAGAACTTTACCAGTTATACTTTCCTCATGTTCCAATCTAACACTTTATGCAATGATAAAGCTTATCACAAAATGTGAGAAAAAGTAAAATAAAAATTAAAAATCTAAAAAGTCAAATACTTACCAGAAAGAAGAATCTTCATCTCCAGTAATCATAAATTCAGGTTTGAACCCTATTCTTACCAGATTATGGGTAGATGATGATTAACAAGGTTATGCATGTAAGTGTCAAGGACAGGACTGATACATAGCAAACACAAATAAATTACAGCAAACCTCATTGTTGTTTATTAGTAGGCTTTATAGCATAAATTATATTTTACCTGACGGTGTTCCTTGATAATCTATTCGTTCACCTCGCCAATATTCCAAAGGTTTCAAACGTACTCTCTTGGTCCTGCGAACATTTGGCGTGTTTGAAGGCAATACTGTAAAAAAAAAGAATATAAATCCTTGTAGACAAAACTCTAGAAAAACAATTTTAAGATACACTTATGGTACTAAAAAAGAAATGCTAATGAAAAATCAGGTTAACATACTGGCAGAGATGCCAAAATTTCACAGTACCCATGGTTGACAATGACAAGAATACATTCATCTTGGGACAATGTAAAATTCTTACTCCAAATTGAGTACAGTAGGTATCAAATTCCTATGGCCTTATTTATTTTTATTTGCTAAGCTAATTCTGAAAGAGGTACAATTAAAATTTCCCATTGTAGCTGTACAGTGTAAGTGAAAATCACCTCGCTTTCCTTTTATTTTTAGTTGTTAGGTTGTCTGCCACGAACCTATCTTCTTCACAAATGGTTCGTTTTACAATTACATGTCATTCCTTATCCTGCTCAGTATTCTTTTTAAAAAAAGATTTAGTTATTTTTTCACCGGAAAGGCAGATAACAGAAAGGAAGATCTTCCATCCACTGGTTCACTCAACAAGTAGTCGCAATGGCTGGAGGCTAGCTGATCTAAAGGCCAAGAACTTCTTCCAGGTCTCCCATGTGACTGCAGGGTCTCAAGGCTTTGGCTCATTCTCTACTACCTTCCCAAGCCACAAGCAGGGAGCTGGATGGGAAGTGGAGCTGCCGGGATTCGAACCAGTGCCCATATAGGATCCTGGCGCGTTCAGGGCGAGGACTTTAGCTACTTGGCCGCCATGCTGAGTCCCAACAATTTTTTATTTACACTTTTCTTGCAAACGTGCCAATTAGTTTATATTTTTAAGTCAAACCTGATAGTCTGCCTTATTTAACAGCCTATTTATGTTTATTCAGTGTTAGAATATGCTTCTTTTTATAGCTTCCATCTCACATATACTAGGTATTTCACATAAATGATTTTCTTTTCCCTCATTCCTATTGGTTCAAATGAATGATCACTTCTCTGTCATTTTAAGACTGGCTATGCTTTTTTGCTCTAATACTGGTTGTCTTCCCATTCCTTACAATTAAATCCTCATTTCTCCATGATTATATCAAAAATAATCTTTAGAGAGCTGATCCCCTCCTTTTTCCCATTTGATAAAATGAATTTTATGAACTCCCTAATTTTCTTCCCAGCATACCAAGTTTCATTAGGTAGTCCAGATTTCAAAGTTTTATCACAAAATTCTTACTTAGGCATTTATAAATCTCCATTCATATTATTAGTGTTAGGAGGGAGAAGTACCCCAACATGAAGGACAACAAGTCACACCTTTGTATTCAAATCAGTCTAGTCTATGTGAATGTAACTTGGATTTGGGACTTTCTTCTAACTCGAAAATACAGAGTATCACCAGTGGCAAAGTATATTTCCTGTGAATACATCAAGATTTATAGACACCACTCATGTTTACTATGTTTTACTTCACAGTATGCAAAAGTGAGACACAGAGACACGTTCATTTTAAACTGTTCTTTCAATGTTGATGCTTTCTCAGGGCAGCCATATGCAGCACAATACTTTCTAGAGATTCCAGGTAACTAGCTGGTCACAGCTCCAAGGTCACAAGCATAAACAACCAACACTCTATAGGGTGTTACATTGCTAAAGGATAATGCCAGTAGTTTAAGTGTTCTAACTTCATTTCCAACATAAGATTCTTTGTTTATAATGTGTTTAAAATTACATAACACCATCTTAGGTTAAACATCAATATTTGGCACTACATTATTATACATGTAAGACAATATCTACCAGCAGTAGAAAAAGATTAGCCCTTGCTGACTCTAAAGAAAGTTAACATGCTGTGAAAGAGATTCCAAGGAGGGCAAGAAACTGAAGAGGGATGCTGGTACCATGCATGGCCTAACAGTTACTCTTAAGTCCTTCAACACCAAGCAACGGAATTCTGCCAACAACCACGAGTGTGGGGGAAGACATGAGCTTCAGAAGCAGTAACAACTCAGACCGACCTGAACTGCACAGCATATGACCCTTGAGCTAAGTCACACCTCAGCTCCTTATCCAAGGAAACCAGAAAGCAATAATTATATATTGTCAGTCATTAGGTTTGCAGCAATTTGCTACACAGCAACAGGAAAAACAATGCACGTTTATATTTAATAAAATATTTTTGCAAAAATCATTCCTCCTCATTCTTTCCTCTTTGAACTTACAACTGACTTACCTGATACTTAAGAGTATCACATATTGATATCTTACTTGGCGTATACTAAATTTAGTTTTAGATTGCCTGCAAAATAAATTCAGTTATCAAAAAGAAAGATGGGCCCAGCGCCATGGCTCAGTGGCTAAATTCTCACCTTGCACAAGCTGGGATCCCAAATGGGTATCAATTTGTGTCCTGGATGTTCTACTTTCAAAGTTTTATCAGCTCCCTGCTTGTGGCCTGGGAAAATGGCAGAGGATGGCCTAAAGCCTTGGGACCCGGCACCCTTGTGGGAGACCTGAGAAAAGCTCCTGTTTCTTGGCTACAGATTGGCTTACTTCCAGCCATTGTGGCCACTTGGGGAATGAACCAACAGACAGCTCTTTCTCTGTCTCTGCTTCTCTCTGTAAATCTGCCATTCCAATAAAAAAGAATTTTTTTTTAAAGGAAAGATATCTTGGCTAATTGTAGAATTATTGGATTCTAATAAATTTCTGACAGAGAGCAATACACAGTACTTTGCAATGCTATGTAGAGAAGCAATGCCATTTTCCTTCTTCAAATACAATGTTTTTTTGTTTGTAAATTTTTCTCATACTCATATGTACATATCTTTTTTTTAATAACCCTGATTTATACTTGATAAACTACAGACTCAAGCCTGTCTTAAATCCAATGAAGTTTCCTTTCTTTTCTAAACTGTTTTTTAAACTTTTTTCCCCCCAAAGATTCATTTATCTTTACTGGAGAGGCAGTTTCTCAGAGAAGGAGAGATAAAGACCTTCCACCCACCTGTTCACTTCCCAAGCAGCTTCAATGGCTGGAGCTTGGCCCATCTGAAGCCAGCAGCCAGGAGCTTCTTCCAGGTCTCCCGTGTGGGTTTGGGGTCCCAAAGTCTTGGGCCATCTTGTGCTGCTTTCTCAGACCATAAGCAGGGAAGCTGGTTGGGAAGTGGAGCAGCCAGGACATAAAACGGTGCCCATACAGGATCCCAGCACTTGCAAGGGGAGGATTAGCCAGTTGAGCCATCATACCGGGCCCGGATTTTTTAAAACTGTTTTTTTCTCTAATTTCTCTCCAAATTCTATTCTTTTTGTATTTGCTCTGATGTTTCTGTGGTATTCCTAGACTATGTCTTTAACCCTCATGGTTTTCACCTGTATTTCTGTTGTTTAGAGGAATACTGAACACCAGTTATTAGTTCATCTCTCAGCAGTGACTATCGTTTCTTTAAGCTTATCTATTGACTTTAACTGAAAAAAATAACCATGCTTTCTATCACCACAGTTTTCTATGCAATAATTCAGCCTCTGAAAGTACACATACTTCTTTTTTGTTAAAGGGTTCCTTCTCACTAGAAGTAGGTGTTGCTGTACCATGCTGGATTTTCTTCTCTGGATACTTGTGGCTATGCTCAGGGACATTTCACTTCTTTTGGTTCACACCTGACAGCACTCACCATTTCATTCCCAAATTAGCATTAAGCACTGACGTATGGCAGGCTCTCTCACAGGCTGAGGCAATGAGAGAAAGCTTCATTCCTAGTGGTTCTCTTCAAATGCAAGTACAGTATACAGTAGTACTCAACCTCCAATGTAGGTAAAACACACAGAGGCTAGCAAACATCACAAGGATGGGAGGTCCCACGGCTCCTGACTGGCAATTCTCTTATTAGGAGCCAGGAGTTTTCGATGCTCACATGAATCTCTCCACAGATTCCGTAGCTCCCATCTTTCCCTCCTAATCATGCTAGCTACCACGACATTTAGGAAGGAAATGGATCAAAGTGGAAGAACCTGGCAGGAGCACCAGTTACCTAGCAGTTACACTTTCCTTAACACGATTCTAGCTTCTTAGAACATACAGCATCACGTCCCTGCTATGAAGCAAATTGTGAAATTGTTCTTGGAATTGTAATGATTTATTATGAAATTCATGAAAAATTAATAGAAATTTTGGTTTATTTACTAATTAATACAAGCAGGACTTTTTTTCCTTGAAGAAAAGTATTCTGTTTGGAAACAGAATTTTAATACTAGCATTTTAATCTGTGGAAATAGTAAAAGAGAAAAATAATCCTACCTAATTTGTGATGTATTTTCTTCTCCGACGTCCTTCGTTCGTCATCTGCAAAAAAATACCATGAGCAACAGCTGCTAATCCCATGTTCACTTAAAGTGAGTTACTTAATCAACTTTATATAAGTATTTTAAATAAAATTTATGTGACCATAACTTAACTATTCCTTTAGTTTTTCATTTCTAAGGAAAAACGGTGTATCATTTAACTATAGCTAGCTACAAGGAATGTTTCTTAAAAAGCCTAACAGGGCCAATGCCATGGCAGAGCAAGCTTAGCTTGCACCTGCTGCATCAACAGACATCTCATACAGATAGCACTGAGTCCTGGTTACCTATTTCAGATCTAGCTCCCTGATTACGGCTTAGAAAAGCAGTGGGGTATGGCTCAAGTCCTTGGGCACCTACATCCATGTGGGAGATCTAGAAGAAGCTCTTGGCTCCTGGCTTCATATGTGCTCAGCTCCAACTATTGTGGACATTTGGGGAGCGAATCAGCAGGTGAAAGATCTCTGTCTCTCTTCTCTGAAACTCTGGATTTCAAATAAAAATCAAATAAATCTTTTAAAAAATCATAACTACTTAAACAATAACAAAAAGGTTTTCCATTGCTTTTGAACAAGTGAAATATGTGATAAAAATGCAGAACAGGAAAATGAATAAGCAACGTGCTAAGAGTATAATTTATGATCTTTTAATTTAAAGCTTTAAAATTATGTAAGTGTAATGAATTTAGCAATTGGCCAGTGAGAACTGTTGTCAACTTTAGGCCTGGACTTAATGATGTATTTGACTAATAGAACGCAGCAGAAATGACTTTCCGAGAGTTTGAAGGCTAAGCTTTATTTATGTAGGTTATATCGGGGATTTCACCTAGGGTAAGGCGTTAGTGATATATGAAGCCTGACAACTCTGAGACTTCCATGCTGGGAGGAAACCCAAGAATAGCGTGTGGATGAAAAGAGATGCTTGGCTAGGCCTCAACATTCCAGCTGCCCTAGCTGGGTGCCAAGTAGAGAAATCATGAAGTCACCTTGGATTTTCATATGACTTCATTCCATTCAGTAGCTTGAACATAACAACAAATTCAAGAGTGACAATTAAAATCTGCATAGCTAAATCAACCCACAAAGCCTTGAAACATATAAAAAACATAATAAGTAAAATTCAATTGTTATGTTGTTAAAGAGTTATTAAATTATTAAGAATGACTGAATTAAATATAAACTTTCCGGTTTGGAAGAAACTCCAGGGATCAAAAATTTAATGTCCTTGTCCAAACTAGGCACATTCATGCAGATCAAATCAGATTAGTGTGTTTGCTTTAGCTACTAAATTTAAATGACACAAAGACTGGTATAGACCTTGTACAATGATGACACACAAATTTGTTCTACGTTTTTAGAAGAAGGCAGACATTTGTCTTAAGTTCAAAGTCAATAAAGAATGGGCCATTCAAATGCAGCCTTGATACTATCTATATTACATATGGGATTCTTGAGAGTGCTAAGACAGGAGCATAAACGACTGAGTCACTTTAGTCTTAGGACTACTCCCAGACTGCTCTTGCTGATGTGAAGGTAAACATGTATACCAATAATTCTGGTAAGCTACCATGAGTTCTGTGTTGTCTTCCTCTTTCAATGGTTTAACAGGCTTCCACCTTTAAGAGCTGACATCCCTGGACATCAGTTCATGTCCCAGCTCCCTGCTTGTGGCCTGGGAAAGCAGTTGGGAATGTTGCAAGGCCTTCGGACCCTGCACCCGTGTGGGAGACCCACAAGAAGCTCCTGGCTCCTGACTGCATCACCTCTCACTGCTGCGGCCATTTGGGGAGTGAACCAGTGGATGGAAGATCTTTCTCTCTGTCTCCCCTAAATCTACCTTTCCTACAAAAATCTTTAAAATATAAGAACTAAACATATACTAAAACACAAGAAAATAATTAAAAATTTCAAGTATTAAATATAAGCCATGTTCTCCCCAAATGGTTAAATAAAGTCAGAAAATATTAACAACAACATAAAGCAATTTTGCAAAAAAGCCCACACCAGGTGCTTATTTCCTACTCCAGGTAACATAGCTAGTCCAAGACAGAGTTTGATTCCATTCCAGGCCATTGGTCCTGAAGAACAGTCTTTTGACTAATGCAGTCTTTCAATAACTTCTGGGGTCAATGAAAAATTCTACCTAGAAGTTAGAATGTATTACAATACTAGTACATATCAAAACCTGTAAAATAAAGCCAAAACTATGTTCAGGAAAATTTGCTGCTTTTCTTTTACCAAATAAAAAGTGGAAAGCATTCAAGTTATAAGGGAAAATAAAGGCAGAGAAAACAGAAGAAAATATTTTTAAAGGAAAAAGAATTAATAAATTATGAAGGCAAAAAACCCACAAAAATCTACAGAATTCAGGGTTTGGTGAATAGTGTATCACAGTAATCTGCTGTGACACAGGAATCCCTCAAGGATACAGTTCAAATCCCAGCTACCTCCAACCCAGCTCCCCGCTAATGGCTTGGGAAAGTGACAGAAGGAGGTCCAAAGCTTTGAGTCCCTCCACCCACGTGGAAGAACCAGAGGAAGCTCCTAGATCCTGGCTTCAGACTGGCTCAGTTCTGGCCGTTGTGTCCATTGGAGGGAGTGCGCCAATTGAAGTCAGATTCTCTTTCTCTCATTGCAACTCTTTTAAGCAAAAGTAAATCATTTAAAAAGCTGAATATATCCTTTAAGTGCATGAAAAACAATATAAAACGACTGAAAGACAAGCTTCAGTATGAATAGGATAAACTTCAAATCTATCCAATACATAAAATCTACAGAGACAGGGAAGACCAAAGAGAGACATCTCACCTACTAGTTCACTCCCCAAATGAGCTGATCTGATGCCTGGAGCCAGGAGCTTCATACAGGTCTCCCAAGGACCTGAGCCATCCTCTGCTGCTTTCTCAGGCCATAAGCAGGGAGCTTGATGGGAATACGACAGCTAGGACTAGAACAAGTACCATATGGAATGCTGGCATCTGCAGGTGGAGGATTAGTCTGTTGAGCCAAGATACTAGCCCCTGTAGTAGATTCTTTTCATTGACTCACTAAAAGAAAAACCATTGCTCATTCCTCCCCCCTTTTTTTTCTTAAAAAAAAAAGATTTATATATTTTATGTAGAAAACAGCATTATGGGGGTTAGAGAGGAGGGAAAAGAGGGAGACAGAGTGACATCTTCCATCCCACTGGTCTACTCCATAAATGGCTGCAATGGCCAGAGCTGGGCAGGTCTGAAGCTGGGAACCAGGAGCTTCTTCCAGGTTTCCCACATGGATGCAGGAATCCAAGGACTCGGGCTACCATCCACTGCTTTCCTAGGTCATAAACAAGGAGCTGGGTGAGAAATGTAACAGACAGAGCATGAACCAGTGCCCACCTGGGAATCCAGCACCAGCAGGCAGAGGGTCAGCATGCTATGACAACTGCCAGCCCTTTATTTCTCTTTCTATTTACAGGGTCTTACAAATCTCTAACTGTAAAGATAAGAGACTAATGCTCATTTGCCACTAGGGACAATTTAGGCAGAACTTAGTATGCTTAGTTTCATCTTTATAATGCAAGAAAAAAAATCAAATCTATAGAAGATAAATAATAACTTACCTAAAATACCCCGAACTTCTTCTTCATCTACATCAGAATTACTCTCTTGAGAGATTAAATTACTCTTGTGCCTGGAAGGTCCACTAAAAACAAAAATAAATAAACACACAATTTGGACTTACATATATAATGTATGTGAGATTGGTAATTAAGCACATATATAATGTGTGTAAGACTGGACATTAAGGATTTCTTATAAAATCAACTGTGTTATTACAGGTCACCAAGAATGTACTGCCTTGAAGCATAAAACACTACATTTAATCGATGACTGTAATGAAGCTATAAACTTTGATTATTTTAACCTTTAAACTCACAGATCAGTTAATTAACTCAAATAATAGCATCCTTTGATAAAAATCAGATTACAAGAAAAAAGCTAGAAACAATTCAGTGTAGCTTTAAGGAAGAAGAATATATCCAAAATCAAGCAGGATTTAAAATGTGTTCTAGATGTCATCAGAAATGATCCCAGTTTTTTTTCCATTTTTAAAAAATTAATTACATTACATTATGTGACACAGTTTCATTGGCTCTGATCCCAGCTTTCAAGTCCTGTATCTTTTGGCTTTTTTCCTGAGCCCAGGACTGGCATAGACACATCCATATAACTAGTAATCTCAGCCATTTTATGAAAGTATTCACTATAAGTTAGCATGTATTCATTTTTGTGAAAGACTATGTGGCCTCAAATATAACATAAAAAACATCCTTCCTCCCATACCCCTCTTTTCAAGAGGTGGGCCTCACTGCCCTCTTCTTGAATGTGGTAATCAGTGGTCTGTTTCCAACGATCAGAATCAAGCAGGAGTGACGATGTACAACTTCCAAGACTAAATCACGACAGGAATGTGACAGTCACTCTTAGATCACTTGCTTTGTGAAGTCAGGTAACACACCAAGCAGTGGGCTATGAGAGCACCACCCAGTCAGAATCCCTGAGCTAGAACTAAATAGCTCAGTTATTCCCAGATCTCCCACAAAAAGAAACTAAGAAACAACAAATGTTTTCAAACTCCTAACAAAAGTTAGGTTTTGAGTAATTTATTACAAAATAAAGGATGAATAATAAACATTATTATCCTTAGAATATATGCATACCTTTCTTCCAAAACCAAACGTTTAGGTTCTACAGAATTCAACGTAAGCTCTGTGGAAGCTTTGCATTCATTATTCTGAGATTTTAGACAAGTATCTTGTGCTGTCATAACACTGTCTTGATCCTTTGAACTCTTTGTAGATCTACAAAAATTAGAAGTTTAAAAACGTTTTTACGTCTTTGAAAAATATTTTAAAAGTAATAGGTGATAATATGGACAATATGTATCGACTATAAAAAAATCAGAATACCCTGTTATGGTCCTGGAATTTACAACAATCTTAGGATGGAACTTGGAGCTAATGAGAGTTCTGATTTTAAGAATTTTGATAAGAGAAAATGTTTAGTCATAGTCTAAGACAGAGGTGCTTTTAGATAGACTCTGAGAGATGTCCCTAAAAGCAACATTTTACCATTCAATACAGTACAATGTACTGGAAAATCTATAGAAAACTGCAACTGTTTTCTCTGATACAAGAAGAGAAACTAGAGAGGTGCAGAGGTGTTGGAGGAGGGACCTAGCTCACTCTTTGGTAATCAGCTAATCAGTTTTCCTCAAATGCATGCACACATGACACACTTCTTAGAAACAATGCATTTCTGAAATGCACTATTACATCCCAGGGACTTTCAACAGAATCAAAAGAAGTAAGAGACTATGCAGTGAAAAAACACACATTCTTCACACATTTTTCATCAAAGGGAAAGCAGAAGTGATGGTGATGGTGATCAGGGCAAGTGCTTAGTAACGGTAGTCAAGATGCTGCCATTTTCTACATCAGAGCCTGGGTCTGGGTCCAGCTGCAGCTGTAGCTAACACACACCCTGGGAAGCAGTGGTGAAGGCTCAAACACTTAGGTCCCTGCCATCACATGGAGACCTGGAATGAGTCTGGGCTCTTGCATTCAGTTTAGCCCAGACCAGGCTGCTACTGGCATCTGGGGAGTGAGCCTGTGAACAAGATTCAAAAGGCCTCTCTTTTCATCTGTACCTCCCCTACACAGAAATAAAAATTTAAAAAACATGAAAATGATCTTAAAACCTAAGCTGACTGTGTACTGGGTTTCTTTGTTATCTTTGTATCCTATAATGATATACACTAATATATTTCAAGTAATTCAGCTATTTATTTCAATTCTCAGGACCTTGCTGTTTGCATACAAAGAATTTATAAAATGTTTATTCAATGCATTCTATGGCAAAAAGCAAGAATGCATAAAAACTATTTGCTTTCCTCAGTAGGCTGTTGGGACTGATGAGATCTCATGAATGTCACTAGTGATAATCAGCACACAGGGAACATTAAGAATCATAAAGTATTAAAGGATATGTGACAGCCTAATTACTAAAATCACAATATTAATTAAAAGCAACTCAACAACTATTACTGAAAGATAACTAAGAATGAGTTTTATGTTAAAGAATTCTCATCACAATGTCTTCAAAAAGCAAGGAACTTTTCAGTAACAATACTTCACTTAGTAAATTTCATACTCAAAATCCCAGGTGCTATGATTATTCCCCATTGTGTGAGGACACACGTTCAGAGCACTGCTCTGTATCTGGGTATCATGGGCTAATGGCAAAGTCTGGATTTGCTACCAGATATATCAGAGACCAGAGCCCTTTATGCTAACTAACATTGCTTCTCTAAATGATTAAATAATACTGATATACTATCAAATACTAAACTACAAAAGTAACTGTACTGTACATGCAACAGACATTACCCTGAGCAACCGGAGTTTCTCTTCTTAGCCAAGTGTGACTCATCATTTTCCATTGGCTCATCACTCTGAGAACAATCGGGAACTTCATTATGGACCGAAAGAACTTTAGAATCTTCATCATTTACAGTCTTCTGTGCCCTTGAGCTGCCTTGCACACGTGTCTTCTGTCTTTTAGGCGGGGCAGTTTTCTTCCCAGTATTCTTAGACGACTGATTCGCTCTCTTAGCAGGTTTTTGTCTACTGCTGCGATGCACTGGTAATTCATTTCTTATTGGAGAACAATTGCTGTGAACAGGACCTGAACATCCAATGAAAACCTAAAATTACTGCAACATTTGCCTAGATGACTGGGTCCCAGATAACCAGTAACAGTTATATTTACACACACACACAAATCTCACAAGCTAAATCCATTTTAAAATTAAAATCTACCTACCACTCTTTCTCATATCTGCCTCTTGTTTTATTCCTAGCATAATAAAAAGGGTAGCTATCTAGATATGCGAATCAAAAAACTGAGTCATTCAAATAATGGAGTCATTGTGCCTATGGCCAGAATCAATCCCTAAGTCCCGCTTAGTTGTACTTCCTTCGTACTTTTTAAATCTGCTCTTTCAAACTCTACTGCTTGACATGACCAGAAGTCCTCATCATGATGTGGGTCACTAAAACAGCTTTTTAACATTGTTAAGACTTGAAAGTTAGACAACACTTCCAGAGCAAGAATCAAAAGTTAGCTATGTGCATGCAATGAGGAAAATGGAATGTTTCAAGCAGAAGTGCCGCCTATGCAGATCTAGAACCTCATGTTCTGCTTAAGGAGAGAGCCTTCTCTAGCCTTGCTCCACAATCCATTCTTTAAAGAATCTTCAGGGAAAACATTGGATCACCTCAACCCTGTTTCAATCTTTTAAGTCCAAATACCTTCAAAATTAATTTATTTCAACATCTAAAGGTGCTATTCATTAACCATATTTCTGAACACATCCAGGAGGCAGTATTATTTGCAGCTTCTCTGAAGCATGGATTCTCCAGGCAGTCTAATCCAGCAGTGTCAGAATCACCTGGCAGTCTGTTCTCCACTCTCCCTTCCAGACCACGACACAGGCTACTTGTGCCTGAAACGCTCCTTCCTTCCTCCTTACCCAACCAATCACCTTGCTAATTCCTCATTCACTCTTCTGGAAGCTCTCCCCAGCTTTCATGTTGCAGGGTAACTCTCTCACTACTTTCATAATTTTATTACACAGTTGTTTGTTGAGCTCTATCTCTTCTCTTCCAGTTTAAGAAAGTGACTGACATTTTATTTGTCTTTATATTCCTAATGCTTTACGACACAGGCATGACTATATTGAAGCAAAAATAGTCTCTGGTGGACTACCCAGCAAAGTACTCACTTTCTAGGTGATACAACTAAGTACAGGGCCTGAATTCACACAACCCTGCGACAGAATGTTCCTTCTGTTTTCAATTGCTGTGCCTTATCTGTATTGCTTAGCATTAGTTCTGGTGCTCCTTTCATCATGCCTAAGAACAAGTTCTCAAAAGCTTTTCCATGTAGATGAAAGGGCACGCTTGGCAAATGTGCACTACAAGCATCTGGGGGGGCAATGCAGGTGTTCAAAAACATAACGATCTTGGGGCAGGTCCTGTTATTACTATTATTATAATTATTATTATTTTTACTTGACTTCAATTTCTTCTATTAAATGAAGGACTTTTCGTATTATATGATAGTCTTCTTTGACACCTAGCTTGATCAGAAACATCCATCTCAGGACTACTATATATTCCTCTTAATAAATTTTAAACTTTTTGCATTTATGAAAGATTTGTATGATTTTTCTTTGGTGTATGTTCACAGTCATAATATAGCATCTGGGCAATGTAGAACAGAAAAAGTGATTTCCCAAATGCAGTAACAGTAATAGCTAACATTTCAGTATTAACTATAACCCACCTACTACATTGATTAAATTTGTAAAAAAAAACTAAATGAAGTAGATATTAATCACAAGCAAGAGTGAGCAAATGAAAAAAGTGTTTTGTACAACGCTGAAAGAGTCACAATTTGAACCCAGATTTGATTCCAAAATCCCAGAAGGACTTACCTGCTGCTATTAGTCAAGAATCCCAGTGACTCAATAATTGTAATAATTCAGTAACTCACAGCAGATGGCTTCATGGTAGTGCCATATTTGTACTAATATTTTAGTTGATCTAAACTGTCCTCAATCAACAGTGTTTACATTTATAGATATTACTTGTCTACCAATCTTAAACCTTAATAAGGATTTTTCTAAAACAACACATGTTACACATTACATAATAGTTAGCTTACCAGCCTTAGAATACTATTCTTGGAAAGAACTATTAATAAAAGGAACTCTTGGGTTATGTCTGGAAATTTGAATTCTGTATCATTTTCTACTGAGTATGGTTTACTATGCCTTAATAAACCATTCAAAAAATACGGTCTGTGCTGAATACTTTCTTTCAAGGAGTCTACAATTTCAGTGTTTACCACTCAAAGAGTACCTATACAAACCAAGCAATCAAAAGTCATGGGCCTGGGCCTGGAACAATGGCTCAGTGGCTAAATCCTTGCTTTGCAAGCACCAGGACCCCAATATGGGCACTGGTTCACGTCCTGGTTATTCCACTTACTATCCAGTTTCCTGTTTGTTATCAGGGAAAGCAGTAGAGGTGGGCTCAAAGCCCTGGGATCCTGCACCCACATGGAACACCTGTAAGGTGCAACTGTATCCACTAGTGCATGAGACAGATTAAGTGCAGACTGGTTGGGCTTTGCTGCAACATCCGTTGACAGGTGCTGGAACCGGGGGCAAGTCCTGTCAGGCTAGAACATAGAACCACCTGGAAAGTGTAAGATCCAGAGTTTGGAGTGGGCCTCATGGGGAAGTTGTGGGAACCTCTCTGATGGCTGCAGCTCCCACTGGTGTGCATGGGAACCAGGAGTGGGGCAGAGCGTGGTTGGACAGACTGTGGTAGCTGTCCATATTAGTGTGAGCTGGAAAGTGGGATTGGTTAGGCTGAGTTAGGTTCCAATGCCCATTGATATGTATGAGAGCCGAATGGGATGCAGGACAGACTAGACCAGTCTGTTGCACTACTGCATGTGCAGGAACCGGGGCTGGGTGTGGGCCTGGTAGTGGTTATTTGGGGTCACTTTGACTAGGCTGCAGTTCCCACTAGTGTGTGTGAGAGCTGAGTGTATGGGGGGAGAGTTAGGCTCGGTCACAGCATCCACTGGTTTGCATATGAGATGGGCCCAGGGAAAGAACTGACCAGGTGATTTCAGTCATCACTGTGTATGTAGGCTGATGCGGGTTGGGTAATGGATTGAGCCAGATCCCATACTGAGTGGCAAACACAGAAGTCAAACTGAGGTCACCTCTAGTGAGGTTTCTTTGGGTTCCCCTCCAAGTGGATCACTGGACTCAGAACTCCAACCACTGTGAAAATCGTAGGATTATGGAGTGCATGTGTCAGAACTGGGTCTCCACAGTTGCTGAGGCCTGTACAGTGAATGGCATGCCCAGATGTTCATGGGGGACATGACAACCAGTTCACTGAGGCCTGCAGAGAATGTCTAGTACCACAGAGGAAAGAACAAGTTGGACAGCTCTCCAAGGCAAGCTTTGACAGCAAAGTATCTGGGTAAATCAACACTATAAGGCAGACTATGTTGGCAAAAAGCTCTTGCAAGGATTTCTTCAACCTTACAGCACCGAAATCAACAGCATCTCAGAACTATCTAAACCACTTAAGCAGTACCTTCAGAATATGCTCCATATCGGGCACCCTGGGATGACATTCAGCGGCCATCCCCCATTCCTGGGTGCGGATGTGGCTGGGTTGTTGGAAGCCGCCCTCTCCCCCTTCTCTCCTCGCTTTCCCCAGATACAGGAAAAAAAAGGAGATTGGAGGTAGTTGTCTCATCCACTTTCCTACATTCCTCGACCTTCCCCCACCCTAATAGATGGTCCATAATGGGCATGCATCCCTCTCAACTATGTAAACATTATCGCAAATAAAACAAATTATTATTAAAAAAAAGGGGGGAGGGGACCAGCATAGTGGCCTAGCAACTAAAGTCCTCACCTTGCACACACCAGGATTCCATATAGGTGCCGGTTCTAATCCCGGCAGTCCCACTTCCCATCCAGCTCCCTGCTTGTGGCCTGGGAAAGCAGTTGAGGACGGCCCAAAGCCTTGGGACACTACACCTGCATCAGATACTTTTGGTTTGGGATATGCTTTTCTGCATTTGTATCACAATACCTGGAATATTAGATGTGTTAGCATTTCAAGAATTTCTCTATAACCGATTTAATGTTGTTACTGATGATTCAATTTAGCTTTGTCCTGGTGAAATTTCTTTGGATAATGTGAATATAAGTCAAATACACAGGGACCGACACAGGGCTCAATAGGTTAATCCTGTGCCTGTAAGTGCTGGCATTCCACAGGGACTCTGGTTCATGCTCCACTTGCTCCATCTCCAATAAAGCTCCCTGTTTAGTGCTTGCGAAAGAAACGGAAGATTGCTCAAGTCCCTGGGTTCCTGAACACCCACATGGAAGACTCGGAAGAAGCTCCTGGCTCCTGACTTCAGACTGCCTCAGCTCTGGCCATTGTGACCATTTGAGGAGAGAAGGAGTGGGTAGATCTCTCTCTGTGTAAATTTGCCTTTCTAATAAAAAGAAATGAAAACTTTAAAAAAATATATATATGTCAAATATAAAGCTTTTCATACAGTGATTTCCTGAGAACTCTCAAAGAGTATCAGTTAAGTAAAAATACTTACTCTCCTGTGATTTTACCATCCACCAATCAGATGGACGCCTGGAAATTCTCTGACTTCTCATGACAGTCAAAGTCATTTCCTCAGCTACAACTTTGTTCTTGGACTCAATGAAAACTTGCTTCTTGTTAGAATCTTGTTTACCTTTTGGGGGCTTCTTTTTTTGTTTGCTTCCTAGAATAAAGAAAATCATAAACACCACAGTTTTTAGCAAAATGAAACAGATTTAAAGAGAGACAAAACATTGAAATTCTCAATCATAACTATTCTTATTCATCCTGCAAGATTCTTTACATCCCAATTTTTCAAAAAGTAAGGATATGCTCAATATCAGCTTTCTGTAAGTTAAATGCAAACTTTTCATTGATAACTTTCATATGCTCCCAAAGTATCATTTGAAAAGGAAAAAAAAAAAGATATGGCTTTGTCTATTAGCAACTAAGAAGCAAAAGCATTCAGAATTAATTCTTCTCTGCTTTGAAATTATTATTACCAATCTAATTTTGGAAAGATGAAATGTGATTAAGTTATGGATCCTGGAAAGGTGGGGGTGGTAAGCTCTTGAAGTTGTCCCAATCTAATTAGAAATATCCTTAAAAACTGAGGTCAAAGAATCAAGGAGTAATAGAAGAGGCGAGAGAAACCTGAACCACACGCCAGCTGGCAGTTCTGACGTTAGAGAACTGGAGCATGGAGAGGCAGAAACACTAAAGGCAGCAGATTCCACTCCAGAACCACTGCGAAGCAACGCAGACAGGAACGCTTCTCAACAATAAACTGTGAGGTAGTGGATGTGTGTTGCTTTAAGCCAGTGGGTGATGGGGATTTGTTAAAACAATAACAGAAAATCATTATATCTGGTGTTGCAAATAATTGGAGCAATGTGCTCACGAATCTAGATTTTAAGAGGAGTACTTCTGAAAATTAGGGTGTAGAAAACTGCAGAAATTCAATGTCAATACTTGCAATTATCTAGACTTCTTCAAACATACATCCCTCGTGCAGTGTCTTGAGAAATGCGGCTAAATCAGAATCCTACCTGCTTACAACAAAGCAGGGCTTTTCCCTCTACATTAAGCAGAACATTTTGAAATTACACGAAGGTACACGCAGACAAAGCTAAAATCTGTTAGACTATACCAAGAGTTAAAAATCAGTAATTTGAGGCTCATTTAAGGAATCTGTTTTTATAAAAAAAATTCAGATATTTTGCTTTAATACCTCTTTCTCCTCTTCATATTACCAATATGGTATCTCCAATAAGACCCTGTAGCTGGGCCTTCAAGTGTCCTGTTTGGACACTAAATTAGACACAAGACATGAATCACATGCAACTCCAAGAACTACCGAGATGCTAGTCAGGTAACTGCTTTCCATGCTTTTGTTTTCATCCTGCATGTGTATGTATAATTCTCTGTTGGTCTATAGACCTCACCAGAACGATTTATTAAAAGTGGAAATTGTGGCTTAGTAATCTTTCCGATTCTGTGCCTAGTCCAGCGCTAATAACTATTAGAAAACTGAGTGATTAATAATAGGGTAAGCTTTTACCTCTTTTAGAAACAGCCTCCGCTATCCTGGATTTTTCTTCCCTTGATTTATATTTTAATAACCCTAAAAAATATATGATTCTGTATTATTTATTTGTGTTCTGATAACTGACTTGCTTGGTTGCCTTTCCCTTTCACTTCTCTATTGGCTGCCACCTTAGGAACTAGACAAAAACCAAGTGAGTTAGAATTAACCTACACTTAAAATAAGAGGTTCTGGGCCCAGTGCAGTAGCCTAGATGCTAAAGCCCTTGTCTTGCGCAAGTGGGGATCCCATATGAGCACCAGTTCTAATCCCGATAGCCCTGCTTCCCATCCAGCTCCCTGCCTGCAGCCTAGGAAAGCAGTTGAGGATGGCCCAGAGGCTTTGCGACCCTGCATCAGTGTGGGAGACCCAGAAGAGGCTCCTGGTTTCAGATTGGCTCAGCTCCAGACATTGTGGCCGCTTGGGAAGTGATTCAATGGACGGAAGACCTTCCTCTCAGCCTCTCCTCCTTGCTGTATATCTGACTTTATAATAAAATAAAATAAAATAAAATAAAATAAAATAAAATAAAATAAAATAAAATAAATCTTTAAAAAAAAGAGATTCTGGAAAGGAGTCTATTAAGTATCTGAGGCTCTTTGTAGATTTAGGTTTACTTTGGCCACTTGCCTAAGCTAAATAAGGATACATCAAAACAGTAGAATATTGTTCAGTTGCATTTAATATAAACAGTTACCTGTAGGTGATATCTTTTTGGAAATATCATTTTTCTTTGCTTTTTGATCATTATTTCTGCCCAGATTTCTCTGTAACTTGTCGTGTGCAGTATGTGACATATTTATTTTTTTCTTTTTAGCATGTCCCACATCAAGCTGTTCTTCAACTATGTTGCCCTTAAATTTTCTTTTTTGTTTTGCAGTTCTTTTATTTCTAGATGACTTTTCTTTGTTCTTGGAATATATTTCACATTTTGTAGATGTACAATTATTTTCCACTTCATCTGTCAAAGTACAACTTATACCTTGTCTTTTTTCATCATCAGACAGAGATTTCTGTGCTGGCCGAGTTTCATGTGCCTGGTTGTCACCTGCTGAGGTCTTAGGGAGTCCATCGCCATCTTTCTCTCTTGATGCCTTGGCAGCAAGGCTCTCAGCAAGGGACACTGGCCATTGTTTCTGAGGCCCAGCCTTTCTTGGTATGGTAACCCACGAATGACTGGCAAAACTTGTATCTGACTCATCAATTATAAATTCATCTTCTAGTAATTTCATATTTCTTGGAGATGGCGGATGAGGTGGAGCAGTTTCTGTATGCCTAACGAGACTAAAACAGGATGTTATTTCAATAGCTCAAGTAAAAAAAAGTTTTACCCATGGTAAAGAAAAGCAAGTAATCTATATAGGATATAAAAGTCTGTTTGATTACTGAAGAACAGCTCACGTGTTTAGTCAATTTTCTCATTACTATAAATATTCCTACTTTTTCATATGTATAGCATCAGATCACCTCATTTACAATCCAACAGAAGTACAGCAATACCAACAGAAGAAAAGCAATCTAGATGTCAACTAATTTGATGTCATCTCCCACTAACATATATACGAAAAAACTGAAACTCAGTTATGTACAAGATTCATTGATTCACAATCCAAAATGAATGTCACTAAATACAGACACTGAATTAAATTATGCGTTATAGACAGATACCTTTGTGCCTTAATTACTTTATATAAAAATAAGTATAGAAAAGATTATTTCTAAGAAATCTCCAAATCCAATATTTTAAGAAAACACTATTAAATTAAGTTATAAGATATGGAGGATAGCTTCTTTCTAATATATTTTTAAAACTGATTACCTTGCATTATGTGACACAGTTTTATAGGCACTGGGATTCCCCCCTCCCCTCCCCAAAACCCACTCTATCCCCCATGGTGGATTCTTCCACCTTGTTGCATTACCACAGTTCAAATTTCTTTCTAATATTTTTAAAAAATATCTTACAGCGCTTCACAGATACTGTCAAATATATATAAGGTGAATGAAAGCTAAAAATGTAAATATTATTAGACTGTATTATATAAAATATTGATTCCAAGTGTGAACCACTTTCATTTATATTTTAATGTTATATTGAGAAAAGGAGTATGAAGATAAGACACCTAAAACCCACAGAAAACAGGTAAAATACAAAACAATTCTCAATAAAAGGAGACAATGCTACAGAATCTGTTATAATGAAGTGAAACTATATTTCCATATTTTTCTTCCTCCACATTAATTTAAAATTTATTTTTACTAAAATAAATCTCCAATCGTATTATATTTTCCACTTCCAGTGTTACCAAGAGGATAACATTATTATACAATTTTAACTATAATCCTATAGTTCATCACCTAATATTAACTCTAATGCTTGAATAAACATAAAAGTGCATGCACACACACTTAACACGATGCCTGCATTTAATAAAGTGGTAGAAAAATTAAAAACTAATGCATTGTGGCTACACAGCACCTCTTTCAATTATTTGGGAAAGTTTCTGAGAGAAGGAAGGAATTATTCAGATGGTAATCTGATGAACTCTTACATTTCCCTGCATTTTATAACAACAGCCTTGAGCAGACTACATATCACAGTGAGATATGAAAAAAAAAATCAAACCTCAGGATACACCAACAAACTTATAAGCTAGCAAGTGTACTCTAGTTTCTTTTTCATGTGGGTAAGGATGCTTAGCTATTTTTAGCTATAATAGAAACAAAGGCCTTACTGTTCTACTTCCCATCCAGATTCATGCTAATATGCCTAGGAAGCAGTGGCAGGGGGCCGTGCTTCAGCCCCTGCGCTCATGTGGGAGAGCCACTAGAGGCTCCTGGCTTTAGCCTGCCATAATCCTCTTTTTAGCCTGCCACAGCCCTGGCTGTTGCAGCCATTTGGAGAATGAAGTAGATGGCTCACTCTCTGTCTCTCTCTTTCTATAATGCTTTCAAATAAATATCTTACCAAAAAAAAAATCACCTTCTAGTAGCACTACAAATTCATATAATTAACAAACTAAACAAAAACAAAAGCTATATAAACTAAAGACTACAATAACATTAAACAGAAAATTTTTTTAACACTGTGATAGCCAAACTGTTAAAATAAGTCTAATCTACTTTATTGTATATTATTTTCATTATTTTTTAGTTCCCTAAGTAATGCTAAGAATTTTTAAATGATATCTCTGCAGCCCAGCCAACAATAACTTCTCAACTATGTTCCCCTTCTACTTCAAGGGATTTCCATCATATCAGCTACACAAATCAAAGATACTCTTAGGAAACAACATTAACATCACTAAAGTTCCGCAGAAGAAAATATGACTCTTGGGCAGGTGAGACATGAAGACTTGGCAGCATTTGAGCTACATCCTGAAGGATGGACAGAGGTTGTTCAGGATATGATCTAAGAACCATCAGAAGGAAGAGCATAAGCAAAAGCAATGATGCTGGAAGGTCCAGGGAAAAGGGATACATCTGGCCACATTCATTAGATAAAATTAACTTGAGTCATTGGCTTATCAAAAACAATCACAGGCTTTCATTGCCTTTCAATTAAATAAATATATTTATTTTTTAAAAAGGAAGAATTTATCCAAAATGTTATTTATCCAACGTGTTATAAAAACTTACTAATTATGCTCACCAATACACTGACAGACACCAAAATTCTAAACTACTGAAAAGGAATTTATTTCTTAATCTATGAGACACATAAAATTACAAAACTGTAGTATGAAACAAAAAAACTATGTAAACCACGTTAAAGTCAAGCCTGGAAGCCTACAATGTATTTAAAACAAAAATGGTGACTGGCAAGTGACAAGGTGAAAAGGTATGCAAAGCAAAGACAACTGCAAATGTGGGCAAGTGGACAGAAGCTGGAGTCTAGGGAAACCGAAGTGGCTGAATGCCAGCAAATGAAATCTCCAGTCCATCCTACCATTACTGACTCTCAGCCCTTGTTGTCATCACTTCTATGTAACTCTAACACGCAAACGGGGTTAAGAATCACTGTACAGACACTGCAGAGCCAATGGAGGTTTTCAAGTACATAAGAACCCATCAAAATTTTAGAGCTATGGCTGCCGTTGCTTAAAAAAACAAACAAACAAAAAAAACTTTTATTGTAAAGGCACATCAGATTTATGCAGAGGAGAGACAAAGATCTTCCATCCACTGGTTCACTCCCCAAATGGCCACAATGGCTTGAGCTAAGCAAATCCAAAGCCAAGAACAAAGAGTTTCTTCTGGGTCTCCAACATGGGTGCAGGGTCCCAGGGCTTTGGGCTACCCTCAACTGCTTTTCCAGGCCATAAGCAGGAAGTTGAATGGGAAATCGAGAGATGGGACATGAACCAGTGCCCATATGGGATCCTGGCACTTGCAAGGTAAGGATTTAACCACTGAAGCTTTGTGCCAGGCCCTAGGGTAGTATTGCTGCATAGCTAGTAAAGACACCATCTGCAACACCAGCACCCTATATGGGGGGCAACTGGTGTCCCAGATGTTTCATTTGAGAATCAGCTTCCTGATAATCGCCTGGTCCCAGCACAGAAAGACGGCCCAAAGCTTTGGGCCTCTAGCACCCACATAAAGGGTTGAATGAAGCTCCTGGCTTCAGTTTGGCTAGCCCTGGCTGTTGAAGCCTTTTGGGAGTGAAGAGATAGAAAATCTTTATTGGTCTCTCTCTCTCTCTTCCTATAATTCTAAATTTAGGACTGTCCTTTTACTAGTACAATCATAAGTAAGCAGAAATTTAAAGCCTATAATAGTGAAATTCAGGTACCCTTAAATAATTCTGTTTGTACATCTGCCATGATTGTTCAATATCACATAAACGAGACAAAACTGATCAGCAGGAGCAGTACAAACTGCATACACTCAACTTCTTTCATATTTAACTTACTATCTATGAAAAGCTGGGTGGGAGTTTTATTAGTAAGAGATTAAAATTTGTGTCAATTAAAATATTTATATTTAAATTAAAGTTCAGTTGGATATGGCCTACAGAAGCTAAAAGAAATGAATGTCTCAAAATAGCTTCTTAATAACTTACCTCAATTCACTTCTTCTTGTTACAGTTTCTAAAAACAAAGTTGAAAAGCTCTTTTTAGTTTGTGGTTGAATTTCAAACTCCGAATCTTGTATTTTCTTCTGAGATGTTTCTGATCGTTTCCTTTCTTGTTGTCCTTCTGATATTTTATCCTCTACTTCCGATTCTTCATTTTCTGTTTCAGTGTTTTCCAAAATGTCTTTGTTTTCAAAGTTTAATCTAAAGAGTTAAGAAAAAGTCAGTCGACATGCCCCCCTGAGGTTTGCTGAGGACTGAATCTCCCTGTGAAGTGTTACAGCGAGCCTGCAGACTACTCACTGAATTCTATACCAGGTCGTTTTTAAAATTTGTGTTGATTTATAAGTTATTGTAAAATACAACAGGTAAACTGCTCAAGAAGAGTCATTACGTATTTGTCAACAAAAACAAAGGAAAAAGTTACCCTTTACACTAAAGAAAAGGGCAGTTTAGAGCACTGGTTGTCAACATACTCTGGAAAAATTATGGAAGATCACACAATTCTACACAGAACCTTACTCACTGCAGAGATTCCTTAATGACACAGAAATTGAACAAGTTACCCTGCTTCTAAAGGCTGAAAAGAAAGTCCCAAGACTTGGAACTGGGTTTAGTGCAAATTACCCTCAGTAATAGCAACCTGACACATACTTTCCTTGCAATGCAATAGTAAAGAGGTATACATCTGGGCTGATGCTGTGGTTCAGTAGGTTAAGCCTGCACTTGTAATGCTGGGTCCTACATCAGACCCTTATCATAACACCAGTTCAATTCTAGCTGCTCCACTTCCAGTCCTACTCCCTGCTAATGTGCCTTGGAGGGCAACAGAAGACAGCCCGAGTCCTTGGTTCCCTCCACGTATTCATGTGCAAGACCCCGTGGTGTTCTTGACTTCAGGCTTTAGCCTGGCCAAGTCCTAATGCTTACAGTCATTTGGGAAGTAACCAATGCATAGAAGATCTCTGTATCCCTGCTCTCTGTAACTCCCCTTTTAAATAAAAATAATTTTAAAAAGGATATCCAAGTATTTCTTACAGAAACTCATACAACACATTTTCCAATGGACTGTAGAAAAGAAAATCCTCAAATTCAGACTAAATTACCATATTTTAATAGGAAAGATAAAATCAACATAGAAGCAGCATTTTAAAAATATTTATTTATTCAAAAGAGAGCTAGAGAGAAATAGAAATCTTCCATCTATTGGTTCATTTCTCCAAATGGCTGCAACAGCCAAAGTTACATCTGTCCAAAGCCAGCAGCCAGGACCTTTTTCTTGCCTCCCAGGTGGGTACAGGGACCGAAGTCCTCTGCTGCTTTCCTAGGCATATAAGCAGGAAGATGGATTCGAAGTGAAGCAGAGGGGGCCAAGCAGGGTAGCCCAGCAGCTGAAGTCCTCGCCTTGCACACGCCGGGGATCCCATATAAGCACCAGTTCTAATCCTGGCAGCCCTGTTTCCCATCCAGTTTCCTGCTTGTGGCCTGGGAAAGTAGTCGAGGATGGCACATAGTCTTGGGACCCTGCACCTGCATGGGAGACCTGGAAGAGGCTCTGGGGTCTGAACTTCAGATAGGTGCAGCACTGGCCATTGCGGCCACTTGGGGAGTGGATTAGTGGACAGAAGATCTTCCTGTCTCTCCTTCTCTCTGTATATCTGACTTTCCAATAAAAATAAAATAAATCTTTAAAAGGAAAAAAAAGAAGTGAGGCAGAGTGAACTTGAACTGGCACCTATGTGGGATGCTGGTATTACAAACAGCAACTCTGTTCACTTTACCACAGTGCCAGCCCCAAGTGGCATTGACAAGGAAAAAAAAGTATATATGTATGTATATATGTATTAATCTATATATTTGTTTATTATTGGTTCACTTTTGAGATGGCCTCAATCTAGATTGCCCTTGTAAGTGGCAAGGGCCCAACACTTGGGCCATCTTCTGTTGCTTTTATCAGCCCATCAGCAGGGAGCAGGAGGGAACAGGGCTGCCAGAGTCTCAGACTCCGGCTTTACCTGCTATGCCACAATGCCAGCCCCTACAAGCAATATTTATTTTAAAAATTACCTTTTTTTTGTTTTCAAAGAAATCTCTGTACTTGAAGACAGCACATTTTCTGAATTTTCAAAAATGTAGGTCTCCCTGGCAACAGATGGAGCAGCATTTTGTGACGCAGGTGATTTTGCATTCAAAGGAACAGAAGGTGAGCCAACAGATAAGTAAAACTCTTCATCAGATCCACTGTTTTGATCATCTGGCTTTCTGCTGGATACATTTTTCAAGTGTGGTGTATTTCTAGAACCAACATCAGTTTCCAGAATATTCTGATCAACTTCATTGGCGTGAACTAGAAGAAAATTATATAAAAATTCTTGTAATTAAAAAATAGCATTACAGTCAAACACTAGATTAATTCATTATAAATACTTTATAGTAATTGTGTAAAAAATCTGAATTATAAATACTTTACAGGAGATTCACACAGGTGACTAGGTTTAGAATTAAGGATCTGTGCTTTAAGAACATAAAACACTTTTTAAAAAGAGATTTATTTCTTTGAAAGGTAGAGTTAGAGATAGAGGAGGAGAGATAAGACAAAGAGACAGAGCTTCCATCTTCTGGTTCACTCCCCAGATGGCTGCAATGCCAGAGCTAAGCTGATCTGAAGCCAGGCGTCAGGAGCTTCTTCTGGGTCTCTCACGGGTTCAGGGGCTCAAGGACTCAGTTCATCCTCCGCTGCTTTCTAAAGTGTTTAGCAGGAAGCCAGATTGGAAGTAAAGTATCCAGGACTCGAACTGATGCCCAATGTGATGCTGGCACTGCAGTCAGCAGTTTTATCTGCTACAGCACAATACCGGTCTCAATAAAATACTTCTGAAGTGGTGATTTATGACATGTATGAACTGAGTCTGTCTCTGTTGCGTGCGATGGGCCCCCTACCATGTCAGGACCGGAATCTGCTGTGGAGAATGCTTCGTTCTGGGAAACCGGCTGCGGCTGGAAAGGGGACCTCCCTCTCGCCCAGCACACAACACATTCATGGGAAACCTGGCACTAAACCATTTGTAAACGACCTGCTTCTGCGTCAGGGTTTCCTATGTAGCAAAGCAATCCCTCATTGCGATCTACTGAAAGTCAGCCCTCAACACATGGGATTGTAAAAACAAAAGAAAAAAAATTTTTTAAAAATTATGAACTGAACCCTGTATTTGGTCCATGTTATCTAATGTTTTGAAATAGCAGAAATCTCCAATCATGGTACATAGTGTATAGATACTCTTGAGATGTAAATAAATCTACATATAGCTAAGAAAATGAAATAACTTAAATAGATCATGATGTCCTTTTTTCTTTAAAGCTATGAATTGTTAGGGTAGGGCCCATGCCGTGGCCTGGTAGGTTAAGTGCCAGCATCCCTAGTTGTTCCACTTTCAATCCAGTTCCCTGCTAATGGCCTGGGAAAGCCAAAGAATGGCCCAAGGGTTTGAGTCCCTGACCCATGTGGGAGACTGGAAAGAAGCTCCTGGTTCCTGGCTTCAGCCTAGTCCAGCCCTGGCTGTTGTGACCATTTGGAAAGTGAAAAAGCAGATGAAGACCTCTCAATATGTAATTCTGCCTTTCAAGTTAAAACAACAACAAAAAAAAGTTTTAAGGTAGACAGCTAGATGAGCATACACTTACACATACACACAGATATAATAAAGATATATACACATATTTCCAAATGTTTATATTAATATATATTCTCAAGCCCTCAACTTTCAAAAATTAAGGAAAAGATAATAGTTGGATAATATTTCTACTAAGTCACATGCTTAAAAAGCAATGCTATTGTGCTGTCACAGTAATGTGGCGGGCTAAGTCCACCTGTAGCTCTGCTAGCCTATATGGGTGCCAGCTTGTATCCTAGGGTGGTCCAGTGCCCTGTTAATGGCCTGGGAAAGCAACAAAGAATGACCACACCTGGAAAAATGCCCTTGCTCCCAGCTTCACATCAGGCCAGCTCTGGAGGTAGCAGCCATCTGGGGAACGAAACAGCAGAGACGATCTCTTGACCTCTCTTCCTTCCTCGCACTCTCTGTAATTCTGACTTTCAAGTAAAAAAGCAAAACTTAAATAATACTAAACATTTTAAAATACAATCAAAAAGCCTTATGGTTCCAGAATGCAATCCATTTTTCAGCTTTTCTCTCCAAATTCAACAGAATTCCATAAAATGATCCAAGAAAATGACCCCAAGAAGTTTCTGAAACTGACAGAAGCAAGTGATCCAATTAGAAACCTCAAGACCAACAGCCAATATGGTGAGTGTCTGGAAGATACCCCCTACTGGGCACTGGCTAGGCTACAGTTTGCACCCACAAACAGGTAAAAGCAAGCAAGAGAAACCCATTAAAAACCCAGTGTAAAAACTTAATTCCCACTCCAAAACTGGGGTACGAAGCATCGCACTGACACAGCAGCACAACCCTGGGCAGAGCTATGAGACAGCAATAGCAGAGAAAGCCACAGAGCACACCAGTGCCTGCTCCAACCAAAACAAGTGGCAGTAGCCATGAGTCAGAAGCAACCAAGGGCGTCCAAATACTTGGACCCCTGTTAGGCATGTGGGTGATCTGGATGGAGTTCCAGGCTCCGAGGTTCAATCTAGTCCAACCCGGCCCATTGCAGCCACTCTGTCCCTCCCTCTCTATCCTTCTGGTTTTCAAATAAATTAACCTTTTTCAAAAAGTAGTGCCTTCATAATAGAATATAATTATAAATTATAAATCACCATTTTAAGTGGATCTGACACACTGACCATCTAGAAGAAAACAAACTTGCAATACTCTATCATTATATAGCAAACTAAACACCAGATGGATTAATGACTTAAAAACACAGAAATGAAAAAAGCTAAGCCAATATAAACCATTAAGGTAAGACCTTCTGACTGAAACAGGATATGTATAGCTACAAAGTCACACATTTAATAAGCAAAACAAAAACTTTACTTATTGTATGGATAAAAATAATATAACTACACAACTGTAACAGTCAAGGACTGATTTGGAAGATATGTCACACAAATTATGCATAAATGGCTACAGATATTCAAATAGCTATTACAAAGAAGCAAATATAATAGGAAAAGGACATGAAGAGACAATCAGGTTTTTGTCAGACAAGTGCAAATTCCACCATTCAATGAACTAAGAAGATGCTCCAGCTCACCAAAGTAGCACTGAGATCACTGACCACGGGTCAAGGCAGTGAGGAAGGAGAACACTAGTTCATCCAATAACAGGCACTCACTCTGCTGATGTGTAAGTACGTTACTAACAGCTGCTTCTGAGAGGACACAGCCCCACACCCAGACATACACATATTTTTTATTTCTGAGCATGAAGGATTCAAGGAAAATGACAGCAGGAGGATGGAAGTAATGACTACTTTCCTTTTAAATCTTTCAAGCTGCTACTTAATATGTAATGGTATTATTTTAAATTGAAAAAAGGAAAACAAAGATACTTTTAAAAAATAGCAGCATATATTACTTTTTAAAAAAAGATTTATTTTTATTATTTTTTATTGGAAAGGCAGATATACAGAGAGGAGAGACAGAGAGGAAGATCCTCCGTCCGATGACCCACTCCCCAAGTGAGCGCAACGGCTGGTGCCATGCCGATCCGAAGCCAGGAGACTCTTCCGGGTCTCCCACATGGGTGCAGGGTCCCAAAGCTCTGGGCCGTCCTCGACTGCCTTCCCAGGCCACAGGCAGGGAGCTGGAAGGGAAGCGGGGCTGCCGGGAATAGAACCGGTGCCTATATGGGATCCCGGGCAGGCAAGGAGAGGACCTTAACCACTTGCGCCACAGCGCCGGGCCTATATTACCTTTTTATTTGAAAAGCACTGACCAGATTTGAAATCAAAAGCACCTATTCCACAATTTTACATATACTGACTGATGCTGTCAAATCAACACATGTACCACATTTGGCATTTCTCTAATCGATGACTTTGTCTATTTGCATGTTTGTTTGAAGGAAAAACAGACAAGGCAAAGATCTTCCATCTGCTCCTTTACTCCCCAAATGCCTGAAACTGCCTGCTATGGAACAAGGCAGGATCAGGAGTCTGAAACTCCATATAGGTCTCCCACGTGGGTGCAGGACGCAAGTAACTGAGCAGCACCTGCTGCCTCCCAGTGTGTACGTGAGCAGGAAGCTGCAATTGCACTTAGGACCTCGACTCAAACTCAGATACTTGCACACAGACATAGACTTCCCAAGCAGCGACCTGGCTGCTGTGGCAAATACATGCCCCCACCTTTGGCATTTCTGACTTCTGAAACACATCAGGCCAATAATACCCTTGGGGATGCCACCAACCTGATCTCCTGGCAGCTTTACTTGGTTTCTCAACGGACGGTAGGAAGTTGTCTTTCTTCTTTGAAGAAACTGGAACTGATTTTGGAAGCGATTTTTGCCTCTAAACATAGAAGAAATATAACATTAACTCTACTTTCATTAGGTTATCAATTCTGATTAGACACACTTGTTTTTTAAAAAGGAAAAGATACTATTTATTTCTTTTAAAGCTTTCTTTATAAGAGAGATCTTCCATCCGCTGGCTCACTCCCCAGATATCTGCAACAGCCAGTGCTGGGCCAGATCAGAGTCAGGAGCTAAGAGCTTCTTCCTGGTCTCCCATGACTGAGACTGTGGGAAGCAGCCGACCCCACGTGTATGACAGGCGCCGCAAGATGGCACCTGACCGAGGGCCAGGAGGCAGGATTTGTCTCGCCAGCAGGAAGTCACAGGGATAGGCTAACGATTCTACTGGCCTATCAGGAAGCGCCCAGTGGACCCACGGGGAGAAGTGATTGGTGGAGAAATATATATAAGCAGCCCACTTTCGGCAATAAATATATATAAGCAGCCCACTTTTCGTTTGCCCTTCTTTTTTGTTCGGCTTTTCATTCGTCTCTCCTTTCTTGTTTGCCTGTTCGTTTGTGTGTGTGTTCGTGTGGTGTGTGTGTGCCGGATGCGGTGGCGGTTCCAGGCCCTCGAGATTCCTTGTCATTTTAGTGTTGCCGCAGGACGGCGACACCAGACCATCTTCTGCTTTTCCTGGGCCACTAGCAGGGAGCTGGATGGGATGGAATGAGCGCCCACAGGCAGACAGGGGTTTTACACACAAATCACAGAATCAGCCCAAAAACAGTATTTAAAAACAAATCAGCTGACAGAGGTTTAAATGTAAGAAACTACTAGTAGAATACTGAATACGTAATGGCATAGTCAGATAACACATCTAACATAATAAACTACAGTCCCATGAATAAATCATTATATTAACTAAAAACTAGCAAGTCATAGAATTATATAATAATTTCACTTATGTAAAGTTCAAAATAGATATTGGAATAGGTAAAATAATACACGAAATTCCCTGAATGCAAGGGAGTAATATAGCAAATTTACTCATGTAAAGGACCAGCTTGCAAAACCAGACCTGGCTGGCATCTGGAAACGCGGCTTTCTGGAAGGTGCAGAAAGGAGATGAAAAATGGGTGCAGGGAAGGACACACACAGATCCTCAAAGGTATTTGTATTTCTCCCACTGAGTGATGGGTATGTGTGTAAAGTTACTATTTTTTTAAATTTTATGTGTAATGTATTGTTATGTAAATTTGAAATATTTTAAGTCACAAATGTAATACTTAATGTAATTTCAAATGTGTACATTCTAGGGAACATGCACACAGAAGAACATGAACAAGCATGTTCACTGCATCACTACTAAAAGAAAAATGGATACTGGAACCAATTCCCTTCTTAAAAAAGCAGGTTTTTGTTTACTCTGTGTTTCCTCCTGAAACCTCATTTAGGATTCTTAATAACATACAAATCCTGAAAGAAGAAAAAGAGAAGGAGGTAGATGAGCTCAGGACTAGAAGCATGCGGCAATGGAGAAAGCCCAGAAGCACAGGCTCATGCTTTTACAGAGCTCAGCAAGATGAGTAACTTTATAGATACAAGGCACCTCCAAAAGGAGGAGCACCTCGGGCCAGCCACAGCGCGTTTATTAAAAGCAAGGGTAGCAAGTAGCGAGCACAAGGAGCTCCCTACCTCACAGTATCAGGTTAGATAGAACTGTCTTTAGTTTAAGCATCAAAGAAGAATGGGAATTTAGTGACGTGCAGAGTTGAAGCTAAGGGTTTTACAGACACATTAAGTTCCAGCATTCAAACAGCACCTTCCCTTCTGCCCCATCAGACTAAGAATACTTAGTGAGAATCAGGACACCTCTGCTCACTCCAAGTAAGAAAGACGTTTTGTTACAAGATCCAAGCCAATAGAGGAAAAACAAACAAACAAACAAAAACCATTACAGATACTAACACCTAGACATACATAAAAATGGCCCACATTTACTACATCATAGGAAATCCATCAAACTACATATTTTACCATTCATATAGAATTCCTACTCTTTAATAAGTCACATCTAAAAATTAATAAACACTTAACAAAAGGCAACAATGCAAATTAAACATAAATAGTACTTATGGGCCCAGCATGGTAGCTTAGTAGCTAAAGTCCTCGCCTTGAACACACTGGGATCCCATATGGGCACCGGTTCTAATCCCAGCAGCCCTGGGAAAGCAGTTGAGAACAGCCCAGAGGCCTTGGGACCCTGCACATGCGTAGGAGCCCCAGAAGGGGTTCCTGGCTCCTGTTCGAATAGGCACAGCACCGGCCATTGTGGCCACTTGGGGAGTGAATCATAGGATGGAAAATCTTTCCAACAAAAATAATAAAAAGTAAATCTAAAACAAAAACAAAAATCAAAAAACCAAAAACCAAGGTTTGACATTGTGACAAAGCAAATAAATCCAGCGCTACATATGGGAGCCAGTTCGATTCCTGGGAGCTCCGCTTCTGATACAGCTCCTGCTATTGCACCCACAAAGGCAGCGGAGGATGTGCTTGGGCTCCCATGTAAAGCAGCTCCTAGCTCCTGGCTTCACACTGGGGAATGAACAGTGGACGGCAGATCTTTCTGTGTAATCCTGCCTTCAGACAAAATAAAACTAAAAAACAAACAAAACCCAAGGCATTAACATGGCATTTTCAACAAAGAAGGTCAAACAAAACAAGGCAGCATTTGAAGCAACCCCTGAAGAGTGGGTGTCTGGCTGAGCAGTAAAGACACTAGATGAAATGTCCACGTCCCACGTCAAGTGCTGGGTTCAAGTCCTGCTCCCCTCCTGATTCCAGCTTCCTGGCATGGAGTAGTTTAACTAGTTCAACTAGTTGGGTCTCTGTCAGTCATATGGAAGATGTGAACTGGGTTCCAGGATGCTGGCTTACGGGTTCCTGTGAGTGAATCGGGGGGATGAAGCTTCCTATCTCTAATTATCTTTCCACCTCTCAGTTTTTAAAAATTTCATGAGAAAATCATTTCTAACTTAGACTTTATATCCACCAAAATTTATTATCAACAGAGTAAAAACATCTTATTTTTAAACATGTAAGCTCCTGGCTTTGGATCTGTTCAGCTCTGATCGTTGTGGCAGTTTGGGGAGTGAAACAGCAAAAGGAAGATCTTTATCTCTCCTTCTCTCTGTAAATCTGTCTTTCAAATAAAAATAATCTTTAATAAAAATATATAGGCTACATATACACCTATATTAAATTTATATACTTATTGTATATTACAGATAATATATAATCATAATATATATTATATAATATTACATAGAAAAGGGCCAATTCACCAAAAAAAAAAAAAAAAAAAATTTTGTAGAGCACACAGTACCACCTCTGTGACAAGCCTAGGAACAGCTAAAGGAGGAAAAAAAGAAAGAAAAAATTTTTTAAAAAATCTAAGAAAGATTCCTAAAGAAAAGAATTGGAAATGATAGATTATCTAATGTGTCTACGTATACAAGAAGACATATACACTTCTGTCACAGACACCAGAGGTGAATCAGTCACGGCAGCACAGAAAGTCAAGAATGAAAAATCCAAGCAAATTCATCAATAAAAAAGCCAACAGCTGGGGACAGTGCTGCGGTGTAGTGGATACACGTGCTGACTACCGTGATGGCATCCCATGTGGGCACAGGTTCAAGCACCTGCTGCTCCACTTCCAGTTCATCTCCCTGCTGATACGCCTGGGAGAGCAGTAAAACAGATGCCCTTTGGCCCTTGCAACCCTTGGGAGACCCGGAAGCAGCTCCTGGCTTTGGAATGGCCTTGTTCAGGCCACTGCAGACATTCAGGAAGTGAACCAGTAGAAGGAACATCTCTGTCTCTGCCCTTCTCTCTTTCTCTGTAACTCTGTCTTTAAAATCAAAACAAAATAAAAACAAGCCCCTAGCAGTCATAAATAAATAGGGGGAAAGAGAATGGTTTTACTGCTGTCATCAAAGTATGTCTTGTGGAACTATTTAAACTTTTACAGTCAGACAATGCCACTGATCTTGGAACCTAAAAAATAAAAAAACAGAAAATATCAAAAACGACAGGAAACAGTAAAATAGAGACCCAGCATACTGAATTTTTAAAAAATGCTTATGAACTATGACTTACAGCAAGACAAAAAAAAAAGTGAAGGATCCAAATACGGAGGGCGGGTAGAGACACTATGGACTTGAAAACAATCATAAAAGAACGCTAACACAGGAGCCTGCACTGTGATACAACATCAGTGTCCCATATGAGCACCAGTTCAAGACCTGGTTGCTTCACTTCCAGTCCATCTCCCCTGTTAATGTGCCTGGGAAAGTACAAAATGGTCCAAGTACTTGGACTTCTGCACCCTCATGGGAGATGTGGGACAAACCCTAGAGGGCAGGTTTCAGCCTGGCGCAGTGGCCCCTGTAGCCATTTGGGCAGTGAAACAGCAGATGGAAGATTCCTGTCACTGCCTCTCCTCTCTTCCTTTCTCTCTTCCTCTTTCAGTGTGACTCTGAGTTTCAAATTAAGAAATCCTTAGAAAAAAAGTAACGCTACACAAAACTGAGAATAAAATACATGGTCTAGAGTTCAAGAACAACATAAAATGTGAAAATTAGCAAAAGAACTGGGGTAGACATGACACAGCCAGTTAAGTTTCCACTTGAACTGGTACATCCCACATCGGTGTGGCTGGATGGAGGGCCAGCTTTTGCTCCTCGTCCAGCTCCCTGCTAACAAAGACCCTGTGCGACAGCAGATGGCATCTCAAGTATTTGGGCTCCTGCCTCCTGGTAGAGGGATGAGATTCCTGGTTTCAGCCTGGGTCAGTCTGATTTTGGAGTGAGCCAGCAGATGGAAGGGCTCCCTCTCTATTTTTGTTTCTGTTTCAAAACAAATAAACTAAAAAAAAAGTAGGAAAAATTTAAAAATCTTTAAGTGGCAACAACAAATATCTCTACCCAAATAGCCCTAGCCATATTTTTCAGAAGGGATCCAAATTTGAAGGAACAGATCTTTTGCTTGCTCAAATTTTCCAAATAAATAAATAAATAAAACAGGAAAGAAATCTAACTTATTAAGTTGAGTTGTGGTTGATCATTAAAACCTAAGGGATGTTGTGGTAAGGGGCATATCCGGCATGGTGGTAGGGGTGCCACTTGGGACATAACATCTGTACTGGGATGCCTGGATCTACACCCAGGCTCTGCTTCAGATTCCAGTTTCCTGTCAGTGCATTCATTGAAAGATGGTGAGTGACGGCTCAAGTATGCTGGGCCCCTCCTGAGGAAGACCTAGACTGAATTCCAGGCTCCCCAGGAGGACGCTGCACAGAAGTGAAAGTCAGCTTAGCTACACACTGTATGATGTTGTTTCCATAGCCCCCTAAAAATGTAATTTGTTTTTTTCGTTCCTCTACTTTTAGCTTTGCTGTTACAATGCAATCGATGGCCTACTATGATCTGTTATGTCCTATGCAGAAGAAGAACCTCAGCATTATGTTGATCATAAAGCCCTACAAGAACATTTTAAAAAAAAGAGACATTATTCATGAGTCCATATGAAAATATATAAAGCATTAGCTCAGAGAAAATTAACAAATAAGTCTGTTCATATCAAGAAACAAAGTTGACTCTCAAAATTAAATTTTATCACATTACCTTTTAATTATAAAAATCAACTATGTCTTCATTCCTTGGAATCAAGAAACTCTATATAGTTAATACGTTGATAGAAGTTTTAACAAACGTTATTTCTAGGACTACACAACTTTTCTGAGTTTTTGAATCATCAGCTTTAAAAACTACAGGTGCTTTTTGTGTTTAGTTAAGTCATTTTATCTTCATAAGACATATAATCAACACAAGATTAGTTTCCCAGTATGGTAACAGAGTGCCTCCAACATGCAGAAAATAATCAGATCAGGACTTGGTTTTGGTACTTCACTAACTGCTCACTTTTCTAAAAAAACAAAGCTAAACATTATTTTAGGAGAAATAATCAAATGAATTTTATAGTTTCATAATTCTTAGAATCTCAATTTCAAATACAGAAGTATCAGATCAATTATTTCTAGATACTATTTCCAAATTATGTAGAAAATAAATGGAATTATAGAATTTCCTTTCAGATTTACAAATAGCTAAAATGTTTATAGTAAATTAATAGTTTCTTTCATTAAAATATTATGAGTTCTCCTTTTGAACTTACCTCCTGGTTTGGTGTCTGGCTACAATTGTCTCTTTCTTTGGGTGTTGAACAAAGCATTGATTTCATAGAATTTGTGCTAAAGTCATTGGCAAGACCTAGAAGAAATGTATGAAATTCAGTATAGCATCTGCTGGTTTTAATTACAAGTAGTTCTAAATGACATGTGAAGAACCGGCTATCAACTATTTAAAAATAATCAGCCTAAATAAAGTATAATACTCAACTATTCCAATGTTCCTGAATGGTATTGAAAACTGAGGAAGGCAAGTGAGACTCCACAAAAAGTCTGTCAGGTCAGTGGAACTTTCCATTGTTTGGGTTGGCTTCATGCTGTTCTAACAAAACACCTAAAACTCAGTAGTTCATACAGAATATAGATTTGCATTTTACAGCTGTGAAGGCTTGGAGTGTGAAATCCAGGACATCACATCTGGTGAGGGCAATAGATCAAGGCACATCTCCCAACCTCAAGCCTTTTAGAATCCGCATTAGCTCACTGCTGAAGGTGCTCTCTCACAGTAACCACCTGTCAAAGTTCTCGCCTCCTAACACACTTTCAGTAGAAACTAAGTTTTCAACAAGGTTTAAAGGAGACAAATTCAAACCACAGAATCTAGCATCTATCCTGATTTCTTGCAGTCTGCCAGTTCTCGTGTCCTAGTATTTTCAGATACTAATCAATACTTCCAAAAGTTTATGCCATAGTTCACAACTTTTTTAGAGAGATATATCACTAACGAGTACCTCAAACTTTTTGTACAGATCTCAAGAATTGTGCAAATGTATCTTCATTGCAGTTTGATTACTGCTTAACTAAACTTCTAGGGACCAAAAATGCTTCATATTTGAAAATATTTGAGCATACAAAAGGGGATGCCTGAGTATGGCATCCAAGTCTACATCCAAAATTTGTTTCAAATATCTTTTACATATATCTTAAAGATAATTTTATATAGTGTATTAAATAATTTTTTGCACAAAATAAAGTTTGATGGTATGGAGCCTCCTACTTACAGAATCATGCAGCACCCAACAAAGTTTCAGATTTGACAGCATTTTCATATCAGATTCTCAGATTAGGTATACTCATGTGTATATGAAATATTTCTCTTGCATATGGTAACTATACATGGACTTCCAGATTACAGGAATTCAATGGGAACTAATGGAGATGGCAAATTATTGTCATTTAGTCAGTATTATTCTAAGTGTACCAGGAATGAATGAGGGTTCACATACATAACTAAAATTCCAGAGAAAATAATTTACATATATTTAAATGCTGGAAACATATTGGCTACATTTAATAAGACAAATTTTTATCTTCATCCATGACAGCCTTTAAAAGTTCATCTACAGGCCTGGCAGAGTAGCCTAGTAGCCTAGTAGCCTAGTCCTCGCCTTGCATGTACTGGAATCGCATATGGGTGCCGGTTTGTATCCTGACTGCTCCACATTCCTTCTAGCTCTCTGCTTGTGGCCTGGGAAAGCAGTAGAGGATGGCCCAAAGCCTTAGGACCCTACACAATGGTGAGAAACCCAGAAGAAGCTCCTGGCTCCTGGCTCCTGGCTCCTGGCTTTTGGATCAGCTCAGCTCTGGCTGTTGCGGCCACTTAGGGAATAAACCAGCAGATGGAAGATTTTTCTCTGTAAATCTGACTTTCCAACAAAACAAACAAACAAACAAAAAAGTTCACTTAGAAATGAAACCTTACAGGCCTGGCGTGGTGGTGCAAGTGGTTAAGGTCCTTGCCTTGCACGCCCGGGATTCCATATGGGCGCTGGTTCTATCCCAGCAGCCCCACTTCCCTTCCAGCTCCCTGCCTGTGGCCTGTGAAAGCAGTCGAGGACGGCCCAAGGCTTTGGGACCCTGCACCCGCATGGGAGACCCGGAAGAGTCCTGGCTTCGGATCGGCATAGCACCGGCCGTTGTGCTCACTTAGGGAGTGAATAATCAGATGGAAGATCTTCCTCTCTGTCTCTCCTCTCTGTATATCCGCCTTTCCAATAAAAAAAATAATAAAAATAAATCTTAAGAAAAAAAAAAGAAATGAAATCTTACTTCAGACTGGAAGCCACCACTGGAATTCCAGCAGGGATCTGTAGATTGTCTGGGGAAGAGGATTTGGGGATGTGCGGGAACAGGGCCAATGAAGGAGTGTTTGACAGGTGTGGAATGATACCTAGGGGATGTCCAGAATGCCTTCTGGGTCACTGCACTTGCAAGTGAGGAATGACTGTAGAGGGCTTCCAGGTACCAGGACACTACACTTGCAGGCAAAATAGGGAGCTGAGATGGAATGATTTAGAAAGGTGAAATTGGAGGGCACGCCTGGGTCAGACCAAGCACCCACTCATGCAGGAGACCTGGGCTGGGCTAAGTAGCATCACAGACCACCTGCTGGCATGAAGGAAAACTAGCACCCTTTGGGGCCTGCCTGACAGGGTTAGGCTGCAGTACCTGCCAGTGAGCAACAGGGCAAGGGGTAGGCCATGTGGGGCTGTACTGCTTACATGAAAACTGGGTTTAGGGAAAGATTTTGTAGAGGATTTGGGGACTCATCCGTGGGGGACTACATTACCGACTGGTTTGCATGAGAGCTGGGGGCAGTGATGGACCAAACCAGGCACCAATGCAACTATCCAGGGTTCACAGGAACTGGGTTTGGGAGCAGGCCAGGGTGGCCCAAGCTGCAGCACCTGCAGGCACACCTTAGGACCAAATCCAGGGCTGCAGCACCTACCAGCATATGCAAAGGCTGGAACTAGAAGTAAACTATGTAGGGGAAGGGGTCTACCACCCACCAACACGTTAGATCTGGGACTGGAAATAGGCCTGGCAGGGGATCTAAGGGAAATCCACCAATAGGTCATAGTTCCCACTGGTGTGAGGCTACAGCACTAGTCAGTACATGTGTGGACTGGGTCTAGGGGCAGGCCGGGCTGGGCTGGGCTGGGCTGGGCTGGGCCTTAGCACCTACTGGCTCACCTGAGAGCTGGGATGGGGTGTAGGCCAACCTAGAATGGGCAGCTGTATTCACCAGTCCAGAAGAGAAATAGAGTTAGTGATAGGCTGGGGTTGGTGCAGCACCCACTGGCAAAAGTCAGGACTAGGGGTAGACCATGTCAGGCTAGGTCAAAGCACCTGCAGGCAAGTGCAAGATCCAAGGCTGAGAGTGGGCCTGGTAGGGGAACTAAGGGGCTGCAGCTCCCACTGGAGAGCAGGAGAGCCTAGGACTGAGGTGGGGGGAAAGGAAGGAGAGAAGGAATAGGGGACAGGTCCCAGACTAAACAGGACTGCACCCCTTGGCATACACATTGGACTGGGTCCAGGAACAGGACAGACTGGGCTGGGGCCCAGCACCCACCAGTGCTCATGAGAGCCACAGTGGTGCAGGAAAAGTTGAATTAGTCACAGTACCCAGAGATCTACATGAGAACCAGATCTGGGCTGTTATACCCACTGGCAAGAGCTGGAATGGGTACAGACTGGTCAGTGAAGGCTGCAGTATCTGGCAGTGAGTGACAAGACAGGGGCAGGCCAGGTCAGGCTAGGATGAGCTTCCTCAATATGCACCCCAAATCCTTGGCTGCAAGCGTGTCTGACAGGGGAATTTGGAGAACTACTCTTAGGACACAGCCCCTGCTCGTGAGTGCAAGAGCTAGGGTTGGGGCCAGGCCAGACTAGACCAGGTCAGGCCAAGCTGGGCTAAAGTACCCATCAGCATATGTGAGGGCCAGGTCTAAGGAGAGGCCAGGTTGAGCAAGTCTGCAGAACCTGCTGTCACATGCAAGAGCTAGGATGGTGTGCAGGCTGGGCTGGTTTGGATCACAAGACCCACCAGTTTACATGAAGGCAGAAGCTAGAAGCTGGCTAGGCTGGGCTAGGCTACAGTACCTTCCAGCAAGTGGTGAAGTGGGGTAGGCCATGCCAGACTGGGTCACAGCACCCACCAGCTCACACAAGCCCCCAGGAATGGAGTGGATCTGAGAGGGGAGCTTCAGAGACTCCCTTAGTAGGCTGTTTTCACTGGTGAGTGTGAAAGCTTGGACTGGGACAGACTGGGCTGGGCAAGACAGGACTGCAACAGCCAACAGTGGCATGTAGGCTGAACCTCAGGGAAGGCTGTGTTGTGCTGGGTTGCGACAACAGTTGACAAAAACAAGAGCCAGAAGAGATGCGGGTCAGTCGGGCTTTACCAGAGTATGTGCTAAGAAGAACCAGGACTGGTATGAGTCATGTCAGGCTGGACCAGAGTGGCCCCTGACAGGTGCAAATTCCAAGGCTGGGAGTGATCCTGATAGGGGAACTATAGGCACTCTGCTGCTAGGCTGCAGCTTCTACTAGTAAGCATGAGAGCCAGGGCTGGTAGTGAATCAGGCTAGACAAGACAGCAGCACCCACCAGCATACGTATAAGCTAGGTCTGGAGCCAGGGCAAATGATCTAAGACACAATACCCATGGATGTACAAGAGAGCCACGTGGGTCATAGGATAGATCAGGCTAAACTGCAGCACATGCCCAGGCCATGCAAAAAGATCAGGGCTAGAGGGTGGGGTCACTGGGCTCACCTTGACTAGGCTACGGCACCTGCTAGTGTACATGAAGACCGGGCCTGTAGCGGCCTGGGCTGGGTCACAGGAACAGTCGGTCATGAGATGGGGCTGAGGGCAAAACTGCCCAGGCAGCTGCATCCATCAGAAGGGGTGTTGGCTGGTGAGGGTAACAGACAGAACTTGATCCTGCACTGGCTGGCACATGTAAAAGTCAAGTCTGGGGTCATACTAGGTGAGGTTTCTTGGGGGAATCCCCAACTAGACCACTGTGCCCAAACCCTGGCCACAGGGAAATTCAGAGATATGTGGTCCAAACTTGGAGTGCACATATAGGCTCTGGGCCTCCTCAGCTCCTGATGTCCATGCAGTGTCAGAGCATATACAGATGCCTACAGAGGGAACGGCAGCCAGCTCATCTAGGCCATCAGCAGCTACTGGGCGCCTCAGTAGATGGAAAGCAAAGCAGGATGAATGGCCAAGCTTTGTAGCAAGCGTCTGGGTCTGCAGAGGCTCTAAGGCGGACATTGTCAACCAACAGACCCTGAAAAGATTTTCTCAGTTCTGGGGTGATGAAATCAACATCTCAGAACTATCAAATTCTCTCAAGTAACACCCTCAGGAAATGCTTCTTCACATTGGGGTCTTAAAGGCATCATCAAATGACCATCCGCATCCCCAGATTCTGACGTAGTTTAATAGCAAGACGCCCCGGCCACCCCCTCACCCTTGCAGATACAGGAGTGAAAAAAAAAACTGAAACATTTTATCCCACACACCTTCATCTATACCTGGGTCCTCTCCACCTTAACCAGAGGCTGACATGCACATACAACCCTCTGAACTATGTAAACAATATTAAAAAATAAAATCAAAATTAAAAAAAAAACTCACTTTTTTCTTCAAAACAGTCTTGTAAGAATTCCACCATGTTCTGACCTTGCTCTGTATGAATATCAGGTGCCCTGGTTAAAAATAAGGAGAAAATCTAATAGATCTTTTGCAGAACATATAGGTTATTTATTTGAAAAACCTTACCTCATTATTATAAAACTATGAACTTACTTAACAGGAAAATTATTTTTAGCATTTGAAGAATTTGAAGGTATGTCATTACCTAAATAAACAATTATATTCCTTAGTTGAATATCCATGTCTAAAGCTTTTTGTTAACAAGAACATAACTATTTTTGAAAGAATCCAATTAGTCCATCACCGCTTGTTTAATAAAGACTTCTCAGTCATGGTCCTACATATTCAGGTAACATAAAATTCCTTCTCACAAGTTCTCAAATCTTCTTTTGAATCAATATACATTACCAGCAGCTCACGAATCAGTATACATTTCTTAATTAAAAATTATATTGAGGAGTCAGTGTTGCATCTCACATTAGAGCAGGCCAAAGTCCTGGCTGCTCCACTTCTGAAGAAGACCTAAGTGCTTGGGCTCCTGCCACCCTTAAGGGAGACCCGGATGGCTCCTGGCTCCAATCTGTACCAACCCTGGTTGTTGTGGTCACTTGGGGAGTAAGCAAATGGATAGAAATCTCTTTCTCTATAACTTTGCCTTTCAAATAAATAAAGTATTTCTTAAGATTCATTTTATTTTTATTGCAAAGTCAGATATACAGAGAGGAGGAGAGACAGACAGGAAGATCTTCTGTCCAATGATTAACTCGCCAAGTGGCCGCAATGGCCGGAGCTGAGCTAATCCGAAGCCAGGAGCCAGGAGCCAGAAGCCAGGAGCCAGGAGCTTCTTCTGGATCTCCCACATAGGTGCAGGGTCCCAAGGCTTTGGACCATCTTCGACTGCTTTCCCAGGCCACAAGCAAGGAACTGGATAGAAGTGGGGCTGCTAGAATTAGAACCGGCGCCCATATGGGATCCCGGTGTGTGCAAGGCGAAGACTTTAGCCGCTAGACTATTACGCCAGGCTCAACAAAATAAAATCTTAAAAAACAACAAAAAACAGAGAGAGACCACTTGTTTACATTACCCCACTCCCAGAAACAATGCTTTGAAAACCAGCAGCAAGATATCAAACCAGGACACCACTGTGTCTATTCAGAATTCTATAGTTCCATATGTATTCATTTGTTTAGATACTGGTTCTGTACAAAGCATCCCAGCCACAGATTTAGACATCACACTCATTTCAAAATACTCAGCAGAACTCGGTGTTGCAGTGCAGTGAATTAACCTGCTACCTACAACAACATCTCATATAGGTGTCAGTTCAGGTGCAGCTCAGCCTCCCTGCTAAAGTGCCCGGGAAAGCAGTGGAGAGTGACCCACATTCCTGGGATCCTGCACCCATGTGGGAGAGCCAGATGAAGCTACAGGCTCCTGGCTTCAGCCTGGCCCAGCTCCAGCAACTGCCGGAGACCAGCTCCAGCCAAGTTCGGAGCTCAGGAAGGGTGCGTGGAGTTGATGATGAAGAAAGACACGGACACTGTCACTTGGTGCCCTCTTGTAGCAGCTCAAGAAGCTGGCCTTTTTTGTTTTCTCAGACACATCACAAGCTTCTGTACAAACAACTAATTGTTGTATTATTACTTCAAGACTAAGGGGGCATATACAGACATTTGGTCATTCTGTCTGCACTTGAGGGCTAAGCAGGTGCCCCTAAAGATAATTCTGCAAAATACTGTATTCATATTCTTCAAAGCAAGCCATTATTCATTCTTCAATAGTAGCGATGGAGCGACAGCCAGGACTCCAAGGCCAAGGCTCATGCGATTACCTGCTAATCAGTACTACATTACTACCACATTTCTATTTCCAAAACTTGACCATCATTTAATGGGAAAAATATACTACAAGGGAAAAAACGTAAAAATCCAAGACAAAAGCTTCAAATAGTAAATCCCCCCACAATTACAGGGTATATAACCTCATAAACAATACAACAATAATCAAAAGCACATCTCTATGATATTAATAACATCACCCTATAATTCCTTTAGTTAAAAAAATTATAAGAGTGGCTAAAACAGCTACGTTTTCTATGCTCTAAAGAGTTGCAAGGACAGGCTAACCTTTAGGGTCATAGTAGCTATATTTTTTTGCCACAGCAGTTTCAGTTCATACTCCCATCACTTTCATTAGTTTGTAAGATCCTTATCAAGTCATTTCCCAGAAGGTATGCTACATGTCTGGTCCAGATTACAGGGCAATGGGTAGGCACACAATGAGGTGTCCAGACACAGTGTGGGCTTAATCGTACTCCTGTGTGCAGTTAAAGGCCCACTCATCAGAACATTATCAATAATATTAACTCCCAAGTTCACATCAGTTACAAAACTCATCTCACAGGGGCAAACAACAATGCCTCAACAGATTACAGAATTCTTAGTGGGGTGCTTGAATGTCCATGCAAACAGGGGGTGAAACTGCATCAAGGCAGTCAGAGAGACATCCGCCAGGCCCTGTCAAACAGCTGCAAGCTCATCCGGGCCCTGCCAAACAGCTGGAAGTTCCCTAGGCCCTGCCAAACAGCTGGAAGCTCCCCAGGCCCTGCCAAACACAGGAGCTGTTCTCTTCACCCCTTTGTGTCATCCACACCTCCTGCACGGGCTCCAGCAAGCAACTGCTCCCACTTGGGTAGTGAGCCAGAAGATGAAAGCTCTCTCTCCCTCTCTCTTTTTCTGTTTCTCTCACTAACTCTGTGACTCTGCTATAGAAATAAAACACATCCTTTTTTAAAAAAACCAGAAATGGTTAAGTCTGTAAATCACCTGGAAGGCCGGCAAAATCTTCTTCTGTAGTCATTTTTGAGATGATCCTGAAAGAAAAGTCAGTCACCAGTTCAGTCTTTCTGTTTAAAACGTACCGAGGTACCACTTCTCTTCAAAGCAATTCCACCCCAATGAGGGCATGTCAGAAAAGTTCAATTCCTCATTTACTCATGGAAGAAGCATTTGTTAATTTTCTGCCACAAATAACACAAAATAGAACCATGTTTTTTACCTACTGATTTGAAAACCTTACATATATGATGGTAGATCAAAAAAGGTCATGGAAAACGAAGTTAAAACTTCAGTTAACTTTGGTGCAAGATACTTTCAAGTTCATGCAGTTTTTCATAATTCCCATTTCTCACAAACTTTATGAAGTACAACTGTCCTACTTCACGTCTCACCTCAGGTTCTTTCCATTGATTACTCCTCTCCTTCCATTCATTCCCATGCCTTTTCCACCATCAAAAGCCAAATTATCAGGTCTACCAACAGTTCAGGTTGGTTAACTAACAATACTTATTAATACATCTTTCCTAAGCGCACTAAAAATGTAATATAGGACTAAAACAGCACTAAGCAACGTGAAGAAAGAGAATGCAAGAGAGGGCCTTATGCAGACAAACATAACAAATTTGTAGAAATTCGCCATTGATAAAAATCAAATACATAAAATTAAAGCACAACGGAAACTACACTAACTGATGAAGGAAGCTGATCTGCCCAGTAGAAAGCCAAGACATGCAGGACCAGGAAACCTGAGGTCTGAAGATGTCAGGAGTGAGACAAAGGAACAAAAGCGGGGTGACTAAAGAATACAAGACACAGAACAGCAGACTTGTTCTTACTCTATCCTTGTAAACACAGAGCGTCACCAGAGTGGTCTGCTGAAATGGGGCCAGTCCTGTGGCCTAACACGTTAAGCCTCCTGCAACACTGGTGTTCTATATAGACTCCGTTTAATCTCTGGCTGTTTCACTTCTGATCCAGCTCCCTGTTATTGAGCCCAGCAAAGCAGCAGAAGCTAGCCCAGGTACATGTCCCCTGCACCCACTGGGAGGTTTGGAGGAAGCTAGGGACTTCTGGCTTTGGCCTGGACCAACCCAGGCCTTGTGGCCATTTGGGATATGGGCAAGTGGATGGATGGAAGATATATCTACTTCTGCCTTTCAAACAAATTTTTAAAAATTAATTTTTAAGTCTCAGATATGACCAGCATCTGACACTGTGCCTTACAATAAATAAATCTTTAAAAAGAAAAACTGTAATATAAAAACCATAATATTAAAACCATCACTTTTCAAAAGGGAGACAGGAGTAGATAGATGGTCTTTCAACTTATTCTTCAGTTGATTTAAATTTGACTTGCTTTTCATTGTCAGATTATGTTTCTCCCACATGGGAGACCTGGGCTGGTCTAAATAGCACTGCCAGCCGCCCACTGGTGCTCACAAATGCAGGGGTCCTGGGGCATGCTTGTCTGGGCTAGGCTGCAGTACCTGCCCACAAGTGTTGGAGCAGGGAGTAGGTTAAGTCAGACTGGACCACAGCACTCACCAGAAAATGAGAGAATCAGATCTAGGGGGAAAGATTCTATAGAGTTGTGGGCTCGCCTTTGTGGGATTGCAGCACCCACTGGTTTACGCAGAGAGCCAAGGCAGCGATGGGCTGAGCCAGGCTGGATCACAGTATTCACCTGACAGGAACCCAGCTGACACTCTTGGGAGCAGGAGCTTAGAGAAGGTAGGGTTGGGCCAGGCTGCAGCACCTACCAGTACGTGTAAGGGCAGGGACTAAAGGCAGAGCATGCCAAGCAGGGTCTCTACTTGCATGCGTGAGATCTGAGGCTGGAAGTAGGCCAGTAAGGGAACTTGGGGAACTCTTCTACTAGGCTGCAGCTCCTGCTGCAAAATCGTCAGGGCTGGGGGGGATGGGGCAAGCCTTGAGAGGATGCAAAACTCATCAGAATTTGCGTGGGTCAGTTCTGGGGATAAGCCAGGCCTCAGCACCCACTGGCACACACTAGAGCCAGGACAGGCTATGGCATACACAAGAGCCACGTTGGGCTAGGCTGTAACACCCCCCAGTGAGAGGCGATACTGCTGTTAGGCCAGGCCAGACTGGGTCAAGCACCTGTCAGTACACAAAAGACTTGGGGCTAGCAATGGGCCTGGTAGAGCAACTCTGGGACTCCTCTGTTGGACTGCAGTTCCCACAGGAGAATGCGAAAGCTGGGGCAGGGGGTAGGCTAAACTGGGATAGGCTCCAGAACCTGCTGAGTTACAAGAAAGCTAGGTCTTGGGGTAGGCCAGGCTGGACTAGGGCTGCTGCACCCGTCAGCAACAGCTGGAACTGGAGGCAGGTTGGCTGAGTCAGGCTACAGCACCTGTTGGCAAATGCTGAGACTAAGAATGAACCATCTCAGACTGGGCTGGCACAAGCTAGACCAGGGCTGGAAGCAGGCCTGGTAGGGGATGTGCAATAGCTCTCCTTTCCTGCGCTGCTGCTTCCACTGATGAACATGAGAGCTGGGACACGGAGCGGGGCTAGACTGCTGCACCAGTCGGTGCACAATGGGTGTACAATGAGTCAAAATGGGTGTGGGCCAGCTGAGCTAGGCCTCAGCACAAGCTGGCAAGTGTCAGGACTGGGTGCAAGTCATGTCAGGCCGCACTGCAGTCAATATATCCCCTGGCAGGCACAAGATCTGTAGCTGGGAACCTGCCTGGCAGGGTACCTGTGGGCATCCCCTGCTAGTCTGTGAGCACAAAAACCACGACTAGAGATAGGCCAAACTGGACAAGGCAGTGACACTTGTTGGCATACATGAGGCCAGGTCTGGGGACAGGTTGGGCTGAGCTAAGCCACACCCATGGGTATGCACAAGAGCCAGATGGGACATAGGGTGTGCGGCCAGGAAACAGTAGAGGCTGGCATATGTGAAAACCAGGGCCAGGGGCAGGCCTAGGGGGCTACTGGGGTCATCCCAGGTAGGTTGCAGCACCCCTGGTGTGCAAGAGGGCAGGACCAGTAGCTGTCTGGGTCACAGCAACCAGTGGTTGTCCTGAGAGATGTGCCTGGGTGCAGAACTGTTCAGCCAGCTGCATCCACTGGTACGTGCATCGGCCAGTGCAGGTGACAGACTGAACCTGATTCTAAACCAGCTGGTTGACACAAGAGTCAAGTCTGAGGTCACCCCAGTTGAGGCTTCCTGGGAAATCTGCAATTAGATTGCTGGACTCAAACTCTGGCCACCAGGAAAATCATAATACATGTGGTCTGACCTTGAAGCGGATGTATCAGGGCTGGGCCTCCTCAGTTGCTGATGCCTGAGCAGTGGACAGCACACCCAGGTGCACACAGGGGATATGACAGTCAGTTCATCTAGGCCAGAAGAGGACAGTAAGTGTATTTCTGAGGATTGAGAGCAGAACAGGTTGGATAACTCTCGTGGCCAAGCTCTGCAGCATGTTCCTGGGTCTATGCATGCACTAAGTTGGCCTTTGTCAACCAAGAGATCATGGAAGGATTCTCGTCTCTAGAACAATGAAATGAGCAACCTCTCAGGACTATCAAAACTATTCAAGTAAGATTCCTGGAACATTCTTCCCCCACACAGGGGTCTCTAAGGTGTCATCAAATGACTGTCCCCCATCCCTGGGTGCTGATGTAGTTTTGACAGCAAGAAGCAGGCTCCCTTCCCCTTCCTCCAATGAGGACACAGGAGGAAAAAGGCTGAAACATTTGTCCCACCCACCTTCCTCGGTACCCCAAGGGCGTGCATCCCTCTCAACTCTGTAAACAATATTAAAAAGAATATTTAAACTTTTTTAAAGATAGATTTAAGAAAGCAAATACTATAGAATGTAATAGGGGTGCTCAAGGCTTTGCCCCCTCACTTTTGGATAGAGAAGTCTTAGTCCTGAGGACTACAGGTGGTGTGCTCAGTGTTACAGGGGCCCTGCAGCACTGGCAGTCACCCCACCCTCGGCGCCCTGTCAACAGACACCTCCACGAGCGCCACACAATCCCGCACTGGGAACCCCTGAAGCGCCAGAAGGGGCTCAGGGCTCACCTCCCTCACCTCTGACCGTGCCGCAGTCAGACTTCAGAACAGAAAGGCGCAGAACTGTTCCCAGGTTAGGACATTCAACATTCAGGAACGCTCTCTCTTTTCTTCCCCTCACCAGTGAGAATGGTTTCACTGTTTTTGTCCTTCCTAATTACGTATAATGTAAACAAAGCATGTGGTCCTTGTCAGAGTACATCCAGTTCACAGACAGGGAGCCATCAGCAGGTGCAAGGTCTTCTAAAGGCGGAGAGAACATTAGGGAACACCAGTGTGGGGCAAAAGATGACACGGGCTTTAAATTTACAGTAACCATACGCCAAGTATTAAATATGAACCAGGGACAGCACCGAAGGAGCCCAGAGACACACAAAGCAGATGGTCTCCGTGCTAGGTGGGCAGTCGGGGCTTGCCCCTCTCAGAAGAGGAGCTTTCAGCAGACTTTAACAACTCCGCCCCCAAACGCCCAACAGATTCAGCATTCTGACCTCACTAAAAACAGAAAGTTAGAAAGTCTGATCATCTCAAGTCAATCTTGATCTGACTCCAGACCGGCAGGTCTGCAACAGGGGAACGGCTCGTTCTAGGATGTTGCGGCGCGTTCACTCTGCAGCCAAGCTGCAAACTACAAACAGGGTTTGGGAAACAAAACGACACACCGTTTGGCAACCGGAACCCGCGTCACGAAATCCTAAGGTAGCAACAGAAGTAGACTAACTGCGGATTTTCACAACTCCGTGCGCTTCGGCCGCTGACATCGGACCAGCCGCCGCCCGGACGCCCGCCGCCTCCCTACCAGCCAGGAGCCGCGGGGCCCACACTCACCAGACCCGAAGCGGCCATGTTGCAGCCCCGCTCCGCCCGCGCCGGGGATCCGAGCGGAAGTCCACGCGGGCCGCGGTTCGAGAAGACGGAGAACGGAGCACCGGATCGGCCCTGAGGTAACAGGCGGCCGGCCCGGGGGCTGCCACCCCAGAGACGCGCGCGCACGCCCGAATTTCAAACGGACGGCCGCATGCGCAGAACGCGCGGGGCCACCCAATAGGGAGAGAGCCGTTACTGGAGGCCCGGCCCTCCGCGCCGATGCGTCACTCGGCGGCGACGTCGCCGCGGCCACGGCGCGCGCTGCTTCGAGAAGGCGCGGCCCTAGAGCCTCCTGTGCCCGGAGTCCCCGTGTGCGCGGCTCCCGGTGTGCGCGGCTCGGCGGCGCGGAGCACGTCCGTGTTTTCCAAAGATTATGCGCATTGAATAAATTGACGAATCAGCAGTCGTCGATCTTTGCCATGCTTTCATAAACGGCGTCGTTTATGGGAAGAAAAAGAGGCGTTCTGAACTCCTTTGTGGAATCAAATACCTGCATTACCATCTTGCCATCACGGGCAAGTTAATGCTCCGTTGCTCGATTCCCTTGAATATTCCATGGGAGCAAAGCAGGACGCTGAGATTGCTGTAAATACTGGCAATGCCCGGAGCACGGGACGGTCTTGGGCTCCAGGCAGCAGACCTGGGAGGGCTGCTTGCAGCAAAGCGCCCGGGAAGCAGGGGAGAACGGCCCAAGTGCCCGGGTCCTTGCCACCCAAGTGCAAAACCCGCACGGAGGGCCTGCTCCGGGCACCGGCCGGGCGCTGACCTGGGTGCTGCGGCCGTTGGGATGGTGAACCAGCACATGATCACTGCTCCCCTGTTTTTTCAAACAAATAGTTTTAAAAAGAGAGCGACTGAGAGGAAGACACATGGGAAAATGTGAGCTATAGCTCCTAGAGAGCGCGTACGTCGGGGCTTTTTAACACTACTTTTCAGCATATCTGTATGTTTGAAATCTTTCACAATCAAACGGTGGGAGAAGATGCATGAATAAAATTGGTGCAGATCTGTGTAAAATGCTTACAAAAATGTATTCTGCAAAACTCAATAGTGAAAACTGTTTTCAGCAAAAATGACACGGTGCTAAAAATTATAGCATAGCTGCAACTACAGCTTAAAATTTGCTAGGATTAAGCAAATTTTCTTTTGTGACTTTGGTTTTATTTTTTTAAACGTTTATTTTAACTCTTTATTGCCAAGTATCGTTATTTGTTAGGCAGAATCACTTCGTAAGTTGTGTTTCCTGCAAATTAACCTCAGGCAGAAGTGCTAATTGGTGAGTAGTAGTGTCTGCAGTGTGCCACTAGGTGGCGGCAATGTTCACCAAAACACGGTCTACTAGGCAAGGAGGCATTAAAACCTGCACACTCCTTGATTACAAAGCACGTTGTGAATTAATGACCTTTGCTTTTACCAGATTACCTTTGCCAACCTTTACATTATTAGCTGTAATTGTATTCAGTTATTTATTTATTGTTTCTTTTAATCCACGTAACAAATAACACTACTTTAGGGGTCCCTGTTCTGTATTCTACAGTTTACTTAGTCGACTTTTAATTCTCACCCCACAGAAACATTAGTCATTGAAAATGCATTTTAATTTTTCAAAGCTTAACAGTTCCGTATTACAATTTTAGCCTTGGAAGGACTTACATTATTTTGCGTGGAAACTGGCACATATTGTAGAACATGGCAGCCACTTGCAAAGAAGTACAAGACAGTCAAAATGACCATGCACGCTGCCACCACCTTAATTAAAGTAAAAATTCTGACTGCCTCATGACCTAAAACATTTACAACTCTCTTAAAGTCTTATAAATGTAAAGGAAATTTTAAAAGAACAGTAAAACTGTTGAATTGATACCTTGTGACTTGAAGCGTTGAAGACATTAAAAGAAAAGCATTTTAGTTCTTTGCAAAGAAACAGAAAAGGACGATCAAGAGTAGCTTGAGCAGTGTCTGCCTTCCTCTCTGCCATGACATGCAAACAGGAAGCGTCTCTTGAGCTGTTCTTAACTCTAAAGACAGTGACATAGAAGATATTTTTATTATTTTAAAAAAGATTTATTTTTAGTGCAGACTCAGACATACAGAGAGGAGAAGAGACAGAGAGGAAGATCTTCCATCTGTTGATTCACTCTCCAAGCAGCCACAACAGCTGGAGCTGAGCCAATTCGAAGCCAGGAGCCAGGGGTTTCTTCCAGGTCTCCCACACGGGTGCAGGGTCCCAAAGCTTTGGGCTGTCCTCGACTGCTTTCCCAGGCCACAAGCAGGGAGCTGGATGGGAAGCAGGGCTGCCAGGATTAGAAGTGGGGCTCATATGGGAATCCAGTGCGTGCAAAGCAAGGATTTTCTATGGCGCCGGGCCCAGAAGATATTTGTGAATACCAAATATCTTTTTTTTTTTTTTGCCACTCACCAAAGACGAATTTTCAAAAGTGTAGTTTGCAACCAGTATCTGAAAATCTTTTTTTTTCTTTTCAGTTGTTTGGAAATAGGAAGATAAACCAGGCACAGACATGTGTCAAAAGCATGCAGTTTTAACACAGTGAGAATGTCTGATATCAAAAACTGTTCATGCTGACAAAATGGAATTGGAACATGGAAGCCCATCAGTGTTAGGATAGGTTATTCCAATAGATAACGGAAGGATTCTGTTGGTCAGAGGTCAGAATTCAAGTTAGCCAGTTTCGGTACAGGAATATACCACGAAGCACGTAGGAACACGCAGAGCTGTTGCAGGGATGAAGAGACAGTGCGTGTGGGGTCAGAGTGATTCCCAGAGACACTGCTGAATGAAACTGCTGTTTCCACAGCGGAGAGGCAAGAGGGACAATTGGGTAGCCGAGGCTAACGGTGCTGGCTCCGACACCATCCTGACAGTGTGCATTCAGGAAACCGCGACAGTTACAAAACCTCCACATCACAGAAGCCAGCCAAAACGAGAACCATCTAATGATCAAAAAGCCTGCATACGGCAGTTGGCCCCAGGACCACGATGTACGTAACAAGAAATACTCCAGCAAAACTGACAGCCCGTGGCTGGGCTATCTACATCAGCCTAACTAGCGATCGGGCAGTAGAACTCCTGATAACCCGGCCGCTGGAAAAGAAAAAGCCTGGTGGCTTACTTCTTCTTTAGCTAGAATAAAATAAACAGACAGCAGAAGAATGAATTCTGCCTTGCCATTCAGACTGAATGCTCTTGGATCCCAAGTGGAAAGAAGCCTTGGCAATGCAGTGTTCACCTTTTCAATCTCCAACACAGAATGGCACAATGGAAGTGACTGCAATGGATGCTGAGCACCAAACCCCCTCATTCTCTACAGAAGCATGAAGAGTCTAAAGTGAAGGATAACAAAATTGGAATTAACATTTGTGTACATTGAGTTTTAAATGGCTAAAGCGCAGTTAATATTCACTCTACTCCAAAACTTTCACTCTAGCTAAGGATGTTTCAATTAAAATTAAATTCATTTCAGTTTAATTTAGAGTTACTATTATTCTACCGGATTTCAAGCTTGGAAACCAATTTATAAATACATTTGGCATCCAAAATGTATATATGATGACTGTCTATGTTACAAAAATGGTTTGTGGGACCTGGTGTGGGGGCCTAGCGCCTAGAGTCCTTGTCTTGCACGCCCTGGGATCCCATATGGGAGCTGGTTCTGATCCCGACAATCCCTCTTCCCATCCAGCTCCATGCTTGTAGCCTTGGAAAGCAGCCAAGGATGGCCCAAAGCCTTGAGACCTTGCACCTGTGTGAGAGACACAGAAGCTCCTGGCTCCTGGCTTCGGATCAGCTCAGCTCCAGCATTGCAGCTGTTTGTGGCATGAATCACTGGATGGAACATCTATCTCTTTGTCTCTCCTTCTCTCTGTAAATCTAACTCTCCAACAAAAATAGATAGATCTTTTAAAAGTGGTTTGTACATATAATTTTAAAAAAGAAAGAAAGAAAACTTGTCATAGGAGTAAATCTTTTGCAACACTGAACATTAAGTTAGCAAAGTAAACCATACTTTTGAGAGCTACTATACTTCAATAGCATTTATTGCTCAACTTTTTTCTTGGTTCCAAAACATTTTGGGAGATATTTTCAGTAATTCTCAGGTAGAGAGGGGAGAAAACACCAGATTGGCTATCTTAGAAATTCTGAGGTTGTGGTGATACAACTTGAACTTCTTGACTATTTGACATAGCAGTAAGAGAACCAAGTGGTGTCAGAATACATCCAACAGGGTAGCTGGGACAGCAGAGGCTTGTAGACTGCTTTTGGGAAGAGGCTCGTGGAAAGAAGAGGCGGAGGACCCCTCACCCAGAGAGGACTCTTGCCCCCGGGTCCTTGGATGTGCTTTTGGGTTCTCCTTGAGGATGGGTGAACATCTGGGCTTAACCTGTTATCCTAGATCGGAGTAGTGCCCCTGACCAACGTCTCACCCAGTGGCGCTTTGATCCTGGTGCCTTGGTAGTTCTGCTGAGACTCCCTGCTTACACACATGATGTGAGTTGTATATCAAAGCTGATCACTGTAACCGAAGTCTGAGCTGAACTAATGTTTGAAGTATTGCTTTGCTGAATGTATATAAACAGGAACCCTGGAAATAGACTTTGTCAATTGCCCAAGAGAGCACTGTCCCCCATTTCTTTTTGGTCTCATCTCCTCCCCAGGAACCCAAAAGGTAAAATTGAAAATTGGTGTGTGTATATCCCGTATGGCAGTTCTGGGTTTAAGTGCTAGTTCTCTTCTGATGTCCAGCTTCTTGCTAATGTATGTTATGGGAAGCCACAGGTGTCAGGTGTCAGCTCAGGTACTCTGGGACCCCATCAGCCATGTCGGAGCGCCACACTGAGATGCAGCCTCCTGGATTCTGCCTGTCTGGGCTCTGGCAGCTGTGGGGATCTAGAAAGTGAAACAGCAGATGGAAGCTTTGTCAGTGTGTCTGTCTTTCCTTCTTCCTGCTTTCAAATGAATAAATATTAGGGAAAAAAGAAAGCCAAAAGCAATATAAAATTGACTCACAATAAAGGCTATATTAGAATCATAAGTATTTTTTAAATTAAAATGTGTTCTGCATAGTGGTCAAATTTGAAGCGGTGTTTTTCAGTTATGGACTGCAAACATAAATGTGTTCAATTTAAATATCTTTAAAATTGAGTGCAATGAATTATAGTGCCTGTGGCAATAAATCAGCAATAAATATTAAGTAACACAAAGGTTGGGAATGGCCTTCCTGACGTTTTTCTGTAGCTGTTCCTCTCTCTGTTCCATGAATGACTTTGGCTGTGAGATGTTCGTAAGACCAGCGGCTACTGTTCTCATGTTCCAGCCAGGAACAATGTCCGGCATCCCGTACCCTGCCCCTTCCTTTTCTCATTTTTCACTTCTCATCCTCCTTTCACTTCCTGCTTGTATTTCATCAGCTACGAACTGCTGAGACGGTGGATTAGGTAATTTGCCAAATCAGGGTTTTCTATGTCAACCAATTCAATTTCTTGGTACACCGAAACTGAACAATAAATGCTGATTTTGTCTCAGCCTTGAATTATTTGGCCAGTAGACACTGGTAATCTCCCGCCAGGGGTAATGAGATGCTCCCTGTTTGCAGCTCAAGATTCAGCGGACCCCAGGCTGGTTAGGAAAAACATGTGCTCTCTTCTTTAGGGAAAGAGGGGCAGGCTGAATATTCCTGCCTTGCTTTAGCAACTCAAAATAGTCTGTGGGCCCAGAGTTATGCTAAATCTAGAATGTTCAGAAATACTGAAATAAAACAGGCAATGGTAGGACCCCTGTAAGATCAGAATTCCTTCTCCTTTCCCTTCTCCCAATGTTCCCTGCACTGTGAGGGTCAAATCCATTCTTCAAAGGACCATTTCACAAATGCAACAATTGAGTGCATGCTGGCTACAGGGCAGCTCCGTGATTCTTACTGATAACGTGGACACCCCATCTCTTAGTACCAGTGATCCACTGCACAAGGCATAAAGTTGGAAATTTTGCAGCTTATTCTTTGGGTGCTTCTGCCCAAATAGTCACATGCACTTGAAATTTTTTTAAAAAGTTGATGAACGACGTTTAAAAACTCAGATTCCCATTAGTAGGTTTATATTTAGTGAACCATAAAGATGAGCGTGGGAGAAAGCATTTCTTCTTCTTTATTCTAGAATTTTAAAAAAGCCTTTAATATGCTAAATCTAGTACATAGTACTAGTAAGATTTTCTTATAAAGTTCTTTTTATATCAAATGGAATTTATTCAGGTGATGTCTTCTGGGAATAAAAACAGCAATAAATAAACAAAAAAGGGTAGAGAAAGCAAATATGCTTGATGTTTTTAATCCTACAATCTCTATACCTGTTTCTTTCATCCTTGGCTGATGCTAATCTTCTGTTTATTGTGTTATTGTAGATCTAAGTACGGGTCATTTACCCGGAGATTGTCTTCCAACAGGTGGTGTATGCCTGTTCTCTCACCTCACAAAAAGTAAAGGAGCAAAAACGTGTGTGTGTGTGTGTGTGTGTGTGTACACATGTGAGACTGTGTGTGTGTGTGTGTGTGTCCGTCCGTCCTCTTGGTGATAGTGCTGGTGGTTAAAAAGCAAGTTGGGACTTCCTCTTTGAACAGTTGCCTTTTCCTCTCACACCAGGGAGAGTTCGTCTTGTTTGAGACTGGATAATTAAAGCCGAATCACCTGCAAAAGACAGACTATGTTGGCTAAGAAGCCCCCAAAACCAGCCCCGCGCAAGATCTTCCAGGAAAGGTTAAAGATTACGGCTCTACCCTTGTACTTTGAGGGGTTTTTATTAGTCAAGCGTTCGGCAGACCAGGTAAGGTAGCAGATAACAAGACTACACTCGAAGCTTTGTCTTAAGCATTTTATGTTATGTTGACAGGATAGGACAAAACCTCCATTATTTTCAACGGTTTCATTTAAACATTACAGAGAACTTTATTTAAACAGCAAATATTTTTATGTTTTTTCCTATAACTTACTGCTATGCAGGTGTGGCAGAAAGATAAAATGTTGTGATCAAATTAAATCTTTGCTTTATTTGAAGTGTATGATGATTAAATCATAAAATGGTAGACTTTAAAAAGTGAAACTTTCAATGTTATGTAGGTGTATATATTCTAATGTCATGTATGTATCGTATTTACAGTGTTATACTACTGTGTGGGTACAAGGTATACTAAGCTACATAAATGCTCTCAGAAATCAATAAGAAAAGTTTAATTGTTACAATTTTTTGAGGATCCATAATACTGAGGGGAAATTTTGGTGTATGAATATATCTGTAATAGAACATTCATATTTATTTCTTATAAAACTAGATAATGTGCTACTTGAGAGGAAAGGAATAACATTTGATTTCTGTTATAAATAGTAGATGTGTATTAATATTTTTGTCAGCTATATTGTAACTTTTTTTTTGCTTTTTGCTATGTGTTTTAAGTAAATACAGGTTAGCTACCTTGTACTGTTTCCAGCAAAAAGAAATTTCTAATTTGGCTATTTTCATTGAATATTTCCTAAAGTATAACTGTTTCTGATAGCAATTTTCTTTAAAGAAGGTGTGCCAAGCATGTAATTAAAGAGCAACAATACTGAGTTCTCAGTAAAACTTGTCTGTACCTGATGTTTTTGCCACTAACAGCTTAGATCTCGTGCAAGCTATTCAATCCCTTTGGCATCCTCAACTTTATAAGATGCAGAAAATACATACTCCTTGCATCTGAGATACGATGTCTTAGATAAGTAAATGCTCCATTGATTCAGTCTAGTGACGTTTCTTGATTACATAGCAGCCCGTGCTTAGTGGTTACATCAATGAGCAAAATGGGGAGTCAGAAGACAAAAATCTTCACCCAGTTCTGGAATTTGGGTAATCCTTTCAAATATGTTAATTTATTTGCAAGATAGACCCTCTTGCCGAACTGATTGGGTTTCTCTGCTTGCCAAACGGACCTGTAATAAATGAGTGCATTCCCTCACGTGGCAGATGATGGACATCTATGATTAGCTTCTTATGTGCCATGATTCTAACTCTTCCATGAAGGGATGACTTTATTCACCACACAGATTACTGAACTGTGGCTCACCAAATTCAGGTTTCCTCATCTAAGAAGCCTGGCTTAGGTTTGAGGGTAGTGCACCTGACATCACGCTGCCTCCAACTCATTTGACTGGGCACTTCCAATGCTTAGAGATACCTGATCATTAGCTATTTCATTACACTGAGTCCAAGAGTAAGCGCAGTAGACTTTCAAAAGCATTCACTAACTGAATGAAATGTGGAGTGACCTTACGCTCTAAACACAAAGTCACTGGTGGTTATGAAGCTGACAATGAATACACAAGTCTGGTTTCAGTCTCCTTTCTTACATCAGTGATTTAATACACATAGCTGTTTTGTTTTTATTTTTTTCAAGAACCTTTTTGTTGGGGTTGGCTTTTGGTCTAGATGTTAAGATGCTGGTTAAGACTTTCGAGTTCCATAGTAGACTCTGTGAGCTGAAGTCCTGGCTCTGTGTCCTGATTCTGGTTTCCTGCTAATGTAGTCCCTGGGATGCAGCAGATGATGGTAGCAAGGGCTTAGTTCCTGGCACCCAGATGGGAGACCTGGTTGGGCTCCCCGCTCTCAGTATCAGCATGACCCAGGAAATCACAAGCATAGGGGGAGTAAGCCAATGCATGGGAGCTCTCTGTCTCTCAGCTTCTCAATCACAATAAACGAAACCTTTGAACAAATGTATTCCACCCAAAGATACATCTTTCAAAAAGTAATTATTACATGCATAAGTAACTGCAAATAGACATATAGAAATAGGTGTTGCTTATTGGGTCTGTTGTATTTATAAGTGACCCAGGTTATTCCGGTATTCGTGAAATCTTATCACAAAATCAATCAACACTGACTTGCAGGTTCCCGCCTGCTAAACACGAGCCTGATCTCCTTAGGTCTGTGGCTCTGGCTGCAGCTCACAGGGCCCACTGCTATTTGTAACCTTACTTTTTCTGCAAGGCTGCTTTGCTCTCAGCTCAGTGTCTTTCACCTTGCTTCTTCCCCGACTAAATAAATGTTCTTTAAGGCTTTTGGAGAATCTACAGATTTGCCACACTGTAAAACTTTCATTTTTCTCTGATCTATCTTATGCAATTCATATTCTGTGTAATTTTTCTCAAGAGCAGAAGTATTCTGCAAGTATACACAGAGAGGACTGTGTATACAATAAATTGCCAGTGACACTAGTTTATCTCTCTGAAGATGAGTCAATATTAATGAACAGAGAAACAAGCTCCAAGAATCAAACAGGTTTGGGATTGGACTAGATCTTACTAACTCCAATTTAGTAAAATTACACATCAATGTTTATGTCCCTTAAAGAAGGAATCTACAATCCCATCTCCTCCTGCCCTCTCCTTCACTGCATTCCAATTCCCAAACACAGAGTAAGCTTAATTTTCTTTTTTTATTTAAAAAAAGATCTATTTTAGTTTGAAAGGCAGAGTTTCACAGAGAGAAGGAGAGAGAGAGAGAAAGAGAGAGAGAGAGAGAGAGAGAGAGCGCACGAGGGAGAGACAGAAAGAGAGAATATCTTTCATCTACTGATTCACTCCCCAAGTGGCCTCCCCGTTTTGCTCCAGAACCAGAGCTGGGCCAGTTGGAAGCCAGGAGCCAGGAGCTTTTTTCAGATCTTCCAAATGGGAGCAGGAGCCCAAGGACTGGAGCCATCCTCCACTGCCATAAACAGGGAGCTGGATCGGAAGTGGGGCAGCTGGGACAAGAAGCATCGGGGATGCTGGCAGCACAGGTGGAGGATAAGCTCGCAAGGCCACAGCTCCGGCCCAAAATTATCAACCTCCACTGTAGCTTATGCTAGAGTAGGGCTCAAAAAGCTTAAAAATGATGATACTACAAATAAACAACAACTCTTAAAAAATTGAATTTTTAAAAATTTAATAACAGGTCGCAATGGAATAAGTTCAATAATTTTTAAACAGGATAAAAGATGAGTTAACGTGACTGATTGTGGTGCTAGATTACAGCAGCAATCTCTACAGCAAAATTTCTCAATGCAGTTTTTACAATTATCTTTGCTTAAAAATAGCATGAAGGCCTGGCCTGATGGCTCAGTGGCTGTTCAACTTGCAAGTGCTGGGATCCCATATGGGTTCAAGTTTATGTCCCAACTGCTCTACTTCCCTCCCGGTTCCCTGCTTGTAGCCTGGGAAAACAGACAGGGACAGCCCAAAGCCTCAGGACCCTGCATCCATGTGGGAGACCCAGAAGAAGCTCCTAGCTTCTGATTGACTTGGCTCTGGCCGTTGCAACCACTTAGGGAGTGAATCATCGATGGAAGATCTTTCTCTCTGTATTTCCTTCTCTCTGTAAATCTACTGTTTCCATTAAAATAAATAAATCTTTTTTAAAAAATTAGTAATATGAAAGGTGGTCTTATAGGGGAATGACGATAGGCTTGATAATTCTGGTCTACAAACTGTCTCTACCTTCTTATGGATAATGCCTCTCATGTGAAGTATTTTTGAAATTTATAGAGTTTACCATTACCTGATATGCATATCAAAAGCATCATTTTTAATATGTGGGGTCAGCATTATTCAGCAATGAATTAAATCACTATCTGTTATTTATTTATTTATTTAATCATTTAAAGTATTTAGGATCTATCTATTGCTCATCTCCAAGTCCGGGTTTGGTTCCCAGCTTCAATACAGTTTCCTGCTAATGCGACTGGGAAGGCAGCAGATGATAGTCAAGTGTCTGACCCCTTACCAACTTGGATGGAGTTCTTGGCTGTCTTCTGCCTGGCTCAGGCTTGGGTGTTGCAGCCATTTAGGCAGTGAACCAGCAGATGGAAGATCTCTCACTCTCTTGCCCTCTTTCCCGGCCTCTTCCTCTCTCTCTGTCACTCTACCTTTTAAATAGACAGATATTTTTAGAAAAAAAATCACATGAATAATGAAAAATGCAAAGTACCTGCCAAATAATGCAATGCTGTATTTTTAACTGATCTATATTTATCACATGTTTTCTATGATCTATGTCTTATATGCTTCACTGACATTATCAGTCCTTTACATTTTTCATTCAGCAACTCTGTGGCAAGAACAGGAAGCTGGCTTCCATAATTCTATCTTGGTACCTTAGCATTAGGCTCTCATGTAGTAAACAAAATTCTTTTGTTCAGCGTCCTTTTAAGAAATGTACAAACCTGTACCACCATCAGCACTGTCTGGATCCACTACATGTTTCATTTTCATTTTTCCAATAAGACATTCCATGAGAAGTCACCTGCATGTTTCTGTCTCCTCAGATATGGGAATCACACGATCAAGACACATTATTTTTGTAATTGATAGAACACATCAAAATATGGCTAGATTTAAGGCCAGAGCTGTGCTAATGTTTTATGACATACTGAGGTAGCCATGAACGACCCTGAGTTCCTGTCTTGGGTTGCCAGCTACAAGCTCACTTGAACCTTTTAAAGGTCCTTGTCATGGCAGGGCACAGAGCAGACTCATTCTCTCCTGTAGACAGTTGAGAGAGGACAGCAAATGGCTGGGTACATTGCCTTCCCAACGTCTCTGTAGAGACCTAGCCCTGCTGCCTGTGGAGGAAGTCATTTATCCCACAGTGCTAAGCAGGACTGATTGGAGAGTGCCTGAAGGATGACAGACAGGTCAGGCACACAGCATTGCTGAGTCTGTGTTTCTACCTTCTGAATCTGAAAAAGGTCATGCAACCTGCTTTGGTTAAATGTGACGAAAGCAGAGCTTAAAATATGCATGCAAGGGGTGGGTGTTGAGCTTAGTGGTTAAGATACCAATTAAGACAACCCAGTTCCATATTGAGGTGCTTCTACCTCCTGGCTCTAGCTTTCTGCATCAGTAACAGAACAGGTCATTGGGTCTCCACGATCCACGTGGAAGACCTGGACGGAATTTCTGGCTCCTAGCTTTAGGTGGAAGTGATGTGAACACAGCAGATGGAAGACTTCTATATCCCTTTCTGCTCCCTACCTCCACCTGTCTCTGTCTCCCCCTTTTCAAATCAAGAGAGGAAGGATTCTAAAAGCAGAAAAATAAATTAATGAAAAGGAAAAAGTACACATACACATTGGGGTTTGAGCCCTCTTGTTCCTGGCAGCCTCGGGCCAGCACAGACTGTAGGATAAGAGATTCCATTTTTCCCAGCCTTCTCAGCCTGCCTGAATTCTAAGCTTAGACCCCAAGGAAACGAGTGATTCCTCTTTTGATGTGAAGCCTCAGCTAAGTGTGTTCAGATGAGAAATGGCATCATCTAGTACAAAGGCACAAATTCAAACATTTTGCTGTTTCAGTCTCCACTGAGTGGTTTCTACAAGGAAAAAGTTAATTAATGAATAAAGCATTTTATTAGCTCTGAAAACGAAGTAAAAAAAATAATCATTCAATCAAGACCATGAGAAAAGATGGTGGTTGTATTTAGGCTTAAGCTTGCTGGAATACAGGGAAGTAAAAACAAGATTGAGTTACGGAGTTCTTGTTATTTGGAAATTAAGTACGTGAATTCTCAAGAAGTGACAATCATTTTCCCTGTTTGAAAGAAGAATGGGAGCATGCGTTCGGCCGAGTGGTTAAGAATGTACAGTCGGCCTTGGAGGTTGGTCTCCAGTCCCAGCTCATGCTTCTAGATTCCTGCTAACAAGTGTCATGGGTGTCACCAGTGATGCCTCCCACGACTGGCTTGCTGACACCCACTTGAGAGATGTGGAGTGAGTTCATAATTCCTGATTTTGGCCTAGTCTAGACAAGGCCTGGCCATTGTGGACATCTGGGGAGGGAACTAGTTAACAGAAGCTCTGTATATGACTCTCTGAAAAAGGGTAGTTAATATGTCTATAATGAAGAGACATAAAATATCCAATACAAAGCATTTCAGGGCATGGCTCCATGATGCAGTGAGTTAAGATGCTGGCTGTGACGCTGGCATCCCATACTGGAACAGTGGTTCAAATCCAGCTCTCTGCTAATGCTCCTGAGCAGCATTGTGGCTACTTAGGGAGTGAGCCAGAGTACGGAATCCTCTCTCTGTATGTCTCTGACATTCTGCTTATGAAAATGTATGTCCTTAAAAAAGAAAGTGGGGGCTGGAAGTTAATCTTCAACCTGCGGAATGGGAATCACATATGGGGCCAGTTTTGTGTCCCCGATGCTCCACTTCCAATCCAGTTCCTTGTTAAATGTTCTTGGAAAGCAGAGGATGGCCCAATGCCTTGGGCTTCTGCACCCATGTGGCAGACCTGGAAGCAGCTCCCTTCTCCCAGCTTCGGATCGACCCAGCTCTGATTGTGCTGCCCATGTTGGGAGTGAACCACTAGATGGAAGATCTCTCTCTATGTTTCTTTCTTTATCTGTAATCCTTTCAAGTAAAATAAATAAACCATGTTAAAATTTAAAAACTTTATTAAAAAGAGTCTATTGAAACACAAAAAATTAGACATTCTATGTGACTTTCTTATAATCAATAAATTATAATAATTCAATGTGTTGTTAGCATTCAGTTTTAAAATACCCAAAGGAAAAAAAAATCAGTGTATCTATAAATACTAGCACTCTTTAAACATGTCGAAGAACTGGAAAGACAGACATTAAGTCTTGGGGCTGGCTCAATGGCTCAACTCATTAATTCTCCACCTCTAAGCACTGGCATTTTATATGGGCTCCAGTTTGTGTTCGGCTGCTCCACTTCCATCTCTGCTTATAGCCTGGGAAAGCAGTGGAGGATGGTCGTGTCTTGGGACCTTGTACATACATGGGAGATCTGGAAGACGCTCCTAGCTCCTGGCTCCTGACTTCGGATCAGCTCAGCTCCTGCTGTTATGGCCATCTACGGACTAGGCCAATGGTGGAAGATCTTTCTGTCTCTCCTTCTCTTTGTAAATCTGCCTTTCCATCGAAAATAAGTAAATCTTCTTAAGAAAAAGAATTTAAGTGTTTAAACATGGAAATTTTTTGCTCTTTAAATCAAGATGCCATTTCTTCATAACACAGCTAAATCTTCACGTTTATTTAAACTTTCACTTGCGTGAAATAGGAGTCTAACTAGATTATTAAGATTTCTCAAATTTACAAGTTGTAGTTCTATAGAATCCATAGCAATGTGAATATTTTAATTCAATATTTACCATAAGAATGAAATTTGGACTTCAAAGTTCTGTTTTGAAAGTATTAAATTACTTTTTTATCATTGAAAGTTTCTCACACCTCCTTGTTCTATACCAATAATATATGCTATCTGTTGAATTCAAACGATGAGCCATGCACTCTACTAAAGGCTTCCTATGTAATAATTTATTAAATTCTTTCATATGTGCTAGGAAGTATATATAGAGAGAGACAGATACATGTAGACATAGACAGAGATATGCTTGCGCTATTCTGGGACCTTAAACTGCCCATTTTCTGTTTGTTAATCTTCCACTGAACTGTAAAACTGTCACTGGGGAAAGTTCTGGGAAATGATCTATTTTAACACAATTAAATTATGTGATCATTTCAGTGATTATACTAAAATCTGAGGACAGTTCAATCAAAAATTAAATGTGAAGGAAAATCATCAGAACCAGTTAATTTTCTGGGATAAAATACGAATCTTACATAAAAACTAACAAAACAAAACAGAGAACTTTTTTCACACAAGCAATTCAGAAAGTTACCAAGAGAAATCTCGATAAGAAAACAATTGAATATGTACTAACGAGGTGACCCTTTCCCACAGGAGTATAAACATTACTGGACAGAGCTGAGAGGAACTACGCTTTTCTTTTATAGAGACAAAAAAAGTACAACAGTAAGTGTTACACATTTTCAGTTGATTCAATATTTTCCCAAAATATCCTTGCTGCATAATTTATATTAATTTTGGAATTTCTGTCTTCCAATAATTAAAAAATGCTCTGGTAAAATTAACTCAAGTATGAGAATTAAATCTATGAGGGCTGTCAGTTATGATGACATGACTAAAGGTAAAATTTCCTAGACAATTTATAAAATGTTATTAACTCATGTTTTTCACTTAGTATTATTTTCTTTCTCATCCTAATAATTAAGTTTGTTAAAATATGAAAGTGTTATACACTTGGGTGTAAGTTGCTTCACAGAAATGGTTGCTGTGACATAACAAGGTTGTTGCTTGTGACACTGGCATGGCGTATTCAAAGCACAGGTGTGAGCCCCAGCTGCTCTGCTTCTGTTCCAGTGCCCTGCTAATGTGCCTTGGAAGCAGCCACGATGCTCCAAGTACTGTGTCCGCCTACCCATTTGAGAGGCCAGATGGAGTCCCTAGCTCCTGCCTGGTACAGACCTGACTCTTCGGGCTGCTTAGGGAGTGAACCTGTGGACGAGGACTCTGTGTCTTGCCTTGTCTCTCTGCTTTTGAAATATATAAATAAATATTTTTAAATGACAACTGTGATTTTCCCCGCTGTTAATCTTGTTGTAGTCTGAAGTTATAATCTCAAAAAAACAGGATGGTCTCCAGTTGTCATAATATGATGTCACATGGATGCTATATATGCAAGAGATTTTATAACCAGGAACTTGCACAAATATAAACATTCTGGACCATGAATATAGCCCCCCATGCTTCTTAGAATGTCATTATTGGATACTTACATCTAATGAAAGGAAAAATGTATCTGTGGTAAATGAGTATTCCACTCAGATATTCAGTAATTTTATTCAGAAATCATTTTAAAACAAACAGGCAAACAGTTAATGTAAAATGACTGCCATTTATCACAGTTCTGGATAGAAAATTATTGTACAAAAATATTTTAACGTATTACAATAAATGTTAAAGACCTCATTTCTGCTGTGCATTCTAAAAATACCAGAGAGTATCAAAGACACTGTTCTAATTAAACAAGAGAGCTAGCATTTGTTGCTTTCTTACTACCTGGCAAGAGACATTACAGATTAGTGACTGACACTGTAGGCTTAATGTCTTCTAACAGACGTCTGTTTTTATCCTAACCCTACCATTGTGAACTATGAAAGAGGGCTAGTTAGCCTTCTTTGTGTCTCTAAGGGGAACTGGTAGGATACAGTTGACAGCTCAAAGCAGGCAATTGAAAGACAATTCAGTAAAGATTTAAAAATATTCATGGTGAAGATAGGATGTAGCAGAATCATAAATGATATTCAGTGCCTTTTTACCATACCTAGGAGAGAGAATAGGGAACAGGAAGGTGGTTGGGAGAGTTTTGAGATGTATGAGTGAGCAACTGCACAGGATAATATTCAACCTTGATGTCCTCACTCTACTGATGTTAATTTTTCTGTGGTCCAACCCGACAAGAAGTCAAAGGACTAGGGCGTCCTTTGCTATGGTTCCTATAGATCGCCCTCTTGGTGCAGATGGCTAAATAGTAAGAAAATAAAAGTGAGTACGGAAAAAAAACACAAAAGACCTCCAACACACTCAGACTTCAGATCTGTGAAATGACCCATCCCACAGGGCTTTCAGAGAATTGGATGGGCTAACAGTGCAGGTAAGGATTTGGAGTAGTTTGCACATGGTAAGTATTCAAGCATTATCCATTTCAATTCTCACAACAATTCTATAATGGGTTCTATTTTAATTCCTACTTTGTCAATGAGAATAATTGCATTTAAAGATCAAGAAATTGCACAAGATTAGAAAGCTTATAAAAGGGGCATAATTCAGGCTTTGCTCCTGAGACATCCTTCTTAACCACTGTGTCATGGAAACTGTGTGGAAATACTTCATAATTTCACATGTACTGATTCTGTTGGAAGGGGATGTAGACCATTTCGAAAGTTTTTAAGGTGGTAGTCTCAAGAAAAAAAATTGGAATGGACCAGGTGAAAACTGTTGCCTACTACAGGGAAGACTTTGAAGCTGCCCATAAATACTTACAAGGCTGTCATGAACTCACGCAAACGGGTCAAAGAGAAAGGAGAAAAAGAATCAGGAGAAAAGGAACTAGGACCAATGGCTCCAAAATGCTTGGTGAAAAACTGGCTTAATACAAGAACAAAGCACGCTTTCAGGAAGAGCTTACTAGAGATGTTCATAGACTGGAGGACTTCGCATAGTGATTAGCAAGGAGGAGAGATGAGCAACCAGGCTAAACAGACCACCTTTAATGTTCTTTACACCTTACAATTAAAAGCAGAATGATGGTACTTCCTTTTCTGTAATCAATGGATCAGCTTACACCACTTGTATCTAACTCTGCCACCTCTTCCTCTGTGGCTTCCTCCTTTTGTCAGAGCAAAACCCACTGAGCCTGGCTAGACAATCTATCAGAAAAAGATTGTAAGTTTACATTCTCTTTCCTCACTGGCACATTTTCTTCCTCTTTGCTCATGAAAAAATATAAGGCCAACCCAAACTTACCTCTAGCCTCATTAACATGGATATGATATTGGGAAAGAAATTACTTATCTAATTTTTCAGCTCTACCTTTTTCAGAAAAATTAAAAAACAGATTCACAAGAATATAATAAAATAAGCATAGGCATAATCAAGAGAAAAAAGAAAGGCCAAAAATAAGGCTAACTTAGTAAAATACATATCAATCATATCAATTCTCTACTGTATTTTCAAAAGATGCTTTTTCCAAGTATTGTTGGATAAATCTGACTCATTGTATGCACACAAATTTCTTAGAAGAAATCTTTTTATTGTACTTGGCTAAGATAGAGATTTCTTAATAGGATTCTCACAAATAGTAGTATATACCAAATGCTAATTAATGACTGAAAAAAGTACAATTTTTTATTATAAAGTCAATTAGAAGTATGGCATAACAAAAATTTTTTAAAAATTTAAGAAAGAAGGCGGGGGAAAGATGACAAGCATCAAATTCTTAAAACCGTTTATACAAAGTACATGAAATCTGTCCCAAGCAGGTGCAGGGTCCCAAGGCTTTGGGCCGTCTTCCACTGCCTTCCCAGGCCAAAAGCAGGGAGCTGGATGGGAAGCAGGGATGCCAGGACTTGAACCAGTGCCCAATAGGAGATCTTGGTGCTTGCAAGGCGAGGACTTTAGTCACTAGGCTAACATACCAGGCCCTTTCCTTGATTTTTGTTATACTCTTGTCTCAGCAGCCAGTTATGATTGTAATTCAATCATGGTTTGACCAACTAAGATATATTCGGATCCACTGCATCTTTAATGAACACATTGTTATTAAATGTGATGTTTAGGGTAGGAGAAGGGGATCCCAGTCTCTGAAATGGTACCATAAAATACAAAAATTGAAAATAAAAATTTAACAAGCAAAAAACCCAAACAGCAAAAAATATGATGTTTGACATGAGTGTTGACTGACATTTTTCTTTCCATTAATAAATAAAAGTAAAGAGATGGCTATACATGTCAGAACTTCACATATTCATCAATGACATGGGCACCTATTTAGCTGAACGAGGCAGTGATTTTTGAATTGTGGAAAAAATTTTGTTCTGTGTAGAAGGAAACAGCTTTAGACACAACAACGAACCCAAGGTTCACCTCCATTAATGAACAAACACTTCATGCTTGGTTGAGTTTGGACTGGGGGCCAGCAATCTAGCTCTCAGCCAAATCTAGCCAGATGTGTTAGAGTCTTTGAACTGCTATGGAATTCCACGTTTTTAAGGAAAGGAAAAATAAAATGAGGAGAAGTATGTAACGAGGCAGAGTCTAACTCATAGTATTTGCTACTTGGCTTTTACAGAAAACAGGTGTTGCCTCTTCAACAGCTAATGAAACAATAAATCCTGATGTGTGAGAATTATCCATTTTTGTGATGTAAATAATCCCATCATGCCTGGTTTCAAACTATTCGTGAAATCTCCCTGAGTAACAAATTAGGGGGAAAAAAACACATAGTAGTTCAGCATTACATAGGACATTTTTTCAAACAGAAATTTAGCGTGGCTTTTGCAAACTTGTATGAGGGAGGTCCAGCATGCTACCATGTAATACATTTCCAATGCTCTCCGACAATGGGAAAACCAAGCTATCATGCAAAGCACAGATCAACTGCAAGGGTGTTATTATTTATTTTTCTTCCTGATAGAACTCATCTATGTTACCTGTGAAATAATGAGATTTTCTTTTATCTTTTCAGTATATTGACAAATTAGACTTACTAGAACTCACATGTCTTAGTAACCAGAATTCAACTGAAAAGAATTGTGCAAAATTCACTCTTGTTTTGCCAAAAGAGGAAGTACAGCTAAAGGTGAGTGATGTGCAGCAGTGGTCTATACAGAGTGGTAGTTGTAAAATGGTACCAGTGGCTGAAGTAAGGAGGTGATAATGAGGGGATAACCTTTATCGCTGCTTCATATTTCTTGTTAACAACCAGAATTTTTTGAATTCGGATTTAAAAGAGTATGTTCACTTGTTCAGTATACATGCAGAATGAAACCATATACCTTTGCCCTTTGGCAATGTCAGGGATCCCACCTGGTGTGTTTTCAAAGGTTGTTCTTGAATCAGTATTCAAGGTGAGCCAACGAAAGTCAACAGATACTACAGTTATAACATAAGGAGAGCGACCTGCAATTTAGTAAAAGGTAGTTGGAACTATTCACAGATGTCTGATTGCCCTTGAAAGCATGGTCTATAAACTTCAGTGTAATAGGAATCTCCCAAATGTAGAAAATCCAGACCCTATGTTGAACTTGGGGCCTTAGAATCTGTGCACTCCTGGTTGATTCACAGATTTGGTGGCTAAGAGAGCAGGACTGATGTTAGATGCCTAGATTTGATTTGGGACCATTTACTAGCCAAATGGCTTCAGACCAGTTGCCTAATTTCTTTATGCCTTCCTTTGTTTACCACCTACAAATTAGTCTTTGCCCATGTGTAGTTGACTTAGCAGACCTACTGGGACCGCTACGTTTAAATACAATCTTGTCCCTTGCTTTACCCCTCAGTAACACTACCTCTTAACTTGCTCTACATTGTTTTTCCCATTTATTAGCTTTAGATGCTACAACTTACTTACTATTATGCTTAACATTGTTTCTTGGTAAACCCTAAACTCCATGAAAACGAGGGTTTTTATTTTGTTCCCTGATCTAAGGCAGGACCCAAAAGAATGTCTAGCATTTCTAAGTACCTAACAGACATGTCAAATGAATGAATAGGCAAGATAAAAATGGTTAAAAAATATAGAGTTACTATCACTGAGTTACATGAAGGATGTGACTATAATTTAAATATCTTAATCAATTTTATATTCATTTTTAGAATATGACAGTACTCCATTCCTTGAAATAAAATGTTCTGCTGCAATGAGCAGAAGTTGGTTTTCACAGAGTTTAAAAAAAAAAAAAGCACGATTATAAAACCAAAAAGTATTATAGTCATGTCAACATGATTCTATCGTGTCAAATTAATTTCTTTGTCAGGCAATGTGTGTGCACGTGTGTCTGGTGGGTGGGAGGAGGAGGCTCACTATGGAAAATTATCTGGTTAACATTACTTAATCCTGTAAGCACTGAAACAGAAGGGATGTTGTTGTCATGTCCATTGAAATTACCCTCTTTGGAAAATTTGACTACTACCTGTCTACCTCAAATCGCACTTTCGTTTTGGTCTGGTGATGTGTAACTTGGGCAGGGATTACTCTGTTTCGAATTTTAGTTCAGTCTTTTGGATCCCAGTGAGAAGCTTAGTTTAAAGCAACAGATTCCAACAATGGCTTTGAGCAGTAGTCAACATTACAGGTGCTCAAAAGTTGCGGACAGGTACTGTTAGCTATAGTAGCATCAATATTTAGAGCTAAGAATGGTCAATTTCTTACTGAATATCTCAAAATTAAAGCCTTTGACCGGCTTTAAGCCAATTTACATTGCATTAATTTAAACCAAATAATGTAGTTAAATATGAACAGAAAAAGCAATAATTAACTAACATACTGCAGCAATAAGTCTGCTAAAACATAGATTTTTTAAAATTAACTAAATTTGTACATTTTTACTGGATTAGTAAGATACATTTCCGTTCTGTCATAAAAGAATATGGTATTGAAATATTTTGTAAATACATCTTAATAGTTACAAGAGAAATGAATTATTCCTTTTAGCTAATCTTAATGAGTTAAACATTATTGACTTATTTTTAAAAAGTACTTTAATAGAAGAATGTACATTTTACAAATCTTTGCAAGCTTTTGATGGATTACACATTTTGGATCATACACATAAGATAATCATATGACATTCTAAAGCTTTTTGAAGTTACTAAAAGTGTCTGTGTTCAGTCACCTTGTGTTTTACATTTTGTATCTGTGTTTTATCTTCAGACAGAGAACACTGAAAGTGGGGAAGAGTGGAGAGGCTTTATTCTTACAGTGACAGAGGTAGGAAGATCCTTGAGTCTAAGCTTCTTCTTCTTCTTTTTTAAGCATTTGTTTTATAATAAGAGAGATTCAGTCATGAGATGCCATCAGGCCTGGTCAGGGAGCTGTGAAATCAACCCAAGTCTGCCCCATAGGTGACAGGAACACGATTGTGTGAGTTGTTCTCACTGCTCTCTAGGACCTGCCTTAGTGGGAACTGGAGGCAGAAGCCAGAGGAGAGGATCCAGGAACTCTAGAGTGGGATGCACCAACCTACTCTTGGAGTTACCGATTCTGATCAAACCACTTGTTCAAAAATACCTGCTGAATATCTACAGGATCCATACGAAAGTATCTTAAGCTGTGTAAAGAGGCTTCAAAAAGTTCATGGAAATTGGATTACAGGTTTTGAAGCCTCTTTGTAAACGTACTAATGGAGATTATATTTTTATCAGGTGGGTTTAAGCGAGAGAATCAAAGTAAGTAAGTGATCAAACAATATCATTTCACATTTGATAATTGCTAGGAAGAACATAAACAGAGCAACAGGATGAGGATAACGGATGGTCAAGGAGATCAGCTTTTTGATCTCAGCCTTTCAGCGGTGGTTGGGGCTATCCTAATTTCTTCTGCTTACAGTTTCTAAAGATACTTTCCAATTCTTAGCCTTTATAATTTACTACATGCTGATATAGATTTTTACAAATAACAGAGACAACATGAGAAGGGACAAAAAAAATCAAAATTAGAATCACTTTGAAGCATTTGTTACATTTGAAACAAAAGAATGCCTGTGTAATCAACTCTGGCATCTTAGCAGGGGCACACTGTGAGATGTGCTGCTCAGAGGTGACTTACAGCAAGATCACTGTCACCACTTCCTAAGGCCACTGTATCAACTATCTTGGAAGTGTGAGGTGTTTTGATAAGTAATCCCCAGAAGTGCACTGAATTCTTCAGTAGCTTTAGAAGATACTGGAACGTGCCATGTTTATGTCAGTCAAATACAGATTCTTTCCAAAGCTAGTTTCCAAGTAAAGACTTGATGGTCTCACTGCGCTTTCCAAGCTGACAGATGTTAGTTCTTTATCTGAGTTCTAGCAGGTAAAAAAGTGGTGATTTTAAAAAAAGACAAGTTGTCTCAAATTCTGTGCTCTGTAAATGTTGTTTTGTGCCACAGTTCAGGTTACTGTACGTTGCTAGAACTTTTTTAAAGAGGTATTAGAAGGAGAGATTATATTTGAAAGGGCTGAACCACAGCTTTTCAACAAAATAAAACAAGCTTGAGTCTTACTTCTACTTACTAGCTTTGTGACCTTGAGCCTTTCCCCAAAAATCTGTCACGTGGGGAAAACAGCACCTGCAGTGTCCTCGTGAGCATCTGCAATACATGTAAGATGCTTGAGTTATAACAGGCGATTAACAAGGAAAAGATGTCCAATGCTTTGCCCGTCATTTGCTATTTGTGGTTTGGTACATAAGGGTATAGTTTCTTAGTTATTAGGCAGTTTATTTATCTAGGTAGAATTGTCTCAAGTTTTTTGTTGTTGCTGTTTACTAGTCATTCAGTCAGCCTTTCTTTAAATTTGATACGAACAAATATATATAACAAAACAAATAATTATGGGAATAAATGAAATAGTAACAGAAAGAAAGCAGAATTCTTATCTTCTCTTTCCATACTTCAGTGGACTTTCCTGTTAACTCCATGGAAAGCATGTATCCTTCTTTGAAGACAATGATAAGTAGATGTGGATACCCCCAAATATGGATTGACTCGTATCACACAGACAAGAATAATCTACCAGACTATATATTACATGAGTACAGAGTTGGTCCTAATGAAGTCTAAAGTGGGAGTGCAAATATAGTTCAGGCAGACATAGAGAGGTGGCTCATTCTAAATACATCTCTAGGAAAGGCAATGACAACAATGGTAAGATCAGCAGTAGAGAAGTATTGAAATCCTATTATGGATGTGAAGGAAAGCCAGAAACACACAGTTTTCATTGCTGACCCTCAGTCACCTGAGGAAGATGCCCATCTCGATTCCAGGCTGCCATTTGGCCAGTGGAGCCTGTTCTAGGTTACTTGTGAGAGTATTCTGGAGCTCTTCCTAATATTGACGAGCTGCTAAGTGTTCTGGAAATTTCATGGTGAGCTACTAAGCTCGCACTGAAAAATGAGAGGTCTGCTGTTGCTCTAACTTACAGTAAAACGTGGTTGATACCATATTTGCGGATCAGTCCAAAAGGAAACTTCCTTGGAAGAGGTGTGGGCACCCTCCTGTGGTTTGAAGGCAGTTTTAAGACACTCACCTTAGACCAAGATCATCTGGATGTGCTAGCCATCTCTGTGAGGTGCCTGCAGCTTCTTGGAACAGGCTCATTTCTGTAACATCAGTGAGTGGTCTGGCTGTCTTTCTTAGTTGCTTACTGTCTCAATTGGTTACAGCTATCAGTTCCTCAACATGTATCACTCCTGCCTGGGCAAGTAATTAGACTGCATGAAGTCCTGGAGAAAGAAAACAAGAGAAGGCTTGAGACAGAGCAGCTGCCGAGTATGTGTGTGCAGAAAGAGAAGGAACTAATTGATGATTATGACAACGTACTGAACACTATGCCAGCGTAAGTGCACAATGAAATTTATTTATTCAATTAGGGCTAATTTATAATTATAGATGAGAGTTAGCCACTTTTATTAAACTGGTAAACATTAGTTGGGAATGAACTGCGTGTCTCTCTGAGCATACTGCATTTCCTCTTTTATGTCTAGAACAAAATGCAGATTTGAACCAACCCTCTCACCACACAGGAAATCCCCTTCCACCCACACTTTCAAGCCAAATAGAGCTTTCCAGAGCTCAGACCTAAATAAAAACTCTCGTGAAGGAGGAAGGAACACTTTTTTTTTTCCCTTTCACCAAGCAACTCTGAGTTGATTAATTGTCTATCTAAAATTGTACCAAACAATTGTAAATATCTGGATATCCTATTCAATTGATCAGAGTAGTTAGAAAACTTGTACTTCCAGGAGGACCCTGTGTAAAGTGTGTGAGGTGCTGTAGGGATGTGAAGGGGCTGCAGAATATACTACATTCAGCAACAACTTACTTTCATTGGTGATATCATTAAAAATACTGTGAGCATCCCATTTCTCCTGGAAATTTGGTGCTGTTGTCAATGACATTTGTCTTAGTACCATCTCTGATGCATATTCTATTTTTGCTACAGTACTATGTATCACTAAAACATGCCAACCATCACCTTTAGCTTTAATGTGCTTATTATAGATACACAAAAATATTCAAATCATTTCCATTTCACTTCACATAGATATTTGTAGCTAATGTGTTGCTATGTTGCACATACTTCCAGGTATTTTTAAAAACTATTTTCACTTTATTTGAAAGGCAAAGAGACAGAGAGGCAGTGACAGAGAAGTATTGTCCATTCACTGGTTCATTGCCCCAAATACTAGCTAAAGGACTGGACCAGGCTCAAGTGAGGGGTCTGGAACCTCATTCCTGTCTTCCATGTGGGTGGTAGGGACAATCCTACCTGAGCCATCAGCCTCTGCCTCCTGCAGTGTGCATTAAAGGGAGATTAAACTTGGAAGTAGAGTGAGCACTTGAAGCCAGGCACCTGAAATGGGCTGCAGGCATCCCAAGCAGGTCATCACTGCTGCATCAGTTGTCCATCCATCTTTGTCTTAATGACTTACTGTGTTATTTTGTTAAGGAAATACTTTGGAAGATACAGAAAAGAGAAAATAGAGAGCAAGCGAGAGAGAGAGAGAGAGAGAGAGAGAGAGAGAGGATGAGAGAGGATGAGAGTGCCCGTCTTCTAGTTCACCCCCAATTCCTGCAGTGGCTTGGGTTGGGATAGGCTGCAGCTAGGAGTCTAGAACTCAACCCAGGTCTTTCCCACCTGCTGCCTGCTGGAGGGCACATCATCAGGAAGCTGGAATTTGGAGTACAGCCAGGACTCAGAAACAGGCACTCCTCCCTGGAATGTGCGGTAGCCCAACCGCTATCTTAACTGCTAGCCCAACGCATACCCTGCCATATGCCTGTGCATTTCACTGACTGCAATAAAAAAAATATAAAAATGGGAAGTATTTTACAAAATGTGTGTTAGAAACAAACATTATACCAAGCCAAGTGAGCTTCAGACATATATTTAAAATGAGGAGTTTATAAAAGATCATGCAGGAGAAGCAATTAAAGAGTTTTGTGTCCCTCAAGGAAACCACACATAGATGTTTATCCCAGATCCTACTTATAAACTGAGACCAGGGACACATTATTAATTCTTCAAGATTTTAAGTGGTGGAAGTGATTGCACACTAATTTGTATCATATTTTCTTTAAACCTTAGTTTAAAGGACAATATTACTATACTCATAGTGGCACTGACATAATAATTATAGGTGCAATAATTATAATGATTATAGGTATAATAATTATTGATATAATTATAGGGCCTGGTGCGGTAGCTTAGTGGTAAAGTTCTCACCTTGCATGCACTAGGATCCCATATGGGTGTTGGTTTGTATCTCGGCTGCTTTACTTCCCTTCTAGCTCCCTGCTTGTGGCCTGGGAAAGCAGTGGAGGACGGCCCAAAGCCTTGGGACCCTACACCTGTGTGGGAGACCTGGAAGAAACTTCTGGTTCAGCTTTGGCTGTTGTAACCACTTGGGGAGTAAACCAGTGGATGGAAGATCTTTCTCTCTGTCTCTCCTTCTCTCTGTAAATCTGACTTTTCAATCAACAAATCTTTAAATAATAATAATAATAATAAGCACATTTGTTTTAACAAAGCTAGAAGTTGTAAGAAAAGTTAATAACTGCAGCTCTCAATGTAATTTTGGGGAGCACTTCATTTTCAAGTAATAATCTTCATTGATCAAAAGAAAATTCTGATTCGTTTTTAATGGCATTTCTTCAGTTGTTTTTACATGGTTTCCCGGAAAGAGGCTACCGAGATGCTGGAGAAGAATCCTTCCTGGGGCAATATGATCCTGAGGCCTGGCAGTGACAGCAGAAACTACTCCATCACCATCCGGCAGGAGCTAGAGTACGTCTCATTTAAAATGTACGGGATGGGTAAAAGCATATCGCCAGAGAAGCAAGAACCCCAGTGCAGATCACTGCCGGCTACGTGCTTTGTTGGGGGCCAAAAGAGTGAACATACCAAAGTTATATAATGTCAGATTCCGTGCCTATAAACATTCCTTATTTTGTCAGCTGACAGTCATCACAATTTATTACATTTCAAGACAAATTGCCATACGTTCTCTCCCTTTTCATCTTTAGAAAGTAAGTGGGGTGTAGATTCCTTAAACTTAAGTCTTCTAACGCTATAGGAAAGAGTTTATACGCAGAAGTGGCAAATAATTTTTTTTACTGCTATTGTACAAATTGTTGTTAAAATCAGATACATCTATAATGTATGTGCTCTTTAATGCATCAAAAACCCTTTGAGAATGCCCAAATTCAATATCTTCTATTTAACAGGTCACTTAATTTTCAAGGATAGCAGTTGTAGAGAGGATTAGAATTTTACTTGTAACAATATAGAGCTTGATGAATTTGGTGGACACTTATGCTATTAGCAAGCACCTGTGTTATCCATAAAACCAGTTCATTCTTTTCCAGGTCTTAGGAGAAGTGTTCAGCCAAGCGAGGTAGATGGCTGTTTCTGGGAAAGCATGGGTTTTAAAGGGCAGATTGGTTTACACAGCAGTAGTTGAAAGTCAACTCATCTCCATCTGTTAATAGATCAGCTGTAGGCAGGAAGTCTCAGGAATAAACAAGCGTCACCCTTTGTGCAGTTGTCAGCTGACTTCTCACTTGGTGTAGAATATCACCTGCCTTTACCTAGCCCAGTGGAGTGTGAATTCGTAAGACACTAATGCTATTCTCACAACAAATATTATGGTTTGGTTTCGTGTTCTTGTAACTGTTATGACCTTGAGCTGAGCTGATATTGTAGGCACTTGGGGTAGCCATTAGGCTAAGAAAGCAGTAGGAAAAAACTCCCCCAAATTCACTCCTTTCTAAAAACTGGGGTCAGATGCTAAGAATAAGTACCTAGAATCATTAAATGCCTGATGTGCACCTCGTTTCTCCTTTTAAAAAAATATATATATATATATATTTTATTGCATTTCATTTTATAACAACGTTTCATAGGCTCTGATGTTTCCCCATCCCCTCCCTGTTCCCTCCCCCCATGGTGGATTGCTCCACCTTATTGCAGTATTACAGTTCAAACTCAGTCTTGTTTCTTTCATTGCAAGCATGTGCCATGCATAAAGTCCAGTATCTTATTGCCCAGATGAATTCAACAGTTTCTTGGGGAGACCAAGGCATAGCTGGCAGAATATCGTTCCGACCAATTAAAAGCCATAGCATAACATCAACAACAGTTTCCAACATTAAGGGGTTAATTAATATTGTATTGAGTGACTGATATGTTAAACAATGCAAGTTCTTAACCACATCCTGTGACTACTTCATTAACATTTCAATTATAGTTTGTACACAACTGGCTTCTATCTAAAATTGGCTATAGGATACTATTCAGCTGTCTCAAGTCTATTTTCATTTTAGTATTTAGCAGTTTATTGTGTTGAAGCATAACTTTCACTGAACTTGGCAGTTTTGGGGATAGTCTAGACTGGCTTATACCTCCAGGCATGTGACACCAATTGAGGCATAGATCACTGTTGGGAGGGGTGTGCAGAGAAATCCTTCATACCCTAGTTAGGAGTAGTTTATTTTCGTGTTCTACCTAGTAATGGATGTGTGAATCCCCAATGATTGTTTCTTGTCTAGTTCCAAACTTTCCTTGATGTTCTCCGACTATTCTAATTTTTTGTTGTTTGTTTTGTTTTTTGGGGGAGCTCCAGGGCGACCCTGATGGTCATTGCAAGAGAGGGTGGGGGTCCAGTATTGGAACTAAGTAAGGACCAGAGAAAGCTCCTCTCCCTGGTCTTGGAGGGAGTTTATTATTCTCTGTTTCTGTAGACCGCACAGGGCTCCTGGTTGTTGTTCCGGTGACATTGGGCTCTGCGAGGAGGGATTTGGACTTCTTCTATCCCTTGTGGGAGATTCAAATGGGAGTGGGTGACCTCAGAGTACTCAGCCTCCGAAGGCACCCTAATTCCCCGTGGTCTCCTTGGCATTTGGGATGTAGTCCTTGGTGCCCGTACTGATCGTCCTTGGTGAGGATCCAGGAGTCTCCGGGGTTGAGATACAAGTCTCCTCTTGTCCACCTGCTCCACTCTGGGAACCCCCCTGCTCTGTGCATATGACCTCCTGTTAAGAAGATGTTAGGATTGCTCCTGATTCCCCCATATGCCTTTGTAGTTTTGCTGTTGTCTAATGCTGATTCGTGACTCGGGGTTCCTGATAGCACAGTTTCCTCAAGGGTGACCTGAGGACAGAAGTGGAGGTCGCGGGAGATTGTCCTTACTGAGCCAACAGATGCAGTCAGAGAGGAGGACACCTGGAGAACACTGCGGGCCAGCTCAGCTCCGCCAGCTGCACTGCCAAGGTGGCCTGCGTGGGCACACCCAGGGCCAGCACACGGGTGTGGTGGGCATCAGCGGGACTCCATCAGTCAGGTAGCAAAGGAACTGCAGGGCAGCAATTCAAGGGTGCTGATTTCTGCTTTTGGCATAGGTTTGCTTGGTTCTAGCAGATAGCAAGATGAGCTGCACCCCAATGCTTAAAGAAATCACTCCATAAATATCATTGCATGTCTAATATTGGGATACAGAGAATGAATGGAATACGCCTTTTGTTCTTAAGTATCTATTAAACAATAAAATACCAGGTGTTTAGAGTGTTCCTAATTTAGAGTGCTATTTGACTATAACGAGAAAGCCATTAGGATTCTTCTAATGTGTTTACATCCTTACCTAGATGCTCACACAGGACCTAGGACCCATCATTTTCTGTAACTCCAAGTCAGCTTCAAAGTTAACAGACACCAGGAATAGCACATGAACTAGCAGAAATAGCAATCAGTGGTTGCTTTCTGGTTGAGAGATGCAACATTATAGAAAGCAGTTGGCTTGCAATAATTCTTTCCACTGTTTTTTTGTTTGTTTGTTTTTAAGATATACTTATTTTTATTGCAAAGCCAGAAATACACAGAGGAGGAGAGAAAGAGAGAAATATTTTCTGTCTGTTGATTCACTCCCCAAGTGGTCTCAATGGATAGAGCTGAGCCAATCTGAAGCCAGGAACCTGGAGCCCCCTCAGGTTCTCCCATGTGTGTACAGAGTCCCAAGGCTTCGGGCCAACCTCAGTTACTTTCCCAGGCCACAAGCAGGGAGCTGGATGGAAAGCAGGGCTATCAGGATTATAACCAGCTCCTGTATGGGATTTTGGCACATGCAAGGTGAGGCCTTTAATCACTAGGCTACTGTTCTGGGCCCAATTCTTTCCACTTAAAAAAATATATACATACAAAATATATGCTTGAGTTGTACATGCCTGTTTAAGACTTTACACTGGCTCACTTCCTAAGTTACTGAAATTTTAGAGAAAATTTTTCAATATTTTTGGATTTTATTTTCTCTGTGTTACTCTTTTTCATTCACCCAATATCTGACTGAAATTTCGCATCTCCTGAGTGTATTAACTTTTGAATAGAGACACAGTAAAGCAAGTGAACAGAAACACAAACACCACCAGGAGTTTTTACCTAGCTATGGAAGTGTTAACAGGTTTACTATATGAGTGACATTTTTACTCTAGATATAATCAGATGACGATTAACCATTTGTTTCATTTTAGCATGCCAAAAATCAAGCACTATAAAGTGATGAGCATAGGAAAAAACTACACTATTGAGCTGGAAAAACCGGTAAGTATTTCTTTATTATTGATGAAATTTCTTGTAACTCCTACTAGGCCCACCTTTAGAATTAAGGAGAGGTGGGCCCGGCGCGGTGGCGCAAGTGGTTAAAGGTCCTCGCCTTGCACGCCCGGGATCCCATATGGGCGCCAGTTCTAATCCCGGCAGCCCTGCTTCCCTTCCAGCTCCCTGCCTGTGGCCTGGGAAAGCAGTCCGGGACGGCCCAAGGCTTTGGGACCCTGCACCCACGTGGGAGACCCGGAAGAGGCTCCTGGCTTCGGATCGGCATAGTATCGGCCCGTTTCGCTCACTTGGGGAGTGAATCATTGGACGGAAGATCTTCCTCTCTGTCTCTCCTCTCTGTATATCCGCCTTTCCAATGAAAAAATAATAAAAATAAATCTTTAAAAAAGAATTAAGGAGAGGTAGGACAAACAAGCCAGCTTTGCCCTAGGGACCTGCTGCTTCTGGACAAAAAGAGCCAAGTGAGGGAGCCATACAGGAAACACAGCTCTAGGGTGAGAAAAAGGGTACAAGAAAAAGGGGTGAGCCAGAACAGAAGATGGCAGCCTCCTAAAATTATTTCCCCAGAAGGACTATATCAATATAATTGTCTGAGAGAGGAAAACAATATTTTTAGTAAAACCTCTTTTATATGCTTAAATAATATTGAATTCAAGTTAGCAAACCTTCGGGGATTAGGAAGCAGTTCTGTAGGAAGCAGCTGCTATACTTCCTGGTTCCCCTATTCAAGGTCACATTCCAGGAGGACAGCATCTTCTGGCTCGTCTTTATGATGTAACTGGGAGAAAACAAGGTACCAGATTATTGTTTGCTGGACTGTGTCCCACTGGAAAAGGGGCAAATGCTTCACAAAAAATGACAGATGATCAGTCAGAAAGGAGAAATACGACATATGGATAGGTGAAATTATGGTCTTATATTAGTGAGGGACAATTTGGAGCAAACTGTTCAATTTCAGTTGAGCCCACTTTTTAACTTGACCCAGCTAAGTGCACTGAATCCTGTCTCATGTTTCTTTATACAGGTAACACTTCCAAACCTTTTCAGTGTCATCGATTACTTTGTGAAGGAGACCCGAGGAAACTTGAGACCATTTATATACTCAGCTGCTAAAAACCTTGGTATGTTCTTCCCTTCACTGCTGTACTGGAGCTCCCTCCCCATCCCCCGCCAATCTAAACAGGTTTCATAATACTATCCAGGTAGGAATTGCAGCCTAACTTTAAATCTATCCACTTGGAAATATTTTTGCCACTGTGTCTGTTAACATTAAAGAACAGCAATTTACCTTGTGGATAGACTATGGATCAAAAGCTGAAGCATGCATTGGGTCTTTTAATTTCATTCCATTAGTCTAGGCATGATAAAAAATTCAGAGATAAATGTCATCATTGTCATGTAAATGAAACAGAATTTAAAGGGATGATCTGCCAAAGATGTCAGATGTTTCTGACAGGTAAAGGATAAGGATCTAGGAGAGGTTATGGAAGTTGTTGTCCATTAGGCTGTGCATTCTAGTGTACTATAAGCGGAAAGCAGGTTTTCAGAGCTTTGTTCATACTCTGGATAAAAGTTGTTCACTCGATGATTTACAATATTTCATGCTACAGGTATTTTAAAAAATTAACTAGTTTTTCTCAGAACATTAAAATTCTGATACAAGTAACTTTTTTTGTTTCTGTACGTAGTATTTTTGGGGTTGTATCTGACAACCCCCCTTTTCATCTAATGTGATGACAAGTATTTTTTTCTTTTTTATGAAGTGTTATAATTTTATAATGTACATCTAAGTTTATCATCTATTTCGGATTTCTGTTAAAAGTAGGAGTGATGGGTCAAATTCATCTTACTTGTATTTAGATGTGTAATTTTTCTTACATTATTTGTTAAAATATATCCTTTCCATTGCATCGCTTTTGCAAGCACCTCTGTAAAAAAATTAATTCTCTGTATTTGTGTGGTTATATTTCCATTGATAAATGTTTCTAGTACTTTGTCCAAACTGCATAATCTTGATCACTGTGGCTTTATAGAACTTCTTAAAAATCAGGAGAATTATTTTGTTATTTTTTTCAAGGCAGTTTGTACAAGTCTCTTTTCTTCGCCTTTCATTTTTATATTTTAAAAGTTTCCCCAAGTTTATGCCACAGGGAAATATTCCTGGAATTTTGAAAAGATTGTGTTAAATCTGTAGATCACTTCAGAGAGAAATAAAGTCATAATTTGGAGTCTTCCGACTGAGGAATGCAGCATATTGGCCCATTTACTTGGGTTGTCTTCCTATAAATTCCTTACATATTTTGTTTGTAACTTATTTTTGGTGCTATTGTAAATTACATTTTCTTAAAATTTGAATTCCAATGTACCACTTGTAGTATATAAAATAGAATTACTAGTATTTATAGGTTTAGCTTGTATTCTGACTTTATAAAAGTTGCTCAGTATCTTTTAAAACCTTGTTTTGATGGATTCCTTAGAATTTTTAATACAAAAATTATACTTGAGAACAGCTTCAATTCATGTTTCTCTCTGTCTCTGCCTACTGTGTTGCTTGATTGTTCAGAGAAGTTCTGCTTAGGAGTGCTAAGAGTGGATCCCTTTCCTTGCTTCCAGTTTTACTAAGTCCTTCCATCTTCCATTATCATGCACAATGCAGCTTTAAGAAAAAAGATGCCCTAAGATGCTGAAGGTCCTTGTAGAGATACTAATGTACATTGAGGCATTTTTGCTTTATTAAACCACGGATTGATGTTAAACAGTGTCAAACCTTTTCTGCATCTTTTGAAATAATACAATTTTTTCCTTTAGGTCTGTGAATATGGTAAATCACATTCCCATTACACTTTTGATCAAACATCACATATAGCTACCTCGTTAGAATGTATTATCTGACTTGTACATTATTAGGTTTGATTTGCTGATATTTTAAGAATTTTTCTTTTTTATAAGATACTGATCTATAGTTTATTAGCTAATTGCTTTTGTTTGTGCTTAGATGATGTTGGCATCAAAAAATGAGCTGAGAATATTTCTTCTTCAAGAACGGAGAGAGTATTTTTAGGATTAAGATGATTTCTTCTATCAATACTTCATGGAATTTACTCAGGTACCAACGAGCTTGAAAATTCCTCTGCTAGGAGGTGTTCGACATGAGTTCAACTTTCCCATCATCATCAAATATGCTTGCGATAACTGCGATGTCACTGGACTATATCTCTGGGGACTGATGTTATTCTCACATTTGAAAACCATTGTTGATTTGAAACACTGTTTTCCACTGTGTCTGTACAGTTTTTTCATCCATTAATTTGCTGACAGGCTATTCTCATCTCTGGCTATTGCCAATAATGCTACAGTGAAACAGGAGTGCAGATTTCTCTTTGAGATAGTGATTCAATTTGATTTATACTCAGACGTGCAATTGCTGGATCATATAGTAGTTATATATTTGTTAGGAAATGCCATACTATTTTTTTTCTATTATGGTTGTACCAATTTATCTTCCTACCAACAGTACATTTTCTTTCTACATCAGCCAATACTTGTTATCTTTCATGCTTTTGATAATATCCAGTTTTGCAAGTGTGAGGTCATACTTCATTCTGGCTTTGGTTTGTGTTTTACAGAGTAGTGATGCTGACTGCATGCATTCCCTTGTTGGCTGTTTATGCTTACATTGTAAAAATGTCCATTCAAATTCTTTGTCCAGTTTGACATAAGATAAGTTGTAGTTTTGCTATTGGGGTCTATAAGTTTCTTATGTATTTTGAAGATTAATTTTATGGAGATTCTTAAGATTACTTTGTTAATGGATTCTAGTTAATTATAAATTCAAATCACAATTTGTATAATTTAAATTACTGTAGGCTTGCTAATTTATGAATCAGAACATAGTCTTTGTAAAATGTCCTATGCAAACACTGTGAAAGTATGTACTGTATTGTTGGCTGATGTGTTAAATAAGTTGGTATGTTGTTCATACTTGCTGATTTTATTTTCCTTTTCGAATATTTTTACGAAAGATGTAAATATTGAAAGACAGAACAACTCATAGAGGAAGTCAGGAACAGACAGATTTATCTTTTCTCTCTTGGAGACAGAGACAGGCACGCACACACCCTATGGGGTGGGGAATAAAAGAGATCTTCATCCACTACCGTTCACTACCCAAACAACTGCAGCAGCTAGGGCTGGGCTAGGCTGAAGCCAGGGACCTGGAACTCCACCCATGTTTCCCGTTTGGGTGGAAGGGCCCACACTCTTGGGCATCTTCTGCGGCTTCTTCAGATGCACGAGCAGGAAGCTGGCTAGGAGGTGGAAGAGTGGGAACCTAAAGCAGCACTCCAATTGGCACTGTTAGTGTCACAAGCAGCAGCTGAACCCACTGTGCAATACTCATGTGCTTTTTAAAATTCTACATATTTATGGTGTATTGTGTAATTCTGATAAATGTATAATGTCCAATTAGGGTAAATGTGTTAATCTTTTAGCTGTTTCTTTACAATGAAAACATAACAAAATCTTGATTTTTTTTCAAATAAATTACAGTGAGTTAGTATTCTATTTTTATTGTGCCACCAAACTCCAGAATTTCTTTCTTCTGCCTAATCATAACCTAGCACCCATCAACCAACGATTTCAATCCCTCCTTTTCCAGCCTTGGGTAACAAAATATATTTTTAACTTCCATGAGGTCACCTTATGATCCCCAGTTCTATCCATGCTTTTACAGGTGATTCTTTGTTCCTGTTGTACCAAAATATTATTCCATTGTGTGTACTCACCACCTTTTATTTATACATCAGTTGACGGGCGCTCTGGTTGTTTCCATTTCCTGGCCATAGTGAATCATCCTGAAAACACAGAAGTCCAGCTGGCTGTCTGACAGGTGGATTTCATTTCCCTTATATTTACATGCAGAAATGGGAATGCTGAAAAATATGGTAGCTCTTTTTTTTAAGTAATTTTTTAGAAATCATCACACCACTCTCCACAATAATTATTATTTTTGCTCAATGTTTTCTGGAGCTCTGTTATTAGGGTAGATTTCAGTTACATAGTGGTTTAGAGCATATATTTTCTATATTGGTTTCTGTGATTAGGAGTCGAGACCAGACATAATTGGTTCTTTAAGGTTGCAATCTAAGTATTGTTGTTAGTACTAGGCTCTCATCTAAGAGATGACTGAAGAAGGATTCATTTGCAAAGTTATTCAGATTGTTGGTAGGACTTATTTCCTTGCAGCTGTAGGGATACCAGCTGGCTTCTTCAAGACAAGGCAGCATCTCTCAGATTTAAAAACGTGGGTGTGCTAAGCAAACATGCAGCAGGATTTTATACACACACATTACATCATCATGGTGTTGAAATTATTGCATCATCTTTGTCCATAGTACACTGGGTAAGGACAAGTTATAGATGAGACTTACACAATGCATGATTATCAATAAATGGAAATCATGTGGGTCCCTTTAAGTTATGACCACCACGAAGAAAGCAAACTTTTAGAATTTTATATCTTCTTGGTGATTGATCTATTTTTCCATGTTTTTCACTAATATTAATATTTGAATATCAATGTACCCACTCCAACATCCTTTTGTTAATGATACATATTTACTTTCAATCCATTTCTTTATCTGTTTCTATTTAAACTAGGTTTCTTGCAGAGAATATGCTGTTAATTCTTAATTTTAAATCCAATCTGAAAATCCTTTACCTTTAGTATGACATTGCCTAATGTTGGATTTGTGTCTTAATAGTTTACTACTGATTTCTTGTCACCCACATTCTCCCGTCCGCCTCCCTGGGCCATGAGGATGCTTTTGAGTATTACATTTTATTTATTATGCATTATGTATAATGATTGTTTTAGAAATTACAGCATTAAAATTAGCCCTTTTCAAATCTACTTACAGTTAATATTTTTACTGCTCTAATGACTAGATTTGTAATCCTTTTCTCCTCTTTGCTGGAGCCATCACATGAATTATATTTACATTTAGTAAAAATCATTATGAATGGTGTTATACTTGCTTTTATTTGAAATAAAGTCCATTTTAACATGGGCATTTACTATTCCTGTTGATCTTTTTACAAATTCAGGCTTTCTGTGGAATTGGAATCATTTCTTTATAACCCAAAGAACTGAGCCATTAAACAATTAACATATTTTAGTTCTCATTATGAAATTCAGTTTGTACAGGACTTTTCTTTCAGAACATCTTTTAATTCATTTCAATGCTTTCATGAATGCCCCATGGAGCATAACAGGTTTAAGATTTTGTTATTTCACTTGTTTTCTGTGTTTGTTTTTCTCCATTAGAATCGACTGCATTTCATAGGCTCTTTGTCTAACAAGTAACGTTGGGCTGCATATTGGACATACTGAATATCATGTTGTAAGCTTCTGTGTTACACTGAAATGCTCTTGATTTTTAAGCCCAAGAAATCGCCCTGATTAGGCCAAACCAGTTGTGTTTGACTTTCTGTGGGAAACTTTCCTAGTACTAGTTAACATTTCAAAAAGAAAGAGAAAAAAAGCATGTATCTTGGGGTTTCCTTGGCTAGAAAATACTTTTCTGAGAGTTTTGGGTGCAAATGCTGCCACCCCTGCAGACTTAACTAGTGACTTCCTTAGTGACCACCTAACAGGCATGGCCAGGAAAGAACAAACACAGAAAGAAAGGAGGAAAAGATCCACTACTGATGGAAAGTATCAATGATTTCAGAGAAATCCGGACAACTAACGGCCACGTGGCTGAACTGATTCAATGTGCCTGATAATCAGAAATCATCACTCAACCTCCCCCTTTCCCTGCATTTCAGACATTTTGGTTCCAGGATCAGTGATTGACATAAACAGATGGATTTAGAGAGTCACGGGGACTAGGACTTCAAATAATCAGTAACCTCTGTAGAGTAAAACGAAAAAGATGGAAAGCAAATTTGGAAGAATGAATGGGAAGGGAAACAGGATTTTTAAGCAAACCTGTTGTATTGTGGGATTGTTTCAGGAATTGGGACTCAGAGCTGGTTGTGCACAATAGAACTTCAGCTGCAGAAGAGCAATTGTAAAACATCCTACGGTTCAAACCTATCCATGTGGAAAAAGCGAACATGTTTACAATACAATACTACCAAAAAGAAAATGAAATTCTCTGACTTTGTTAACCCATGTAAACATTGAGTTTTCTCTTTGATCACCAGAGGGCAAGAGCAATGATGGAACCCCAATGGTTAAAAGATATTTCCTGAATTTAACTTTCTCAACTTTAGAAATTACAAGTTTAAACCAAAACCACTTCAAAATGCAGTAAAGTAACTGGTAAAAACTAAGGGGAAGAAAAAATATTACCTAGAGAAAAAATTTATTAAGGAACAAAGAGAAAATTAAAATGGATATTCATTTTATTACTACCCAATATTTATTATATATATCATCAATATTCAAGGCATAAGCAGGACATTCAACTCCTGTTTGAAATAGGCAATCACCTTGTTCCCTGATATTAATAACTTAATTTTCTTCATTCACAATTTCTAGGCCAATAACCCATAGAAGATGAGAAGTTGAAGAAAATACACATTGAATGAAATATACAATCTATTTTCATACCTTCTATTTTTTGTCCTCTGTTCTCCTGATCTTTTCCACATTCACTGTAACATAATCGCATCAGAGCGGGCAGCAGTGAGAGTTCCACTGGGTTCTCATCTTCTGTGTTGAGACCAGGGTTGACTTTCAGCCTCCCGCCTACCGTCCCCGGCCCAGAACAGGGCGCTGTCAGAATTTATGGACTGAATTAGCTGATGTGACTGCTAACAAACAACTATTTTAACAAAGCACTGATTTCTTAGCCTCAGACTATACCTATTTTATCAAAACCTGAGATTTTATTTCCATATTTTATAAAAAACAATTTCTAAAATTCAATATGGGGGAATCACTTATATAATGACTTAAAAATGAAAAGATGTATTTTATATTCTACTCCTGGTTCTCACTACTTGGCTGTTTGGCTTCTTTGGTTTCTTCATCTGAAAAATAAATATGTTAGCATGGATTCTTAAGATTTTCTCAGCTCCAACATCTCATGGAGGACACACACAGATGAAAAACACCAACTGAGATGTTAAGATGGCCATCTCTAGATAAAGGAGAGAGCTCTCAGAAATAAAATTAACCTGACACCTTGATCTTGGACTCCTTGCTTCTAAAACCATGAGGAAATAATTTGCTGTCGTTTACAGTCTGTGGTATCAATGAATTAGACAACAAATGCAATGAGGTATCTGGGATATTTGAAAATACGTAGAGCTCCAACATTTCCTCAGATTTATTAATTTAGAATCTTGGGGGGCATTTAGAAATCTGCTTTTAGGGTACACAATATAGATAATGCCTATACACAATAAAGTTTGAAAATAATTTCTTGAAGATATACTGATATTGAGATTTAATGAAACATATAAATATAACAAACATATAAATTATTGTATGACATTATTTTCCCCCAAAGAATTTTAAATACAGCAACACAGGAACCTTTAAAGAAAATACAGCAATACAGGAACCTTTAAGAAACAAATTTGTGAGAACTGGCAAGGGAAAATGGCTTATTTTAAATAAAGTGAAAAGGAACGGAGAAGGGAAACAGACATCAAAGCCTGCGTTGACCGAGATAGTGTAGCAGAACACCAGCATGCAGCAGGGTGAAACAACGCCAAGAGCAGCACAAACACGTCAGAAACTGAAATTAGCAAAGCTTATTAACAGCCCTGGCAGCTATAAAAATAAACACACCAGAATGTAGCTGCAGATAACCAAAAGCTACAGAACATCATCTTTTAAAAGAACCAAATAGAACATCTATAATTGAAAAATGCAACTGCAATAAAATCCACAATGGATGGATGTAAGATAAGCAGATAAACAGTTGAAGAGGCCAATTAACTAGAATATGGGTTAGCAAAAATTAGATTAAACTGCAAAATATAGAGGAGTAAGATGTGAACACAAAGGACATAATGAGGTCTGCCATATTTGATGAAAATCACTCTCGGAGAAAACAGAATGAGAGAGAAGCTGAGAATTTCCCACAACTAACCAAAAGCAGTTTCAGAATCAAGGAGCTTAAGAACAAAATGCAAAGGGAGTGGTCTGTGAGTATATAAAGATATACAGAAATCTTACAGAATTAAAAAAATCAGAGCACATAACATAAAAATTAAGACAATAGAAACAAAATGCATGACCATAATAATGGCCTAAATATTCTAATAAAAACAAAAATTATCATATTGTATATAAAAACACATCCAACCCAAGCTCTATGCTTGATTAGTTTTTCATCAGTATCAGTAAATATTGGAGGCAGCTAAATTAAAAAACAAAAAGAGTTTATTTCGCTAACAGCTCTGTGGGCTCAAAGTCCAAATGGCCTGGCACAGGTTTAGGCTATTCCAAGAAGCCCATGATGAATGTCAAACCACTTGCATTGCAAGGATTGCATGTATGCAGAAAGCAGTGACAGGGAGTGTGGGATGAAATACTGTCTTTACAACAATTCTAGATAGAACTCAAATGGTCACACAAATACCTTAGGACCCATGTCCTCAAGATGCCACTCCCCCAGGAAGGGCCACTTTGCAGACCAAGCCCTAGACACATGGGCACTTGGGTCCCTTCAACATCCAAACCACAGCAGTGCTGTCTTCTTGACAAACATACAAGAGATCAGTAAAAGTAAATGGGTAGAAACATTGTATAAAAATATCAACCCAAATATTAATCACAGAGAAAATACACTTTAAGGTAAAACACATTGCAGAGATAAATTTCATAGTAACAAGGCACAATTCACTAAGGAAAACAAAACTTAAAAATTTATATTCACTTGAAAATGTAATTTCAAAGTATACAAGAAAAAAGGGCCAATCAAAATAATTTTTTTTCAAGATTTATTTTTATTATTTATTTATTGGAAAGGAGGATATACAGAGAGGAGAGACAGAGAGGAAGATCTTCTGTCCAATGATTCACTCCCCAAGTGAGCGCAACGGCCGATGCTATGCCGATCCGAAGCCAGGAGCCTCTTCTGGGTCTCCCACGCGGGTGCAGGGTCCCAAAGCTTTGGGCCGTCCTCCACTGCTTTCCCGGGCCACAGGCAGGGAGCTGGATGGGAAGCGGGGCTGCCGGGGATAGAACTGGCGCCCATATGGGATCCCGGGCGTGCAAGGCGAGGACCTTTAACCACTTGCACCACCGCGCCGGGCCCAATCAAAATAATTTTTAACACACCTCTTCCAGTAACTGACAAAACAGTCATATTAAAAATCAGTAAGGATTGAGCCCAGCACAATAGGCTAGAGGCTAAAGTCCTTGCCTTGCATGTGACAGGATACCATATGAGCACCAGTTCTAATCCTGTAATCCCTACTTCCCATCCAGCTCTCTGCTTGTGGCCTGGAAAAGCAGTTGAGGACGGCCCAAAGCTTTGGGACCCTGCACGCACGTGGGAGACCCAAATGAAGCTTCAGGCTCCTGGCTTCGTATTGGCATAGCTCTGACCGTTGTGGCCAGTTGGGGAGTGACTCAATGGACAAAAGATCTTCCTGTCTCTCCTCCTCTCTGTATATCTGACTTTGTAATAAAAATGAACCTTTTAAAAAAATTCCTAAGGATGCAGATGGCTGTAAGAACAATAACCTCGGTCTTCAAAGGCATGTATAGTACACAAGCATTATAATCTATAGTGTTATAAAGTGAAATTTCAAAGGATTAAAATCAGAAAGATATTTAAATCCTAACCAAAATTCACTTAAACTGCAAATCAAGATAAAGTATTAGAAAGGCTCAATGCTAAAAAATGATTTAAAAAAACCTCAAGACTCGAAGGGGGAATTATAATGAAAATCTGAGGTATTTCAGTGGATACCAACACCATATATCAGAATTTGTGGGACATGGTTACAATGGTAATAGAGTAACATCTCATAATCATATGGAGATGATTTTTATTCACATGTTGTACAGGAAACAAGTTGAAAATAAATGAGATAATCTACCTTATGAGGAACAGAAAGCTACGAACAGTAAAACAAAAAAACTCCCCCAAACAGAAAAAAGTTATGACAAAGGCAGAAAATAGAGGGAGAACAAACAAACATGCAAAAATGTCAGCAAAGTAGTATTTGGTGGGGTAGGCATTGTATTGTTGGGGTCAACATGCCATGAGGTCTGGCATCCTCTCCTGGAGCTTCTGTGTCTCAGTCCTCCTTGGCATCCCGCCTCCAGTTCCTGATGACACGCCCCCACGAGGCAGGTGACGGCTGACACAGGTACGAAATCTCGACAGAATTCCCAGCTTTGGCCTGGACCAGCCCCCTTTCTGTAGGATAGCTGTGTAGAGAATCAGCAGAGAAAAGATCTATTTTCCTGTTTCTCAAATAAAGTGATAATAATCTTTTAGAAGATTGGTAAAAAATGAAAAATCTGGATCTAAGAAAATAAAACTGTCCCTGTTTGAAATTAGCAATGAAGAAAATCTATAAAAGCACAAATAATTTCAAGACTCATTAGCAAGTTGAATAAGTTTCTAGATATAAAAACAGTACAAAGAAATCAACTATACTCACATATAATTAGCAGGTAGTTAGGAAATAATATAGACCAAGTAATTTGGCTTAACATTTTCTCTTGTGATTATTTCAAAAGGCTGGAGAAAATATGTATATTTTTGAAAATATACAAAAACACCAGAGATTTAGTGAACAGTCAACAAGCTAACATTTAAAAGACAAGAAATTTTTTTAAAAAAAGGAACCTATGGGGAGGGGTTGGGGGAACCCCAGAGCCTATGAAATGGTGTCATAAAATGAAATGTAACAACAGCAACAAAAAACAAGCCTTTCAATTGGGACTACAGTATCCTGGAAGAAGCTACACATTGCAAGAAACCACTGAGAAGCTGAGCAGAACTTACGGTTAGAGATTGAAAAGCTGAATCTAGGGCCAATCAAGAGGTATGGGCCCTGGTAACACTAACAGATACTTTATAATTTTGAAGGGAGAGCAGGTGTGGACAGCTAAGAGTACTAGTACAGTAAATAGTGATTCACATAGATGGCAGAGAAAAAAAAAACACCTTGGTCTTTGAACTTGCATCAATATTGTCCTTAATTTGGGCGTGTACTTGATGGAGCAGTTAGGATGCCTGTGTCATGCACGACGGCCTGCGTTGGATGCCCCAGCTTTGCTCCTCACTCCAGCTTCTTGCTAATGGAGCTGCTGAGTAGCAGTCATGGTTCAGTTGCCTGGGCTCCTGGATTGAGTGGGCTCCCAGCTTTAGTTTGAGGATATTGCAGGCAGTCAGGGAGTAAATGAGCAAAGAGGCGCTCTCTCTCCAGTGTATGTGTTCCTCAAAACCCAGATAATCAACCAACTTATTAACACACTATGATACTAAATCATTGGAGGCCAGGTAGAGATCTTGTAGAAGAAATAAAAAAACTGAATGAAAATAACATATTCAACATTATATTTTTTCTACAGTTTCCTAGACACAAAACAGACATTAAGAGTGGAAACTAGAAAAAAACAAAGAAAAAGAAAATAAAAAAACATGCACAGGAGGGTTTTAGATTTGGGGGTTAATAGACATGGGTTATAAAATAATTATCCCTTTTATTTTCAAGGAAAGTTGAAAGTTTTTCAAGTTGAAAAACTAGCAAGACATTTGAAAACTGTAGAGTATCAAGTTTGTATGTTTGCAATTAGAAACCTGAGAATTAAAAATCAGGTAAAGATAAGTAAGATACAGAACTTAAAGAGGATTTTTTTTTTTTTTGTCAAATATGAAGAAGGAGCATGGGGAGTGGGTGGCAAAGCAGCCTAATTTTCTGCCTAATTCTCTACCTATATGGACTCCAGTTCTGATCCAGCTTCCTGCTAATGGACTGGAACAGCAGCAGAGGATGGCTCAAGGCCTTACCTCCCCTTTCCCCTGTGGGACACATGCAAGAAGCAGCATTTGGGGAGTGAACCAGCATATGGAAGACCTCTTTCTCCTCCCATTCTGTAATAAATACATCCTTTTTTAAAGGAATAAAAATTCAGAGACAGACACATGAATAAACTCCAGTGCATTTTGGATGCACTACTAAAAGGGAAAAAAGACTTCTCAATAAATGAGAAGTGAGGTACCCCTCACATACACAAAATTTATTCTTCATTAATTCAACTTTAATGTGTAGGGTAAAACTAAAGCTTTCAGAACATAACACAGTTGAGTATCTTCATGATGACAAAGTAGGGAATGATTTAAGCACTTTGAACACTTTTAAACATCTAACAATTAACAAACTCTTATAAAATCAAAGAGTGAAAAGTTGTAAGATATTTTTAACTACATAGACAACAAAACACAAGATTTGTAAGGATATTTTTTCAATCAACAAGGAAGCAAACAACGAACGCAACCAAAATATGGGTAACAAATTTGACAAAACATTCTATAAAGAAAGCTGACGTCACCAACAAGGTATTCAACCTTGCTGGAAATTAAGGAAATGCAGAGTGAAATAATTTTTATAATTTTAAAATTTTTGATATTTACATAGTTGATCAGGGTGGAAAGTATTGAGGGTTAGGGGAAAGTGGGTGTGACCACTGCCTCCAATCTGTTTCCTCCTCCTGTTTCTGGGGAAAGTGGGTAGAAAAGGGGGAGAAGCAGCACCCACCCAGGAATTCTCAGTACCTGGAGATGGGGAATGGCCACCCGCTATGATCCCAGAGTCCCCAATGTGCAGCTTGATTTGAGGGTTCTGCTTAAGTAATTTCATTAGTTATAAAATGCTCTTGATCTCTCTGATCCAAGGATGAGGAAATATTTCCAAGGCCCATTGGCTGACAGTACACCTTAGAGTCTCCATTCATCCAGATATTTGCTGTCAATGCTTGGCTGGAGTAGTTGATCAATTCGTTTTGTCGCCCTTCCTCTGCTATTGTACCAGATGCCCTCTGCAGGCGCTAATGGGCTGCCACATCTTTTTCCATGTGCATTTGGGCATGTTATCCACTGCTCTGTCTTCTCCACAAGGGGGCCCATCTCTGACACGTGCACTCTACAGTCAGTCCACCAATTCTACAATTCCCCACGGTTTGATTTCTGAGTCTAGCAATTCAGTTGGGATCCCCATAGAGACCTCACCTGAGGTGATCCCAAACCTGACTCCTGTGTGTGCTTGTCAGTACAATGTCTGGTTCAATCCCTCACCCACATCAGCCTATGCACACATTGGTAATTGCAACTGTTGGGTCAGTTCTGTCTCCAGCCCCATTTCTTACGCAAATCAATGGATGCCACAGACCAAACTAACCCAGCCCACTACACACTTGGCCTTCACATACACCAGCGGGAATTGCAGCCTAGTCAGAGCAACCTCCAATATGCTGCACCCAGACCCAGTTCTCCTGCTCACCAGAAGATAGTGGCCCAGCAGAGGAGCCCACACCCTCCCACCAGGCTTGCACCCCTCCCCATGGATCTCACGTGTGCTGGTGGGTGTTGCAGTCTAGTCTGGCAAGGCCCACCTCACCTCAGAATTTACTGGTGGTTTCTGTAACCTGGTTGGCCTGTCTATGCCCAATTCCAGCTCACGCTGGTGGGTGCATGCAGAGTGAAATTTCAATAAGATATACCAGATTTGGAAAAATTTTAAAAATCTATGAATACCAAAAAACAGAGAAACAGACCATCTGTAATTCTTAGGAAAATTTTTCTAATTATCTAACTAAATTCAATATATAAATAGCTTATGACAAATCAATTTAAATCCTATATTATTTGCCCTAAAGGACAAATAAAATCATTTTCATTATGAGATTGCAATTATTCTAGATTAAAATAATCTCAAATTGTGCATAGTCAATACAAAGAATAAAAAAAAACTGGGATATATTAAACTGAGGTCAATCATACATCAAGGATGATGAATGAAGTACAGCTATAAGCAACACAGATGGACCACACATTGCAGCAAGAAGGAGCCACAAAACAATGTGGCATAATTCATTTACATAGAGTTAAAAGTAGGAAAAATGTAAACTGTATGTTTAGGTATGCATATATAGTTGGCAGCGAGATAAAAACAAGGAGCTAGCTATCACAAAAGGTAGGTCAGTGGTTATTACTCAACAGTGTGTGGTGGGAGGTTGGCAATGGGAAGGGACTGCGGCAGGATTTTCTAGCCTGCTGTCAATAATCGTGTTACTGTGAGTGCTGGTTACTTAAGAAGCTACTTAAAAAAAATAAACCTTCAATCAGATGTTTTAAATTTTATGTACTTTTGAAAGTATACATTCCTCAAAATTAAAAAGATAGAAAGAAAATGACCAGAAGTTATTTATACACAATTTGATTCCCAAGATCTCAACTTCCTAATTATGGTTTTTAAATTTTTGGAAAATCAAATAGTTATACTTAGTTTATACAAAGTGAATAGATGTTTGAGTCACAATGAATTCATGGTTATAATTACCATGGTTGAAAGAGTTGGGGCAAGAAGACATTTTTTTCCCTTAAAATATCAAGCTAATGTTTGCCTTTCTGTTTTCACTTTACCAATTATAAAATAGGACTCCAAACACAAAACTTGTGGAAAAAGGAATTAAAAAGATGTTTATTTTTGTGCATTAAATTTTGGAAGCCATAGTTTTTCATACTATACAATTACCATGATCTTTCTGAAGCCCCTGCATATGCATGGGATTGCAAAGTTTCTTCCTGTATGAATATAAACTTTTAATTCTGGTTTCTATAAACTTCTTGAAGTATTTTTATGTAATCATTTTTGCCCTGTTACAGCCCAGAGTGTGCTATAATAGGTAAAAATAAAAATATTCACCTACTTGCCTCCAGGTTGTACCACTGAGACAATTCATGAGGAATTCATTGAACATACTTTTCTGCTTTAAACTGTAAAAGGGAACAGACTGTGAAATCACCTACTAGTAGTCTGGTACAAGACTTCTGAGTACTTCTGACCTGTTTTAACAGTTTCCAGGAGCCAAAAGCACTTATAGTAATGTCCCTCTATACCCAGTGAAGGGTATCCCTGACTGCAAAAAGAGGAAAACTAGAAAACACCATAATATAACTACTCACAAAATGAAGAACAGAATCAGAATTTCTCATTTTAACTATGGAACATGACTTAAAACAACAGCCTCAAAAAGCCTAATTTATTTCTAGTAAATAAAAAACTTTGGATAAAAAAATCAATTTTTTTTTTTGTATTGGTATTTTAGTGACCGCGTGGAATAGAAATAAAGAACTACATTCATTAACTTCACCGTGGATTTTCAGCTTCATAAAACTAAATGGATGAGGGAATGACAAAATGGTTGTAGAATTAATCACAAACTTTCTGATGTTGTTATATTTGCTAATACACAGCTGTCTATAGATAAGAGCATGGTCTAAATTCAAAAACATGTGGAGTCTTACACAAAATTAAGCTATTAGAACAGACTTGAGGACTGTTGAATGGCTATCTTGAAAATGTCAGTTTATTGTAAAACAGCACAAAACAAAGGGAAATGGAAAAATCCTACCCTTTAAAGTTCTAAGGTAAATAGCCTTGATATTCCTGGCTTCAATTTAATGTAACTTAAATTACCAACTTGAGATATGCACAATAGTAGAGGGTAGAATATTGTGAACCCAAACTAATGGCTGATTTCCCACACACATGCTAAACATAGAACACCTTTTAATTATATAAATTCACCCTTCCCTCCCAAGTGTATTTTCCCTACTGGATGATAAATCAAAAACAATTTGTTTAAACTATTTTTAGATGGAAAGCATACAGTATAAAAAGACACCAAACTGGACTAACAGTGATATGAATATTTTTTAATCAAATAATCTAAATACAGTGTGAACAATGTAGGAGAAAGAGGGAAATGACTCCCTGAGGGTATAAAATGTAAACTACTTTAGAATGCACGACAGACTTATTAACAAAAGAATCACACTTGTCTTCACTGAGCTTATACTGTTATATATTCTTTAGATAAATTTTTAACAAATGCACTTTCATGAACATGTGCAATAACTTATATCAGAAGACTCTCAGTGAAGACCTACAAAATAAATTGTAATCTTTGTAAACTCCCTTTCTGGGAATGGGGAATAAAATAACATGCTCTCCTTAGAATGAAATTATTAAATCAGCCTTTTCTGTCCATTAGGCTGCTGGAAAAAAAAATTACTCTACCAGATTTTGCAATGAGTTTTTAGTTTCAATTTTTCATCTGTTTCTAAGGATATTCCATTTATAAAACTTCTTAGAATCTTACCAGGTATGACACTCAGGCTTAGGTTTAAGGTTCCAAATAAATAAAGCTGCCACATTAGAAGGCATGTAGAACCACACGATTAGCCATGGTCATCTACTCACAGTAATGGATTCTTTAGGAGGGCTGTTCAGTCTGTATAATACTGTTAATGTTTAGTCCAAATTAATGTGTGTCATTTGACCAATTGCAAGCTCATTACTCTGCTGCTTGCAACAAAAAATTTTTGATTTCTTGGAGATAGTGACACTACCAACTCCCATTAAATTAGCAGAGGTAACAGGACAGAAAACCGTAAATACAATTTTAAATGTCAACTCTCACTGACCACTTCTCTTCTGACCACTATTAAGCACTCGAAGCTTAACTGGATGAGAGGCACAGGGTACCACACTATTAGGTTAGAAAAATGGGTATGAAACATGAACAAAAAAGAAATTCATACAGTGAGACTTTTTGGATGGTTGCATACATTACTTTCAACTTCTTGATCCTTATCACTTCTGGTCATAAATAAATATTTTTTCCTTCTTTTCATCTGTAGAAGTTATAATACAAAGTTGCTTGTAATCATTAAAAAAGTGGTATTCCAGTTCAGAGTTGCTTGTGATCACAGTCATTTGTGAGGCATCAGTAAAGTGTCCATTAATGCTCCAAAATGTTTAACCAGTTCTTTATAACAGCTTCCTATTGATGTTCCCCTTGAATTAAGGCTTCATGAAAAAGAAATCCATAGCATCAGAGCTAACTGTTTTGTTGTGAGTTTCTGAATTAAACACATTGTCTCCAAAATCAAGTAGTCCAGGAATAACTTTAAGACAATTATTAATCAGTGTCATGACCGAAGTAGTATCTTACTGGAGGTCCTGGCAAATCTTCATCTCCATCAGTGTCTGGGGCAAATGACACTGTAAGATCCACATATTTCTTCTCAGTAGATGGTTTCACAAGTTTATGCATTCTAGAGAAAATAGCATTGATGATTATTTTGGCAAATTCTGTAAAATGAAGATTTGCTATGAAATGACTTTAACATGATTTTTTTTTAAAGATTTGCTTTTATTAGAAAAGCAGAAATACAGAGAAGGGAATACACAGAGAAAGATCTTCTGTCCACTGAATCACTCCCCAAGTGGCTACAACAGCCAGACCCAAGTTGATCTGAAGTCAGAAGTCGGGAACTACTTCCAGGTCTCCCATGTGAAAGGCTTTGGGCTGTCATTGACTGCTTTCCCAGGCTACAGGTAGGAAGCTGGATGGGAAGTGGAGCAGCCAGGACATGATCTGATGCCCAAATGGGATCGTGGCACAGGAAAGGTAAGGATTTAGGTACTAGGCTATTGTGCTAGGCCTTTAGATAATCTTTACTAATAATTGCACTGTATTATCATGCTTTCACACACTCATTTTTCTTTCTAAAAGGTCTGAATTCAAGCTATTCATTTACCTCGCAGTGAATCAGTCTGAACTGACAGTAGTGATAAAGGATTAAAGATTACCATTCTGCCAAAATATTTCTCAAAATATGAAATGATTAAAAAATCATTCTTTTATAATCCCTGAAATGTTCAGAGGCATCATAAATTCTAAGCAGTTATCAGTAAAGCAAGGTAGATGAGCAAATCTTAAAAAAATATAAGCTTTAAAGGGACCTGCATGATGGTTCAACTGCAAGTGCCTGTACCTCCGTTGGCCACTGGTTTGTCTCCCAGCTGTCCCACTTCCCCTCTAGCTTCCTGATCACAGCCAGGGCAAGCAGTGGAGGACAGCCTAAAGCCTGGGGACCCTGACCCACGTGGGCAGTTTGGAAGAGGCTCTGGGCTCCCTGCTTTGGACTGACTCAGCTTTGGCCATTGTGGCCACATGGAAAGTAAACCAGTAGATGGAAGATCTTTTTCTCTGTTTCTCTTTCTTTGTAGATCTGCCTTTCCAAAAAAAAAAAAAAAAAAAAAACCAAAAAACAAAAAAACCAAAAACAAACAAACAAGCAAAATATATATATAGCTATATGTGTGTGTGTGTGGCTAGACACATTGTGACACATTCTACAAATCTTTACATATTACAAAGATATTTTATTCCGTATGCATTTGTTCATTCTTTATTATTCAATCTTTACATTATCTGTAAGCGATTTCTAATTTTGACTTCCCAAATAGACCACATATGCTCTTCAACTGCTTGTTAGAACTTCCTTTTGCCTTCAATAATCTATCTTCAAAGGTAGTTCAAGTGAAAATCTATTCTGAACTACACATTTGAGTTAGTATACCAAAAGTGTTCTACAAAACTTCTTATTTTGACATTATTTATCTAATATTGTAATGATTAACATGTAAACTTTCCTTCACAGAGCATGACACTGTTGAGAGCAGTACCACTGGAAAATGAAATACTTGGTACCATCACACTGCTAGTTTGTAGTATCATTTTTGTGCTCAACAATCATGGGAACAATTACACCACTTGTGGACAGGAAATAAATTTCACAAAGTACTCTAGACGACAAAAGAAGAACATGGGAATGGAACGGAAGTCAGTCCTTCCTACTAATAAGTCCAGGCAATTCACTGCAACCTCACTAACAGAAATGCTTAGTTACTGAATGCAGTCAGTGAGAATGCACTCAATTTACTAAAATGAGAAGTATCATTCACAAACATATCATTCTGGAGGTTTTCAATACTGGTTACCCTCTCCAAAGAGTTTTTGATAATTATCTGCACTAAATTTAAACTCTACTTATCCATATACTTTTCAACTGCACATTCTTTTTATCTAGGTAGCATACAATAAAGAGTCTAAAAACTATTAAATTTATCCAAAACACACTTAAGGATACTAATAAAACAACTTACGGAAGCCATTAAGGAGTGAGAAGTAGAAAAGGATTTGAGAGGAGTAATTGGAACCATATCATTATCACTAATGTCTTGAAGACCAATGTAACTATTATTTTTTTGGTTCTCTTTCTTCAAATATCACCTTACCTGGTTGGACTGTGAAAGGCAGAGGGAACACCAAGACTACCAACACAAGGTAACAACTCTCACATTTTCATTTCCATTTGTTCATTTCTCTGCAGTATTTAATCACTATCTGCTGTACGAGCACGTAGTTACATAAAATCTTAAAGGATGAAAGGTCAGCCCCAGCACGGTGGCTAAAGTCCTTGCCTTGAACGTGCCAGGATCCCATATGGGCGCTGGTTCTAATTCTGGCAGCTCCACTTCCCATCCAGCTCCCTGATTGTGGCCTAGGAAAGCAGTCGAGGATGGTCCAAAGGGACCCTGCATTGGCATGGGAGACCTGGAGGAAGTTCCTGGCTCCTGGTTTTGGATTGGCACAGCACTGGCCGTTGTGGCCACTTGGGGAGTGAATCAGTGGATGGAAGATCTTTCTCTCTGTCTCTCCTCCTCTCTGTATATCTGACTTTCCACTAAAAATAAATAATTCTTAAAAAAGAAAAAGGAGGAAAGTTCTTTATCTTGCTTATTGTTGCATCCCTAATGCTAAGAGCAGTATTTGACACAGTAGCTGATGAGCTGGTTCTGGGCTGTAATAAAATTCACGCATATTGAAATTCTGTGACTCTTTCAAGATGGCCTGACATAATCACTGCCTTTATTCATAACTACACAAGAATAATTCTTTTATCTGAATTTAATAACTTCTATAATTAATTTTCCAATGTGTGTCCAGATTAAATTTCAATTTTGGGAATATTGTGCACATAACTAATAATACTTACGTTAATTTCAATCTTTTTGCGTGACCGGGCATAACAGGAACATAAAGCATTTTGACTCCCTGAACCACCATAGTTGGTTCAATGCCATACTTCTCCTTAAATATTCAAAAGGGAAACAATCAAATCCTCACAGAATCAGAAACATGTTTTATGACCAGCAAAGAGAGCCTACATTTACTAAATATTATAATCCTCACGGTATGGATTTAAAAAACTGCAACAGTCCTCTCCAACCCAGAGTTTGAATTCTGAAGATCAAAGTATACCAAATGGAAAATTTCAGAAGTAAATAATCTATGTTTTAGATTGTGTGCTGTTTTGAATAGTGTAGTGGATTTCATGCCGTCCCATTCCCTCTCACAAATTATCCCTGTGTTCAGCACATCTGCATTGTATTTTCTGCTCTAGTAGCAGCATCTGAGTTATTAGATTGACTGCTGTGATAGCACAACGCTTTTGTTCAAGAAACCCCCAATTTATTAACAGTGGCACCAAATCTCAAGAGTTATGATTTAAAGAAAAAAAAAGCCATAAAGTTAATTTAAGTGAAAAGGTGAAAGGTTTAAGGTAAGAAAAAACACATGTCTAAAATCTATAGCACAGTAAGGAGAGAATATATTCACTTAACTTTTGTAACTGTTATGCTTTATTATTAGTTTTTTGCTGTGCTTTTCACCATGCTCAATTTATAGATTAAGCTTCATAGGAATGTATGAATAGAAAAATAACAGCGCGTAGATGATTTGGTGGTGGTAATTTCAAACATTTACTGTGGTTCTTGTGACATAAACCCACAGACAAAGCGGCACTAATGTAAACAGAAACCAGATTCAAACCCTCTAACAACACAAGACAATAAATATATCTCACTTTGACTGCGTTTATGAAATCCAATAGAGTAAAATCTTCTTTTCCATGCACAGTCCATCTGTCCCAAATTGTAAATGATATCCCATTTCTATAATAGAAAAATATTCACAGCACATTTGTTATTTCCATTAGCAATATTTTAAACACTCATATTCTGAGATTAAATACTGTTATTTAATCTAAAATTAATGTGGGCAGAAGGGGACAATACAACTTCTAAAATATTTCATAATTTAATTCCTCAACACATAGACAACAATTTTTATTAGTACTTTATTACCCGTTCAGTGTTTCAATAGTGACACAGCGTGTTCTCTCTTTAAATGGCTGGGTTTTACTGTATGGTTCCCCTAGTCCCCCATTACTAATATGTACAGATTTTATAATGCCCAAATGAACATCTCACACACACACAGTATGTGAAAATTTGTAATGTAATGGTACGTTTGTCTTAAAGACAATTCTGTTTCATACTCTCATTAGTTTCATATGCAGATGCTTGCTTTCCCATATCCCTGTTAAGACTCTCTTCCTAACAGCTCCAAAAGTTTATGATCGTTTCAAATCTATAAAGTGGGAAGTACAGGTACACAAAATTGCTTTCTTTGCTTTTTCACAAGCTTCCAGATTTTGATTCTGAATATTGTGATTCATCTAGAGTTATCTTCTAATTTTTCTTGGTTAGTTGAACAGAGATAAACCATAAAATCAGTGTGGTGAAGTGTTGTGAACATTCTGTGGGTAGCTTAACTCAGGAATGCTTCATTAAGCAAAGGCTAGATTTAGCTTTAAAGTGATAGCAAGGATTTACCTTTACAGAAAAAAGGAGAGGTACGCCAGTGTTTTTCTCTCTTAAAATGGAAACTATCTTTTATCTCATTCTCATTATACAGGAGAAACAGACCTTCAAACATACCTGATTTCAGTTTTCCTCACTTCAGATGTCTCTGTAAACACTAGAATTGGAATGGCTAGATTTAGAAAACAATTTTTGTAAGCATCAAATGGATAGCCACCAGCCACTTTGATCATCTCCAAGGTAACCTAGATAAAGGAAATAACTTGAGTATATAAATAGTATAAAAATATTAACTGGGTCTATTATGTTTTTTCAAATTCTTAATCACTTCCTATACGACTGATTATTCATTCCAATTAATGGTCCTTATAATTTCAAACACAAAATGATAAGTGATAAACAAAGTTATCTAAAAGCATTAATTTGACCATGTTATATCCTAGCACACACCAGAACTCAAAAAAAAAGGCAGTTTCTAAGTGCAGCCAAGTACATATCTGAAGAGTAACTTTGGAGTAAGGCATAATAGGATGTAATAACTGTGGCTATACTAAAGCTTTTTAGTCATTAAAATGAGGTTCTCTTAAAAGAATGAAGGTTATATTTCAACAAAAACAGAATTCTCATGCTCTAGTTACTTCTCCGATACCTGCAATGGTCAGATAGGCTAGGCTCAAGATGGAAGCCAGCAACTCTATCAGGTCTCCCAGTGGGTGTGACAGGAACCCAGTTACATGAGCCGTGACGTATGATTTACAGGATCTGCATCAGCAGGAAGCTAGAGCTAGCACTAGAGCTGGGTACCCAACTCAGGTCTCTGATGAGATGGCCAATGCCTAACACTGAGTTTATTTTTTAAAGGTTTATTGTATTTTTACCTGAAAGAAAGTTACAGAGAGGGAGAGAGAATTCTTCCACCTGCTGGTTCATTCCCCAAATGGCTGCAACGTTCAGAGTTGAGCTGACTGAAACCAGGAGCTTCTTCTTAGTCTCCCACTTGGGTACAGGGTCCCAAGAACTTGCCAAGAACTTGAGCCATCCTTTGCTGCTTTCCCAGGCCATAAGCTGGGAGCTGAACTAAAAGTGCAGCAGCCAGGATACAAATTGGTGCCTATATGGGCTGCTGGTAGTACAAGTGGAGGCTTAATTTACTATACCTTGGCACTGGCTGTGGTACTTATTATTTGCCAAAATGTTTACGTACTTGGAAATCTCAAAACATCTATTACTATGTTTTTAGCTTTATTTTGAAAATTTAAATTATAACATCCAATATTTATCCCTCCAACTCTAAGAGCTTTAAGTAATTACTTAGAGTTGGTACCACTGGAGATGGGAAAATGGACAATGAAAAAGGCATACTTGTATTTCAACTATCATAAACTTACCAAGCCAGAAACTGCTGCAGTAGAAGTTGCTATGGCAGGTATAATTTTCCCAGCTATGCGCTTAGTTTTGAAACGGTCAGCTGGTTCAATGTTATACATTTTGGCACGGAGATTGGAGGCAGCTGTGATGAAATCTACGTGTCCATTACTATCATCATCCTTTTCAAATGAAAGCACTGTCATCTGAAGGTCACCTGATGACAACGAGAACAAAGTTCCCTAGTATGCAGCAAAGGTTTTGCTAGCTGAAAGGCTATGTCAATTCACTTTTTTTTTTTTAAATGTTTATATTTCATGACATAGTTCCATAGGCTCAGGGATTTCCCCTCTTAGCCTTCCTCACTGTTTTCCCCCATATTATGGTGAGTTCACTACTTAAGATTTTGTGTTATGGCTTAAACTTTTTTCAATCATTTTAATTATTCCCATTCCACCAGAGTTATATATATATTTTTGGACAAACATGCAGTAAGTGCATATATTCATCAGGTACAATGCTATTTCAATCATTTCTACAGCACCTGATCAGCGTTTACTGATCAGATCATGGTGACTGGCATTTCCATTTCCAATCATTTATGTTTGAAGCCTTTGATCTCACTCATCTAGTTCTTCATATCTAGCAGGTCATTATAAACTACAGTCATATCAGTATGCTATGGAATATGAGAACACATTTTTCCACTATTATACATTTAGACTGACATTTCTTAAAAAAAAAAAAAATTCAAAAATTATTGGTACACTCCACTGGTACACTCCCCAGTGCAACAGTCAGGCCCCCTCCAGGAGGATGGAACTAATCTGATCTCTCCTAAAGGCAGCAGGGATCCAAGCACCTGAGCTAACATTTGCTGCTTCTCTGGGAATCCAATAGAAGCTGGAATTGGAAACAGCTGGAACTCAACCCTAAGTACTTTGCTACGAGTTGTGTGTGTTCCAAGCAGCACATTCACCCCATGCTTCCTTTTCATGTTTTTAAATGACTAAAATATATATATATATATGTGTAAAATCTGGGCGGGCAGTTGAAGATATGGAAGGATATCAAAACGACAGCATCACTGCTACTAAAAATTAGAGTAACTTTCATTTGAAAGGAACTCTTCAGGAGTTAGTATTATGGTATAATGAGAAGCTGCTACATGCAATGCCAGAACCCGACAGGCACCAGTTTAAGCCCTGGCTGCTTCACTTCCTACCCAGCTCTCTGCTAATGAGCCTGGGAAAACCAGCAGCTAATGTCCCAAGCGTCTGGGTCTCTGTGTACCCATTTGGGGATGCAGAGGAAGCTCCTGTGGCCACTGGGCAGTGAGAGTGGACGGATGATCTCTGTCTCTCTTTGTGCATTTTAAATGATTCTTACACACACACACACAACATTTCAAATAGCAAAGCTGGAAGCTTACATATTGTATATCTGCATTATGTGAAATTCAGCACTATTCAAAATTGTATTCCAGAAAGCCTACTCTGAACCATTTTCTCTGACAACTAATAGGCTGATCAAATATGTAGCTTTCCAAAAAGATTTCTGCACCAGTGGTTCCAAAAATTATTCTAGATGTTTTATAGATTCCTGACTAAATTTATAAATCATTGACTTGAATAACAAAAAGATAGTATAAAATGGTAAGTGAATTTTTAAAGAACTAAAAGTGCAGTTATTCCATAAAGATGATTAATCAAGGATGTATAGAAGTCAGTTTGCTTTTGATGGAGAAGACAACCTCAGCTTTTTTTTTAATTTAAAAGAGTTTACTTATTTCCATTTTATCTATGAGGCAGAAACTGCGATCTCACAACTGGTTCACTCTAAATTCAGAACAACCAAGATCTGTGTGAGCTGAAAGTAGCAGCCAAGAGCTCCTTGTGGTTCTCCCATTTGAGTGACAGAATCCAACTACCTCAGCTGTCACATCTGTGGCCTCCCAAGGGTATGCATGTCACACAGCCTAAGGGAAAGTGGGGGTAGAACCTCAATTTGATACAGATAATTGTGTCTCCAGCAGCAGCTTAACCTACCCTGCCAACTCTAGGCTCTGTAGTTCTTAAACTTAACCTGATTTAACAGGTTCTGTCTAAAATTAGTCTCCATAAGGTTCCCAGCACACTGCATATTTATGTTCTTAAAAGCAGCTACCGTCACACTTTTCGAGATGTGCTCATTATCTGAAGGAATAGAACAATCAAAACAGCAACCAAGTAGTTAATGTTATTTGTAGAATTGCATTTCAACTTTTGCAGCTAAGGCAATGGTAGAAAAATCAAGTAAATGACCAACATAATTGCTATTTAATTCCACCTGCTTTTTGGTGTAGAGCTCAGTGAAAATGGTCATTTATTCAGTTCAAACCTTTTTTATAAATACTTTTCTTACTTTTGGTAGCTTCATTGGATGAAATAGCCTTTTGCAGTTGAAAAACAGCATTTCTCTCATCTTCACTGCTAACAGGAACATTTTCTGGTTTCCTTGCTGATTCATCTGTCTGAACAACCTTCAAATAAACATATTTATTTATGTTACCACATTCTGCATCAAAATCTGGTTATCATTTGCTTTAATCAAACAGATTAAAACGGAAAAAACATTTTCTCCACATATTTTAATCAGACTGTTAATAATCATTATGATCCAGTATATTTTAGATTTTCCTTCAGTAACTGGCATATTTGTATATACATTTGTCCACCTATAAACACCTGCATGGAAACACTATGATAATCCCAACATATCTAGAACAATTTTTTAAAAAAGAAATTTAAGTTATAGAAGACTATTGAAATTACTAGGTTAACAATATACTTCCACATTGAAAATACAAAATGGAATACATAGTTTAATGCAAGTATTATCAAAGAAAACTACTTTTCAAACTGTGTTAAAAATATTGAACTGCTTATAAGATCCAAGTCACTACAGATTGCTTTCATTTTTAAGATTTATTTATTTTTATAGCAAAGGTGGATTTACAGAGAGAAGGAGAGACACAAAGACATTCTGTCTGCTGGTTTACTCCCAAAGTTGCCACAATGGCTGGAGCTGAGCCGATATGAAGCAAAGAGCCAGGAGCCTCTTGTGGGTCTCCCATGTGGGTGTGCAGGGCGCCAAGGTTTTGGGCCATCCTTGAGTGTTTTCCCAGGCCTAAACAGGGAGCTGGTTGGGTAGCAGGGTGGCTGGGACATGAACCGGTGCCCATATGGGATCCCAGATGTGCAAGGTGAGGATTGATTTAGCCACTAAGCTATCGCAAAGCGCCACAGATTACCTTTTAAAATTCTTTACTAGAATGGTTAGTATGGAAGAAAAAATTATGATTCTGATAAATCCAATTTATTTTTTAAATTTAAATTTTATTTATTTGAAAAGCAGAGAGACAAACAGAAAATCTCTCTTCCTTTGGTTCACTCAAATGCCTTACAGTGGGTCAGGCTGAAATCCTAGAAACCAGAAATGCAAACTCACTGTTCATCAGACTATTCTGAATAACAATTATTTCATATATCTTTAATCTAACTCCTTTCATTTCACCATCTCCTTTTCTCTAAGCTACTAAAATTATCTCGCTTGTGAAAAAAATCTTTTCTGATTTTCCCTTTCATTCTCAATTTCAATCCCGTGGCAATTTTCCCAGGGCTTTAGTAATATATGTACACTCCAATCTTTTAGTAACACTTCCTTGCTGCCTTCTATTTCATTCCCTCCAATCCACTGTCTTTCTTTCATTCGCTTGTGGTGAAAATTTCCTGATTGCACTCTCAGGTCCTGCACAGTCACTAACAGCCAGTTATCCTTCTGAGTTAGATGTGGCACTCGTCTGCTTAAAACCCTTTAGTAGAGTCCTATCAGAGTAAAGAGCAGAGCACTTAAAACCCCCAAAACACATTACATTTTGCTGTGCATTCCTCTCCTTGTACATTCTCCCCATGAAGCAGTTGTTTGGTCCACAGTTAAGACACAGCTTGAGACCCCCGCATCCCATAAAGCAATGCCTGGCTTGAGTCAGGCTACTGTAATTCTGATCCAATTTTTGCTAATGTACACTCTGGGGGGGGGTGCAGAAGATTTTAGTATTTGGGTCCCTTCCACTGACATGGGAAACGGGGGCTAATCTGGGATCCTGGCTTCATTCTCCCAAGTCCTTGATTTGAGAATTTGAGTAGTATACCAGAAGATGAAAGATCTCTGTATGTCTTTCAAATAAATTAGAAAAGTCATACATACCACAAAAGTCTTTTAGGCCATTCCCTGCACTAGTCCTGCTGCCCGCAGTAGTCTTTCTCTAGGGACCAGGACGGTCATTCCACACTTCTGTTTTCAGGAGAAGGGCCTTCCCCTTGCTTCTCATATCAAAGGACACCAGCTCCATCACTATTTTTTCCTTATCACTTACATGTATATCACATCGTTGTATACTGGTGTTTCATAGTCCATTTCCACAGCCACAAAGACAAGAACTTTGCATACTGTGTTATTCTCCAAGTTTAGATTGTGAATTCACACAACTGAAAGAATACCTCTTTGCTGAATGAATGAATTTAAAAACATACCTTATTGGAAGGTTTGAACTCCTGAATCTTTACTTCTGCAAGAATATTCAGGATGGTATTTGCTGATAAATCCTATTTTTTAAAAAGAAAATTTTATCAAAACATATTCTTGTAATTTTGAATTATAAACCTCAGAGAACCTTTATAAGATCTTTTATCATATCAACATTTTTGGAAAATATTAAACATTTAGAGCACATTATTTATTTGTAGAGAAATTTCACTCAATCTCCTGGAAGAATGCGGGCGCAGTAGAAAAGCACTAAGCGGCCAAACAATACAAGACTGAGTGTCATGAGATTTGGGAGTGTTGTTTCTACTTCCTCAACTTCAATGTTTTACAAATTTCTCTGCACAATTTGATACTCAATAATAAAATGCCTAAATGGAATTTATTTCTTGAAAAGTAGAAAAATACTTTGATGGCTGAAGATGTAGTTAGATAAATTTAAAGCTGCTGGAGCCACATTCATCATAAAGATGCTGCTGAGGAAACTCTAAATTGTACCACTTTTGAGGTTAATTATCACTTACTTACATTGTAACTACCCACTCTTTTCACAGAAAAGAATGCCAAATAATATGTTGTTACTGTATGTGGTCATTTTTGTTTGCATAAACTCCAAGGAGAAAAACGGACATTGTAAACCTGTATCCAAAATAGTGTTATTTATGGATCTGGTTCCTGCTTCTCCTTTGGCCTAACTGTGTCTTAAATTCTACCAACGCACATGAAGCAAAATCCACTAACCTAGATGTATCAGTTAGAGATCAGGGTAGAGTACCCTATTTCTGCCAAGAGCATTAGTCATCTGGATATTTGAACATTATTCCTGGGCCATGCAAAATCAGTAACTTAATGTCAAAACAAGGGTGCACCTTCAGATTTCTGCAAAAGCATGTAAGACTAATATCACAAACCCATTGTTAAAATGTATTAACCCTGAATGTAAATAGCTTAAACTCATCAATCAAAACTCATATATTAGCAGACTGGATTAAAAAAAACAAAATCCATCTATTTGTTGCCTATAGGAGACACACTCAATAAAGATCAGCAGAAACTGTATCTCATGGATTTTCTTTTATTTTTTTTGGCTAGTTTCATCTCTTCAAAACACTTATTAAATTCTTTAATGAGTCATAGATTATATAGAAGCATGATTTTCTTCAAGAAGGCTCTTGATTCTTTTTCATTTCTTCAGCAACACATGAATAATTCAGTAACATGCTATTTAACTTCATGGTGTTGTTAATTCCTTTTTATTTCCTCCTGTTGTTTGTTTTGTGGATTTTCATTTAAGGGGATGTGTAATACCTGTTTATTGGAGACTATCATATACAGTAGCATGTTCAGCATGTTATAAATTTCTATTTTTCTTCCTGCTGTTGATTTTGCTTTGTGGCTTTTCATTTAGAGGGATGTATAGTAACTGTGTAATGGAGACTAACATATCCAGATGTGAGGATACAATGCAGCATGCATCTCTACATCCAAAGATGGGCTCCCAATGAAACTGCTTACTCTATCTTGTCAATAAGATGCTGGACTCTCTGCCAATGTCCATGCCTGCAATGATGGACATATGACTATGTATGAAGAACTATACTACAGTAATGAAATAGGGGAACTCGGTGAGGGAGGAGGGAATTGGCGAGGGGATAAAGGAAATTTTAGGGCCTATGGAACTGTATCATAAAACCATAATAATAAAAATAAGTAAAATTTAAAATAATAATAAAGGGAAAAAAAGAAATAAAGAAACCTGGACACAAATGCTACACAAGTGTATTATGTGTATACAGGCATGTTTTGCTAATTATTAGAAAAATATAAAATTACATAAAAGAAAGTCAATGCAGAGATTCTCTAAGGAATATTTTAAAATTTCTGTGAAATGACTTATTCTTTTTAGAAATAAAGCTGATTAACAGGTTTTAAGTATTTAAAAAACAAGGTATGATTTCCAGATATTGCTGTATTATTACTTGACATACAAAGAGAAATATCTCACTCTTAGTAAAACTGCAATGAGTAACTTCTTTGAAGAGCCATACATAAGGGATATTCAAAGATATACATTTAAATGTATATGCATATTATGAAAAATGACACGGACTTCAAAAATGTTAGCATCAAAATAATCTTGTCTTATTTTGAAGTATCCTCACGTGGTAAATGGGCACCAATATAACAAAACAGAATTTATTGCAACTAGCCAATTAGTCCCCTGCCCCTGCCATCACTTCAAGCCCACCACTGACAGCGCCTGAAGCTTATCTTACCTCTTCTGTAAATGGAATGCAATATACTGTAGCATAAAGTTTTGCAGCATTCTGAAGGAAACTGAAGTGCCTTTAAAAAAAAATTAAGGAAAGTCTGAATACATAGTTTCAAAAATTCATTAGAAACTAAAGGTTTTAAAACAGTGTTTGAAAAAAATCACCAAAAATTCTTGTTACACAATGATTTTAACAGAGGATATCATTTTGGTTGAGATACAAACACTGCATAAATAATAAATGGGAAATCGTCAAATGTTTATCCTTAAAAGCACAATATTCATATTCAGGTAGTGATCCTGATAGCTTTAGGAAAAGGAACAGCTAGAAGTAGAAAAATTAAAACTACTGAAAAAAATTCATTTTAGTTCATAAGAAAACATTTATACATTTGACTTTAAAGAATACATACTATACTTAAACTGAGCAAGTAAGTTTGTTAAAAAATGAAAAGTTAATTCTTACAGAAGGAACAGCTAAGAATAAGGTGAGCTGGAGCTGGCACTGTGGCACAGAACATTAAGGTGCTAACTGCAATGCTGGCATCTCAAATAAGTGCCAGTTCAAATCCTGGCTCCCTGCTAACACACCTTGGAAAGCACCAGCTGGCCTGAGTACTGCCAAGTTCTTGCCACCCATGGGAGAGACATGAATAGAGAACAGTCTCTTGAGTTAAGCTTGATCCAGCGCTGGCCACAGTGGCCATCTGAGGAGTGAGCTATTATTCCCTCTCTCAAATAAATAAATCAATATTAAAAAAAAACAACAAAAACCGAATTGACCTGAAGCTTGCAACAAGTACTAAGTGAGAAAATTAAGTATTGCTTGCTTAAAAGATTAAGTAGTGGGCCCGGTGCAAAGGTTAAGGTCCTCGCCTTGCACGCCTGGGATCCCATACGGGCGCCGGTTCTATCCTGGCAGCCCCGCTTTCCATCCAGCTCCCTGCTTGTGGCCCGGGAAAGCAGTGGAGGACAGCCCAAAGCCTTGGAATCCCGCACCCACGTGGGAGACCCAGAAGAGCTCCTGGTTCCTGGCTTCGGACTGGCTCAGCTCCAGCCATTGTGGCCGCTTAGGGAGTGAATCATCGGATGGAAGATCTTCCTCTCTGTCTCTCCTCCTCTATATATCTGCCTTTCCAATAAAAATAAATAAATCTTTAAAATAAATAAATAAATAAAAGATTAAGCTAAGTGTTTAAAGTGTGCACATTTATGTGTGAATGCAACTATTAGTAGAGGTATTTGAATAGTCAGAGACCAACTCCTTTGAAAATTAATTTAAGATTATCTCTAGAGAGGCTGAGTAATAATATTTCCTCAATATAAATACAGACCTGTTGCTTCATTAAATACTAAAAAATTATAATTTTACTTTTATATCGACAAAGTGGAAGATGATTTGGGTTTCTTCTAGCAGATATTGTAAGTGAAATTAATTACTATGCAAAGAAAAAGATTCATATTTGTGTGAAAAGAAATGTTATAACTGGCTTCGCTGGTCAAGATGATTTGTTAACTCTCAGGTAAATAGAAATACAATAATTTTACATGAAAGTACCCTGTGGTTTTTAACCTTTGATGTACGGTTAAGAAGTTTATACAAACTAGATATAAATACTTACAAAGGTTCATTTATATCAAATTTTATTGGAGAAGGTGGCCTCTTTGGTGACTGCCAAAACAAACCTAAGGAAATATAAATATCATTTCCAATGTATGCAGGCAGTAATAAATTATATTTGAATTTCTTCTCAACACTTGGTTATACTTACTGCCATCTTTTAATCTTGTGTCTAGAGGAAAACAGTGAAGAAGCTGAAGAGCCTAAAGAAAAAAATATCAAAGAAATCTACGCTTAATATGGATTACATGGGGAAAACATTTTTCAGAATACAAAGTTTTTATGTATCATTAATATCTGTACATGCTTCATAAATCAAATACTGAATACAGTGCAGTATCCTAGTCCTCCCTTATTCTACCTATACATTCTTTTGTCACTGACCACAGTACCTGAAAAAATTTCTACCAATTTTATATATATTTACATATAGAAATATATTTTATATTTACAGCAAACACAGTGCATCGCGTATTCCTTTGTATGGTCTCCTATTTTAGATACGATCTTGTTCTTTCTGAAAAAGAGCTAATTCTGAAAAGAAACAATAAAATCAATAAAAATAATACTCAAAAATTTAAAAAGATGCAATGTTTATGATTTTCTTCAAAATCAACTGGAAACAACTGCAAAAGGGTTGGGATATAGATGACCCAGTTTACCCAAGCTGATTCCAAGTCAAAGTTATATGTATATGATGTTTACACTATTTCCTCTGTGTTTCTATGGCTGAATTTTTTCCATAATAATAATTTAAAAAACAAAAAAGGCTCTACAAAAGCCCACAGCAGAGATATAAAGTACCTTTTAAACTCTGAAACAGAGAGGTCACTGATAATTATGTTAAGAACAATGTGAATAAAATTATATTTACAGGGTAAGGAAGGAAGGTTAGACCATTTTTCCAAATGCAGAGCCATGAAAGAAGTTGGAAAGATTAGGATAAGCCTAATAATTAGTTTTTTTTCCAAGTGAACTTGCTTTATATGCTGATATATAAGAACCTAAAGAGAAGGAGAGATACATTCTAGCAACTGCTGTAATGGAGGGAACATTAACAGCCAGTATTTATGATTGTTTTTGTGCTATCCTTAACTGATTGTCACCATTCCCCAATGCATGAGACAGAATTTCATTATTTCTCAGTTCACATAAGAAGGAATATACATACAATGATCATCAGATATGAGTGGGTGTAGTAAAATTTCTACGAAATTTCTATTTTCTCTCACTTGCCTCTATTCTGAACAAATCTATTGAACACTATAAAAAATATATTCTTTATTCACAACAGAAAAAAAGCATCTAAGGTCTATGTATGTAAGGTATGTAGAATAGGATCTGCTGAATGTATGACCACATTTATATATATTATCCCTAATCAGTATCATCCAAAAGATTTAAGTTTTGTGTTTATTACTTCTTGCTCAACTTATTAATTATTTATGAAAAGCTTGCCAAAAGACAGACATTTCAGGACAGTAAAATCAAAGTGGGCCACTGTCAATGTTTTCAAAAAGTCTCATACTTACCTTATGGTTAAAATACTTTTCAAATTTTAATCTTGCTAATTCTACACACTGGGACCAATTTCTTGGTCTTCTGCTAAGTAACTTAATGACTTGAAAACAGCCTTCTAAACTGTGTCCATTTTGTATTTTCTAGAATGGGAAAGAAAAAACCGATACAATTCCAATAAATACATACACAAAATCTGAAGTGTTATGACTTTATTCTGCTTTTAGACCTTAAGCTCCTAGTATCCACCTTTCTTCTCTTTGAACTTATTTTTTGGAAGGCAGGCATGGAAAGGAAGCAGATAGCATTTGAACTCTTAAACTATGAGAGATTTACCTCCCATTTACAAAATTTTCACTAGAACTTCACTGTAATGAACTAAGCTGCCACTTGCCACATTTGGCACTGGTTCCAGTCCTATATGAGACACTTCTAATCAAGCTCCCTGCTAATGCGCCTTGGAAAGCAGTGGAATAATAGCATCATTGGGCCACTTCATTCATGTGTGAAACTAGGAAGAAAGCCCTTGGCTCCTGGTTTTGGTCTAGTTAGCTCTGGCTGTTACGGCCATCTGGAGAATGAATCAGAAGATGGAGGATGTCTTTTCCTCCCTCTCTCCCTCTCCATCCCCATACTACCCAGCGTACATCTGCCTTTTAGATAATAATACTTTATGTGACCCTCTTCCAAGATTCCTGATCATTTTTTGGTACAATAATAATGTTCTAATCACTCTTCATAGAGGTAAAAGTAACTTATTTGTAAGCAACTTGAACATCAGATTATAGTGACATGAAGTGTGAGTTTTACATTAAAAAAAAAAATCAACTTTGGGGTGTGCAGCATTGTGGCCCAGTAGGATAAAGCACCGGCTGACAAGCCAGCATGTCATATGAACACGGCTAGCAGCTGTTCCACCTCCAATACAGCTTCCTGCAAATATGCCTGGGAAAGTAATGGAAGATGGCCCAAACACTTTGGCCCTTGTTAAAGAAGACCAGGACGATGTTCCACGCTTCTAGCAATGATCTAGCTCAGCCCTAGTTGCTGCCAGTGAGAACTGAAATAGACAGTAGATGAAAAATGTCTCTATCTCTCTGTAAATTTGCCTTTCTATAAATAAGAATAAATCTTAAAAAAAAATAAGCACTCTTATCATTACTCCATCTCTTCCTGTTGCCCTCTAATGCTACCTTTTTAAAAAACGGGATCAATTTTTACCTGTAAGACTTCTTCTGCAGATGAATAGGCTTGCCAAAATTTGTTAAACAATGATGGCTTATGGGAAAAGGAACTCTCAAACTATAACAAAGAATAGAAGCAAAGTTAAAAAGACTAGTCCATCTAATAGTGGCAAATTATCTTCTTTCCTACTTTAAAGAAAATAAATTCTGAAGAGAAACGCTTACCTTATCTCTTGCCCACTGTATAGTATGTTCAATAGCAGCCGGAAAGGATTTCAGAGTACAAAACGGTATTTCCTCCTCTGGGGGATCCCGCTAATGTAAGATATAATAATAGTTACGAAAAATGGAATCAACAAAAATTTGTCATTAGTTAATTTTGAGTTTTATAAATGTTAAAAGATCCACAAATACACAAAATGCAACGATACATTTTTGTCTGCTCAGGCAGGACAAAAAAAAAAGCTAGTCAATTTTTTTTCACAATTTATTTGTTAACAGCAATGCAATGACAAATACGAATTCCTTTACCATTTATTTTCCAAGCACTCATTTGGCATACCATGACTCAAGACAAATAACCATATATAATTTATGTTTCAAAAAGTCAAGATGATAGTTAAAACTTACCCTACTGTCTACTGTAAAAATTACTCAAAGGTTCATAACCTAGTGCTCAGCAGACTGAGTTTCTTTTGTGACCAATGTGAGCTTAAAATACAGTTTCTTGCAGAAAGTCAGTATTAAATAGGCGGAAAATGTCTAGACTGTATCATCCAAAGAAACTTTGACCTTCACATAGGATGTTCACAGGTGAACTGTTTATCTCATCTAAAATGGCTCACTTTGTTTTTACTAAAGAGTTGTATTATAATTTGTCAACTGATGAAATACTGCTAAATATTTTAGAAGACACAAAAGAATGCCAGAAGAGTTTCAAGTTCTGATTTTTATTACTTTGAAGACATGCTAGAAAGCTTACACAATTTTCCATATTCAACATTTTTCAATTTAAATTTGTCAGTTTAGTCTGTTAAAATGTTTCTAATGTCACATGCATACATCTGATTTCATGAGACTACAATGTAAAACAATGAAATATCGCTTCCATTTTCAAACCTGAATTACTGTTCTTTAATTATTAAGGCTACAAATATTCCTTAAGAGCTGTAGTTTCAATTTTTACCAGTCCTCCAAAAATCAATTCTGAGAGTTTAAAGTCTTATCTACATAATCCACGTGAAATATATTCATACAGATGATGGCTTAGCCCCAGCCACGGCAATGTGCATTACGACTTCAGGGGGTCACCAAGCCTGGATTTTATCAATATTTCTAATGAAGCATACTATGGGTGTGAATTCCTAATGAAAATAAACAATGTAAGAGTAGGTACTGAATGACTAGATCTACCTTATTTGTTCTTTATATATCTGCTAATCTAACATCATAAAATTTCACAAGACCAGTAAATGAATAAAATTTTATCCTTTGTTGTAGTTCTACTCTCAATCTAAAAGCTTAACGGTCTTTATCAAAAAATCATAAACTCATGCTAGAATGTTAATCAAGCAGCTCTGGGACATACATAGCAAAAACAGAAACTAATATTCCCAGAAGACCAAATATGAAATTACGAAGATTAAAAACAAAGTAAGGTCAATGTTATTTTAAAAAATGTACAAGCACATGTGTATGATCATCATTAGTTGAACAAAGAAAAGGACTGGGAAAGCTAATTCAAAATTTTTAAGTGGTGAATACATAAAAGCTATCACACGAAGAAGACAATAGACATTTACTTCAAAATATCATTTCACTTACGTGACTATTGTAGGACTCAGTCAAATGAGGTACAATAACTTCTGTGTGTCCCTTTGTGCCCATTGTTCCGGAATCTAAGAGAGGCCGTAGGTTTGCTAAGCAACGGCTATTTGAAAACATAAGTAAAAAAACTTAAAAGTGAATAATAACAATGTAAGCAAAGACACCTACTACTTCCAACTGACCATTTCACATAAACATACCTCCCTGAATGTAATATTTCAAGAAGCAGATACATTACCACAAAATAGCCCATTGGTCGTTCCCATCCCACTCGCGTCCACACCGATCGTTTCTGTCCCTCCCTTTGATCACCATTACCTAAATCTCTGGATCCAATTTTGATGTCCTGGTTACTTCAGTATCACCCTTTTTCCTCTTACTGTGTTGTTTTTTTTTTTTTTTTTGGTTTTGAACTGCAAATCTGACCTCACAATATCTTTTCAATGTTTTCTTTAGCTCAAACAGCAGTAATAATTCTCAATGCCTAAAATTCTTATCTTTTAGGGCCCAGCGCGGTGGTGCAGTGGTTAAGGTCCTCGCCTTGCACAACCGAGATCCCATATGGGCGCCGGTTCTATCCCCGGCAGCCCTGCTTCCCATCCAGCTCCCTGCCTGTGGCCTGGGAAAGCAGTCGAGGACGGCCCAAAGCTTTGGGACCCTGCACCCGCGTGGGAGACCCGGAAGAGGCTCCTGGCTTCGGATCGGCATAGCACCGGCCGTTGTGCTCACTTGGGGAGTGAGTCATCCGACGGAAGATCTTCCTCTCTGTCTCTCCTCTCTGTATATCCACCTTTCCAATAAAAATAAAATAAATCTTTAAAAAAAAATTCTTATCTTTTATATAAATTGCTTAGTTTCTTTTTTTTTCTCAAGAACATCAACTTCACTGCATCTCTAATAGTAAACCCTATCAAGGAGTCTTATAAAGATGTAAGAAAATAATACTCAGTCACAATCATTCACTTAACTCTTATTTTAGAAGTATTTACTGAATAACATCATGACTTAAGCACTGAGGACACAGTGAAGATAAACAGGATAAATGACTTAGTGAGACAGCAAACATTAAATAAATATACATATTGAAAAGTGCCACAAAGGAAAAGTACAAAGTGCTTTGAAAGCATTCCATAAGACCTAATCTAGATTTTAGGGGTAAAGAAAATCTGCTTAAACAGGATCATTTCAGTTGATACTGAATGGATGAGGGAAAAACCTTAGTATGTGTATGGTTCTAAGATTAAAGAAAACAACCTGAATGTCTTTTAAGAACTTAAAAAGACACATGAGGTGTAATTAGCCGTTTACTGCCAATGCTCTCTTGAGGCAACAGCTACAGCAGAGGAGCCTGAAAGGACCAGAAAAGTTGTAAGCCCGAGAGGTACACAGCTGGCAGGTGCTGCATGAAAAACACTGAACCTATCATGATGGGCAATCACCAAAGGCTTCTGGGTATATGGAGTATTACAATAGCAACAAAGAATAATCAGATAATCTATAGACTTTTCAAAAAGTAGGTGTGGGAAACAGCAGTAAAAATTAAGGATCACTTTTTATAAACCTGAATTTTTAAAGAACATACCTGTCTACGTATCTCCTGGCTTCCACATTATCTAACGCTGTAATAATTATATCTTGGTTAGTATAGAATTCGTCATTGTAAATGGTTTCAGTGGCCGGACATACTTTGTTCAGGTGTGCATCTATTTTTAATTGAGGATTTATTTTCAGAGTAGCATTAGCAGCAGTATAACTTTTAGGTTTCTAAATAAATAACAATAGAAGGAATAATATTAAACAAAATTTAATGATTGAATTTACATTCTTACTTTAGAACAGTCATGCATGTAGTGCATGTGCGCGCACACACATAGAATGTGTGAAGAAAAGTACTAAGTCAAATTTTCATTTTTGGTTCATGTAACATTATTGTAGTCATATTTCATAACTTTCATTAATCCAAGTAATGCATATTTTAGTAAAAGTATGAATAATTTGTACTTTGCAGCCAAATATTTTTGAGTTCTTATAACAGAAGTTAAAAGCCAGCTATAAGTACGTTTTTGCCCCCTGCTAAAAATGTTTAAGAACCTGGAACGAACTAAGAACACATTTAGTAAAATACTAGAAATTCAGACTGCAGAAACTAATTCTTAGAGGTATGGGAGTTTAGTCTTTGCCACTGACACTTTCAAAATTATTATTACAGGATAAATATTTATAGAAAATGATCACAAATAGTTTAGTTTCATAAAAAGTAGCTAAAGGGCCAGCTCCACATCATATTGGGTGAGGCTGATGACTGATATTGGCATCCCGTATTGGTGCTGGCCTGAGTCCTGGCTGCTCCTCTTCCTATTAGCTCTTTGCAAATGTGGCTGGAAAAGGAGCAGAACACGATCCAAGTGCCTGGGCTCTTGCACCCAAGTGGGAGATTCAGAAACTCTCCAGAGTGCTGGATTTGGTTTGGTTCAGGCCCTGCCCTGTAGTCACTTAAAGAATAAACCAGCAGCGGGAAAATTTCTCTTTACTCATCTTTCCATGCAACTAAGACATTCAAATAAATAAAACAATTTAAAAATAAAAGTAGCCTAAAAAAATGCATTCTTGTCTGAAAGGATCATTGATGATTATTAAATCACCGCTGTTCCTTCTTCCTAGATCTCTACTGTTACTTCAGGTGTTATCAAAGTTCATTTGTGAGTAAATAAATATGACACTAAGCATCCTTAGACTGTTTTTCCTGAATTCATGCATCTCTGGCTTCATGACATTTCTGCCTCTTCTCACACGATGAGGCTGATATGTTTTACTCATCAATGTTTTTTAGTTTTATGGTTGTTATCTTAGTTTTATTTACTTAAAAGACAAAAAGAAAAAGAAAAAGGTACACTTCCTAAATGTTCGTGACAGCAGGAACTGCACACTCATGTCTCTCACAGGGTGAAAGATCCAGCTGCTGGTGGTATACATTAGAAGCAGGTTGGATCAGAAACAGAGGTGGGACTGGACCCCAGACACTCGGACAGTTGAGATGGGCATCCTAAGCAGTGCTGCATCTTGGCTGAACCATCATGCCCACTCCTTGCCAGTGTTTTAGCGCACCAACACATCAGAAACTTAGCTAGAAAACACATGCTTTATGTAGCTCTTCCTGAAAAAAATATACACAATTGCAGACAAAATTTTGCACATTGTTTTAAAGACCCTGTTACTCGGTTCTTTATATTTTGACAGGTAGGACAAACAGATTAACTATGCTGTCTGACTGGCTGTCTGGTCTATATTCCCAAGTGTAATTTATTCATGAGTGATTGAACAATTAATGGGAAAAAAAATCCAATTTTAAAGTGAAAGTAAATTTTCTTGGCTAAAACTACCTATATTTCTGACTAATTATAAGTCTTTTGGTACCTATTAAAACAACCAGAAAGAAGTCTTCTCTATTTTAAAAAGCATGTTAAATGGTTAAACAAGTTCAAAAAGATAAATTTTGTGTTAATTTTCTAACAAAGATTTTCTCCAAGGTATAAAATCTATGATCTGCCAAAACGTCAAATTAGAAAACCCACTTCTATATACTTACCTTCTGAAATTAAATATGTAAAAAACTTCTGGTTGTCACAAAATGGGAAACAATTCTGCATGTTCACCAAACACCCAACTTTACATTAAAAGGTAACTTCATATTTTTCAGTTTTTGTTATTTGGTTATCTAAGAGATTTCCATATAATAAAGAACATGATATTCATATTCAACCATTATTTTCCATCTATAAAAGAAAAATTTTCTTTTCAAAATAACACATAATTTAACACTGAAACAAAAGAGCAATATACCTGTATGTGATGAGGACGAAAGAGGAATTGTCTATTTAAGTTGGACTTTTCTATCAAGTCAGGGTCTGTAACTGTGATCTAAGTGTAAGAAGAGAAAATGTCTGAGATTACAAAGCAAATTTCAACTTACTTTTCAGTATGATAAACAGAATCCTCCCTCCAAAGATCCCAAATTATTTTAGATGGTAAAGACTGTAGGATCAATACTCCAAAGTGACTACCAACTCTGCGCTTTTCCACTTAGATTTCATTGTAATTAATCCTCAGTGGAGGAGTATATCAAACAAGCTGAATTCTCATTACAATTCTATTTAAGCTCTTATTTTCCCATTTATAACAAAATAGAGAATGAAAATATTACTATTATACCTTTGAGAATTGTGAAATGGTGTCTGTAGTAGAGCAGGCCCTTATTTCAAAATTCACTGTGTTTATCTTAACTAACTTGGCAAAATGCTTATATGGCATTTCAGCTAAAAAAAATGTTTACAAAGTTCACAGTGGGCCACCTGTGTTTTCAGGAAAAGCTCTACTGGAAAGCTATGACCATCTGTCTGAATACTGACTATCCTATTTTTATGCTTTAAAGTTAAGCTAGTTACTACTTAAGAGAGTTAAGGTCTGTAAACTAAAACTTTCAAGGTTTAAGATAAAATTTGCAGATTGCCATTCTAAAGAATTCAAGAAGGAAGTACACAGACTTCAGATATTCTGAGGATATTCAAAGTACCCTATAAACTTGGCTTAGAGTTTTAAATACGATTTGCCTAATTGCAGCATTTTTCACACTGTGTTCTAGTTATTAATTGCTTTCTACCACACATAAACACACTCACTTCCATCAATTTGTATTCCCCGGTGTTTTCAACATATTTTTAGAACACTTACTTTAACAGTGAAAAAACAAACAGAATATGCTTCTTACCCCCCCCCCCCAAATCCATTAACTGGTGTTGATTAGCAATATAGGGTTTCTTTTCACTTTATCTTTTTTTTGAACTTCAAAGTACTCTGTATATTGGAACCTACACATGTATCATTCAGAAAAGTTATCTGCTGTCCCTTTCAGTTTCCCATGGGGCCAGTGCGTGGAAGCATGGCGGTGAGTCTTGTTCATGGATTCAGGATGCAGATTTGCATTTAGAGGGAAGTGCTAGTGTCACTGGGGGCACGCCTTTCAAAAGAGTTCTCTTGAGAGGTCTGGTTTTATAGGCTTCAGTTGGCCCAAGTCATTCTATCTCTGCTTCCTGTCTTGTCATGTGATTCTTTCTTAGTGCACATTCCATTATCACTTGCCCTCATCAGACATCAGACTAATGGGGCCATCTGATCTTGGGCTGTGAAGTTTTGAAACTATAGGCAGAAATAAAATTTTTCTTCCTAAGAAGCTCTTCTTAGTTATTTCATAGTTGTACTACTGGAAGGTTGACTATTACATCTATATCCTGGATACTTACATCAATTTTTTATATGTCAAACTCATGCCTATGATATCTGAATTTTATTAAACATAGAGAAAATTTTATTTGGCTTTTTTAAAAATTCAGCGTCCTTCCCCTATTTCTACTCTTCTTTAATTATATTCCTATAGGTTTTTTGTATGCATGATCAAGACTTTACATTTGTTTTAGTCAGAGGTCTGGAGATTTCAATGATCCTAAATTTGCTTTATTTTTTTCTCTGCTCAAGACTTTTATATGATACAGTTTTAAACTCCATGTCAGGCATCAGCATGGCACATGCTCTGAATTTAATTTTACAGGTGTGACTTTCCTTTAAGATAGGAATATTTGTCAGTGATTATGACTTTCAGATCAGGATATTTTCTCTCTTGAGTCTGAGACCTTAGTGATTTGCTTTTCTAACTTGTCCACATATATAAACATTGACAATTTTTAAAATTTTGGGTTTTTGGGTTTCTTCCCTGTAGTGCTTTCCTTACTTTTATCTGCTGATATGAACTGCAGATTTCCCAAGACTCAATTCAGATGAATCCTAAGTTTATGCAACCAAGGATTTTTACACTAGGAATGCTTTTTTAAAAAACACCACCAGCAACAAAAACTTTCAATGTAAAAAGAACATATTTCATGCAAAGAATACCTTTTAAAAGCATTAGAACTAACTGTGGCTTATGGAACACAATTTAGGAAATGCTAAGCAAGTATAGTATCAATGTATGACATCTGTCTGTTAACTACAATAATAATGAACACTCTCTCTGACACGGCACAATAAGCTAAGTTTAATTATAAAATGTGAACTACTATACATACTTTAATTGGCTCTCAGCATGTCAAATCTAAGTAATTATCAACGGATGCTAGTTTACATTTAAAAATCAAAACAGTAACAATAAAATATATTTCTATTTAAAATACGAATGTGGTTTTGCAATTACCATATTCATAATCTTAAGAATCCAACTACATACTACAGTTTATATTATTCCACCAGTTTTGATACTTACCAACTGAAGTCAAGTCTGAGTTTCTCTATAGTTCTCTAGGTTAATTTTATCTTAATTACTAAATAGCTTTAAGTACAAAGAATTTATTTAGATTTAGTAATCACCAAATAGTAATAATCTACTAGAATGTGCTTCATAATTTGCCAAATCTTTTCACATTTTATCTTTATAATAATGCAATAAGGTAAATAGTACAGAGTTGACTTGCACGGTATTAGAGAAAGGAACTGAGGAACAAATAATTTAAGCAATATGCCACAAGGATATAAAACCTGCAAAGTGGTCAGAGGAGAATTAGAACCTTAGTTTTTATTTTATGCTCTAGTACCCGATCAAATATAGTTCAAAAAAGGCAAGATAGAACATTAACTTGTTTCTTGCAAAGATTTATATCTTACCATTCCTTTCTCTCTGCTTGTGCCAACACCAAGTAAAGCAAAATTTTTTAACATTTCACAGCCTATGGCTCCACATCCCACCTATGGAAAAGAAAAACAATATATCAGACTAAACAAAAATAAAACATCTACTTATCTGAGAGTAATTTCACCTTAATTTTCCTTAACTGTTAAGTTATAATAAATATATTTTTAGGGGTGGCAGGGAGGTGCAGCATGCTATCTGTCCTGTGGTGCCAGCACCCCAAATAGACTCTAGTTTGTGTCCTGGATACGTCACCATGATCCAGCTTTCTGCTTATGACTTGGGAAAACAGTGGAAATGACCCAAGTTTTTGGGATCCTCCGCTCCTGGTTTCAGATCAGCTAAGCTCTGGCTGTTGTGGCCAATTGTGGAGTGAAACAGTGGGTGGAAGATTTCTTCTTACATCTCTCCTTCTCTTGGTAAAATCTGCCTTTTATGTAAAATTAAATAAATCTTTAAAAATATTTACTTAAAAAAAACTTGAACATTTTAAGTTTATTTTACTTCAATAGGGTTATTACTCTCTAAGTGTCTCAAAGAAAAATGTACAAATCAATCAAGAAAAACAGTATTTAAAACTGCTCTGGGGCCCGGCGTGGTGGCGCAAGTGGTTAAAGGTCCTCGCCTTGCACGCCCGGGATCCCATATGGGCGCCGGTTCTAATCCCGGCAGCCCCGCTTCCCTTCCAGCTCCCTGCCTGTGGCCTGGGAAAGCAGTCGAGGACAGCCCAAAGCTTTGGGAACCTGCACCCGCGTGGGAGACCCGGAAGAGGCTCCTGGCTTCGGATCGGCATAGTATCGGCCCGTTGCGCTCACTTGGGGAGTGAATCATCGGACGGAAGATCTTCCTCTCTGTCTCTCCTCTCTGTATATCCGCCTTTCCAATGAAAAAATAATAAAAATAAATCTTTAAAAAAAAAAAAAACTGCTCTGGACAAAGGTACATTTAAAAATATGAAGTAAAAGGCAAACAATGAGTTTATTTCAGAGAGAAATGTATAGCAAAAACATTTAGTACATCAGTGAAAAATATTGCTTTAGATTTCTCAATTCATTTAATGGCCAGAACTAATCCATGACTTTTCTTTCAGCCTTACGTAAAAACAAGCAATAAAAATCATCAGCTTCTAGGGGTTTGTAAAAATTCAGCAAAAACTTGACTTTCAAATAATTATTTAAAAAATGATTAGTAAAAAAACCCTCAGCACCAATATATTAATAGACAGAAATATAAGAGTCAGGAAAAGGATTTTTATGCTACTGAAGACAACCTCTTTCACAATGTTTTCAGATATTCAAGAATACATCGTTACATCTCTCTCTAAATATATACGCACACATGTACATATTTTCATAGATTTACTTATTTATTTGAAAGAGAGGAGCCAGAGAGAGTGATCTTCCATCCACTACTTCACTCTATACATGGCTGAAGCTTCCAGGGCTGAAACAGGCTGAAGACAGGAGCTTCACCTGGTCTCACATGTGCTGGCAGGAGCTCAAATGAGCCATCTTCCACTGCTTTTCCCAGGTCATTAGCAGGGAGCTAGATCAGAAGTGGAGCAGGTGGGATATGAACTGGCACCCATATGGGATATAGGCACATCATAATGCAAATCCCCAAATTTCCAACTTTTTAAGTATTGCTGGAAAAGCAGTTAGTATTCAAAATTATTATACTCATATTTTAATTTTAACTGCACTGATTCTTTAGAAAAGGAGTGGGAAGATTTTTTCTTTAAAGGGCCAGGCAGTAAAGTTTCCAGTTTTACATACCATCTGGTCTGATCTGATATAGCTAGTCAGACTTTCCTCACTTAGGTTTACATTTTCTTTCATAAAATGACAATACACATGGCAGTTTGAATACACTACTTATTCCCATCTTTACTGATACTTACTAAGAAGATATTCAAACTTTGTAGCTTCTGGCATAAAGTGTCACCAATGCACGCTCTTAAGGCATCATACCTATCACCTCTGAAGAAAACAATACACATCAAGATAAGAGAAAGGCATAAAAGACATTAATCTACTACTGTCAATATCGATTGCCCCACAACCTAGCAGAGAGGCCAACACAACCAAAAGACCAGGATAAAGCAATCAGTTTTCCTTTTCAGCATTTGTCATACTACAAATCTAAAAGACTAAGTGAAGGTGATTTTATGCTACAGAAGTCTTCTCTACAGAAGTGTCTCCTAGCGTGATGCATTCTAAGACTCCCTGTAGATGCCTGAATCCACATATACTATTGAACTCCATAATTTAAAGCCTTTCTCATTTAAGCTAAGAATTATTACATGCTGTTACCCTTAATTTGAGATGTGACAACAAAGCTTTTAGTAATTTTTCCAACTTTACAACCTCCTGCCTAACAGATTTGTCCTTGGCATGTACTATCACTATCACAATCTCAATGAAAGTTTTTCTTTCTAGCAGTTGAGAACCTGTATCTTTTCACTTGCAGGAGGCACTTTATGGTTTCTCTTTGGCATATCTGAATGGCCAACTTCATTTCTTGCACTTGGGGGTTATTAATAAGTAAAATAACCATTACTTTCTCATAAGTATTGCAATACTACAGCAGCTGAACTGACCAATGAAAAGGCTATTAAAAATCTAGTGAGCTCTGGTGGATATGCTGTACAAAAGTATGAGTTACTTTCTGGCAGAAAGAACCAGGACGCCAAGAATTTCCAAATGTGCAATTTGGAACACAGCAAAGAATATATTTCTGAAATTTTCCATTTAAAAATTTCAGACCACCGCTGACCACACTAACTGCAACTGGAAAAGTGAAATCACGTAATGGAGTGTTACTCTATTTAAAAAAAAATTGCCTACACGTGGAATTTTTCAGATATGAATCAAATTTTGCAGTTTAAAAAAATTTTTTTAAACTTTAAATTAGTATAGAGACAGAAGAGAATGAAATAAGCGGGGGAGGGAGGAAGCAGTGAAGCAGGGAGGCAGAAAGTGAGAGACAAGACAGAGATATCTTCCATCTACTGGTTAATTTCTGCAAGACGTCCATTAACAGCTGGGGCTGGGCCAGACTGAAGCCTGGAGCCTGGAACTCAAGGCAGGTTGGCCTCTCCTGTGGATGGCAGAGACTCAACCCCTGGGGCCATCACCTGCTGCTTCTCACAGTGTGCATATTAGCAGGAAGCTGGGGAACAGCAGAGCTGGGATGCATCCAGTCACCTCAACACTTCAATATGGGATGTAAGCATTTCAAGAAATGTCTTAGTTGCTAAGCCAAACACCTGCTTGTAAAGCAAGTTTGTGAGGAAAATATGATTGGACTTTGAGGGTAGTTCACTTAAAACGAAAAGTAGAACTTTGGATTACCTGTATTTTAGGAAGACGAATCTCACAATTTTTGATTTTCTGAGATTTATGATCCAAAAAAGGCTACTGGCTAATACAATTAAAGACTGTACATAACATTTTTTATTTCACATCATTATGACATTCTGAATGCTAATCATTCTCACAACATATAATTTACACTTTACTATTTATAAAGTGGTAAAAGATTCCTAACAAGTACAGAATTAAACGAGCAAGAAGAAAGCATCTGAATGAAATTCATGATTAGACAAAACTATCTTGATCTATTTTCTTCATGTAAACAAACAAGAAGAGCAATAGAAATTTCCATATTACCGTGGGAGAAATTCTTCACATTCAGGTCGGCCTAGGGATTCGACAACATCTGCTGCCTCGAGATATAACTTAAAGGAGATCAAAAATATAATGTACTGTTACGCAATTTATTGAGAAAAAAGTTCTTCCATAGTTAACAATCAATAGAATAAAATTTGCTAAAAATGTCAAATCAGGATAATGTGTTAAAGAATGCTAATATTAATAAGTTCAAGGAAAATATAACAAAGTTTATTTTGGTGTAAAATATTTTGAAAGTCATAAGTTGACAAAATGGTTATTATGAAAAAACTACGCAGATTCTCTCCTTGAAAGAATGCTAAACTCTGAAAAGACAAGGTATCATTCATGTTATGAAGACATCTTAAAAGGAACTTCCTAATTATACTACTGCTACATAAAAAACTTCACAGCTACATTAAAAACTCTATACCTGCCACTCAATTCCAGCTATAAAAAATATCTTGTTTGATTTTAAAGAATATCCAGACTATGAGAACCTACAGCGTTATTTATTTTCCAGCTTGAATATATTGTATGTCATCTACTACGATACACACTGTAAAGAAAGCCCACAATTTCAACACATTTAAAATATCAACAGAATTAACTTAAATTAATGGGAAAAAAAAGGACTAAGTTTTACTTTCATTTTCATCTAAACAATTTGTGTGCTAAATTTGAGCATGGAAAAATGGTTACTTATTTAACTTAACAGCAAAGAGTCTTTATTCTATTTCCAATGATGTTAACAGTCCTATTCGAACCAAACTTTTACTAATCAACTTATACTTTGTTAAACTAAATCAAATAGCAAAGCATATACAACTATATGGGTACTTAAAATATAAAACATGAATTTTATATTCAAAATATTTAATATATTTCAAAAAAGAAAGTGCTGTCCTTTGGTGCTTTCTGGTAACAAATATGGTTTTATTCCAGAGTCAGGTTTTTGACATTATTTTTTTTCCCTCAAACCTATACCATACCTATGTTCTCCACCTTCAGATGTTTATATGCAGGAAGAGACCCAAATGACTCATGATGATGTAAGATTTCATGTAACAAGCCCTGAGACCTGAAGAATGCTAAGTTAGCAATTAATTATGAATGATCATGATAATCCATTCTCTTAACTCTCAAAAATGAGAGAAATAACTCAAAAAGGCACTTTTAGGTTATATTCCAACAATTTCAACATACGATCTTATTTGTTTCAATTACAGTATTGAATTCTGGAAGCAAACAACTCATATCTTTCTAATGCATAAGATATTTTGAGATGGTTTTCCTAATACAATAACAACAATAAATAGTACAATATAATACCTACAGACATTTTGCTGTTGGTTAATACAGATAAATAGTAAAACAGAACTAACCCACTGGCACAACGGAGAAAACTTCCCTGTCACAGCTTTTAAAACTTCTTGGCTGGCAACACCTCCCACAGCTGCAGCAAGCGGGGACAAGAAACCTCGAGCCGTCCAAGAGAGCCAATGGACAATGTCAGTATCTATGTCCGGCTGAAACACAAGCCATGAAAGACAGGAATATTAACAGCATTCCTACAGTACCTGTACACAGTACACAGAGTTACCAGGCATTAATTAAAAAAAAATCTACTCAATGTCCCTGTTGTAAGTGGTCTTTAAGTCCTAAAAATGTCCCAATTTCACACTGAAAGATCCACTGCACGCTGCTTTAATTAGTGCTTCCTTAACCACTACTTGATCACTTTGCTTCCTGAATCTGTATCATCTTTCTGCATCACTGAGCTATACATGAATATCCACTATTACATAGACTAGTGTTGTGATGCCAGTGCTTCCTATTTACAAATAAACAGATACTTTTAAAAAGTGCATTAAGGAAAACTGTGGAAAAACTTTTAATTTAAATAAATGAAAATAAAATTACGCTAATGTTTTAAAAATATTAGAGAACTATGCTGGGGTTCCACTGGTGAGTGCAGGGCTACGTGCTGGTCTGGACACGGCTGCAGTCTTCCTTGGCACAACTGTGGACTGGGACTGGATGCATCAGGCCAGGCTAGACACCAGCAGCATCTGGTGCCCTGGAGGACCAAGGTAGATGTAGGATGGACTAGGCTAGGTTTCTGCCCCTACTGAGTCACATGTGAGCCATGTCTGCGTATGGACGAGCCTTGGCTAAACTGAAACATCCAACAGTAAGAACCAGAATGGGCTCAAGGCCAGTCAGGAAAGGCCACTGTCCTGCTAGGATAGGAGGTGGACTAAGTAAGGGCTGGCTAATGGACCCACCAGTATACGTGAGATCTGGCAATGGGAGAAGTCCTAACAGAGGAGGCTGGGCAACTCCTCCGGCAGGACACAGTCCCTGCAAATGAGTGCAAAAACCACAATAGGGAGCAGCTCAGGCCAGGCCAGGGAAAGGTATCCACTAGCATACATTTGGTACAGGTCAGAGGTAGACCAGGCTGAACCAGTTTACATCACCCACTGGCAAATCCAAGCACCAGAACACAGCACAGCGTGGGTCGGGCCAGGTATGGTGTAACACATACCAGAGTACATTAAGGCTGGGATTGGATGCCTGCTGTAATGGGCTAGGCTATAACCCTCACCAGTGTCAGCTGGAATTGGGGGTGGGCCAGGCCAGGCCAGGCCAGAATATTCACTAGCAAATGTCAAGGTAAGATGGGACATACTAGACTAGGTCACAGAACCCAATCAGCACATGTGAGAACCAGGGAGGGAGGGGGCAAAGCTGGCAGGGCAAATGTGGAGGGTTCCCCTGCTGGATAGCCACTCCCACTGGAGAGCGTGAGCTGGGATGGGGCCAGACCAGACTAGTCAGGGCTACAACACCTGTGGGCCTCATGTGGACCAGATCAGGGAACAGCCAGTGGGAGAGGGTTGGTTGGCCTTTCCCGCAGAATCAGCTGGCAGAGGCTGGCACTGAGGACTAAGTCTGTGAAGTTTAACTCCAGAACCACCTGGAGAGTGCATAATCCAGGAGTAGGAGTGGCCTACAAGAGAAATAGTGGGCAGCTCCGACTTGGGTTATCACTGGAGAGCATAAAAACCAGGACTGGGGCTGGGGTGGCTAGACAGAAAGGCACCCGCCAGTATGTGTGTGGGCTGGATAATATGGCAGATTGGGTTGCACTAGGCTTCAATCTCCACTGCCATTACAAGAGCTAAATGGGATGTGGGACAGACTGAACAAGTCTGCGGCCCATACCGGCAAGCATGGGAACCAGGGTAGGGGACAGGCCTGGTGGGGGCTATGGGTAGTCACCCCAACTAGGCTGCAGCTCCCACTGGTTTGCATGAGGACCGAGTATGAAGTGGGCAGGATTGGGCTGGACTGCAACACCCATCGGTTCGCGTGGAAGACAGGGTTGGAAACAGAACTGACCCAGCAATTGCAATCACCAGCATATGCGTAAGCTGAAAGGGGCGATGGACTATGCTGGACCCTGTACTGGCAAGCACACATAAGAATCAGGTTTGGGATCATCTCAGATGATGTTTCTCTGGGGATTCCTCCAGCAGAACTGCTGATCTCAGAACCGCAGCCATGAAGAGACTATGTCAGCCAGTAGATTCTGAAGAGATTTCATCACGCTTGGAGCAGTGAAATTGGCAGCAATTCTGAACTGCTGAACTATCAAAACTACATGAGCAGGACCCTCAGAGCATGCCTCATGTCAGGGACCTGGGATAAGTGGGAGGCTGGCTGGGGCTTTTCTCTATCTCTTCCCTTACCCCAGATACAGAAAAATAAATAACATTAATGTGGAAACAATGGTCTTACCCACTTTACTGTAGCCCTTGACCCTTTGTGCCCTAACCAACTATAAAGATTACCAAAACAAATCAATTTTAAAAAATTAAAGAACTGGATTTTAAAGCTATTCTTTCAGTGGTTTCCTATTTGTGACCAGGATCTTTTTATTCTTTCAATAACAGGACTATAATTTCAGTCTTAACTTCAGTAGAGCTCATTTAGTTTCTTGAAAACTGATGCAAAATAACAGTATTTAGCAGGAGACAAGTGTTTTTATGTACTCTGCCAGGAGGTAATTTTATATAATATTTTGTACATTTGCTATTATAAAAATACTTGTTTATTCTCAGCTATTTGGAAGGCAGAATGACAGTGAGAGCAAGACAGCTTGCATATACTGGGTCATTCCCCAGTTAAGACTGTCCAGGATGGAGCCAGGGATCTGCAACTCTCCCATAGGAGTGGCAGAGGCCCAAGCACTTCAGTATCTCCTGTAGGACACAGGCCGCAGAGCAGGAAGCTGGACTGCAAGCAGAGCAACTGGGACTCAAACTGATAAGGGACGGCTAAGTAGTGGCCTAACCAGTTGTGCAACAATGTCTGCTCCTACATTTATATTTTGACTGTGATCTGTCACATGAACACAGGTATAATATTTTAAATTTTTGGCATCATGTTGGTGACTCAAGAAAGTTTCAGATTTAGGACTGCTTTAATTCTAGATTTTCAGAATAGGGGTGTTTCCTACACTTGCTAGTAGACACCCCAATTGCCAACAGTTATCTCTGGACTTCACAATTCTATGAGCCTGTTTACAGAGCAGGCCACAGAAGGAGAGCACCTGAAAACAGAATGAATGGTCTAATGGTGACACAGAACACACAAAATCATCTTCAGAGAAAGTCCCACACTAAGTGGAAAAAAGCCCCACCGAAAATAGCTATGATAATCACCATATCTCAGTACCTACGACAGAAACAAACAAAACCCAAAACAAAAGAAAACACTCTAGGTTTGGCCAAAAAAAAAAAAAAAAAGTTCAATACAATATTCACATATAATTAAAACAGGAAAGGCTAACAGGCAGGAAGTTACTATGGACTTAAACAAAATCAACAAGATTCACAAGATACACCAATGCCTTTTCAGAAACAAAAAAACTGTTCATTCAAAAAATTCTTTTACAGAATTAAGAGAAATAAGTGCTATGGGAGTAGAACACTAAAAAGCACTCACGATCTTACGGTGTCCAAAAACAAAAATACAAGAACATGTCACTGTAGTATAAAGTGTATAAAAGAAAAAAGAAACTTACATTCAAAATATTTTAGCTACTAAAATCCAACTCTCTTGACCTAATCACAAGACAAAGGAGTCAGTCACCCACATATTCTTAACTTCCGGGGGAAACAGGAGAGAATTAACTGAAATCAAGAGCAGTCATGAGGTGTAGGGTTTAAGACATTGTTTGCTGTGCCTGTATCTCGTCCTAGAGTGTTGAGGGTTCCACTGTAGGTCCCAGCACTCTCTGACAAGCACCCTGGGAGGCAGAAGGTGATGGCTCAAGTACTTGGGGTCTCTGTCACTGATATGAGGAATTAGGATTAAGTTTTAGGATTTTTGGCTTCAGTATGGCTCAGCCCTGGCTACTGTGGGCATCTGGGGAGTGAATCCACGCATGATAGATCTCTCTGCCTCTAAAACAGAAAACAAAATGCATTTTAAAATAATTTGTAATTGCCTTATTAAAGTAAAAAAGTGTGAAAATAGAATGAAAAGTTTTTATTTAAAAACAATAAAACACCTTGTGTGAATTTATAATATGGAAACAAATGATTCATTTTATCCCCCAAAACGGGGAAAAAAGTATCTATGAAAACCCCCAGTTTAATAAGGAAAATATTAAGCTTTCCAATAGGTTAGAAATATTCCTTATTCATATAAAAAACTAAAACTTGACTTCATAATGCATAAAAATTTACTTATAAAACCCATACAAAATTAGTATAAATACACTTAAAAACTGGCAAAGTGAACATAAAAGAATTTGTGAAACACATATCTGAAAAAAAGGACTCATGGCCAGGATATATAAAAACATGTAAAGGACTTTTAAAAACGTAAGAAAATAAAACTAAAACCAAAGATTTGGAAAAACAGTTTACCAAAGAAGAGTTGTAACTGGTAAATAAGCAAATAAAGTGATGCTCATAGTCTATTAATGAAATAAGAATAAAATCAACAATGATATATTACTACATAAATATTAAATCAGAGAGACAACACACGGAGTACTGGAGAGATGCAAAACAACAGAAATTTTCTCACTTTTCTGGTAGAAATGCAAAATGGCGCAGCTACTTGGGAAAGACAACTTGGTATTGGTTTTTCACAAAATTAAATTTACATTTACCAAGAAAAGTGAAAATACACTTCCATGTCAAAATCTGCACGCAAGTGAGTACAGGGGCTTTATTAATTAGAAACAATCTATATGTCCATCGATTGGTACAGGGATCAATGATTCACCTCTACAATGTTATGCTACTTGGCAATAAAACTGAACAAAGAAGAAATTACATGGATGAAACTAAAATTCCTTAGTGAAAGAAATCAGACTCAAAAGGCTACATGTTGTATGATTAAATTTATGACATTGTGTAAAACAAAAAACTACAGTGGTTGCCAGTGTTAATATATGGGAAAGAGATGATGATGAAGAGGCATAAGGAAATTTTTTGGTGTTATGGAAATGTATGTACTACGGTGGTTGATACCTGAAAACAGAATTTACTGTGCATAAATTAATTGTGCACACAATTTTGTATATGGGAAATTCAAAAAGTTTAAGGAAAAGTGATAACAGAAAAATTTATTTTTGGTGCAAAATTTCTGAAACGCTTATATAGTGTTTTCATAGTATCCAATTTCCATGTACTTTCTGAAGCCCTTGTGTGATTAACCATATACATACTAAGGGAGAAATTCAGTTTCTGCTCTACTCTAAAACGTACAATAAATCTCCAATCATGGCTTTAATTAAATCAGACTACAACAAGCCTTTTCTAGTTATTCACATATTCTTATTCCTTTTAACCATTAAGTAGGAAATACAATTTATTTTCTTTACAAGTAGTGATCAACTGTTTCTGCTACACTTACTATGTCTTTGTTTTGATAAAGTCACATATGGAAATTAAAGCAATTAAAGTCTTCCTCTCATCTTTTACCAAACAAGAACAAAAGTGATAAAAGTTTGAACTTGCTGTGCAAACACTGATATGATGACAGCTGCTCAAAGAAATCATTGACTGGCAGACAATGGCAATAATATGAAAAAAATAGTTTCTAAGTGCATTTTAATTCAAATATGATATGTCAAATGCAATGAAAGAATGGGAATGCGTAATGTATAAAAGAGGTGATTACGTAGTCAATGACTTCTTACAGTGATTTGTGGTGGGTCAAAAAATTAAACGAAGAACAGAAAGAAATACTAACCATATAATTAAGCAACAGAAAATAGTAATTACTATAAGTCACAAAGTATTCCAAGTGCTTTACAAAGTAAATTACTCAGCAAATCATTTAATGTTAATAACAACACCATGGTAATCACATTTAGTTTGTAAAATAAACCAAAGAAAGAAACATAATTTGTCTAATTCAATCAACAGGAAAACCACATCTGAACAAAACAGAACATTAGTAATCAGAACATTTCTGTTATGAATTATTAATGTTTTATAGCAATAATTGAATACTTACCTTTTCTTCTAAGGTTTCACTTATGGATTCTGCTAATTTCAACAGCTCTTCTGAATCTTGCTGGCATCTACAATTCAAAACCAAGCACCTCAACTTCCAATTTTTTCAACGGTCATGAAAACGTCATATTCAAAATTAATATTTGAGAAATCAAAGAAAGAAAAATTTTGTCTACAAGTAGCATAGTGCTTCACTAATTCAAGGATAACCAACCAGCTTATCAATTTGCTATTTCAAAACCATGATTGTTTATAAGTAAGATTGTTTTAAATATGCAAGACTAAAATTTTTGTATTGCTGATGGAACAGACTCTCAGAAGGTAAAAGTAAATCTTATCCTGGGTTAATAATAATTCTTACATATTTCAAAATGAACAAATCCACATCTAGTATAATTTCATTTCAGCAAAATCAATCTATTAACTTCTACCATAGAGAAGCAGAGGAAGTTAATAAATGGTGTATACAGTGATCTTGTAAGTATATGGCAATGATTTACTTTTTGTAGAAAAAAATCTGATTTCTGAAATAACTCAAAAAGCTTATTATTATTATTATTACAATTGAACATTTACAGAGACAGATGCACACCATTCCCCCATCTATTGCTCACTCCTTAAACACTCTAGCACGGATGGGCTGGAGATGGCTGTCAGGAATTAAACTTCAGTATTGTAATGCAGGACTTGGGTGTCTTAATCGGTGCCCTGACCATGAGGCTAAATGCCCACATGGAAAACTGTGGAAGACAGAAATTAAGAGAACGGGACTCCTCGCTAGTGTGAAACCAAACCAGCTGTAGTCCTGTGAGAAAGCTCAGAGAATTCAGGGCAAAGTCCTGAAGCAGCTGATACGGGAATGCACAGGACAGGAACTCCGGAATTCTCACGTGTACACAGCAGATCAGAGGCGCTTCTTCTTACCTATGCTGGTAACCACTAGCAGCCTGCTAGAACATATTGCTCACTGACTGACCCGCTTGAATGCTTGCACATAAACTGCATCCTTTTTTAGACTCTCCTTCCTTGCCTATGTGACCCTCACTGTTTAAAAATCTTTTGCTGTTATTAATATCCAGTTATTAACCATCACTCAGTAAACCATGTGTATAATTATCGGCTCCAAGCACCAAATCACCCAACTGCTCGACAGTGAACAGCAAACAATTAACAGACAAATAAAAAACAAAAACTTACCCAGTATTTGGCTTGCGACCATAGTTCTCCTGAAACTGGTCCAAGGCAAGCATGGCTGCATGAATCTGTAAAGGTGCCTGTTATAAACATCAAAAATTAGCCACCATTTATGAGTGCTTAGAGTGTCAGGCACTATGTTAAAAGCTTTGCAAACACTGCTTCATTCAATCATCACAAATCTGTTCTGCATTTAGCAGATCACAAAATTGAAGTATAAAGAAATTTGTGACTTGGCATTAAGGCCATATTTAAGCAACAGCTCCAAGCTTCATCTCTAGGTGTTAATGATGAGTTTTTAATAGGTTATCCAAAAAATGGAACAATATTTGTACAAAATCATTTAACCTTTTTCCTTATTTAAATAATTTAGAAATTGTTCCTCTGTAAGAATACAAGGAAACTTCATAAAGTTTTGGGGAAAACAATACTAAAGGGTACATTTACTCTGATGCAAGAAAAAGTTTTGAAATCCATGTAAAGTTTTTTACAATTTGCATTTTCCATGGGGCTTCTAATAGCCTCTTACAGATTTACTGCTACAAAATTATGGCCAGTGGTTAAAAAAAAAAACAATATATGTGCAAGATTATTTCTTTCTGTAAAAAACATGTTATACAAAACTACATCATTCACAAAAAATTTTCATAGCTTTATATAAATTATTAAAATCACCTTGTATCAAAACTAGATAACTGTAAAATTCTCCCTTATTATTCCAGTATTTTTTCCATGATACAATTTATTTCTTGGGAGTACAGCTAACAACAAAGCATGTACATGGTCATTCCATATTAGCTTTCTAATCACTTATCAACTTCCTACCCCTCCTCAGCTGCCTTGCTCAAACCTGTGAAGTGTTCATTTACCTCGGGTTTGCTAAAGTCCACAAGGAGGCATTTTGGACGCTTTATCTGCCTCTCCAAGGGTTCCTAATAGAAACAAAAAATACAGCAGAGCAAGTAAGTGACAGCATTTGTATGTTAGTGCACTAAAATCAACGGACTCTGCCAAAGGTCACAAACTTACGCTTTCAAACATTAAAATAGCTACCATTTACCTTTAGTACATTAAAAAAATTAAGTGCAATAAACCTACTCCATATAGTAAATGAGAACTAGTAAAACAATTTATAATATGCTAATTTGTTTTTATGGAAAAAGCTAGTATATATTTCTGAGAGTAAGTTTATCAAGCTTTGTTGTACTTGACAAAACTTGAAAAGATATTCAAAACAAAAGAACTAACCAACATAAAATTATGAGGCATGAACTCACAAATTAAAAGGGCCAGAGGAGATACGAATGAACAGAGCTAACTACCTTTACTATTTTAATTTACTGTCTTAACTTTGGCCTGAACAAAGCCTTTTTGAAAAAATTAAAACCTTGAGAATTTGCCAAACAACAACAGCAACAACATAAACCTAGTGATGTGAATTCATCTGAGAAGTGGGCAAAGTCGGTATCGGATTTCATCTCTGACATCATCCCTGTAGTCTCTCTATGCAGCTATTCTTTCCTTACATGAACTGTTTTGTTTCTATATTCACTCTTCCTTTTATTTTTTAGTTTTTATTTGCAAGGCAGTTACAGAGAGAGGTGACAGAGACAGACATTCCATCCACTAGTTCACTCCCCAAGTGACCCCAATGGCTAACTGGGCTAATATACAGTCAGGATCCGGTAGCTTCTTCTGGGACTCCCACATGGGTGCCAGGGCTGAAAGACTTGGGCCATTCTCTGCTGCTTTCCCCCAAGACATAAGCGGGAGCTAGACTGGAATTTGAGCAGCCAAGACATGAACCATCATCCTTTATGGGATGCTGGTGCCGCAGGCAGAAGCTTAGCCTACTATGTCAGGGTGCTGGTCTTATCATGTTCTTTAACGTAAAACAATAAATTTTGAAGATCTAGATTAACAAGTATGATGAGAAAAGAAATTTCCCTTTTATTATAAAAATAAGTAATTGAATTGTAAAGCAAGACAACCCTTTCTAAATCTTTTAAATTTATACTAATTTCATGTCTTGTCTCAGTAAGCACATTGTAAGAGGGATCATCTCTGACGATTTAGGGAGTATATAGATCCTTTGGGCACACTCACCTACCTCACATAATGTGTACATGGTATACAGGCAACAACAACTTACAAACTGATAGTTTAGTCCCTTAGCAGTCCCTTATAGGCTGTAGCTCCTGTTGAAGAGCACAGGTCAGGGCTAGGGCCAGGCCAAAGGACTCCAAGTTTAAGAAACTTGATTTTTAAATAAACTGATTGCTTCAATCATTATTCTTTTCTGTTGTCATCATTCTTTTTATGTAAATAAATACTTTTAAGATGATTAAAAAATACTTACAAAGCAAAATATTTTAGGAGTCTTAACTTGAACAGCTATGCCTCCATGTAAATATGGTTCCAGCTCTGTAGTATCACAAATGCTAAAAGAAAATGGTGATACCACTAGAAGAAAACAAATGTTATTCACAAAGATATTGATATTTAAAATTGAAGGCTTACTGTTGCAAAAATTTTAACTTGCCATAATTTATAAAGCTAAGAAAATTCTAGCATTTTCTACTCAGAGAAAGTTGGGGAGTATAGACAGCAGTATTTTACCAACTTCAAGTGTAGGACTGAAAACATTCCACATTATTAACAGTTTCAAATGTCAAAAACTATGCCAAAACTTTAGATAAAAGCACAGGAGAGCCTAAGGTGTAGGTAACTGTCTAGGTTGCCTTGTACCCAAGAAGGTGTTATATCATTGGGAGAAAAGCAGCCAGTAGCTAGCATGCATTCTGGACCTGGTTACTGTCAAATTTCTGTTAACTATACCAGAATGCCAGCACTGTTGCTAGCTAACTGCTTGTTTGACAAGGAAGGAACTACTTCTGGGTGTTCCATGGACTGGGCTACTGCACTCACACATAGGTAAGGAAGCTGAGACAGTGGTTTAGAAGGAAGAAACCAGAAACCAGGAAACCAGAGGGCATGTCTGGGTCAGGCCAAGGCACCTGCCCATGTGGGAGACCTTGGCTGGGCTAAAAAAAAAAAGCATCACTTGCCACCCACAAAAGCTGAGGCTGGGCTATGTCAGGCTGGGTAGTAGCACCCACAAGAGAACTGCATATGAAAACAGAGTCTGTAGATTTGTGAGCTCACATCTGTGTGACTGCAGCGCCTGTTGGTACACAAGGAGCAGGAGCCAGTCATGGGCCAAGCCAGGCTGCAGCACCCACCAGTACACACTAGGGCCTGGACTGATGGAATACCATGCCAGGCAGGGCCACTGCCCTTGCTAGCACTTATGAGATCTGACTGGGAGTAGGCCTGGTAGGGAAACTTGGGGAATACTACTAGGCTATGGCCCCTGCTGGGGAGCACAAGAGCCAGCCCTATGGGTTAGGGGATATGGGTGGGACAAGCCAGGCAAGTCTGCAGCACTCATTAGTTTGTGTGGATTGGTTCTGGAGATGGCCAGGCTGGGCCAAGTCTCAGCACCTGCTGGCATGCACCCGAGCCAGGACAAGGTGTGAAGTGCACCTGGTTGGGCTAAGTTGCAGCACCTGCCAGCAGGAGTGGTGATGGCAGGTAGTTCATGCTAAGCTGGGTCTAAGTACCCGCCAGCATGTGGTAGGGCCTGGTAGGGGAACTCTGGGCACTCCCTTGCTGGGCTGCAGCTCCCCTGGTGAATCCTGGTATGAGGCTGGACATGGCTGCAGCACCTATCAGCATGTTGGGCTGGGTCTAGGAGCAGGTCAGAATGGACTAGGATCAAGCACCCACTAGCAATCACAAGCCAGAATGGGTGTGGGTCAGGGCGGGCTAGGCCACAGCACCTGTCAATTCTCATGGGAGCTGGGGCTAGGAGTGGTCAACTCTGGGCTAGGATGCAGTACCTAAGAGTAAATACCAGGACTGGGGGGCTGGCCATGTCAGTCTGGGTAGCAGCACACACTGGCATAGATGTGAGATCAACTACTGCTGGTAGCATAGTAGGGAAACTTGGGGAACTCCCCTTCTAGGCCACAGTTCCTCCTAGTGAGAGTAATAGCTGGGACTGGGAGCAGGCTAGGCCAAGCTGGGCTGCAGCACTTGTTGGCATACATGTGCACTGGGTTGGGGGAGGGCCAGGTAGGGTAAGTTCTTGGCGCACATACAATAAGCAGAGGTGTATGCCAGCCTGGGTTGGACCACAATACCCACGACTTCACACGAGAGTTGCGGTGGGACAGGCTGGGCTAAATTCCTGCACTTGCTGGAGAGAACTGGGATGGCAGTAGGATGGATACAGCCAGGTTGTAGCACCTGCTGGTGAATGCCAAGACTTGTGGTGGGCCATGTCAGACTAAGATGCAGCACCTGCTTTCACATGCAAGAGGCAGGGTGGGCAGCAAGACTGGGAGAGGAACTTCACGGACTACCATGCTGGGCTCCTGCTTCTACTGGGGAGTGCGACAGCTAGGACTGGGGGTCTGGCTGGTCTAGGGGTGGGCTGGCTGGGCTAGGTTGCTGCACCTGCTGACAATGCTGGGACTGGATGCAAGTCTGGCCAGGCTGGACCACAGTACCCCCTGCCAAGCTCAAGATAACGGGGCTGGGAACACACACTGTAAGCCTTTGGTCTTCCAGCATTCCTCTGCTCTGAACATAGTCTTATATTAGTGCACTGAATAGGAAAGTGTGAAATATCTCGCAAAAGAATCCACAACAATAGATCACATCTTGTTGTATTTAAGTTCGTGAACCACAAATGAGTTGTTTTTCCAATAGGGAGTTTAGTACAGTCCCTGAACTACCATACCAGTGTGTTGAATAATGAATAAATACAAAATTAATCAAATGACATACCAGTTATTTGTTGTAACGAGCCATTTAAACCTGTCATTCCATTAATTTCTCGAAATGTTAGGAACTGTCCTGTCTCAAGTTTGTGAGGACGATTTTCAAGGCAAGTGACAATGCCAGGATTAGCCTAGAGAGAAGAGTAATTTATGAAAAATATAAGTCTATGTATTGTTTATTTCTTTTTAAAAGGTATTTATTTATTTGAAAAAGTTAGAAATCTTCTTTCCATTGGTTTACTTCCCAGATGGCCACAACAGCTGGGACTGGGGCAGGCTGAAGCCAAGAGCCAGGTCCTTCATCCAGGTTTCCTACATGGATGGCAGGGAACCAAGCACCTGGGCTGTCTTCTGCTGCTTGTTCCAGGCTGACTGCTGGATTGGCAGTGAAGCAGCTGAGACCATAAACAGTGTCCGTAAGGGTTGCAGAGTTGCAAGCAGTGGTCTTAATTGCTACGCCACAATGCCAGCTCCTACGTATTACTTAAAAATACGTATTTTGGCCCAGTGGCATGGCCTAGCGGCTAAAGTCCTCTCCTTGAACGCTCTGGGATCCCATATGGGTGCCGGTTCTAATCCTGGCGGCCCCGCTTCCCATCCAGCTCCCTGCCTGTGGCCCGGGAAAGCAGTCGAGGACGGCCCAAGGCCTTGGGACCCTGCACCCTCGTGGGAGACCCGTAAGAGTTCCTGGTTCCCAGCTTCGGATCGGCATAGCACTGGCCATTGCAGCTCACTTGAGGAGTGAACCATCGAATGAAGAACTTCCTCTGTCTCTCCTCCTTTCTGTATATCTGACTTTGTAATAAAAAATAAATAATTAAAAAAAAATACATATTTTAAAAGATTTAGCTATTTATTTGAAAGGTAGTTAGCTAAGGACAGGAAGATCAACACATAGAGATTGTACACCCATTGGGATAGGGCCAGGCTGAAGCAGCTATCATGGGCTGCTTCCATGGGTACACATAAGCAGGAAGCTGGGACGGAAAGAAGCACTGAGACTTCAAAATTGAGATACCCCAACATGAAGTGACTCAACTGCTAAACCAAATGCTCATCTCACATTACTACGTATTTTAAATGTTGAAAATACAATGTCTATGTTTGATAGGACATGTTCAGAGACAGGCCATGCGGGAAGTGAATCTGTAATAGTGCCTTTCAAATAAATAAATATTGTATCATCATTTACTGAATCACTTTCATGTTAAGAACATGACAGAACAAAATGATTTTAAATCAAAAACGATAATATCAAAAAGTTATACAATGAATATGTTTATAGGGAATTTAGAATAATTAATATTCTAATTCCAAGTTAGTTATAACACATAATCAAGAGATTAACAAATATTTCATTATGAATTCTTAGAACACCACAAAAAAGGGAAAATACTATTAGAATATTCTGCTAATATACCAACTTCTAAAAAATTAGCATTAACCTTAAAAATTATTTTAAAAAGTTCAATATAATCATACTTGCGTTATGTTTGAAATGAAAATTTCTTTTGGTTCTTCTCCTGTTGTATCTGAAACTTCAAATTCATCACCAAAATCACAAAACAATCGTGACCAAATTCCATGTATATCTGCACTGATGAACTGTGAAATGAGAAAAACAAGGATATATTTATGCGTAGAAAAAATAATCCTTAGCTCTCTTAGTCCCTTGTATGACAATCTCATTTACAGTTAACAGACTTTTCTAACCTTCTCACAGAACCCACATGGTTCTTCTCCCAACAACACACAGACACTGCTATCAATACTGAGATGTTTTTCTTCACAGGACTTAAGACTACCTGAAAATCTAACATGTATCTACTAGCTTATTTAATGTGCATCTTTCCTACCAGAGGACAGTTATCATGAGTAGTAAGAATTTGCCCTACTTACTCATGTAGTACCTAAAGACCTAATCTGGCACACAGTAATGCTCAGTGGATATTTATTAAATCAAACCTCCTAAGAACCACAATTTGTTGAAAGTGATGATAATTCAAGGTTTATCATTCTTGCATTCCTATTCTTTCTTCCGTTTCAACAATCTACAAACAAAACTTACACAGTAGTTTTAAAGCTGGCAACTAAATGTAACCACAAATTAAAGATAAAAACCTTACCAAAATTATCTTCATGTTCCTCATACAATTTTTTCTCTTAATTTTTAAAGATTTTATTTATTATTTGAAAAGCAGTGTTACAGAAAGTGAAAGAGACAGAGATTTTCTACCTGCTGATTCACACCACAAAAAATGTAGCAGCCAGTGCTGGGCCAGGCTGACGCCAAGAGCATGGAACTCTATTTGGTCTCTCATACAGGCCTACGTACTTAGACCACCTATCTGCTCTTCTAGGCATATTAGTAGTGAGCAAAATTGGAAGCAGAGCAGCTGAGACTTAAAAACAGTGAAGACTTTCTTTAAAAAAAAAAAAAGGCAGGTATTGCCATTGTGGCATAATGGGTGAAATTATGGCCTGAAATGCCAGCATCCCATACAGGTGCTGGTTTGAATCCCAGCTGTTTAATTTCCAATCCAGCTCCCCGTTAATGTGGATCAGAAAGCAGCAGAAGATAACCCAAACCCTCGGGCCCCTGCATTGATATGGATGGGAGTTCCTGACTTTGGCCTGGCTCTGCCCCAGTCACTGTGGCCATTTGGGGAATGAAACAGCAGATAGAAGATCTCTGTTTCTGGCTTCCCTCTCTCTAACTCTGCCCTTCAAACAAATAAAACAATATTTTAAATAAAACAAATTTTTTTTTTACATTTTATTATTATTGCTATAATTTTATGATACAGTTCCATATTCCCTTATCCCCTCCCCAATCCCTCAACAAATTTATTTCTTAGAAATTATTTGAAAGGAAGAGATTGAGTGAGTGAATGACAGAGCAAGAAAGGGAGACAGAGAAAAGGATCTTCCATCTGCTAAATCATTCCATAAACGGCCAGTGAGGAGCTATTATAGCTTCATTTGGGTCACACAGCCCAAATGAGTGGTACAGTCAAGTAACCAGGCCATTTTTTGTGGCCTTCTCAAGTAAATCGGCAGGTAGCTGAATCAGAAGTGGAATAGCAGGTACTTGAATAGGTCACAACACAAGCTCCCATAAAGAGCTTATTAAATAATTCACTAAAGAGCTTCAAATTCTAACAGTGAAAGTGTTTGTGTTTGGTTAATTGCAAGTTCTTATAAAACAATAGAATTATTACCTTAATTGGAGGGCAGTGAGAATGGCAAAAATCATTGATCTTCTTCTGTAATGGGAGTTTCACCTCAGTCAGTACTACACACTGTTGAGAACACAGAAAGTAAAAACTAGAAAATAATTATTTTTAACATATAACTTCTATGTCATTATTGTCACTTTGCATTATATTAGATACATTTTTGTTCCAGTTAAAAAAAAATCACTACCCTACTGTATCCATACTAAAGTATTTTCAGAACCATAGAATAGCAAAAGTAAAAATAACACATATAAAGGAAAACTGGCTCACACATTACATTCAATTGCTATCACAGGTTTCAAAATTAAGACAAATGGTAAGATTCTATGCAGCATTTATGCCCCTCTAATGATTAATTTGTTTTATATGTCACTGTCATGGAAATGCTAGTCTAACCATCACACTATTATTTTCATGCTAGCTAAAAAAGGTTATGAAAACTTAAAAAAGATATTTGAGGGGAAAGGAGAAAAGAGACAGCTAGCACACACACACACACCACAAACCCCTCCAATTGCCAGTTCATTGCCCAAATGCCTACAACGGTTGGGCTGGGACCAGTTGAAGCTTCAATTTTTAAGGGCATTATTTTCATTTCTAAAAAGTTTGTGTGGTCCCTTATCCCAATGCTTCAGATAAGCAGAATGCACTTTCTGGCTCTGATTTTAGAATTGACAATGTGATTTGTCAATAAGGTGTTAGCGAAAGTAACAGATATTGAGCCTTGAAATGCAATAGGAGGCTGGATTTTTCTTTTGTGTTTCTGCTATTGCATTCATAGTGTAGCTTCCTATTGCACAAGACAGATATTGGAGAAATCAGATTTTGAGGTTCAGCAGTTGAGCTTAGACGAGAACAGCTGATGCATGAGGGATAAATATGTTATTATAAATCACTGAATTTGGAGCAGCTTCTTATGCATATCATCACCACATCAGTCACATGGTATAACTGCTTTGCTAGTAATTCTTGGGCCTCTCCCCTAAAATGGTGCATTTAAAGGGTATTTTTCAAAAACAAACCTTCTACTTTGAAATTTTTTGTTCTGCTCCTCAATACAATAGGTTAAATTAGTTGCAGTCTATTAATACTTAACAATTTGCCTTGCAATTTGTCAACAACGTTTAATACAAATGGAGTACCAACCTGGTATTTATCTAAAAATGAAAGATCTGTGGTTTCACTGAACGGAACAGAAGATGACGTGACATGCACATATGGATTTAGTTCTGCAATGTGTGGAAGTACAGCTTCTGCCCTGTGAAAAGTCAACAATTAACTTTTACGAGTACTTCATTAAACAGACCTAATCTTTTAAAGTTGGACACTGTCACATGGAGAAACTTGACATGCTGGAAAACATCAATGAAAAATTTAGTAAATGTGGAAGAAATCAACACTTACTTATCTTTTCAGGTAACTATACAACCTGAAGATGTACCATCATATCCTTTAGTAAGCCAAACAATCTAAAAGTTAAGCTTCAAGCTTCTTTAGTGTCTAATTCAGCAACGCTACAGATCTCCTAATCAAAAGTTAATTTCTAAGTAGCAGTGGTTTGTATAAAAAAGCCTGACAAATACAATAATAATTAAGCATTTATCAATACTTATTTATCTATGGAGTATGAACTTCTGGTGATGAGTTAAAAAAAATTATGACCAAAGTATTTTGTATAAACAAAAAACTGTCATGATGGTATATCAAAATACGTACCTGTTTCTCATATTAACAACATCATCTTCGCAGAGAAAGAAGTTGGTTCCTAGATCCCATGCCTTGCATTTCTCTGTATCATGAATTGTAAGTGCCTGCAAAAAAAGGGAAAATGTTGAAGTTAGGAATAAGACAAGTGTATTCACTTCTCTAACACGAATCACACTTTTTTTAGATGTATTATGCAGTATACCTAGCTTGAAACAAAACAAAATCAGAGGCAAAAAAAGCATATATAACTAGATCCAAATATAACTAGATGATCTTACTAAATATGAGTTCTGGACACCTAAAAACATTTATACAAAAACTATTTTAAATCAGCACATAAAATCCCCACTCATGCACTGTGTTCCAAAAAAGAAAGAAAACTAACAAATTAGGAATGAGGTATTTTTTCTCACTCATCCTACTGGCATAAACTCAAGAAGAGTGATGCCATACTCAAAAGGTGATGGTCACTTTCACACATTACTGTTGGGAATGTGATGTGTGGTCCTTCTCAATGAAATGTGGCAATTTCCAGAATTTCCATTTAACATTTAGCCTTTGACTAAGCAATTCCACTTTTAGGAAAACATTACAAAGACATATTGAGTGGAAAAAAAGAAATATGTCCAAGGATATTAGATGCAACACTACTTGTGACTGAGCACAATTAAGGTGTCTACCAATGGGGACTACCCGATATAAAATACTGTATGTCCACAGAATGTATTTCTACCAAACTATAAAAAATATTCACCAAAGATATTTACCCACCTTAATCCCTGCAAGAACAAGATTCTTTGCTATAAAAGAAACAAGAAAACCTTAATATTAGAACAATACGTCTTCACATAAACTGGTTACATGTCTGACAGGGTAACTTCAATGTTTACAACTTAAATGCAATCTCCTCACAAAAAAGACAGAGAATACAGATTAATACAATACAAAGAGAGAAAAATGCAAATTTGTATAATCCTATCATCTCGAGGTGATTACCCTTACGATTTTAATATGTTCCTTAAGACACATCTTTTAAAGATATGCGTGGTTGCTGTCATAATGAATTAACAGAGAGAATGGGCATCAGTGGTTATTGACAGCACCAAAAGAGAAACAATGACAGTCATAATTAGTTCCAGCAGAAGAATATAACAGTAGCATGAGACAGCCTTGCCAAAGGAACAAAAACTGAATCTGATCTAATTTTCTTTTATAGGAAATACAAGAATTAAATTACTTGAATTGTGTTGCTCAAATCTGTCCAACAAAACCACAAACAAAAATACTGCTTACCAATTTCCAAACCGAGACCACCCATTCCACTTAAGAAAACATGAGACTTTGCCATCTTCTGCATTGCTGTGTCTCCGAGAACATACCTCTGTCGACTATAGGTAAAATGAAGACAAAATGAATTATTTTGTCAAAATTATTAATCCTCTAAAGTTGTTTGCAACCTGATAGTCTAGCACTAGATCCTGCCTACATATTAATTTTGGATGACTTTTCTGGTTTAAAAGTTCTTTAAATCAATTTCCAAATATGTGACACATTTTGAAAAACATACACGTTTGGCACCCACAATTTCCTTCACGCAATAGGAAATCAGTCTAGAAGTCTCTAGACAAGTGGCAGTAACACATGGCTTCCTTTTATAGTATTTCAGGCATCATGATAAGCATTTGAGTTTGTCATCTCCACATTTTCTTTATTTTTACTTGAAAGGCAGATTTGATAGCGAGAGAGAGCATAAGTGCCTTTGATCCACTGGTTCACTCCTCAAATGGCTACAATGGTCAGAACTGAGCTGATCTGAAGCCAGGAGCTTCTTCAGGTCCCCACACCAGCCAGTACTCAACCAGGGTCTGCCATGTGGGTGGTAGGGATGCAAGCACTTGTGTCTCCTTTCATCTGCCCCTTCTTAGGGTGCCCATTAACAGTAGGCTAGAATGCATAGTGGAGCTAGGACTTAATCCCAGGTTCTTTTATATGGGATGTAATCGTCTTAACCACTGCACTCACACCTCTTACACAAACAACTGCCAACTACTCAAAAAAATATTAATAGGAATGAGAATAATGCATACATTTAATTTTTCTAATTACTAAGAGGTATTTAAATTTTATGAATAGGTAGGAGTTAAAAATTCCACCAAATTCCATTCAAATCACAACCCTTCAATTACACATTTCATTACAAACTATAAGATGCTGGGCTGGTGGCATGGCATAGAAGGCTAAACTTCCATCTCTGGCATCAGCATTCCATCTGGGTGCTGGTTCATGTCCTGGCTGCCCCACTTCAGACGCAGCTCTCTGCTTATGGCCTGGGAAAGCAGCAAGAGCACAGCTGAAGCCTTTGAGCCACTGCACCCACGTGGGAGACCTGGAAGAGGCTCCTGGCTTTGGATCATCTTAGCTAAAGCCACTGCGGTCACCTGCGGAGTGAACCAGCAGCTGGAAGATTCTCTTTCTCTCTGTGTTCTGCCTTTCAAACAAAAATAAATCTTAAAAAATACAGATAAAATTTCCTAATGAGATTAAACTTAAGAAATCGAATTGACTAGACACTACTGGATGTTTTTCCTGAGGCTTCTGCAATGACAACAAAATCCTTAGTCCTACTACCTAACCCTGTTGCTGCTGAGATTTAACTTATTAAAGGTTGTAGACTACACAGCAGCAAAAATAAAAACCAGAAAATCCTTAAAATATTTACACATGGTGCTTTGAAATGGACTATTCAAGTTATTTGATAACAATGAATGGAGAAATAAGTTTCAGTTTCCATGAGGTTCTTACCTATATAACGCATCATCAATCTCCACGGGTTCGGCTGACATAACTGACGAATTTTTACTTGTACTGAAGGAAAAAAGCAAACTTGATTAAAAGCAGGTATGACAACATGCATTTTATAATGTAACATTTAATCACAAATAGGATTAACAAACTACTGAAGGTATTTATAAGCCAATACATGTAATTACATATTTACTTGATCTACCACTTGCTGTAGATTTTCCAAATGCATTAAAATTAGAATGCACTGATTGTCTGCGTGGTGCTGTGTACAGCCCGGGCCTGTTTCAGTCTCAGGCACCGCCTTATGCTCATGTGTACTGATGGAGCTAACTCAGCAGCTCTGTCCCATGGACCTTCTCCACATACATACTCCCTCCTGATAAACTCAGTCTCCTATTTACCACATCCTTTGATACAGAACTGATTGTTGTTCTGACTTTTAGATGTGGTATGCACTGTTGTTTCTTCTGACCTCCAGATGTTATATACCTACCAAAGCACTGACTCTATTCTGACATCTGCCACCACCAAATTAAAAAAGCCCAAAATAATCCAACTTCCCTTTCCAGTCTCATTTTTGATATCATCACTCAATTGGGGCTAAAATTACTATCTTCTTGCTTAACCCATTCCTTTACTTTCTCCCCCTGTGGGTCCTGTTAGCTCTAACTTCCACAGACATTCTGAATCTTATCGTTTATCATTAATCAGTGCAACACTATGGCAAACCACCATATTTCACCTGACTTACTTTAAAGACTTCGTTAACCATCTTCCTATTTCACTACTGTTCTGCCCCTTTGATTCTTCACAGAAGTCTGAATATTTTAAGATGCAGACAGACTTCATTCCCACTAACTTTCAGATTTACTTTACTCTTAAAATTCAAACATCTGACCATGCCCAATAGGGCATATTTTCTCTCTCCCCAATTTCAGCTCTACTTCTTGGTGTCTTGTCACACTGGCTGACTTGTTGTTCCTCAAAAAGCCAAGCTTGCTCTCATCCCAAAGTTTTCACATTATTCCTTGTGCTAGGTATGTCATTCTTCCATATCTCAGAATAGCTTTTTACTTGACTTACTTTTTAAAAGATTTGTTTTTACTGAAAAAGTAGGTTTACAGAAGAGACACAGAAAAATCTTCCATCCACTGGTTCACTCCCCAATTAGCCACAACTGAGCTGATCTGAAGGCAGAAGCCAGGAGCCTCTTCCACATGGCTACAGGGTCTCAAGGCTTTGGGCCATCCTTTGCTGCTCCGCCAGGCCTCTAGCAGGGAGCTGGATGGGAAGTGGAGCAGCCAGGACAGAAACAGCTACCCATATAGGATATCGACTTGCACTTGCAGGTGATTATAAGGCAAGTGAGCCATGGAGAAGTTGCACTTATCTTTTCAAACTATATTAAAATAGTATCTCATAAATAATACAGATCATTGCAGATCATGACTGGCTCCTCTAAGTCACAAACTCATTAACCTTTTACATATATTCAAATGACTTATCATTAACTGTCGTCTATGACCCACCACCTCAACAGAATGCACTGGCTGCTAAAAACTCTTTACTGTATACCAAATATCTAAAACTGTATGCAGCATTTAAAAATAATAGGTAATCCTATGCCACGCATTGTTTTAAATGGTTTAGATTTATAATTCAGTGATAACCTTATCACCTTGTAACATATGCAGTACTGTCAGCGGGAGGACAGAAGCAGGGTGAGTGGTTAACTTATAACTCACTAGAACCACAGAGTAGGTGGGTCCATGGCACAGTAATGAACCGACCCAGGCAGTGTGTTCCTGACTACCATCTTATGCTATCTAGTGTCTCATAGCAAGCAAACAAGAAGCACTCAGGAAGTATCTGTTAACTGATTTTTAGAAATTAACTTCCTACACATCAAGCTAAACATACTATTGTGACAAGGTATACGTGCTGGAGTCATGCATCATTTATAGCAGTGTGTTCCAAATTTTTCACAGGACAGCATACAAAGAAAAACTAGATTTGCAGATAACAGAGGGAGAGGGAATTAGCCTGGAGCATTTGGACCCAGGCTACCATGAGAGCGGAGTTCAGTATCTTGGCAAAAGCACAATGTGTTCCAAGTTGTGGGGCACTCCAGTCCTCTAACAGGGCTCTAAAAACAATGAGAGCATGAAATTCAGGTTTGGAATTCAACTGCATTAGCCTGGAACTGGTACAGAAGCACCATCACCAAGTTTCATCAACTTCTAGCCAATTAAATTGATAACTGTTACAGAAACACTAGGTTGCTGCTGAAAGCAAACTTAAAAGATAGCTGTGTACTAACAGATATGAATACAATGCATACACATACAGCCACACGCCCAGTTAGTCAAATGAGATTTGCAATTACAGAGCTCCTGCAGTCCCAGCCCAGTACGCGTTCACTTGCTGGCTTCCCAACATGGGGTGGTGGTGGAAAATAACGGTCTGGATAGAATTCTTATGCATAAATGAGAAGTGCCACATTACAACTTTCTATCACTAAATGATATGACTGGCATTTACTTATCATAAATGGACAACCCCAGAAAATCAAAAACACAAAACACCTACAAGACAATTAAAACTGCTTAAGGCTGAAGAAATGTTCATTGTAAAAGAGTTATTTATTTGAAGGGTACAGTTAGAGGGAGAGACAGAGCTAACTTTTATTAGCTGGTTCACTCCTCAGAGGGTCCCCAAATGCCACAGCTGGGCCAGCATCCCCCCCTCCCCCACAGGAAAAGTCTGGAATCTTCTTCAGGATCTTCACGTGGGGCCCAAGCACTTGGGCCACCTGCTGCTACTTTCCTCTTTAGGGGGGGAGGGAGCTGGATCAGAGTTGGGGCGGTGCTGACCTGCCCCCACTTGTTGTGCCCGCAGGGATCTGCTACCCTATGAGCCCCCTAAGTTTTTCTTAGTCCGTAACAGTCTCTCAAGAAAATCTGGCAGTGTTGCAGATAACATCTTGGTCCCCAGAGCATTCTTTCAGTCTGAAACTGGCTCAACAGCTACAGGTTTGGGCCAGTCTCCCGTCCACTGACAACAATGTAACTCATCACCTGCATCTCGGGCAGAGCGAGGCCTGCACGGGGCAGCAGAGGCCTCAGCCCTGGCCGGAGGGCCACCGACTCACTCCCGCCGTCCCCTCTGGCGACAGTTTTCAGAGGACGCCGCTGCAGGCGGGTGCACACCGGCACCCACAGTTCTCACTCCGCCCCGAGAGGCCACGGTCCGGGGCCTGGCACCAGGCAGGAAGCCCCGTTTCTAACACTGTCCTCGGTCGGGGGTCCCAGAAATTCGATGAACTGGGGGGGAAGGGGACTGCCGGACGCGACCGGAACTGAGAACGCCCAGGAGGCGGCGGGAAACGGACTTCGGCCGGCGAGGGCCGGGGCCGCCGAGGCCCGAGCCCACGCCGCCACACCCACCCGTCGCGTCCCTCCAGCCTCCCGGGCTGGCTCGGCGGGGCCCCGCGGCCTTCCACGCCCTCCCTGGGCCGTCCGAGGGCACAGGAGCAGAAAGCCCGCCCGACACGCCTGTCCTCTTCGCACTCACAACGTCCTCTCACCTGCCAGCCCCCCAGGACGAACAGGACGCCGCTTCCCCCCGAGGTACCGCCACCGGCTCCGACTCCATCGCCGCCTCAGACGCCGCGCCGCCACCGGCTTCGAGAAGACAGGAGGGGGCGGGGCTGCGAGAGGTGGTCAAGGGACGGGTGTGACGTCATCGCGGGGTGGGCCCGGAGAGGTGCGGAGGCCGCCCCGCCTTCCCGGCATCCTCTGGTGCACCGCGGCTTCCGGTTTGGGTGTGGTCTCCGGGAGGTTGGAGGTTCAGGTGGCTGAAGCGGTGGCGGCGGCTGCGACCTACGGAGAGACGGACGTCAGAGGAGCCCAAACACCAAAGTTACACTGCAGCCAGACCTGTGGGACTCTAGGAACCCGCGAGATTTTGAAACCGAGTTGCAGATGCTTAGGAATCTAGTTGCAGAAAGGGAAACCTGGGGCCCGGCGCGGTGGCGCAAGTGGTTAAGGTCCTCGCCTTGCACGCCCGGGATCCCATATGGGCGCCGGTTCTATTCCTGCAGCCCCACTTCCCTTCCAGCTCCCTGCCTGTGGCCCGGGAAAGCAGTCGAGGACGGCCCAAAGCTTTGGGAACCTGCACCCGCGTGGGAGACCCGGAAGAGGCTCCTGGCTTCGGATCGGCATAGTACCGGCCCGTTGCGCTCACTTGGGGAGTGAATCATCGGATGGAAGATCTTCCTCTCTGTCTCTCCTCTCTGTATAACCGCCTTTCCAATAAAAATAATAATAATAAATAAATCTTTAAAAAAGAAAGGGAAACCTGCTTTCTTTTATAAGGGCTAGCAATAGGGACAGCTCCAAAGTTCCTTTATGGGGTTTAAAGGCGTTACTCGTTTTAATAAATTTGGCTTAGAGCCACGTGTGAGACACTGTCACGGATTTGATAGGAGCCTGTGAGTTTTGGGGTTGAGAGAAAGGACCTTGGGGGCAGTACAACGTACTGGTCGAGCAGCCAATCACTGTTAGGTTACAAGAGCAAGTTGTTGAAGGGTCCCACTTCTTATTTTTAAAGATTTATTTATTTTTATTGGAAAGTGAGATATATATAGAGGAGGAGAGACAGAAAGATCTTATGTCCGATGATTCACTCCCCAAGTGACCACCATGGCTGGCGCTGTACTGATATGAAGCCAAGAGCCAAGAGCCTCTTCTGGGTCTTCCACACAGGTGCAGGGTCCCAAAGCTCTGGGCCGTCCTCGACTGCTTTCCCGGGCCACAGGCAGGGAGCTGGTTGGGAAGTGGGGCTGCTGGGTTTGGAACTGGTGCCCATATGGGATGCTAGTGTGTACAAGGGGAGGACTTTAGCTGCTAGGCCACCGCATCGAGCCCGGGTCCCACTTCTAATTTTGTTAATTATAGTTATAATTTCTTAATTATAAGAACAAGGAGGTGGACAGAATTACATTAGGATTTGTCTTTCATTTTAAATAACCATATGGTTATTTGAAGAAACGGATGCAGAACTTAAAAATCTGACGTTATGTTCTGACTTTAGGGATTATAATTGTAATGTTTGATAATCTCCATTACATTTTCTTCCCCTGCCCTGTGCCGCCAGAGTCCAGGAAGAACCGTTTTATCCTTTCTCTCTCCATTCTTCTTTTCTAAATGCTCCTCTGCAAATGCCAGGAAGCTCCACTTTGCTCCCCTGTGGAATAGGTTTATCAGTACAGTTGTGGAACTTTCTCCATAAAAATGCTTGGGTTATTATATTTTTTCTTTCAAGATTCTGCACTACCATGTGGTTGATCCTATGTTTATACTAGAGTTAATATGAATGAGCAGCTTTGGGTGGCTTTCCCACTAGACTGTGTCAGTTGAGTGTGAGATGACTGGGTGGTGATCAGGCCAAGCTAGACAATGCCTGCTTGATCCACTTCGGAATCCAGAAATAGAAAACAAATGAAGACTAATTTCAGAAAGCGGTTAGGTATGATGGAAAAAAATAAGAGGTAAGAAGACTTAAGAACCAGGAGGAGAAGGGTCTGGTGAATTTATGTTGTGAAGAAATATTTCTGCAAATGCGGTATTTGAGTTATAACCTAATGATGTGAGGAAACGTGAAGCTAGAAAATTGCCGGAGTCCAGCTCCAGCCGAGTTCGGAGCTCGAGAAGGGTGCATGGATTAGGCGTAGAGAAAATAAACAGATCACTACAATTCCAAGATCATCGTGGACGATGCAAGAGAGTTGTCCCCTTTATTAATACAGAAACCCTCACAAGCTCTGGCACAGACTTTTGATGTCATGGTCAAGTGGGTGTATCCCAGAATAATTCTGCCAGTTGTTTCACCTAATGACTCAATAGAAGTTCCTACTACAATTCTTATTCTACAACTCAAAGAAAAGGAGAACCTAAAGATCAAGGAAAGCGTGAAATGCTAAACACAGATCCCTTCATTAGCCTAAGGTCAATGTGGACAGCCAAGACAGCATGAATAATTAAAGGCCCTTTGGTAAGACCTTATTATTGACATTAACCTCCAAGCTCACACTAATAGTAAAAAGCCAGCTCCACAGCAGCAAACAATGCCTGAATGGGTTACAGAATTCTTCCACAGGGCAGTCCATGCAAAGGAAGGTGGAGCTGCATTCAGGTCCCTGTAGAGACATCTGCTGGGTCCTGCCATGCAGTGGGAAGTTCCTTGCAGCCCTGCCTGCCATGGAACAATACTCTCCACACCTTTGTGTCCCCCATATGCACTACATGGACCCCAGCAGAAGACAATGTTAGAAGGAAAGATAGCTGTAACCTTGTTTGTTTTGTTTTCTTTAGCGTTTGGCATCTTCTATGTATTAGTTGTCAACAGCTTGGTGGGATTGGAGAACTCTGGGACCCTCCACCTTGGACCACTCAGCTGGTGTCTTGATGCAGCTTCTGGAATTCCCAAGCAGCTGACCTGTGGAACTGTGAGCTAAAGAATGTGTTGTCTACCTAACCCCCTCTCCTGCCATTTTGAAATACCTAAGCAGGAATTTTATTTTTTCCTTTGCATCAGCACAAAACTAAGGATGCCTCTTAAATCCGGGGTTATTTTAGGTTTGGTGATAATCATGTATGAATGCTTTTCTTTGTTAAACGTGAAAGTCCATCAAGAACATAACTGTTTCTGACTCATTGCGAGGAGGGATTCCACATTCCCTGGAGTCATGGGATACCTTACTCTGCAAAGGAAAAGACAGATCTGTTACAGGAATTTGAGGGAAGTATGGTGCTTTGTTGATAGTCTTAAAAGAAAGTATGAATGGGCTCAGTATTTTTTTTTTTCTTGGAAACTCCAAAGTTAAAATAGATGTAAAATGCCCCCACATACCCCGTGTCTGTGCTTCTGCTTTGTGGCTGGAAATAGAGGCTGATTCTCTGTGTCAAAGTGACTTAGATCTTCTACCCAAGATTGAGATACTCAGTAGCATTTCAAACAGTAAGGCTTGGGAGCCACACATGGGTTTAGAGAAAGAATTCCCCTGAGTGGAAAGTGAGGTGTTACTCAGAGTCGGAGTGTTCAAGGTTTGGGACACAGTTAGAGCATTTTCTTAAACAAATGTTTGTTAAGTACACATGACTTTATCTGAGTGTGCTATCAATAGCTGATGAGTGACAAAGCACATGTTTGCTTTTTTGACCCGAGCGTATTTTTAGTTTCTCACAGATTGCAGTGAATTTTTTTGTAACTTCAGAGAGCTCCCTTCTCTGTCTTGTTCAAAATGTGGGTGAATGATTTTTCCTTTTCCACTTTCGTTAGGATCATTTCTCTTTTTTGAGTTACATCATCTCTGTGCTGTGCTGCCTGTGTTCTTATAGGCAGAAATGCAGTTACAGCTAAAGGCAAAGCTCCATAGCTTCATAGCTTTATTTTAAAAATTTGTTTTATGTTTACTGAAAATGCAAAGATAGTACAGAACATTTGAGAGTATTCCTCCAATAATACTATCTTATATAATTATGGCACATTTGTCAAAACTAGGAAATTAGCACTGCTATAGAATTGTTAATTAATTTATTTTATTTGGATGTCATCAGCTTTTCCTCTGTTCCAGGATCCATTTGTATGTGCAACAGAGGGCTTTACATGTTCCAGGGAGGGTAATCAATGCTGATTAACAGCACAGAAAGCTGTGTATCTTGAGCAGTTTGACACTTGCCACACCTGTGCTAGGATGTTTGCGTGTCACACTTTGCTTTTGCTGCTTCTCTGCATGCAAGCAGATATCTCCTTAGAGAATTTACCTCTGGCCATTCTTACCGACTTAGCCCAATGGTTACTCATCTTTTTTTCAAATCACTTGCAACTAATAGGCTACCTCCAAAAGTTTATGGGGAAATAGAATATGCAATGAATCATAGCAGAGACATGGCGATATACTTTCTTTCTCCATTGATCATGATTGTTAATCACTGTTTTTGTCATACTAATATTTTCAAGAAAAACTTTGTATGAGTAGAAAGTCTACAGGCGAAGAAAATGCAGCAAAGTGTTAAAATTATTATGATTTTAAAGCTTAGAATATTAAACTTATTAAACTTGTGTAAAACTTATTTAAAAATTCAATGTAGCATTTTCATACCATGTATTTTTCATGACCTTTTGAAGTCCCTTTGCACTTCAAGGTATATCATGTTTGCATTTGTAAATGCATTTTGTAGTTGAAACCCTCTGTAATAATGTGGCTAGATTATAGTTAGTAAGAGAGAGCCAGAGTGTTCAAGATAAGCTAGTAGAGACATGAGCGAAAAGACTTAGGAACTTGTAAGTAAAAGGTTAACTTTAATTCAAAATCAGGAATGACTTCTTTCTTTCCTTAAGCTTATTTCCTCTTTGTCACTAATTCTCCCTATACTGTTTGATATCTCTATATTATTCTTTTTGCTAAACTTTTACTCTTGTAGAGAAAAATATGTAAAAAGAATATAGACATACATGAATTTTTTTTAGACAAGGTCACATTTGAGAGGAAAATTTAATGCATCTTGGTAATCTAAGTTGAACACAACAGATGTCCTCTTCAATCCACATCTCATAGTCTTTCCCTATGACATGTATGCTTCAGAGTACTCCTTCTCCTTCCTCTTCTGATCTTGACACACAATCAACAAAGGAATGCTTGTCGTAGTAGACCTGTGGTCTAGGCAAGCCTAGGCCGTAGCTATGGTTGCAGTACAACTGCCTTCACGGTGATAGTATCTCCTGGGACTGCCGTAGGAGTCTGTAAGTGACACTGACTGTGAATTCAGTGGAACACTGATTTATAAACTAATCTTGACAATGGGAATGCAGCCTTCATGTTAGTGGAAACTACATCACAATGATGTTTTCCTCTGTGTGTGTGACATTTATCACTACAAGGGTCACTCATCATTTGATTGGCTGGCTCAGAGCAAGTGTAAGGAATTTCTGCAACAGAAAATGGATGAGCTCTGAACTCAGCTGGAGCTGGTCTTTGGCATCATATAGGCAGTGAATTGTTGTAGTGTGACATTTTGTTCAGGAATTGATGCTGGGCTTTCTCTGTGATACCACTATCAACTCCTCAGGATTTTCCGAAGTTACCCTCCCGCACTAATTAGAGCAATAAGAAATATGCAAGACTTGATGGGACTCTACAATGTTTTAAGTCAGTGATTGTTTTCACTAATGATCAGTGATTGATGCACAAATATTGGAAAATGAAAAGCCACTCCCAGACACAACTAAGAAAAAGAGCAATGAGGCTTCCCGGAGTTTAATCTGAAGATTGAGTACCTGTTTAAATTTGTGGCACATATAGTCTCTTTTGTTTTGGGAAATTGGTGGTTGTCCGCAAGATAATGCTGTCAGTTTTCTGATTAAAAAGATCATCCATTCTCTCTCTCTCTCTCTCTCTCTCTCTCTCTCTCTCTCTCTCTCTCTCTCACACACACACACACACACACACACACACAAAGAGCTAGATAAACTACCAGGTTGCTGCATGTTCAGAGCAATTGAGCTCTGTCCCAGAAAATGAATCATGACCTTTAAATGCGCAGGATGATCTCTTGCTGTCTTTGCTGGGATTGGTTCAAACATTGTCATGTGTCCCTCTTTTGGCCTGTTTGAGAGGATCTGGAGAAGGGCTCCATAATGAGACAATGCCTTTTCTTTTGCCTTTGAGACTTCCTATGGTCACAGCTAACTTCCAATCATGAGTGGAAAGCCCAGTGGAAGTGGAGAAAGCTTTCTAGTTCTGAGTAAACCAAATTCTGCCACATGACATGGAAAACACAGACTCAAGTCTGTCGTTTCTGTGTCTTATAGCAGAAGGCCTTGTAGCCTGAAGAGAGATGCCAAAACACACAAGTACATCTAATATTTATTGTATTTTTCACATTACAAAAGAAATATAAACATACTGTGGAAATTTGGAATTACAGAAATTCATAGGAATAGAAGTTTAAGAAGGATTCAGAAATACCAATATATTAACATTTTCTCATGTATTTGTTATCCCTGTGTTTTCATTTTCTTATGTAACTTTTAAAATTACAGTAATTTTTTTAATTTTTCAAAGCATTTTAATTTATTTCTTCAGGTATTCTGCTCTGTTATCCAAATGCCCAGGATGACTGGACCTAGCCCAGTGTGGAAGCCAGGAACACAATCCACGTATCCCACAATCCAGGTATCACAATCCAGGGTGATAGGACCCTAAGTCCTTGAGCTGTTTCAGTAGCAGGTGACTGACGCTGGGAATTGAATCCAGGCTTTGCAGTGTGGGACATGAGTGTCCTAATCGGCAGTTTAACTGCTAGGCCAAATGCCCACCTCCAAGCTTCACTGTTAACTTGGGTGCAGGGTATCAAGGCTTTGGGCCATCCTCTACTGCCTTCACAGGCCATAGGCAGGGAGCTAGAAGGGAAGTGGAACATCTGGGACATGAACCAGTGCCCATATGAGACCCTGGTGCATGCAAGGCAAGGACTTTAGCCACTGGGTACCAGCACCCGGCCTGTTACTATGTGTTTTTTAATAGACTGAAATTGAGTTAATGTAATTCTTGTTCAGTTAGTTATTAGTTTTCATCAATTTTTTACTAAAATGTGTTCTAAAAATAAATACAATTTGAAAATACTTTTATAGGCTGAATAAAGGAAGTGGCAACCAATATAAAATCTTAGCTGTCTAGTAGCCTGAATTCACTCTGCAGAACATTTCCTTTTTTTTTTTTTCCCAAGGAATTTTCACCTTTAATGTAACTGGAAATAGGATAAAAGACTATAATAATATCAAATATGAACTAGTCTGTATCAAGTGGATTGATATTTTTTTCAAAAGTCACATTTAGGGACAGGTGTTTAGCCGAGCAGTTACGATGCTGATTACCTTGTGTAATCACGTCCTGTATTAGACGCCCCGGTTTGATGGCTGACTCTGGCTTCTGAGCAGTGCAGCCCCCACCTGCTCTGGGAGTGACTCAGTCAGCAGTGATGATTCCTGCCTGCACTGAGCTGCTGCCTCCCCGCTTGGGTCCCACTCCAGCTGCAGCCTTTGAGGAAACTGGGGAAGAGAAGCAGCAGATGGGAATGCTGTCAGCCTATGTTTCTCAGATAAATTAAAAACCAAAAGACGTTTACTTCTGGGCTATGAATTTTAGCTTAAATCCATGTCTGCATTATGCTCACATAGTTAATGTGTGAAGTTTTCATTACATTTTAAACTTTCAGAATTTCTCATGGGTTCCTACTAGCCACAAGGGGGACTTGAATTGAGTTCCTGGCTCCTGGCTTCCACTGGTATGGTGGCCCTGGGTGTTGCAGGCATTTAAGGAGTAAACCAGTCTGAGAGCTCTCTGTGTTTCAATTAGATAACAATTTGGAAAATGTTTCTCAGATAATAATGATTAAACATTTTGAGGTAACCTAGTTTTAATAGCAACATTATTATGCATTTATAAATCTAATGAATACATTCTGAAACAGTTTTATTATAATCAACTTCCTTATAAACATACAAAATCAGGTAGAGAATCAACCATTTTGTGTGTAATAAGCTGCTTTGGGAATCTCATATAGTTTCTAAGTCCCTTCTCAGGATGATGTTATAAAGTATTATCAATAAAACCAAAGCAAAAACATTGAAATATAGTTTTGTATGTAGGCCACAAGTTAGGGACCTCTGCATCAAGACTGAATAGCCCTTTGGTTGATTAAAAATAAACAACACAGTAAATATCTGAATAGAAGTTTTGCGAACACCTACGAATTAAGCCGAGAGATATTCATTGCACAATGAGTAATAAAGCCCTTAGATTGTACCATGTATGTATGCATTATTTTTGCCTGTAAATCCGGAAGTAAAAGTTATTGTAAGACGAGAGTAAATTTAAAGATATAGAATCTTGCAGAAGATCATTATTATTGCAACTGGTCTATAATCCTCTACTGTTTAGAAGAATAACAGATATTTTTATGAGTATCCAGGCCAAATATGAGCATGTTAGTACCTTACAAATCTTCAGCCTTGTACAGTTCATCTGTAGAGTTGAGCAATGAATTGGTTAATTAAAGGAATCAGTTTAGTAAAAAAAGAAGAAAGAAAATGTACAAAAGAGGAGATAGAATGGAAAATAAAGTTGCTGCATTTTAGACACAGTTTGAGTGCATTCAAGGGTTCATGGGTTGAAGTTTAATTCTACTTGTGAACTGTTAAGACAGAGTGAACTTAATCAACCCATCATTTTTATGGTTTGGGTCATTCAGAGCAATTAAAATAGGACCACCGGGATGGAGACCCCATGGTGGAAAATTAGTGAATGTATAAGAGAAAGCAACCAGAAGACAACGTGCACAACTCCCTTTCTCTTGCAGTGCCCTGAATTTTCTTGGGAACCTTCCAGCAGGAAATCCGTTTTCAGAGCTAGCCCCTGGATTTTGAGCAACCCAGGAAACGAAAAAGCAGAACAAAGTAAAAGAAAGCCCAAAGACAAACAGAAATCCTAACACAAAGAAAAAAAAGAGCTCTTTTTGTAAAGTAACCTGGCTGCAAGCGCTTTATCATAGTAGCACAATATGGAATGATACAGGTATGGAAGAAGAAAAAAATTACAAACACTGCAAGGCTGAAAGTATAAAAGGAAGAAAATAAGGAAGGACTTGAAATCTGTCAGCAATTTACAAAATTTCACCTGCCTAATAGATTTGGAGGCTGTTTTGTCTTTTGTGACTCTTATCTATCATATAAATATTAAGTAAAGGTTTAATTGCTTTTCAATTCCTTATGTTTTCCTAGTAAATGAATATTTACTCTTATTGCTTTCACACTGTGGCATTTTTCACGGAAGGGTTAGACACAGGCCTCTTAAGTAAAAGATTGTTGTGTGGATGCGTTTTGGAAACCGTAGTATTTAAGGTGACTACTAGTCGCTGACAGCTTCACATTTGTGAGGAAAGCAGTTTTCTTCCCTCCCTCACACTCATGCTCTGCTTTGTATGATGTTCTCCCCCAAATTCCTTTCATGTATCAAACATCTTTTTTGGTCATGCACTTGCTTAACTTTTTTTCCTAGAAATGTATGTGTTAGGGATTCAGTGAGATCAAGGGATAGGCAAACAATATCCTACCTTGTTAAGAGCAGTTATGCATAAAACATAATTAGCGTGGCTTTTCTTAATTATATTTAAAATATTGTTTTCGACATTTTGTTCTACAACTCCACAGACTTTACAGCTTCCAAGAATGTAAAAACTGCTGTGCAAATCCCCGTCCTCACATTCATTGTTTAGCAAGTTAGCTAGGCCTCTTAGAGCCTGTAGCATGCCAGTGGGATGAAATAGGAGTATTCATAGTTTTGTCATGTCAGAATGCTTTTGAGGCTAAAGAGAAAATTAACATTTTTTTTTTTTTAAACCACAGGAAGGAAGTGGGTCTCTGGACAGTGAGCATCCATCTCTGTTTTCTATGTCACTTTATGGCAGATTGCTGTCACTGCTCCTCTGCCCCCTTTAAAGAGAAACTGACATGCTAAGGTAAGGTCTGTGCTGTGATGTCTAAGTTTTTTTCCCCTTTAAGCTGCGGTTATTTTAAATATTTTTGCATCATTACATAAGGAGAAAGTAATAATAAATCCATCTAATCTATTACAGAAAATTAGAATTGGCAGATGATAATAAAAGCATACTCGGTAGTGTTTTTTCCTTGAAAAAAAAAATCTTGTTTTCTTCCTACAGCAGACACTGACAGTACAGTCTCTGAAAGGATTAGGATGATAGTTTAAGGTTAACTCTTAGCTTATTTCCAGGCAGGTAAGCTGCAGCCTTGCTGCTTGTCATTTCTCAGTGAAGAAATTCTGTGCCTTGCCCTTCTTCAGTGACTTTCAGTTTGCTGCTTACAGAGAGAAATATCCATATATAAGGGGGTCAAAGCATGGGTTCAAAAAGGCAAAGAGAAAGAAAAAGTGATTAACTGGCTCAGACACCTGGTTTAACATTTCAGGATCAAACCAATACCAGATTCCCAGGACATAGTAGGGAGTCCAGCAGACAATAAACGAAGTGGCAAAAGCAACTGTCATCTTGAGGGTCCTCAGTCGAGCTCTTGGTACATTGTTCTTGGATTGATTCAACTGTAGTTCTGTTAGATAAAGAATAGTTGTTACAGACTGGTTTTCTAACAAGATCCAAAAAAAAAAAAAAAAAAAAAAGAAAAACCACCAAAAGGAGATGAGAATTACATAGTCTCATAATACATGAATATAAATACATGAATATAATGTGAGAAAATTCCCAGTGTTTTTCATAGTGCTCATTTCTTTGGAAAGTATATTTTTTATGCCAAGTTTTTTTTTTTTTACTGTTGAAAATAAGTAGAAAACCTAAAAATGCAATTGCTCTTAACATTTAGTTTTTACCAAATTAATCTGGGTTTGAAATACAGGGAACTAGAATTCTTAAAATGTAAGTTGGAGAGCATAGACAGAAGTTGAGCTGAGTTGAGTTTGGTGTTACACCGAAACGTGCTCACTCAGTGTCTCTGCCACTTGATGAGAATCAAGTATGGATGCGTGTGCTGCTTCAAATGATCTACTTCCGCTGTTTGCTTCATTCTAGGAAACTTGTAATTTCTTGATCTACAATACACCTTGGAAGTTCACAGGTTGCTTCTCTTGGAAGAAAACTTTTGGTATTAATGGACTAACTGCCTTAAGTTGCCTCTCCTGAAGCTGAGGGCTTAGTTCTCTTTATTTTTAAAAATTTGTCTAAGACAGGGAGAGGCAGAGATCTTCCATCTGCTGGCTTACTCCCTAAATGGTGCTTTTGACCAGACAAAACTAATTGCCCTAAGAGCCTTGCTCTTTATATACATTCTTTCCTTTCCTTTTTAGTATCTGCAAATTTCAATGGCATGAAAGCAATAAAACAATCAATAGAAACAATGTATTTAAAAAAAAAACAAAACAATTTTTTGAGTGGCCAGCATTGTTGACATATCAGATTAAGTTGCTGCCTGTTGGGCTGGTATCCTATGTGGTGCCAGTTCATGTCCCAGTTACTGTACGTCCAAACCAGCTTTCTGCTAATGACTTGGGAAAAGCAGTGGAAAATGGTCCAAATGTTTCACCCCTATGCTCACATCTGAGACTCAGAAGGGGCTCCTGGTTTCTGCCTTTGGCCTGGCCCACTGTTGGCCACGGCAGCCATCTAGGGAGTGAATCAGCTGACCTCTCTCTCTTTTATTCTTTCTCCCTGTATCTCTTGCATTCTTTCTCTTTCTCTCTCCACTCCTCCTTTCTCCTCCTCTCAGTGTAAATACATGAATACATCTTAACAAAAACATTTGGACTTGGTAAAATGAGCATGTATAAACATGCCCATTTTAGAGACACTTGAAACATTCTGTGTTGATCCTGCTTTTGAATTGTCACATCTAATTACTGGTTTACTGTTTAACTTCAGAAAGGCAGATTAAAGTATTTACTAGGGTTGCCTTATTTACCATGGTTTCCCACTTAGCACGGTTTCAATCAGTACTGACTAGTTTATACATATTAGTTGAAAATGTATTATTTGATTATTTCTCCCTGCTTCTGCATGTTTTGGTTGTGCTGTTCCTTCAGTGCTCACATTCATACTAACCATTGTTGAGGATTTATCTTTCTATTCTCCTTCCTATCCAGCCCTTAGAGAACGGAGTTTTTCTAGGATAAGATTTTGAAAGAATTATATGTATGGAATGGATATGATATTTTTGAAATTTCAAATAACATTTTGTGCTGGGAGGTACAAACTGCCCAAATATCTATTATAGAACTTTACTCTGATTATTTTTTTTTGAGAATATCTGCTGAGAATTGCCATGCCATAATAAGTAACATTATTTTCATTTTGGATTGTGTCAGATATAACTTACACATGATACCATTAATGACATTTCTTTTGCATGCCACATAACCATAATTGCACTTATTTAATTCATAAATTTTAGTTTTGAGAAATGTGCTAGATTGTTGAAGCAAAAATGGTGTAACCACATCTGCCAAATTTACGTGAATCGGTTAGCTAATCAGTAATATTCCATAATATATGGACACAGAGCACACATATTTTATATTATGAGGATATAAAGGATTTGATTGTGGAAACAGTTGAAGGGATACAAAGTAAAAGTAGGAATTCCGGCTGTCCATGCTTGCAAATGACATGCTTCCCTATATAGGAGAACTAAAGGCATATTGGAACTCATAAGAGACTTTAATAAGCTATAGCATATAAAATCAACAGACAAAAATCAATAACCTTTTTATGAATAAACCATTATATGACTGAGAAAGAAGTTGTAAGATTAGTCCTATTCACAATAGATGAAAAAATTTAAATACCTTGCAACAAATGTAATCAAAGATGCAAAGGGCTTCTATGATGAAAATTATAATTTTTAAAAAGATTTAAAAAATTTTTATTGTAAAGTCAGATATATAGAGAAGAGGAGAGACAGAGAGGAAGATCTTGCATCTGATGATTCACCCCTAAGCAACTACAACAACTGAAACTGTGCTGAAACACAGGAGTCAGGAGCTTCTTCTTGGTCTCTCACACAGGTGCAGGGTCCCAAGGCTTTGGGCTGTCCTCGACTGCTTTCTCAACCCACAAGCAGGGAGCTGGATGGGAAGCGGGGTCATCAGGATTAGAACCAGCATGCATATGGGGATGCTGGCATTTGCAAGGCGAAGACTTTAGACAATAGGCTATTGTGCTGGGCCTGAAAAGTATAATTTTTAATGAAAAAGATAGAAGACACTGAAACATGGAAAGATCTTTTATATTCATTCATTAGAAGAATTAATATAATCAAAATGTATATAGAAATTTGTAGATTCAGTGTGATCCCAATCAAAATACTTATGATATTCTTCACAAATCTAGAAAAAAATGATGCCAGAGCTTATAAGAAAACACAAAAGACCCAGAATAGCTAAAGCAATCTTTAACAACAAAATGAAGTTGGAAGTATCACAGTATCAGACTTCAGGATGTAATACAGGGCAGTTGTAATCAAAACAGGCTGGACTTGCAGCAAAATTGACATGCAGATCAATAGAACAGAATAGAAATTCCAGACATTAACCCACACATTTGCAGCCCAGTAATTTTTGAGAAACAAGCTGAAATAAATCCAGGGAGAAAGGGCAGTTTCTTCAGTACAGAGTGCTGTGAAAATTGGATTTACATGTGCACAAGTATGAAAAATCCCCTACCTTAAACCTCTTACCAAAACCAATGCAAAATGGATCGATGATCTGAATCTACAACCTACCGTCAGATTACTAAGGAAAATGTCAGGGAAACTGTTCAGAATATAGGCATAGGTCAAAACTTCTTGGAAGGGCCTGGCATGATGGGTCGTTTGGCTGATCTTCCACATCCAAGCTGGGATCCATTTAGGTGTCAGTTTGTGTCCCAGCTGTTCCATTTCCCATGCAGCTCCCTGCTTATGGCCTGGGATTGCAACGGAAGATGAACCAAAACTTTGAGACTGTGCATCCTTACGGGAGACCCAAATGAAGCTCCTGCGTCCTGGCTTCGGATTTGTTCATCTCTGACCATTGTGACCACTTGGAAAGTAAACCCGCGGATGGTACATCTTTCTGTCTGTCCTTCCCTCTGTAAATCTGCCTTTCCAATTAGAATAAATTAATCCTTTTTTTTTTGTAAGAAGAAGGCCACTTGGAAAAGAGTCCAGAGCACTGGCAATTAAAATAAAAATAAGCAAATGGCATTAAATCAAGCTAAGGAGCTTCTGTACTGCAAAGGAAACATTTAACAAAGAGGCAGCTAGCAAAATGGCGTAAAATATTTTAAAATGCAAATAAGAGAATTAATATCCCATTTCTATAAAGAGCTCTAGAAATCAACAATAACAAAAAGCCTAGTTAAGAAATGGACAGAGGATGTGAACAGCTAATTTTCAAAGACTGAAATACAAATGGCTAACAACATATGAAAAAGTGTTCAGGATTACTAAGCAAATGCAAAGAAAAACCACAGTGAGGCTTCACTTTACCACAGGTAGAACAGCTACCATGCAAAAAAATCAAAAAGCAATAACTGTAGGTAAGGATGGGTAGGAAAACATACCCTAATCCACTGTTCATGAGGATGTAAACTAGTACAACTAATCCAGAGGACAGTATGGAGAGCCTTAGAGAGCTAAATATGGATTTTTCATATGACTGGCCATCCCATTCCTGGGAATTTACCCAAATGAGATGAAATCAGCGTTTAAGAGTTATTTTTTGCACGCCAGTTTATAGTAACTAGAAATGGCATCAACGCTGATGTCCATCATGGGATGACTAGATAAAGAAAATGTGAAATGTGTGTGTGTGTGTGTATAATGTAATATTACTCAGCAATAAAAGGAACAAAATATTTTGCAACAAAATGAATGAATCCAACTGTAAATCAATATGCTCAGTGGAATAAATCTGTCCCCTGGTTTCTCTTATCTTTAGTAATTAGTATACAGATTATAAAAAAACTCTTTGAGCAAAATGGACATTTTGAGGATTAGTTATGACATTCAGCCTTTGTCTATATTCTCCAGAAACTGTGTGTGTGTGTTTTCTTGCACTTGCTATTTGTTGAATTATTTGCCTAGTGGAGAGTTAGGCCTAGGCTTGTGAAATGAACAGTAATTGTGCCATGGTAAGAATTTCATTTAAAACATTAACAAGGTAGGATGGAGTAGGTTGGGGAATGGAGGGGGAATAGGATGGGATGTGTCACTATTTTGAAATAGAAATTTTTTTTACCCTGTATAAAGCGAAATAATTCAAAGGATAGAAACAAAACAAAAAGAACAGTATGTGATGATAGTTGCGAGCCACTCTGAGTATTTCTGTTCAAAAACTGTCCATTTCACTAAATCTGAGGAATACATACTGTGGGGATCTTGATGAAGGACACGTGTCAGGGTGAAGATGATTTTTGCATTGCAGATCAGCATGATGAGAAGAGGAATGAGGAAAAGGCAGCTGAACGTAAACAAGTTGTAAAAGGCTTGATGCCACCATTGTGGAAAACTGCAGTGGGTTACACATTGAGAGAAAATTTCCGTCTGCCCAGTGCCATCTGCTAGGTGGAGCATCCTGAAGATGTATAGCTGTGTAAATTAAAAAAATGGAAATACAAATGTCATGCTATTTTTCTTTCCAAATAATATTTGAATTTCTTCCCTCCAGTATTCTATCCTTATAACATGCTGTCTAAATAACAAAAAACAAAACAAACAATAAAACTAGAATCCCTAATCATATCCTTTTTTTCCCCTAGTCGTAACTGAAGCTTTATTGGAAAATCTGCTCCTGGGCTCCCTTCACACCGAGTGGAGGGAAGATGGAGAAGGCAAAAAAGAGCAGCTGAGATACGTGTTTGGGAGTTTTTACTCCTCTAGACACGTGGGCTGGCAAGGGGCTGTCTATGCCCCAATTATGTAGGGACTGTCCATTCAGGTGTGCCATTGGTCAGCTGGAATCCTGCCAGGCTGATGATATAACTGGCTCCTGTGGCCCCTCCTGTTCTGGGCTGAAGCCTGGGCGACATACTGGGTCTGGAGCCGATCCAGCCCCTTGCCTCCAATTCCCTTGGTAGTCATCATTCCAGACTCTTGTTAATAGGAAAAGAGGCGATGAAGTCGTTCTGGCTACTTTCTGTTGGAGAGGGGCGTAGTCCCTAACTGTGGCCTGGAGAGGGTTCTGTGGGCACCAGAATGTAGGGGTGGAGTAACAGTTGACAGTGACCCATGAGGCTTTGTGGAGTTTTTTCTTTGGAGAACCTTAGAAAACAAGGGGCAATTGTTAATAAAAGGCCTATAACTATTAGTGGGGTTAGATAGGCATGAGCCAAGTTACTAGGGTGGGGGATTCCCAGACGTTAAAACCTGAATTTTTGCCCATATTGATCACTTGTTGATTAGAGATTTTTTTCCCCCAGTTTCTACTATGCCAGATTCATTAACATGATAGTAACACTGTTTCTGTAGGAAGGCACAGGTTTCCCCTTTGCTTGTGGTCAGAGGATTCAGGGCTAATCGATTCTGGAATGCCATTTTAGCCAGCAAGGTGATTTGTCACTGTAGGGATACCAGGGACTGGGTTGAGTTTTCTATTGCCGGATTGAGGATGCATGGCGCTTGGTAACCTTGATGATGGTGTGACCCAGACCTACGCTGAGGCCTACTGCCAGTAGGCGTTTCTCTAAAACTATAACTAGATGTTGACTTTTTAAACAATGTTTAGGAAAGTACGAATGTATCTAGAGGAATAGGAATTTTGGGGGAGTTGTTTCAGCCACAACTTTAAATGTTATTTGTTTTCTCACTTTTAGGTACATTAAAATGTTTCTCCCTAAATATGAGCACATAGTTGAATATTATTTTAGAGACAGACATTCCTATTACAGTGACATTTGCTTTTAAAAATGATACAAGTGCATGAGCAGAGTTCACAGAAAAGATGTAAATGTGGCCCTTAAACAAATGAAAATATGTTCTACCTCACTGAATACAGTAGAGGTGTCTACTAAAGTTACTCTGGAATGATGTGTTTCACTATTTAGAATGGCTGCTGAGCCTGGAGCATCTTCCAGGGCTCCGCTGTGAGTGCAGGGGCCCAGAGCTCCTTTCCCAGACCCTAGAGGGAAGCCGGCTTGGAAGTGGAGCACCAGGGACAAGAACAGGTGCCCACCTACTGTGCAGCCTGCTATGCGGTGGTGCTGGCTCCAGGTCCGGGGATATTTTCTTCTTGAGGTGTGGAGAAAAGGAGTATAGTTAAATTTTAAAAGAGAGTGTTATAAAATATACTATAGCACAAAAATAATCCTTTCCCTCTTATTTGTAATTAAAATGTTGGTTTCTGGGTTTAGATCTTGTTTATCCTCGAGGGGAAGTGTAATATTGAAATGATTCCACTAGAGGGAGCATGGTGATTATAGTATCACTAAATCAAGAGACTTGAGTAAGTGCATTCAACTAATTTTATCTTGTGATCCTCACCAATTTTTTTCCGTTTTACGAAGTGAACCTTTCACCTTTCCATATTTTTTGCAAGCTGACCTTGTTAAAGTTCATTTTTGAATTAGTCTGTAGGCATGTTACATCTTGAAGTCCTCAGAATGTTGCCTCACATAGGACTGGACAATCTTTCTTTCTTTCATAATCTTGTCCATAAATTGGTTTGCTTTAGTCTGGTTTCAGTTTATTTTGTCTCACAAGGCGATGATTATTATAATTATGACTACAGGGACCCACTTAATTTTCAGTGCTTGCTTTGACCTTAGGTTAGATTTCCTTAATTTATCTCTTTGTTTTTTCCTTAGCCCCAGTTCTTATCAGTGTTTGGTTTTATTTCACCTTAAACAAAAACATTATGTTTTACTTCTTCATAATCAATTACAGGTGTTCTTTTCTTTTTTTTTTAAAGATTTATTTTTATTATTTTTTCATTGGAAAGGCGGATATACAGAGAGGAGAGACAGAGAGGAAGATCTTCCGTCCGATGACCCACTCCCCAAGTGAGCGCAACGGCTGGTGCCATGCCGATCCGAAGCCAGGAGACTCTTCCGGGTCTCCCACATGGGTGCAGGGTCCCAAAGCTCTGGGCCGTCCTCGACTGCCTTCCCAGGCCACAGGCAGGGAGCTGGAAGGGTAGTGGGGCTGCCGGGATTAGAACCGGCGCCCATATGGGATCCTGGGCGTGCAAGGCGAGGACCTTTAACCACTTGCGCCACCGTGCCGGGCCCTGGTGTTCTTTTCTGAGAGTATTATCTTTAGTCCTCGATTTTACTCCCCATTAATTACACTATTAACTAATCTTTTCCCAAGGTGGTATCTTCACATGGTGTGCTTGGGTTTCCTTAGATGTAAAATAAGTTTGTAAATTGCAGACTGATGGAAGTGTAACTCCTTATGAAGAGTTGTGACATTATGGGAAAAATCAGTTGCGGGGTGGAAATTGGGGGAAGGGGAATCCCAGACTATACACAATTGTACGATAAATTTCAAAAACAAAAATTAAAAAAAAAAGTTTGTAATAGGCTCTACCTCCAGGAACTATTGTGACAATGACATGAGTTTGTCATGTAAAGTACCTGACAATAGTACCTGGCACAAAGTTAGCACCAAATATATCTTATTTTCATGATTAAGATTTGTGTGTCGATGTGCCCTTATTAATGCAAACCATATTTTAAAAAGTTCTTTTTAGCAAACCACATTTTTAAAATGTCTTTTGACCATCTTTATTCACTTTAGGCTATTTCTTATTTTCTTTTCTAGCCTTCTTAAGAAATAAAAGAAATATAAAAGATTACTTAATTTGGTATAGTAGTCCAAAGCTCTAGCTATAGGGCAGATAGGCATAACAACATTTGTATGTATTAGACCACACTCTTGGGCATGTTGTATCTTTGCAGGCTTAGTTTCTTCATATATATGAATACTTATGACTATTATTTATCATCATCATCATCGTCATTGTTATGGTTTCTGTTAGGAGCAAGCTACTGCTATATTGTATCATGATGCTGGTGTTCTGTAAATGTGTGATAAGTATTTACTGAGTCTAAACCTCTTAGCAAATTGAGAAGTACATTCTATGTGACTTCTCTGTGTGTTAGGGCAAGCCTCCACATATCTTTAGTCCGCACAGCTTTATGCCAAACACTAAGGAGTGGTTCGTATTTCTTGCCTGCAGGCCTTAGTTAACTGTGGAATGTGAAAGCTGTCAAAAACGTGATGCTGCATATTTACAGAGATAAGCTAGGGATAAGAACTCTTTCTGTAAATAATCTACTCTCTGGAATTCTGCAGTTTTAAATGACTTTCTTTAGAAACCATGCCATGTCACATCCAGAGTGGGCATACCTGATTTAGGAAATGTTTTCCTGTCAATTTAGTCTTAGATCAGGGCTGCTCCCACAGCGTGTTCTCCGTTTTTTCTTTCAAACCCTTCCTCTCTCCCTTTGCTTGGCTCCTCCACCATCCTCCATGTGTACTAACTTCCACATATGAGAGAGAACATGTGATATTTGTCTTCTATGTCTGGCATATTTTGTTTAGTATAATGATCCATTCATTTTGTTGCGGGTATCTGGATATCTTTCTTTTTTTGTGTGGCATGTAGTTGTTTGTTGTTTATTTGAAAGGAGATAAATACCTTTTTCGTCAGTTTAGAGATTAACACAAGAAATTATAAACAAAAACAAAGAATAGAAAATGAGGTTTTTTTTTTTTACATGATCGAGTTACTATTCTATTCTATTATTTTATTTTATTTTTGATGTTGTTTGCATAGTTGAGACAGATGCATGCCTATGTAGGCCACTGATTAGGGTGGGGAGGGTTGGGAGGAAGGTGAGTGGAACAAGTGCTTCCAATTTTTCTTTTTCTCCTATATCTGCGGCAGGGTGTGGGGGCTGGTGGGGGCCGAAAGGAGACCACTCACTGCTGCCAGACTCCATTGACAGCCCGGGAAGGGATGGCCTTTTGGTGTCACCTCAGAGACCCTGCTATTCCGAGGGTGTTACCTGAGTGGTTGTGACAGTTCTGAAACATTGGTTTCATTGTTCCAGGATTGGGAAAAGTCTTTCCAAGGTCTACTGTTTGACCAAGTCCACCTGAGTGTACCTGCACTCTTAGATATTTGCTGTCAAAGCTTGGCCAGGAGAGTTGTCCAACCTGTTTTACTTTCTGATCTTTGACATGGCACTGAACGTCCTCTGCTGGTCTAAATGAGCCAGACGTCATGTCTCCTGCGTGCCTCTGGACATGCTGTCGATTGCACAAGCATGAGCATCTGAGAATGCTCAGTCCTGACATGTGCACTTCAAGGTCAGACCACATATCTTAAGATGTTCCCCATGGCCAGTTTGAGTCCAGTGATTGAGCTGGGGAGTACCCTGGAGAAACCTTGCCTGGGGTGATTCCAGACCTGACTCGCATGTGTGCCACCTAGTGAGGGGTATGGTTCAGTCTGTCATCTGCTTCAACCTATACACACATCAGTGAATGCTGCCTGGTCAGTTCCGTCCCCAGTCCCAACTCCTATACCAACTGATGGGTGCTATGTCCTAGCGCCATCCAGCCAGGCACAAACCCGGTCCCAAACCACACCAGTGGGAACTGAAGCCTAGTTTGACCCATAATTATCCTCACCAGGCCCACCCGCAGTCCCAGTTCCTGCACATGCCTGTATGTGCAGCAGACTACTCTAGTCCATCCCATATCCTGTCTGTCTGGCATATGTGCCTATGGGTTCTTTGGCTTAACTCGGCTTGACATACCCCCACACTTGGCTCACACACATGCTGACAGGTGCTGCCACCTTGTCCATCCTGGCCCACCCCGCCCTGACTCTCATGCACACTAGGGGGCGCTACAGCCTAGCAATATAAATTGGTCACACCAGGCTATGTCTTTGTCAAATGACTTATTCAAAGAGCTTTGTTAAGCAAAATATATACTTACTGTGTGTGAAAGTCTGGAAATAAAGAGACTCTTCCCATCTCTACCCATCAAAATATATCAGTCAAACGGTTGAAACCTCTTTTTATTTAGAGAGCTAGTAGATAACTACAATTAAAGAAAAAAATGGATTTAATGAGAAGACAGCAGTCTAACAGGCTAAGTGACAATGGGAGTAATTGAATCCTTTTCAATCAGTGTTTTTCAAACTAGAGGATATATCCATCAGTGAGTTGTAAGCAACACTAAAAATGATAAAGAATAGAATATTTATTTCTAGAACACTTTTCTTAGTTTCTTAAAGTCCGATTTGATCTCTAATGGAGTATGTATTTGGACTGTTGCCATAATGGTTTGAAATCACTGCTTTCAGGGGCCTGGTGCGGTGGCACAGTGGCTAAGGTCCTTGCCTTGCACACTCGGGATCCCATATGGGCGCCGGTTCTAATCCCGGCAGCCCCGCTTCCCTTCCAGCTCCCTGCCTGTGGCCTGGGAAAGCAGTCGAGGACGGCCCAAAGCTTTGGGACCCTGCACCCACATGGGAGACCCGGAAGAGGCTCCTGGCTTCGGATCGGCATAGCATCGGCCATTGCGCTCACTTGGGAAGTGAATCATCGGATGGAAGATCTTCCTCTCTGTCTCTCCTCTCTGTATATCCGCCTTTCCAATGAAAAAATAATAAAAATAAATCTTTAGAAAAAAAACACAATGGAAGATGGCTCAAAATTTTTTTTTTTTAAATGAAATCACTGCTTTCAAAAGAGCTGGATATTAATTCTCTTATTTCTGGAAAGAGAGCAGCAACACATCTTCTACTTACTCTGTGGAGCAAATAGAAGTAGCAAAGTAGCAGCCAATCAGATAAGATCAGCTATACGAAATCAAGAAACTTCAGCCAAGTGCTTTATAGATCCAGTCTTATTGAAAGTAATAAGTCATTTGTTTAACAAAGTAAAATAGCGTCATCCTTTCTTGTATCATAGTAAATTTCTTTGGTTGAATAATGTCTTGACATGAGTCTATTAATGTGTCTTAATTTGAAATTAGCTTCATAATTTTTATACTGATATACATAAAGTATAATATTTTCCATTATCTATTATTATTGTGTTAATTCTTAGGTAAAAAATAACGGAATTTAAAAATAATTAACAGGTTATAGCTTCAGGAAAATATTTCATGGACAATGAAACTGAACTTGTCATTCAATTAGTATTACAAAATTGGCTTTCTTCTACTTCTCTGCAGTATCTTAAATTAGCAATTGCTTCTGAGTCAGCTTTACTCCTTACATTTCCTATGTCATGTCCTAAAGCAAATACTTTTACATTTTCTTACAGCCTACTTATCATCTCCTGTCAAATAAAAGGACAGCAGGCAGGCAGACAAACTCTCTTTATCCTAACTAGTTCAGTGTTTTATACGTTTTAAAATTATCCTTATTTTATCAATAAAGACACAGACACATGGAAGTGAAGAAATTTGCTTAAGGTAACAAGAGAGTCAGTATTAAGCCTCACCCTCTAACTTCTAGACTTGAGATGCTAACAGGGAATACTGTACGTGCTGCTTTTGGAAAGCCTTTCACTCGAACTTAGGCAGGATATTCGTGATTACCATGTCCTAACAAACTGAAGAAGGATGCATTACCTGTGGTCCGGCGAAGAGACTACTGAGGAGCCAGGCAAGACCAATCATGGACTGCTTCAGTTTGTGGCTGCTTTTCACGGCAAGGGGCCTCGTGATGGCCAGGGAGCGGTCCAGGCTGATCACCACCATCATGAAGGCTGGGGCATACATGGAGAACAGCTTCAGGTAGCTGAGGACTTTGCAGAGGAACTCTCCTGCATACCACTGCACTGTGATATTCCACATTCCGTCCAATGGCATGACAATCAGCGTCTCCAACAGGTTGGCCAAGGTCAGATGTTTCAGAAGCACCTTCATTCTAGAGACTGTTTTCCCTTTCTCTTTCTTCTGAGTCCACTTCTGGAGTTTCAGCAAAAAAGAAGCATTAAAGGTTGTGGAGAGGAGGAAAAGGAAGAAAGTAATGGTCACTCGAATCTTTCCAGATAAGGTCAGGGTGGGGAGGTTGGCCTGCATCACCAGGATGCTGTTGTTGATGGCTAAGCAGTGATTCTGATTCTGTTCTGAAGCAGCACTGTTGGCCATATTTCTGCAGAAAGAGAGCTTGGAGACTGTGTTCTGTATTTCTGATGGTTTAAGTGAAGCAAAAGTCCTACTTTATTTGTGCCTTCACTAGATGAAAACATCATTGTATCAGATTCATGTCAGATTGTATGTCTGAGATATTTTAGACTTTCCATGAAAGATCAAGGTGAACTTGTTTTGTGGGTTTTTAATCTGACAGAGTGCTAAAACAACACATGCTAAACACATCCTGAAGGCCGCCTGTAACTGGACTGCTTCAGCAGATGGCCTGGTTTCCACAACAATTTTGCTGAGTGAAGAAAGACACTTGAAGCCTAATTTTGAATTTAAGACATTGTGATGTAACTCAGATCACGTTATGAAGAGATTTTTCTAAGTAAGTGTTCTAACAGCAGCAGAGTTTACTTGCAGAAAATACTAAGGGAAATCCTTGATCTGATCAAAGTCTATTGTCTCAAGAAATCAATATATTTGTTTAGAATATTTATTTTTGAAGCACACGATGTTGCTCCTGAATACAATGTGTGAATATGTTGATTTAGAACTGAAAACATTGGGGCCAGCACAGTGGCATCACAAGCTAATTTCCCTGTGGCAAAGGCATCCGTATGTCCCGGCTACTCTGCACTTCTAATCCAGCTCCCTACTTGTGACCAGGGAAAGTAGTAGAGGATGGTTCAAGGCCCTGGACCACTGTACCCACATGGGAGACCCAGAGGAAGCTCCTGGCTCCTAGCTATTGGCTTCTGGCTTTGGATCAACTTAATTTCAACTGTTGTGGTCATTTAGTGGGTGAACTAGTGGATGGAACACCTCTCTCTCTTTCTCTGTGTCTCTCCTTCTCTCTCCCTATTTTTCAAATAAAAATAAATATTAAAAAACTCAAAACATCAAAAATCCTGATAACTGACTTTCTCTTCTTTGAGAAAAATATACAATGTATTAATGTTATCAACAGTCACCATACTGTGCAATAGAATCACAGAAGTTATTTCTACGTAAGTATAACTATATTCAATAATCAATTTTTTCACCTTTATCCCATCTTCTCCCTTTACTGCCCCGGTGTCTGGTAATCACATTATACTTTTTCCTTCTGTGAAATAACATTTTTTTTTAAGGTTCCACAGGCATGGATTCATGTGGTACTTTCTGTACTTCCTGTATTACGTATCATAGTGCAATACCCTCCATTTCCATGTTATAGTGAATGACACGATTCCATTATTTTAATGGCTGCGAGCATTCCACTGTGTATATGCACCACAGTTTCTGTATCCACTTATAAGTGGATGGACCCTTAGGCTGACCCCATTTCCACCGGACATGATAATGTCGAGGTTCCATTGACAAAGTGATTTTATTTCCCTTGGATATAAATCCACAAAGGAATTCTAGATCATATAGTAGTTACAGATATATTGTTGTTCTGCTTTGGTTTGGTTTTGAAAGCTCCATGTTGATTTTCACAATGACTGTATCAACTTTTGTCCCCACCAGTGGTGTGTGTAACGATTCCATTTTTCCATATGCTCATTAGCATTTCTTATTTTTTATCTTTTTTTTAAAAAAATAAGTTGAGTAATAGAAGAGACAAAGACAAAGCAGATACACAAAGAGAATGCTCATCTTTTGCTTCACTGTTCAAATTCTTGCAATGAGTTGTCTAGATGATGTTGAATTTGGGAATCAAGAACTGAGTCCAAGTTTCCCATGAGGGTGGCAGGGATCAAGCTACTTGAGTCATTACCTGCTGACTCCTAGGATGTGGTCTGCAATTGCAGGAAGCTGGAATCAGGAGAAAGAGACAGGAATAAAATCCAGATGCTCACTATGAGACACAAGCATGCTAACCATGAGGCTAAAAGTCTGTTTCTTTTTGGATAAGACCTGATCTAACTGGAGTGAGGATATATTTCATAAGGGTTTTTGATTTGCATTTTCCTGGTAATGAGTGAGTAATAGTGACCACTTTTCTATGTACTTACTGGCTATGTCTACCTTTCTCTGAGAAATGTCTGTTTAGATCTACTGCACATTCTAAAACTAGACCTTTTTTGACTATTGGTTTGTTGAGCTCCTTTTCTGTCTTACAACTTGCAAGTATAGTCTTCCCTCTTGTAGTTGTCTCTTCACTTTGCTGATGTGTTCCTTTCTTGTGCAGAAGCTCTTTAGTTTGGTATAGTCACATTTGTCTATTTTTGATTTAGTTTGATTTTGGAATCTGATCCAAAAAATTCTTACATATTCCAGTGTCATAAAGAAATTGTTCTAGTAGTTTCAGCTTTAGGCCTTACATTTTTTAAGTCCTTAATAATCATTTTAAGGGCCCAGCGCAGTGGTTAAGGTCCTTGCCTTGCATGCCCAGGATCCCATATGGGCGCTGGTTCTTATCCTGGCGGCCCCGCTTCCCATCCAGCTCCCTGCCTGTGGCCCGGGAAAGCAGTCGAGGACGGCCCAAAGCTTTGGGACCCTGCACCCGCGTGGGAGACCCGGAAGAGGCTCCTGGCTTCGGGCCAGCATAGTATCGGCCATTGCGCTCACTTGGGAAGTGAATCATCGGATGGAAGATCTTCCTCTCTGTCTCTCCTCTCTGTATATCCGCCTTTCCAATAAAAAAAATAACCATTTTTAGTGTATCATTTTATCCTAATGGTTAGACTATTATCCATGCTTTTGTTAAAATAAGGAAAATTGAGGGTCTTTTTATTATAATCTTTTGAGTATTGCTTTTTGCTTACAGTTGTCTAGATTTTGTACCTGCTCTAGTTTTATGGTTTACTAGATATTGGAGAGAGAACTGTTTTTTTAAAATTAAGATTTATTTATTTTTATTGGAAAGTCGGATATACAGAGAGAAGGAGACAGAGAAGATATTCTGTCCGCTGATTCACCCCCCAAATAAGCACAATGGCTAGAGCTGAGCTGATATGAAGCCAGAGCCTCCTCTGGGTCTCCCACGCGGGTGCAGGGTTCTAAGGCTTTGGGCCATTCTCAGCTGCTTCCTCAAGCCACAAACAGGGAGCTGGAAGAGAAGTGGGGCAGCAGGGATGAAAACTGGCTCCCATATAGGATCCTGGAGCATGCAATGCAAGGACTTTAGCCACTAGGCTATCACACCGTGCCTGAAAGAACTGTTTAAATACTATTACTGTGTTGATATATGCTTAAACATAATATAATATGGATATTTATGTTTGGTTTTATTTTTTTTAAAGATTTATTTTTATTATTTTTTATTGGAAAGGCGGATATACAGAGAGAAGAGATAGAGAGGAAGACCTTACATCTGATGATTCACTGCCCCAGGCAGCCACAATGGCTGGAGCTGAGCCAGGAGCCTCTTCCGGGTCTCCCACGCGGGTGCAGGGTCCCAAAGCTTTGGGCTGTCCTCGACTGCTTTCCCGGGCCACAGGCAGGGAGCTGGAAGGGAAGCGGGGCTGCCTGGATAGAACCGGCGCCCATATGGGATTCCGGGGGTGCAAGGCGAGGACCTTAACCACTTGCGCCACTGCCCCGGGCCCTATGTTTGGGCCTATCTATCATTTCATGTTAGGACCACTTGGAAACTCTCTGTGTTGCTATTTTAGCTTTCATGGTAAGTGATTGATAGTATTATGAACCAGTACTGGTAGAACTTACCCTGGGATTTTTAAAATGATCACTTTGATTTTTTTTATGATTTGCCTTTATGGAAGCCTAAACAAGAAGAACATCATAGATAAAGGAGAATATATTTACCTCAATTCATATTCATGGTTTACGTGTTTATATTGTCTTACAATCATGTATTTAGCAAACAGCTTCTAAGTGTCTACTGTATGCACTCTCCTAGACTTTACTGTTGAAAAACAAGGAGCACAGCTTTCAGGGCCCAAGGAGCTCAGCTGGTGCTGCAGATTATTATTATTATTTTTTAAATGTATTTTGATTTTGAATTCTGAATTATGTGGTACGATTTTGTATAGGCTGGGATTCCCCCCAAACTCCCATCCCTGACAGATTTTCCCCAATTTACTGCAATGGTGTAGTCCTTCATAAGGAATCATAATTCTATCAGTCTCTTATTTAAGTGTACCCCGACATTATTGGTACAGACAATGTCAGACAGTCAAGCATCCCATTGTCTACACATGTCCAACAATTTCATTGGAAATCCATCTTTAGTGCAGAAGCAAAGATGCATGTTCCATTATATCCCCACATCTGTATATGATAGATCCCAGTACTACACCACTATACATTTCCATAATTAAGAAGTCATGAAACAAGGTCGACAACTTGTATGAGTTAAAACAGCCACCAGCACCACCACCACCACAACAACATCAACAACAAATTACAGCACCATGAAAAAAAGCGCCACTGAGTAACCAACATGCCGGAGACCAGCTCCAGCTGACTGAGAGCTTGCAAAGGATGTGTGGATCGGCGAGATGATAGGAAGAGATAAGACACGGACCACTGTGACATGATGCTCATAATGGACAACTCAGAAAAGTTGCCTTCTTTATTTATACATAAATCATCACAAGCTTTTGCACAACATCCAATTGTTTCATTTTTCATTACATCATGGTTATGAAAATGCAAGAAGCAATCCTAAAACATATTTTTCTATTTCAAAGAAAACATTTTTAACAAACAATTACTCATTGAAACCTGTAGTCACCTGGCTGAAGCCAGGAACTCCACGGTTGGCAGAGCATGCAGTTACATAGTGACAAGTAGTTTACTTATACTCAAAATCAATTTTTACTAAACACAAACTACTATTGATTAAAATATTAAGGATACAGAATTAAAAGATCATAAATGAAAGGATTTTATAAAAGCATATAACATAGATTCTTTGCTAAATCTTATAATCAAATCATGCATTAATTATGGTCACCTTCACCTAGTGCTGATTCAATTGTTTTTATTCTTTTGTTAAAGGGCAGTGAAAGGGATCAAGGCAATTCAGCTAATCTACAAACAGAGGGCCTTTACAAAAAACTTCCTTTCATCTATATAAACTATTTTCTTTCCCTAACTATAAGTGCCAATATAAGATAGAAATTTTTATAAACTGTTTTCTTTCCCTAAATATAAGTGCCAGTATAAGATTGAGATTTTAAGCCATTTTGAGGGGATTTGTTTTGTTTCCTTTTATAAAATGTCCCATATATTTTTGCTTCCTTGTGGTAAGAAACTAAAATGCTTCACATCATGTGTTGTAACAGTTCGAGGTGTATGGTAAACAAACTCTTTGTACCTCCATGATTGCAATCTATTCAGGATATTATCAAGCCATTTCTTAAGGAAAACATTACTTGTACTAGGGCAAACTTCAGGACAAAAGTGGGCACATAACAGGATGTTTGGAAACATAGTGGGCTCAATTGTACTATTGTGTACTTTTAGCTGTGTGTCATAGCCTTACCATTACTAAAGGTGTTTTTATCATAACATGATTGATCAATTTGAGGTGTCATACCAGTTACAGGAATCACTTCACATTAGCAGAAAAACAACAACAACACCTTCAGAAGAATTCTATGAAACATCAGAGAGGTGACTGAGTTCCATACAATGGGTGAGGCAGCAATGAGGTGACCAGAGACATTCTGCCGGGCCTTGCCATGCAGTCAGAAACTCCTCGCAGCCCTGCTAACTGAGGAGCGGTGCTCATCATACACCCATGCCATCCGACCCAACTGCACAGCTCCCCACACCAACACATGAGTAACAAAACGGAAACATAAAAGTCTTGTGGGAAAAATGATACCACCATGTAATTCGTGAGCCAGTGATGAATTCGACAAGAAAAAAGAAATTATTTGGAATAAGCAAAACTGAATAAAAAACATCAAAACATGTGCTGATCCGAAGCCAGGAGCCTGGAGCCTCTTCCAGGTCTTCCGCGTGGGTACAAGGTTTGGGCTGTCCTCGACTGCTTTCCCAGTCCACAAGCATGGAGCTGGATAAGAGCAGGGCTGTTGAGATTAGAATCAGTGCCCATATGGGATCCTGGTTTCTACAAGGCGAGGACTTTAGTCGCTAGGCTATTGCGCCAGGCCCAGAAGCAGGGTGCTTGAATTTGATTCAGACATTTCAATATGGGATGTAGATGTCCCAAGCAGTGGCCTAACCCACTGAGCCACAAAACCCATTTGTAGATGGCAATTCTTGTGCAAGTGATTTGAGAGGATGCTCTGAGGTGATTCCTTCAAGTATGTGGGGGTGAGCAGGTAGGGCCGAAGAGAAATGGAACCAACCATGGCTTCATCTAGCCTAAGTCTGATCACACATAGACACTGAGACATGATTGGAGTGATGGAATCGCCACTCCATTAGTTGTGAACTTCTGTATTAGTTACTCATTGGCTGAGGGCCACCTGTTAGGTGGGAGGAACTTTTCAGGCACATCTGGGTGGTGATTCCAGTAAACCAATGGCAATTCTCAGAATAGGGTGGTTGTGAGCCCCTGACAGTCAATAGGTAGTTGAGGAGGGTTCATGTTTGTCAAGTAGCCTGGATAACCACTCATGTTCATTGCAATCAATATAATTTCATTCAAGAAAACTGTAGAAAATCATTATTTGAGGGCAACATCACTCCATATGGAGATAATAAGTTAAACCTTATTTTCATAATGAATATAATATATTAGAAAAAACACTATTTTGGAAATCAGGAGGTCCCAGGTCTGTTGTGGGACCCTCAAACCCCTGTTTCTCATGGTTAGTTCTTGTGAAGTTCGTAATATGGAGTTTAGAATGTTCTCTGCCTTCAAATTAATTTTGTATTATTCTCATTTGTAGCAGACAGTCTACTATTCATTAAAATGCTTTTCATTTAATAGATGTGTCTTATTTAGTTCAATCACTGATTCTTTAATTCATTTGCTGAATAAATATTCATTATATAACAGACTTCTAGGTTATAGGAATGGAATGTAGAACAACAAAGAGAGCTTACAATATCATAGAATTTGCAAGTGGAAATAAACATATTGTGCCTGAAAGTGTCTGAGAAACCCTTAAATGCATTTTCCAGCAATGTAAATACACAGTATGCTTAGTCCCATAAAGCAGTAAAATAGCCCCAAAGAGCAGTAAAAACAATACTCTCATTAAAAATGAGAGAAATCAAAGTCGGAAGTGAAAAATGTCAGAAAAGCTCATAAATTGTAATAAAACTGACCCTACCGCACATTGGTTTACCTGGTGAGGAAGTCTGTGAAATCTGAGAGTAAACAATCAGAAAGACGCTGGAAGGGTGCTAGAGAGGTCACCTGGGGGCAGCCACAAAGGCCTGGGGTTTAAAAAGCTGAAACAAGAAAATGACTAAGAAACAAACCTTGCCAGAGAATTTATCTGGGGGCAGCCGCAGAGGAATGCGGTTTAAAAAGCTGAAACAGGAAAACGACTGAGAAACAAACCTGAAGTTCAACAAAAGTGTACTAATAGTACAAAAGTGGAGCTGATGGAGAGCATATGCTTAATAGGGCAGAACATACGGTTATATCTGTGTAAGCAATTTTAAGGTAGCACATAAACGTAATAATCAGTGGTTTCTAGATTTGGAATATTCTTTCTTATTTAAAATATTTAACTGAAAAGCCAAGACAACATATATTTAATATCTATAAAGTGATGATTTGGAAGAAACACACATATACATAATGTTTATTACAGGTGAAAGGATAAACACAACCGTTAACATCCATGCTGTACATTGAAACCTGCCTCTCCTGTAGCTCAAAATGTGTACCCTTTGATGAACATCTTCCAGGCCCTCCAATTTCCCAGCTCCTGGAAATTGTTCTTTTTCTACTTCTATGGATTCATCGATTTTAAGTCACTACATGTGATCAATTCATCACTTAATATTTGTTTTCCTGGGTCTGACTTCACATGGCATGATCTCAAGGTTTATCCACATTGCTGCTCATGATGGGATTTTCTTCTTTTTATGGATGAATAATACTCAGCTGAGTGTGTGTGTAATTTTGCCAATTCTTAAAAATGTTCATTTATGTATTCGAAAGTCAAGTTATGGAGAAGGAGATCTTCCACAGCCTGGGTCACTGCCCGCATGCCCATGAAGACTTGGGCTGAGCCAGGCCAAAGCCAGGAGCAAGGTGTTTCATCAGGTCTCCCATGTGGGTGGCAGGGTCCCTAGCACTTGGCTCATCTTCCACTTGTTTTTACAGGCCTGTATCAGACAGCTGTATTGGAAGTGGATCAGCTGGGACTTGAATCAGAGCCCACGTGGGATGCTAATGTCACAGGTGGGCTGCAGCTTATCTTTCTTTGCTGCAATGACAGCCCCTTGGTGACATTTTCCTTATTCTCCAGCAGTTGTTTGCTCTGTCTTGGCTATATGAAGAGTCCTGCAGTATTGTGAGGCTGCATACACCTGTTTAAAATAGTAATTTCATTTCTTTTGGTTATGTACCCAGTGGTAGAATTGTTGGATGGTATGGTAATTCCGTTTTTTGAGGCTCTTTCATACTGTTTTCATAATAGCCCAACCAATTTACACTCACAAAACTACTGTACAAATACGTCCTTCTGTGCACTCCCTTGTCAGCACTTAGATTTTGCTTTTTGGGAATAGTCATCTTAGGTGATATGTTACGAAGGTTTTAATTTGTGCTTCCACGATGACTAGCAATGTCTAACATCTTTTTGTGTATCTGTTAGGCATGTGTATGTCTTTGGAAAACCATCTATTCAGGCCATGATGTGGCTTGGATATGGCTTATGTTTAGACTTCTTCCAACCTTGCCCTTCCGCTATCCCAAGGTTAATGTTTTGAAGGTTTGGTCCTTAGCTGGATGTTGTGGAAACACTGAGGAGTGGCCCAGGAGAAAGTCCTTAGGACAACACCATGGTAAGAGTTAAGATGGCTCTCTTGAGAACCCTGAGATTTCAAGAAGCCGACCTCACTGGTTTCTTACTGGGCAATGTGATATTTTACTTTTGTGTAAGTTTTGCCTATCATGAAGTTCTAACCAGAACTGAACATGTCCTTAAATTAAACAAACCTCTTTTCTTTGTAAGGGTAGCCTGCCTTTTATATTTCATTGCAGTAATGAAGATTAGACAAACATAAGCTCTTTGTACATTTTAAAATCAGTGTTTTTACAATATACTTAGTTGTATGAATGCTTTGTGGAGTTTAGGCATGTCGTTATTATACCCTAATAAGGTACATGCTTTGCAAATATTTTCTGTAGTCTCATACTTTGGCCTTTCATTTCTTTCATTTTCTTGGTTGTTCTTTTGTATTGCAGGATCTTTCCATTTGGTTTTGTCCCTGTCACTTAGTTCTGCTCTTGAGATTTTTTTTTCTTTCACTTTTTTTCCTTTTACATTTGTGGTTTTGGTGTCATATCTGAAAAATAACATCCTAGCCTGAACTCTAGAAGATTTCTCCTTGATTCCCTTTTAGCAGATTTACAGCTTTATGTTTAAGTGTTGAATTTACTTTAAGAGACTCTACAGTTGCGTTGCTGATACTCAGGAAAGTAACTTCATTATTGTTGTTACTGCTTACTGTTTCTGTGTGCAGAGATAAGCAGAATCTGTTACACAATGTGTCATGCAGCTCAGTTCACTTAAGTTAGCCTAATTAAGGGGCACATTCCTAAAATTTCAAATATATCTGTCTTAATATTAAAAATATTTTCTAAGTTAATAATAAAATATTTTGTGCTCTTTTTCCATATGAATTTTATTCTGTTTATATAAACAAAGAAATCAGGTAAGGAAGAGTACTGCTGGCTTACATATAACTTTTTCAAAGGTAACACAATATGTATAGCATGCAATTTTATGAGTTTTTATTGACACATGAAAACTTAGAATATTTACTTATTATGAGTTTACATGATTTTGAATAAGAATGTATTTATTATGAAAGCAGCACATTTTGCATTGGATAATAGGTGGCTACACATTTCACCAACAAAAATCAGCAGAAACTATATTGCATGGGTTTTGATGTTTTCTGTTAGTTTCATCTCTGGAAAACACCTTCTTCTGATTAAATTCTTCATACAGTAGCATCATTTTCTGCAAGAAGTTCTTGATTTTCATTTCTTCAGCTACACGTTAGTCATTTAGTAACATGATATTCAACTTCATGGTGTTGTTAATCTCTTTTTTCTTCCTGATGTTGATTTTGTTTTGTGGCTTTTCATTTAAGGGAATGTATTGTAGCTGTATAACGGAGCCTGTCATATCTAGTAACATGTTATTTAACTTCATGGCATTGTAAATTTCTATTTTTCTTTCTATTGTTCATTTTGTATTATGACTTTTCATTTGAGGGGATGTACAGTAGCTGTGAAATGGAGACTAACATCCAGATGTGAGGATACAATGTAGTATGCATTTCTACTTCCAGACAAAGATGGACTTACAATGAAACTGTTTACTATATCTTGACAATAGGATGCTGGACTCCCTGCCATTGTCCATGCCCTCAATGATGGCCATGACTGTGTATGAAGAACTATACTTTAGTAATGATATAGAGGAACTAGGTGGGGGGGAGGTTTGGGGTGGGGATAAGGGAAATCCCAGGAACTGTATCATAAAATGATGATGATGATGATAATAATAATATTAATTTAAAAATGTTAAATGTGAAAAAAATGTAAAAATAAATCCATGCAGCATTTTTTTTTAAGAAATGGCAACCAAGAGCTTTCCACCCCCTCCCTTCCCGTTAAAAGTGGAGCATTGGTCTAAGCTAGGCAATTCTTGTCCAATAAACATTTTTTTGGTGACCTTCTAAGATTATCTTATTATTAATAATAATATTAATTATCTTCTAAGTTTATCTTATTATTAATAAATTTTTGGGATGTCATGAAAAAATTACATCGTAAGGAAGGCTATGAGTGGCAGTTGTAAATGGTCAATGTTGAAAAATAGAAAGTTGGCGCCAGACTGTAGTGTAGCAGGCCAATTCTTCAAGTGCAGGCATCCCATATAGACCTTGGTTTGTGTCCTGGCCATTCCATTTCCAGTTCAGCTCCCTGCTAATGGCCCCTGAACCCATGTAGGCAACCCAGAAGACATCGTGGCTTCCAGTTTTGGTCAGGCTCAGCTTTGGTCATCACTATCGTGTGGGGGTGATCCAGATGATAGAAGACATCTGTCTCCTTCCTTTTCCTTTTCTCCCTCTCTGTGTATCCACCTGTATCTCCCTCTTTTTCTCTGTAACTATTTCCTAGTAAAAATAAATAAATCTTAAAGATAAAAAAGAAAAAAATTAAGCTCCCATTGATATATTGGTGGACTACTCTCTGAGAAACTGCCTTGATGAGAGAAAATTAATTGGACTGCCTGTAGAGACCATCATATTTAGATGTGTATACATTTCTACTTCCAAATCAAAGATGGACCCCCAATGAAACTGTGAAATATATCTTGACAATAGGATGGTGAACTCTCTGCCATTGTTGGTACCTACAATGTCAAGATACACTTAAAATAGGAGAATGATGGACTTAATGTCTGTTTATGAAGGACTGTACTATTGTAAAGATATAAGGGAAAGCAGTGTGTGTTAGGGGGATTTGGAGAGGAGAAAGGGGGAAATTCCAGACTATGGAACTGTATCATAAAATAATAAAATAAATTTCAAAAAAAAAAGAAAAAAAAACACATGCTGATTTTTGTGCAAATACTTTTTGGTATCCATATGATAATCTTCAAGAAGTTGGGATGCAATGGGTATATTATGAAAATGCCATGCTTTAGTTGCAACATTTGTACCTAAATAAACATTTAATTCTGTTTTCCATTAAAAAGAGGAAATATATTGGATTGCAACTGACCTCTAGGTTTGGCATAATATTCCATTTTTAGACATGTACGCCTTCAGCTCAGAACTTTTTATATGTGCAAAAGGACAGTGAAGCAAAGGCAAATTTCCATATTAATTATTCTGGTGGATAATTTTTTATCATTGAGAGGATGGGAATAAGTCAATAAACACTGTGGTCTATTCATTGCAACCAATGGATTATTATATTATATTGTGTTACTGAAGGTAAGGAAAACATAAATTGAGAAGGGATTAGCATTAGCACAAGGACTGGAAAAAGTACAAATAGATTTTTGAATAATTTTTATAGCCTGTATTGCTGCAAATGATTAAACTACAACCTACCAGTAGGCTGACTTTTTTGTATGCATTTCTTATGAGCAGAAAGTTGTACACTCAGAAGTTGGTTTATTTCTAAGTTGCCTAGTCAGTGATTTCCCAAGATTTTGATCTGAAAATTAACAGAGCTTTCTCTTTAATAAATTGTAATTCATATTTGCTCACATAGTTACTCTCTGTCTGGAAAAGAGTAAAGGGAAAATTGCATATCCTGGTTTGGTCTCAATGAAAGTTTGTCAAAGCCTAATAGTAGGTTTTCGTTTTTCTAAGATTGTTTTAAAATTTTCAACATCAAAATTTCGATAAGGTGATATGGTATCTAAGTTAAATGTGGCTTGGGAATGACAAGCATACATAGCAAAGGCATAACCTTTGCACTATCATCCACAGAGGACTTCCGCATTACAGGCCAGTTTTGGACATGATCCAGTCCCGGTAGTAGGTCACTCGGGTGTAGATGCCAGGCTTGTTTGGAAGAGCACATTCATCTCCCCAGCTTACAATACCAGCAAGAAACCACAGGCCTTTAGAATCTTCACTAACTAGTGGTCCACCAGAGTCACCCTGAGGAGGAAAAAGTAGACAGAAATACATAATCACTGCAGTTTAAAGGCGAACAGTGCATATTTTCTCTTTTGTAGCAAAGACAGAGAACAGAATAGTCCTAGGTGTTTCAATACAAAAATAATTTTAGTTTAGGATATTTTTGGATCCTTTAATAGTCGATTTGAATCAAAGAAGTCAATGTATGCCTTTTTTTACATAGCAATACAACAATGGCAAAAATATGTGAAAAGTTTCAACTTTTAATATCCAAGAGTATTTGAAGACATTATTTCTATGCATCCAGTGTGCAGAGAAACCTTCTGATTATCTTCCCAAGCTCCCTTATTTCTCAGAAGGTGATGGAGTAAAGGAATGTCTGTTTAGCCACCACCCAAACTGGACTGTGCGCTTCCGTTCTCATGTAAATACTGCTATCCCGGAATTGTGTGAGTTGGCTGTATCTCCTCTAAACTTATTGTTTTCATCTGTTTATCTTTGGCTCATTTCCCCAGAACAATGGAGTACTTTAATGCTACATTTTCCTTTGCTCTGATCCTTCTAATTATCCTGGATAATTTTAATATCTATTGTATTTTGCATCTAATACTGTTTCTTCTGCTGTTAAAAGCTTTTTTTTTTTGCCTGTGTTCTTTATCCATGCTTCTTTGACCTACGCAGGTATCTTAACTTTGATTAACTTGAGCTAAATCCTCACCTTTCATGCATCAGGATCCCAAATGGCATCACTTCTAATCTCAGTAGTCCTGCTTTCCATCGAGCTCTCTGCTTGTGGCCTGGGAAAGCAGTAGATGACAGCCCGAAGCCATGGGACCCTGCACATACATGGGAGACCTGAAAGAGGCTCCTGGCTCCTGGATTCAGATTGGCTCAGCTCTGGCCTTTGTAGCTGCTTGGGGAGTGAATCATTGGACCTTCCTCTCTCTCCTCCGCTCTGTATATCTGACTTTCCAATAAAAATAAATAAATCTTTAAAAAAAAAAAGAATGGAAACTGAGAGTCTGTAACAAAATGGTTTCAGCAGGAAACCCTTATCCTTAGTGAAATAAGCCAGTCCCCAAAGGACAAATATCATGTGCTCTGTCTGATACGTGGCAACTAACACACAAAGCACACACAGCAAAAGCATATAAACCCTACAAGGGAAAATAATGGAAAAATGAAAAACAATGGATGTATATGACATGTGTCTATTCCCACATAATGGTAGGATTCTCATTATTATTTAAATTATACATTTCTACTACATTATTTTATTATCTTTTCTTGTTCTTGTCATGTCATGATACAGTTTTATATTGGAAAGTTAAACTTGTGATAGTGAAACAAATGAATCTGCTATTACAATAATTTGGAGACAAATAATAGGAGGGGAACACGGGAAAGACAGGGGGTAGGGAGAGAGATAGTCCTATGCTTACAACTCTGTATTGTGGATGAAGGAAATAAATTTATTAAAATAGTAATTAATATGAAATTCTGACATTTACAGAAAAATGGATGAAAATGGAAATCATTATGTTAAGTGAAGAAAGCTAGCTACAGAACAACAAATTCCACATGTTTGTGGAACCCAATAAATATACAGAGTATAAAAGTTATGTGGATGTCATATGTTTGGTGTATTAATGGTTATGAATATTGTCTTCATTGATTCACACTATTTACATGACAATAAATCCTTCTTTCTTCATTTTATAATCATTATCCTGAATCCCATTTTATGTGCTACTAGTGTTCCTGTTTTCAAGAAAAATAATCAGTGATAATATGAAGTGAATATGGAAAATGATGAAATTATTTCATATTAAATTAAAAAATGCTCCCAGGAGCACACAGAAAAAAATCAATATAATCTTACTTAAACATTTTAGATGTTAAAAAATATTTAGGGTATTAAAAATTGAGAAAACTGACCTGGTCAATCAGAAATTTAAAATTGCAAGGAAAGGACTGGCATTGTGGCACAGTGCATTAAGCTGCTACTTGCTGTGCTTGCATCCCACATGGTAGTGCTGGTTCGAGTCCTGGCTTCTCTGCTTTCAATCTAACTCCCTACAGTGACAGATGACTCAACTTTTTGGATCCCTGATGCCCAAGAGGGAGATGCAGATGCAGCTCAGGACTACGGCTTTGGCCTAGCCCAGCTCTGGCTGTTGGAGGCATGTGGAGTGTGAGCCAGGGGAATGGAGTCTCTGTTTCTCTGTCTCTCTCTCAACTCTTTTTCTCAATGTTGCGCTGCCCCGTTGAAAAATATATATGAGATAAAATACAATGAAAACAGTTTTCCTGAAAATGAATGAGGTGTATTTACCTGGCAGGCATCCACACTGCCCTTTAGGAACCCTGCACACAGCATTCCAGGTGTGATGACTCCGCCATATGCCTTTGCACTGTTACATATTTTAGTATCTATAATCTTCACCAATCCTTTTTGGAGTACATTAGGACTTGCCCCTAAAGGAAGAAACGTTTATAGTTTTTATTGAAGTTAATATTGACCCCTCTGGTGTGTAACTTTAACACTATGTACAGCTTCCAAATCAATGTAAAACATGTTTTAATTAAAGCCTGGTTTCATGTCTTGGTAATAAGGAAATAACTAACGTTTATGAACACTGTGAACATTACAATATTTAGATAGTATTACAAATCTATATATAAATATTTAGAAATACCTAAAAAGTACACCTATGGGTGATGGGATTTTTCCTTTTGAATTATTTTGAACTTTTATATTTATTACATGTGTATCTTAGAAAACCAAATTTAAAATTTATATCCTGAACTACAAATTTTATTCCCGCCTTTAGCTTAGTTTCTTACTGTAGTGCTGAACCTTGGAATAAACTTTAGGTGTACTTTCATCTACTAAAATATAATTGTGAATATAAATGGCCAATAAGTCTTTATATTACTATTGCCATGAGGAAGCACGTATTTAAATACAAGGGTACTTTAAAAAGCTTGTGAAACACGAATCAAAAGTATGAGCTAATTTTGGGGCAAAAACTTTTTGATGTAAAAAAATTTTTTGCAGTGTGTGAAAAAATGAATTTGAAAAAAATTTCACTAAAATAAACTCACACTTTTGGTTCCATTTTGGCACAAGCTTTTTTTCAAGTTCATTTGTGGTATGTGTTAGAGTCTTACCTTTTCACTACCCATTGCATCAGAAATGCTTATTCCTGAAGTAGGCACTTGACTGGGCTGGTAAGAGCCCAACATACCATATGGCATTACTTATATTTGAGTCCTGACTCTAGCTCCTGGTTCAAATTTCATTTAATATTCACTTTGGGAAGCTGTAAATGACAGCTCAAATACTTGGGTTCCTGTCACCCACACGGGTCACCTGGATTGAACCCCTGGCTCTTAGCTTCAGCCTGGATCAGACCCATGGTCATCTGAGGGATGAACTAGTTGGTGGGAATTCTTTGTCTATCATCCCTGTCCCTGTCTTTGAGTATATTCCCCTGTCTTTCTCTTTCTTCCTCTCAAATGAGTAAATAAAGCAATTCTATGTAATTCCCATTTTTTATTACACTTGCATAAAACATATTCTGTAATTTACTTTAGTGCTTATATTTGATATCGTTGTCTGTCTTCCTTTGTTGAGGAAGAAAATCTCTCTTGCCCTTGCTAAGAAAACATGCAGGGATATTTGTTTATTTTACCCATTAACATATGCAAACCATCTAGAATAATACTTGATACAAGAATCATAGAAAACATAAATGTTTGTTGAATGAATAAATAAATGAAATGGAGGCAAATAAGTTACTCAGATAATACATTTCTGTAAAAAAATGCCATTTTATGGGGACTTATGTAAATAACTCTATGAAATTATAGTGTCTGTGTGAATATTAGGATACTTTTCATTCTGTTACACTATATACTCTTTAGAATGATCCATGGGAAAAAAATGTTTAGAATTAGTTGTAATTTTCTGTACTTTACAGCTCCTAAAATTGAAGTCATGGGACACAGGAATGCTAGGAACTCACCATCAGACTTTAATGTTCCCCATCCTGTGACCACGACTTTAGTATTGGGTGGGAACCTGTAATTAGCTTCTGGAAGACAGGCTCTTCGAATGTTGCTTGCATACAGCACTGGTGAAGAGAGACGCACAACAGCAATGTCGTCGTCATGTGCAGGGTGCCGGTAGTTCTCATGAATTATAATCTCCTTGACAGTTCGTTTTATTTGTGGGTCACTTAAGAGAAGCCCAAAACTTACAATCCAATCTTTGGGATCATTTGCACTATAAAAGTGGATATACTCGTTAAAATTCTCATATGTTAGAGTCGTAAGCACTTATATCTTAAGCTACTTAAAATACAACGTTTGTTTTGAGTCCCCATGGTGCTTAAAAGCATATCAAAATGAAGATGGATGAAGAGAAAAAGTCAACATAATGATCACATGAATAGATTTTTGTTAAGCAATAAACGATTTTGCAAAAATAAAACTCTGGATGGTCAGGCATGATGGCTCAATTGGCCAAGTCCTCACCTTGCAGGCACTGGGATCTCATGTGGGCACCAGTTTGTGTCCAGCTCCTCCACTTCCCATCCAGCTCCCTGTTTATGGCCTGGGAAAGCAGTAGAGGATGGCCCAAAGCCATGTGACCTTGCACCCGTGTGGGAGACCTGGAAGAAGCCTTTGGCTCCTGACTTTGGATTGGCTCAGCTCTGGCCACTGTGGCCATTTGGGCAGTGAACCTTCGGATGGAGGATCTTTCTCTCTTTCTGTCCCCTCTGTAAATCTGCCTTGTAATAAACAATAAATAAATATTGAAAAAACAACCTGGATGTGAGACTATCTTGTTTTATATGGTAAATGATCAAGGAGGTTTAGGAAAGCAATTTTAATAATAAATTTTAAAAATGGACAAATATATGGAATAGAATAAATTTATGGAGATGAGGAAATAATTTAAGGCATTTTATAATCTTTAAAACTCTAAATTAATAGGAATGCATTTTTAATTTTAATTTTTACTTGTAAATCAATGATTTATATTTTAAATACCAGAAACAGTATTTTACTAAAAGAACAATAAAAAAAACTCAGTGTTTTACTAAAGGAATAATAAGTTCAGCTAAACATTATTTGAAGGGAGTTGATTAAGTCTGAGAGAAGTTTTTTTTTTTAAATTCAATAAATGCTACAGAAAACCAACAGAAGTTAATGAAAAAGAATCATCAAACAAAAATGTTAAAATATTATAGGTGAACAAAGGAGACTTTGGGTGCAACAACATGTTGCTTGATAGTCATCATGTAAACCAGAGCTGTGTTTATTTGGGAAGCTGCAGGATGAATTAAAATGTGATTAAATCAAGTAAACTCAATGCAATAATGATGAAAAGCAATAGCAGATTTATGTTCAATCTTGACTTGAATTTCTTCAGAAAACTGATGTGACTCCCATCTGGTGGTTCTCAACCATGAATGACTCTGTTCCTGCACTTAACCGTGACTGGAGACATTTTTGATTGTTAATGCCAAAGAATGCTGCTATGTATTCTACAAGGCACAGGGCAGCTTTCTGGTCTAAAATGTCTGTAGGGTCACTCTTGACAAACCCTGCTGTAGTCTGCCCATATCTGCCATGTTGCTGATAAATCACTGAGCAATTTTGAGGCTGTACTCTTACTACTGGACAGTTGGCAATACAGTTGTGTAACCATTGTGTTGGAAAGTATGATCAGCTTTTGAGTGGATCTGAGGTCTTCCCCTGGGCCAGAGCTTACTTTACGAAACAGTGAGCAGCAGTGACAAGCCAGTTATTACTAATCAGAGTGGCTCCGCATCGGTGGACATGATTCTGTTGAAGGCTGGCTTGCCATGGCCATTCTCCTTCCTCAGCATCCAGGCCCCCTGCAATTTTGTTGCCAGTGGGAGTTATTGTGCGTCTTCCACAACCTGATCAAAATAGAGTTTATTAGTATTGATGCGCTTGTGCACACACATTGCTGCAGTGAAAAGATAGTGTCTGTATTAACCGAGGGAAAGCTCACTATCTTAAGTGAAATTAGGATGGATTAAACTGCTGACATGAGATTTCCTCCCTTATTCTCATGGTTCACAATGCACTTCCTGTTAACCTGATGGAAGGAGCTAGGTGGAAGTAAATGATCTGATTTAGAATACAAAAATTATGTTACTAAATTACACAGGTAAGTTTTTTTTTTCATTTTAGTGGACAGCTTTTGAACAGTGAGTCTATGAAAATCACCATAGGAAAAAGAGAATGAATATGAATGTGAATGAGGTAGTGATGAGACACAGTGTGAATAGGAATGTATTCACACTCAGGTCACAGCACACAGCACTTGGACAAAAGGAGTAACAACTTCTTTCCAAAGTTCTGTGCTGGTGGGGTCAGGACTGTGATTCAGTGGCATTCTCTCATGAAGTGTTTAAAGCAAATTTGTAGTAATAGTACAATTTCATTAGCATTTTCTCCATCTGAATGACTCTCCTGCGTAGGCTCCCTTGAGTAGTTTTTTATCCAACTAAAGCACTGAGCTTGTCTCTTATATATGTGCTTTTTATTGTAGATGTTATTTTATTAATAAACAGAGCAGAGGAATCATGTATATATTATGTATATATCTATATCTATATCTATTTTGTTTTGTTTTTGAAAAACATGAATCTCTAGAACCTACCATGAACTTACCACATAAAAGGAGCTTAAAATATATTTGTGAAAGTAATGGTTCAGCAATGTAATCATGAGTCTTCTGGAAATAAAAATGGTATTTGATTATAGAATCACTTTCCTGTGATGAGTATGCTCCAAAGAATTGGAGAGCAAATAATTGGCCAAAATCAATGTAGGAGGCATGGATTAAAACAGTGGCTCTCAGAGAAAGTTTCCACACTTTCTCTCTGGAAGATATTTGGCAATGATTAAAGACTTTCTGAGTTGTCACATTTGGAGGAGAGGGACGACTACTACCTCGTGGGTACAGACGAAGGTAGTGATCGGTTTCATCTAACACACAGAACATCCCTGGTAACAACAATATTAAGGCTAAGAAATGATTGGGAAAGTGAAATGGTCAGTTGTTTCAGGGAGATACTGACTTTCCGCCACTAGATATACTTTGAGATAGTCTTCCCTGAGGAAGGCATTAAAGGCACAGTGGAGGGTAACATAATTTCTTTCGAGTTGTTAATTAGTTCTGTAAGTCTTCACGTATTCCTTTGATTCTAGGTTGTTTTGTTGTGCAGCCCAAATCTCAAACCCGCAGGGCAGCCCCTTCATAAAAATCACTCTGCCGAGTGGGTGCTTCTGTGACCCCTCTTTCTCACTGGGACCCCTTGAATGTGATTTCCTTTGCTCTCCCATTATCTTTTCACTCCCATATGATGGACACTGTGAAGGAAAAAACACATAATCCAGTAACCAGAGGCAGTTCTGGGTCCCTTCTCTTTGGGTCACTCCTAAGGGAAGTTTGCTTTTACTCAACTTCGACCAGAGGAATATGAAAACAAAGATGAGCAGAACGTCACCCATGTGACTCCAGTTCCCAGTTTCTGCTTACTCAGAATTCCAAACTAATTTGTATCCACGCCTCAACGCCCATTCTAAAGTTTCACTTGCTCATGATTGTTTTGTTTGTCAAGCTTTCTGCCAGCATTTTGGTATTTCACCTTGTTATTGTTGCTGCCAGTCTTACCTGTTACCTTACAGCTTTGTTATAATATCAAGAGAGATCATACAGCACATTTCAGGGACTTAAAGTTATAATGAAGTTTGCTGGTTAATACCTTCAGAACGTGAGCAAGTCTTGTGAGTCTGTATTACCTCTCCATTGCCTTGTTAATACATTTTAATTCACTCTTTGTCACATACCAAAACTCTTCTTTTTAACCCTGTTCATTTTTTATACCCCTCCCTCCTTTTAAAAAATGATTAAATTCCTAGTTTGGTCAAGTTGGATTTAGAATACTGAAATGATGGTTGTTTAGTGTTCTAACTGTGAGAGCAGAGAATTGAGTCAATCTTTCTTAACACTCCTTCTATTACTTACTTGATTGAATTTTTTTGAACCTGACAAATTCCTGGTTGTGAATTTTGATATTTATCGATATTGACTTTCATTGGAATGATCGGTTTTAAAGTGTTTTATTAACATGCTTGAGATTTTTTGAGTTAAAATCTACAAGAAAGCAAGATAATCAAAGAATGTCTTTGCATTTAACTTTTGGTCAAGCTTCTCAGAAATAATTGCACTATGACTTTGGGAGATGGAGAGCCTGGGGTTGGTGTCACCTGGTTCTTGTGGGTGATTTCTCTAATCCAGCGCTCTCTACCAATCTCAGTTTCCAGATAAAAGCAGTGTGTTTCCTGGCAGCCTGCTCCAGGTTTCTGTGACCAGGAGATCACATTTCCCAGGGCAGATGTTGGGAAAATGGAAGCAGACTGTCTTTGGTCAGTAACAGAAAAGCTCCTTACATCTATGGCAAATTATTATTATTATTATTATTATTATTATTATTATTATTATTATTATTATTGTTTTGCACACTAGGCTTTGTTGGCTGTTAAGACTGAATTCTATAGTAAATTCCTGGACTTGGAGTTTCCAAGAGGAAAACAGAAAATACAGATAATTGACATTTCTTGAGTGGTTATTATGAGCCATACATTCCTTTTGATGATTTTCTTGTATTATTCTACTTTATTTTCACAACAATTGGAATGGAGCCTTGGAAAAATTAAATAACGTGTAAGTAAGTTCATCTAGCTATTTAAGTGGCATATGTGAGACTCAAAAACTATGAGTTTCATTTCAAATTCTTAAGTTCCTAGTTGTTACTGCTGGTCTCCAGACTTTGTTCCATGTGGTTACGTGTAGCTTAACTTAAAGCTGTGGTATCAGACCAACTACAGTGTCTTTCATACAAACTTCTAAAAGCAGGTGTCCTATTGTACCACTATATTGACTCTCAAGTGAAAATCCTTTCTGGCATCTGAGGAATTAATTTTTGCTAGGATGATAACTCTTGGTTGATATACTTACAGGTATTGAGAAGATTTTCTGCTTCCAGCATTGCAATATCTACAAGTTAAGGAGAGAAAGTAGAAATATTTACATTTATGAATATATTTATTTTAATATTAATCTTGTTTTGGTAAATACATTATTGCATATGCATAATTATCTTATTATCCAGTCTTTTAAAAATATGTATATTTTTTAATTTAAAAAGGAAACAGAGGGAGAGTGAGAGAGAGAGAGAGAATGAGCTATCATCTCTCTGTTAAGTCCCCAAATGGCTACAATGGCTAGAGCTGGGCTAGTTGAAGTCAGGAATGAGGAACTCCCACATGAGTGGCAAGGACTCAAGAAGCTGAGCCATTATCAGCTGACTCCATTCATATTAGAAGGGAACTAGATCAGAAGCAGCATGGCTGGGACTGGGACAGGAGTTCTGTGTGGATCAGGAGTCACAAGCAGGATGTTAACCCACGGCACCACAATACCTGCCCCATATTATTCAATCCTGAATATATGTTTCTATGTTCATAAATTAGAACAGAGGATAACAAAACTTTAGTATTTACTTTTTTGTTTTTGAAAAAGATACCTAAATTCTTCATTACTTATTTTAAAAAGTGGTCCAGGTCCTGAAAATTATGGAAATGTTTGAAAAATAATGATCTTACATTACCTTCTAAATTCAAATCACCAGGAAAATGAATGAATTTAATACCTTTTGTGAATTGCTTTCGATAATTTTTGCTCAGCACCTGTTCTTCCCTCCCTCCCTCCTTCCCTTCTTTCTCTCTCCTTCCTTTCTCCCATCCCTCTTCCCCTTTTCTCTCCCTCCTCTCCTTCTCTCTCTTCCTCCATCCCTTTATTTTATCTTTCAATAATCTATTTATCTGGTTGCTTTACAAATTTAGAATCCACAAGACATACATTTGGACTGTGTTTTTCCTCATGGGTAAAAACCTCAAAACTCACAATTCTTCCTTTATACCAATCCTGCTTTTTAAAGTGCTTTGTATGTGTTAGGTATTTGACATTTGTACAATGGATTAAGTGAACTACTTTTAAAATTCTCATCATCATTCTCATAATGAGACAATAAATGGTGGACTGAGTAAATTTTCCAAAGTTGCACAGCTAATATACAAAGGCATTGAAATTAAAATCTCAGGTAATCTCATAGTGGAATCCATGATGTTAGCCACTATGCTGTGTCACCTCTTTCTGTGCACAGTACTACAGCATTGATGCTAATATCTCTGGGCAATGATGTGTAAGCCCATGCTGTAGGTGGTAGCAACCTTTCCCTCTGTTTAGCAGTTGTGTGAAATAAAACTCACAACCTTGACATTTGTAGGTACTGGTGTTAAGTAATAGAACTAACGAGTCACATAAGAAGGCCAGGTTGTTCAATGACGTATGAACAGTATCCTTGACTGCCTAGATAAACTTGTCACAGATTCATGAGACACAGTTTCATTCATGTGGTAATCAGTGAGGATTTCTCATCCTGAGAGTGACTTGAGTGAGAGCCAGGTGTCCAATTGCTTCACTGTGATTTGGAGAACTGTTTTGGTCAGCTGCTGGTTCAAGCTTGTACCTGTATAGCTTTTGTTTAATTTTTTGAGGTATCTAGCTTTTGATGAAAGGTAGTCAGGAAAGAGTAAAGGATTAATTAAACACAGAGATTAAAACACAAAGCATCATTTGTTCTTGAGATGCTATATATAACAGTCACTCACTGATCTTCATGAAATTTTAGGGTGGCATCAAAACAAGTGAAACTAATGTAAAACTACTAAGCAAAACCACAAATCTGAAAATGGGCCTCAGGCAGCACTTTTTTGGAATTTTATAATGCTTAGGAACATAATACAAGTTACATCTTGAAATTTGAGTTCATATCTTAGCAAATGAGTTTCTAAAAATAAGCCTTTGTAGAAAAATATCTCTTCAAATTGGACAGTTAATTTCCAATTCTCCATTCCTTTGATGTCACCACACACAGGATGACCTCTGTGATAAAGAAGGCTCTAAGAAAGAGTATATAATATCCCAGGAAAAGTCATGTTTTTATAACACAATGGCTTTTTGTTGTGGTAAAGTATGTTCAGATCTTGTTTTTGATGTTTCTGATGTTTCATGCAAATGAACCATTGGTGTAAAAACCCATTCCCCTCTCTGCCCCGAACAGTTTAGTCCTTCCTTTAAGGGTAGCACTAGCATTTTGTCCTTGTGCATATTTGTTGTAGCAGATAACTCGTGGCCCAATTCCAAACTGTGTACCCTGGTGACTACCCTTTGATCGAGATCTGAGAGACATTTATGATCCTCATCTTTTAGAAATGTTCAGAATACTGTCAGGTGACTAAGATTAAGATTTGGATTATACATGAGAAGAGAGATAATGTCCATTAATGGTGCATAGAGAAGTAAGTTGGATGTTAAAAGAGTTCTAAAATTCAGAAATTTGAGTCTAGATTCTTGAGCTAAAGAATATTGAGGAAGGTATCATGGCACACAGAATATTTAAGACAAAGTAATATTACTAATGGTTAAAACTAGCTGTCCTTAAACATTAAATGATATTTCTGGATAGAAATGCTATTTTCATCTGTACAAAAAAGCACCATACTAAAAGATGAAAAGCATATAAAGTCTTACCTGAAAATCTAAATGTAGAAAAATCTATAAGTAAAGACCCAATTTTACCCTTTAGCTTTTGATATAAAATGCTTTCAACCTTATCCCAATATTTCGCTGCATTATTTTTATAAAAAGATTCAAACTTCAGCACAGCATGTATTAACACCTTCCCTTTGGATCGGCTGCAAAACATAAACAGGAAAATAAATTATGCTTTAAATGCTGAACTCTGTTATTCTCAGGGGCAGAGATGTGCAGTTCCTTCACAAGTAAAGGTTAAGGTGATGACAAAGTGGAATTATATTATACTTAATTAACTCTCTTAGTTTCCCAAGAGAATGGAAATAGTACTTGATAGACATAGCAGAAGCAGTGTCAAGGGTCATTGGGATATTTTTAACATTATTCATAGTCCATATAAAATTATCAACTTAAGGTTTGTCTGCTGTACATTTTTGAGTGCCTGTTGTGGTTATATTGCAGGACCAGACTAAGGAATATGGCCTTATATGGCCCACAGGCCAGATGTCTCCCACTCCCGGTAGAGTGTGACTTACATTCAGGAGAGCTGGATTTGTAATTGGCCAGCTCCTTGACTAGAGACACCTGTTTGCTGTACCCAAGCTTCTTCATCTCTGAAATGGCAGTCTTATTTACTGTGTCTTTGTAAATACCACTATATATGGGAAGCATCTTTTGATAACGTGTGTATTCAAATCTCAAGCACTGTGCAAAATCATTTCTTAATGAAATATATGCATGTGTTATGAATGAAGTGAGAACTCTATAGGAAGGGCCAGTGGAAAATAGCAAAGTAACAGATAATATGAGAGAATTGCTTTATTATTTTTCCTTTATTTTAATGGAGGCAAAATTTGCAATAGTGGGTCCTTTGTCTCTCATCTGTTGGGAATCAGTACTGACAGCAAAAATATTAGCATAGAGCACTTTCATTTGTAATTCTGACTTGAAGATGCAATGTATAAGCCAGAAATTTTAAAAGCAAATAATTGTGCTGACTATACAGTCTCTATTATGCTTTGTTCTGTCTCTGTGCCTCTTTACTTTTCCTCAAGCAAGACTCTGTATGTTTGAAAATGAAGAGCAATTGTGAATCTATGTAACTCAAGGAGGAGTCTAAAAACTACTTCCAAGCCTTTGTAACACTCATGAACATAAAACGAAAACCATGTCCAGGATCTGGTATTTTCTGAGTAAGCATAATTTTTATTACTGTAATTTTGAAGATAATTTAAAAGAAAAGAATTAGCTATTTTTATGTCACTGTATCATTTTATGTTTTAAGATATATATGTATCAGAAACTCTTCCTTAGGTTGTTGCAAATATGCTATTTTTACTTCCTTCACATAATATTAAATTGTTAGCAATGTAATGCAAATGTATTAATTATTCTCATTGTTTTTCTGCTTTTTGTTTCTCAGAGGTCTTATCTAATTTGTAAGGGGACAGTTCTCTTTCCCTTAGGGAGCAGACAAGACATAGCATGTAACTTTATTTTAAATATTTTGTCCAGCCACAGGGGTCATGCTGAACTTATCTCTTGGGTCAAATAACAATCTGAAACCAAAGCTAAATCTAGACTTGTGTACTGCAATTCTGATATCAATGGGGTCATATGATCCTCTTTTTCACTGTAAACATGAGTTATTTTAATTTTGTCTTCTCATGATTCACAAAAAACTCTTCCGTCGTGTGTAACAAAATGCCTATAATGCTTTGTAACAGGAAGTTTTCCTTTCTGTTCTTTACTTGCCATTCATTGGTTCCCTTGACAAATTTCTATCAGTCCAGATAATATGCCAGGCTGACCACAGGATCCTGTTGATATTCCAGTAGGAGAGAAAGCCTCTTTGAAGTGAGATCTTAACAATGAGAAGAAGGGAGTCATGCTAAGATCTGGGAGAGGAATATTCCAGGAGGAGGAAACACCACTGCAAAGACCCTGGACAACATGGGCTCAATGTTCCCTGCAGCATCAGTAAATATTAGACAGTCCTCTTCCTTTGCAACTTCCATGGGAGAGTGGGACCTACCTAACTTCAGCGAGCAGCTTTCTGGGAACTGTAAAACTACTCTGTGACACTAAGAAAACAGATGTTTACTTTTCCTGACTTTTCCTGTGGTAAAGCCAATTAGAAGCTAAACATGGTTATAAGCGCTTGCTTTTTACCTATATCTGTAAAACCCTATCGCCCTTTGTTTCAGTAGAGTTGGGTTCTTTCCTCTCATTGCTTTACCCTTTAATCACATTTTCTTTTCTGTTTATTAGTGTAGGTTTATTTTGACAACCCCGTGATGGGAACATGTAGAGTTAGTTGAATGGAGGAATAGTAGCAGATGAGTAATGAATATAAAGTTTGAGTGAAGGTGATGGCATGAGATGAGTCTAGAGAGACAGATAGAGGGTGGGGGGCAAGGGCCAGGTTAAGTAGGGTCACTTGTATTACCATAAGGAATCACTCAGAATTACTGTGGGAAACTTTGAAGATGTTATAAAAGGGAACAATGTACGATTCTAATTCATTTTTTTTACTGTGTGGAAAAGAAGCAAAGCCTTCATGTGAGAAAGACTGATACAAAATTTAGATGCAATCATTTGTGTTCAAATTACTGCTATATTATTTACTAAATCTGTCAAGCATCTTGTCGAGGTACCATCTTAGCCTTCTTTTGTTTTAGTTTCTGTAAAATTTTAATATATACCTACATATTCCATATATATATACATACATAAACACAAACACACATATATATATTTCAAATGGATAGCATACAAAACCAAACCAAAACAAACAAAGAAACAAAAATGTTGGCCATTATGCATGGGAAAAGGGTACATTATTACACTTCTTATGGGAATGTAAACTAGCACAACAGTTATAGAAGACAGTATGGTGATTCCTCAGAAGTCTGAAAATAGATCTGCCATGTAACCCAATCATTTACTTCCAGGAATTTAACCAGAGGAAATTAAGTCAGTATATGGAAGAGTTATTTGTAACCACCACATTTAAAGCACCTCAGTTCACAATTGTTAAAACATGGAATTAAGTCAGATGTCCCTCAGCTGATGACTGGATAAGAAAAAAATGTGAAAAAATATATAAACACAGTGGAACACTACTCAGCAATATAAAAGAATGAAATCCTGTCTTTTGCAACAAAATGGATGAAATTGCAGGTCATTATGCTCAGTGATATAACACAATCCCCCAAAGATGAATAGCATATGTTTCCATTGATTTGTCATAATTAGAGAACATTAAAAATGTGATATACATGAGTGAAATTCACATCTTGAGATTTGATTGTTATTTATAGTCATTGTCTATACTATTTTACTTATTATTCAATCAATTCCTTATTTAGTGGAGGATTAAGGCTATGATTATCTAAATTGGAAGTATGTCATTGAAAGAATTAAAATAAAAATTAGAAAATAAGGGAGCAGAGAATGTGAATCTGAGAGGGAGGGAAGATAATTCTGTTCTTATATAAGTAGCTTTAAAAATTAGAAATCAATTAAAAAGGAAAAATTATTTAAAAGGAAAATAACCAAGGGGAAAAAAAAGAGAACAGTTAAGCTTACAATCATCTTGATTAAGTTTGCCATCTTTGTCTTACAAAAAAGCAAGAACATCCTTGATATTTTAATTGTGGTCACGATGAATCTGTAAATTGCTTTGAATAGTATGGGCGCTTTTGTGATAGTAATTCTTTCAATTTATGAACATTAAAGCTCTTTCCATTTTTTTGGTATCTCTATTTCTTTCCTTAATATTTTGTGATTTTCACAGCAGAGATCTTTCATATCCTTCCCACTGAAACCTTTGTAGCTATTATGGATAGGACTGACTTCACAAGTTCTTTCTCAGATGTTGTATTTTTTTTTGTAGTTTCTGCATACAAGGGCTCCATATTTCCAAACAGATGTAACTTTTACAAGCCAGCTATAGGTATTATTGTAGAGTATTCACATTCAGAATTTTTTGCTAGAATTTCATGCAATTTTCCCATTGACAAATGAAATTAGTGCATTTAAAGAATACCTTCTACTACATTGTTTGTTAATCCATTATGTATGTTGTCTCCTCTTTCCAGAGAAATTCTGTCCCTACCTTGCTCTTGAGAATTCAGTAGAACTGATAGTACTAAATAAACATTTAAAAGGTGACATTTGGTCTTATTTTGCTGTATCTTATCCTGAGTTGAGTTCCCATGGGATAATTAAGGTAATTCTTATACTCTTCATTCTGTAGCTCCTGTGCAGCATCAATCGCAGAATTTGATTATAACATTTAATAGTTAATAATACTGATGACAAATACGAAGAGAAACACAACACATATAATGCACAGCAGGGCGGGTACTGTCTATCATTGGTCTTATAAATAAAGAAGAAAACCCAATATGCTTCCTTGAGGGAACCTAGCTGCCCATACAGAGTATGTATTGGCCTGTATGATTTTTCTCCAGTGTATGTGATTAATATAGGATTATAATATTGCTCATTCAGAAGGACACTGCTTATTGGGATAATAAATATGTTAATTTGCTTGGGATTCTGGAATGCTTACATGGGTTGTGGACATCCCAACTGGTTGTGCTATCACTTGCTTAGTGACTAAGGTACTTTTTTTTTTTTAAAGATTAAAAAAAAATTTCCTGGAAAGTCAGATACAGAGAAGAAGAGAGACTGAGAGGAAGATTTTCCATCTGCTGATTTACTCCCCAAGTAGCTGTAATGGGCAGAGCTACACCGATTCAAAGCAAGGAGCCCGGAGCCTCTTCTGGGTTTCCCATTCTGGTGCAGGGTCCCAAAGCTTTGGGCCATCCTTGACTGTTTTTGCAGGCCACAAGCATGGAGCTGGCTGGGAAGCGGGGATGCCAGGATTAGAACTGGTGCCCATATGGGATCCTGGCGTGTGCAAGGCAAGGACTTTAGCCACTAGGCCACCATGCTGGGATGTTAATAAGGGTTTTGAGACACCAAATTTCAATTTATTTCAACCCTTCAGTTGTATGTCAAGCAGAACTTTTTCTGTTGCATATGAAATATATAAATGAAGGAAAAATTTCTTCTTGCTGCCTTTCAGTCAGTTGTACATACCTTACTTGAACAGTATGAGATTTGACATACTGTCTTCGCAATTCAGATCCATGAAATGTTTCATTCATCTGATATAAAACAAAACAGTGATTTACATTTAATTTTGTCCATTTTAATTTTTTTCACTTCAGAAAGCTTTATATAACAGCTTAAATGTTACTAACATGCATGTTATTCAGCGTGACCAATTATCAGTATATGGCAGTTTCCTTTTGACTCCTTCCATCTCAGAGGAATTAAATGATTCCTTTAAATCATCCAATTTACAGTGTTAAGATTTTCCCAAGTCAAGAGGAATAACTTCTAAAATGGTTGAGAATCATTAATCAAATATTTCAAAATAGCTTGCATAAAAACACAGGGGATTGATACATGCCTGAGACAATACACAGGTCACTTATCATTTTCATTATGTATTGTATACATACATTAAATGCTACAATGTGGAAAATAAATAAAGTTACTATGCATTAATAAAAAGGTTATTATACTTTAGAAACAAAATTTAATAATTAAAACGCATGGTATCAGTTTGCAAGGATCATTGCTATTTTTGCTATCTAGTTTTGTGACCTGGAAAGTGAAACTAAATATATATATTATATATATACATATATATGAAAATTAATTTTGATGCAATTGAATTCATGCTTAAATATAATTATCAAACTGACACAAGATAAAAAGCACACTAATGACTGATGGAAATGCAGGCAAGACACTTGCACATACTTAGTGCTGGAAATAGAAGTGGTTTTAATCTCTTTGAAAGTAATGTGTTAGCATTTCTTAGAATTAAAAACCCCATTTAATTAAACATTTTTTAGTCTGGAAATCTTTGAATAACTGCAGGGCTTGCACGTGAGGATATTTTTTGCAATGTTGATTACATTAGTAAAAAACTAGAAGTAGTGACTGTTTCGAAATACAAGTGATGTTGGAAGCGTTGTGGTATATTCACTTACGGCTAATTGAAAAGGATACAATAGACCCTTATACCTACTTGGAGGAATTTTGGTGGCATACAGAGAAAAAAAAACTTGCAAAATTCTGTGCTTAATTCCATTTTGGCAACATAGGACAAACGTCTCTGTGTCTTATTTTCCTATATGCCAAATATAAGCAAATAGTGAAATAAGGAAAAAATATATGTGCTATTGTTAATGTGGGTTGTTTAGAAATGGTATTTGGGACATGTGTAGAAGGAGACGAAGAACTGGGAAAAATCAAGCCAAAACATGTCTATACTAATATAATCCTTTTTATATGAGATGGTCTTGTGCTTCAATTGATGTGGGTTATATATTTGTTATTACTTTTCTTTATTTATATATATATGCACACACTAGGGAAATGAAAAAGTCATTATAGGTTTCTTTTCTTAGGGTGTGTATACATACACGTATATATACACATATATATTTGTTTACATTTTAACTTATTTATATAAAATAAAAAATGTTCATGTTTCACTGTATAGATTCTGGAGCATACTGATACTTCTGCCCTCCTTCCTTCTTCCTTTCCATATTGCGAATTGTTCTTCACACAATTTTAAAAATGAAATTTAAAGCACAACATTCATCAAGGTTAAGAGCCCTATTATAGATTCAGTAAAATTCTAATTGTTATTTTCATTTATTTATTTTGTATTATGGAGCCTTTATTAACCAAGCTTGATGATGGCAGAGCCCACTAGAAATTAGCAAAGGACAAGTCCATGTGGCAAGTCCAGTGAAAATCAAATCCCTGAGAGGAACAAATGGTCATTACCGTGAAACCAGTTCGTTAAACTGAAGACCAGCTCCCCCAGCAAATATAAGCCATCTTGAGAGACATGCAGTGAACAACCTGGACATACTTACAAAGCTGAAAATATTTGCCTTTTCTTGACCACTTTCATTTCTTCTTTAATTTTTATTTTTAAAGATTTCTTAATTTTTACTTGAAAATTACAGTTACACACACTCAGTATTTGGAGCTTCTGATTGAGTAACTGTGTTGATTTTTATCTTATTTACTGAGATAGTTAAGACTGGGGAAGGAACTCATTATACGGTGAGGAGACTATCTTCTCTTTTGGGGGTTTACTCCTGCTCGCAGGCCCTGAGACCACTGAGGGTGGGATGGCGATATTCTTAGGCCACAGAGACAAACTGGTGAAGGATGCCCATTTATTGGAACTTACAGGCTTAAATAGTATTAGAAAATGGGGAAGGTAGAAGGGCAGTCCAATTGTTCTCACATCCAATAGTGACATTGTAAGTGGCTTGTAAGCATACCTATCTCTCTGGACCCTCCAACCAACTCAAAAATCATGTTTCTCATGCAGGGCTGGAAGCTGAGCCTCAGCTCTTGGGCAGGTAGACCTTGACTCAAAGAACAAAAAAGCTAGCACCTAGGCTAACAGCTATGCCCTGGGTGATATTCATCACATGTGGTTGGCAAGCAGGTTATGGGTAGCTTTTGACTCCTTAGAGTTGCTTATCAGGAAATCCTAGCACAGCTCATCCCCAGACAGAGAAGAGAGACTGGGGTGTGACCCACTGCTCTCTGCATGTCCAGTGAACAGGCCAGGTTGGAGTCCCGGTTAGCCAAGATTACTATCAGGGGGTTCCCCTGGGGACACAGTGTGCCTAGGCCTCTCACATGGGCTAGACAGAGATCCAAGGGTGATCACTCACATTCTCTTTTAGAAGTTGTCAATGTAAATGGTTTTCATTTATGTTGGATGAAATGAGTGTAGGGAAAATGAAGCTAGAGATTGAGAAGGAATGGAGAGAGATGGGAAGGGAGAGAGGGAGAGATAGAGAAAGAAGATGGATAGACCACCTCTTATGTCCTTCTTTACTCCAGAGATGACCAAATGTGCAGCCACATAGACAGAATACGGGAGCTGAGACTTCAGTTTAGGCATTCCATATCAGTGGGAAGAATCCAATTACTTCAGCCTTCTCCACTGCCTTCCAGTGACTTGATGGCTGGCTAAGAATGGAACCAGGTGCTCCATGTGGGTTACAGGCACAAATACAGATATCCTGAATATCTGGAGTTGATTTCTCCATGTGTTTTTTTTTTCCAGTTATGGAAAATAATGTTCACTCCATTTTTGATAAACCTTGCTTAGTTCCTTTGGGCCTGGAAACTTAGTGAAAATGACTTTCATTAATCAGCTACATATTTTGTTTTAAACATAACTTGGATCAGAGAGTGCAGTAATTTTTGAGTTATCAACCATGTTAGAATTCCTATATTAACCTTCTGATATGTGTATAGAATGAACCTAACAGAATTTTCCCTAAAATGAAGCAGCACTGCCAACCCATTAGGTGGAATAGACCCTGAACATTTTAATTTATTTTGTTATCATTTAAAGTCATATATTTCTTCCTCTGTTGAATTTCATAGTTTATATGAGATTGGATAGGCTTTCCCAAAGAGGGGCATATTTGAAAATATGTATGTCTCTAGCAAGTTCAACTTAACTCAATGGAAAATTTATTTGATAAATGTCTTGGTTTTATTCTGACTTAAAATGTCTCCTCCTGCTTTTGGCTCTGTTAAAAGACTTCGTTTATAAGCTTGATTACCCAGTGTGATCCAGTAATTTTAAGTGCCTTTCACCTACCAGTGTCGCTTTGGGCATAAACAACCCAATATATTTATAGTCATGCTGATTTTGGCTGAATATTTTGGAATGTTTATTGAATCTTATGGAATTTCCGTAAACTGAGGTGTGCTCAAGATTTTAGAAAATCTGTGTGTTCTTAAATTATAGGATCCTAAGTCACAGAGTGGAAGCATGTGTTTAGTATGATTTTGGGTGAATTAACTTCATGATGGCTGCATTGTCATAAACAAAATGATCTGGATCAGTACTGAAAGTTAGTGAAAGTAGTGACAGATTTTTTTTCTCCCCCTAAATTTCTAGGGCTTTTATTCAGTTTTACTGGATACCATGTCTGCTGGAGATCTACATATAAATAAGATCAATATTAAATGACTTTTGACTAGGAGACTACATATGTAAAATATGAAATTCCATAAGATCTAGTAAAAAATATAATTAAGACACATCTTGATACAATTTTGCTTTTAGTGTAAATCATCACATGAATTACATAATGGAAATCAGTTGAAACATAGGTTGCATTTATCATAATGACTTAAACGTAGGTTTGTCTAATGTTTCACAACTCTGTTGGTACATATTATTATCATCAGAACTTAGGAATGTCATGTGTATGATAATAACTGTAATATGTGGAGCGTCATTGTGCTCCATGAACAATGGAAAGATGGGCATGTAAAAGCAGGCACTCCAACATGTGTAATGAAAACAGAAAGCTCGAGAAACATACAGTCAGTGACTTAGTGCCAGTGAATTAGAAACTAGGAGTGAGAATTGCTAAGGAACCCGAAGGAAGCTGTCAGGATTGATAGTGGACCAGCCAGGACTTGAATGAATGGTGCTAATTTACAGCACAAATGATGATTTGTTAGTGTGGGCATTTTTGGACTCATTCTAAAATTACATATATGTGTGTGTGTGTATATATGTACACACATATATATAAATTTTGTTATGTACCTAAGAATATGAGTAATGCGCTCTGGTTGAGGTAATTTTAGTTGAAGAAACTAAGGTGCTGGAAATTAAACATCACCTTGCTTATGATCATAAGGCTGGTAAGTGGTTGCAGGAATATTAAGTTTAAAGCCTATTTTTTAGTTGTTATGTTGAATTGTCTCTGTTTTTTTTTCTTCTTATCACAATACTAAACCTAGGGATTTCCTGTCTTTATTTTCTATAAAATATTAGGAAAATGGCAAAAAGCTTGCCAGGAACATCAAGTCTGAGTTTATTATGGCTTAGGGATATAATTGGATGGTCACAGGTTCAGCCAATGTCTGATCCTATCTGAAGATGTCTTGTCAGGTAGCTGCAGGGGAAGTGGGGACTGAGTGGTCCTGCCATTGATCTTGACAGAATTCGGACTGGTTTCAGAATCATTTGACTTAATTATAGTAGTGTTTGCTACTGGAAATATGTCATAAATATGGTCAGGCTCTTTCATTGATCACTTACTCAGGTATATGCATGCTCTTAATTGTTCCATAGTTTTCACTGAACCTTAAGGACTTAAAAGATGGTTTTTGCTTTGGGCCATATATTCTATCTTTGTTTGGTCCTTCCTTTGGCTTGAAGGACTACCTAGTAAAAGGAGCAGAAACAATATATCCTTAGTGATGCTTCCTGGAAGTGTAATATATGGAAATACTTCACAAAGTTTGTATAGAAATGGAATTGAAAGATTACTTTGGCATAAAAAATAATTTTAAAACATGTGAGTTTTCAAAAGGGTGTTTCAATGAACTTTTTGAAGACACCTCCTATATATGGATTGTTACATGCAATGAAAGGAAGTTATCTTTTTTGTTTCATTGTCCATGAACTTTTTGATGTATTTTCACACGTACATTCCTCCCTTCTATTTGTTCATTTGAGCAATAATTGACTGTCTCACACATCAGGCATTTCCTTGGAGTTCTTGAAACCTGTCTTTATTTTTTCCTGCAATTGTTTGCTAACTGACTTAATGAAAGGGCTGACTCTCCTAACCTGGAGCTAAGGTAGCATTAGAAAATTGTTTCCAAGTCGCAAGATGATGAGTAAGGTCCTAGTGCTTCTAAGAACTGGGCATTTAAAGGGCAAGGCACAGAAAATTTCGACTTACCGCAGATACTATTTTTTTATTTAGGCTCATATATTCTTCTGAGTATGGTTTTTTAAACTTGCTGTCATAGTCGATGTTGTTGATTTTAAAGCTCACATGATAGTAGAAAGGTGTCTTTCCTGAAGAGAGAAAAGAAAAAAAATAGTTCTCACTTATGCGGCACTTGTGTTCCAAGAATATCATGTGCATTTGGACAGCCCAATGAAATTGTAGATTTATTGACTCCTTAAAAAGGATTTATTTTATTTTTATTGGAGAGTCAGATATACAGAGAGGAGGAGAGACAGAGAGGAAGATCTTCCAGCTGCTGATTCACTCCCCAAGTGACTGCAATGAGCAGAGCTTCAATGATCCGAAACCAGGAGCCCGGAGCCTCTTCTGGGTCTCCCACTTGGGTGCAGGAACCCAAGGCTTTGGGCTGTTCTGGATTGCTTTCCCAGGCCACAAACAGCTGGATGGGATGTGGGGCTGTCGGGATTAGGACTGGTGCCCATATGGGATCCTGGTATGTGCAAGGCAAGGACTTTAGCCACTAGGCCACTGCACTGGGCCCAAGTTTGTTGACTTTTAAATGCTCTTAATGCCTGGTGATTGTCAAAATTATTTTGGAAGAGGAATGTTCATTGAATTGTAACATTTTCTGAGAATCTATTCAGATTTTTTGGTGAAAATTTAATGTACCTTTTTTCAAGTCATGAAAATATGCAGACAGATATGTTATTATGAAAAGAAATGACATTAAGTATAGATAATTATAGTTTGTGATCACAGAGGTTACATTTTAGGAAATCGGTAGAGTCAGAAGGTTTATCGCTTATGAAGCACCTAGGTAATTAAAATGAAAAAGGGAAAGTAAAATGAGACAAGATTTGTTAGTATTGCACGTTAAGTGGAAAGGAAAAAGAAATGAAACCTACAATTATACAAAAGTCAAACAAAGGAAATAGCATGAGAACTAAGTTTGATTATACTTTTGAATATGTGTAGTAGAAAATGAACCATTATATAATGTTCAGGTTCTAAGATATTCCTCTATTCTGTGGAGTAGGAAACTGAAATGAGACACACACACACACACACACACACACACACACACACACACACACACAGAGGGAGAGAGAGACAGAGAGAGAGAGAAAGAGGGAGAGAGAGAGGGAGAATGAGAATATGGTTGGGGAAGACAGAGAAAGCAGTAGAGAAAGGGGACATTTTGTAACATTCTGGCATTTTCGTGCTCCTGGACATACAGTGGACAGTTAATTATTTGGACAAATCCTTATTATCACCTCACAAATAATCAAATGCAATGTAAAATAAGAGAGTATTATTTTTGGGTTAAATTGGTCATGATGACCAATGTTCCTCTTGCAAAAAAAGACCCCAAACACAAAAAATGTTCATTTATTTGCCAGTGTGAATGTTCATTTGAACACTTCTTTGGAGGTCCATTTGGGCATATTGTCAAAAGCCTTAGATGTATTTTCATTTTATTTTCTGCCATTTGTTCTTCCTTTTATATTTTGTTCTCAGCATAATGAGTTTCTGACAAATTTGTGTATAAAAGTGAACTGGGATCAGGCTTTCAGTAGAGCAGTGGTCTGGGCTATCCACATCCCATATTTGGGGCCCTGACTTCCAATCCAAGCTTTGCTTCTGAGTCCTGCTTCCTGCTGATGTGCAACCTGGCAAGCAGTAAGTGGTTCAATATGTGAGTCTCTGTCACCTTGTGAGACTCCTGGATGGAGTTCTCGGTTTCCAGTTACTGCTGGACTCAACATTGGTTCTTGCAGACATTTGGAGAAAGAATCAGTACCTGTACCCCTCTCTGCCTGCTCCTTTCTGTCTCTTTCAGATAAATAAAAATTATGACTAAAATGATTAAAAATTTGTTATCTCAACAAAAGATTAGAAATGACCTAGGAAATTAGACAACATACAGAATAAATTCTAATCTATTCATATAATATAATATTATATTGTCATTACGCTCATGCTTTAGATGAATATTTATGGCATGAGTAATTTAAACTATGCTATCTCAAAAACTTAACAAGCAAAAAGAAATAGAGGGAAAGGTGGAAATGAGGGTAGAAGGTATTATCATTAAGCTCTTAGAATTATATCTACAAATTGCAATGAACATGTTAAGAACTAACTAAAAATTAAACTGGATGATATTTAAGAAAAACGCATGTTAAAGTCAGTGAGAAGATAGGAAGCAAATGGTCCAAAAATTTTAGGAGTGTTTCTCATGGTTGTTGTGCTGATGAAATTCGCCAGTCTTCTATTTGAAACGCCAGCATCCTATATGGGCACTGGTTCGTGTCCCAGTGGCCCCACTTGCCATCCGGCTTCCTGAGTATGTTCCAGAAAACAGCAGAGGATGTCCCAAAATCTTGGGATCCTGAACCTGCAGGGAGCCCCTGAAGAAGATTCTGGCTCCTGTTTGAGATTGGCTCAGCTCTGGCCTATTGCACCCATTTGGGGAAGTGAGTCAGTGGATGAAATATCTTTCCTTCTCTCCCTTCTCTGTAAATCTGCCTTGCTAATAATAATCGAAGTATTTCTTGAGTAGATGGTAGGATTATTGACTGTTTCTATTTTCTTACTTGTGTTTTTCTGTATTTTCTTTGTATCAAAGTGAATATTATCACATTAATTCAGATGGTTTTGAGAAAGGTATTCTTTATCTATAATTACTCCTTTTAGCCACTGATTTTCTGTTTCTCCTCTCCACACTTTTTCCATTCCTTTTTTCTAAAGATTTATTTATTTTTATTTTGGAAAGGCAGATTGGCAGAATAAAAGAGAGAAGAAAACACAGAGATAAATATCTTCCATTCACGGGTTCACTTCCCAAGTGGCCACAATGGCCAAAGCTGAGCTGATCTGAAGCCAGGACCCAGGAAGTTTTTCCCAAGTACTAGGGCCATGCTCCACTACTTTCCCAGGTCATAAGCAGGGAACTGGATCAGAAGTGGTGCAGTTGGCACATGAACAAGTGGCCGTATAGGATGCGAATGTTTGGAGGTGGAGGATTAGCCAGTTGAACCAGCATGCTGGCCTACCATTCTTAATCCATATATATGTGCATTTTTTCCTTGCCATATGTAAAACAACTCTAAAAGAATTAAAGATTTTTGTTGTTAGATATTTGCACAAATCCCATATGTCTTCTTATTTTTGCATTAAGTATGTCATGTTATAATATTGTGATTTGAATCCAGGGGCACTGAGGCAGTATTAGGTTACATTAAATTATTTGGCTACTACTTGGTTATTAATAATTCATGAATTATTAGCTTATTGGAATGCTGCATATGACAGAACACTACACAGGCACAAAAAGAAAAAAAATCCTGTCTTTGGCAAAATGATTCTGACTTGAAACTATTAAACTTAGTGAAATAAGCCAGACACCAAAAAACAAAAATCATACATTTTCTGTGATTTGTGGTATGTAATATACGAAACATAAAAAAGCCATTTAATATGTATGAGTAAAATTGAAAAACAAGATCCAGGGTAAGTGAATGACAGGTATTTTTAAAGAGTGTTTTTCAAATAATCCAAATTATGTTATAGATTGGCATTAAAAAACACCACTAAGGGGCCTGGTGTGGTAGCCTAGTGGCTAGGGTCCCTGCCTTGCATGCACCAGATCCCATGTGGGCACCATTTTAATCCCAGCAGCCCCATTTCCCATTCAGCTCCCTGCTTGTGGCCTGGGAAAGCAGTCGAGGAAAGTCCAAACGCTTGGGACCCTGCACCTGGGTGAGTGACCTGGAGGAAGCTCTGGGCTCCTGGCTTCAGATTGCACCTCTCTGACTGTTGCAACCACTTTTGGGGGTGAACCAGCGGGTGAAAGATCTTCCTCTCTGTCTCTCCTACTCTCTGTATGTCTGACTTTCCAATAAATAACTAAATCTTTAAAAAAAAAAAACACTAGGAACGAGGAAGACTTAGAGCCTAATTTGCTTTGTATTTATAAAAATTGTTTATAATATGGGCCTGGAGCAATAGTGTAGTGGTTAAAGTTCTCACCTTGCACACTCCAGGATCCCATATGGGCACCGGTTCTAATTCCGGCGGCCCTGCTTCCCATCCAGCTCCCTGCTTGTGGCCTGGGAAAGGAGTTGACGATGGCCCAAAGCCTTGGGACCCTGCACCTGCATGGGAGACCCAGAAGAACTCCTGGCTCCTGGCTTTGGATTGGCACCATTCTGGCTGTTACAGTCATTTGGGAAGTGAGCCATCGGGTGGAAAACCTTTTCTCTGTCTCTCCTACTCTCTGTACATCTGGCTTTCCAATAAAAATAAATAAATCTTTAAAAAGCATTGTTTATAATAATTTAAAGTACTATTTAAGGAAATGGAATGATGTTGCCTTTTTAAAGACTCCAGTTCTCCTATGTGTACTATACTATTCATCCTCAATTAGCATAAACTATTTTGTTTATGTTGCTCTCATATATATGTATGCTGTCCTAGAATTAGTTGTATATAGTGTACTTGTTTGGGACCCTCAGGTCTTATGGATAGTGACGGTGTTTTCTCAAAATTAGCTTCTGGTAGCGACCCATCATCGCCATCCCTGGCTGCACTGATCTTAGAATAATATGCAGGACACACTCAGAGTGATCCTCAGCTTTTGTTACCTACACTTATGATTAGCCGAGGGGTGGGCATTTGGTATGGCAATTGTCAGATAGGATGCCATATTTAATATGGGAGAACTGGATTTCAGTTCCAAAAGTTGTGCTTCCAATCAGACTCTGGAAAACACACACTTAGGTCCCTGAGCCCTGGGCTGAGTTCCAGATGCCTGTTTTCAGCCTGGCCCAGTTATCTCTGTCTTTCTAATAGAATGAAAAACAAATAAAAGTATTTTCAAAAGACTTGCTGATACTAGTTTTCTAGGCCAGATGTTCTCAAATGTCCTCTAAAGAATCAATTAGGTGACTTCAGAATCTATCATAGTTGGCATTAAAGTTTGCATTAGTAGGGTTATCTAAGATGTATAATTCACATATTTATTATTTTTAATGTTTGGGTACAAATTGGACTACCAAAAGAGTGAGCCTGAATCTGTGAATGTATTATGTTTTGCCTACATGCCTATGCTTTCCCTTTCATTTCACATCTTTCAATGCAAATATTGGAAGCACTGAGAGTTTCCATTTATAATTGGCAAGAAAATATCTGGATCATTATCTCTAAAGGAGTGAGAAAATATCAATAAGAAACATTTGTTTATATACATCAAGAAACTTCCCAGTCACATGAATCCATCAATTTTTTCATTAATTCCTCACATCTCAACCTACTTCAATCTGATTTTAACATCTTGAGGCAGAAACTATATTATTTCTTGACATCATTTCTTCCCCCTTTTTGTGGCTGTATAATTTGTTACTCTTAACTGAGAAAATGCTAACCCAAGTGAAACTAAATTTTCTAGACCCAGTTTCATCTAAGAGCAACCCAGTGCATCTAGTTATTAAAGGAAAGGAAGAGATATGTTCTTATCGAGAAGTACTACTTTCCTTTCAGTTTTACCTTCTATCATGCTGGAATGTGGGCATGATGAGCCATAGTCGTCTAGCTGCAGAGGGCATTGAGATGACCTTGGCAATGGAGATGGTGCATGGTATAGTAAGAAGATAAAGGAGCTGGCCATGTCATTTTAAAGTGTTCTGTGAGCACAATGATTTCTACGTTTTGAAAAATCGAAAAAGTCAAAACAACAGCATTTAGTGACATAAAATCATATGATATGGATGACATACATTCTTAGTGGAAGGACTAACAGAAAAAATGTGAAAGTGTCTTATGTTACTGCTATGCCTCATTGTATGACTTTAGTGTCTGCCACTATTTTCACAGTAGTCACCCAATGAATGCTTGTTGAGTTGAATTTGTGTACAGTTTCAGATACCTTTATTCTTTCATAAATTCTATTATTTATTTACAGGATGTTTATGATCTCTCTTAAAAATCTAACCAATGAGAAAACACATGATTAACTTTAAGGATCATGTGAATGAGAAAAACCTGTATATGCATTCATAATTTTATGAGCATTCATAAGGAGTATGACTCTTGGTTTGGCAGTGATTACAATGGGTTTGTGGCATTCTACCCAGTGATCATGCTTGTACAGTGAGTTTGTCCAGGAAGGTTTGTTCTCCTTCCCTCCTCCTTCTCCTTCAGACTTACTTATTTGCATTACAAAGCCATATTTTCAGACAGAAAGAGAGACAGAGAGGCACAGAGACCAAAAAGAAGATCAATGGAACAGAATATAAACCCCAGAAGAGAGCCCACATATGTACAACCAACTAATCTTTGACGAGAAAACTGAAAACAATGCAAGGGAAAATCCTGGTCTCTTCAACAAGTGTTGTTGGGACAATTGGATAGCGGCCTGCAGATGTAAGAAGCAAGACCCCCACCTGTCACCTTATACAAAAATCAGCTCTAAATCAATCAAGGACCTAAATTTACACCAAGCAACCACCAAGCTTTTAGAGGAAAATATAGGAAGCAGTCTCCAAGATATAGGAATTGGAAAAGACTTTTCAGAAAAGCCAATAAAAGCAGAGGCATTTAAAACCAAAATAAACAAGTGGGACTACATCAAGCTGAGAAGCTTCTGTACAGCAAGGGAAACAACCAACAAAGTGATGAAGTAACAATAGAATAGCAGAAAATCTTGGTGCAACACAACAAGGGGAGTAATATCCAGGATTTACATACAACTTCAGAAACTGAATGACAGCAAAAACAAACACTCCTGTGAAGAAATGGGTGAAGGAAATGAACAGTAATTTTTTCAAAAAATAAATTCAAATGGCTAGACATGGAACAATGCTCAGGCTCCCGACTTGTCAGGGAAATACAAATGAAAATCATACTGAAATTCCCCCTAACTCCAGGGAGATTGGCCTGCATTCAGAACTCTATTAACAAAGCCGTCTGGCATGGATGGAGAAGAAAGGAACCCTCTCTCACTCTTGTTGGGACTGTGGGCTAGTATAACTACTATGGAAGTCATTATGGAGAGTGGGAAGAGAACTGAAAATCGACATGCCAAATGACTGAGCTTTTCCACTTCTGGGACTATATCCAAAGCAAATGGATTCAGCATATGAGAAAGGGATCTGCAATCCTATATTTAGCAGCACCATCTACAATAGCAAAGACATGGAGACTACCAAGAATGTCATGCAAAGAGGAGTGGATCAAGAAGCTTGGTACATCTACTTCATGGATTACTACTCAGCCATTAAGAAGAATGAAATTCTACTATTTGTAACCAAATGGTCCCAACTAGAGATTATTATGCTCAGGGAAATACGTCAAGCCCAAAACGGCAAATATCAAATGTTCTCAAAAGGTGTAAGGCAACCTTAATGCAAATACAGCATAAATAACTTTCAAAACTGTTTGTGTTACATCGCAGGGTTTTGATATTTTTGTTTTTATTTTCATTTATTTGAAATTTTTTTCTTACTAATTTTTTCATTGACTCATAGGTCATATAGGAGCATCATTTTTTCAAGAAGTTTTCTTTCTTATAATTTTGAATTTTATGGTACAATTTCATAGGGTCTGGAATCTCCCTAACCTCTCCTTAAATTTCCATTCCTTGACTGATTTTCCTTATATTGTTGCAAATAGCATAGTCCTTGCCAACAGTCATAAGTCCATCAGTCTTATTTAAGTGTGCCCTGACATCGCTGGTACAGACAATGTCAACAGTCCAGCATCCAATTGTCTAGATATGTCCAACAGTTTTATTGGGAGTCTATCTTTGATTTAGACATAGAGATGCATGCTGCATTGTATCTTCACATCTGAACATGTTAGTCTCTATTATGCTGTCATTATACATTCCCTTAAATGAGAAGCTACGAAATAACTTCAACAACACATATGAAGCTAAAACAAAACATTTACAGCACCATGGAGTCAAAAAACTAAATAACCAACACATGGGTGGAGAAATGAAAAGTAAAGACAAAAGCCCCCTTATTACATGATGGTTTTTGATTTTCATTTTCTTAACAACATGTTGGTCATTCAGTAGCATGTTATTTAACTTCATGTTGTTGTTAATTTTCTATTTGTTCCTGTTATTGATTTTGTTTTATGGCTTTTAATTTAAAAGGATGCATAGTAACTGTAATAGAGACTAGAATACTGAGATGTGAAGCTACAAGGCAGTATGCATCTCTACATCCAACTCAAAGATGGACCCCCAATGAAACTGCTGGATGTATCTTGACAATAGGATGCTGCACTGTCTGCCATTGTCCATATCTACAATGTCAGTATACAATAAAGCCGAATGATGGACTTAAGGCTGCTTATGAGAGACTATGCTATTGTAATGATAAAGGGAAACCATTGGGGGGAGGAGTTTTAGGGATCAGAGAAGGGAAATGCCAGAGCCTATGAAACTGTATCAGAAAAAAAATAAACAAATAAGAATATATACCAAAATTTATTTATTTTCATTAGAAAGACATATTTTCAGAGAAAAAGAGAGACAAAGGTAGATCTTACATCAGCTGATTCACTCCCCAAATGGTTGCAATGATCAGAGCCGAGCCAATCTGAAGCTAGGAGCTAGGTACATTTCTTGGGTCTCCCATATGGGAGCAGGGTCCTAAGGCTTTGGAATGTCCTCCATCGCTTTCCCAGGCAAGAAGTAGGGATCTGGATGGGACGTGCAGCAGCTGGAACACAAACTGGAGCCCATATCAAATCGTCTTGCTTGGAGTTGTAGGATTAGCCAATTGAACCATTGCACCAGGCCCCAGATTGCTTCCTTATTCTACAATGCACAACCTGATTTCCCTTTGTATAAATTCTTTTCCCTTAATAAGCTGAAATGGACATTTGTTTTTAAATATTTATATACTGGGGTTGGTTCTTTGGTGCAGTGAGTAAACTTTTCATTTGTGGTGCTGACACCGCAAATGAGTTCTGGTTGAAATTCTGGCTGCACCACTTCCAGTCCAGCTCCCTGGTAGTGTACCCGGAAAAGCAGTGGAGGTTGTCCCTAGTCCCTAGGCCCCTGTACCCATGTGGGATAGCTGAATGGAGAGCCTGGCTCCTGGGCCCGACTCAGCCCCAGCCATTGTAGCCATTTAGGAGAGATAAAGTGGATGGGGACCTTCTGTCTCTCACTCTTACTTTTTCTGACTCTGCCTTTCAGACAAGTAAAAAAACCTTTTCAAAAAGGTTTATTTATTTATTTACTTGAAAGGCAGTATGTGAGGCAGAGGGAGAGTTGGAGCACAAGATAGGGGGTACTTCCGTTTTCTGGTTATGGCTGGGCCAGGCAAAAGTTAGGAACAAGGAAATCCATGTGTGTGAGCTACAATAACCAAAGAACTTTGGCCCTCTTCCATGGCCTTCCAGGATAATTAACAGGAAGACAGGTTGGAAGTGGGGTAGCTGGATCTTCATCCCAGTCAGTGTGTGTCCAAAATAGAAACTTAATAGGCTGTGTCACAACACTTGCCCTTTCAAGATCTCTTTGAAGTACCCTGTACATACAAAATATTGTTCATACAGATTTAATAAGCAACAATTTTTGTACATATATTGTTGCTGAATTTCAAGCACAAGTTATGTGATGAAATGCCAATTAATTTTTTAAAAATGCCAAATTTACATTACATTTTTTCTTATCTTCCAAAGTAGCTACTTTCTTGAGAGAATAAAGAAAAAAATTCCTTATGAAAATATTCTTATTATTGAAGAGTTTAGGAAAAAAGTGTGTTAAGGAAAGTAATGAGCAAAGACTCAGGCAAGTGGGTACAAAAAGCTATTTTGAACACACATATCTTATCCTTTTCTGCAAAATATGCATAGGAAAAATTTGTATAGACCATCTTTTCCTTTTCACCCCGAATATAAGGAATATTTTATTTTTCACTAGAGATTTTTTGAGAATAAAATAGTGTATAAAGAAAAAAATGACACACATAGGACAAGGTGGAGAAATCCACCATGGGGGGAGGGCACGGGGAAGGGTTGGGGGAATCCAGAGAGCACATGAAACTGTGTCAAATAATGCAATGTAATTAATAATAAAAAAAATCACAGATTGTAAGCTTTCATATTTGTTACTCACTTATTACCTCTTCAGAGAGTTTTAAGTTCAACAAAGTAATACTGATTATATTATTCATTAGTGCATTCCCAGCATTTGAATCCTTATGAAACTTTGTTCGTTTTCCCTAAATAAAATTCACTAAAGAATAACGTTTTCAGGCAGGGACATTTTTTTGGGGGGGTGAGTATTTAGTACCTTAATTGTAGTATCATAGGTCTTTACATTTATTAAAGCTCATCAAAATGTTTTCATTAAACATTAAAGTATTTTCAAAGTAGCAAAGTCTGAAGTAAATGTAACCATTGCAATTTTGCTCTCTGAAATTGTCTCATTCAATTTTTTGTTCCTTTTTAAAATCAAAATTCCTAATTTTCCCAATATAATATCAACAAGACTGGAAAGCCAGACTTAATGAGCACTTACCATATGCAACAAAGTAGACAATGAGTCCAACAGCTACTGTAGCAATCACCATCATTAAGATACCCAAGGTAATCTTGCCACACCTTGTGAGTTTCATTCTTGTTTTTGACTCCATTCTTCTAGGAATAAAAGGATATGAAAGCAATTGTCATTATAAGGTTAATATAGGACTTTAAGAAATAAATTGGGTTATCTAAGTGTAAAAGTATATTATTTATATTGACTATGAGTTCAAGGACTATTGAACTTGAAGAGCAGTGTTGAGTTAGCAAATGTAAGTATGTGGCTGCTTATTTTTCATCGCACATGAATCATAATGGTATTGGGAAGTCAATATTCATTCAGCTAGCAAATATTTGTGATGTTCTACTGTGTACTAGACATTGCTGTCTTAATAAAGATGTCTTTTCTTATGGATCTTATATCATAAAAGTGGAGGTAGGCAACAAACAAAAAGATAATAAATAAAATATTTAATTGATAAAAGTACTAAGTACTACAGAAAATGAAGTAGAGGTAGGCAAAGGAAGCCTGAAATATGGGGTTTAGTGGAGAAGGAAGGAAATGAATGAATCAGCAGGTGTTGGTTCTTCTCTCCCAATTTCTGTCTCCTGTGCCACTCTGCCTTTCAAACAAATAAGAAAATCTTAAAAACAGAGTGACAGGGCCTAAAACTGTGGCCTAGTGGCCAAATCCTCACCTTGAACACATTGGGATGGCATATGTGTGCTGGTTCTAATCCAAGCGGCCCCACTTCCCATTCAGCTCCCTGCTTGTGGCCTGGGAAAGCAGTTGAGGATGGCCCAAAGCCTTGGGACCCTGTACCTACATGGGAAACCTGGAAGAGGCTCCAGGCTCCTGGCTTCGGATTGGCACCATTCTGGCCGTTGCAGTCATTTGGGGAGTGAGTCATCAGACTGAAGATCTTCCTCTCTGTCTCTCCTCCTCTCTGTATATTTCACTTTGCGATAAAAATAATAAATCTTTAAAAAAAAACTTCAGAGTGACAGAGTAGGCAAAATCTGAGTATATCTGAAACATGTGATGGGTTTTTCCAGGCAGAGGAATAACTCAACCAAGGCCTCCAGTTATGGGAATGCTAGGAATGTTAGTATGATTGAAAAGAGTGAAGAATGAGAATAATAGTGAAAGTTAAGCCCAAGCATTACCAAAGTCCAGGACTTATAGAGCTTTGCGTGTCATGATAATAATTTGGGTTTTTCTGAGTGAAATGGTACCAATAGAGTGTTTGAAAAAAGAGCTATGATGATTTAATATCAAAATAAGATCAGTCTGACTACTCTATAGATTTAACTGTTGGAGCAAAAGTTGAAGCAGAGGAATAGATAGGAAATTATTACCATAACCCACCCAGGAAGATGATATTGGCATAGACATGAAACGAAACTTGGCTATATTTTGTACATAGTGTTGTCATTGTTCTGAAGGCTTGGTGTGGAAGAAAAGTGGAAAAGACAATTCAAAAATGATTGCTAGGCCCTCAGTTTGAGGACTTCAGAGATGGTGTTATCATTAGCTGAGATGGAAAGACTGGCAATAAAGCAGGTTATGGGGATTTGTATACATTCATTTTTACTTATTTTGTATTTGATATGCTCTTAGGCATACAAATGGTGATGCAAGTTGTGTGGTTGCAAGTTTAGAATAGAAGTCTAGGTTGGCAATGTCAGGTTGGTATTTATGAATATGTAGATAGTGCTGTGGGTCCAGATGAGAGAGTGCCAAAGACATATTATGTGGGTGGAGAGAGAACAAGACTGAAACACGATCACTTGGGAACTCCCTCATTGAGAAATAATGGACATAGGAGAAGAATGTAGCAAAAAGCGTGAAGAGGAAACAATCGATGAAGTAGGATGAAGCCAAGGTGTTACGGCACCTGAGAAGCCAAGAGAAGATTGAAGGTTGAGGAAGGAGCTTGATTAACTGCAGGTATTGCTGTTAACTCAAATGTAATAGGCAAATGGGCACTGAAAATAGATTGCTGGATTAGCGTTATAAAGACAATTTAGTGATCTTAATGAAATAAGTTTAGGAGTAGAAAAGGCAAAGGACTCTTTAGAGGTGGTTTAAAAGAAAATGTGACCAGAAGATCTATACACTGACCATCAGTCACTCAAGTTACTCTTTACAAAGCATTTGCTGAAAAGCAGGGGGCAAGATAAGGGACTGTGGATGGTGGAGGAAATGGGGTCAAGACAATGTTTTCATTTTGTTGTGGACCATTTTCCATACGCACGAAGTAGAAGGACTAAAATTTAAAAAAAAAGAGAAAGAAAAGGGAAAAAAAAAGACTGCTTTATTTTGTAAAAGTCATTTGGGAAAGAAAGAAGGAGGGAGGGAGCGAGAGAAATGTGCTCTCTCATTTGTTAGTTCACTCCCCAAATGCTCCCCCAAAAGCCAGGCTGGGTTGGATTTAACGTCAAGAACTAAGAACTCAGTCCTGGTTTACTGTGCCAGGGAGGGAGGGGGCAGGGAGAATGGGCAGAGACCCAACTATTTGATCTATAACCTGGTGCCCTCAAGATTGTGCATTAGCAAGAAGCTGGGAAATTTGCCAAATGAGTGTGAATTTTGATATGACACTTTTTAGTACATATTTTCCCATTCATTTCAAACATGTCTTTCTTAAATCATCTGAAACTTGATTCTTATATATCAAAACATGAAATGTTGACATGTTACCGATAATTCAGTCTGTAGCTACACAGAAATCCTCCATTTGTTATTTCTCTATGAGGGATATAGAAGCAATTTTTATATGAATTTGACTAACGGGAAACTTTACTTGACTTCAAATTCCCTCCAATATAAACTTCCTAGAGTGAGAAACTCATAGCCTTTTGGAGTTGGAAAGATTTCCTAAATCCTCCATTTAGGTTTTGTAATTTTAAAGAACAACAACAACAAAAAATTAAAGGACAATGTTTCTAAAAGGACATTTCACATCTAAAGAAGGTAAGAAATACAGGTAGAGATTTTTCTTCTTTTCATTATCAGTATGTACACATTTAGGCTTAGGATGAAAGATGAAGGCTTCACATTTCTAATCTGCATAAGGAAAATTAAATAATAAGAGGTCATCTTTACTTATAATTTCCATTAATCCCTTTTCCCAAATCTACAATCACTGAGTGACCCATCTATTGTGATTCAAAATGTGAATATATAATTAATAAATAAAAATTAATTCCAAAATTAAGTAATAAACTATTTTGGGTTTCTTCTGCATTTTCTAAGATTTATGTATTTTTTATCTAGTTGCAAAAGGTTTTGGCAATTTGAATGTCTGAGCTAATCTGTGTGGTTGTGGTAGTGGTAGTGATGTGTGTGTTCTAAAATTCAAAAGGAAAATTCTACTTTGTCAACATTCAGATTCTTTGTTTGAAAGCATTCCTTAAGAACAATGTCAGAAGCATGAATTTGATTTTTTTTCCTTAAATGTTATTGTTAGTTTTCAGTAGAAATTGGGTCATGGATGAGTACTGAGAACAGAACCAAAAAAAAAAAGTGTTGATTTCAGCAAAATGTCTTAATTTTTTGTATGGGTTTTATTTGCTCAAAAAATATATCCTTGAAACAATTCAGATCTAGTATCATGGAATAATGATATATAGAATTATTTAAAGATTTGAGAAATAGTGGCTTACTGCTGTGTATGCCTAAAAAATTAATTCCTTTAAAGAATGAAGTCTGAATCTGTTTTCATACTGTTTCTAATACAGTCTTTAAAATTCACAAGGAACTGAACAAGTTGATATGTGGAAGACGCATGCAATACATTACTTAGAAGCTGAGATGAAACATTGTAGTACTATTTGGTTAATTAAATAAAAAATTAACAGTGTCTTGATTTTAAGGAAAAGATTTCAATATTTCTGTCAAAGACAAATACATCCAATGTTAATTTGAGTGTGTAAAGAGGTGTTATTTGAGATATTCATTGGGAATTTCACTGTTTCTGAAAACACATTAGTTATTTAGAATCTAGGAGTTTGGCAAACATCAAAACAAACTTTGTGAATTACGAATTAGGCTCAATGCATACATTTTGTTGGAGTGTCAAGAATGACTGCAATGAGGATGTAAACATTTGTTTTTGTGTTTGATTGGCTTAAGAATCGAAATGTAGAAAGTATTTGTTTATTGGTGTGAGTCATGGAGTGAGTTGGCACATTTCTTGGGCTTTCAAGCCAAGTCTTCGTAGCCGTATGACGTTGGTAATGGGAAGGAACAAAAGCCTCTGTTTTCAACTACACCACTAAATATGTATAGTAGTGAGGCATTACACTTTTCTAGTTTTAAAAACTACGACCCAAGCTTTGTTCTACCACTTCCTGTCATTAAAAAGACAAATTGTGAGCATAAGTATTAATGTCTCTGCTTCAACATACAATATTAGAAGTATGTAGGTACAATTGTTTTATTTTTCACAGTGAAATAATGTTTTAAAAATGAAATCTTCTAGGCACTTTCAGATTTCATCATTTGTTTATATCATTCTCTGGAGTGGATTAATATCATCGACACATTTTCCACAAAATTAATAATCAAAACTGTATCTAATTATTAAAACTTGTGCACATTAATAAATTTTATTTTCCTTTCACTCCTGTGTTTATAAAACATTGAGGAAGCAGGTAATTTTTTAGAACCTTGAAATACAAATTGAATTGCTTTAGTGAATTATGTCTCTATAGAATATTCGTCAGAAGTGCAAGGCTAAACCCCGTGTCCTCCCTCTCCAACCCACCTGTTTCGCAGAGGTGTCCATGGCTCCTCTCTCAGCGGAGGTTGCTCCTTTGTCATCTTCCTCTCGAATGCTGGGTGGCACAGTCATTCTTCACCTATTTAGCTTACGAGAATCTGTGACTTTTATGTGTTTTATGATAATGGGTATAATGATAATACTGAGAACTTACACAACTTTTCATCTTCAAAGCGCTTTCCTAACATTTACTAATTGATATTAAAACCTTAGTAAAACATGAGTTGCATGCATGTTGCTCCATAAATAATAAAAAATGAAATGCACTGTTGTGACGGAGGAAGCAGTGCGGCCACGGGTTTAGGAAGGACGATGACCGTCTCCTGCGCTGCCTGTCTACTCACTGGGGAACTGTGGCTCTCTTCCCACTCTCAGAACCCACTTGCAATGATGAGGACAATCTATCTTTTGCTTTTGTTTGTAAAGCCAGTGGCTCTCTAAAACCTAACACCACATTAGGTTCTGAATGTTTTCCAACTTACAGCTCTGTTACCTCCTTCTGCTGTATATCATCCTTTCATAAATTCCTCCCTGAAATTTAACTACAGCCTTAATATTAGTCCCCATTAAAGAATGTTTGATTCCTTGAAATTCACAAGGTGTTGATTTTTAATTTAAAAAATAGTATGGGTTTAACCGGTAATTTTCCCAAGGTTTTGGACAGCATTCTGGTTTGTAGTAGCCAAATTTGATTGGTGTGTAGACAAGATAGCACAACCTGAATGTTTAGCCATCTGAAAAAAAGAATTTGCCAGAGGCCAGGATCTCTATTAAAGGAGAAGTAAGTTATTAGGATGGAAGAGAGGCCTGTTTTGGGTTAACAGTCTTTGGTAAAGAGGCTCAACCTTACAATAGTATCAAACAGAATTATCATCTTGACCATGCTGCCTCCCTTGTTTCAAGAACTTGGACAGAGAAAAAAAATCACAGAATCTGTGTAAGAGGATATAAAGGACCTTAATGGCAGTTTTTGTATCATTTATTAGTGTAGTTCTGATCAGACCTATCCACAGCCATTAAAAAAATCTTTAATTATATTTGTCTGAGCACCCCAGTCCCAATATTTTTTGTACCTGTATTCAGAATGCCTAGAGGAGTATTCTGCCCTCACTTGACTATATAAATATCATACTATTGTTGCCTTTGGATATCAAATATGATGAGTCTATGTTTTTTATATTATTGATTAAAAATGTGCTGCATGTCTGTGGCATCAGCATATTGGTAATTATACAAATAGAAATATGATATTTACCGCCTAGTGCTGTAGTCTCGTGGCTTAAGTCCTCACTTTGTATCTGCTGGGATCCCATATGGCAGCTGGTTCATGTCCTGGCTATTCCGTTTCCCATTCAGCTCCCTGCTGAATGAATGAATATGAAGTAGAGGGAGAGGATGTTGATGGGAGTTGAGATGAGATTAATCAGAAGCAGCTAGATTGTGCAAGGGCTGGAAGTCTGTTGGAGAAGTTTGACTTTCATTCCAGAGCAATGAATTGCCATTGAAGAGTGTAAATAAGATAAGAATGATGGTTTGTTAAAATAAGTTTGACTTCTTGTTTAAAGAACAGTCAGAAATATGGAAATGCTGGAGTTGGAAGTAGAAAGGGCAGCTGAAAATTATTTCAGCCATTTAGGTGCAAGTGCTTTCAGCTGAGGCAATGAAATGGAGATATATAAACTTGAGCACTTCATGACCATCTGGATGTAAGCACAGACGAAGTGGAGAAATAAAGACCAACACTGAATGATTTATCTCATAGAAAGATATATTGTCTTTCTTCATCTCTTTTAGTGTTTTCACATCAATGTCTATATTACCTGATATGATAATGGCTACACCAGGTCATTTTTTCCTTTCCATGAGTCTGGAATATCCTTTTCTATCTTTTCACTTTCAGTTTCTGTATATGTTTGTTGGTGAGTTGTGTCTCCTGTAGGCACCAGATAGACGGGTCCGATTTTTCATCTAGTCCACTAACCTATGTCTTTTTATTGATGATTTTAAGCCATTTACATTCTGTGTTGATAGTGACATGTAGTGATTTGGTCCTGTTATTTTAGCATTGAATTTTTTTATTGTTTGATTTAGGTTTCTTTTGTGTTTTTTTTTTTTGAGGTCTTCTTCATGTTTGCCTTTGAATTTGTTAGGTAATTTTCATTTTCCTCTATCTGTAGTACATCATTATGCAACATTTGTAGAGTTGGTCTATTAGAGGTGAAATGTTTCAACTTCTGTTTGCTGTGGAAGTATTTTATTTTATTTTGAAAGACAAAGTAAGGCTTTGCTTGGTATGTTATTCTTGACTGATAACTTTTTTCTTTTAGGATCTGGAATATGTCACTCCATTCTCTACTGGCCTATAGGGTTTCCTCAGAGAGGTCAGCTGTGAGTCTATGATTCCTCTGTATGTTAGTTGTCTTTTCTCATGAACATATTTAAATATCTTTTCTTTATGTTCAACCAAAGAGAATTTGATCATGATGTGTTAGTGTGAGGATCACTTTTGTTCGTTTCTATTTGGGGTTCTCTGTCCCTCCTGTGCTTGGAATCCATTTCTTTCTCCATGTGAGGGGAGTTCTTGTTTATTATTTCACCTTCAGGAACTCTTACAATTCTTACGTTTGGCTTTTTGATGATGTCCCTTATTTCTGTGTGGTTTTCTTAGCTTTATATGGTTCCTCTTCCAGACTTCTGACTGTTTTAGCATTTTTGCAGTGGTGTCTTCCAGTTTTGAGATTCTTTGTGTCTCACTTATTCTATTATTGAGGCTTTCCAATGAGTCTTTTTATTTGCTGTACTGTATTTATGTCTAATAATTCAGTTTGGCTTTGTTTCAATGTTGTTATTTCCTATGTAATATATTCCTCAAATCTTTGAACTCCAGTGTGTGCTTCTTAGTGTTTTTAAAGAGTCTTATAATAATTAAAAAAAATTCCTTATCTGGTAGTTTCTTGATGTCTCCATCAGTTAATTCTGAATTTGAATTAGTCTTTTGACCTTTTGTGAAGAAAGCACCAATAACATTATTATTGTGTCTTACCCTTTTTCCCCCCTCTTGGCCGTTGCAATCCTAATTAGCAGATTTTTCTTTCCAGCTGATTTTTAAGCTGTGTCATTCACATGTCTACATATCAGTGTTACTGATCCTATTCATTGCCTGGTTCTCCATTTGCATCAATTGTACACTCCCTCCTGTGAGTTTCAGTCCTGGGCTTCCATGCTACGCTTCTGCTATTGCCTTCCCAGGAGGGGATCCTGGGTTGCCACTGTCCACCCACCGTACTCCTGTGTTGTGGCCACGCTGTTGTCTGCTCAGCCTTTCTCCTGTTTCTGTTTCCAGCAGTATCAGGAAAACACCAGCTGTTATTTAAACTAGATCACAGGGCTGTCAGTGGCACCTATTGCATGGAATTTCCTTTTCCATTGTTTCAGAACAACCTGGCAGTTAGATCTAGGGGCAACCTAGATCTGTTTTGGGTGGAAGTCGTAGGATGCCAAGTTGGTGTTATTTTTCTGATGGGATAACTGAAATGCATTAAATAAAAATTAAAAATATTTATTTCAATGTTTAGTTGACATTCAGGAAAGATGAAATTTAACTGATTTTCAATATAATAAGCTATCTTAGAGGGCACAGATTTGATAGAAACATTTTTAATTTAAATGCCAACAAAGCTATTATATGCAATTCATTAGCTATGCAACCATAATTTGGTTTTTGTTAATAAATATGAATATGTATGTGTATATTCGCTGGTGGTAATTGATATTTTAACTATATTTGCAAAAAATATCTAACACAAAAAGCTACTATTAGGTAAATTTCTCCATTATTACCTGGAATACTTTATTGTTTTATATATTTAAAATACTTAAGGCCTTGAATATAAGTATAGTTTGTGTAATAAAGGATTCGATAAAATCTTCAGGAAGAAGTGATAAATCAAAGTGAAATAAAATGCTCCAGAGATCTTTTTTGATACATCAAATCTCACAAAAATGATTTATTATGAGGACTGGTAGCAACCTAATCCTCTTCCCTGTGGTGCCGGCACCCCATGTGGGTGCCATTCGTGTTCCAGCTGCTCCACTTCTGACCTGACTCCTTGCTTGTGGCTTAGGAGGCCAGTGAGGATGGCTCATGTCCTTGGAACCTTGCACGCACACGGGAGACGCAGAGGGACCTCCTGGCTTCTGACGTTACAACAGCTCAGTTCTGGCCTTGTAGCCATTTTGGCGGTGAATCGGTGGATGAAATATATTCCTCTTTCTCTCTCTAAACCTGCCCTTTCTAATAAAAATGAATAGATTTTAGGAAATAAAAATTTTAAAAATACCTTATTAGGAAGAAGCATGCCATAGATTTGAGGAGGGACAATCTTTCTGCACCTGTACTGATTTTTCCATAGTTCTTAAAGACTAGCAGCTTCTAACACTTCCAGAGACAGCACTCATGATTCAGATGATAGACAAGAAGGATGCAGCGAACAGGTTTGTATGAGTGGATTTCAAGTGCAAGGGCTCTGGACATATTTAAGCTTGGGAAAGAGAGGAAAGCGAGACAGAATCTAAGTGTTGCCCGTAGCTGGAAGCAGCATGGTATATGGAAGAGCCATATGTGCTTTATCATCATGCCAATAGCAAGAAATATGTTTATAGAGCCATGCAGAAAAGGGCACAGAAACTTAATTTGTTGAAGTGCCATATCTGAATTATGCAATTTAAATGAAGGAAAGCCCCCAGATTCTAGGGGAATCAGGGTTGTGAGTCTATTTGTATAGTGATGCTTTGAAATTTAACTCATCAGAGCATGATTGCCATCGTGTTTAGTCCATTACTGATAGCCTTTCATGGTAACATAGAGGAAGTTGTATTGAGTCTTACTCCAGGTTAGAAACGCAGAGTGGGAAACTCAGTGTCAGAAATAATCCAAGTAATGTCAACAATTCATATCTAAAAGATAAGTGTACAGGCCTTAGAATTTGAGAACTAGGTTTGAGTTCCTACTATGACAGATTACCATTCTTGTAATGCAAAGATATTTTATTTGATTTCTTTGAAACTCAGATCCTTCCTTTTCAAAATAGTAGTAAAGTCAACAATAAATAACCCTCCTGGATTTAGCATATACAAGGCTTGGTAAATGCTTCACAAACATAAAGTATTATAGCTATCTTTATTACCAGATTCCTTGCTACTTATCTAATTTATACGGATTTTTTTGTGAATGAAATTTTACTTGTTCTTTATTAAGGATAATTTTTCTTGCATAGTTTTTTTTCATTTCCTAATATATGAGGAAAATACAGTATGCTAGATGCTGGAACATGTGGACTCTGAAGGGAGAAATATCAAACAACTGGTTATGCTTCATGAGATCTCAACAGGCGTTAAAAGCAGTGAGTCCTAGTAAGCAGTCAAGCTTCATGTAAAGTATGTGCAAGTACTCTATTAGAAATGAATCCATCATTCATCTTTTACCATCCGGATCTGAATTACCTGATAAGGAAACCAACCTGACGTACATGTCCAGGTATCGTACAGGCTGTACACCTGAGGGATGTGGCCAGGTATTGTACAGGCTGTACACCTGCGGGATGTGGCCAGGTATTGTACAGGCTGTACACCTGAGGGATGTGGCCAGGTATTGTACAGGCTGTACACCTGAGGTACATGTCCAGGTATTGTACAGGCTGCAGCTGCAAGGAATCCAAGGCTGATAGTTCCATTGTCACATGGTTTCCCCCAAATCCTGAGGAAAAATGAAATCCTAGTTCCTGTAATTTCCATTTAGAAACAATCAATACACCCTTTGGAGTAGAACAGTTAATGATGAGTGAAGTTAAAGTAGATCTGAGGTGGAGCAAATGTTGAAGTTGTTCAAGAGATTGGAGGAATTCTGCAACTGAGCTTTAGTAAGAGAATGCGAACAAAACTGCTGCCAGTGAACACATAAATGTCCTTGTAAAACAGTTTTATGTGGAGCAAGTTTAAACAGAACAGAAGTAGTCTTGGATGATTTACCAACTTTAGTGTTAGAATAGACCTTAAAAAGTAACTACCACACTTTTGACAGATTTAGTACTGTATTCAGAGAAATTACATCTGCTTTATAAGTTCTACCCAGATGAGTTCCGTCATTGTGTAACAAAAGCTATCTTCAGAGTATGAGAGATATGATTTATTTTTTAAAACAAAGAAATCAAGAGGCATTTTTATTGCTGCCTTGTTTTTCCTGTGAACTTAGTAAGAACTCTTTGCCTTATCTCTATGTGCTGAGTTTGAAGTTGACTTCACTAAATGAGAAAATGGAGATGCTGCCAACAACAGTGTGACCTTTGAAAAGTTCCCACATCGGTTTCTCTCTCCTACTCAGGTATTGCTGGGGCAAACTATGAAAAGGAGCCAAAGCAGTCTGTTCAGAAAGAGGTGGTCTTTTATATAACTACTCAGATGGACCAGAAGTAATGGCAACTCTTCATTCAACAGGGCTGGAAGCGCCAACTGCACAAGGATCTCAGACTTGTTCAGAAGAATAGGACTTTTCTCAGCATGATGTATACATTTAGAAAAAGATGTCACATTAACTATCCTAAAATTAAGAAAATATAAAACAGGGTGTAGAATGTATATATTCAGTGAGTTAAACTCAGTGAGCATATATTTTCAAATGAAAAAACAACCACTTATTGTTTTATCTTTTTTTCTAAGTCAAAAAGTTTTGGTTCATCTTCCAATTTATTAAGATGCTCACATTTTGTTTTGCTGGAACTGAAACATGTGATATAGAGAAAATTACTGCTTAAGCTTTGTTGATAAGGAAATGGAAACACCACCCGTGTATGCCGTGATCCTTAACAAAATCAATGTAAATGGGTTAATAGTGAAAATGGTGGTGCATTGTACTTGACTGTGCTGAAAACAGCTGTGGGCTAAGTTAATGAAACAGAAAGTGAATTGTCTTCTGCCATCATGGCACAGCAGGTTATTGCTGTTTGTGGCATTCACATCCCATATCGTATCACTGGCTGAAGTGCCAGCTAATCCATCTCCAATTCAGCTTCCCGCCAATGTCTCTGGGAAGGCCACAGAAGATGGCTTGAATGTGTGGGTCCCTGCTACACATAGGGAGACCAGGCGCCTGTTTCCTGGTTGCAGCCTGGCTCTCGACTGGATATTGCTGCCATTTGGGATAGGAAGTAGTGAATCTTTCCTTCCTTCTTCCCTTCTCTGTGTCACTCTGCTTTTAAGATAAATGAATGAATGAATGAATAAGAAATCATTTTAAGAAATTGACAAGAAGCAAAAAAAATATTTGATGACAACAGGAAATATAATCCAGTACTTACATATAATAATTGCTAGTTGTGGAACAACTAAAATCAGAAATTTGAACTAGTTATTACAATTATTGTATATCAAATTTACCTTCATTGCACTCAAAAATTGTAATATTTTGGCATAGTGTTAAGATTTTTCTTTACTGATGATAACTTTAATAAAACATACTTTTCATAATTACATGCCATTCCTGAAAAATATGAGGCAACAGAAATAAGCAACATTCTCATATTTTTTCCCTCCAGAAGTCCAAACATCATTCAGGTGTAGGAATATACAAAAGGTTCACTAAATTTATTATTGTGTATCCTTTAGTGAGAGGTTAGATTTGCTAGTTTTCTTTCTCTGTCCTAATCATAAAATAGATAACTGGTAGAATACAAAATATGTTTATTCCAATAGAATCATCATAGGAGAACAAATTACCATGCTCCTAAAAGAAGCATCCTTAAAATGTTAAAGGATGTTAACTTTGAAATTTCACTTAAGAAAAATCATAAATTAAAAGGATGCAACATGTTAATTTTAATGTTACTGCCTTATGAGAAGAACTGAAATCAGAAAAGTAGAAAGTTAACATTAAAGAAAACCTGGGACATTAATCATTTCATTATGTTATATAATTTGTACACCTGCTTTATTATTATTATTATTATTATTTAAAGATTTATTTTATTTTTATTGGAAAGGCAGATATACAGAGAACAGGAGAGACAGAAAGGAAGATCTGTCCAATGATTTACTTCCCAAGTGGCTGCAATAGCTGGAACTGAGCCAATCTGAAGCCAGGAACCCAGAGCTTCTTCCAGATCCCTCACATGGGTGGAGGATCCCAAAGCTTTGGGTCGTCCTCAATTACTCTCCCAGGCCACAAGCCGGGGGCTAGATCGGAAGCAGAGCCACTGGAATTAGAGCTGGCGCCCATATGGGATCCAGGGTGTGCAAAGTGAGAACTTTAGCTGCTAGGTTACTGTGCTGGTCCCTCATTTGCTTTATTATTGAAAATACATTTGCTTAACAAGATCTGTATCATTAGAGTTTTTGCCGAGTGGGATTATAAATTCATGTTTTATATTCAGAAACTGATACTTTTGGAAGGGTTCTAACTGTAGAAGAACTCTGCAGATTAAATAGAAGCATGAGCACTAGAGATTATTTAGTATAACACAGTGTTACCATTATCAAACAGTCGTGATAGAGGTAGAAAAATTTGGATGGAAACATTTATTGAAAGTTTAACGTGGTTCATGAGCAAGAATAAAAGCCATCATCATGGTTTGTTTAAAAAAAATCATTTCACATTGTTTCTTCAAGTAGCCTTTCCTAAATGTCCTGGGAATAATTGACTACTTTACCCACCAGCTCTTGAACATCTGTCATTTGCTGTCACATAAGCCTGAAAAACAATATGTGTGCAGAAAAGTAGAATAAAATGTAAATGTAGAAAGTAATATAAAGCAAAATATCTGTGGAACTTTGGTAACAACCTGGAAACTCCCTGTCTTTCCCTGTCAGTTATAATTCCGCATTCCATGTTATTAATATTAATGGTAATCACGGTTTGGTATCTTTTGTGAATAAATTCCTTGGTTAGAGACAGGTGTTTGGCATAGTAATTTGATAACGTTTGGGATTCCTGCATCCCACATCACAGTGCCTGGGTTCCAATCCTGACTCTGCTATGCAAAAGATTTCTAGCTTAATGAAGTCCTATTTGCTATGACTTTTTTTCAACAAACTATGTCAATGTGTTTCCAACTTCTGTGGTAATGTTTTGGTCAAACTGATTCCATTAAAATGTATTGATTTTTTTACAATGAGTAACGTATAATAAGGATGTGCCTCCCCAACAAGAACAAATGATCCACAAAATATTTCTCTTTCCATTTAAAAATTTTATGATATATACATCATTGTCTTTAATCAGTCTTTTACAACTAAAATTAAGTTATCATTGAGACAAATAGTTCTGAGATTTTTCTCCTCTCACTGATTAGGAATGGCATTCATTTAGCTTTTTAGGCACAGCACTGCCTTACCCCCAAATTCCAAGTTCTTACCTGGATCAATATCAAAAGCAGTTGCTCTAGTTTTACAAATGATTATGGATTTATTAATTAGATCACAAATTATTTTCCTCATATCTTTAAATTGGCTGTCTGTCTTTTCTTGTATCTTGCAAAGTCTCCTTAGGATTATTATTTTTAACTCCTTTTTAGGAAGTTCACACATCTGGAGAGTTACTGTATTTCATTGGCAGTGTTTTTCATACTTCTATTTCCCTGCATCTGTGCATCTGATACAATGATTGTCTTCTCATTTTATGGAGAGCAAAGTCCTAGAGAAAGTCTTACCAATCCAAGATGTGTTGGATTTGGTTCCTGGTAGGAATAATGCTATGGTCTTTGTGTAGTATATTCACTTATGGTCAACATCAGCTCTGTGTGTGTGTGTGTGTGACCGAATGACACTTTTACAAGTGGGAATACTGTGTGCTATGAGTGTTCAAGGGCTTCTCTTTAATAGGTTAAATACAACGTCCCCAGCTGGGGTTTGAGTTAGAAATGGAGTTTTCTCACTGGGTGACGTGTGGTGCCATGCATACTGGGAACAGAGCATCCATGAGGTCTTGTGCACATGAGGGTACTGGGCATGGGATTTGCACTGGCTCCTGGTTGTGCAGGAACTGGTTGCACTCGGCATAAGTATCACCACCACTCTGTGCTGCACTCCAGTGCTCTCCTGGAGATATTCCAGTGGGAATACACTGGGCTAGTTATTGTATTCGACATTTTTCCATGGAGAAAGATGGGCATTGTTCTTCTCTAGTAAGACATCTTTTTCCACATTCTAGATACAATATGTGTGCTTATTATGTGTATTGTGCAGTAATTAAAAGTTTCTGCTTAGGGATAGTTTGCATTTTCAATTAGAGCTGCTTAACAAGCAGCAGGTGCAAAAAGATGATGTTAAAGTTTGTGTTATATGATGTTCTCATGTGAATAATGCCTTTCCTAAGCCAGAAAGAAGATTTGAAACTTTTGTGTAGACTTTGTAAGAATAGCACTTATCTTCTAAAAGCGATTTTTCTATTTAGCCCACATTATTTAGTTATTTTTTCACAGTTTGCTACACTTGTGCAGTTCAGAATACAGCCATGCATTTCATAATGGTGATGTGGTCAGCAATGAATCACATATATGGTGATGGTCTTATAAAATTATCATGGAGTTGAGCATTTCCTGTGGCTCAGTGGCACTTTACCCCCTGTAACATTTTAGCAGAGTGCATTGCTCACTCCTCTGTGGTGATGCTTATACTAGTGTGCTGTTATTTGTGTAAAAGTATGGCATATACAATTATGCACAGTACATAATAATTGAAAATGATTGCAAATGACCATGTTACTGGTCTGTGTTTTATACTGTGATTTCATTGTTTTAGAATGTGCTCCTTCTGCTTAACTATAAAACTGCTCCACACAGGCTTCCTAGGAGGTGTTTCAGAAGGCCTTGTTATTGTAGGCGATGATAGAAGCATGGTTGCTGTTTCAGCCAAAGATTTCCCAACATCCACATGGTGTAGGGCAAGGTTAATTTGTGAGCTTGTGTCTTACTTTTTGCAAAAATATTAAAATTAAAAAAATAAAACTTTCAAAATAAATGTATGCAATAAGGATATAAAGATGAAATATTTAACTACAACTATAGTATAGTATAGTATGTTGTATTTTAAAATCACAAAAATTAAAAAAAAACTTCAGGAAGTTTACAAGCCTATGAAGTAAAAAGGTTACAGTGAACAAAATATATTCCAGAGAAAAGAAAAATGTATTTGATAGTTAGTAGATCCTAGGTGCACAATGTTTATACAGTCTACAGTAGCATGCAGTAATGTTCTAGAACTAAACATTCACTCACCTGTCACTCCCTGACTCACCCACAGCGACTTCCAGTCCTGCAAATACTGCCCTATTGCCATTAAGAAAGTCTTTTATAGCATATTTTATGGTGTCTTTCATATATTTATGTACTCAACAGTGATATTCTTTGTAGATTTGTGATCTGCTTGCAACAGGTTGTACCATGTGGTCCTGGTATGTCCTGGGCTATACCATATGGGTTCATGTGACTGCACTCTGTTAGATCTGCACAATGGCAAGTTGCCTCATGTTTTACTTCTCAGAAGATACCTCTGTCTCTGAAGTACACATGATTATGTGAGTGTAAACTTGCACTGCATCCTGGAATATTTGTTTCACTGTGAAGGCTCCCATGTTATGTTTGCTTGTATTGAATATGGTGTATTGCTTTTCTTCTGTTGATGAATTTTATGCTACTTTCTCAGTATGAAAAACTGGGGATGTAAACGAAATGTTTTGGTTCCCCTAAAATTTCAAATGTCTTCTTTTAGATTGTTATCTTGCCCTTTTATCCTATAAATATGTCTTTTGAATAATAAAGTTTTATATTTTTAACAAAATCAAATTCAGTTTCTTTCTGTTTAACTTCTAGTCATTGCAACGTGTTGGTTTTGTATTCTGCTATCCTAAAATTGTTCTTGTTGCAATCCCTACATTTATGTTTTCTGTCTTATAATCCCTCCTGAATTATAGATATGTATTTACAGTTTTGGACTTGATACAATGCTTGTCTATTTAAAATGTAACAGATTCAGAAGGAAACTCTTGATTCTTCAGATCCCTGAAACCTAGTTTTTCCCAGATTTTCTCATCTTAGTTGTATACATCTAAAACTTGATTTTTTCTTCTCTTCAGTTCCTTATTTAATAAATTTGTTATTTCTTGCTGCAAATATTTCCAAAATTCAAATGTTTTCAACATCATCTCTGCTCTTTTTAGCCTAGTTTTTATTTTATCTTTTCTTTTGGTGAATCCAAGGATGTATTAATTCTCGCTTTTACATTTATCTGTTTCTAGTTCTTTCTCTTTAGAATAACCACGTTTGTCCTTAGCAAGTGAAAATTTTGTCACGATTTCTCTTCAAATGCTTAGTCATGTTTAGAATAAAATAGGAATGTGATGTGGTTTCAAGCCTATTTTGCCCGTCTCATCTAGTATCAATTTTTCTTGCGTTACTTTTGCATGATCCTCTTTGTCTTTTTACTGTTTTCCTAAAGCACTAAGTTGATAGACGCCTTAAGATCTTACACTTGCTTTTCCTTCTACCTGGCTTTCCTCCTTGTTAGAACTCCGTTTGATCAGCCTAAAATAGTGCTTGTAAAACAGTGCTTGTTACACAAAAATACTAAAGCATTATTGAAACTTAAAAAAAAAAGGATGGATAGATCCATGAGTTTTTAGGGGGAAAAGCTCCTCTCTTAACCCTTATGAATTCAGGGCCCACGCAGGTGGGACATCTGCTCTTCTCCCATGTATATTAGCAGGAGCTGAGTCAGAAGTAGAGCAGCCAGAACTTGTCCTGGAACCATATGGAATCCTAGTGTCACAGCCAGCAGCTTTACCTGGTAAACCACAACACTAGCTCCGGGATCTGATATGTGTGTTCAACATAGCCCCTCCCCGCCTCCAAAAACTTCCAAAACATTTCTTCAGGTGATCATTCACATATTGCCTACAAAGTTTTTACCTGAAAATAAATCTCTTCCTTTAAAAGACAATAGTATCTTATGGGAGAAAACCACCAGAGACATTGGGGGAAATGACCTATTTCCTCCTCAGTATTTGACTCATTCTTAACACACGGAAAGGACTAGGTTTTTGAAGTTTGATTTATGTAGTTAGTTTAAAGAAAAGAAAAAAATCATGTTGGGTATTTGAATCATTTCAGACTTAGCAAAACTGGTGAAGAAGGAAGTGAGCTAGAGTCAGTGGAAGGCTCAGATTTGTAATCTGAAAAGACCATAGTTTCCTTTTACCTAAATACAGAGTAATTATAGTTCATGGCAAACTGATGCTTTGGAAGACTCACTTTTGATTTTACTATAAAGTTAATATATTTCAAAATTGTATTTTGTGAACCCCTTTCTTCTTTTGTTGCCCTGTAACGAATGTCAATATTTTTAAAATCACTTCAAACATGATTTTTATATTGCATATTTGCCAACACTGCGGTTCTAATGTATTAATGGCAAGGACAATGCCTTATTTGTAGCTTTTTGCATTCCCAATGTCTAACAAAGAACCTGGAACATAGTAGGATTCAAATTTGTTAATGACTTAAATTCTGTATTTAGTACTAATTGTGTAAACTTCCTGGGATATATCTCTTTTCATTAGTTCTCTTCATCATTTTAAACTCAAGAAGATGTAAATTGAATATTACTTATGCAGTTTTGTCTTTTTATTGGATAGTATGTTGACTTTCTATATGCAGAATTCTCCATGGCATTAATTTTCTACTACTAAATCAGAGGGCACTATGGACAGTTTTGACTAGAGCTTCCAAAGTAATTTTTGAAAGCATGAAAGGTTATGGACTACCAATACCCTGAAAATAATCCATGTTTTTGTTTTTTCATGGAGTCATGTATGTTTCAATAAATGGGAGTCTACATAATAAGACAAAACATTCTTGGGTCCAAAACAGTGGCTTAATTGGCTAATCCTCACCTCTCAAATGCTAGGATCGCATATGGGCACTAATTCTTGAATTGTTGCTCCATTTCTCATCCAGCTCCTTGCTTGTAGCCTGAGAAATCATCAGCAGATGACCCAAGGCCTTGGAACCCTGCACCCATGTGGGAGACCAAGAAGAGACTCCTGGCTCCTTGCTGTGGCAATTGTGGCCACTTGGATAGTGAACCAGCAGGTGGAAGAGCTTGCTTTCTCTCTTTATCTGTGTAAATCTGCCTTCCCAATAAAAATAACTGAATGTTTTTTTAAAAAATTCTCCAAATTACTACATGTTTCAATAAATACTTGAATTTCCTCTATTTTTAGCTAAATAGATGCAGTCTTTTATATAACATTTTCCTGTTGGGGATGAACAGAGAAGTAAGTCTGAAATAATTTGGGGCATGTGCATATTCATAGAAACACACACCTGCATAGACACCCAACATTATTCCCTTGCGGCTTGCTCTAAATTACCACGCTAATGTTGCCCTCCCAGGGTGCAGCCAGGGAGTGTCAAGCTGGATGCTTGCCTCCGTTGTAGACTTGATTACAAGGCAGCAGAAAGCATCACATCTTCCAGTCTAGTTGGCAGTTCTGTCACTGGAGAACCAATTACAAGAATTGCTTTTTATTGTCCTTCAGAAACCATAATTTTTACAAATAATTGCAAGGGAAAAGGTTGTGAAAGAGTTTATTTGTAGCCAAGTGTACCAGAGGTTTATTTGTACAATTCACCAAGACTTAGATGCTTGTTTTCTTTAAAAGTGCATATTGGGAAATACAGTGAACTTTCACCACAGTGATTGGAACTTCCGTGATACCTAGGGGTAGAGTCAGATTGCGGATGTCTTGAAGATCATGACTGCTCATGCTTGGAAGCACTCGGAGCCCATGAAAATCAGTAACATTAGTGTTTCAGACTACGTGTATTGTGGTGCTACTCAATTTTAATGGGCTTTCTCTAATTTATGTTCATTTGTGGAATATTTGTGTGTTTGTTGGGGAGAGAACGAACAAAGAGGTGAGATAGAGATAAAGATAGTAATAGAGATGATGGAGACATCCATCTCTCTTGAAAACAGTTTTATAGATATTAAGCTATTTAATTGCTCTTTAAGACAACACTTCTGTCAATGTTTCTTTCATTTTCAATTCGTAACTCAGGTTTCGCAAGTGAGCATCCTCTTTACCCTGGAAACTGCCAGTAATGTAAAGTTGGTGGTAGGAAATTCTTCCTGATGGTTAAATCTTTAGCTTTCAAAATTTCTACTATTTAGTTGTTCCAAGGTGCTATGCAGTCACAAGATACCTGAGGAAGATGTGAACCTGTATTTCCTCAACTTCTTTCTGGAGGAGATAACTTCAGATAAGATATTTTTGATAAATGTTTATGAGAACAGTGTTTCTTTGATCTAAAGTTGTGGAGCAAACTCTTTAACTTTGATCTGAAATAACTGACATACATCAGTTCCTATGAGAGCCTGTTCTTGCAGCACAAATTAAGATTGCTTTGAGACCATAACATTCTTTCACATTCTTAATTTCAGGATTCATGTTTCCTATAAATTGTTGAATCATTAGAAATGTTAAGTAAATTGTTTTTTTCCTTTTTAAAATTTTTTTTTTCCTTTTTTTCCCTTCTCTTGCCTCACACTGTTCTTTTCTTCTTGGATGCACTTCTTCTCCCTAACTTTGTACATTCCATTCACTTGTCAGCCTTGAGGAGACCTTCTCAGGGGAGCTGGGAGTCCACAGGGCACGCCCTCCAGGTGTCTGGTTTCCTCACTAGTAGCACCTAAAGAACTTTAATGAAATTGATAACTCTGTAACTAGTTCAATGTGTTTCCTATTTCAGTCACAGTACTATGCAACGTCCTTACATTTGTCTTGAGGAAATATAAAAAAGGAAATACTAAGGAAAGATTAAATCCTGCACAACAAACCATGTTTATGTAACAGGATGTTTGGGAGTTTTGGACAGACTCAGTTGTGTGTTGACTTTTCCCAGAGGTGTACTGATGGAGCTACACCCCAGTTTGCTCTCTAATCCAGTCTCGGTAGGCTGTCACGCGCGTGTATACTCCTGGTTTGTCAGGCAAGCCACACTCATAACCCCAGCTTACTATCCCCACCAGGAACCAAAGCCGCCGGGAGTCTTCCTGCACCAGTGGGCCGCCAGAGTCACCCTAGAGGAAACAGATTTCTGGATTATTTAAGTGTGAAGACAATTCAGGAATACTGAGTATATGTCTATGGCAGTAGAAGTTACATCTAGCCCATCGTTAAAAGATCAGCTGTTACCTTTTGAAAATTATACCAACTCATACAAAAAACTGGAAATCCTTGCCTTCTTGGCAAGCCTGGGAGGAGGATGCAAACCCATGTCCCAGAGTTCCCTGAAGTACTTCCTGTTTGCCCATCTATTCAACTTTAATGTCATCTCCTTCAAAAAGCCTTCTCTGATCACTTCCTTTCTTCTACCTCCTCCAGCTCTGGGTTCAGTTAGGTTTTCATTTTTATTGTATTCCCACATCCTGTGTATATCTCTGTTGCTGCTTGATTATTTCTTGAAAGAATCTTTAAGTGCCTGTTTGAACTTATTCCCTCAAGTTCGTTCTCATTGTAGCAGTTGCACATCTTTGTAACATTCATTGAATCTACAACATTTGTTATGCCTATGCTTTTCCAGCTCTACTCTAGGGGCCTTTAGCAGTTTGAGCACACCTGTTCTGGACACTGCTATAGTCTACACTTTAACCCATTGGTGATGTTAAAGAAGTAGTTATTTTGGGGGGGGGTTAGAGGATGTAATTATTTTATTTGAAAAGGAGAGAGAGAGAAAGAGAGAGAGAGAGAGATCTCATTCATTGATTCATGCCCTAAATAGCCACAGAAATTGAGTTAGGCCAGGCAGAAGCTAGGAGCCTAGAACTCCATCCAAGCCTCCCATCTAGAAGGTATTTGTAGAATGAATGGTGTTTGGGAAGTCGGACATATTTTCCTGTCCTTTACATTCTGTGTGATGTCTGATACATAGTGTGTCTTCAGAAAATAGTCATTTGATGAATAATTGAGTAAATGAATAATTGAAAAGAATTATATAGTGGGGCTGGTGTCATGGCTAAATTGGCTAATCCTTTGCCCGCAATCGCTAGTTTCCCATTTGAGGGCTAATTCATTTCCAGGACGTTCCACTTCTGATCCAGCTCCCTGCTTACAGCCTGGGAAAGTAGTGGAGGATGGTCCACATCCTTGGGACCTGGCACCTGCTTGTGAGACCTGGAAGAGGCTGCTAGCTCCTGGCTTCAGATCAGTTCAGCTCCAGCCATTGCAGCACTAGGGGAATGAACCAGCAGATGGAACATCTTTCCATCTCTCCTTTATTTTTGTGTATCTGCATATCTATTTAAAATAGATAAATTTATAAATAGATAAATTCTGTAAAAATAGAAATTTATATAGAAATAAGGAAAACATTACTTGTGAGATATTTATCACCTAATTATAATAGCCTATGAACCAAAAAATGTACATGTAATCATATAGTTTGGGAGGCAAATTCTGTACATCTTAAACACTGTGCATCTAACACACTGCACAAATGGGTTAAATCTATGGATCTAGCACTAGTCAGCCTGGGTTCAAATCATTCACTTACTGCAGTAAGCTATTTAGTCGTTCTCTGACTCAGTCGTCTCATATCTGCATTAGTAAATGATGCCTGCATGAGTTTAAATTATTTTAACACACAAAGCACTTTTGAGCACCTCCAAAATATGGTTAATGCTAATAAAGCCAGCTACTATTACTGAGCACACATCTTGAATAGCTGGATTTTTTTTTTTGACTACTCTTAGCAGTCAGCTTTTCCATAGCTAATTACCAGTACAGATGGGGAGAAAAGTCAACGTGTGAATCACCAACTTGCCTGACAAGTACTGTGTGCAGCAGTTTGTTTACATTCGTTTTGGTGTAGGAAAGCATGTTGTGATTGCGGAATATAGTATAAAATAATTAAACTAGATAGCATGTCACTCATGTCAAATACTTTTTTTGGTTGTGAGAGCATTTGAAGTCTCTTAGCATTTTTAGGTGTATAATACTCTATTACTAACTAATCTCATGCTGCTGTGGGATATTATTTCTTTAACCCTTTTGTAGATAGATAAGTGAAATGAAAGAATCTTGTCTGTAAAATCTGGATCATGAATTTTGAGATGCCGTAACAGAGAATGGCACTGTGGTGAATGTACATTTCTCGGGTATGGACATTGATGACGATGGTCTTGAATTTACCTGGCATGCATCCACTCCTCCTTGAGATAATCCTGCGCACATCATTCCAGACAAGACAGCTCCATTGTACATTGTTGGTGCATTACACACATCGTTACTTATGATGGTGACCCTTCCTTGTTGTAGATAGGTAACAGTGTCTCCTATTTAGTGTAAATGCAGAAACAAAAGGGACTTCAGGATATGTAAGTTAATGCTGAATTGGAGAAGGAATAAATATATGTGAAAGCTATTTCTTTTTATCAAGGAAGGCAGCTGAAAATGTACGTAGGGCTTTCTTCCTAGCAAAGAATTCCATGGTTGAGAAGGGGTTCCTTCAGACAGGAGAAAATCCATTTTTTTTGTAGTAGTAGTTTTGTATTACAATAACTCTTAGCCCATTAGAGAAAACAAATTTATTTCGAAATGAGCTTTAGAATAGAAAAACAACATATTGATTAACCTTTAATCTCAAGGCAAAAGAAGATGCCAGACTAGCTTGAGGGTTAACTAAGAAGCAGTACTCAAAGAAGCACTGTTATAATTTTCCACAACTAGAAAATTTGTATTTATTATGTCAAGTTATTCTGTGCACCTCATAAAATTGCAATGAACACAATGAAATACTTTCTAGGATAATTGAAGTTTGGATTACTTCTTGGAGAGATGAGTAAAAGTCAAGACAAATTGCTGATGCTATCCTTCCATTTTCTGGTTAATACTCCAATTTTCCATTTTACTTTCACATTGTGCTCTGTTTAATATCTGTTTTGTTCATTCAGTAATCACATATGAGCAGTGCTTGTGTACATGTGAAATTTTTTTGCCATGGGATCAATATTTATTTCACCCAAGAATGCTTTAAAGGGTGGTTTGTATTTTAAGAACTGCTAATGACTTCAGGCAATATATATCCACATGCAGATGCCATTTCTATCTGACAGAATCTCTGGGCTATTATAGAACTCACATTTTTTCACCATCTTTTTTGTGTTTCCCTATTGCTGTAATTGCAAATTCTGCATAATTTCTGAGAATATGACTTTGTCTGCTGAAGAAATTCAGGGCTGCTGGTTGTTAGAAAATAGTATCATTTTGTCTATAGAACTTTTCCAGGTGTTACTTAAGTAAAATAATTACATAATCACACGTAATAGGAGATTTTATCGATGTTAAACTTTCCCCCCTTTTTTTTTTTTCTTAAGGCACTTACCACCATATTCTTGAGACCCCCATCCTGTTATATAAGCAGAAGAACCCGTGACAATGCTCTGAGTGGCCTCTGGGAGACACACACTGTGGATGTTTCTGGTGAATGTGACAGCTCCACTAAGTTGCACAGCTGCAATATCATTTTCATGGCTTGCATGTTTGTAATTGCCATGGACTATAATTGCCCTTACATTTCTTCTCTGTGTAGGAGCTGCTGTGGAAATACCAAAGGTTGCAGACCACTGGCGAGGGTCAGAGTTGCTAAGAAAAAAGACAAAACAAAACAAAACAAAACCCCATGAAAACATGCTATTTTAAGAGGAAATGTGGGAGCATTTCAAACGTTTTGAGCTTGTGTTTTCCACCTCTAACCTCCTACCACTATGTGGGTAATATTTATTTAGCAATTCTTTGCTATATGTCCCTAATTGGTCAGCTATTAAATGAGTTTAACATCTTGCTAGTAGTATTAAAGATCATTTATTTAAAGAAATAGAGAAAGATTTTAGAGAAAAATCTTGAGATGATGATAGTTTTCTATTCTAATGAAGAAATTGTGATATTTTTGTGGCAATTGGAATAACTAATCTTTCTCTTGATTTTTTCTTAGTCAACATTTTTCCATTCAAGTAGCTAAGCCTGAAATAATGGACATTTTAATTTAAAGTCATTCCTTTAAATCTCACTTTTTTCCTTTTATGGCCCCAATCCAGAAGCCCATTTAAATAGCAGCACTAAGGGATATTGTTAATTGTATGAATGGATACAAGGTTTTTCTGTTCTAAGTGAATGTGATGCTATTTATTTGTTTGTACATGTGTATACACACATTTATATGGAGATAGAAAAAGAGAGAGAGAGAAGAGGAAAAATAAGAAAAAGAAGAAGAGGAAGAATAAGAAGGGAGATAAGATTAGCATAAAATTACGGAAAAATTTCACTTCTACCTAAGAACTGGAATTTTGGCCAACTCCCCAAAACACATACAATAGGTTAAAAAGGGATGAATTAATTTAAATTTAAATTTAAGTAGATCATGTGTTACTTTACAGACAGATAGGAGACCATGAGAAAAATGCTGGCAATATATTTTTCTAGAATATATACAAAATGTTTGTTAAAAAAACAAAAAAGGAAAAAGAAAACATTATAAAATGGACTAAGAACAGCTGATAATTTATGGAAGGGAAAGTCCAAACAATTTTTAAATATATGTAAAAATACTGCAAGAAGATGCAGTCAAGGGAAGGAGTAGGGTATCAAACTTTGGTGTCCAGATAATGAATCAAAAGTGTACGTAAGTGTATTGATTTGCCTCTTAACCATAGGCTGAACACCTTCTCCAAGGTACATGTGTATTTAAACATATATTTTAAACTTCAAGTATTTCACATATTAGTGAAAGACCTGTGGGTAGAGGGAGGGTAATGGAATTGGGATCCAGGGAAGGCAAGAAAAAACTACAAAATAGAGATCTTGTACAAACTAATGATAATGAGGATCTCTGAACTGGATGCTGATTAATTTAGCGCTACTCCTAAGTTTGGATAATGCAACCAAATGATTTAAGAGTTTCCTCCAGAATCAAGATGGCAGAATGGGGTGAGGAAATGTTTAAATAGATGGAGAAATATTAGCCAGTGTGAAGCAGAGAGTTCAAATTCCAGGAAATAGGAGAGGGCAGAACAACAGCAGAGGTGTACCTGGAGACTGACAGACAGGAAAGCAGCTAAAACAATGGTGTGGTGTTGCAGTGACTGATACCCCAGCAGCATTCACAAGTGACTGCAAACAAAGAGCCGTGTACCAACTGCAATAAATATAACTGAACTGTAGACCTGTGGGTGACACAGCTTAGAAACTTCCTCCAAGGAGAAGAATGTACAATGACTAAGAAGTACAATGACCAAGAGCAGAAGAAGAGACAAGGGCACAGTGAATATTAGTGAAGACTCCCGTGCAAAGGATCCAGAGTAAACTGAGGAAGAGCTAGAGAAAATGGGGGACACAGAATTCAAAACAGTTATTATCCAACTTCTTATCAATAACGAGAAGCACTTAAAGCAGGTATCCAAGGAATTCAAAGAATATATCGCACTGGAAATGAATCAAATTAAAGCTGATCTATCACAAATGAAGAATACAGTGGAACAAATTAAAAGTACAGTGGAGAGTCCAAAATAGAATGAAGGAGGTAGAAGAAATAATCTCAAGATTAGAAGATACTTCCTGTCACCAGGGGGAAACAAATAAAAAGTAGGGAGCAGAGCTGGATCAGGCCAAGAAAAGTATTCAAGAATTGAAAGACACTATTAAAAGTCCAAATATTAGTTATGGGAGTCCAAGAAGGTGCAGAAAGAGAAGCTGGGTTTGAAAATGTATTTAATGAAATAATAAGGGAAAATTTCTCTAGAGAACAAACTGGGAAACAACATCCAGGAGGGGCACAGAACTCCCTACAGGCTTTATCAAAGAGATCTTTACCATGACACATGATCATCAAGCTCTCTTCAATCGAACCTAAGGAAAAGATCCTTAAATATGCACTTGAAAAAATTCAACTGACATATAAATGAATGCCAATTAAACTCACAGGAGACCTCTCATGTGAAACTCTGCAGGCAAGAAGAGAATGGAGTAACGTTTTCCAGATTCTAAACGCAAGAAATTGTCATCTCAGAATATCATACCCAGCAAATCTTTCCCTTGTTTTTGAAAATGAAATAAAATTCTTCCACAGTAAAGAAAAGGTAAAAGAATATGCCTCTTCCAAACATGCCCTAGAAATGAGAATTAAAGATGTTTTCTTGATAGAGAAAATGAATAGCGCCCACCAAAACCAGAGGCAAACCTGAAGAACAGTAAAATAACAACAAAAAACTAAATCAATGTACAACCCAATCGCTAAAATGACAGAACCAAATTACCACCTATTTGTATTAACCCTGAATGTAAACAGCTTAAACTCAGCAATCAAACATAATAGATTTGTAGACCGGATTAAAAAAACCTATCTATTTGTTGCCTACAGGAGATACATTTCACCAACAAAGGTCAGTGGAAACTTTATCTCATGAATTTTGATTGTTTTGTTAGTTTCATCTCTTCAAAACACTCTCTTCTGATTAAATTCTTCAATGATTCATAGATCATACAGTAACATCATTTTTTTTTTCCAAGAAGGTTCTTGATTTTCTTTTCCATTTCTCCAGTGACATATTAGTCATTCAGTAGCTTGTTACTTAACTTTATGATGTTGTTAATTTCTTTTTTCTTCCTGCTGTTGATTTTGTTGTGTGGCTTTTCATTTGACCGGATGTATAGTTACTGTGTAATGGAGACTATCATATCTAGATGTGAGGATACAATGCAGTATGCATCTCTACTTCCAGAGAAAGATGGACTCCCAATGAAACTGTTTACTATATCTTGACAACAGGATGCTGGACTCTGCCATTGTCCACACCCACAATGATGGACATATGACTGTATATGGGGAGCTATATTATGGTAATGATATAGGGGAACTCAGTGAGGGGATAGGGAATTGGGGAGGGGACAAAGGAAATCCCAGAGTCTATGGAACTGTATTATAAAATGATAATAATATAAAGAAGTAAAAACAAAAAAGAGTTTCCTGGAGTGTAAATGGTTGCATTAATATTAAATAGAAAATAGGAAAACATATGTTTTAGAAAAATATTCCTTATAAGGTATAGTAGTTTGTGGAATGTTGAATCCTAGATAAAAATTATAAGAAAATATTAAAAACCAAACACATGAAGTTTTTATACTCCCCTTTTTCCTGGGTCATTACATTTTCCCCCCAAGCATTTCATTTATTTACTTTCTTACAATTCCAAGAATAAACTGACATTCCTTTCCTGCTTCCCTCCCTCCGACGTCTTTACAAGGCTGATTCTGAGGAACTTCTCTCCCTTCTTCCTTCCTTGTCTTCCTTTCTCTGTGTTTCCTACCTCCTCTTCTCCCTTTTCCTTCCTTACAGCCAATGACTAAGAGCATGGTTTTGGAACCAACTAAATTTGAATTTAGACCCAGACTGTGACACATATCAGCATGGTTATTCATGGCATGTCAATTTAATATCTCTGATTCTTCATTTGTTTTTTATGTGTGACTGTGTTTGAAATTGCCCTCTTCGCTGTGATGAGACAAGTGAAGTATGTCAGGCACAGTGCTTGGGATATTATAAGTCTTCAATTAAGGAGCTATTATTCTCATTAATTATAGTTCAGCAACCTATTACTATGTGTCTACTTTGTATAAAGAATTGTATGAATCTCAGGGACTGAAAATAGACATAATTACAGTCTGTCCTGGAGGAAGCTGACAGAGAGAAGAGAACTAACAAATCATGAGGACTATTTTAGAAGATAAGTAAAAAAAATTTCTATGGGAATGGAATATTGAAATAAGAATATCAGGGTAAGCTTCACATAAGATGTGACAGTTGACTAATTCTCTCTTTGGTATAATATCATTTCAATGTACCTTAATATAGGGCTTGCCCAACAAAATCTCATTGATGGTTCTCAGTGACAAGATGCTAATACATAGCTAACATAATTAATCAGCTCTAGTAGCCTGACAGCTTTGCTGGCTCAAAAATACTAATCATTAGAAGGGTTTGTGGTTGAAAAATTCAAGATGTTCCACTGGTTTGTTTAGTAATTTGTGGTGGTGTTTACCATTTTGACTTTCTTTATATTGTCATCCTTCATTTAGTCCTTAGTGGTTGAGACTTAACTGTACTTGGAATCCAGTATTGTTTATGCCAATAACAAAAAGTAGAACTTTTGCTTCACACACTGAGACTATGTTTAAAATCAATTGGTGCCATTCTTACGCTTAGGTCTTTCAGGTGTCAGTGAAGGTTGAAATGCTTTTATAAATTTTGTTTCTCATGTCCTCTAGGATACAGCAATAAACCTGTCAGTGTAAATCAGAAAGTGCATGATCCTGGCAGTAGCGTTTAAAATAAGTTATGCACATACTGAGTTGTAAGACAGACATAAGAAAGACTTAGAATCTTTTGGGCTTTCTTCAAACTTATGTTTAGAAATTGCACATTAATTTTATTAACCTCTAGTCCTTCTTAATTTGACAAACCATTTTGTGATAGGTACTATATTTAAAGGTATTGCCCTGAAATCTAAATAAAAACATTAAGAAGCTGTGGACATTTTACAGTGTTTCAAGAGGAAGAGATGGAGAGTTGAAAGGATAGTGACATTATAGGGAAGCAGCAGACCGAGCAGGTGCAGTGTGCAGACAGACTCCCCCGGGAGCGGTAACGCTGCCTGGCTGATGCCAAAGCTTTGAGAGATGACCATGGAGGCTTTCTGTATGTCACCCAGAGGTTGTACGTTAGAAGGTGATGACAGGTTATTGCATGAGTCTGAGAAGACAACGGAGATGGTCAAGGACATACTTGAGTTGAGCATCACTAAGTTTAGTACCCAACGATTGGTGAGATTTAGGATGTTTGACAATAGGTAGATCAGAGACCAGTAGGTTTTAATGATGGTTAAATCTAACATCTTTCTGTTATGCTTAGTGTGACTTTTTTTTTTTGAATCAGTGGAGCTAGTTCATGAAACCTACTCTGCATTGGCAGTTTATTACTCTTGTGTTACTAGTGGTCTTAGGTCATCTTCATAAATAACTCATGTAAGTTGTCTGAGCTTATTATATTTATACTAATCATTATAAATAAAAATTGCCTTTTGTCTATTTCACTTCCAGGCTTAGAATGCACACACACTTAATGTAGGGTATTTGCTTCCATTACTAGCTTCTGTGATATACAATACTATTCTCATCAGGCATTCAACAATTTTTGAACAAATTAATGGCATTTAGGCAATCTCTAGGCAGCTGTCAGCCTGGCTAGTAGCTTCCATGATATCATGTACAAATCTTTACAATTCATTTCTGCTAACATCAAACACTAATATGCTCAGTTCTGTCAATAACATTGAAATATGAGGAATTTCAAGAATATAATGGGGAATGAGATTTAAAGATAAATGTACCTTGTTGCAAAATGTTTGAAATGTGCGCACATAAGAACTTCAAAAAAGTTTATGGAAAATATCAACAATGAAAAGCTATGTAGATTTCAATTTTTTGTTGTTGTGCCAAAATAAACTTACCTTTTAAATTCACTTTTTTGAAAAACTTTTTGCAGTTTTTATAGTTTAAAGCATTGTATCTAATTTGAAGGGAAAAAAAACCATTTATACAGATTCAGGAAATTTCTTAAGTTTTAAATGAAACATTTTGTCCTGCAAGTCTTTATATCTTGTCATATGTATCTCAGAAAACAGGAATAGATTCTCAAACTAAATGAAATTGCTCAATTTTTTTTGCCCTTAATTATTTGCCCTATCTAATTACATTTATTTCTGGAGGTATTGGGTGAGAATGTGATGCACGTTTCTGTCCCAATTGCTTTCATATGATATGGAACGCAAACTTACCTCCGGAAGCAGTGAGCTGCTGTCAGGACCCACGTGCTACTAATCAGGACGCCTCCACAATGGTGAGCGTTGTTGAGCTGTAGACTGACTTGCCAGGGCCAGTCTCCCTCATCAGCTTGGGAGCCTCCAATGATTCTCTCCTCAGACAACGTTATTAGGTCCGGCCGGGCCCCACATTCTATTGCAATAAAGGATATTAACAGCTTCAGCATGGTGGGGGCACAGAGGTTCATTCACATTTGGAAGATGTTGCAATTTGTCTACCACTTCTGGCTTTTACATGCCTGATGAATTATTTCCTGGGACACGTGAGATTTTTCCCAAAGTGTGATCAGTTAAATTTTGGGTTATACTTATGATTGTTGCTGTCTATAGAGTGCATTTCAGAGCACAATTGCAACTTATTTGGCATGTGGGTTGCAAATTCTACAGCGCTTCAGCACTCTCTAGAATTTCTTATGAGTGAAGGTTAAGATTGGTTCAGGTTAGAGTTGCCAGCTCAGGCCAGACTCCTGAGAAATGCCCTTCTCTATAGCCTTACTATTCAGAACGTGATTTGTAGACTGGCAGCGTGTGTACCTGCTGGGAGCTTGTTGGGAATGCTGACTCAGTTCCAGGCCAGAAGACAAGTAAAGACTTCTTGATAGTATTACAGTTCATCTTAGAACTTCCAGCATACCTCTGACACTGACATTGTTATGAACAAACATTCAATCACAAGAGAGTGGCTTTAAGGCCATGGAATATTCTACAGAGGGTCTGAAGTTTTCTTTAAATGTCTTTTTAAAATGTCTTAAGAAAGCCACCAGCATTCCAAAAACCAGTGCAGAAATAAGCTTGGAAGGACTGATCTCAAACCCTAATTCCTTTCCACACCTGTTGTCACCAAGCTTTTCTCTTGTATAGACCATTGCTTAGACGTTAATCACTACTAGCATTTTCTATTGTTGGGCTGGCTCTCAAAGAGTGCCCTGCTTAAATAGGACAACTACCTGAGGAGTTCCATGCTGTTAAAAATATACATGGAATATTGGTTCCACTGCAACATCCTCCAAATTCCCTAGTAGATTATTTAGGACAATTTTAATTCAAAATAAGCATGAATTAAATTTGTAAAAACACCCATGGTGTAGCATCACTTTGTAAAATCCCTCAATCATTTCATGCATGCCAGATTTTTCAACTCTATTCTGTCGGCAAGAGAAGTAAATTAATGTTTTCTAGGGATTGTGTTGTTGCTATCCTAACCTCAGAGTATGTAGTAGAATGATAGTGGAGGGTAGTGGGCTTGCACTATGTGCAATCCTTTAAGGTTACAGAAACCAAACTGACAGGACATTTTATTATACCTCATGATTAACCTGAACCTGCAACGAAGCAAGCTATTTTGGCGGTGAGAAGAAGCCATGTAAATGATGATATCATCAAACATGGTCTACAAGTCTGCAGAAATACCACTACAGAACTAGAGCAGTAAAAGCCTTCCAGAGCTGCCAAGAAAATATTCCTGAGGCCAAGCTTGAAGACAGAATGGGTGGGACTCCGTTGTTAGGTCATTCCATTTGTAGAAGGAGGAGAAACCTTAAGCATCACTCCCTGAGCCAGGGGGACCAGCCTTGTTTCAACAGCCACTCCCAGGGGTGAAGTTAGTATAAAGGAATTAACTGTCAAGTTCCTTGACAGTGAACTTGAAAGGCTAGCATTCTGCTGCCTTACATTTTGGTGAATCATATATAAAAAAATGAAATACTTACGTTGGGTGAAAATATTTTCTGTATCCTGGTCAGTAATCTCTAGAAATTTTAAAATATTGAAAATAAGATCAGTAATATGCCCTCAAAATTACTTCATTTTCACTTATTATTTCACAATTACTTGATGCATTTGCAGGCTTCTGCTGGAAAAATCTCTCAATAATGGACTCTGAAAGTCTCTGTTTATAAAATTCCCCTAATTTATTTTTGCAAACAGTAATGTTTGTTCCATTTTTTTGCCATATACTTAAAAGATATTCCATCTCATAATTCAATTTCAGTGGGAAAACATAAACATGTATTACAGATACAATTTGGTGGAAGCTGTATCAAGAATCAATTTTTCACTTATTCTGGTATAGCTGCAATCATGTGTAGGCATATACTAGAGTATTTCAAAAAGTTCATGGAAAACAGAACAAAGGATAGCTTATGTTGGTGTAAGGAAATTTTGAAATCTTATGCATGATGGATCCTCATTAGGTTTGTGGAAAATATATTTTAAAAAGCATATGGATTTCAAAAAATGTTTGCACCAAAACAAACTTATCTTTTAATTTCCATTTTCTTGCAAACTTTTGAAGTATCACTGTATGTATGAATTACTCTACTGATACTGTTCTCAATGCTGTAGACTAAACAGTGAGAGAAACACTGGAACAGTAGCATCAAATTATTTAAGGAAATTAGTTGAAGGAATCATTCAAATAAATTGAATTGCAAAGTGAAAGAACAAGGAGAGTGACTAATGCCAATTGAAAGAGAATTATAGAAGTTATCTTGCTGGAGGAAATAACAATTTAATTACATTTTGAAGAAAAACTTGGGGCACACAGAAGGAAACAGTCATTGCATATGGGCGAAATAGCTCATATCTGTGGAATTGTAGGATGCTTGTGCAGCAATTACGTCAGCACAGCTAATATGCATGTTATGCCTAGGGAAATGGGTGGCAGCTCCTGGAAAGGAAGCTTTTGTTGTAAGGGGGTGAAGCTTTGTTGATTTTTACTTGACTTTTATGTATAGGACATTTTTCTCTGCATGCTCAATAGATATTTCAAACTCAGTGTGGCAAAACTTCCCCCAAAGTTTGCATTTTATGCTACATTTCTCCATTTAGAAATGGTATCACTTCCACCAACAGCATGTGATCTGAAATTATTTTAGACTCTTCTGTTGCTCCTGGCCTCCAGGTTCTGCACCTTTCAACTACCCTTTGAACTAGCACCATCCTCTGCATTCCCTTTGCTACTGTTTTGATCCATGATTTCATCTTCTGACATTTGTATTATTGCAATACCCTTCCAATAAAAGGCCTTCAAGTGACCTGCTACTGTTTTTGTGCTTTTTTGTTTCATCTACCTCTGCTTAAGTGGATTATTTTTCTCAAAATTTAGATAAAAGTTATTTTCTTTCACATTAATTTTTAAATTAAAAACAGTTTTTAAAATTTTCTCTAAGATAAACTCAAACTTCCCAAAGCAGATTATCCTGCTCGCTAAAACCAGTGTATGCAATATAATTTTCCAAGAAGGATTTCCCAATGGGTGAGTATCGTATTTGCTTTACAAGCATCACAGGGGCCAAATAATTCTTGGAGACATAAAATGAGATGACCACTGTTTTTCTTTATTTTAAAATTGCTTTCACTATTTTCCATGATGCTGTTTTTTTGGTGTAGCAATTCCCCTCTCCTCCTGTTTTCTCTCCCTCCCCATGTTCCTTTCCCATCATTTCCTCCCATGTTATTACAGTAGTGCAGTCCTTTAGTAACAGTTACAAGTTTACCAATCTGCTATTTAAGTGCGTCATGGCATGATAGGTTTAGGAGATGGTAGAAAACCTAGTATCCTATTGTCAAAGTATACTGAATTATTTCCTTGGGAGTCCTCCTTTTGTTCAAGGGTGGAGATGCATACTGCAACATATTTTCGATTCCTCACATGCTATTTTCTTTTGTACAGTTTATCTATAAGAATATATGTAAATACTTGTTCATCTATTTATTTATTTTACATTTTGCATGAAGGTTGTATAAGAGAATTCATATTGTATTTTTTGGCAGGGGGGGGACTGCCTTATTTCACTGAGCATAATGGCCTACAGTTGGGATCATTTTGTTGCAAACAGTAGCATTTCATTCTTTTTACTGGTCTTATAGTATTCTACAGAGTAACAGTCTTGAGTGAATCCTGACTGCCTCGCGTGTTGATTGTATGTTACTCATTTTTTTCAAGCAGGGACAGTAAAAATATCAATGGGATATGATGACTGAAGGATTAAAGTAAAGGGGACAATGCATATAGGCACTTCAAGATATGTGTAGGGCCCGGCGCTGTGGCGCAAGTGGTTAAGTCCTCACCTTGCACGCCTGGGATCCCATATGGGCGCCGGTTCTAATCCCGGCAGCCCCGCTTCCCTTCCAGCTCCCTGCCTGTGGCCCGGGAAAGCAGTCGAGGACGGCCCAAAGCTTTGGGACCCTGCACCCGCGTGGGAGACCCGGAAGAGGCTCCTGGCTTCGGACCGGCATAGCATCGGCCGTTGTGCTCACTTGGGGAGTGAATCATCGGACGGAAGATCTTCCTCTCTGTCTCTCCTCTCTGTATATCCGTCTTTCCAATGAAAAAAATAATAAAAAAAAAATCTTAAAAAAATAAAAGATATGTGTAATAAATATTAACGTCTCATTAAGTAAATATGTTGATGACAGTGAAGAGGATGATGACAACACAAATTAGTTGCCATTCTCCAGGACTCACACTTCATTGTTCTGCCAAAACATCATGTTTACTGCAGATATCTTTTTTTCCATGCTTCCCCAAATCTGTCAGTTCTTTTCCTCTCATCTCAAAATTTGGGAAGTCAAAGTCAAAGTCAGGGTCCATTTTCTTTCATATAGTCTTTATGACTATACCAAGTACACAGGTCTCCTTCCCTGGATTCTTGCAGGATTTGTTGCTTTTACTGATCTTGACCATATCCTATATCAATTGTCAAGTCTGCCATCTTACTGGCTATTTTGTGTTGGTTCATCTTTTACCTCATCTACCAAGGAGTTTCTGGGAGGTGGGTACTAATTTTACATTGGTGCCCTATTTTCAGGGAAGAATTCCTTAATATATGGGATCAGAGGTAACCTCGCACATGAGCATCAGCCAGACAGAAAGGAAGTGACCGGACCATGCAGTTGAGTCCAGGATGCAGGATGAAAGGACTTGAAGGATGTGGAACTTTGTAGGCTTAATGCAGCGATTGCTTACCAACGAACAGGAAAACATTTCAATGTTTAAAAAATGGTATGTTAATAGGTACATACTAGTTCATTTTAAGAGCCACCAACAACGTAATTTATTAAGATAGTAGCACATTGCAAAGTTGGAGGGGTTTTCTTTCATGAAAAATTCCTATCAGTTTCATAACAATTATTAATTGAATCTATTATTTGTTAGACACTGGATGGTTGAAGGAAAGAAGGATGAATAAAGCACCCCATTTTCACTTTTGGTAATCTTGCAGAATGAAGCCAAATAATACAAAAATACTCAAATATTTTAATTATAGTATTTTAAAGGAATATTAAGAAGTCCTTGAGATGAGTCATTAGACAAATTGTTCTTTGATCCCGAGCATCTACTTATCATCCTATTGGGTATTCACAAATGGAAGAAAAAATCACTCATGCAGAGTGGTGGAGGGGCAACGAATCATGAATTTTTAGCAAATAAAATTTACCATTCAAATGCTAAATGATTAGTTGAACCTTAATTATTTGGTAGATATGTAGGTATATTAGATGGATGTTTATATTATATTTCACACAGTTTTATAAAATTTATTTTCACCAAGGAAGGTCCATTTCTCATTTAATTAACATGTACCTTTTAATTGATTTGCTTGAATGATGTACTGAAATGAAATGTTCTATAGGAAATGATACTTGCCTGTTACCCCAGATGAAGGGTTTATTTCCAAGCTTCCAGAGTTATTCAGCATTTGCTGTAAAATAGCCTGAACCTTCTTTTTCATTGTATCACCATTGTTGTTTCTAGTGAATCGGAATTTCATGACAACATCTGCTATCACGTTATTGCCATCCTGCCTGTAAGTAAAAAAAAAAAGATATTTTAGAAAAGAGACAATTATGATTTTTTTCTCACATCTATATACTTGTTAAACACTTTTGAGGAATCCACCTCAGGAATTTAACTTTAGAAAAGAATAACATCATTATATTCATACATGTAATAAGATACAGCTCCGTGCTGCCCCACAAATTTTATTTCAGTGCATAGAACACAATATCCATCATAGGATACGGTTGTCCTTGAAGTCAGAATGACATAGACTTTTCCTGTGTGACCTTGGGCACTATATTAAAATTTTTTTTAAAAAAGATTTGTTTATCTGAAGGGCAAAATGAGAATGAGAGAGAGAGAGAGGCTCTTCTGTCTTCTAATTCACTCTTCAACCGGCTACAATAGTTGGGGCATGACCCAGTCTAAAGCCCAGAATGTCCTCGCCTTCCACTTGCGTGGCAGGAATCCAAGCACTTGGGCCATCTTTTTTTTTTTTTTTTAAATTGTTATTTTCCATGGGACAGTTTCACACAACCTTACCTTCCTCTCACTGCTTTCCACTCCCACTGTTCATCCCCATAGTATCACAAAGACACAATCACTGAGTTCATGTTTATAAGCTTAACTTTCTGATGTTTAAATGCATCATGACATGGTAAGTATAGAACAAAGTAGAAAACTGGGGGAACCAAGAGCGATCCCGACAACCTACTAACAGGAGGTCATATGCACAGAGCAGGGGTGGACCCCAGAATGGAGCAGGAGGACAGGAAGAGTCTTGTATCCCACACCTGGAGACTCCCGGATCCGCACCAAGGACTGCATCCCAGCTGCCAGAGACCACGGGGAACTGGAATGCCTCTGGAGCCCAAGAACTCAGAGGGCATCCCTCCCGACCTGGATCTACTACATAGGATGAAAGAAGCCCGAAATCTTCCTCGTGGGATCCAAGGTCGTTGGAACAACAGCCAGCAACCAAGAGCGGTCCTCGGAATCAAAAGAACAGTAAACTTCCTTCGGGACTAAGGAGAGAAGCTTTCTCTGGTCCTTACTTAGTTCCAACTTTGGGTCTCCACCCTCTTTGCAATGACTATCAGGGTCGCTCCAGAGCCTCCAAACACACTATCAGGGTCCCTCCAAACACACACACACACACACACACACACACACACACACACACACACACACGAATAGTTCCCCTATATAGAGAATCATGTTATCTGCAAACCAGGATAACTTGATTTACTCCTTTGTTTTACTTTTCAAATGCTTTCTCTGCATCTGTGAGAAAATCACATGGCTTTTATTCTTCAGCTTGTTACTGTGATGTGTCACATTCGCTGATTTTCATTTGTTGAACCAAACTTGAACATGGACATAAATCCTACTTGGTCTAGGATTTTTTTTTCTGTGTTGTTAGATTTGATTAACTAATATTTTCTTAAGAAAGAATTTTTGCATATAGTTCATCAGGAATATTGGGCCACAGTTCTTTTTCTTTTTCTGATTTTAGGATTAAGGTGATGCTAACCTCATTAGAGGAGATTAGGAGGATTCCCTCCCTTTCAGTTGTTGTAAATGGTTTGAGAAGAATCAGAGTTTGTTCTTGAAAAGTTCAGTAGAATTCAGCAATAAGACCCTTCAGTCCTGGCTTTTCCTTTACTTGTGTGTGTGGGAGATTTATCATTGTTTCAGTCTAGATGTTAGTGATTGGTCCATTTTGATTTTCAGTGTTATCTGGACTCCATTTGGGTAGATTATTTATGTCTAGAAAATCTATGCATTTCTTCTGGATTTTCCCACTGTTGTCATGTGGCTGTTTGCAGGACTTCTGCTGATTCTTTGTATGTCTGTGCATCTATTGTTGCATCTCCTTTTTCATTTCAAATTTCATTGATTCGAGTCTTTCTTTTGGTCAGTTTTGCCAGTGGTTTATCTATTTTTGTTAATTTTTTGAAAAACATCTGTTGAATTCACTGATCTTACATATTTTTGTTTCAATTTTGTTCATCTCTCCTCTAATTTCAATTAGTTCTTTCTGCCTAATAACTTTGGGTTTGGTTTCTTAGTGTTTTTGCAGACCCTTGAGATGTATTTGTAGATAATTTATTTGATGCCTTTATGATATATTAATGTAGATGTTAATTGCTGTGAATTTCACTCTTATCACTCCTTTTACCATATCCCATAGATTTTGATATGATGCACTCTCCTGTTTATTCATTTCCAGGAATTTTTTTCATTTGTCTTTTCCATTTCTTCTATGACACTTTCTTCATGCAGTAGTGTGTTGTTCAGCATTCATGAATTTGTGTATTGTTTGGAGTTTCTTAAGCTGTTGATTTTCAGCTTCATTCCATTGTGGTCAGAAAAGATACGATTTTGATTTTTTTTTCCACTTTGCTGGGACTTTCTTTCTGACCTGTTAGAAGGTCTATCACATAGTCTGTAGAGTAAGTTCTAAGCAACCGAGGCATGAAATGTTATGTAGATATCAATTAGGCTTATTTGGTCCATAATGTTGATAAACTCTGTCATTTCTTTGTTGATTTTCTGTCTAGTTGCTCTGTCCATTGAGAAAGGAGGGTGTTGAAGTACCTCAGTGTAATTATGTGGAGTCTGTGTCTCCCCTTAGGTCAATTAACAATTGTTTTAGATACATTTACTATTGTCACACCTATTGCTTTATTGCCCGTTTCATCTCTCATGAAAGATTTTTTATTTTGTCTGGCATTATAAGGGCTGTGACTGCTTGTTTTTCCTTTATGATATGGAATATTATGTACTCTTAAAAATATTAAGGAAGTATTTTTGCATGAAGAAAATTTAACTCTGAAAGAAACTGTGAATATAAGAAGAAATAGAAAGCAAAGAAAATGATAAATTATGGCTGTAATTTTTGCTTACACTATTACAAGTGCTGATATGAGTAATAATTACAATGATGAATCTAGAGGCATTAAAAGCAAAGTGCACCTGAAGCATCATAATAATGGTGTGAACAAAAGTTCCAAGTTTCCTGAATTGTGTGGGATGAGAGTAATGACTTAAACCAACTCTTGTTTACAATTTAATGGTAATCATGCAGCTAAAAGAAATATGTGAAAAAAGTGAAAGAAAATGAAGAAAACTCAGTTGTCCAAGAGAAATCAGTTATAAAAGGAAGCAATAGGAACATTAGGAGAAAGAAAATAAAAATATGAAACAAACCTAATGCTAATTCCTCACAGTAACTGTCAATCAAAGTTCTTAAAGACAAGGATGATCAGCATGCTCTAAGAGAATTAAATCTGTATGTTTGCTTATTGCAGAAACAATATAGACTGCAAAGATTTGTACTTTTTGAAAATCAGGGAGTATGAGCTATATTAAGCGTAAATAACCTTAAGAAAGCCAATGCAGTCATAGTAATGCTAGAATAAGCAAGATTGATATGTCTTTAAGATTGAAAAATCATTAATTATGGATAAAGAGGAGTAAAATACCTTGATCAAATTAATAATTCATGAGTTAAATGTGATTATTTCAAATATATAAACATATTAACAGACACATGAAAAACTGCTTCAGATAACTAACCATCAGGCAAACACAGATGAAAATCACAATGAAGTTTACCTACCCCCAGTTAGAATGACTATCACCGAAAAAACAAAAAACAACAAATGCCAGCCAGGATGTGGTATAAATAATACCACAGTCTACTGTTGTTGGGAATGTAAGCTAGCACCACCATTCTGAAGGACAGTTTGGAGATTCCTCAGAGATCACAAAATAGGTTTACTGTACAATTCAGTTACCCATTCCTGTGATTTTACTAAAACAAAATGAAATCAGCATGAGTGGGCTAACTATGCACCCACGTTTATTGCAGCTCAAGTGAAAACAGCTAAGCCATAGAATCAACTCATGTCCAGGAATGGGTGAGTGGATAAAGAAAATGTATATATAGTTGATGGAACATTACTTATCCATATTGAAGAATGAAATTTTCCTTTCTGAAACAAAGTGGTTGTCAACTGGAAATTATGTTTAATGAAATTAGTGTTCAAAGGACAGATGTTTGTGAAATCAGTTGGGGGGGCGGATAGAGAAGGGCAAGTGGGGAGGGTGGAAGGGGAATGCCTGAGCCTATAGAACTGTATCACAAAAAGCAATGAAAATAGGTAAGAAAAAAAGTAAAACCTAAGTATAGCAATATTAGTAAGAATGTAAAACAATAGTGTCTTTCAGATACTGTTTGTTGAAGTGAAGAATTGCACAGCCATTTTGGAGATTACGTTGTCATTTTCTATCAAAGATGAAGATGCTCCACCCTCATAATCCAGACTGCTGATTCTAGATATTCACACTTGGAAAGTCCTCTCTGTTAAACATGAAAGAGTGCTCATTATAGGATTATCTGAATATAAAAAACTAAAAAAATGTAATAATGTAAATGTTCAGTGAATAAACTGATGTTCATACATTAATATAATAATGAAAATATGCCACAACTAAATAGCTGAATTTAGCTGTGTTAACAGAAAAAAGTCAAATAAATTTATAGAAGGATGGCACAATTTACATTGTAATTGGAAAATATTCAAAACAATGGTACGTATCAGTCATGCATATGTTCATATATAGCTGAAGCATAGCCACATCATAAGAAAATGATTGTGGAGTCCTATTCTCCTTTACATCCAAAAACCATTCTACCTTAAAAGTCAATTCTACCTCAATGTTTTAACAGGAATCCCGTTACTTTTTGCCATCACTGTTATTATCTAATCAAAGCCATCATAATCTCTGTGATTTTTAAAAACTTTGTTGCGATTTCACCCTACAGGATCTCCAATTTGTTTCTTGCTCCACCACTTTGTATGACCCACAGGCTAGACTTCTGCATCCATGCCTTAAAATCTAAAGCTGAATCATGTCACTATGTTACAACTCACTCAGATTAAAATCCAGAGCGCTTACCTTGGCCGACAAGACCTACACACCTCGGATTTGGATTGTCTCTACCCAGTTACCTCCTACCATGTTATCCCGATGCCTTCGCTGGAAGCCACACAAGCATCTTTCCCCTTTGTTGATGATGTCATGTAAGTTCCCAAGGCACCTGCTGGTGTTTCTGCCTGAACTACTCTCACACATTCCAGGTGCTTCTCTTTTCTTCACCCATCTACTTCAACATTTCTTCAGTCTTCCCTGTTTGTCTCATTTGAAAGTTCTTGTTTCTCTACCTTAAACTGATTTTCCTTTACCCCACTTTATTTTTCTTTGTGATAGTCATTCCATGAAGGATATGTATTTACATGAGCTTTTTAAAATCATCTGACATCCCTGACTAGAAGCCAGTCAGTTTTGCACATTGTTAGTTTTGCTTTGAGTACAAATTCTCTACCTAGAACTGCAAGTAGGGTCTGGCACATAGCAATCACTTATAAGGTTTTCATTGACTGAAAGCTAGTGGCAGGCGAGGAAAATGACATGATAGTGACATCCAATGGAAATTACAATCATGTTTAGTTTATTGTTTTTTTTACCTAAGATCTAAAAATGTACTAGAATGTTGCTTAGACAAATATTGGTATTTCATAGAAGGCATGTGTTTTATTATTTTCTGTGATGTTGTCTATATGCAAAATAATATATCTGTGGTACTGGGCTGGGTGCTGTGGCCTAGCGGCTAAAGTCCTCGCCTTGAATGTGCCGGGATCCCATATGGGCACCAATTCTAATCCCGGTAGCTCCACTTTTCATCCAGCTCCCTGCTTGTGGCCTGGGAAAGCAGTCGAGGACGCCCAAAGGCTTGGGACCCTGCACCCATGTGGGAGACCTGAAGGAAGTTCCTGGCTCCTGGCTTCGGATTGGCATAGCACTGGCCATTGTGGTCACTTGGGGAGTGAACATTGAACGGAAGATCTTCCTCTCTGTCCTCCTCTCTGTATATCTGCCTTTGCAATAAAAATAAATAAACCTTAAATAATAATAATATATCTGTGGTAGTATTGACAGAAAAGGGTCATTCCATCTGATACCTGAAATATGAGCAGGAAATGAATGGATAAAGGTGAATAAGTTTTAACATTTGTTTCCTGCATTCTGATACTTTAACATCTTAGCTACTTGATGAATCTGTGGGATAATTTTCAGCTTTCCTTCTTGAGCAACTAGATTCCAAGCGATGCTCTTGGCTGGGCTAGGTAACATTAGTTGGATAGTATTTAATAGAGGAGAAATGATAGTCTAGAGATGGGTATATTAAATCTGAATCATCTGCAAGGAATATCCATGGAATTATATTAAGAGAATGTGTCTATACATGTTGAGATGGAAGAGGACTTCCCATAGCTACATTAGACTAACCAGCTGAAATTGAAGATTCTGAAAGGAGGGAATGTAGACTGAGTGCACAAAATACTGATAGTACAGTCTGATCTTCAGCAAGAATGCACAAAGAAGGAATAAGAGCTGGCAAAAGACTTTAGGAGCAGTTGCTGGAGAGGAAAGAGGCAAATCAGATATAGGATCATAATATCCTGGACAAACCAATGGGGCCAAACACTACACAGAGGCCAAAGAAGAGAAGTAGCATGATTTCTCTGGGATTTATGATTTCGATGTTAACATTGAAGTTGGCAAGAGGAATGAACATTTTCTGATGTGGTCAGAAGTCAGGTTGCAGTGGATTGGTCAATAACTGAGAAGTGAAAAAGGAAATGAAGATATAGCAGTGGCCTATTAGTCCTCCGATTTTGAAGGTGTATCTTTGAATACTATTGACTAGCACAGAGGTTCTCATGCATACACAAAAATCTAATGGAAAATGGCACTGAATAGGCCAAAATGCATTTTGAAAAATATCCATTCCATGGCTCTTGCTACTCTTCCATGTCCTGAGAATTAACTGATATACCTGATGACTTTCCAGAGAATAAAAAAAATAAATTTTTGTGGTGGTAATATTTGAGAAAAATTTAAAATAGAACTCTTCTATCTTCCAAAGATTTTTGCACAGTGTGTTTGCATTTGGGGCATTTGTGGGAGAGTAGATGAAGGTGATTATTTTAGGTAGAATTTTTACATTAAATCATATGGGCAGGACATATTTAGCTAAGAAAAATGACAAACAACTAGCACACATATTACTCCTCTACCTATTATTGGTCTGTAATAGACACATATTGGATTAGGCCATAACATTCTTTTATTAGGAAGACAAAATCAAAGTCTATTTTTGATGCTTGTTGTGGCATACTGATTTTGGATGGTTGCTTCCAGCCATACAGTATTATCCACCAAGTGTACAGTCTGTCCTATGAATGGTGTCCACTCCTAAGGTCAGGTTCATCCTGACCTTAATTTCAACAATCTCTCCACTCTTTCTTCCTTCTATTTGGATTGGAGTGCAATGGTTATTAGCAACTAAATAGAACATACATGCCATTTTGTGTGCAGGGGCATTGTTTGTTAAGCATCAAAATTTTTATCATAATAACAAATTATACCAATATGTTATTCCTTATTTATGCTGCGAACAAGAGTCAATTCATGCAAAGTTTTATCTACACTTATATGTGTTTCATATATTCCACTTACCTCAGTTTGACAACATGAGCTCGAATGAACTGATTTTTTAAGCTTGATCCTTGGAATGTTTGAGCAATCTGTATAAAGTAAGACAAGATTTCCGTCATTACAGTTCTCTTTTCCAACCTTGCAACATGGGAGTGATACAAAGGAGGAGTAAAGATCTAAATTTTCAGTTGAGTTCTGTATGGTTTCATCACAAAACACATGGTATGTGTCAGATTGAGTCTTTACCGGGAGTTATTCTAACATGTGGGATATTTACTCATGAGAGCTTGTGTTATTTGGCTTAGTGGTTGTTATTAAAGGGGTTTGGGGATGTACAGAAGTCAAGATAACACTAGGAAAGTCTGTTTATATAGTTGACAAAAGGTGACAGTGCAATACCTTGTTTATTTAGAGGAACGAAGAGCTATTGAGTCAGGTTAACCTGAGTAGCAATGAAAAACTGCCCACGAAAGTACAGCCATCAAAAGCATTCTGAAATGGAACTATGTACTGCTGACTACTACAACTTACAGAAGCTAAGCATCTACTTTTAGTAAATTTTATATTAAGTCACTGGCCTTTTCTCTTCTTTCAAAATTAACAACCTGCTCAGATAAATTTACTTTCACAACTGCTTTATTTTGTTAACCATACTTTCGATTCATGTATTATGTTGGAGAAAAAACAAATAATTGAAAATAGCTATCTCATGTCTTCCCTCTATGGAGAGGTAGTGACGACGCTAATTTTGTATTCTAGAATAGTGTGTAATTCTGACCCTGCATAATAAAGTATACAAAATAATGATAATATTAATTATTTAAATATATTCTAACAAAGGAAAAATAATTAAATATGTTAGTAGGACAAGTTATAAATGTTCCATACAAGATGTTTATAATCATAATATCCTTTTCATTTCTATAGAGAAAATGTCTTATTAGCATCATATGATGTGTCCAATAAGTCACATTCTTCAGTACTTTACCATTCAGTAATTGTATTTTGGTTTGTATTATTCATGAGCTAAATTAAAGGAGTAATGTCTTTATTATTTATTATGATCTAGTTGCACTTTATTTCCTGTTTAGTGGAAAGATGTGGAAAGCTCGGTGTTCAAGGAGAAAATAAAGTGGCCTATGTGACAACACAATCCCTCCGTTATTGCAAGTGTCTCCAAATATTTTTGATTACACATTCCTGTGGTTAAAACATCTTATGCATGGTCAGCCAAAAGACACCTTGACTTGTGAGGTACATATGCAGTGACACTGTACAGCTAAAAATGGGCATTATAAAACATTCACAAATAAGAAATCAAAAAGGCCTAGTTATAAAACATGTACTTATTATAGTCTACTTATTTAGAAATAGTATCAGTGTTGCAATGTGACTGGCTAGAACCTGTCATTTATAAACAGGATGCAATGGTTCAAGTCCCTAATTCTAATTTAATTTCGGTATGTGGTTTTAAGCACTGAAAAAGTCTCCATGCAATTATGTGGCATGGACAGATCTAGCAAATCATGCCACTAACTTTTCAGTCTTACTTGTCAGGAAAAGCTTTGGTTGAAATTAGGCAAATGACTCCTGTCTTTGACGAGACTAAATGAAAGATGTTGCACTATATATAAATATATAAACACGCACAGATATACATATATCTATCTATACCTATACATATCTATCTAACTAGGAAATGTGTTCAAAATTCATCAAACATGACAGTTCCTTTCATCAACTTTTATGTGTAATGCCTCAGCAATTTCATCCATACCATGCTTCATATCTTCAGTACAATGCTATAAGTGAAACCCAGAAGCAAAGATACCAGATATTCGCTGTGATATAAGGCAACCTTCATGCAAATATACAATTAGTAGCCCTTTCTTTTTTTTTTAAAAAGATTTATTTATTTTTATTATAAAGTCAGATATACAGAGAGGAGGAGAGACAGAGAGGAAGATCATCGTCTGATTATTCACTCCTCAAGTGACCGCAATGGCCGGTGCTGCGACTGTCTGAAGCCAGGAACCGGGAACCTCTTCTGGGTCTCCCATGCGGGTGCAGGGTCTCAAGCCTTTGGGCCGTCTTCGACTGCTTTCCCAGGCCAGAAACAGGGAGCTGGATGGGACATGGAGCTGCTGGGATTAGAACTGGCGCCCATACGGGATCGATCCTGACGTGTTCAAGGCGAGGACTTTAGCTGCTAGGCCACAGCACCGCTGGGCCTGATCAACAGCCCTTTCAATACTGTTTGTATTACATCTGAGGGGTATGATATTTTGTTCTTATTTTCATTTCTTCAAAATATGACTTTCTCTTATTAAATTGTAAATGGACACAGCTGATACAGTAGCATCATTTTCTTCAGGAAGGTTTCTGATTTTTAAAATTTCTTCAGTGACACACTTGTCATTCAGTAGCATGTTATTTAACTTCATGCTGTTGTAAATTTTCTATTTTTTCCTGTTGTTGATTTTGTTTTATGGCTTTTCATTTAAGGGGATGTACAGTAACTGTATAACAGTGAAGCATATTGAGATGTGAAGCTACAATGTAGTTTGCATCTCTATGTCCAAATCAAAGATGGAACTGTTAAATATGTCTTGTTAAATAGGATCCTGGACTCTCTGCCATTGTTCATACCTGCAATGTCAGGACATACTTAAATAGCAGATTGATGGACTGAGTAACTTTATGAAGGACTATACTATTGTAATAATATACAGAAACTCATTGAGGAAGGAAGGTACTTGGGGACGGAGGGGAGGAAATTCCAGAACTATGGAGCTGTATCATAAAATAATAATAGGAATAACTTATAGAAAAGAAAACCTAATCATCTAACTTTGTGAAACAACTATTTTCAAAGCCTCTCTTCAAACTCTTCTTGCATATCTTGAAGAAACAGTTTAGATGTGTGTGATGTATTAAATGCCTTCTTAAGAAACAGGCCACTGACTTACATTACTTGACTAGTATGAATTTAATAAGAGATAAATTTCCACATTATATTACTGTTTGTTCATTCCTGTGCATGCATGTTACCTTCAAATTACACATTTTCATACTTGTTTTTATGTCATGGAATTCCACCCAATCCCTTGTTGATTAGGGAGAGATTTGAATTTACTTTTAGATTGGATAATTTACATTTGCGGTTGTAACGTGCCCATCAGTGAGCTTTGCTAAGTGCAGGAAACGGATGCTGGAGCATAGATAACCCCGCATTTATTGCCACCGCTCTCCTGTCCTTCAGGACTTTCCGTGCTGACCATATAACATACAACCAAACAAGGATGCCTTATCAATCCATTCATTATATAGTAACAGAGCAAAATTCCTTCCCTTCTGTTTCTCCAAAAGATTATTTAAGAGAAAAATCTGAGCGACCTTGGAATATTTTCTTCCATCACTTCCATAAATTGTTGACTTTCTCTTGGATCTGCAATCTTGTTCCAGAGATCCCAGAGGCTGCACCTTGACTATAACCATGTTATTTTTGCAGCGAGGTCTTAGCTCAGGAACTGACAGAGAGAATGCATGAATGGATAAATATTTAAATGTGTAGTTAGTTTGTTAACTAGATGTGCTAAAAATGAATTTTGTCCAAAAAACTGAAAGTATAATTGAAGTCATAAAATTAATCCTTTTTTTGTGAAAATATCATTAGATGTATTTGAGAACAAAATGATAATTATTGTTTATAGACTTTTGCTGCAATTTCATCCCTGATAGAAAAGGAGTGTTGTAACCGGTTCAGTTGGTTATAGGTCTGACTGAAGTCTCTTGATTTATTTGCAGACACCTACCTAATTAAAAGGCGCTCATTTGTTTGGATCCACATAATTGGCAAACAGGTGCTTCATTGTTTTTGTTTGGTCTTGTTCATTTATTAAAAGACAGAATTTGAGCTTCTCTTGTGTTCCACATAGGGTTCAATACCACCAGGTGTTGAAATGCAAATAAGGAGTCCCACAAGGAAAGATAGACACTAATTAAATATTCATATGCAGCTAAGTAAAATTATAATCTTGATAAACACATCAACATAATTGAATGATTTAATCCAGTAATGATGTTAGAAAGACTTCTCAAAGGAAATGTATTGTGGCTATGATCTTCTGCAAGAAATCAGAGGAGGTTATATGAAAGCAGAGAACGCTGCATGGGCAGCATCCAGCAGATGGTGCTGAAAGAATGAAAAAAGGTCCAGGGCAACCGTCCCAAGGAAGAAGAAAAGTGGGTGAGAGTGATTGCAAGGCAAGGCATTGCAGGTCTTGTCAGCAGGATAAGCTTTGAGTCATTATCACAAATAATTGAAAGCCACTGAATTGTTTAGAAGAGGGTAGCATAATCAGATTTGTAACATAAGAATAACCTCTTGCTGTGTACAGGCAATCAGTTTCAACGAAATAATGCAATCAGGCAAATTATCTATGCTTTTGATATTTCATGGTAGAGTTGATGGCTTGAATAGGCATTGCAGCAGTGGATATGAAAAGAAGTAGTGGATTCTGGGATAATATCAGTAACAAACTGAATAATTAGAATAATTTAAAAAATATTTCAAGAATCAAGTCAATAAGAATAGGAATGATTGAAAAAGCCAGGGTTGTGCAGGGACATAGACTTGACTTTGAGATTTAATATGGTTGAGGTTTTCTGGGATAGCCTGGTAAATATATCAAGCTAACAATTGGCTGAGAAGATTTAAAGTGCAGAAGGAGGGTCTAGGCTGGAGACTACGTAAGTCACTGATGGCTGAGTTCATGGGCATGGGTGAGCTCATCTGGAGATAGACACGGTGTGAGAAGAGAGGAGAAGATATTTCAAAGCTTTCAAGGATTGCAACATTTAACAGCTGTGTAGAGGAGCAGTAAAGGACACAGATGAGGCAAGAGTAACCAGAGAAGCTGGATACAGGTGCCTGGGGGAATTAACGCCTTTTGAGAAAATCATAGATTTTTAAAAATTAAAATGCAGCACAAAATTTAATTTTACCAATAAAGAAACCGAAGGTAGAAAAAAGAGAAGTGAAGCCACTGTGGCCATCTGGGTGAGTGAACTAGTGGTTGGAAGATCTCTGTTGCTAACTCTTTGAAAATAAGGTAAATTTTTTTTGAAAAAAAAAATGAATTAGTATTAGAAAAATTTCTGAGGCTATTACCTCATATTTTCTATGGGACAAGGATAATGATGATATGTTATAACTGGGAAAGGATGTGACTCGATTTTGGGGGTTAGGACATTACGGGTTAACTGGATGTACCATTTTCTGGTTGAATGTTGTTTGGCATACGACTTTTAAAAATAAATACTTATTTTTGTTATTCAATAGTACAGTTCTGTAGGCTCTGGAATTTCCTGTTGCTCTCTCCATATCTCTGCTTCCCTGCCCCCCACTAATTTCTCCCATGTCATTACAATAGTGTCACCATCTTTCACCTTGTTGGAAAGGGAGGAGGAGAAGAACAGAAGAATGGAGAAGGAAAGGGAGAAAGAAACTCTCCCCTCCTCTGGTTCATTTGCTGAATGGTGGGGACGTGGGGGTGGGGTTGGGGGAGCCAGGCCAGGGACTGAAGCTGGAGGCAGTAAACCAACTGAGGCCTCCCTTGTGGCTGGCAGGGGCCCAAGCAGTTAAACCAATGCTGCTGCCACCCAGGGTCAACCTTGATGGGAAGGTGCGATCTGCAGCTCTTCTGGCACTAGGGCCCAGGCACTCGGACAGGGGATGCGGGCATCCCAGCTGACGTCATAACCTCTGGGGCAAATGCCCATCCCTGCACTGTGTTACATGCCTTTCTACACGACTGGTTTACTAATTCATATATATATTCTGAGTTGAAAGGTAGCTCACTTATTTGAAAACATTTGTAATATGAAGCACTATGTGCTTTAAGCATTCAAAATGCTCTCACAGATGTTTAATATTAAAGATTAGTTAGGGAAATCATACATTAGAAGAATCTCAAGGGAAATTTCTTCAAGAAATTTAGACTGGCCAGTTGATTTTATCTCGAAACAATGGGATCTCACATTACAAAGGACATCACTAAACAGCTTGGGAGGTGACCACATTGGGGGAGGAGGTGGCTCTGGTGAGCCCAACATTTTCATATTTTATAGTGTGTTTTCTAACTCAGGCTTTTAGCTTCTTGACTCTTTTCGGGACCGCTGTAATGAGCTTCCAAGTAGCCTTATTGTGTGTGAGCTGAACGCAAGGCTCTCAGAGCCTGTTTCAATCGTAGTTTTCCACCTCAAGACTTTTGCTGTTAGATTTTGGTCATTGTGTACCCTATTTATTTAAATATTTATTCAAATAAATGTTTATTTATTTGAAATATTTCAAATATTTATTTATTTGAAAGTCATGGAGAGAAAGAGAAAGGAAGAAACAGAGATCTATTTGCTGGTTCAGTCCTCAAGTGGTGACAAAGGTCAGGGCTGGTCCAGGTACACAGAAGCCAGGAGTCTCATTCATGTCCCCATGTAGGTGACAGGGGCTCAAACACATGATCCACTTTCTGCTTCTTTCCCCAAACCCTTAGTAGGGAGGTGGACTGCAAGTGCAGCAGCTGAGACCTAGCCAGTGCCCATACAGGGTGACCGTTCACAGACGATGGCTTTCTGTACTGCATGACAGCACCAGCTTCACCTTGCTCATTATTATAACCAATCAGAACATTGCCTTTTATATGAAACTGCCTCTGACTTCCACATCCAAGTATAATTAATCCCCCTTGCACACCTCACCAAGCGCATGCCTGTGTTGCTCTCCCGCCAGTTCCTTGTATAAATCTTGCATTGTAGACTAATTTAGTCTCTTTCTCATAGACTTCCACATCTCTGCCTTCCAAAAAGAAAAATGTTTACAGTATTTGATCGGTGATTAATAAATATTTAGTGTAGGAGCAAGAGTTTTTTTTTTCTGTGTTATAAACATGTTCTTTATCCTTAGCTCACCTGCTCTTGATTCCCTTTGCAAATCATTGGGATTTAGTTATTCATTCTCACCTCATTAACCATGTAAGTTACACACTTGTCTTCACTTTCACTGTTCCATGCTTACCCTTCAAGCTTTTCATACCTTAACTTCTCATTGGAGAAAACTGTGTGAGCCAAGCTGAATAATAAGTTCCCTGGTTGAATTGTAGATAAACTTAGTGGTTCTCAAAATGTAGTCCCTGAGCCATTTAGCATCTTTTCCCTGGCAGGCAGCCCAGGGACTTTGAGAAAGAGTCCAATCTTGCTTTGTGTATTTCCATCCAAACTAAATTGTTACTGATGTGGTAAACACATTTTACCATATACTTCCTTGAGCTTTTAATTATATAGGGCAACAAGAAAGAAGACAAAATGAAAAGCATTTAAAAAGGCAATTTTGTGCTTAGCTTGCACAAACAATAGACTTCTAGTCTTGGAAATCATAACCAGGTGAAATGGATTTTCAAGACCTTCTCAAATTACTTGCTAATAACTTAAGAGGATGATTTAGGAACACTATACTAGTAAATGAAGTTGGAGAAAGCACAGAGAAACTTCTTTCACCATTGCAAAGGAGAAAATCGCAGAGCACCTCGCAACTGAAACCCAGACAAAATTGGTTTATTATCATAATAATTCCATAATGGGATAAAACTAAGATAAATATCAACTTACCATGGTTTCAATTCTTTCACTCAAAGACCTGTATTCCTGTGTAGCTGGTGAATTTAACTGATTGCTGTATTGAACATTTAGAATTTGAAAGCTGCTTTGATAAAAGCAAGATTTTTGAGCTGGAAGAAAGGAGAAAAAAGGACAATCTCATATTACTAATTAGTAGAAAAACTTATTTAGGATTACACAATTATAAAACATTTTATTTCCTTATGTGGAAGAAAACTCCAATTTAGCATAATTGTGATGATCACAAAATTATTTTTAATAATTATTTTATTATTTAGGGTTTGCACTGCCAGCCCCCCTGTGAGTGAGCATTAGAAAGTTCTTTATGATTATCTGGAAAGGTTTTCTCCTATGTCAATATCAGGCAAGGAAGGAAATTGTGGCCTTTTATTTTCTAGAGATGGGAAAAGTTGGCTATCTCAGCATTGGGAGCTCAAAACCTTGGTTTCCAATGCTCAATCAATATAACTTTCTCTCTCTAGACTGCTTCTACAGAGAGCCGGATTGAGAAATCTTAGCCTACCTTGGTCTGGATAGCAATGTCAGTGGGAGGGGTGAGATCAAAGGGGATCTGCAGGCAGGGGACTGCATTGTGCACAGCCACTTAAGCCGCTGATTATGGCATCAGCTTCTTGCTAATGCAATTGGGAGAGCAGTGGAAAATAATGCAAGTACATGAATCCTTACCAGCCACATGAGAGACCCAAAAGGAGTTTGTGGATCTTGGTCTCTGCCTGGTTCAACCCAACTGTTAAAACATTTGGGCCATAAATAATGGATGGAAGATTTTACGTTACAAGTATTTCAGGGCATGAGCATTTGGCTGAAGGGTCAAGATGGTTCTGATTACTAGCTCCAGATTCTCGCTTCCTGCCAGTGTAGATCCTGGAAACCAGTTTAAATGTGATTGACTGAAGTGATTATTTCTTACCGCTAATTTTCTCTAATAGTAATAATTCTTTCAAATTATTGGAAAATTTCCAACCTGTACATAGATAAACATCTTTACCTATTTGGGTAGGACAAAGAATAAATAATATTCTCTTGCATTTTCTATCTTCATTTTTTCATACACACCCCTTCACACCTACATGTGTGACTTGAATGTTTTAACAGAATTACGGCTAAAATTAAAGAACTCAAAGAGTATCTGAAAGGAAAAATTATGGTGAATGCTATTATCTATGAAAATTTGAGAAATCTACAGTAAAGCATTTTAAAGAATATTTGCATAGATTCTAAAGAAAGTTGCTAATAAGTGAGCAGGGCATACTTTTGTGGCATGATAATAATTTAAATGCAAAAATTGTAAACAAACACACGGTTTTTAAATATTTGGCTTTATTCCTTTCTGTTTCTCACAGGCAAACTCATCTAAACATTGTAAAGGCTGTGTTTCTAAGTTAGTGTTTTCAGGAAACAGAAGCAAAAATTCAATTCTTAAGTTTTTTTGGTGATATTTTTCCTCAATGATTTTATCAAGTATTATTAAATGAAGAGAGAAGTCATATTGACACAACTAGAAATGAGCAAATTTCAGATTCAGAGAAATTTCAAGTGATTTTTCTTTTGTGCCTAAAATAATTCTTGACTGGATAAGACCATTTTGTGCTCTAAAAATGCCCACATAAACAGAAGAGAAAAAATAATGATTGAGGAAATATATAGAAATGAATGTATATTTAGAGAAGAATATAAGTAAGTCATATACTCATGCAATATCAAAAAATAAAAGTAGTATATATAAAAAAGAAAAAGTCAAACCTCCATTAGAAAGTGTGTTCAGTAATTTAGTTTGAAAAGTAATAATTTTGTGGTACTCACCAAATGCTAAAAAGTAGATAAGTAGAGCTACAATCCCTGCCAGGATCACCACGGATGCAACGACAATGACAAAGATCACGCATGGATTCAGGAATCTGGAAGTTGATGATCCCCGTGCAGGCCTTGGAACAAGAAGCAAAGATCACAGAAGGTCACTCATTTCAGACAAAGAAGTCATCACTACAGGTCGCAAGATCTCCTTTTTTTCCTCATATATTTTATTTGTACATCATACCACTTAGAGGAATATAATACTGAAAATGAACCTGAACGGAACAAAGCTTTTCTTAGTGAGTATTGGTTTTGATGTACAGTTTTCAGCACTACTAAACTAATAACACTTAAAATGATGTGGTGGGAGAACAAGGAATGAGAAAGAAGAATAAGAAATAAGAATAAGAAATCTTGGCCCATCGTTTGAAATTACTTTTCTTTCTTTTGCTAGTTGATCAACTCTGTGGGTTTTACTGCAATGACTTATGAGATCCTTCCCTTAGTGAACAGCTCTGGCCTTCCTTCCTGGATACAGTGAGGAGAGGCTCGGAAGGAGCACAGTCACGGGCGAAAAAGCAGAAATGGGCCTTGGTGATGGGATCGAGACAACATCAAATAAAGCATCTGACACTTGATAGAGGGCCTGGTATTTATAAGTGTTTTGTAAATATTATGTTTATAAATATTTATTATTATTGTTTTATTGTTATTTATAACAATCTATTATTATATAATATTTATGCTGATAAATATTATAAATATTTATTGACTATGGGCCTGTTTCAGATTTAAAATTGTTAACAGACTGGGAAGCAACTACATTTAGCCAGATTGCAGTCTTGCATAAGGCACAGGGAATGTACCGCACATCACTGTTTCCCTGGTAGGATTTCAGGTTCTTACTAATTCATAAACCTTTTGATATTTTGCAGTGTATTTCATGCTCATTGTGTCCTTCAGCTCTGGGACAAGCAACAATTCAGATTACTGAAGACAGACGTAAATTTTATGAGTTTCAAATTTCTTAAACAAACATATTAAGAATTTCAAAATCTGGTTCACCCCAGAGCTTGATTGGTTAAGAAAATCCAAATTCATGACACAGGAAGGAAACAAAATACTCATGTTATCCTGTAGCAATTTTTGTGTCAGTTAAATGCAGTCACACCCTAGCTGGGTTGAGGTTCCCACCAAGGAGCAGAGGGCTGGAATTGGGGCTGCGTTCTGATCAGGATATGGTTGTAGTCTCACTTGGAACAAGAGTGGATTGGGATCGGATACACAAAACTGGGCTAGACTCCAACATCATCTGGTGCTGTGGAGGATCAGGGCAGACTTAGGCTAGTCCTCAGCCCCTACTGAGCCATGTGTGCGCTGTATGTGGGTGTGGACAAGCCGTGACTGGGCTGAAACATCCAACAGTAAGAATGAGATTGGGTTGAAGGCCAGTCAGGAAAAGCCACTGTTCCTGCTAGGACAGGAGGTGAACTGAGTAGGGCTGGCTCATGGACTCCCTGGCATTGGGAGAGATTCTGATGGAGGAGCCTGGGCAACTCCTCTGGCAGGACAAAGACCTGCAGGTAAGTGCAAGAAGCATGCTTGATAGGAAACAGCTCAGAACAGGCCATGGAAAGTTTCCCACTGGTATACATTTGGCATGGGTCGGGGGCAGACCAGGCTGAACCAGTTCACATCACCCACTGGCGAATCTGAGCACCAGAACAGAGTGTGGGTTGGGCCAGGTTCAGTCACAACAAAAACCAGTGCACATTACAGAATGTCAAGGTGAGGTTACCTGTACCGGATGTGGTTGCAGCACCCAACAGCACACGTGAGAATCAGGAAGGGAGGGGGCAGAGATAGCAGGGGGAGTATGGGTAGGGGTTCCCCTGCTAAACAGCTACTCCCACTGGAGAATGTGAGCTGGGATGGGGGCAGACCAGACTAAGCAGGGTTATAACACCTGTGGGCCTCATATGAGCTAGATCAGAGAAAAGCCGGGCTGGGCTGATTATTCCTACTGGTGCAAACTATAATTAGAGTGGGTGAGGGTTGTTTGGGTTTAGCTGCAGCATCAGCTGGCAGAAGCTAGCACTGGGGGTTAATTCCGCCATGTTAAACCACAGAACCATCTGGAGAGTGCATAATCCAGGAGTGGGAGTGGCCTAAAAGGGAAATAGTGGGCTCCTCCCTCTTGGGTTACCACTCTCACCGGAGGGCAACAAAACCAGGGCAGAGGCTGGGGTGGCTAGACAGAAAGGCACCCAACAACATTTGTGTGGGCTGGATAGTTGAGCTGGTTAGATGGAACTAGGCATGACATTGGTGGAGGGACTAGCAGCTAAGTGGATGACTCCATATGATTGGTTTCAGGTTGCTAAGGCTTGCCTCACAGGAGGAAACTTCCTTCTGTGGAAGATGGAATATGAGCAACTAGCTAAAGCAGAAGTAAAGTCTCAGGGTTCTGTGAGGCACGGCAAGTCTCTTACCTTAGACATGCTTTTAGGACAGGGTACTCATCTTGGTGTTTCAGAACAACTTACTCTGCCTAAGGAGACATTACAGCTTATCTCCTCCCTGGCACTAGGAGCATGGAAACGCCTGCCATCTGCAGATCAGAAGTCCTCGGGTTTTGTAAATGTTAAGCAGAAGCCTGAGGAGCCTTTTGAAGATTTTGTAGCTCGACTCACAGAAGCAGTGAGTCGGACAGTAATTAACAATACAGCTACAGATCTCATAGTTAAACAGCTAGCTTTTGAGAATGCTACTCCAACTTGCCAGACCTTAATTCAGCCAGTGAGAAGGACAGGAGATTTGTCAGACTATGTTAGAGCTTGTACTGAAGTAACTCCATCTTATATGCAAGGGTTAACTATTGCTGCAGCTCTTCAAGGTCAAACTGCTACTCAGATTTTAAAGAACATAAGAGGCAATCAAAAAAATAAAAAAAGAAAGGATTGCTATTCTTGTGGTGGAGTAGGGCATTTCAGCCACAGCTGTCCTGCCAGAAACTCATCCCAAAATTTCAAACAGGAAAAAACTTATGTGGACACTCCTAAACCTGATTTAAATATTCCTCGCACTGTCTGTCCACGGTGTGAGAAGGGATTTCATTGGCAAAAAGCTTGTAGGTCTAAATTCCACAAGAATGGAACAGTTCTATTGCCTCGAAGTCGATCTAAATTGAGTAATCAGCCTGTACAGGGTCAGATTCAGGGAAATGGGAGGCAGGCACAGTCCCAGGTCCACAAAACTATGAAGACATGTATGAATATCGGCGCTAAAGTGTACAAAACTAAATTGATGGCTGCTACTTTAAGCACTGAGTTAAAGCAAAATAGACGTAAATGTTATAATTGTGGCAAATTGGGACATATGTGGAAAGACTGTAGGAAAGAAAATACCCAAAATTTTGGTAAACAAGCTATGGGTTATCTAAAGGCCTGCCGCAACATCAGGACTTTGAAACATCCGGCCCACCTAGCAGGACTTAAAACCCTTGCTGTCCAAAAGCAAATGAATGCTAAATGTTTTAATTGTGATAAACTCAAATACCTTCAGAAGCAATGCCAAGCACCTCTTTTAGCTAAAAAATATGGCAGTAATACCGCTAAGGATCACTGCCTTAATATGTGTCCTAAATGTCATAGAAGTTTACACTGGGCAAAAGCATGTAAATGTAAATATAAATATAAAATTGATTGTGATGGCCAACGCCTGTGGTCAGGAAACTCCAGGCAGGGCAGGTTCTGGGCTCTGAACAATCAGAGGTTTACAAAGCACCAATATCCAATCCAAGCTGTGCCTATAGAAGAGTAACAGACTTAAAACCTGATACTGATAATTAAAAGTTGGTATCTTCCTTGGCAATTGATTATACTACCTGCTGTTCATGCCTCAATTGGATGCTTATGGCACCAAGGGCCTAGAGAGTGGCTACATCCTCCTTCCATGAATAAAAAAGCTATTACTCCTATTACTCTGTATTGTGCTTTGGTCTCCACCTTAATTATCAAGAGATATCATAGGCATAAGAAGCCTTTTGATAAAGATGTAAATAAAATAATTATTTGTTATAGCTCTAAACAGCTTACTTATTTAATATCTAAGGATGAGATAAGACAAATAGCACTATTTATCCTTGTGGGTATAGGAGATGAAACTAAACTGGGCCCACAGAAAAATACTTAACCTCTTGTACTTCATAAACAATATTTGTACAAAATTAACATCTTTTTTTAACTCTATTAAATTTTTATGTTGAATATTTGAACTTTATGAATATAACTCTTAAGGCATTATTTGAGGCATTGCTTTAAAAGAGTAACATTTACCCCAAATATGAACTGGTATAAAGGTAACATCTAATTCACTGTTAAATTTTTTCAAGGTATGAAACACACCCATGTACTTTTATCTGCTAGTCTTTATATTTAGATAAAGAATAAATGCAAATATACAAATGTGTTCTTGGTGAAAAAGGTTATAGAGGAAAGTTCTTGAATAAAAGAAAAAAGGCGTGGCTTGTAAAATATTCCTTCCTATAGGAGAATGGCTATGTTAGACTGTAGCGCTAAAGAGGACAAAATATTTACAGGATAAAGTTTGCTGAAGAAGGGATGGGAAAGTTATGGAAGCTGTGAAAGGAATACATCCTTTATTATTTATATGCAATATAATTAATCATATTCTTTACACACTGTTTGCAGTATTTTCTAAAATATTCATCCTTGATACATGGAATTAAAATCTGATCATCTGTTATAGCAGCAAAGTTTTAAAATCACATGTTATAACATCTTCTCTTAAATTTCTCTATCTAATGATTATATTTTTCTAGTTAGCGCCAACGAACTCCAGACCTGAATTTACTGAAGTGTCTCAGAATATGTAAGATTCTATATCGAGGTATCAAGGTGATATTTGTGTTTTCTGCCTTACAGTATGTTCACATTGCTTAAGTTTGATAAAAGTTATGTATTTATTTTATAGGTATTTAAGTGATCACTTAATGCCAATAATTAAATCTAATCCATATTGTGTTATATAAAGATATTCTATTTCAATTAAATATTATAAGTCTTGGCATCCTTGATAGGTATCTAAATAATTCAGAAATTTCATTTCGTAGATACAATAACTGAATGGGCTTTTGGAGTAAAGATACTGTCAGATGCCAAGTAGAGCAAAACTAGTCATATCAAAATACTACTACAGGGAAAAAAATTTTTTACAGAATTTTAATTCAAATTTCTGTATTTCCAAAAGTCTAGGACAATAATGCTTGACAATAATGTAATGCAGGCCAAAAAGCCAGAAAAATATAAATGTTTATAGTTCTATAAATATGTCCAGGCTGTTAACTGTGTATCTCTTTAGCTAATTTATATTGCTACTATAATTGAATCAGGGTCTTCAGTATGACCAATTTTTTTTCTTACAGGGTCTCTATTTGGATTGAATTATCATTGTTTACTTTTCATTTACTAAATTTTAATAGGTACTGCTATCACCAAGCTTGGTTTATAAAGATTCCTTAATAAATCTTAAATTCATCTAATATGATCTTTCGTGCACGTTGTAACATTTTGGAGGCCTCAGTCAGAGGGTAGTAGCCATCCTGGGTTCTAGAGCCTGACTCAGTAATCTGGGGAGGCCACCGTGATGCTTAACACGGCCCCAGCTGCCAGTCCTGGCTTCCTGGCTCGCAGGATTTGTGCTGACCTCTGCCTATATACAGGTACCTCATCATTCAAATTTGCTTGTTTTGAGTACTCGTCTGGGACTCAAGAGGCTGGGTGCAACACAATCTCTTGAGTCAGGGTCCATACAAAACATCATTATGGCCCATTAGCTTTTAAAATTGAGTGAGTGTGGTGGCCACCTATGTCTGTGTTGATGTATGTCTTTTTGTTACAATTATTTGAAATTTTACTTTTACAGTCATCTAAAGTGTATTCTAAGAAAAAAAAAGGAGGTTTGTGTGTGTGTGTTTTACTGCTTGGTTTCAATGTTCCTTGAGTTAAAATGAGAAACAGACACATAATAGATCTTAGTTTTATGCCATTTTTTTCCAACTAGAGTTATTATAGAAATTTTTATTTTGTTATCATACTGTCTGTTTTTACTGATTAGGAAATGTTATACCTTTAATTGATTTTTGGAGTTTTTTGTTACAGAAATATTATTTGAAAGAACAGATGTATGTGACTGAAATATTCCCTAGTCACCTTGGCAAAATCTTTATCATAATCCACCTTGTATTCTCCTCCATCTATATATGTGAACCATCTGAAAGACCATGGTAAACTTATGTTACTACAAACAACAGAAGAGAGTTTTGCTAGCCTCAGTGCTGCCCTTGCTGAGGCCAAACAGACACTTCCACCTGGAGATGTTTTAAGAGCCAAGTCTGTGCAGAGGATCAACACCTGCCATGAGGATACATCACAAATACATCTACTGATCTACCCTCTACCACTGAAGACATTCCTGCACAGGACTCAAGCTACTTTCCAAAAGGACTTCTGATAAATAACTTACCTTTCCCTTACACAGGGACCCCAAGACTCCCTCTCCTTTTCCCAAAATGACTCTGTGAATATTGCAATTTGTATTGTGTATTGTTACTAATTGTCTTAATTTTTTCCTGATGCTTGATATTTTTGTCATCTTAAAAAGACCCTCATATGTATTGTTACCTGTAAATTTGACTGAGCTGTGGTATGATGATGCTGCTCTTTATGCTTTGGAATCAGTTTCTACAGCTTTATCAGATCCTAAATGTTTTGTGATTTCCTTATTTTTAGGTCTCATTCCCTTTATTACCCTTATTGGATCTGTTGCAGCTTCAGTGACTACTCTGACACAAAAAGTTCATACAGCCCATCATGTTAATACCCTTTCTCGTAATGTTAGTCTTGCTTTGTTTACCCAGGAAGGTATTGATAAAAATTTAGAGGCTAAGGTTAATGCATTAGAAGAGGCAGTAATTTATATTAGCAATGAAATTCTATATTTAAAAATTAGATTAGGTGCCACTTGTCATAGTAATTATAAATGGATCTGTGTTACTCCGCTGCCTTACACTTACTCAAATGACTCCTGGGTTGATGTTAAAGCTCATCTCCATAGTGTATGGAATAGTACATCTAACATTTTTAGCATCCAGGAATTATATGCCCAAAATTCTACTACCTCTCACTCTCACCTTCAGGCCATTTCCACGGGAGGTGTTGCTAATCAATTGTTACAATCTCTTTCATCTTTTATTTCTAAGAAGAACTTTTCTTCTTTATTTATTAATTTGGGAATCACGCTAATTGTTCTCCTTTCTGTATTGTTTCTTGGCCCAGTCATTTTCCGACGTTTGAGCTCCATGATTCAAGCCACTCGCAGAGAACTGCGCATCCTTCAACTTAATAATAGAAAAGGGGGAGATGCTGGGGTCCGTGCGGTAGGTGTGGATGGCACGAAGGTGTGAAGAGAACAGCTCCCCTGTTTGCAGGGCTCGGGGGAGCTTCCAGCTGTTTGGCAGGGCCCGGCGTATTTCTCTCTGACCACCCTGACGCTGTTTCACCCCCTGGCTGCATGGACACTCAAGCACCCCACTAAGAATTCTGTATTCTTTTGAGGCATTGTTGTTCACCTCTGTGAGACAGTTTTTGCAGGTTTTTGCAACCGATGTGAGCTTGAGAGTCAATGTCACTGATAATGTCTTGGTGAGTGGGCCTTTGACAATTTACACACAGGAGCACAATTAAGCCCGTGCCATTTTTGGACACCTTATTGTGTGCTAATTATTGCCTCAGAATCTGGCCCAGACATATAGCGCACCTTCTGGGAAGGGGCTTGAAAATATCCTAAATATTAATACAAGTGATGGGAGTGAGAGCTGAAACCGCTATGGCAATAGATACAGTTATTGTTATCTCAAAGACTAGCCTGTCTTTGCAATTTTTTTGGAACATAGAAAATGTAATTGTTTTAGCTGCTTTTATAATTTTTAGCTAGAGGAATTAAGGATGCTTTTATTAAAGAAAAATGCTTTTGATTATTGCTTTATTGTTTATGGGCTTGTAGGGGTCTGTAGTTGTAGGGGGATTTAACATTTTTTTTTTTTTTTAAAGATTTATTTTTTTATTATTTTTATTGGAAAGGCGGATATACAGAGAGGAGAGACAGAGAGGAAGATCTTCCGTCCGATGATTCACTCCCCAAGTGAGCCGCAACGGGTCGATACTATGCCGATCCGAAGCCAGGAGCCTCTTCCGGGTCTCCCACGCGGGTGCAGGTTCCCAAAGCTTTGGGCCGTCCTCGACTGCTTTCCCAGGCCACAGGCAGGGAGCTGGAAGGGAAGCGGGGCTGCCGGGATTAGAACCGGCGCCCATATGGGATCCCGGGCGTGCTAGGCGAGGACTTAACCACTTGCGCCACCGCGCCGGGCCCGGATTTAACATTTTAAGTTCTGTTTTAGATTTTAGGTTTTTTCCTTTATAACCTATTTTCCCATTAAATGATGGGTAAATTGTAGAAGTAAAAATGTGGTGGGAAAGTACTACTGATTAGTAGATAATCACATGTGCCTTGGCCTTGGAGTCCTGGCTGTTGCTCCATGGCTACTGTTGAAGAATAAACAATAGCTTGCTTTGAAGAATATGAATACAGTATTTTGCAAAATTATCTTTAGGAGCACCTGCTTAGCCTTGAAGTGCAGACGGAATGACCAAATGTCTGTACATGCCCCCTTAATTTTGAAAAGAAAAACATAGAATAGTTGCTTGTGCAGAAGCTTGAGAAGGGTTTTGAATAAATAAAAAGGACAGTTTTTTCCTGAGCTGTTGTGAGAATGCACCAAATGCCTGTGTCTGTGTCTTTCTTTATCGCCGACTCCACGCACCCTTCCCGAGCTCCGAACTCGGCTGGAGCTGGACTCCGGCACTGGATAGTTGAGCTGGTTAGATGGAACTAGGCTTCAATGCCCATTGACATGTATGAGAGCCAAATGGGATGTGGGACTGACTGGACTACTGCTACAATACTGGCAAACCATGGTAGGGGGTGAGCCTGGTGGGGGTTACTGTGGGTCGCTCCGACTAGGCTGCAGCTCCCACTGGTTTCTGTGAGGGCTGAGTGTGTGTAGGGCAGAATCAGGCTGGTCTGCAACACCCAGTGGTTCCAGTGGAAGTCTGGGCTGAAAACAGAATCAACCCAGCAATTGCAACCACCAGCTGATTGGGACGATGGACTGTGCTGGGCACTGTACTTGCTAGTGCATACAAGAATCTGGTCTGGGAACACCTCAGATAAAGTTTCTTTGGGGATCCATCCAATCAAAATGCCGGACTCAGAACCCTAACCATGAAAAGACAGAAGACAGAACAAGTCAATCAACCACCTCAGCTATAAGTTGGCAGTGAAAAACTGGACAAACAGAGACTCTAAGATCGACTATGTCAATTAGTGGATTCCTCAACGACCTCATCGTGCTTGGAGTGGCCAGATTGGCAGCAATTCATAACTGTTGAACTATCAAAACCACTTGAGCAAGATCCTCAGAGCATGCCTCACATCAGGGACCTGGGGTGGGTGGGAGACTGGGTGGGGCTTCTCCCTTAATATCCCCTTTACCTCAGATACGTGAAGGAAACAATGTGGAAATAATAGCCTTACCCACTTTCCTGTAGCCCTTGAACCTTTTTACCCTAATTAACTATGTAAAGAGTGTCAAAAGTATAATAAAAAAATAAAAAGATAAATGCAGTCACAAATATATAGTGTTCATTGTATACGAGTTCAGAAAATATTACTGACTGCTCAGTGTAAAGTCGAAAACAGGCAGTTGGAGGGATTTGTAAACTGAAAATACTACGGAAGTTTCAAATGAGTTAATCCTCCTGCACCAATTACGGAGTGGCTGTATTTCCAGAGATAAACTGATGAGTCAAGGTCTGTAAGTGTGGAGTAAGAAGCATTGAAGCACAGGATTAAGTTGAGGGCCCTAACCTATGCTCCTCATAAAAACCCCAAAGCTGAAGTCAGCTTGAGCTTGCATTTACCTCCCTTGGTCATGACTGTAAAGCCAGCATTGCTTTTAGTTAACAGAAAACATCTCAAACTCAACAAATGAAAAGCACCATGAGACATATGACTCAGTAATCAAAGGGTGTGGAGCCAAAATTACCTTAATCTCACAAGCCATAATTAATTGCACAAGAATGAATTGTTCCACCCCATAGCAACAGGTAAGGAAATGCCTGCTCTCTTGCTGGTAGTACAATTTGTTGTTGAACCTCTACGTGTCACTTATTATAAAGCTTATATACACTTAAGTAGGTTGTGCACAATGTTGACTTGATAAACTTCAAGTCAAAATTATGTTCGCAAGCACTGCCTGAGTTTTGACTCATAAAGTAATGAAAATCTATGAAAGAACATATTTTGCTTTTGAAGCGTGATCCTAATCAGTGATGGTTTTAGCGCTTGCATTCACATGACTAAGTAAACATTCACTTCCCTCTCTTTTTTTTTCTATTTTTTATTGACCTATAAAAACTGCATGGATGTTAAAACTTATCATCCTACGCCTTAAGGTGAGAATCTGTATCAAGTATTGTACACATGCATTGTCAGTCTTCACACTAGTCATGCAAAGTCTGCATTTTTATCCCATTTAAAAGATAGTAAAAGTGAGGCTAGGAGAGTAAGCAAAGCAGTAAGGGGTCTGGGATGGGGTGGGAGACCACTTAGGGTGAAGATGTGCCCAGAGTCTGAAAATATTGTGAAATGATGCCCATCCTTAGTGTAACAGTCAAGACAGTCTATGTCACCATTATTTACAGAAAAGTGACTGATAGGCTCTGCAAATAGAAATTTTAAAATAATACTTCACTATAGTTTGTAGGAAGCTTATATCAAATATTAATGAATACTGGCAAATACAACTATAAATTGGAGAATAACCTCGTTCATCTAGTACATGGCTACCAAAATGAGGGTTGTGCTGACATTTTCAATATCAACTCATTTAATTCATGTAAAAACCCAAGTTCACAGAGGAGCAAACAGAGATTTACAGATTAAGTTACTAAGATTAAGTTGCTGTGGTTGATTGCAATTTTGTAGGAATCATTTTTCTTTACTGGAAGTCCAGAGGCATTATTTCTCTAGTTCGTCATTAGTATAGTAGTAGTCACTACTACTACATAATTTAAATATATATCGTAGAAATTACTGACTTAAAGAAAGTATATTTTCAATGATTTCTAGTGTTTGATATACCTGAAACTGTACTAAACAATTATTAGAGAAGAAAACGTTTGAGGTGGGTATCAGGTCTAATAGTGAAGATACTCTCATTCCATATCAGGGTGCCTGGTTTGCATTCTTGTCTGATTCTTTTGTAGATTCCTGCCAATGTACACCCTGGGAGATAGCAAATGATGACTCAAGTAGTTGGTTTGCTGCTGCACAGGTGTGATACCTTGAATGGGATCTAATTGTATAGATATTCACTTTCAGAAACAACTTATAAACATGTGAGGAAGCTTCAAAAGCTTTAGGAAAATGCCCATTGTCTCTTTTTTAAAACATAGATTTATTTTCATTGGCAAGGCTGGTCTACAGAGAGGAGAGACAGAAAGAACTTTCACCCTCTGGTTCACACCACAAGTGAGCAAAATGAACAGAGCTGAGCTGAGCTGCATCCAGGAGCGAGAAGCCTCTCTCAGGTCTCCCAAGTGGGTGCAGGGTACCAAGGTTTTGGGCCATACCCTGATGCTTTACAATGCTGTATAAGCAGGGAGCTGGATGGGAAGTGAAGCAGCTGGCACACGAACCCATATGGGATCCTGGCACACTCAAGGTGATGATTTAGCTAGTGAGCCATCATCAAGGCCGTGCATATTATCTTTCAACTTCACTTTCCCACAGAACTTTTCAGATCTCTTTTAAACACTTTCCATGAACTCCAATTTCTTTAGCTGACACCTTTCTGTGATCACACAAATAACTTTATACCAAAGGAAAAGAATATGTCCATCCCCCAGTGAAGCACTTTTGGAGGAAACATAAAACACTGATTTCAATTCTTCTTGTATAGATACTGATACTTTAATATCAAACTTTTATACGAAAGACAGAAAGAGACAGACTACCTTGCTGGTTCACTCACTGGGCCACTCCTAAGTCAGAACATTGGAACTTAATTAATCTGCATCTTCCATGAGGGGAGCAAGGACCCAGTTATTTGAACCCTCCCCTGCCACCTGCCAGTGTGTGCGTTATCAGTAAGCTGGAATCAGGGGTAGAGCTGGGACTTGTACTCAGACGCTTGCATTGAGGATTTGGGCAACCCAAGCATGGTTCCAACCACTATGTCAAATATCCATGTTGTTACATGTTTGTTATTCTCCCAGTTATACAAACACAAATAAGACAAAACTCATTAACTCCTTTCAAAATGGCAGGTGAACGTGCTGCATGAGTATTCCAAATGCTATAGGAATTGAGATGTCAGAAAACTTTATTAGGAAGGAGGAACTGTTATCAATCTTCATGGAAAATATGGCAAGTGGGCTACATGTTGAGGGACTGATAAGCTTTATGGGACAAGAGAAACAGGAATTAAAGAGCTAGAAAGCTCTGTGTTTGAGGAGATGTTGTTGGCCCAGTAGGCACTTGTAGTCATTTGTAGACAAGAACATGAAAAGTAAATCAGAAAATAATATTGGTGGATTGAAGGAAACGTTAAGAATGATGGCTGGGACTTTTAAGGCATCACTGAGCTGTCTGAGATGAGGAAAGATAGGAAACCAGAAGTGAATTAGAAAAGTTAGTGTGTTGGCCCAGTTGGAACTGTAATGGAAACTAAGATGAGAGTTTGAGGACTGAACCTGAATGGCCAGAGAATTGGTTATATTAGTGATATAGACAGCTGGAAATATTTGGAGGTGTTTTATTAATGTTTCATTTTAGTATCAGGTATTATTTGTGTGAAAATTCCCAGTAGTCAATAGAAAGGTGGTTCTAGACTGAGCACAGGTCTTGAAACTGGAGGTTTCTTTCCTGAGGTCATTAGCTTAGAGGTTATACTCAACTACTAGAAAGAGTGTTCACAATCAACTCATTTTACTACATTTGAATTAAAAGTATAGATGTTCAATGTAAATCTCTATGTGTGGACAGAGACACACTTCAATTTCATAAGAATTTTCTGTTACTATAACCTTGGGTTCCTAGTAATATATAGAAGTACTTAATATAGTGTATATATGTATACTTAAAAACTTAGCCAGTTGTCAATATTTACAAATAGGATCACACTTTTTCCATAGGAAATCATTTTTACATCCAAGACTATAAATGCAGTGATCCATGACTCTAGGAAAATGAAATTTTATGTCTTACAAATAGAAAGAGCAATGAAATAGTCTCTTGATTTTTTTGCAAGCCTATGCTAATTTTAAAAAGCTATTCTTAGTCAAATTAATAAAATCCAGATAAATAATTACTCATGCTGGATGACTGAATGTGTGCTTATTAAATGGTTAACAGAAGTACCACACCTACTTTATTAAACCATCAATCAGTAGCTGGTTATTTTAGGTAGTTATGGCATGATGTAATGAGACCAAAGTCAAAAGTTCAATATTAGATTGATTTTTTTCTCACTAGGTCACTATGTATGGACAGTAATATTACTTACTTTTGCACTTGCAGGTAACAGAAGTGGCAAAATAAAAATTTTAAAAAGACTACAGGCTACACCACCTGTGGGGCTGTGGACCAAGTTAAATGCTTTTTTTTTTTTGCATAGAGTAATGCTATTTTTGCATATTTTAACAAAGAGCTTTAAAATTACAAGGCAGCCATTGCAGCCACTTGGAGAGTGAATCAACAGTTGGAAGATCTTCCTTCCTGTCTCTCTTCCTCTTTGTATATCTGATTTCCCAACAAAAATTAAAAATCTTAAAAAAAAATTATAAGGCAAAACCTATATACAACTTTATATCAATACTTCCAGAGATATAGACAAAATGAACAGTTTTTAATACTACAAATGCTCCCACAGTTGACTTGAGAACAAGTGGTACAATAATCATGAGGTTACTGGAAGAGATACCTAGAGTGCTTTATGTCAAGTTCATAGCTTTTGCCTTCTTCAAGTTTTTGCTCAGTTGACATGTTGGTGAGACCTTACTAATTACCTTCTTTAAATTGACAGCCCTTTATTTGTCTTTATTACTATTTGCTTTTTGTTTCAAGTGCTTACTGCCTTCCAATCTAACATCCTATGTACTTGTTTTCTTTTGTTGTCTAACTTCCTCCACTGCAATAGAAGCTCCCTAATGGTGAAGGGATTTCCTTTCTGACAAGTCCAGAATAGCACCTTTGTTTAGAAGGCAGTAGTTCCAGTACTCAGATGTCTGCATAACCAACCCACTCAAGACTGGTTCCTGGAGAAACAGTGGCTAGAAGCACTGATTTTGATATTTAAATAAGCCAAGAAGGAATGTGGCATATGCCTAAGAGAAGAGTCTTTATTCATGAGTCACTCTGATTTTTTGCAGCCTTTGTAAGGCAAAGAACTTTTTGAGTGTTGAAGCTGATTCAAAGAAACTGCATGTGCTTCCTGTTCAAATCACAACTCTAACACAGATCTGCACCAAATCTTTGTTACAAGAATTTCCTGAGATCCTTGCTTGATGTTTTATCTTATTTGAGGATGGGGAGGTGAGTCACATCATGTCTTACCTTTCTCAAGTAAATGGTTTGATTAGGAGAATGGTATAAGAGGCTGGGACACAGGTCAGTAAAATTTGCCGAATTTCTTTTCACTCAGCATTTCCTCGATACTCAATAATGGAGTCAGCTTTGTGTAATTGCTAATGAAACATTATAATGTCTACCTGGCATTGTGTGAAGAGTCAAAGACTGAAAGGCATATTCTGGTTACTTTTCTGCTACACTCAATATACCTGTGCTTTTATAAAAAGGATCATTTTTTACTACCATTATATGAAAGCCTAGAAAGAGGGGAAGTGCTTGGTTCCATGGTAGCTATGATAGATACCTTTTTTATGTGCAGGTGTGGTCCGCGGTACCATGGCAGAGATCGGCATGATCTCCAAAGCAAGCATGCCATGGTGATTTGAAAACAAAGGAACCAATGTAAATAGCTCATATTTTAAGCTTGTTTCATTAGGAGTTGCCACTTTTACAAGATGATGGAGGCAATACTGAAGTGACTCTACCATTATAGATCATATGCCTGGTGTTGCACTGTCAACCCCTGTCACAGAGGAACCCCTTACTCTTACCTGCCTCAAAGCTGGGAACAGATCATGTGTCTAGAGGGCACTGTTGATCAATATTAGTGAACATAATACCTTTAATAGACTGGACTACTTCCAAGCAAACAGTGATTATTTAGTTGAAGACTTGCCTATTTCCCCTAAAATAGTCAAAACAACATTTTGTCTGTCTTAATTAGCTTTCCTGCAGGTATATATTCTTCTTTACATTTTCCTCTTCTTTTTTTATTTCCTTTCCTTTCTTTCTCTCTCTCTCTGTCTCTTTTTCTTTCTTTCTTTCTTTCTTTCTTTCTTTCTTTCTTTCTTTCTTTCTTTCTTTCTTTCTCTCTCTCTCTCTTTCTTTCTTTCTTTCTTTCTTTCTTTCTTTCTTTCTTTCTTTCTTTCTTTCTTTCTTTCTTCTTTCTTCTTTTGTACTTCTTTTTAATGCAAAGTCAGTTATACAGAGAGAAGAGACGAAAGGAAGATCCTCCGTCTGCTGATTCACTCCCCAAAGCGATCACAATGGCCAAAGCTGCACTGATCTGGAGCATGAAGCTTTGTTCCAGGTATCCCACGTGGGTGCAGGGTCCCAAGGTCCTGGGCCATCCTCAACCACTTTCCCAGGCCACAAGCAGGAAGCTGGGCAGGAAATGGAGCTGCCTGGATTAGAACCTGTGCCCATATGAGATCCCAGTGCGTGCAAACTGAGAAGCCTTGTTGCTAGGCTATTGCATTGGGCCTCTCTATTTATTTTTGAATAAAGATGTCCTTTAGCTTTATTGGGGCTGGTATTATTTTTCCAATGATCTGTTATTTTACTGTCAGAATGCTCTTTGAGAAATGAGTGTCTTGAGTATTTGGGTGTCTTTTAGGATGAGGAATTTTGGTGGTGATGACTGCCTATTTATGTAAATAATTAGAAACCATGGAAGCTCAAATGGCTAATCTTCTGCCTTCAAATGACAGTGTCCCATATGGGACATCCAAGTTGCTCCACTTCCAATCCAGCCTTATGCTTCTGGCCTGGGAAAGCAGTGTAGGATAACAAAAGTCCTGGGATGGACACTGCACCCATGTAGGAGACTTGGAAGAACCTTCTGGCTCCTGGCTTTGGATCAGCTCAGCTACTGCCAATGCAGCTATTTGGGGACTGAACCAATGAATGGAAGATCTTTATCTCTCCATCTCTCTTTAAATCTGTCTTTCTAGGCACGGCATGATGGCCTAGTGAATAAATTTTCATCTTGAAAGTGCCAGGGTTCCATATGGATGGCAGTTCATGTCCCTGCTGCTCCACTTCCACTTGCAAGGAGCCTGGGGGATAGTGCCGATGGGGGCCTATGAAGACCTAGGGCTTACATCCAGGCAGCCAGAGCAAGCCTCGGGATTGCCCCATATGCTTGGTCCTGGGCAGTGTCAGGGGAAGGGACAAGAGTGCCCATGGTTTGTATGCTGGTCTGGTGTGCTGATGGACTGGGCTTAGGAAACTCTGAATTACCTAGATTTTGGGTGTGTGGAGGGGTATTGTCCCAGGTTAGCACACATGCCAGGAGCTTTGGATCCTTGTGATTGGGTAGAACTCCAGGCCAGCATACCACCCCGCCAGAAGACTGGGTTTAGGAAAGCTGGACTGAGGAACCCATGTGCTTGTGGGTGAAGGAATGATCAGAGAAGGAGATAAGGAGATGGGTCGGAGGGAGGACCACTGAGACAATATGTTGCAGGTGAGGAGTGACTTCTGAAGGACTATCATCGACAAGGCCATTGCACTCACAAGTAAGTGAGAGGTTTAAGACAAAGCTGTTTGTAGGGGAAAAGCTGGAAGACCTTAATGAATCAGACTGATGAACCAGCTCACATGGTAAATCTGAGCTGGGCTAGTTACTGTGGCTCACTGCCAACTACCATTCAGTGATGTACGTCTACCCGGCAGAGCTATCACAGAACTCACCAATCAGAGTTGGAACAGGAGATGGGTAAGGTTAGGCTGGGACATGACATTAATCAACGCATGAGAGAATCAGGTCTGGGGACAGATTCTGTTGGGGTAATGTGATCCCACTCTTACGGAACTGCAATTTCTTCTGGTTTACTTAGGAAATGGGATAGTGACATGCTGAACCAGGCATGACCATGGAGATCTCTGAGATTCATGGATACATGGATCAGGATCAGGCCAGGCTGGTCCAGACTGCAGCACCCACAGGCACATCCAAGACTAGGGTGGGGGGTGGGCTGGGCTGCAATATTCACCAGCTCATACAAAGGCCAGGAGAGAGGGGGCAGACTCTATAGGCTAAAGGCCTAGCACCTGCTGGCATATGTGAGTTTAGGCCTGGGAGTGAACGAGGTGAGGAAGCTGGGGAAACACCCCTTGTGGGATATAGCTCTTGCTGGTGAGCATGTGATTCAGGTCTGAGTGTTGGTCAGGCCAGGCAAGGTAGCTCCACCCAGGAGCAAGTGTGTGGCAAGTTCTGGAGAGAGGTGGGCAGGGAAGTGCAGGGCCAACCTTAGCAGGAGCCAAATTGGAGAGTGGGTCGTGCAGGCTAGGCTATCACACCTACTAGTTTTCATAAGCTAGGGATAGGAACAGACTGGGCCAGACTAGGCTATAGCACCCACCAGTGAGAGTTGGGAGTAGGGTTGGGCCAGGACAGGAAAGGCTGAGGCATCTGATGGCAAAAGCCAAGACAGGGGATGGGCTATGCTGATCTTGGTAAGAGCAATCACTGGCATGTGCAAGATTTGTGTCTGGGAACAGGCCTGGATGGGGAGCTAAAAGGATGCCACATCTGGGTGGTGGTTCCCACTGGTGATTGCTAAAGCTGGAATGGGGGTGGTGATCTGGGCTGGATATGGTTGAAGCATCACTCGGCATGGGTGTGTGCTGGGTCTGGGATGTGCCATTATTGATTAGACTTCAGTACCCACTGGTGCTCGTGAGAGCCTGGGTTGGTGTAGGATGGGCTTGCCTAGGTCTTAGCACCTGCTGAACTATGCAAGAGCTGTGTCTGGGTGTGGGCCAGGTGTGGCTGGGCTGTAACACCCAATAGTAAATGCTGGAATGGCTAGAGATCAGTTAGGTAAGGCTACCGTTCCTGCCAGGACAGGAGATGGATTAAGTCAGTCTGGACCAAGGACCCACTAGTGTGCGCGAGATCTGCCACTGGGAAGAGATCTGATACAGAAGCTTAGGGAACTCATTTGTCACAATGCAGTAGCT